>NC_138181.1:30910771-32110771 GCF_964165515.1 Mesoplodon bidens | reverse complement strand
GGGACTATGTTCTGTGCCCTCTGCCTGGGTTCCTCCAGTGGGGGGCCCAGGCAGGAGATGAGAGGTGCAGGGAGGAGAGCGATGTCAGAGTGTGATACCTCCCTATCAGATTCCCTCAACCAAAGCTCACTATTTTTCTCAAGAAGCCGTATCCATACATGTCCCTTTCCAGGTTTCTGTAACCAACTCCCAGTGACCACACTTCTACCTGGGCTTCTCCAAACCCAACATTTGTAAAGAAACCCTCTCAAATGATCTATGGGAAGTGTGTCATATGTTTTGTGTTGGATCCTAAATGATACAGTTCCCAAAGGAGCATTGTCAAGGCTGTGAAACTGACATTCCTATGTCCCAGGAACCCCCTTCAGCAATGGCAAGCTGGGATATCTGGTCAACCTCCCTGCACCCGTGACCAATGTGCCACTCTCCACTCCTGCAGTTCTGAGCCATCTTTTCCCCACTGGAGAATCCAGCCACGAAACTAGGTCAGGCTAGAGTCTTTCTAAACCAAAGGCTTGAATCTCCTTGAAACATGCAAAAGAGCCTATCCCTCCAGCTCAAGAAGCCTTGCTGCTCTTCTGTAGGTGGAAGGCAGGAAAAGCCCATTTATTTGTTTTTATGATCCTGGGACATAAAAAAAAAAGAGGTACTTTATGTGTAAGTTAGATTGCGCTGCCATTCCTAAGACAGCTAATGTTAGAATTTGAGGTATTAGCACTTTTCTATGATTTCAAAATGAAATAAAAAATAATGGAACTTCAGTATTTTCCTCAAATAATTGATACTTTGAATATGACCTTTGTTGCAAAGCAAAAATGACATGTATTCAATAGTATTAAATTAGTTTTCTTGGTAAACCATTTTAACTTGATAGTATGCCAACACTATGTGAACTTCATATTGTAGGTGTAACTTAGTTATTGGAGGGAAAACCCTTATTTGAACATTCATTTTTCTTAGAGACACTTGAATGATCTTTTCTCAATAAAGTTAAAGGGTAGGGATTTAACGTCAATGTCACCCCCCGTCTCAGTCACATAATCCCTACCTGGTTGTGGCTGTTTAATTCTGACAATTTCTCTATTATTAGAACACCTTCTTTAACTGCCTTCCGTCTCCTCATCCCCTCTTGGCCCTCCTTCTTCCAGTGACTGCTCCATTATAGTCTTGTTTCTCGTTCTTATCTTTCCTTCCCCAAGCTGTAAAGGTTGGCTTCCACTAGGGCCCATCCTCATGTCTCTTTCTCTCCATCAGTACTGACTCCTCAGGTTCCGTTGGTCAGCCTCCCAAGACCTGTCCCCTGAGTACCCGAGGTCTCCCTCCAACTTGATGTGGGGATAGAGAGCAGAGGACATACCACGTGAAACGTGACCACATTTCCAATCCTCTCCTTTCTCAAACCTGGTTTCCTTCAAGCTTTCCCCATCTCAGTGAATGTCAGCTGCCTTCTGAGTCGCCCCTTTATCTTCCACCCCACATATAATCCAGCATCAAATTCAGTAGGGTCCATATTCACAATCCCACATCTCTCCACCTGTACCCCTACCACCTTGATCTGAGTCCTTCCACACTGGACTGAGCTTCCCTGGCTTACAGACTGGCTTCGTCTCCCCGCTCTTGTCCATTTACGATCTCACCTGGTCAGAGGAACCAGCATGGGTCTTAATGAGGCACCTTGCTCTGGTCAGAGCTCGCCACTGGCTTCCCATCTCAGCCAGAGAGAGCTCTGATTCTCCCCGTTGCCAAAATAAAGGCTATAAAAGCCTGTATGCAAGCTTATGCAAAACTCTACATTTTCAGTTTTCATCCTTAATTACTGCCCTCCACCCTGTCAACCCCCCTGTAACATACACGCCACCAAGAGGCGTGTATGTATTTGTATGCACATATTCGGTATTTGTTTATTTTACACACTGCTCTTGGCTTTTTCCTCTTTGCTTGCTTAATGAATCCACATGTGGACACACCATCTTTTAAGACCCCTTTAGCAGAATTAATGACATGGTCACTTACAGTGCCCGAATTCAGTGCTCATATTTCTGATACAGTGTTTATCCCGTCATGTGTGGGCATCCTACTTGCAGTCTACTGGACTAAGTTTCTGGAGGGCAGAATGTCTAGAACATGACATACAGTTAGTGGCTAAAAAGTGTTTTCTAATCAAATATGCTTGAAAACTTTCCAACGATGCGAATCTTGAAAATATTAGGATGATTTTGATTGTGTGACAAACACTATGTCATGTACCAAAAAGGATGTTTCATTACTGATTTCAGCTTCATTCAAAAATGTTAGTAGAAAAGCCTTTAATAATAAAGATTCTTTCACTTCTGAGTTAGTTTCTGTCCAGTGTTAATGGTCTTTATATGACATTTATTATCAGAAGTAGTGGACAGTATAGACTGTGTTTTCACTGGTAAAAAACCGCATTAGACAGATTTAATAACATGTATGCATCTTTGTTGACCTTTTAAGTTTTATAATTCTTTATACATTTATTTATCCTTCCTTAATGTTTTGGTACCAGTTGGAAACCAAGCAGACTGTTTTCATTTTATAAAGATTAATACCCGTGTTTTAATTTAAATGAACATAGTTTAATCTATTATTGATAAATTTCCTTATTTTATTAAAAAATGATCATTTTTTCCTTGCTTTATAATAATCTTGGGAGAAGAACAACTGCTTACTGGGGTGTGGGGATAGTGATTCTTAGCCTCAGTGCTATGTGTCTGTGTGCAGGCTTAATGGCCACTGAGGGAGCCGCTGCACACCACACCCTTCCTTATGTGTGTGTTTACCTTCCCTTTGCTGTAAGACATTTTCTCCACTAGAAAAATGAACTGTTGGTGCTCACAGGATCTTCAAACCCCATTCAAGATCCATCGTCCTGCCAGCTCCGCACAGCATGTAAAACATGAGAATAAGAACTGACTAGTGCAGTTATGTTAATTGTAATCAGCCTAACACTTTTCATTAAAATTTAATTACTATTTAATCATGCATAAAATGCAAGAAAATGGAGTTCGGCTCACAAAACTGACCTTTACTCTAGGGGTTAAATAAACTTCAGCTGAGCCTGTAGTGGTCCGAACTCTCAGCTCGCCCACTCTAAGGAGAGTGGCTCCAGGGCGACCTTGCATCCTCAGATTCCATGAGATTGATTTCCCTGTAAATAATGGTCCTAACTTAGCGGCTACATAACATCCCTTCCTAATTTACTTTATTGAGGATAATTTAATAGGTACATTTTCATTAAAAAAAATCATTTATTGTTCAAAACAAGAGAGACCCCTGGGGCTGCCAGTTGCTGAGCAGAGTGGGATTGTTCATAGGAGAGAACCGGCCATAGAGCCCGGGCGCCTGTACCAAGTTTCTGCGCAGAGACAGGACACAGCAGGTGCAGCTAGACTGCTCACCCCCTGCTCTCTTGGGACTCCCCTTGTGGGGCTGGTGGAAAACTGATCATATGTTCTTATCATTGGCCACTCACACCCAGAGAGGCCAAAGAGTTTTATCCACCTTTGATTGCTTGCACCCAGCTCATAACAGGGGTAGAACTGGTGTGTGTTGAATTATTGAGACTAAGATGCTAGCTTATTTAGAATTCAGTTTAAATTCTAAATCCTGGATTCCACAGAGTGTTGGGGTTTTAGCTGTGGTTGGCTTTGTCTAATAGTAACAAGATTGATAACAAGAGGAACAGAGAAAAGCAGGGCACATAATGGCATCTTCCCTATTCTTGTGGACGTATCTTTTTTCCCCTCCAGTTTTATTGAAATATAACTGACTTATTGCATATGTGGAATCTAAGAAACAAAGCAAACTAGTGAATATAAAAAAAAAACAAAACAGGAACAGACTCACCGGTAGAGAGGACAAACTAGTGGTTACCAGTGGGAAGAGGGAAGTGGGGAAGGGCAAGATAGGGTAGGGGGTTAAGAGGTACAAACAATTATATATAACATAGATAAGCCACAAAGATATGTACAGCACAGGGAAATAAAGCCATTGTTTTGTAACAACGTTAAATGGAGTATAATCTATAAAAATATTGAATCACTGTGTTGTACACCTGAAACTAATATATTCAATAATACTGTAAATCAACTATACCTCAATTTTAAAAAATAATAAAATAATTGATACATAGAAATGTGTAAGTTTAAGGTGTACAGCATGTTGATTTGATACATTTAGAGACTAAAAAATGATCACCGCTGTAGTTCATACCACATCACGTCACATAATTACCACTGCTTTTTGGTGGTGAGAACACTGAAGAGCTACTATCTTAGCAACTTCCAGGTATATAATGCAGTGTTCTTAACTGTAGTCACCATGCTGTGCGTTAGACTCCCAGAACTTATTTATCTTGTTACTGGAGGTTTGTGCCCTTTGACCAACATCTCCCCATTCACCCCCACCCCCCAGCCCCTGATAATCACCATTCTACTCTCTGATTCTATGAATTCAGCTTTTTCAGATTCCACGTACGTGCTATCATACAGTATTTGTCTTTCTCTTCCTGATATCCCACATAGCGTAATGCCCTCGAGGTCCATCCATGTTGTCGCAAATGGCAGGATTTCCTTCTTTTCCGTGGGTGAACTAACAGTCCAGTGTGTGTGTGTGTGTGTGTGTGTGTGTGTGTGTGTGTGCATGTACTGCATCTTCTTTATCCATTCATCTGTAGATAGACACTTAGGTTGTTTCCATATCTTGGCTATTGTGAATAGTGCTGCAGTGGGCATGGGGGTGCAGGTATCTCTTTGAGATCCTGCTTTCTTTCCCTTTGATCTTGTGTGCAGAAGTGGGATTTCTGGATCATATGGTAGCTCTATTTTTAATTTTTTGAGGAACCTCCCCGCTGTATTCCACAGTGGCTGCACCAATTAACATTCCCGCCAGCAGTGCACAAAGGGTTCCCTTTCCTTGAGGATGTATCGAATACTTACTGTGAAAGAGATCTCAACCCTTTTCTATAAAACTACTAGTGGGAGTATCATCTGTACCTACCTTTCTGCTAATCTAAATCCTACTCCTACTGAAAGCTCATAAATCATTCCTCAGGCAGCAGGGATTTCTGTGGGGAGTCCCAGCGTGGCCCCCCTCCCGCAGGACCTCGGATGTAACTGTCAATCAGCACACTGCAGTAGGCAGAGTTATGCTACCTTGCTTGAATGAGAAGGGAATGCTCCTAACTTTTACAGACTGAATTATCACAATGTCTTTAAAAGCATGTCATTCAGAAATAAGTTGAGTCAGTGAGGAGAACGTAGAAAATCTGAATCACTGTGACAAATATTGAGATAAGCATCTGACCACACCCTGTCCAGGTCACCCTGGTCCTCATAATGTGTGTGAACACATTGGTGTAATAATTAGGAATTAATGAACTAACCACTCATTCATTCCTTTGTGTATTACTTTATTTATTCACCAACCAATATTGAACCCCTTCCTGCTGTGCTCCTGATCCGTGCTGGCATTGGGGATCCAGTGCCAATAAAGCAGACGTTGCCCGGTCTTCATAAAAGTTATGGGGAAACATATGCCATTCACCTAGAATCTCCTTGCCTCTGTCCACCTCCTCTGGACGGCCCACCTGCTGAGGACCCTGGTCTGCTTCCCTGCAGCTCCGGGATGTGTCCTCCACCTTCCCTGGGGTGATGCCCACCTCTGAGGTCTTCAGCTCCTGCTTTACGCCCTGCAGTCTTCACTCCACTCTACCAGCCATTCTTGGGAAGATGCACTGCATCCTGCTTCACCTTCAGTCGGCAAAGCTGAACTGGAACATGCTGCTCCGTTCCCACAGCTGATCTTCCCATCTTCACTTCCCCGCCTCTGTCGGTTCTTCGTGCTTACTGGGGCGTCTAGGCTGTCGCTGTTCTCCCTTCTGTTGGTTCCTCCTAAATTCCCGATACTTCTTTTCTGTCTGCAGCCATTTTATCCTTAAAATCAAGTCTCTTACCACATACTAAGCTCCCTGGCCCATGGGCTTCCTGCATCGCGTCTGCCCAGCATCCTCTGGTGAGAAGGAGACACGTAAACCAAGAGCTTCTTCCCAGTGACTGTGGGACCCCCACCCTCACGTGGCTAAGCTACAATCACTTATTTTGCCAGGGAACTCTGGGTCCCATTCACCTCATTTTCAAACCTTCGCCCCTTTCCTCGTCTCCTCTTCGGGGCAGTGGATGATCTGGAGTCTTCATTCACAAAGATAAACCTGTCAGAATGATTTCCTTCCACTTCCTCCAGGAGACATCATTCTGCTTCTTCACTCCTGTTAGCTTGGGATAGTCACGCCTTCTCCCAAGCAAGGCTGGTCCTATCGTGGCTGTGCCCCCGGCTGCTGGGACCTTGCCCTCTCTGTCCTCGTCTTCTTTCATTTTCATCCTTTCCTCTGACTCCTCACTTCCTTGTATACAGACGCTCAAATCACAATTTAAGATAAATACATACAACAACCCTTTGCCACTTTTGAGCATCCTGTTTTTCTCCTTCATCTAGAACATGTTTTGGGCCTGCTGTGTGCGTTTCCTCACCTCCAAATCATCCTGCAGCCCCCTGGTTTGTTTCTGCCCCCATCACCTCAGTTTCACTGCTCTTGTCACGGTCAAAAATAAGCCATGAGTCTCAATCAACACACACCTTTTTGTGGTTCTGGTAAGTGGCCTCCTGCAGAAGTTCAGTGCATCTGACACTTCCCACCTTGTTGAAATATTATTTTCCCTGGATTTTCACGACTGTCCCTCAGATTCTTCCAGCCTTCCCGGTCCCTCTGTTGTCTCCTGCAGTCTCACCTTCTTCTTCCTGGTTTCCTTGGGACCTGGTCTTAAGTCATCCGCTCTCTCTATTCACTGTCTCTCTGAGCAATGTTCTTTCTTCGCTGGCTGTGGACAAAGATCCAGAAGGTCATCACTTCAAAATTCTCTATTTGGAGATCACACCTGTCTTATGAAGCTCTAAGGGGCCTAATACATAAATTCGTTTGGACATCTTGCAGACATGTCAAAATTGGCATGTCCGGATCTATCCTGTCACCACATCCAATCCAGTCCAGACCCAGCCTCCAACAAGACCTCATGTTGCTGCTCTTATCTTGCATTTCTCCTTCATCACACAAGCCCACATCTGCTGGGTCTCACCCACACCAGACTCTGTCTAAAGGGCTGCTCAGAGGACGGCGATTGTATTGAACCTGCATTTGAGAAAAGCCACCTTGGCCAAGAGCAAATCTAATCAAGCTAAGCCCCCCACTTAAAAAGTGCTTCTCCAGTTTCTGACTGGAGAATAAAATCCTGTTACATGACCCCCGACTGATTGACGTGGGGCTCCCGTGTACCTCCCCATCCTCACCCACTCCTTCCACCTGGCTTCTAAGGACTTTTTTCTCCTGTTTTCAGACCTTCACTTGCACAGTGCCTTCTGCCCAGGACTCTGTCCCCCTGTTCACTGCCTGCTATTCCTGTCCATTTCCCGAGTGGCAGTTAAACACCACTCCTTGTAGGAGGATTCTCTGAGCCCAAAAAATAAATAAGAACCCATTTTATATCATTTTTACACTTCCCCCTGTATAATGTTCACCATTAGTTATTTTTATAACTTTTTGGCTGTTACTGAATATCCTGGTATTCAGAAGTCAGATATTTTACACTAGTTACTGCATTTATCTCTGCCTCACTTTTGACACTTAGAAGTATTTTGTCTTTTGTTTTCTTGTTTCTTGTGTATGTGTCTTATTTTCTCTGCTTATTTCTTTTTTTGGTTATTGGTTCTAGTGAGACTGAATTTCCTAAATTATTTATTATTTTAATATTTCTGCTCTAATATTCAGTCTTTAGGATGGTTCCAATTACAAGAGCAACCACCCAGTAGATGTGTGTTGAATTGAATTTTAAAAGTGACTTAAAACTTGTCTTTGGACTTCCCTGGTGGCGCAGTGGTTAAGAATCCACATACCAATGCAGGGGACACGGGTTCAAGCCCTGGTCCGGGAAGATCCCACATGCCACGGAGCAGCTAAGCCCGTGTGCCACAACAACTGAGCCTGCACTCTAGAGCCCGTGAGTCACAACTGCCGAGCCCATGTGCCACAACTACTGAAGCCCGTGCGCCTAGAGCCCGTGCTCCACAACAAAAGAAGCCACTGCAGTGAGAAGCCGGCACACCGCAACGAAGAGCAGCCCCTGCTTGCCTTAACTAGAGAAACCCTGAGTGCAGCGAGGACCCAACGCAACCAAAAATAAATAAAATAAATAAATTAAAAAAAAAGAACTTGTCCTCCCCAGATAACTCACGTTCTCATTAAGGTGATTAAAAAAGAAATTTGAGGTGCATATTTGAGTAATTTGCTTGGAAGCATTTAGCAGTATTAAAGAGAATATAAACTGTCCAGATTTAGCAATCCTATCAGAGTGGAAGTGGAAAAAATACATATATATAATATAGTATATTATATTATAATATACTATATAACATGTGTATATAATATATATTATATATTGTATTATATATAAATATATATTATATATATATATATATATATATTTTTTTTTTTTTTTTCGGTACGCGGGCCTCTCACTGTTGTGGCCTCTCCCATTGCGGAGCACAGGCTCTGGACGCGCAGGCTCAGCGACCATGGCTCACAGGCCCAGCCGCTCCATGGCATGTGGGATCTTCCCGGACTGGGGCACGAACCCCCGTCCCCTGCATTGGCAGGCGGACTCTCAACCACTGCGCCACCAGGGAAGCCCCTATATTATATTTTTATGTATATAATTTTAAGCATTGTAAGACTCAAACTATAGTAAACTGCATAATCCTGTAACATAAAACTCTCAAAAGTATACGCACATATGCACACACATGTAATATTATATAATTTTTAGAATAGGCATCACAGAGGCACTGTTTTTCTACTCATGAAAGAAAACATGGCTTGGGGCTAAGCCCCATCTTAACACCTCTGTAAGCAGGCATGTGCACAATGTTCATGGACTTAGGTTAAATTAGGGCACCATACTCTTTTCACCACCCACAGTTTTGATGAGGACTGCTCTCAAAGGTAAGGAACACAAAAGCACTTTGATTTATCAATTTTTCCCAAATATAAGGGACTGCTATTATTTATTCTCAGTTCTAGAGATATATTGACTCCAGAGAAGTATTATGTGATAAATGACACAGTCAGCAGCTCTCAAATTAGATTTCCCCAACTCTTTGGCCTCCTGTTTCACACTACTCAATTCAAACTGACAAAAGTAAGATTCTCCTGACACTTGCTTGGCAGGAAGGCGTGCAGATAGTGCAGTTTTGATTTAGAGGCAGGAAAAGATAGTAAACAGGTTAGCTCTCACTTGATCACACTAAGGTTATGATACCAGATACTTGCATGGCTGCAACCACCTGAGGTTTCTGTAACATGTTGAAATTGTTAATCGTGCACTTATTATCAGTAAAGAATAGGTGGATTTGCAGAATGTTTAATGAAAAATGTGATAGCCATCTTTTTCTCTCCTCAAGTCTGTCTTGTGTCACTACACAGATTTTTATCTTTCATACTTATTAAAAGCTGAGAATCAATTTAACAGTGGTGACTAATGTGATAGATGTTTAGAACAGGATCTGTGGAGGGTGAGGTTTTCATTTGATTGTGACTTTAGATATAAAGAAACTAAAATCTCTTTGAATAACTGAATGAAGGATTCTTCACTGTTATGAGGATGCAAAGCATAGGATTTTATGATGCATTCAAAGTGTAAATATCTGTGTTACTAAATAGATATAAAGTGTTTTAAAAATAACTCTAAAGTCTAAAGTATTTTTAGATCTTCAGGAACAGACATACTTGGTTTCCCATAGATTCTATATTTGACATGATGAAAATAGAAGTACTAATTAGTATTTTTTCTCAGAGCATTTGCAATTCCTTTATAAAGGAGGAAGTTATCTTAGTTCCCAGTGCAGTCTTTGGAACTTAACTGACACAAGTGACTAAAGTACTGTTGTGAACACTAGTAGTCTGTTATATTTTTATGTCTTTTAAAAATTTTCCAAGTGCATTCTCTTACATGGTTTAATTTTTACAACTATGTGGTATGCAGATCTCAAAAATATAGTTTTATAACTAGCAAACAAATATTAGAACATTTATTTACAAGAAATAGAAAAATTATTTGACTTACAGAAATTGCCTAAATTGGACATGTATTATATACCACTAATGTTCTCTTTCCAATAATTGATTATGAGGATCTTTGAAATCATTTAAAAAATTAATTTAAAACAATTTAAACAAGTTAATTTAAAAAATCCAATGTTACAGAGATAGAGGACTCATATCTTACTATAAGCAGCAGAAAAGGTATAAGGACGATTATTACAAAAAAATAAGTGACTCCTGAATTTGAAAATGAAAATCTGTAGGATGAGGGGATTTATTGTCTAGTTTAATAGCTGCAATATAAATAGCTCTTGAATTATTATATTTTGATTTAATTAGCATGAAATATGGGACTCAACTTTTTTTGCTTTAATGGAATTCACATTCCCTATTGTGCAGAATCAAAGTGATTGATTTATTTCTGTTGCATATTGAAGTTTTTTTTAAATTGTAGAACTCAATTTACACTTACGTTTGATAGTCTACTATAATGACATATTTTCATAGCTATTAAGTGCTTATTCAGTACAAAGACCATGAAAGCAAATGTTCCACTTTTGAAACATTGTTACAGAGGATGCTTGAGTAACAGATCATAAAGGCTATTTAATATTTTCGTATACTAACATCACTCTCTCTGTCTGCACAAATGTTTTAATGCCTGTGGTCCTGCTGACAAACTAAAACCTTTCATGCCTTCCGAGGCTTCAGCGTTCCTGTCTGAGGAATCTTGGCCTTTAATTTGTTCCCTCTGGCCCACAGTAATAGCATTAATGAAGCCTCTTGGTAAATAGTAATTGTGTTCATGAGAAAGGACTTTTCGTTTGATTTAGTATTTTTTTATTCTGAAAGAAAGAGTCATTTTCCTCAGGAATGAGTGACAATATATAGTGTGCATCTTCAGATTTGCTGGTATATATCCATAATTTCACAATCCTGAAGTCCATGTTGCTTTCTGTCATGAAGGAACACGCAGAAGTAACACGATTCCTGTGTTGAATCCTGATATTGTTTCATCCTTTGAAATTAAACATGTGTATACACATACATTCATATAATAAAAAATAGTTTTAAATATAAAATGATTTATATTCATTGTATTCAATTCAAGTGAATACTGCAACTCAGACATATATTTGTGCATATATATATAAACCTTTATAATTAAACTTTTTCTTTAGAAGTACTTGTAAATTCACATGCCCTTGTGAGAAATAAAACAGAGAGATCCTGTGGACCCTTAGGAAGTCCCCCCCGCCAGGGGTAACATCTTGCAAAGCTAGAGTACAAATCACAACCAGAATATCAACAATGATCAGTCAATATGCAGAACATCCATCCCCAAAAGGGTCCCTCACGTTGTCCTTTTATAGCCACACCCACTTCCCTCCTGCCACCACCCCATCCTTAACCCTGGCAACCTCTAATCTGTTCTCTATTTACATGACTTTGCCATTCCAACAATGTTATATGAAAGGAATCCTGTAAGGTGTAGTCTCACTTTTTTCACTCAGCATAGTTCTGTGGAGATTCACTGGGGCTGTTGTATGTCCCCTCAGTTTATTCCTTTGTGTTGCAGAGTAGTATTCCATAGACTGGATATACCAGCTTGTTTAGTCATTCACCCACTGAAGGACATCTAGCTTATTTCTAGTTTGGGACCATTATGAATAAAGCCGCCATAAACATTCATGTACAAGTTTTTGCGTGAACATAAGTTTTCATTTATCTGGGATAAATGCCCAGAAGTGTAATTTCTGGGTTGAATGGCAATTGAATGTTTAGATTTTAATGGCCAAATAATCTTCCAGAGTGGCCGTACCATCTTACATTACCACCAGCAATGCCTAAGTGATTCCTTTTCGCTGCATCCTCACCATCATTTGATGTTGTCTATATATGTGATATGATTAGCTGCACTAATAGGTATGTAGTGATATCTCTTTGCATTTCCCTAATGGCTAATGATTTTGAACATCTTTTCACATACTTATTTGCCATCTGTACATTCTCTTCATTGACATGCCTCTTCATGCCTTTTGCCTGTTTTCTGGTTGGGTATTTTCATGTTTTTATTTTATTTTATTTTTTTGCATCTTCAGCATTCTCAATATATTTTAGATACTAGTCCTTTGTCAGATATGTGGCTTTTAAACTTTTTCTCTTGGTCTTTAGCTTGTCTTTTCATCCTATTAACAAAGTCTTTCTTGGAGAAATTTTTTTAATTTTGATGAAGTTTATTAATTTTTGCTTTTTATACAACATGCTCTTGTTGTCATGTCCTTGCCTAGCCTTAAATCTCAAAGATTTTCTCCTAAAAGTTTTTCTAAAAGTTTTATAGTTATACCTTTTGTATTTAAATGTGATCAACTGTGAAAGAGCTTTTGTGTAAGATATGAGACTTGTGTCAAGGTTCTTTCCCCAGCACTGTGTGTTACTTTTGAAGCCCAGGAGAGGGATTTGTGCAGTGTGCACTTGAGCAGCCAGCAGCTCTGCTCTTGATCTCGGAAGATCTCAGAAAACTCCATGTCTCCAGTTCCTGAAGCACTTTGTCATTGTCAGAAGGGAGAGGAGGAATGTCGACTGAATTAAGTGGAACTTGGTAGAATTCATACCTACGTTCTTTAATTTAGAGTCTGGGATTGAGTGGAATCACCCGTTGGATGACTTGAGGTTCCTCTTTTCTGTGTGTTTCCTAAACCTTTTTCAGCCACCAAAGCGCTGATGCACACGTGACAGAGTTCTGACGGCCAGTTCAGGTCTATCCTGTCAAATACAGTCAGTGACCCTCCAGAAGGAGATTTCCCTATTCAGTGCTATGATCTAACCCAAAAGAGCAACTTTTTAGAGAAAATGATAACCTGACCACGTGCATAAAGAGTTAATTCAATTTTCTTAACTCAAGAACATGAGAACTTAATATGCAGGTTAAGATCTGACTGTTAGATATCTCTGCTTCTGATATGGAGTGTATTGGTGTCGCTTTATACGTTTTTCCATATACGTGGTAAGCATTCTCTCTGTGGAGGTTATGTTATGAAAGGGTGTTTTAAGATAATAGATGTACACTAAGCAAACTTTACTTCTATGAACTAATAACGCAGTTGATAAATATACTTTTAAATGATGTTTAAAAAACATGCAGGGGATTCCCTGGAGACGCAGTAGTTAAGAATCCACCTGCCAATTCAGGGGACACGGATTCGAGCCCTGGTCCGGGAAGATCCCACATGCTGCAGAGCAACTAAGCCCATGCGCCACAACTCCTGAAGCCCCCGCGCCTAGAGCCCATGCTCTGCAACAAGAGAAGCCACCGCAGTGAGAAGCCCGCGCACCGCAACAAAGAGTAGCCCCCGCTTGCTGCAACCAGAGAAAGCCTGCGCACAGCAACGAAGACCCAAAACAGCCAAAAATAAACAAATAAATAAATAAATTTATTTTTAAAAATAGAAATAAAAAACATGCAAGGAGGACTTGACACATTTAATAGGACATGTCCCAAATGCACAATTTTTTAGAATAGAAAAAGAACACAACTCTGCATGTTATTTTAATATGTATATATTCCATAAAGTCTCCAGTGTCAAAAATGACTTTATCCCATTGGAAATGAATTTGTGTACATTGCAATTCTTATGATACAATGGTTCTCCACCACCATTGCTGCCTCTTGCAAACAAAAACGTCAGGTCCATGGCTCTCACGCTAAGTGGAGCACAGGTTCAGATCGCTCAAGCCCATCGAAACGGTTCTGGATTCAGAGACAAGGAGTAGCGATGTCCCTTAGATGCCACTGGGCCTGTGGAAGGTTCTTTATGACTTGAAATTGTCCAGGGAACCCCTGGGGAAATTGAAAAATACAATATCCATCACCTCAGGAATAGTATCTTCTTTTTCTAAGGTGATAGAACGATAAGACTGATGCAACTAAAAATATTGTTTTCCTTTTTATGGCAATAAACTGGAATGATTCAGTCACCAAAATCCCATTTGAAGAAAAAAACGTTTAAGAGAAAATTGAGTGCAAGAAACATGTGGCGTATAAAAGAAAACAATCATAAAAAGGAAATGAATGCATGCCTCATCCATAACTTTGTATGACCCTGAAGGTGAAAAAGCAATTTCTGACCCCAAAGAAATGTCTTTGGTTGGGGGCTTTCATATTAGTCTCCAAATAAGCTTTATTGCCTTTACCAGAAAACATCTTTACACAATTTGTAACTAGGGGAAAATAAAATGGCATTTATTTCAAGGACCCAACTGATGTATTTCCCACTGCATTGTTTAAAATGGTTTTGTCTTCCCCTAAAGTCGTCTTATTGTTTTTGTATTTTTAATCCAATCTAGATTACCCTAAGAACTCTTTATTTTTATTTTATAACTTTTTAATGGAATGCTCTATTATTATTATTACAGATATGCCAAATGAAAATTTGCTTTAGAAGTAGAAACTTCTTTCAAAACTGAATTAAAGCTCATACCATTAAAGGACATATAAACCTTAGTACAAGCCTGTGTTTTATATACTGATATTCTGTGGATCTTTGTTTGGAAGGGTTTGAAAAATTTGTTGAGAAAAACATGCTCTATGATAACATACATTTAGAATACACTGGATTAAACTTTTTTTTTTTTTTTAGTTTCTTTACTGTAGGGCTTCTCTGAGCATTTAATCCCTGATGTACAGCAGGGATCTACAAGAGGAAGCTAGAGTATACAGTATTTGCCCATCTTGTTTGACCAAACACCTTTAATAACCTATAGAAAAGTGTTCTACAGAACACTTGTTTTTGCAAGCCTCATATGTCTGTTGAAATTCTTATTCATGTACAAAATCTGTGCATTTTGTTGCCTAGGTGATGGCCATGATGGGCTATGATTCTGGTGATTGAATACTATAATTGCTGTTCTATATTATAAAAATTTGTGGGGCTTCCCTGGTAGCGCAGTGGTTGAGAGTCCGCCTGCCGATGCAGGGGACACGGGTTCGTGCCCCGGTCCAGGAAGATCCCACATGCTTCGAAGCGGCTAGGCCCGTGAGCCATGGCCGCTGAGCCTGTGCGTCCGGAGCCTGTGCTCCGCAACGGGAGAGGCCACAGCAGTGAGAGGCCCACATACCGCAAAAAAAAAAAAAAAAAAAAAAAAAAAAATTTGTGGCTTATGGGTGTGACACTTCTGAGTTTCTAACTAGAAGCTTTGTGTCCTTGGGTCCATTCTGCATTCTACTGCTGTCCTGGTCTTCTTTTGGGAAAATTTGCTTGCTTTCCACCCTGCATTCTAATCTTTGCAGCTGATGGGAGGAGAGTGGAAACTAAAAGGATCTTCCTCAGTGGCTCTGATATGGCATTTCCTGCTCTCTTCCCATTGAAAAAACTACACGGAAGCCCAAATGCTTCCTTTCTTTTTGATATCTACTGAGCATTCTGCTTCCAAGTAAAATTCCCCTGCTCAGAACACTAATAATAATAAGAATAACAACGATGACAGGTCTGATAAGCCAGCCATCATGCTATGGGATTAAGACAGAACTGAAATGTCTGCAGTGTCCAGTATTACAGTAAAGTATGTTCTCTGAAAACACATCCACTGAAAATATGTCAAAGGTGTTGGATACAATTAGTTTTAGCCTTTTAAAATGTATCACTGAAACTGCAAGAATATGAGGAATCCTGAGAGTCACCAAAATAATGTGAAATGCAGAAATGTCATGAAGTTCAGAAGTTGGCTTTGCCCTGGGAGCATCTGTCAGTTGGTCCCTGGTGACACTGAGCTTCCATTTTGAGAGTCTGTGGGCTGAAAGAATAGGAAATAAGGTTTAAGATCTTTCCAGTATTGGAAATGTAATTGGAGACCCTCATATACTGCTAGAGCTCCAAAGGGGGGAGGTCCTACTCTCACTATAAGGGAGAATAGATAGATGGTAGAGATAGATAGATAATAGATAGATATAGATAGATAGATAGATAATAGATAGGTGATAGATAATAGATAATAGATAATAGATGATAAAGAGATAATAGATAGATGATAGATAATAGATAGGAGAGAGACAGACAAATATGGATATAGATATAGGTATAGAAACAGACACAGATAGATAACTCATAACCACAGGCAGGTTTCAAACTAGCTTATAGATATATTCATGTCATTTCCGTGGTCCAAAATGCCTCAACAGAGATTTTTTTTTTGAAAGAGGTAGAAGGCTTCTCATGTCCCAGGCACATGGTAAAGTCAAATGAGAATCTCCTCTGGATAAACACACCTTCAAAAGAATTATTGCAAGTGAAGTTCCAAAAACAGAAATGCAAATTCAAAACTCAGAGGCACCTTAGATTACATGAGATATTGGAATTATTATCAGATCAGACTGTAAGAGTTTAAAAAATAAAAGAGAATAAAAATATGAGTAGGGAACAATATACTGTATAAATGACCTAAGATATTTGAACAAAATGCTAACTAACAGAAAAGCACAATGAAAGTTTAAAACTCAACAACATGATAAAATAATAAATTTGATGCAGATGGAGAGAAGATTGTGATAGGAAGATAGTCTAAAAAATTACCCAGAAGATGGAACAAAGATAAAAAAATGATTTAAAAATGAAAAGTTGAGACACTGAAGATAGAGACATTTGTCAAATTTTAATTCATAAGAGAGGAACAGAGATAGTAGGAGAGAACTGATATTTGACAAGATAGTGGCTTAATCCTCAGATTCAAAACTTCAAATGATTCCAAGCAGGGTTAATAAAAGGAGGTTCATACATAGACATAATATTGCAAGACTTTTATTTCCTTAGAAATAAAGAAAATTCATACATAGACATCATATTGTGAAATGTTAGGACATCAAAGACAAAAAGATGATCTTAAAGTAGTTTCAGACTGTGAGATTAAGTAGGAAAACTGGAAGGCAGAAGCAGTGGGATAATTTCTTAACAGAATTTAGGGGAAAATAAGGACAACAACAGCTATCCTAAACTATAAACTCGGTAAAAATATTCTTTAAGATTAAAGGAGAATTAAAAATATCTTTAAAGAACTAAAGGTGTTTTTGGACAAAACAGTTTAAGAGAGTTTAGTTCATCTTGGCTGGTTGTGAAGTGGGAAGGCGCTGACCAAAGGGAATTTATCCTATTTTGTTTTCCTCAAGGTTCCTTGAGATTGGTATTCTTAAATTATTTAAATTGTGGCATGTATTTTCATTAAAATGTTGTCAATGAGACGATCAAAGGGCAATGTGTGTGTATGTGCATAGTATGATACAGAAATCCTTAATATATTCCATAATTCGTTGAATTTTCATGAAGATTTTGCTAGAATCTGTTCAAAGGAAGCATAATCAAGATGCATGCTATTGTATGTTTTCTTGAGGGAAACAAAAGCTTCTTTTCTTACGTTCATATGTGGACAAGTGATTCATTAACGCGGATCAAGAGCGCTTCAGCCCACAAGGGCTCTACGTCTATAAGAGTGCTGGGATCGTGTTTCCAGTCATTGATGTGATGTTGTCCCTTGTTTCTAGCATCCATCGCGTCCACCTGCAACGACCCAGGTATACCTCAAAATGGCACCCGCTATGGGGACAGCAGAGAGCCGGGAGATACCATCACTTTCCAGTGTGACCCTGGGTACCAGCTCCAAGGACAAGCTAAAATCACTTGTGTTCAGCTGAATAACCGATTCTTTTGGCAACCAGACCCTCCTACATGCATAGGTATTGTGCAACAGAAAATAGAAATTTTATATTTGGGAAGGAATGCATGTTATCATTAAAATTGCTCTGTGAATGTATTATTCTTCAGAAGTATTTCTCAAGAGTTTCTTACATGCCCTCTGGTTCCCCGAGATTATATTGAAATTTTATTACAAACCTTTAAACTTTATTTTATTAGGTGAGGTAAAGGAAGTAGTTTATTTAATATATGGTAATTGACATTTATCTAACATTTCCTATCCTTAAGAAATCTCGTAAAAATATGGATCAATCAAATTACTGTAATTTAAAATTCTGTGTGGCTGAAAATTCATAACTCTACCATTGTCATTCTCATTTTTAATATAGAAATGTGCCCTTAAGCAAAACCTACTCAATAAAAAGGTGTGTTCTCTTTTTTAGAAGATTTTTCTGTAATAGCAGTACATTTTTAATAGAATCCCCAAAACTAGAAATTACACTGTTTATGTCAATATAAAGATAAGAGGAGAGACTTCTTTCTAAAATTTACCAGAATTTTATAATTTGACCTTATTAAAGAGAAAACAATTCGCGTGCAGACTTTAGTTGAATAACCAATATCCAAGATAGTCTATCACAAATATAGTTTTAGGACAAGACATATTTATATATAAAATAGTAATTACATGTAGATTATCCCTTCAGTCAATTAAATATTTTACCATAAATACCTCTGTATGGTATCCCATCTTAATTTTTAAAGGAAACTTAATTTTAATGAACTGTCACAGTATAATTTGTACTTCCTTATAATCTGTTTGAAAAATATAAAATTAAATTAGTCTGCAAAGAGAGGAAGTGATAATGAAGTGATATGCACATAGTTAATGGGCCATTTTGCATCAGGTGACCTTGAGGGAATTTTGTGATTTAAGATGATTTTTATTGTCATAAGGGATTCTCAGTGGTCCTGTGGAGCTATAATATGAAACTCTTAACTTATTACAGAGTGCTTGCAGGATTCTGAAGACAGATGAGAATTGATAGCTCTTCTTATTAGCATGTTCAGCCCTGTCAGAGAGCTACCCTGTTTATGCAGTGTTCTGTGCTGCACGTACATTTCGTGACTTTTGTGAGCACAGTCACATTTTACCTCAAGCTGAATCATCAGGAGATGTGCCAGATTTCTACGTGTTCCTTTTTTAAAGTGGAGTAATTACCTATAAATGCAACCATCATTTTAAACCATTCTTCTATTTTTAAATCAGGAGAGGCACATTTTTTTTCCAATTTGCATGAATTTAAGCTTATGGAGGAGTACATTAAAAAGCAATACAACTACCAGTCAATCTCTTGAAGGTAATTTCTTGGTTGACATTCATATAAACCATTCATTGTAAAATTTGACCACCTTTCCAACTAATCTATAATTTTTTTGGATCATCTCTTAGTTACCTAATTTTAATCAGCGACTAGATAAACCAGTTCTCAACAATGAAAATAGGTAACACTTTATCTGTCTTGAATATCAGCTCCAAAAATAAGCCAAGATCACACCCAGGCCACTGAATATCAGTTCTGTGGGCAACAGAACCACCCACATACAGGTATCACATAACACAAACGTGGAAAATACATATTTGGGAATAAGTGAACAATATCTTTTTATCACATTGTAAACATATTTTGCCCCAGCAATGAGATTATGCCTCTGTACGATACTCATCCCTTAGAGCATGGTCATGTATTAGCACTCATCTACATTCTGTTCTGCTGATACGGACTTTTTTTTGTTTTTTTCTCTTTTCTTATTAAACATAATATGTTTTTGCAGAAGTTTTATAAGCTACAGTTAAGAAAAAAGAGGAAAAAAGCACTGTCACCTTTTTACCTGAAGGCTACTATTATTAGCATAAACATGCATAAGTAAGCTTCATAATTATTTTATGTATATATAATCTATTTTTTAAATGTTTTTAAATGATAGCACCCTGAATGATTATTTTGTAAATTACACTTTTTACTTACTGGTACACAATGAGTATCTTTTGTGTTATTATGTATTTTTTACTAATTAAGTTTTATGCCTGCACAGTCTTTCTCTGTTTGGATCAGTATTGACCAATATTGATTCCACTAATCCCTCCTCAATGTAGGGTTAGGTGTTTCAGCCTTTTCCCTTTCACGAAAATTGCTGACATGAACACTTGTTGCAAAACACATCCATGATTATTTATGAATGACATATTTCTACAAACGTAGGTATTTCTAGAGTTTTCAAAACTTTTTCAGAAAGGTTGCATCAATTTACGTCACCGTCAGCATGATTGTTTATTTTCCCCGACTCAGAAAAGGCACTTTATGTGATATTTCTTAATCTTATAATATGGGCAGGAAGTGAAGATTCCTTGGAGTTTTAATTTTCATTTTATATTAAAAATGAGGATGAACTGTTTTTAATTTCGTATTCATAGTGACCACTTGAATTTGCTCTTTCCTGTTGACTGGCTAATTTCTTTTTTCCGTTTTATTCTTAGTGTATTTTTTCCTCCTATTTGCTGTTCTTTCCCATTCTCTCCCTTTTATAAAATCTCTTAACCACTCACCTGTTTATATGTTACTCATAGTCTCACCAGCTTGTCATTTGCTGCTAATCTGCCCTGTGATTTGCTGCTAATCTGCCTTGTGATTTGCTTGGATGCCTCACTTCTTTCACTTCACAAAGGACTCCAGCGATGGAGGCACCTCCTTCTGGAACTGAGTCTTAAAAGACCAATTCTCTGGACCAGAAGACACTCAGTACTTTCTGATTCTGAGTAAAGTGTCCCTTGAACATCTCCACAGTTTCAGTTTTCTCATATAGCCCACAATACCTTTTGTCCAAGTTCAAATTCTAAAGAACTCTGCAAAGCAAAAATGCATTCCAAGGTTGCAAAACCTTATTTGGTGCCACCCTCCTGCCCTGACCTACAGGGTGATGATTTCGTGGCTATTTATCCCACTTAACGGTGTGAACATTGAAGTGTTCTGGTGTGGAAATAGTAATGTGTCTAGTTAAACAGTGCCACTGCAAACCTTAGTGGATGAATGTGCTACCGTGTATGTCAGGAGGGTCCACCCTAAGGGTTTCGAATAAGGAACTGTGGATTGATATGAGTTTGTGGATTTTGACTCTATGTCCATTCCCTCTGGAGAATTTCTAGAGTGTCTGAATTGCATTTTGTACTAAATGTAATCCTATCCAAAACATTTTGCAAGCTTTCTAATGAAAACCTGATGAAGCTAAAATGAAGAATTCCCCACCAAAGAGAGAACAAACCCAGCAAGGCGGTCCTCCTTAATTCCACTTTAAGCCTTTAAATAACCTCATTTGAAAATGCCACCTGGGACCAGTATGAATAAGACAGGATCTGCCCTTTGTTTCTTTTCAATTAATATTTGAGTCTCATCTCTGAACTCTTCCTGCTGGTGGTACCCTTGTACCCGGTGCCCTGAATCTGTCATGTTTCTTCTTTTAAAACCTGAGTGGAGTAGCATAACCTGAGGCCCTCAGGTACCTCTTTCCCCACCTCAGCACCACCTCTGCTGCTTGTCCAGGCTTCTCATACTCCAGGCTGTCAGCATCTGTGCGGTTCCGGGGGAGGCCACGTCCTGTGAGAGCCACTTAGCTGATTGTCTCCACATCATTTATTAAAATAAAACTGCATACTATGGAAAATGTGGTTTTAATCATTTTGAAGAAAGTTATATCGTATTGCTCTTGAGAGTATATCTGTAAGAATTTATTATAAATATTTCCTGTGATATTACTCAAAGTTTGTCTTAGATGAGACAGAAGTTATAACAAAGAGTCTTGGGATTTGTTATATTTTTTCTTATGGAAAGTTAAGTTTTCAGGAATGTTAAGTGAGTACTTAAAGACACATCCATATCAGAAAATTATAAAGTGTAATCTTCATCTTATTTTCAAAAAAGTCCTTGTGTATGTGTGTGGAAAATACCAGCAATTAGCATATTTCCTTCTCTGCTTATTTTTTTCCCTGAATGTATACATGATCAATGAAGTGAAATAAGTATACAGTTTAGAGGGAACAGTATAATTTAATCAGGGTGATTTTTTAAGAACAACTTGGAGACAATTCACAATATTTGATATGAAGAACCTTAAACCTAGCATATTAATGTGAATTTTGCATTGTTTTAGTACCTTCCACAGCATGGAAGCTTTAACAGAAACGTTATCTACTAAATAAAGCAATCCTAAACATTTTCAGGTTCAAGAATGAAGACTGTCTTGCCTGTTAACAGTAAACTACACAATCGTTGCCTTAACTAATACAAATGTAAACACATGTAATTAAAAATTAATGACTGCAGAAACAAACTAAATTTATTACTATCATCTGAAGTGCTTCTTCCTGATAGTAACATTCTAAGTAGTGTGATGAAATAATATTTTTAGGGGTGTAAGTTCCTGCTCAGCCTCCTCTTGGTCATCTATCCCCAGATATCACCGAAACTTTACCTGTTAGCTTTGTTATTTTGAAATGTGGGGAAGATATCCGAGCCCTATGTATAGCAGAGGACTGTAGGAAATATACAAAATAACACGTATTCATTTATTCAACAAATAGTTCCTGCATACTTATTATGATCAAAAACTGTGCTAGGCTTAGAGTTACAAGAGTGAACAGAAGATGGATCATCATTATGCCACTGGAAGCAAACTTCTTAGAATAAGTAAGCAATGACTTTGTAAACCATAAGAAATGACCAAAGAATTGACACAACCATAAAATGATATTCATGGGGATTTTTTTTTCCTGTGCAGGTTTGTTTTCATATATTTATAGTGTGGAGGATTTAGGTAATCTGTTCAGTTTAACTGGGTAAAGTTTAAAATTATAGGAAGTAAATTTCATTGGTCAGCATTGAAAAACCTCCTTAAAAATAGAGTGGAATATTATATAAAATTTGGTAACAATCACATAAAAACACGTACAGACCTTCTGGGTCTTAAAATTTCCTCTGGGTAGTTGTTTAATAACCCAGTACACAGTGTCTTCGATGAACCCTGTGCCATCTCCTTTCACACTGACCAGCACCCTTCTCTCCCCTGAACCTTCCTCTCCTGTGACAGCGGCATGTGGTGGGAATCTGACCGGCCCGGCTGGCGTCATCCTGTCCCCCAACTACCCGCAGCCCTATCCTCCCGGGAAAGAGTGTGACTGGAGAATAAAGGTGAACCCAGACTTTGTCATCGCCTTGATATTCAAAAGGTACCGTCTCTTATGGAATACCACCTTTAAGTAGGACTTACATATTTTTTTTTACATCTTTATTGGAGTATAATTACTTTACAATGGTGTGTTAGTTTCTGCTTTATAACAAATTGAATCCATTATACATATACATATGTCCCCATATGTCTTGCCTCTTGCGTCTCCCTCCCTCCCACCCTCCCTATCCCACCCCTCTAGGTGGTCACAAAGCACTGAGCTGATCTCCCTGTGCTACGCAGCTGCTTCCCACTAGCTATCTATTTTACATTTGGTAGTGTATATAAGTCCATGCCACTCTCTCACTTTGTCCCAGCTTACCCTTCCCCCCCCGCCCCTGTATCCACAAGTCCATTCTCTAGTAGGTCTGTGTCTTTATTCCCATCTTGCCCCTAGGTTCTTCATGACCATTTATTTTTTTAAGATTCCATATATATGTGTTAACATACGGTATTTGTTTTTCTCTTTCTGACTTACTTCACTCTGTATGACAGACTCTAGGTCCATCCACCTCACTACAAATAACTCAATTTCATTTCTCTTTATGGCTGAATAATATTCCATTGTATATATGTGCTACATCTTCTTTATCCATTCATCTGTTGATGGACACTTAGGTTGCTTCCACATCCTGGCTATGGTTAATAGAGCTGCAATGAACATTTTGGTACATGACTCTTTAAATTATGATTTTCTCAGGGTATATGCCCAGTAGTGGGATTGCTGGATCGTATGGTAGTTCTATTTTTAATTTTTAAAGGAACCTCCATACTGTTCTCCATAGTGGCTGTATCAATTTACATTCCCACCAACAGTGCAAGAGGGTTCCCTTTTCTCCACACCCTCTCCAGCATTTATTGTTTGTAGATTTTTGATGATGGCCATTCTGACCGGTGTGAGATGATATCTCATTGTAGTTTCGATTTGCATTTCTCTAATGATTAATGATGTTGAGCGTTCTTTCATGTGTTTGTTGGCAATCTGTATATCTTCTTTGGAGAAATGTCTATTTAGATCTTCCGCCCATTTTTGGATTGGGTTGTTTGTTTCTTTGATATTGAGCTGCATGAGCTGCTTGTAA
Source organism: Mesoplodon bidens (assembly GCF_964165515.1). Taxonomy (NCBI): domain Eukaryota; kingdom Metazoa; phylum Chordata; class Mammalia; order Artiodactyla; family Ziphiidae; genus Mesoplodon; species Mesoplodon bidens. Next base: position 32,086,559 of record NC_138181.1, on the reverse strand, counting down.
ATTTTGGAGATTAATCCTTTGTCAATTGCTTCCTTTGCAAATATTTTCTCCCATTCTGAGGGTCATCTTTTCGTCATATATTTTCCTTTGCTGTGCAAAAGCTTTTAAGTTTCAATAGGTCCCATTTGTTTTTATCTCCATTTCTCTAGGAGGTGGGTCAAAAAGGATCTTGCTGTGATTTATGTCATAGAGTGTTCTGCCTATGTTTTCCTCTAAGAGTTTGATAGTGTCTGGCCTTACATTTAGGTCTTTAATCCATTTTGAGTTTATTTTTGTGTATGGTGTTAGGGAGTGTTCTAATTTCATTCTTTTACGTGTAGCTGTCCAGTTTTCCCAGCACCACTTATTGAAGAGGCTGTCCTTTCTCCATTGTATATTCTTGCCTCCCTTATCAAAGATAAGGTGACCATATGTGTGTGGGTTTATCTTTGGGCTTTCTATCCTGTTCCATTGATCTGTATTTCTGTTTTTGTGCTAGTACCATACTGTCTTGATTACTATAGCTTTATAATATAGTCTGAAGTCAGGGAGCCTGATTCCTCCAGCTCCATTTTTCGTTCTCAAGATTGCTTTGGCTATTTGGGGTCTTTAGTGTTTCCGTACAGATTGTGAAATTTTTTGTTCTTGTTCTGTGAAAAGTGCCAGTCGTACTTTGATAGGGATTACATTGAATCTGTAGATTGCTTTGGGTAGTAGAGTCATTTTCACAGTGTTGATTCTTCCAATCCAAGAACATGGTATATCTCTCCATCTCTTTGTATCATCTTAATTTCTTTCATCAGTGTCTTATAATTTTCTGCATACAGGTCTTTTGTCTCCTTAGGTAGGTTTATTCCTAGATATTTTATTCTTTTTGTTGAAATGGTAAATGGAGTGTTTTCTTAATTTCACTTTCAGATTTTTCATCATTAGTGTATAAGAGTGCAAGAGATTTCTGTGCTTTAACTTTGTATCCTGCTACTTTACCAAATTCATTGATTAGCTCTAGTAGTTTTCTGGTAGCATCTTTAGGATTCTCTACGTATAGTATCATGTCATCTGCAAACAGTGATAGCTTTACTTCTTCTTTTCCGATTTGGATTCCTTTTATTTCTTTTTCTTCTCTGATTGCTATGGCTAAAACTTCCAAAACTATGTTAAATAATAGTGGTGAGAGTGGGCAACCTTATCTTGTTCCTGATCTTAGTGGAAATGGTTTCAGTTTTTCACCATTGAGGACGGTGTTGGCTGTGGGTTTGTCATATATGGCCTTTATTACATTGAGATAAGTTCCCTCTATGCCTACTTTCTGGAGGGTTTTTGTCATAAATGGGTGTTGAATTTTGTCGAAAACTTTCTCTGCATCTGTTGAGATGATCATATGGTTTTTCTCCTTCAATGTGTTAATATGGTTTATCACATTGGTTGATTTGTATATATTGAAGAATCCTTGCATTCCTGGGATAAGCCCCACTTGATCATGGCGTATGATCCTTTTAATGTGCTGTTGGATTCTGTTTGCTAGTATTTTGTTGAGGATTTTTGCATCTATGTTTATCAGTGATATTGGCCTGTAGTTTTCTTTCTTTGTGACATCTTTGTCTGGTTTTGGTATCAGGGTGATGGTGGCCTCGTAGAATGAGGAAGAGTTTGAGAAGGATAGGTGTTAGCTCTTCTCTAACTGTTTGCTAGAATTCGCCTGTGAAGCTCCTCTGGACTTATTTATTTATTTATTTATTTTTGGCTGCGTTGGGTCTTTGTTGCTGCGCGTGGGCTTTCTCTAGTTGCAGCGAGCGGGGGCTACTCTTCGTTGCGGTGCACAGGCTTCTCATTGCGGTGGCTTCTCTTGTTGCAGCGCATGGGCTCTAGGCACATGGGCTCAGTAGTTGTGGCTCGTGGGCTCTAAGTACATGGGCTCAGTTGTTGTGGCGCACGGGCTTAGTTGTTCCATGACATGTGGGATCTTCCCGGACCAGGGCTCGAACCTGTGTCCCCTGCACTGGCAGGCGGATTCTTTACCACTGCACCACCAGGGAAGTCCCTAATATGACTTTTAATGTCATACCTAAAGATTTCTTCATTTATCCCTTCAGGGGTCTTCAGTTTTACATCTAGCAAAGCCTGAGGTCTTGTGTCTAACAGGTACTACATCAAGCTGCATGACAAAAATGGAAATAGATTATTTTGGTTTTCAGCATTCTATTTGCATTAGGATACACATGATGTGGCAAGAATTGCTTTTAAATACTATGTTGCACACAGTGTGTTCCACATGAGAGGGCTTAATTTACAGAATTTTCAAAGAATAGCGATAAAGTGATATAGATATACTTAGTATAATTTCTCATTGATGTCTAATATTTCTCTTAATGCATGAGCGCTAATTCATTTCCATAGTACATCCTGTCTGACATTCCCAAAGGTAGTATTGTTATTATCATTAAGATAGTCAAGACTTGGTAGAACTCTGAAAACAAAAGTTCCCCAAATTTCATTACTGTAAAGTCTGATTTAATAAACATTAGTTCTTTAAAAAAAATGCTAACTTCTTTCTGCTACACTAAATGATGAAAGTTCAAATCATAATATAATATGATTATATTATAAATATAAATTCCATAGAACTCCACATTATAAATATATGGTATAAATAATTGAATTTTTCTAAATCCCATGATCTTTTCCAAATTCACATTTTGATTTTTGAGCTAAATGAAGTGGTTTTTTGAAAGAGAAGTCGTTCTATATACTGTCCTATTGGTCTCTTAGCTCCCCAAGGCAAAGTGGTCTGATTAGATTTATTTATCTGTCAGTTGAACAAGTTTCTTTTCTTGAGATGTTTGCATCAATATTTCAGGCCTGGTTTTGCTTATCTTCCTTCACTTTCTCCTCCTGATGAGATATGAGTCAGTATAATTTTAAACCTCTGTGATTCTGAATTTTAAGTAGTTTAATAAGCCATCATTTCCTGAATTTACTCAAGCTGCTATAAATTTACCAAATGATGAATACCTTATTATGCCACTCAGCTATTATACAAAAGCTGTGAACGTTTTCTGGTTATATTTTTGAATATCTTTATGGGTTTTGTTAATGCTAAATTCTAGTAGCGCCTTCTTTAAAACCAGGAGACACCTCTGCTACCAGGAGATTAAAAGTAAATTAACAATTAAAAGCCTTTTAGAGAACACAGAGCCTTTTTGTAGGAGTTTCCTACCTTCCCTTGGGTCACGGTGACTCATTATCAAGGTCCCCAAAGTGCAATTCATAATAATATATAATATATAAGGCAGTTTTACACAAGACGTTTTCTCACTTAATTTTGTGCACTTCCCTGGAAGAAGGTTGACCTAGAAAATCTTCAAGTTTTCTTCCGACTCTAAGAGTTTGGAATCATTAGCTGACCCGGTGTCACAGAAAATCCCATACCTGTGACAGGTTCTAAGGAATGGACAACTTGTGTGTGCTCAGGTGGTAGTTTTCCTGGGACCTAAGCTCCTAGATCTACTTAGTAGAAATTAGGAGGAAGCCAGAAGTACCAGATGGGAACAAGGATGCTCAAGGACCCAGTCAAAGAAGCTGGTGTTGATACAGGCTTCCCAGGATGCACTGTTTAAAGAGTGTGACTGCAGTCAGGTGTGGAGAGGGGAGGGGAGCCCGGCATTACTAACAAGGAAGGCAAAGAATGACATGAGCTGGAGCACCTATGAGCTTCAAGGCTCACCCTGGTACTCGGGGGGTCTTCAGAGAGGAGTGTTTTATCACAGGCTTCTATAGACTGTGGGGCTGATGCGACTCACACATTGGAACTCAAATTAAATTTGGTTTAAAAGCATGGCCAGACTTCGGCCTATTATTGGGGCTTGTAGATCTGTGCATCTGGTGTAGGTAGAAATAAGACAGGGTTTAACCAAAGGAACTGTCATTAATTGTAAATATCACTTCAGACTTCTATGTGTGTGTGACAGCACATCCAAAAGGAGAGGGTAGTTAGAATATGTTTGTTTGTGCCTGATCGTACTTCCCTGTTCAAAAATAATCTATCGTAATAATTAGTTATGCCAATTACCGGGGGTACAGCATGGCCAGAGTCTAATAACATCCTTGTAAACTATTCCAAATAGAATTGTTATTCCAACCAAATTCTGTTTGGTTGATGCAGTTCCTCTTGGCCTCTTTACTCACTCTTTAGTCACTCCAGTCTTTTCCTTTTTCTTCACTTCCGACTTCAGGGAACTTCTCAGATAAACAGACTCTGAAACCTCTGACAAATTCCTTGAATAGATGTGTTCAGGACCTCACATGGGAGCGAGGGCACCTTGACAGGAAATGGGACGGTGCGATGCAGGTCCAGATGTCATGCTAATGTCGGGTCCTTGGTGGTCCCCCGTGCTACATCCTTCAGAATGCAGCGGGCAGCTTCTGGAAAGACCTTGGGTTCACGTTTTATCCCTTGAATATCCAGATAAACTAAAGCCACTTAAACAACAGCACATGTTCGTGATTATAAAACCTCCTGACTCTCTCCATCCCTGTATACAAATATGCTGTCAAGGGAAAGGAAAGCGAGTGGAAGCCGCATGGATCGGTCCACGTTGAAGACCCCAGAGGCCCTGATTTAGAGATGAAGGGACAGAGGAGGGCAAGTCAGAATGGGTTCCATCACTACCTCTGTCTAGTGTTTGTTTATTCGGATCCCACTGAGGTCTTGGACATGTAAATGAAGTCCAGTCTGTCACGTGAGAGGAGGTGTATTTTTAAAGTTCCCAGACGATCACCATCCTTCTCATCATAAATGGCAGAGACATGTAAAGCTGCATCCACTTGAGAGCTCTGGGCTCTAGTTGTTAGACTTTGGAAATTATTAGGGTATTTACATAAGGAGAGACAGAGACAGAGAGAGAAATAGAGTGGGAAGGAGCAGGAGGGAGAGGGGAAGAGAAAATTGGAATATCCAATCGAGGTGAAATGATGTGAAACAGTTGACTTCCATACTTTGTACCATTGTAGGGACTGCTATTATTGGCCAAATTATCTAAGCAAATAGAAGCAATTACAATTTTAAAAGTAAAATCAAACAAAAATAGAATTGTCAGTAACATCAAGGATATATGTTATTAAAACTAAAAATATTCACATAAAAATCAAATACCAGTGGGAATGCATCCCATCTGAACCCTGTTCTTTCAAACTGCATTTCACTAGAAATATCATGGTTATAGGGAAGAGATACTATTATCTATGTTATAAGGATTCATTTTCTTTCAGATTATCTTCAAAATCATACTGTATTGAAGATGTTGGTGATTGTATAAAATACTAATAGTATTTGTTATAATTGTTATTTATTGCCATTTTGATTATTATTATATTTAACTTTTGGATTGTCCTAATTTTTTAAAATTATTTTACAAAGGCAAATAAAATCACTGTGTGCTTTCAGAGACTTTATAGTCTGGAAGATAAGAGACACATATACTAGGTGCATAATCTAATTAATATTCTTTCCTTTTAGTTTCAACATGGAGCCCAGCTATGATTTCCTACATATCTATGAAGGAGAGGATTCCAACAGCCCTCTCATTGGAAGCTTTCAGGGCTCTCAAGCTCCAGAAAGAATTGAGAGCAGTGGAAATAGTCTCTTTCTGGCATTTCGAAGTGATGCTTCTGTGGGCTTGTCGGGGTTCGCCATTGAATTTAAAGGTACTGTGACCAGCTTAACTTGTGAGGAAAGTGACTTGTATTGAGATTGCTTTAATCATAAGCATTTATTTATAAAGTCTTGCCTATCTGTTTAATGCATAAAATTCTGACATCTCTCTCAATCTTCTGGGGAACAGGGTCGATCTCGCCAGTGGAGAAGAAATTTCCAACATGCATTCTACCTTAGCTGAAAGAAAAGAAAATGAGGGAGGGAGATTTCTTTTTCCAAATTCATAGCGATTTAAAGATAAATTATGATTTGTGCAATAAATAATTTGAGTATTTAAGAATTATTTTAATATGTGTTTTACTATCTTAATTTGTTTCTTCAGGATGACTCAATTTAAGTACATAAATAGCTTAGTTTGTTTTTTGTTTTTTGGGGTTTTTTTGGCTTGCAGGATCTTAGTTCCCCAAGCAAGGAATGAATCCGAGCCCTCAACAGTGAAAGCATGGAGTCCTAACCACTCTACTGCCAAGGAATTCCCGATAAATAGCTTAGTTTTATCTCAATATTTTTCAAGATGTAAAATATTGATTGCCATTTCCCTGTCCTGACCACCCATGGTGGTTGGTTTGATGGGGAGCAAGCACTGATCCTGGTCAGAGCTTTCTTCTTTGGTCACCTCATGAGTGACTCCCACTTCTTTGGGATCCACCACCCCCTGTCACTAGCATCCAGAGAAAACAAACAGACAGACTCACAAACAAAGATCACCCCAACCTAAGCATTTTGCTGTTGGGTTCATGAAAATAAATATATATTTTTTTCAAATCTGTTTCTCATGTAAACAAGGAAAACACGGGGTATATTACAAAGAATCAGAGAAAAGGATTTATCAAAATATTAATTGACAGTAGTGAGTGCTTTATAAAAAAATAATGAAAATATATACATTTATTTAAACTTTTGAGTTAGTTATTAGTTACTAGAATTATAAAATAAAATATAGGGTATGTTTCATCTATGTTATCCCTTTAATGGACTTGTATTTCTTGATATGGTTTTTAAGTAGGAAATTAACCTACTTCCTCAAAAACACCGAAGTCTACAAATTTACTGATCTTTAGTACAATATACAATTTAAAAAAATTTAAACAATTCAGCAATTGAAGGAGTTGCTGTGCTTTTTGGATGGGATCCATTAATGTTCACAAATAATTAACAGCAGTACTTTTAAGTATTTGCCATATCATTAGACAGATTCTATATTAATAAGAACTCATTGAAGTGCATGTCACCATGACAACGCCCATTCTGTAATGAGTAAAAAATCACACGTTTCATCTAAATATAAGACTGTAAGGAATGGGAGAGAATATTTGCAAATGATGAGACCAACATGGGGTTAACATCTAAAATATATAAACAGCTCATACAACTCAATATCAAGAAAGCAAACAACGCAATAAAAAATGGACAGAAGACCTAAAGAGGCATTTTTCCAAAAAGAAAGACATACAGATGTCTAACAGGCACATGAGAAGATTTTCAGCATTGTTAATTGTTAAAGAAATGCAAATCCAAACAACAATGAGGTATAACATCACTCTGGTCAGAATGGCCATCATGAAGAAGTCTACAAATAACAAAGGTTGGCGAGGGTATAGAGAAAAGGGAACCCTCCTACACTGTTGGTGGGAATGTAAATTGGTGCAGCCACTATGGAGAACAGTATGGAGGGTCCTCCAAAAGCTAAAACTAGAGTTGCCATATGAGCCAGCAATGGACTACTACTCAACCATAAAAAAGAATTAAATTCTGCCATTTGCAGAAACATGAACGGACCTAGAAAAATTATGCTTAGTGAAATAAGTCAGACAGTGAAAGACAGATATTGTATAATATCACTTGTATGTGGAATCTAAAAATAATGCAAGTGAATGTATACACAAAACAAAAACAGACTCACAAAGTTATAGAAAACAAACTTATAGTTACCAAAGGGGAGAAGGAAGGGGGGAGGGACAAATTAGGGGTATGGGATTAACAGATACAAACTACTATGTATAAAATAGATAACAACAAGGATATTTTCTATAGCCCAGGGAATTACAGCCATTATCTTGTAATAACTTATAATGGAGTATAATCTTTAAAAATACTAAATCACTATGCTGTACAACTGTGACTAATATAATATTGTAAATCAATTCTACTTCAATGAAAAAAAAAAAAGACTGTACATCTGTCATCACCTTGTATTCCCCAGGGCTTCCTAGGGTAAGAGAATCTGCAGATGAGTGAGTAAATGCAGTAGAACTTGTGTCCCTCATGATAGGGGTACAGGGCTGCCTCTTTGGTCTGTTTCTTTGGGGACCAGCAGAGCCTTCTAAATGGGCGCTAGAGCTCTCATGCTTTAAAAGTTCTCCAGTGGAGCCTGTGAAAAAAAAAATCATCAGAAAACAAGGAAGGACACAGCAATGATACAGCATCCAGCAAGTACAAGGACCCATACGGTGAGGGAAGCAGGGAGAGGAGCAGCTCTTGGGCTTGACCAGAAGGAGCCACGGGGCAGTCCTGCCGAGTGACCCCAGGGACCTGGCGGCTTTGGCACAGGCATGCTGGGAGGCGTCCATAAGCGGAACCGACAGGAACCAGGGCAGAGCACACTGTGTAATGAAGTCATCTCATTTGGAAATGTGACAACTTGTAAGCAAAAAGCGTGCCATGAGTTATCACCAAACATCCTGAACTGACAACTGAGTAAATGCAAGTAAAAGCTTCGATGCAGTGCATTTGGAGAAATGAAGAAAAACTGGCCATCAGAGGTCTCAATTTGCAACACAGAGCAGAAAATCATGGGAGTGGTATTTAACCAAACAGTACACTAAACCAATAGACACTTATAACAAAAAGTGATAAAAAAGGCTGACCAGGCAACAGGCATGTGTTTTTTCTCCATCATTTTTTAAAATATAATTTTAGTTATTGTATTTTTTATTTTTGGCTATGTTGGGTCTTTGTTGCTGTGCGCGGGCTTTCTCTAGTTGTGGCGAGCGGGGGCTACTCTACATTGCAGTGTGCAGGCTTCTCAGTGCGGTGGCTTCTTGTTGCAGAGCATGGGCTCTAGGCGCACGGGCTTCAGTAGTTGTGGTTCGTGGGCTCTAGAGCGCAGGCTCAGTAGTTGTGGTGCACGGGCTTCAGTAGTTGTGGTTCATGGGCTCTAGAGCACAGGCTCAGTAGTTGTGGTGTACGGGCTTAGTTGCTCTGCAGCATGTGGGATCTTCCCAGACCAGGGCTCGAACCCGTGTCCCCTGCATTGGCAGGCTGATTCTTAACCTCTGCACCACCAGGGAAGCCCTTTCTCCATCATTTTATAGGAGAAAAATATATGCCCTAGACCAGTGCTTGTATTTATTAGACACTCAGTACATTCTGTTGGATGACAGAGTAAACGACATCCGATGGAAGGACTGTTCTCGTGCCCACAGTTTTATTTATTCGTCCCTTATTTGCTTAAAATAAACAGTCTGTGTTCTCTATGGGATCTAAGGCAGTGTTAAAGAATTATCAGAATGTCCCCTACTCCTTGAAATTTCCAAATTGGTTTTCAGTAAAGTGATTAGAGAGTGTTGGTCCCAACACTGTACACAACTATTGCTGTGAGTCTCTAACCAGAGCAAAACTAGAGGACCTGGAGGGGTTTCCACAATTGATATATATGATATAATATATTCATGATATATATGATAATTAATATATTATACAAGGCATGTGATACATATGATGTATGATAAATATATTACAGATGGTATATAATATATGATGTATGATATATGATATATATGATAATATAGCATGTCTGATACACATGATAGTATAATGTTTATATATTTATGTTGCACTTTAACCAAAGTATGTAAATAAAATATTCTAATAGCCGGTTATAATAATTAGGCCAACAGTTGCCAGAGAGATCTCTGTTTGGCTGATGTTGACACATAGGTCATTAAAAATATAATGAGAGATATTGAATAAATACAGTTAAACAGGCCTTTTCTCCGTCCTGCAGGACATCACAAAGTTTGTGCTTTTCCCTCTTCCACTGTTTGTTATCCATTCCTAAGAGGATGTAGGATGTAGTTTTCAGAGCTCATTGCATCTTTACTCTTTACCGGCTCACCTGCCTCAGTCTCCCAGGAGCATCTTCTTCCTAACACTACTGTGTGGATTTACTCATTGGCCATAAGTAGACACTCAGGAAGGGAAAATGCTTAAAAAGGAACATAATCCACATTGATCACAACCCCCAAAAAGGTAAAATGCAGGCTTCCATTTATACTTTCCAGAGATTTTTTTATGTGTTTGCTTAACCCTGGGGCAAAGATTGTCAAGCCAAATAGAAAGAACTGAAACATATTTATTTTATCCATTCAAGTTACCTTTGAGCCTATATTGATATTAATAACCCCATTCATGAATAACACATTCATGACAAATAGCATTTTCTTAACTTTAGGCCAAAAACATGAAGAAAAACATTTCAGTATAACATCTATATTGATCCCTTGAAGATCTGTAAAATTCAATTCAGAGCCTTCTGACGTTACAAGGGGCTTTGCTGATGGAGTGAAGGACGTTGACAAGCACAAACAGAAAGCAATTCAAATGATGGAATTGCACACAACAGAAGGAGATATAGATACATGATTTAGAGACATTTGGAAGGTCTGCTGAAATATGACATTTACAATGTTAATGCTACCAGGACATAAGTGGCACTACCCACACAGCTACAGGACTGTGAGAAAGAAAGAAGAGAGCTTTGTATTTATATCTGGGAAAAGAGGCTTTTAGCAGATGGCTCCTTTAGTGGCCCCCACAGCTGGACAGATCTCTGCAGTGCGTTTTTGTGAAAGTTATTTAACCGCTCTTGAGCTTCAGATTCTCAAAATGTAGAATGGGGCCACAGATCATCCTCACGTTGCAGAGGTGGAGTGAAGATTTGAATGAAAAACATGCAGTGTACCCATCTCAGCGCCTGATACGTAACATGCCCTCAATTCCTTTGAGCAGTTATTAGAATTAGAATAGAACTGTGTTGAGCAATCATTACATCCCAGACACAGGGCTTGACCCTTATGGATCAGGAAATGTGCTTTCCAGCTAACTGTGGCTTCACTGACTTAGTGAGAGTGGTAAAAGGTCAGAACTTCTTTCCATGATTATCTCACCAGCATGAGAAATCACTCTTAATTTACGTGAATTAAATCAATTCCTTTTGAGAAGCCCAATTCTCCCATCTCTTCCTAAAATGTGCTGTGATTTCATGAATTAAGTACAAAAGTCAGGATATCAACCTCAACAACAATTCTGTAGTGAATTGTCATTTGAAAAATAAGAAATAATTTTATTGAAAGGAGTTTTTTCTATTTTTCTATGATAATTATTAACTTGAACATTAATTGACAACTTGGTCAATTAGTCAATCAATTTTTTTGAGCATATTTTATATGCTGGACACTGTTCTAGGTACTAAAAATATAAACAACCGACAACAAAAAATAAAATTCCTGCCCTCATGGAGTTTACATTCATGTCTTCCCCAGAGAAACCACGGGAAGCCTGTTTTGACCCTGGAAACATAATGAATGGGACAAGGATTGGGACGGACTTCAAACTTGGCTCAACTGTCACGTACCAGTGTGACTCTGGCTACAAGATCGCTGACCCATCTTCCATCACGTGTGTGATCGGAGCGGATGGAAAACCCGCCTGGAACCGGGTCTTGCCCTCCTGCAATGGTACGTATGGAACCGGTGTTTCCTTCAGGGATAACTTCCCTCTGGAATTTGGACTCTCATTTTGGAGACAGTTTGCACTTCAGTCCTGTATCCCCTCATCACTGGTGGGGAAACCCTGCAGAGCAACGTGGGATAAGAACTTGACCTTCCTTGGTCGTTTAATTTACCCAGTGGATTAGCCATTCTCACAGCTTTCTGGAAGGGGAGATATTTTTCTCTCACTTAGATCGTTTGGCATTTCTAACTGCTGTTTTTGTGTATGAGAGATGCGAATTACCAGTCTCTAGGTGGCCTCTGTCTCTCTGCTTCTGTCTGTCTCTGTCTGTCTCCCTCTTGCTCTCTGTCTTTCTCTATTTCTCTGCCTTTCTCTGTGTGTGTGTGTGTGTGTGTGTATCTCCCTCTGTCTGTGTCTCTGTCTGTCTCTCTGTCTCTGCCTCTCTCTCTCTACATATATACACATACATATACATATATTACATATATAAGGATGTGTCATTTCCCCACAAATACCAACAGTTTGTAATTCCTCATGTACATTAAATTAATAAAAGCACCTATTAGAGGGTAAGGTCAACCTTCAAGAACAGGCAGTGCCATCCTACAGTGACAGAAGTCAGGTTGCAGTTACCCTTGTGGGGGTGTGCTGAGAGGAGGGGTCTGAACACAGACTTCTGGGCCGTCCTCCAGGTTCTGTGTCTGGTGGGTAGCTTCCACAGACAAAACTCCAGACTGTGTAATACACCTTAAAAAGGAGACAGTAAAATCCTGAGTTTTGTGACAGAAAAATTGATTCCAAGGTTACTTTAGGATGAACTCAAAGACCGGTTTAGTTAGATACACTGAACTGATGAAATAAACATCTTTTCCTTAGGATGGCTCTGATGCTTCTTGTAACTTCCGACCAAAGTGGTGCTTCAGAAAATTAGTATGTGAAAAATCCGAGCAAACAACACAGGCGAACAGACCTGATGCCCTGGGTTGCTCTGGCATGTCTGTGTTTCTGGGTTTATCTTATGACCCTGAGAGCTTTTCTGTTCAGGAACCCAGTCCTCCAGCACTGCAGTACTCAAGGTTGGCGCAGACAGCGAACTTCACACACGTTTTCAGAGGAAATGAATAAATCAGGGGATAGCCAGAACAATTTCCAGTGAAAATTGAAATCTTCCTAGTCTTACATATTTTATCCTCTAGCAATAAACTCAGAGAAATAATTATCGCTGCTTCTCGGATTCCAGGAGGTTCGTGTGAGGGGAGAATGGTGAAGGGCCCACGTGGCTGTATGGGGCATCCAGATGATGACTTTGTGTCTGTGTAAACGTTACAGTAAGCTTTGAGTCAGCGGCATCACAGCGCTCCTCTCTGGGGGTTAGAAGAGTGTCCTCGTACGTTCACTAGAGTCACCTCAAAATGGCATCCTTAAAAGAGCACACTGTATTAAATTCAAACATACTTTGAACTTATGGGGGATGATGATAAATTCTTTAGCCATAGGCTAAATGAGAAAACTGAGGTCACATTTAGGCAATAGATAAATAATCTAATTTTAAATTAGAGATTTTTTTTCCGTATCTGAAGACCCGTGAACTCAAGCATAGTTTCTGTTAACCAGTCATCACATTTATGTGCATAAAACATACAACACTGATTTTTCCTTAAGTTATTTATTTCAATTTAAATAAGCTAAAAATTCTAAATCATTAAACAGAAATGTCCTCTCCCATAGTTTATTTTGGATATCTCAAGGAGAACAGCACATCTTGTGCTGAATTAATGCCTGTGGATCACTCAGATCACCAGTTAAACTAAGCGAATGTTGCTATATTTTAAACGTTCATATATTAAGGGATGTATTTTGGGCTAGTTTGTTTTAAATTCATGATATAACTTTTCTTTCTATTGCCTACATTTTTTTGTTCATTGAGGTTTCCTATTGAATTAGAAGAGAAATGGAAACAGCCTGGAGTTTCTTTCATGGGTCAGAGTGGCTTTTATTTACTTATGTTGTTTTTGGTTTACATTCAAATTTGATTGTATTTTGTTGCCTTTATATATGAGACATATACTCCAGTTAACCAAATGTATGAGTCAGTTTCTTGTTACCATCTGCAATGAATACTGTTGCAGATCTTTTTTCATTTAGGAAATGATCTGTTTAATACATTAATTACCAAAGAGTAACAGCATATTTGTTTTCCTTCTCTTATCACATTAATATAAAAGAATTTCTAACATGAGAAAGACCATGCCTGTTTCTCAGGTTAACACAGTAACATGGACAGAGTAATTGTTAAGAATTAATTAAATGAAAATTCTCTACATATTTTTCTCAATTTCACAAATGTTTGGTTGTGTTTGAAGTATGTTATGCAGTTTGTGTGCTTATCTTTAAATCTGGAGAAAAATGTATAAGCGTAGCGCAATTTATCAAGGTAGCAGAGGACCTAAAATGCCATGTTTGTTTTCTTTCATTTTTTTTTTTTTTTTTTTTTTTTTTTTTTTGCGGTAGGCGGGCCTCTCACTGTTGTGGCCTCTCCCCTTGCAGAGCACAGGCTCCGGATGCGCAGGCTCAGCAGCCATGGCTCACGGGCCTAGCCGCTCTGCAGCATGTGGGATCTTCCCAGACCGGGGCACGAACCCGTGTCCCCTGCATCAGCAGGCGGACTCTCAACCACTGCGCCACCAGGGAAGCCCTGTTTTCTTTCATTTTATCCTTTTTATTTTTTAGTGTTTTCTATTATCATAAAGTAATGATCTTTCATCCTACCCATTAAAAAAATTAATTTTTGTGGTTATACTTGAACAAATACATCAGAAGATATAAGATTTCTGTTTGATAAGATTTCTGTTTGATCATTTGGGCATCAAAATATTAGCTCAGTGAAGATTTATTTCCACTTTTCATTTATGCTTGTTGTTTAAACTTTGAAATAGATAAACTTTTTAATAGAAAAGGGATATTTGCAAAATGATGTGCTTAAATTTTATATGTCTAAAAGAAAATAGATTTCCATTCTTCATTTGTACTTATTTTTAAAAATTTGAACTTTTGAGTGTTTAAGAAAAATTATAGTTCTGAAATAACCTGGTTGAATTTATATGGCTAATTTTCTTAAAATTAAGTGATAGATATCTAAACTGGTGGAATGAGGCTCCCAGCATTTCACTGAAAACCTTGAGCTTTGAAATTTAACTTACAGCAATTTCCTGTATCTAAAAGTGAAAAAAAAATTTTTCTATTTAAGATTGTAAAAAAAACCATGGTAAGTGTTTTAGGGTGATAAAATTATTCTGAGTTAAGACATCAGCGTGAAGGCTGCTCTTAGCTTAGTTAAGGGAAATCTCTACTAGTTGATCATAAATAGATGATAACTGTCAGGTATTTAAGCTGTTTTCCTTTGACTTTTAGAGTATGACTTCAGTTTTCCAGCTGCGTAAAGCTGGACCTGGGAAGTCTCCTGCCAAATCATCAATGAGGTGCTTTGACATGAGCCTCAGAGTTCTGAGCAGCGTTATTAATCCTGGAGGAAGTCCCGTCCATCAATTAGGACTTAACAACGTGCTACTTAACATTCAAAAGATTTGACACGTTATCCCCGATTGCTATCCTTTTTAATGCTTGAAAACTGTCACATTAAGAAGAAGTAAGCTATAGAAATATAAACTTTCTCAAATACTGAAAAATAATTCTGAATTCAGATTAGAGAAGGTGTATCTAGGATAAGAAGGCATGCAGTCAGGCCACAAAGGGCACAGCTGAGGTGCAGTTGGCGTCACTTCAGTGGATAAATAGTGTCCTAAGTAGATGAGCAGACGTGGACCTCTTTTTAAGTAAAAATATGAGGAATTGAAGTATTTTCAGTTTAATCCCGAAACTGGGATTTAGTTGAAAGTCTATTTTAAGATGTTTAACAATAGTATTTTGAATATCCAGGCTACAGTATTTTTCTATTTTCTCAGCAAGAGCAATGCTGAGAGTAACAAGATGATGAGAGGGAAAATAAACACACACACACATACTCGCTCTCTCTCTGAACTGTTCATATAGCACCTCATCAATGTACCTGCCCTGACTGTAGTTTTAGGTTCCTTCAGCTTTCAATGGAACTTATAGGAAGAGACCCCACACCCACTAGTAACTATACATGTCACTCTTGAGCTGAATCTACGATGAAAACACAACAAGAACTAAAAGTAAACATTACTTTTTTTTAGTCCCATAGTAATATAAAGACAATAGAAAACTGAAATAATCTTTGTATCTCTTAAGTTAATATGATGGTTGATATCAACCAGAAAGTTCTGGTAGGCTTTTGATGTATTGATAACTTAAGAAGTTTTCTTTATCAGACCTGTTTTTATTATCATGACAACTGTTTTCATTATTATTTTAACATGTCTGAGAACGCCCTTAAAAATAATATTAGGTCTTCCTCTTAAGTTGAAGTACTTTTATTCTCACCTGGTCAGTCTTTGTTTTTCTTTTTATTTTACTTTTGATAGCAATGTAAGATCAGATTTTAACTGTGATATTTTGTTAAGTTTTTGAATAATCATGCTCATTTGTTCAGTGCTTTCATTTTTAGGTCACTTGTCACTTGCCATGTGGTTACGCACAGCATGTAATTCTCCGTTGGTCTGTTTCAGCCCCCTGTGGAGGCCAGTACACTGGATCAGAAGGAGTGGTCTTGTCACCCAACTACCCTCACAATTATACAGCTGGTCAGATCTGCCTCTATTCCATAACGGTACCAAAGGAATTTGGTAAGATTTTCTTCTTATTTTTAATTCACCATCATATCTCTTTCGGTGTTAATATTTCCATCATTTTATAAACAAATATCCCAGCTCTTGGTATAATAAAATAATATAAAAGGAGATGACTTAAAGTAACAGGTTTTCCAAACATGTCTTATACAAGATCCACTACAATTCTTTTATCAGTGTGATATAAAATTCTTCAATTTCCTTCTCGGATTCTGATCCAGAATAATCAGAGAGAATAAATTTGCCTTTGTTCTTATTTTTGTTAGAAAAAAGCATTTCTCCTTTGGTTGTTTAGTGTGTAGAGGAGGATTGCAGCCTCACATGTGAGCCAGGGGAACACTGATCAGCCTGTGGGGTATTGGCACATATATTTGGTTATTGATTATGCTGGAAATCACTGGATCAGTGAACACACCTTTGAGTGACAGGAGATGTAAAAGCAGGCAGAGTCCTATCTGACCCCTCCAAACCTGGCATCCTGGTTTCCCTCCTAAACTTTGCTTCCAACCTGAGCCAGTTTTCTGGGGTGGCTTCATTTCTAGAAGATCCTTCTCTGGTGGTTTCCTGGTGATTTACTCAACACCGGATCCCCACATCTTCCCTCTCACTCTTGACCAGGAAAATATTTTTGTGTTAGATTCTTTCCTGGAGTCAACCAGATAGTAGCTTTTATAATTTTATGGAATAGTTCCTTTTTCCCAACAGTAAAATTTAGAACCCAGCATAGTCAAGGTTTTTTTCTATATACTCAAAATAGCAGCCATCCACTCATAGAAATAAAACAGATAAAAATTCTAAGGTTAGATTCTGTTTGAGGGAAAACATTTTAAAAATACAATTATATGACAAGAAAGTTAATTTCTGCTTAAGAAACTTGCATATGGGAGACAAATGATTTCTATGAACTTCTGTTATATTAATCACAGGCTTCTTAAAATCAAATGAAAACCTCCCCCCAGGCACTTATTTCAGCATTTGGTGTTTTAGATCACGGGCTCTTCATGAACTGTGCGACGCAACTTGCTTAGTCTCTTAAGCCAAATCGTTTAGCTTCTACTTTCCGCCAGTTCTCAAGGATGGTTGAGTTTTCAGGCAAGGCTTTCCTTGTATCATCTTGCCATGATAAGAAGAGCATGTGCCTGGGACTTGGAGAGTGATGGATGTGAACACGGAAACCAAGGCAGAGGCAGAGGGACCAGCTTCCCAAAAGGCAAAGAGTGGGTCCACTTTATGAGCAAATGGAAAATATCAATCTCATTTAAAAACTGAAAGACTGGGCTTCAAAGTATTTATTTTGTTATAAAAAAATGGACAGTAAAACTTAGAATAAGTCCTAGACTTTCACTCTTTATGCTGGACCAATGCCTCTAAAGTCCCTTATTTAGCCTCAGTTAATACATTTTTTCACCTAAATTCCCAACAACATTCCTCCAATTACTTTCCCATGAATATTCCTTTTATTTTTATTCATGGATACTTGACAAAATATAATTATCACAATAGAATGTAGCAGCCAGAGTTTATGATTTTAGTTTATTATAAAATTTTATTGAGTTGTCACAACACAATTATGACTTTTCAGCAGAAAAAGTTACACTCCTATCCTAAATATTGATAATAATTTACCAATATGAAAGGTTTAATGGCATAAATTTATCATATTCTATCTGGGCAGAAAACTTTAGTCTGGAATAAAATAGTTATAAAGAATCCTTAATAAAAACCTATACTACCTTATCTATTATTTTTTTCCCCTCTTCCTAACTCTTTTCTGAGAAGTGAATCGACCAGTTAACAATTAATTCAATGATTGTTATAAGTGCTAAGATGAGTAAAATACTCTTTGTGTGCCTGAGATGCCCAGCAAATATTATGGGAGGGGGTGACTGTCCCTATTGTGGGAAGGGGCTTCTTACACAAGTTCCGAATGGGAAGTGTCATGGAAGACAGGTCATCAGTTATCCTAATTTCCTCCCTATTTTCATCCAAAAGCATCACCAGAGTATCCTTTCTAGAACAAAAATCTGATCATGAAAACACCTTGATAAACGTTTTCACTCACTCCTCTTGCCCCCAGAGCAAAATCCATGCGTTTCCTGGCCTTCTGGGCTCTGAAGTCTCAGGCTGCTTGGCTTTGCTCCCCCGTCCCTCCCCGCCCCCTTTATCCACTGAGTGTTCGCAAAACAGACCATTCACCTGCCAAATACTGCTCCTTTTGTTCGCTTGCTGAAGTAGCCCCTTGTGGCCCATTCTTACACAAAAAGGGTTTCCTTTGCCATTCATTAAGGCTGAAGCAGGAATGCTGTCTCCCCCATGAAACATCATTGTCTCCACAGCTGGAAACCACCCCTCCCTCCCTACACCACCTGCACTTTCTCATCCCCTGTCTTCCAGCTGCAGGAACAGCCTTCCTTGACTAGCTATGGCCCTTGGCAGACATCTGCTGTTCAGGCCCCTCGTCCTTCCGGACACCCACACTCTGCCTCTGTATTTGTTGTGGGAACTACCGCAGACCTTAGCATATGATGTTCCTGGGACAAAGTTTCTATCTTGATCAGCCCTTCATTCTTAGTGTCCACTATAAAGCTTATGCCTTCTAAGCATTTCTTGAAAAGAAGGTAGGAATTACGTGTGTGAGATTCACTTTTCTCCTACAAACGAGACTCAAGCAAGATGAAGACTGAATGTTGAGGTGGGGGGACAGTGAAGGGAGGGCTGTGCATGCAGGAGCCTCCCTCATGGGATCCAGAAGAAAGTTCTGTCCCTCTTTCTAGTGCCTGTGTTCAGAGCACTTCAGCCACTGGGAAATTCACCTTGCTCACATGCTTCCTTTAATTGTGCTTCTCTTGGAGATTATAAAATCTTAAAGTACTATATATATATATATATATATATGCATATATTCTCTTACATATATGTGTAATGTGTTATACATGCATGTATATGTGCACTGTATGTAATACATATATGTAACAGAATATATGGCACATATAATATATGATATGATATAATGTAATACAGTATAATATGAATACACACCAGCTGCTATAGTTAGATTTTCCTCCATTTTGCCAACACATAGATTAATTCTTTCATGTATAACTGATACACACACCTCCATTTCTTGTTCAGAATGATTTAGAATGATTTTAGTTTAAACCTTACACATAGATAATTGTTGATCATTGCTTGTAAATGGAGACTAAATCACAAGTTTTTCTAAATACTGTAAAGGCCCTGTATACTATCCATTTGAATACAAAACTGATTAAATTTGAAGTAGTAGAATACTTGAGATGTTTTACTTGGAGGAAATGTGTTCTTGAAATTTACGTAACCTGTAAGATATATAAACTGTAGAGTAAAACAAGTCAGAAGTTGCTATAATATGTTGCTGAATCGTGTATAAATTGTAGTGAGTTCATATGAATTTGGCACTGTCATAATCATAGGTGAAGAATTTTAAATTCCCCAACTAATTGCATGCTTTAAAAACCAACGGGGGCTTCCCTGGTGGCACAGTGGTTGAGAGTCCGCCTGCCGATACAGGGGACACGGGTTCGTGCCCCGGTCCGGGAAGATCCCACATGCTGCGGAGCAGCTGGGCCCGTGAGCCATGGACGCTGAGCCTGCGCGTCCGGAGCCTGTGCTCCGCAACGGGAGAGGCCACAACAGTGAGAGGCCCGCGTACCGCAAAAAAAAACAAAAACCAATGGGTATCTTGATTCCATACCTACTGTTCACTGAATAAAATGTCATTAATTACTCTTAAAGAAATAGGACCACCTTATGGCTATTCTTCTACTATCCTAACATAGTATTATAAGAAAAAAACAGTCTTCATTTAGTGTTCAAACTGTACATAGAACAGTAATTTTATTCCTTTTATTAAGTACCAAAAGATCAAGAAGCAAAATAAAATTGTTTAAGCAACAGAAAACTTTTAGAAAGCAGAGAAAATAAGCTAATTTTTTTTACAGGATACTTAGGATCATGATATTTGGGAGGTATCAATAAACAGTATGATCACCATTTTCATTTCTTTCATTATAAAAAGCATTTTGTGCCGACCCACCCCCTCTATTTTCAGTGGTATTTGGGCAGTTTGCCTATTTCCAGACAGCACTGAATGACCTGACCGAACTGTTTGATGGAACGCACCCTCAGGCCAGACTTCTCAGCTCACTCTCTGGGTCTCATTCAGGTAAACTTTCAATGAATTTTGTCTTTAATTCTAGTTACACAGCCAGGGTAATTAATTTTAAACTCGTCTATTTTTATTTTCATTTGTGAAGGAGAAATTTAATCATCTTTGAACTTGCTTGCTTGTTCAGTAAAATCTTATTTTCAATGTAAAATTTCAAATGTATTTTTATCCCACATATAAAATCACCTGTCTTTATCATTTTGCTTACTAAGATTGTGGAAAATATAATATCCATCTCAGTGAAAAATTAAAATATCAGAAAAAAGGGGTAATAAACTATCTTGTTACTTTGCTTTCTATTCTAAGTGTTGTAATTTTCCTGAAGATAAACAGTATTGACATTTTGGTCTGACTCATTCCAAACTTTTAAATGCGTACATGTGGAGATGTACCACAGTCACACGTCTATAAAGGTGCAGATGTGTATACACATACATGCATTCATGTGTGCCCCTATATATGCATGTAAACATACATGGAACTTCATAAAACATGGGATTTTTTCACAATTTAATTTTTATCCCATACATTCATTTAAAATCACATGTAGAGGTCTTTCCCTATCAACAAATATGAATATACACCAAATACCATTTGCTGAATAGTATTCACATGGGTTAATGAAGGAGTTTATTTACCCCAACCCCTCATGGATGTCATGGCCCTCGTTCGTACCACTGCTACATTGTCATCAGTTACCAACACAACATCAAGCCATACTCCTGCATCATGGCCTGTGATCAACCAAGGCTAAGATTCGGCTATTTCCAGTTTCTCAGTATTACTAACCACAGGTCTTAAGACCTATGTCCTGTTAAGACCAGTGTCCAATGATGTAATGTCCAGAAATGCATCAGAAGATACACATTTAAAATACTGATACATCCTGACAAATTCACCTCTGAAAAGCTTAAGCGATTCACACGCCTCTCAGAGTACTCGAGACCATTCCTGCACATTAAGAGCTGAAAAATACATTTCACGGGTTTTTTTTTTCTGAGTTCTTTATTTTTTTTAATATCAGCTTTGGATTCTGAGACATTTTCTTAATTCTGAGTAAAATCCTAGCAAGTAACTGTCAAAGTTGATTCTGAGTCAATGATTCACCCACTTCTGTTTCCCACATTATCAGCTAATTGGCCTATATCAGTGCTTTCTTCAAAAGAAGCATAGGGGCTCCCCTGGTGGTGCAGTGGTTGAGAGTCCGCCTGCCGATGCAGGGGACACGGGTTCGTGCCCCGGTCCGGGAAGATCCCACATGCTGCGGAGTGACTAGGCCCGTGAGCCATGGCCGCTGAGCCTAAGCGTCCGGAGCCTGTGCTGTGCAACGGGAGAGGCCATAACAGTGAGAGGCCCGCGTACCGCAAAAAAAAAAAAAAAAAAAAAAAAAAAGAAGCATAAAGGAGATCACGATGAAAACAACATTTTAATGGAATGTCAAGGCAAGAACAGAGTTTTTAAATCTTTGTAGAAACAATGTGTTTGGGTTCTACACGCCAAAGCAAAGCTTTATGAAAGTTCAAAAATTAAAAGTGCAATTCCAAGTTAATGATTACTTTTCCAAACATTGTTCACCACAGGCTGTGCACTGAATGGATCCTGCGTGTTATCTCTGTCTGTTTTTCCCTCCAGGTGAAACGTTACCTTTGGCCACATCCAATCAGATTCTGCTCCGATTTAGCGCGAAGAGTGGGGCGCGTGCGCGGGGTTTTCACTTCGTCTATCAAGGTGCGTCTCTGCCACCTCCGCCCGGTTCCACACACTGCTTGTACCACTGGTTTCAGCACCAAAACATCTGAGTTGCACTTTTTCTTAATCTTTAAGAATTTGAGGGTATCCGTGTATTTAGAATGAAATTATTTAATAAAAATATTAAAGTTTTTTCTTTTGACAATTAGATGTGATACTTCTAAGACAAAGATACAATAATGCTTCGATTATCTGGCATGATGATGAAACAGATATTGATTAGATTACCTTAGTATAGCGCAACACAATTTGCAAAATGATTTCAAATGTATTATAATATTTTGCCTAACCTAGTTAAAATTAAGTAAAATATTTCATAATAGATTTTAGTAACTGTCTTAATGAAATACACTTAAAATGCATGGTACAATTTCAAATCTTACTATAAGAACTAATTGTCAAGGAAAGGTAACAAAACCAAACTAAACCCAGAATACCATCCATGTTTCTATCCCTTGAAATACCTATTTTATTTTGCTTGTATTCTATTAACTTTAGGCACTTTCACCCCTGTATAATTATTTTTGAATTTGGAGCTTATTCAAAATGCTTGGGATTGCACAAAGTTTCTGAACAATGCAGTTTTTTTTCCTGTTTCTAGTTCACCTTCAGTTTGCATATCCATTACATGAATTTGAAAAAACACCCTATGGACTGTCCATCCACTTTCAGAGGCACAGAGCCTGACTCTGGATGTGACTTGCGACGACTGTACAGCTGAGATGGGAAAGAGGTTGTCATCTTCAGCGATAAACTAACTAAGAATACTTAGCTTTTCTAGGCCTCAGTTTTGCTGGAGGCTGGATAGATTACAGGCCGCTCTTGAACCTTTTCTTCAGAAGTGGAGGAGAATCCCTTCCTGGCGATGGTTTCTTTCCTTTAATAAAGACTCCTCCAGGAAACATGCTTGACAACATCATGTTTTTCATAAAATTATAGAGAGTAACGATCTGTCATATCATTCACAAATGATTTTTGATAATCGCACACTGTGAAATGTATGGCCTCAAAATAGTTCACGATAAAGCCCTTGAGTGTTCGTCAGTAAGATGATTTAAAAGTTATGGAAAGAGTGAGAAAGATGTGTGATGGGCAGGTAGGAGGAAAGATATCTCTAATCTAGTTTAAGGAGCAATTGCTTGGGTGATGATACTATTACATTAAAATGTGTTACATTGTTCTAATTAAACCTTTGTTAAAATATAAATAATCAAACCAGTATTTTTTTAAATGAACTTTATAGGAGAGGGTCCAGTTTAAGCAACCCACCTCTCACCCACTTCTAATTTTCTTTAAATAAATTCTGTGTTACTTTGCAGAAGCAGATTCACAAACCAAAGTAAGTTGGCGTGACCTCTAAGGAAACTGGACCAATTGGTTTAAGTACATTTTTTGTCCTGGAAAAATTCAAGTTCCTGGCATTGTCTGCCTCAATCAGGGACTTCCTTTAATTTCTGATGAAGATTAGAAATTTGATCAGATTATCGAATAAAATATCTGAAGCACATGACCCTATGTCTGTCCTACTTGCACATGTTATCTTCAGAAGTCATGGTTTTTAAAATTATATTTCTTGTTTTAAAGCAACATATTATCATTAAAATGTATAACATACATATAAGTGAAAAGAAGGGGAAATCATTTATAGAAGGAATATATTTTCCTTGCACTTAAGAATATGTCTCTAACATACTCAATATTTGTCCTAACTTAAGAATATGTCTCTAACATACTCAGTATTTCTTCTAAAGTTCCAATATATCTCGTTATCTTGCTTTGTTCCTGCAGTGAGTTTATGCAAAAATGGATGTCTTTTTATCAAAGCCAAATCCTTCGGATCTAAAGAACTAGGATCGTGAATGCAATTTATAAATCACTCAGGAGCACCTGGGAAAGTTTTCAGTACATCTCAAAAGTTAAATTGGACATGGCCTTCTGAAAGATAGTAGTTTAGTGGAAGCCTAGAAATTATTTGAACTCTATTGTGTAAAAACTTTCTGAATAGTGCTTTCACATACCACATACGACTCCATTCCTCCATAAGTTATTAAAGCTTAAAACTGCGCAGGGACTTTCTGACTTGCATGGCTATGGGCTGTGTAACCCTTGTTCACAGACAGTTCTGTTGTAAAGAGCTGTTCAGACTTGGGTGGAGAATGAGTGCAGGTGTCAGGTACAAAAAGTTGTAGTACGCGACCCGGGCAGCTCCTGACCCTCCTCGTCATCCTGGTGAACAACACGGAGACGGTGGTGGTGAGGATGTTGCTGCCCCTCTGATCTGGTGAAGAAATGGAAGTATAGAGGCTTTTTTTTTTTACCAAGTATTGTAACTTTTATGTCTCTGCTGGGTTGTATTTGCTTGTTTGCTTTCCATGCTGCTTTGGAGTAGAAGGATACATTGAGAAGTGAGGGAGGTAAGAGGGTGCATGAGGACACCTGGGCACCCAAGAAGGCTGACGGGGTGACCCTTCACGCCACAGTGCATCCTCCTGGAGCAAGAGTCCTTGTAATCATTCTAACAGTCACTTCTGGACACTGTAACATCTCCCTTGAACACTTAGGAGGAGTACAGTGCTTGCCTTTAAACACGAACGTGTTCAAAATGTTTTAGATTTCCTTCTATGCATCCAGGAGAAACCCCCCCTCCATCCCCACTCGCTAGCACCCGGGAATCCCCTGAATGTCCGTGGTGGGGATTCCCATAGCTGCCCCTCCTCTTCCTAAGCTCTGGGACCAAGAGACTGGCAGAACCTGCGATCAGTAAATGTGGTTCTACAGGTTTTAATGCTCTTTGTCACTCCACAGAAAATATACTACCCCTAATGTCAAGGTCTTCTAGGTCAATGCAAACATACAAATCAAATAGTCCTCAGAAACCCCCCATGTTGGAGACTCACCTACTATTTCTTAACAAGTTCAGCACTGTCTCTCCACACCCCTGGTGGGGGTCCCCTTTCCGACACTGTCTCTAGGATGGTGAGTAAAGTCGAGAATGTGAGTGTGGGTTCTCAGGGGGATGATAATGCTGGTTTTATTGCTGCTCATGGCCACTGTGGTCATTGCAGTCTGGCTTACCAACTAGTGGCCATCAAGGACCACCGCCGTGACCCCTGCCGGGGCTGGAGAAAAGCCCAGCATCCTCTTGGTACATGAAACCCACTCTCATTAAAGTCCCTTTGATTCTATTCTGTGAAGTAGTTATGTTGCACTTAGAGACTTTTTCTGGCCCCAAATACACACCTTTTTTGAATCGCTGGTCCAATGGGAAGACCCCTGGGAATGAGGCCATCGGCTGGGTCTTATCACCAGCTCTGCTCTGACACCGTGGTGCAAGCTCCCATTCCCCTCTGTTCCCTCCCAAGTCTTTCTGTACAGAATGAATTGTTTAATTGTATGTTTTCCTATGGTATGTGGGTTTTTTTTTATTATGGTAACATGAGATTTACCCTCTCAGGTTAAATCCTTTAAATCATTGTTTAAAATAAACGGATTACATTGTTTAAAATGAGCAGTGCCTAATCCAGCACCATTAACTATAGGCACAGCTTTGTGTGGCAGATCTTTAGGACTTGGGCGTCTTACATGACATGCTTTAAACCTGTTTAACAGCAGCTCCGCACTTGCCGCTCCCCTAGCTCCTGGCAGCCACCGGCTGCTCTCTGCTTCTATAAGTTTGTCTCTCTTAATTGCTTCCTATGCGCGGGACCATGTGGCATTTGTCCTTCTGTGCAGGCTTATTCCACTTAGCGTATGTCCTACGGGTCCATCCATGTTGTTGCAAATGGCAGGACTTCCTTCCTTTCTAAATGGCTGAATAACATTCCATTGTAGGTATGCACTATACTATTTATCCATTGGTGGACATGGAGGTTGTTTCCATAGCTAGGCTATTGCAAATAATGCTGTTATGTACATGGTGGTGCAGATATCTCTCCAGGATAGTGATTTCATTTCCTTCAGATAAATACCCAGAAGTGGGATTGCTGGATCATATGGTAGTTCTATTTTTAATTTTGCTATTAAATCACCATGGCCATTTATAAATAATCCTTTATGTAACAGCTTTTCTTACTAGAGTCTGAGGTCAGCGAGGATAAGTACAAGTTCTTAGTCATCTCATTATCCCTGGCGCAATGATCTGGGTGCTTAATTAATTGTAAATGCATGAATATCGCTCAGTCCTCATAAAGCACTAATT
Organism: Mesoplodon bidens; assembly: GCF_964165515.1. Lineage (NCBI taxonomy): Eukaryota > Metazoa > Chordata > Mammalia > Artiodactyla > Ziphiidae > Mesoplodon > Mesoplodon bidens. The sequence continues at coordinate 32,060,211 of NC_138181.1, read as the reverse complement.
CTCCATATGCCATGTTTTCCTCGTCAGAACTGGGAATACAAGGTGGTCCTCAAGGTTGACATGAAGATGCGTGTAGATGTGAAAGTGCTCCCTAAATCGTCCCCTACAGAGACTGTGAAAGGCATTATTAACTTCCACATTAACATAAATTCTTTCTAGACTCATCTTAAATTCTATTTTCAAGGAAATATCATGGCTTCACGATGCACATGCAGATGGTTGTGTTGTGTGTCTTGCCTCTAGCTGTTCCTCGGACCAGTGACACCCAGTGCAGCTCTGTCCCCGAGCCCAGATATGGGAGGAGAATTGGTTTGGAGTTTTCAGTGGGCTCCATCGTTCGCTTTGAGTGTAACCCAGGATACCTACTGCAGGGCTCCATGGCCATCCGCTGTCAGTCCGTGCCCAATGCTCTCGCTCAGTGGAATGACACAATCCCAAGCTGTGTAGGTAAGTGTGTGTCCCTAAGGTGGGATAACTTGCACGTGGTCCTCCATCCCGGGTTCACAGCGGCACTAAAGAGCTGCTCTTCAGTCCACGTGAACTGATCCATGCTCCAGACCTATTTAAAGGGCAGTTTATCAGAAAGAATCGAGTAGCAGCCAAACCCTAAAAATTATTGTTTCATGGAACAACTCATCAGATTAACAAGTATGAAACATGTTTTCCTTCTTGATACTTACTAAGTATGCCCTCTCAAGCCATGGGTATACAACATAATTTCATTTGGGGGAAAAATCACTACAATGTTGATTTGTTACATTACTTGTGTAATGCTCTTTTAATAAATTGGTGCTAATGAAAGTCTGAAAAGTAATAGGTTAACGCAGCCTGAATAACAATGCCATTGTTGGTTATAGTTTATTTGCTTCATTTTGTGTAAGAACCTCCAGTGCAATCATGATTTAGCACTTGAATTCATCTGTGCATTTTAAGCGTCTCTTCTCCTCTCTGGATTTGCTCATAAATCCCATTAATATCATTTTGAGTTGCGTGTCTGCATATAGAAAACTCTGCAGAGCTTCTTAAATTGTAGTAGATCAGTTACTCTAAACAGAATTCACCTCAGAGATGACATCGTTAGACAGTGCCTGAGACTTAGCAGCATAGCGGATAATAATCTATGGTATTGATCATTTAAAAGAGAACAGACTAGGTGGGAGGGAGACACAAGAGGGAGGAGATACGGGGACATATGTATATGTATAGCTGATGCACTTTGTTATAAAACAGAAACTAACACACCATTGTAAAGCAATTATACTCCGATAAAGATGTTAAAAAAAAAAGAGAGAACAGGCTAAATTTGACCTTGGCTAAAAATGCCATTTTAAAGTACCATAGTCCATGTAAGATATCTCTTAATAGCTGATCACACAGTGAAAGAACAGTAAGTACAAAATTAATGTTGTTCTTCACTGTACTTTATTTTTACTAAATATGGGTTTGTCTTTTAGTCCCCTGCAGTGGCAATTTCACTCAGCGGAGAGGTACAATTTTATCCCCCGGCTACCCTGAACCATATGGTAACAACTTAAACTGTGTATGGAAGATCATAGTTACAGAGGGATCAGGAATTCAGGTAAGTTCTCAAAGCCCAGAGTCTACTAATAAACAAAGCTTTTGCCCATGGGTTTTTCCTTTCTTTTTTTTCCCCTTTTTGTATTGGTTATTCTAAATACGTACACCATCACCTGTTTCTCTTTTCTTACCATTTCTACAAAGTGTTTCTAATCATATTTCTACCTTTGAAATAAAAATGATAGGCTTTCAGAATAAAATCTATCAGAAGTGCTATTTGTAGAAGTTTTTGGAGGTCACCTCCATGATCTGTTTTCTTTGGTTTCGCTCTTCTCTTACATGTATAGTTTTAATATCATGAAAACCCTCTTGGACTAGAGTCTAATGTTATTAAGCGAAAGATAAATATTACGTTCCTGTTGTTGTTCGGCAGATTCAAGTCATCAGTTTTGCCACGGAGCAGAACTGGGACTCTCTTGAGATTTACGACGGCGGCGATGTGACCGCACCGAGACTAGGGAGTTTTTCAGGTAAGATGGCGCCGACCCCCTTGTTCCTGTGAATCAGGGTCATCAAACGCTGACCGACTGTTCTCCAGGAGACTCGTCTGTACACATAACAGTTTCCCCAGTGTTGGGAGTCTTAGCACAAGAGCACCAAAGCGCAGGTGTGAAGGAGAAAGCTTTGTCGTCCGTGAGCAGGAGGGCTGATGTGGAGGCAGCGGGTCACTTTTGTCGGACCCCCGAGAGCTGGGAAGAAAGAGTGGCTTATTACCCTGTGGACCCAACAGGGTGTCTCACTGAAGTTAATTGTGTGAGGGGGTCGGGGGAATGAACTTCAGATTGGCTGATGTTCCTTTTCTCATATGCTTGTGGACGTGTTTGGCACACTTGGGGACCACGTAAGGAGGTGATGGAGCAAGGGGGCAGGGGGTACAAATGGAAGGTTGGGGACACACGTGAGAACTGAGAACGTAAGTAAACATATGGAGGATGACGTGAACTGACTTTCTCAATGACTGAGAAGGGAGTTGGAAAAATGGAAACGAGGAAGGCTGGCATGGAGCTGGTTGTGACGGATTTGAATTCGAGATATTGGTGTGAACTCATGGTCTTCGTATGTATAGCTGTAGACATAGAGGAAAATCTAAGTGTGGATGTGGATGTGTGTGTGTGTATGTACGTATTTCCTACCTCTGTCTTTTGAGAGGTGTAAAACAATAACCCCAGTAGCCATGAACCCACCTCATACCCAATTCTAGGTTTCTAGATATCACTTTACATACCATTCTCCCTTAAAGGAACTAGTGCTTCTTGGGGAGTTGCTGACTCCAAGGTTCTGATGGGGAAAGCACACATGATGAACCATTTCGTATAAAATAGAAATGTATGGATCCATACTGAGGTAAATAGATACATGCGTGAATGGGATGAGTGAAAGAGAAAGCCTCCCCTTGCAGAATCCAAACGAATAAATCTAGAAGGAGGTAGAATTAGAGAATCACCATTTGGCAACCAGTAGGACAGTAAATGATTCACACTGGAACATCAGTGAACGCTAAAACTAACGTGTGAGATTTTGGTGAGGAACAGAGAGCCACAGTCTCAGTGCGTCCCCCCACCCAGTCCTCACTCACTGCAAAGGAGGAAAGAAGTAACTCAAGGGTTGAGAAGCCTGGCAGACACCACCTTCCTCAGGCAGTCATGTTAAGATCTCCAGTATCAGGACACCTGCGCACTGGTGAACTGATAAACCTGCTCTCAAAATAAACATATGAACAAAAAACTTGATTTGGCTTAGAATTGCAGTTGCTGTAGTGTGTAAATACCCCCACCAGGGCTGATTTCAAACAACCAGCATGATGTCACTAAAAGCTGAGTGTGAGAGGAAGTGCCCTGAATTAGCCTCTGGAAGCGTCCCAAGGCAGCTCCCTCACACCCCTGAGAGCCGGCAAACATGGTGACCTCTGAAGAATACAGCATCACATTTTGATATTCTTTCCAAAAATGCATCACCATCTGAATCTAGTCAGAAAACATCAGACATTCTCTTTCGAGGTTACGTTGCTAAAGAAAAATCATTTTATTAACTGCCTTCATCTTTTTTGGAGGGCTGGTTTTGAAGTTTGGCTGCACTGAGACTTACGGCAGTGAAAACATCTGATTTATTACTGCACGGCAGCCCTGCATGTTTTGCTTTGTTTTTTTTAAACTACTCACTCCCAATCTTTTGTAATGCCATTTTCTAAACTTATGTTCGAGTGTAGTCTCAGCTTAAACGAATATTGATATAATACTAAAATTGTGAGAACCCCCTATGTAAACAACAACAACAACAAATCCTTTCAGGCATGCATTTGATTAACATATAAAATGTTAAAGAAAAATATTTCACGTGAGTAATTTTTATTAAGTTTTATCATGGTATAATTTGTAAAAATAATTGTTTTGAATTATAATTTTCTAAAATAAAAATTGATTTTGAAAAATATTTTACACACAAAAAGTGGCTTGTGTCTTTCAAAAGTATCAAGTTCATGAAAGGGAAAGAAAGACTAAGAAACTATTCCAGACAAAAAAAAACTGAAGGGAAGTAATCATGGATGGAGTACTTTTGCTGGAAAACCTATTATTGGCAGATTGTCGAAATTCCAGTGATTTCTCTAGAATACATGGTACTGTTGCATCTGTGTACGTTTTTTTTGTTTTTGTTTTTGGGGTTTTTTTTAGAACTGCTCTGTTTGAAGAAATACACAATGAGTTTTTACAAGAAGTGAGTCATCATGTCTACAATTTGCTCACAGAGGGTTTAGAATAAAATAATTTTACACACATACGTATTGTGGAAACATAGATATCATTATTATGTAATATATGGCCAGATAGTGGGTATATGGGAGTTTTCTGTACTATATTTGCAACTTTAAGTTAAAAATTATTTAAAATATTTTAAAAGGAGTCTTTTTTAACTCTATATGGAAGAAGTGACACATCAGCCATGAAATCTGAATATGTTTTAAAATGTCTAAAATATGTTTTACACTTTTTTGTTCCTATGATACTTTCAAAATATTTACAAAAGGAGAATCTGAGCTCATTTTAAAAGTTAGTTGTTGACTGAAAACAAACAAGAATGGGTAGTTGTTAGAGGTACATATTTCCGGAAAAATGATTGACTGACTTCTTGCATAAATTCAGTTTTTTGATTTTCCTTTTCTGTCTGGATAGCCATGTGTATTAGGACTCACATTGTAAGCCATTTAAAATCATTTTGGGAAGTAGACTTAAGCTTATAAATTTTAAGTGGATAAGACAGAGCAAAATTCATACCAATTTGTAGCTGACAATCGGGATTGAGGGAAAGTAAATATCCACGTACTGCGAGTGGAGTCTGCAGAGCTGTAATGCAATTTCTCAGCTTTCTGTGTGTGCGGTTCTGTCTAGGTCACAGTGAGACAATGCGATCAAAAGTATTCTGCCTGTGGCAACAGTTTTTTAAAAATCTCTCAGTTGCATTTTGAATGGTGGGAATAAGCTTCTTCTGAGAGTCCATTCTGAGCAGAGCCCTAAGCGGGAGCCCCCTGCAGGGGCACGCAGGGCAGGACTCTCTGTGGCTGCAGCAGGTGCCGGACGCCTAGCATCCTCCCAGCACCCCCAGCACGCCTCGTATGCCACCTGGGGCATTGAGATCCAGCATCTTTTGTAGGAAAACAAATGACTATATATCATCACAGAAGCACAAACAGGACTGTCGTCCATGAATGTACTTGCCGCAGTTAATAAGAACATTTAGAGGGGGTGTGATAATCCACAAAGCACTTTCACACACACAGCACATGTACGGCTCACATATAAGGGATGGACTCTTATCTTTATTTTACAGAAGTAGAACATATTCAGATGTTTTCAGTGACAGAACTAATTTGTGTCAGAGTCAGGAGTGGAAGCAGTTTTTCTGATTCCACTGTAACACAGGGAAGATAAACAAAAAGTCAAAAGTGTGTATTGAGGGGGCTTCCCTGGTGGCGCAGTGGTTGGGAGTCTGCCTGCCGATGCAGGGGACACGGGTTCGTGCCCTGGTCTGGGAGGATACCGCATGCCGCGGAGCGGCTGGGCCCGTGGGCCATGGCCGCTGGGCCTGGGCGTCCGGGGCCTGTGCTTCGCAGCGGGAGAGGCCGCGACAGTGAGAGGCCCGCATACCGCACAAAAAAAAATAAATAAATAAAGTGTTTGATTGTCAGAAATGGGCATATATACTTAATAAACATATTAAAATAGCAACCAAAATTAACTAAATTGAGTATAGAGTTAAACCAAGAAATATATCAAAGAAATGTTTAAAAAAAAAAAAAAAAAAAAAAAAAAAAGTGTGTATTGAGTACCTGTGTGTGGAAATGACTTGACTGGGGGCTGGAGGCTATTAAATACACTGATTACCTGAAGTTACGGGTAAAACCAGGCAGAAAGTAGTACAGGTGCTGTAATTAAAACTTACCTGGTTAGATAACATTGTTCTTTCTGCAGACATTATCCAAATATACAGAAATAATACATGAGTGAGAGGACAGCAAACCTCATACAATTTGAAAAAAAATGGCTTAAAACTGGACTTTTTGGTGGATGTCTCCTTCTTGTCTTGAGGTCACCTCACTTTACAACATTCCCCTATCTGCACTCCATTAGCTATTAATTAGTTTCAAGGAATAATCTCTCTTTATATGTGTCTGCTGACCAGCAGGAATAGGCTTATGTTTCCCCCTCCATGACTGTGCAATTAAAAAAAGTCTATGTACGTATGTATCTATCTTCATCCATCAAACCAAGGTCAGATAACAAAGGGGTTAAATCTGAAGACATTTCCTAAATGTTTGTCATTCAGCAAACACTTAGAGTGTCTTGTAGTGAATTGTATAGTAACGGTTCTGCTCCGAAAAGACCCCCACCTCCCAGGGACAGCCCCACCTTGGTAGGCAGGGAAAATGGATTGAGACACAGGCCCCCAAATCTCAAGTGGGGAATCCAGCTTCCAAAGAATTTACACACGTGTGGGCATACACATGCGCCCCCCCCCCCACACACATACACACAGAGTCTTTAAGGAGTGGACCTGGTGTTTTCTTTTGTCCTCCATTTATCACTGTTCTTCTTCCAAAACAGTCTAGTAACACTCTTTATACTGATTGGCCAAAGACACAGTCAGTATACACATTACTAGTTAAATAAAGCACATCTTCATACTGAGGGTGAAACTATAAGCCCAAAGAGTCTTTAAGAGACTCTACATGCTAATCCAAGGTCAAGAAGTCCTTAATATATTTTTAGAATATATTTTTAGGAATCAATTAAAAACTCATTGGCATTTGGAATAGGATATTTTATTGGTGGGATGTTATTTGCATCTCACTCCACTGGTATTTTTCCCAACCTCATTCCATGAGAGAGCCAGGTCTTTGCTTGTGCCTTGGCCTAGATGGAGAAAACCCTCTCCTCCCTCTGCTCTTGCAAGAATCTCAGCTTTTGAAAGCAGAGGGGGCGGTGATGAAGTGCTTGAGGAGACTGACAGTAAAGACGGTTAGAGAGTTCCCCAGGCCTGGGCTCCCTCCGGGAATTTAAGTATCATTGAATTCCTGCAGGGCCACCTGGAGGTGGCAGGACCTCAGAAGGACAGTGGCAGCCTGATGCACTTAGAAAGGCCAAGAACATCTGTCAAAGGCCTTGGAACTCCTGGGATCCAAGGGACTGTGTGAGCTTGGGGAATGAGCCCATGGGAAGTAAAAAGCAGAGAACCAAAAGTCTGGGACTGTTTACCATCCTGGGGCAGAGAAGGAATCCCCAGTAATGAAATTTCACAGGAGGAATCCTCAAAGCATATTGAAGTTGATTTGGAATTTTAATAAAATACATCTCTTACACCCATGTCTAGAAATGAAATTTGTAAGAATTATACATTTGTAAAAAGATTATTTTGTGTGCAGAAAAAGGATTGTGCAGGGAGAAGGCAGAAAGGACTTTGAAAATCAGTGGTGGCTATTTCAGACAAGAGCTGTAAGTGGCGACTGCTGTGAAGATTAGGAGTAGCAGACTGATGAGAACCTTGATAATTCCGTATTCTGTACAGCAAGATCGGTCTGCTCATTGTCCTTAAGTATTTAATGAAGATCAAGTCTTTGAGGCTCTATCCTAATCAGGGGAATCTGTGCTTTGCACCAGGTCAGAAAGTAATTGATTTGTTTGGAGAGGTGGTTAAAAGGCTCATCTGGCTGGTAAACACATATTTATTGAATGAATAAGTAAGAGGCTTAGTTTGAGAAGAGTGGAGATTTTTGAATGAGTAGGAATAAGAAAGGCAAAATGGATAGAGGAGAGGGAAAGAGCATCCCAGACTACGATTATGGGAACACCTTGAACAGGAAAATGAGTTGTGAAATAGAGTAGTGAGAAGCAGCTAGAAATGCAGGTAGTAGTTAGATCAGGCAGGGTCTTTAGGTCAAATCAAGGAGGCTGAAATTTTATCCTAAGATGACCAGGAATCTAGGAGAACTGTAACATGACGTAACATGTGTCCATCTTAAAAAGAGCTTTCAGACTCCTGAGTGGAGAATGAATTGGATTGAGTGTGGTACTATCCCCTCATCCTGGTTAATAGCACTGGTGGCTTGTGCTGGGATGATGGTGGTCAAGATGGAGGGATGGAGTGAGTGAAACCAAGAAGGATGGAGGAGGCTGGCTCGTTAGGGCCTGACGGCTGCCGGTAGGGCAGCACAGGTCACGGAGAGGGAGGGGGCCTCTGATGGGAGGACTTCAGCGGGTGTTAACAGTGTGGATGGACGTGGGGACACAGGAGGTCACCCAGGCTCTGCAGGGATGATTATGAGCTGAGTTGTGTTCACATCATCTTCCAAGAGCCTTTGACAACCAAGTGATGGGACGGATGGCTGGAGTCCTTACCTGGAGTCATTGGTTTAATTACAGCTGTCCGAGGATCTTAGAATCATTTAAACAGAGAGTGAAAGGTGACAAAGGATATTATCCTTGCAACATTCTTCATCTGTCTTGGATAATTATCAGTTTATTTCCTTGTTTTGTTATTTAAAGTTATATTTCTTTCTTTATACGTTAGCGTCATCTGCATCTAGTAATTTGCCTGCACCATGATGAGTTTTACGTGATGGATATTTCCTTCACATATAGGAAGTGTGTACTTATTCAGAGAATGATTTGAATACAGTAGAATATCAAGCATGTACCCTTTAGGTAAAAAGGGATTTAAGCTAGCTTATTGTTTTCCCATATTATAGTACATTCTGACCACACGTTTTACATTTCTGGCTGATGAACACACGCTTTTCCTTGGCACCTTGGGTACCATGGCTTTTTTGTCACCCTGGTCCTCAGCATCACTAAATCTCCTGATTTGTCAGCTGCTATAATGTAGGTTAGAACATTTTAATTAAACGAGGCATTATGTAAAATACACCTGTATTTTCCTTTCCATGTGTGTTTCATTGAAATCATTTGCAGATCTCAGACAGAACGGTATTCAGTACGAGTCACACAGGGATAGAGAAGAGAATATATAGTCAAAAGCAACCTCTTCTGGGTAATATATTGCATCAGATCTACAGTCTAACTGCTTCCCCAACCTCCATACGACTTGCATGTTGAGACTTTGTCCCCTCTTTGTTCATGACAAGTAAAAAAAAACAAGCAATGGTTATGTTGATAAAACAATGTGAAGAGTCAAATGAATGGTGAAGCATAAAAATTTGTGTGTTTTCTGGGCTTCCCTGGTGGCGCAGTGGTTGAGAGTCCGCCTGCCGATGCAGGGGACACGGGTTCGTGCCCCGGTCCGGGAAGATCCCACATGCCGCGGAGTGGCTGGGCCCGTGAGCCATGGCTGCTGAGCCTGCGCGCCCGGAGCCTGTGCTCCGCAGCAGGAGAGGCCACAACAGTGAGAGGCCCACGTACCACACACACAAAAAAAAATTTGTGTGTTTTCACTGATATGATAAAGAGATGTCTGAGGAGGGCAGAGAAAATGTGGAATTTCTTACTGGACCTGGAAGAAGAGAGTGGCTAAAAGTATAACCATCAAAGCCAATACTTGGGTTAAATATGTGACGATCAGACAAGTTAAAGGGATCTGTAAACCTAAACAAATATCCTCAGTGACTTTTTTTGAAGTATAGTTGACTTACAATATTGTGTTAGTTTCAGGTGTGCAGCAAAATGATTCTGTTAAATATGTATATATTTTCAGATGATTTTTCATTATAATCTGAAAATTATACATTATTACAAGTTAATGAATATACTCCGTGTGCTCTACAGTAAATCCTTGTGTTTATCTATTTTATATACAGCGGTGTGCATCTACTAATCCCAAACTCTTAATTTATCCCTTCCTCCCTCCCTCCCTCCCCCCTTAGATAACCATGAGTTTGTTTTCTATGCCTGTGAGTCTATTTCTGTTTTGTAAATAGATTCATTTGTACTATATTTTAGATTTCACATATAAGTGATACCCTATAACATTTGTCTTTCTCTAACATATATCACTTAGTATGATATTCTTACTGACTTTATAATGCGAAGGGTGAACGCATCACTGATGTTAAAGCTCAACCTGCCTCCCTTCTCACAGGTACCACGGTGCCAGCACTGCTCAACAGCACATCCAATCAGCTCTACCTGCATTTCCAGTCGGATATCAGCGTGGCAGCTGCTGGCTTCCACCTGGAATACAAAAGTAAGGTCACCTGTTTCTGCACCTGGCTTTCACTGGGATATTGAGTAATTTTCTTAAAGGGAAAATAGATCCCTGCCCTTATTACACAGTGAAATTTTATTCTAAAACTATGTTTGGAAGTTCCACGAACTTGGGTGTTACAAAACCGATCTCTATGAACTATGCTATTATTATGTTATATAATTTTATAACAATTATAATATTTATAATATAGAAATTTATAATATAATGTATATTATAATTTATAATATATTTATAATATAATATATAAAATTATAATTATTATAATATATCTTATATTGAGCTATATTTTTACTATATTATATATTATAATTATATTATGAAAGACAATAGGGAAATGAAGCATTTAGCATCTGGAATAATTAGATAAAACATCGACTATTCTTTCAGGTTGTTTGTGTTAAAAAAAAGTACAAAATAACCATTTATAATATTACTAGTTTTCTTGTGAGTGATAACACATATTCATGTAAGTTTCCAAAAATATAGAAAGTCATAATTTCCAAATAGATTATGGTCATAGCCCTTTCTATTTCTAGTCTCCGAGGCTGGTAGAATCAGACTAGCAAAGAGCAGCCACTTTAGTGCCTGCCTTTGTGTATTATTCATTTTAATTGGAAGAAGGTAATGCAAAGTAGATGCTAACCTTTTAAAAATGGATGTGAGACTGAGTTAATAGTCTGATAAATGGGATGACAAAGGTCAAATTCACAAATCTTCTTTGGCGTTTGATTATGCAGGTAAACCTTGTAAAAGTGAAATAAGAATTTCCAATGAGAGTAAAGTTTATTTTAGGACATGTTTTCAAGCACTAAAAATGCTTAATGTTCATATTCATCTCCTTTAATAAGCAGTTGCAAATAAGCAAATACATGGATAAGCTTTAATAAGTGATCCTTTGAATTGAAATAAACAGTTTGCTGGGATGTAAATGCATGCACGTTTTTGAGAGGCCAGGTTTCCAGCTGATGATAAATATTCTGAACCAGACACAAACCACAGGGCTGTTTCGCATTCCAGTTAAATTTCCCTACTTATTGCAGGCATTTGTATGCAAGTTTATTCCAATTTATTTGAATAGGACTACTTTAGTGACAGTGTAAAATGATACTATGGATGCTATTTATGTAGGATATGTCTGGAAAAATCTGCTACTTTGATACATTTTGCGAACATCTGTAGATACGCAACCATAAACCTTATTTATGATAGTGTTAATAAATTCACTAATATTTTTAGCAGTGTTAGAACTGATGAATGTGCTTATTTCCTCCTCTCAAAGTTATCTTGTGGCTTCTGGCTCTTCACTCACTCCTCATAGAAAGAGATGCTAGTAAACTAGGTAGTCTTCAGTCACTGTGCACGATTATCTGCGTACTCACACGGGCTTCAGCGCCAACAGGACAGTAATTACCTACGTTTCACTTTATTCTCAGCTGATAAAATTCATTAAAAGAGAGACGGACAGGGCTTCCCTGGTGGCGCAGTGGTTGAGAGTCCGCCTGCCGATGCAGGGGACACGGGTTCGTGCCCCTATCCCGGAAGATCCCACATGCCGCGCAGCGGCTGGGCCCGCGAGCCATGGCCGCGGAGCCTGTGTGTCCGGAGCCTGTGCTCCGCAACGGGAGAGGCCACAGCAGTGAGAGGCCCGCGTACAGAAAAAAAAAAAAAAAAAAAAAAAAAAAAAAAAAAAAAAAAAAAAAAAGAGAGAGACGGACATATTTCTTACTGAAATTAATCTTGCTCAAGAATCTTAAGGCCTTGTTTCATTACTTAATGTATTTATTTTTTACTTGGCCACACGGAATGCTACGTTTTCATTCATGATTTTCTTTTCTGAGTGGTTGTTTTCAGACGCTAACAGCATTCTGAGGGTCATGGCATTACCTTCCATGTACTTAGAGGCAGTCATTTCTCTGTTCTAATTCTTTGTGTCAGTTTAAAATTTGGATATTACAAAGTGTTGGTAGAATTAATCTTATTAAGGTGAACACTAAACAGCAGAAGGAGTGTTGAAGTGAGTTTTCAAAAGATTATCTAATATTCTTAATCTATGAACATATTTTTGCATCAAGCTTAAACTGTTTATTGCCAGTCCACATGTCTTTAAATTCAGACTTTTTGCTACAACATATATCCATGTAATAACAGTAAAAACAACAACAAGCACACATTTATGCCTGGTCCTGCCCTAAACGTGTTACGGCTGCTTACTCATTTGTCCTCAAAAAACACCATTTTTGAGGTATGCTCAGTTTTTAAAGGAGAAGGAACAGAACCTAGCATGTGTTCAGCCCGCCCAGGTCAGACTCAGACTGCTAACGACTTACAGAATGAACACAGGTAGACACAGATGTGTTTCATCACAAATGCAGTTTACTGAGCACCTGTCCAAATATCCCAACTGTCCAATCAGAGCACACAAACTGCCCTTCTTTACAGGTGGTGACACCACCTGTCACTAGTAGCTGAATGGCATATGGAAGATGAAGAAGCTTGGGAGTCAGTCTTGGAGATCCAGTTCTAGATCCAGCTCTGGCCCTTAAACCTAAGCTGTATGGCAAGTCCACGCCTGCTTCCATCTGAGGAGTCTGAGTTTTCGCATATGGAGGTGAAGGCTAGGCCCTGTTAATTGTAACGGCCCACGATGCCAAACGAACACCGATAGGAACTTCTCAAACAAAAAACAAACACTTTATCTGAAGGGATGAGTTGTAAAATATTAATGATAGCGAAAGTGATTCCCAGGAGGCCCGGTGTGGTATGTGTGATCTAGATTCTCTGTGATCTTATACGATCCAGCTAAAACGTCAAAAGACCAGCATCTTTGAATGCTTCATACAAGCCTGTAGCCATCTAGCCAGCTTTTATATTATTGGACTTGATTGCAAATTTGAGTTAGGCAGCAGAAGGGTACAAGCCTCACTCTTGCTCTGATCTCCAATCTGAAGAAAAAGAACCAAACGAAAACTTTAGATTTCTGGGAACTTTAAATTATAGATATGGGAACAATGATGACATTGGTTTATATTGGAAAATACAAAATCTGACCTTGAGGTGTATAGCATGGAACCTGCTCCTGGGGAACAATATGGCAGTAACTGTTCTTGGATTCAACATGAAACAATATATGCAGTCTTGCCTCAATATCCTTGGGACATTGGCTCCAGGAGTCCCCCCGCCCCATCTCCCCTCATGGATACCAGAATCCACAGGTTTTCTGGTCCCTTAAATGAAATGCTGTCGCATTTACACCTAACCTATGCACATTCTCTCATATACTTTAAATCGTCTCTGGATTACTTATAATAACTAATATGATGAAAACGCTACATAAATAGTTGTAAATAGAAAGGAAATACTATGTAAATTGTTGCCAACCTGTGTCAAATTCAAGTTTTGCTTTATGAAACTTTCTGGAATGTGTTTTTCAAAAAATTTTGAACCATGGTTGGTTGAATTTTTCAAAAAAATTTTGAACCATGGTTGAACCATGGTTGGTTGAACCAAAAATTTTAGAACCCATGGATACAGAGGCCAATTGTATATGTAAATATTTATAAACAAGTTTATTTCAGTGGAATTTGGTGGGAGGAGGACAAATAAGATTAAACTCATGAGCCCTGTTGGAGTGTTTGTACTGATCCTATTTGTATCTTGTTGATTTTTTCCCTCTTTTCCTGACAGCTTTTGGTTTAACTGAGTCTTTTTATTGTTCCAATTTATCTCCACTATGGACTTATTAGATAAACTCTTAAAAATGTTAATGGTCTCCCTAGACAGGTTTAAAATATGCATCTTTAATATAACACAGCTTACCTGCAAATAATATTATGTCACTTAATGGGTAGTGAAACTTACAAGCATATATTTCTAATTTCCTCTTTCCACCCTTTATGTTATTATTGTCTTACATATTATTTTTACATGTTATAAAGCCCACAAACATTTTTACTGTTTTTGCTTTAGATATTGATCTTTCAGAGTGGATAAAATGAGAAAACTAAATATTTTATATTTACCTGTTTTTAGCATCTTTGGAGCTCTTTATTTCTTTGGGTGAATCCAAGTTTCTGTCTAAAATTTTTCTGTCTGAAGAACTCCTTTTGACTCTTCTTCTAGTGCAGGTCTGCAGACAAAGAATTCTCCCAGCTTTTGTTTTTCTGAAAGTCATCATTTTACCTTCATTTTTGAAAGATATTTTGGCTGGGTGTAAAAATCTGGGTTGAAACTTCTTTTCAGTATGTTAAAAATGCCACTTCATTGTCTTCTTATTTCATAGTTTGTGATGAGAAGTAAGCTGTATTTCTTATGGCTATGCATTTGTCCCTGTTCTCTGGCTTCCTTTAAGAATTTTTCTTTATTATCATCAGGTAGACTATAGTATGTCTAGATGGATTTGTGTGTGTGTGTGTGTGTGCGCGCGTGCGTGCGCTTGATATTCATCCTGTTCAGGGTAAACTTATATTCTTGGATCTAAGGTTTGATGTCTTTTATTATTTATGAAAAATTGTTGACCATTATCATTACAAATATTTCTTTTCCCCCATTCTCTTTTCCTGTTTCTTTTGGGACTCTAATTACATGTCTATTAGGCCTGTTGATATTGTATCACAGTTCTTGTTCCTCAATTCTGCTTTGTTCACACTTTCTCTTTGTGTTCCAGTTTATGTAGTTGCTATTAACCTTTGATTCTCTGAATCTTTCCTCAGCTGTGTTAAGTCTGCTAATGAGTCTATTGAAATAATTCTTCATCTCTGATATTGTGTTTTGCCCCTTGAATTTCCACGTCTTTCTTATAATTACTGTCTCTCGTCAGTAATTACTCCATCTCTTCATGCATGCTATCTTTTCCACTAGACCTTTTAACATATTTTTTATATTTAATATCCCTGTCTTATATTTCCACTATATGAGTATGCAGAGTCTGGTTACTTACTTCATCTCTAGGCAAAGTGTTGTTATTTCTTGAATATTTTATTAAAGGTGGACACCACGAGTAGAACCGTAGAGATTGTGGTTAATATTTGTGCCTGGGAATGGGCACTACTTTTGTTAGCCTGTTGAGTCAGGAGTTACACTGGATTTGAGTTCTGTTGTCGCTATGGTTACTTTCAAAGCATCAAATTCCTCAGTGGTGAGCTGGCACTGCCAAGTGCCTAATTGGGGGCTTTTTCTCAGCATCGTTACTCCACCCTGAGCTGTCAGTCCTCCCTAAACACCTTTTCAAAAGAGGTGGCATCTCCCCCAGTAGTAGACGCTGTTGCTTGTCACTCGGTGTTAAGCTTACACTAGGGTCAGAGTTGCTCTGTGATTCTCTTCCAGCCTAAGTCAAACCTTGAGAGTCTGTACAGAGTGGGGTGGGGTGTTCTCAGCATTCTTGCCCCCCTCCCAAGGTCGTCAGGGTCTACCTGTGGTTGGCCTTTGAGGAGCATTTGCTGAGTGTCCCCTAGGGCTACAAGACCGTGGTCTTGGTGCTGACGTAGCATCTTAAGCTCATATTGGCTTTCCTGCCACACCCCACATGTAGACTTTCTTTTTCCGTACACCTTTCTCCAAGCTGCACTGCCCCTTTCCCTGTGCCCTGGAGGGAACAGGTTTTGCTGCTCCTCCCCCAGTGGCTTAACACTTTAATTTCCTAAAAGTGAAAGGGTTCGGGAAGTGCATTGGATGTCCTGCCCCTCTCCACAGAAACATTGATATTTGGTGGTGGTAAGGGAGAGGCTCACTCCAGTCTCCTATCATGCCCCCAGTATCTCTCTTAATTAGTCAGTGGAGGCATGTGGAAGGAAGGATAGACTCCCCTCTGTCTGGGGCCCTGAGCTACTGGAGACCCATGCTCAGGTACTGGCCATTTGCTAAAACGTTAGCTGATATGTCATTGCCTGTATGTGAGTTGGTCCTTTCTCTCCTGTGATCTGTCACAGTGACAGTTTTTGTCCTCCCTCTCCTTGAAGGCACTAATCCTTTGGACCTGATGTCACCTGGGTACCTGAAACCTCAGCTCCCTGATGAGTTCAAGAAAGGTTATGATTTTGTAGTTCAGATTTTTCTCATTGTTAAAGTGGGAGTGAGGTTGTATTTTACAGATTTCTATATCCCAAATAGAAGTGGAAGTCTTTTTATGGGTTTTAAAATTGCTCTAGTTTAAGGCTAGATGAATACTAAAATTATTTATTTAGATTAACCATAGAGAAACTTTTCTTGAATATCCAGTGTTTAAACAAAATTATCTGTCCATCTATCTATAACTGTCATCTATCTATCTAGTACATGTAACTTTAAAGTAGTGACACAGGTTTCTTCATAACTGTGAACAAATTCAGAGATATTTACAGATAAATTATATAGAATTAAATGTAATATATATTTACATTACAAATACATTATTAGCAGAATAAACCCATCTAGTTGAGACAATCTCCCTTTAGAGGTTGCTTGAAATAGAAACTACTTATCTTGATTTTTACACATAGCAGTGCTTGTTTAATAGTCACACTTTACATTACTAAAACCTTCTTTATTAAATTAGACTGGTATTGTGCCTGAGCTTACACATAGTTCTGTCTTGCTATGTTGGAAGATACTTAATTTCTGGGTCTGCAGGGAACCATATAAGACTTCATCGAATGACATCTATGCCAGATTAATGTCATAAACCCAGTGAGTGTGTTTGACCTCAAGTGAAAGTCTTCTGCAATTATTCAGGCCTATTTAGTGCTGATATATGGCAGAGTCCAAACAGCACCAACATAATTCTATATATGAAAGTTTTTTTTATTTCACTGTCTTTCTCGAGACCTTTTTCCTCTCACACTCACTACTGGGAAACCCACTGGAGTTAACAAAATATTTCTAGAGGCTATGAGATATGACATTTGACCCCTGGAAGGCAAGTGAAATAGAGAAGCTACTGTGCAGTGTGAATTTCAGATGTCCTACAAAGCAGAAAGTTAGCTATTCTACTCTAAACAGTAGCTCAGCAGAGGACATGGTCTGATGTGGAAGCCATTCTCCCATGTCTAATACTCTGGCCCTTTGATACAGAGCATTATACAGATAGGTCAGAGCCTGGAACATGTAAGCTATGGCCATGACAGCCTCGTGTAAGAGAGAGAAAGTGACAATAATTTTTTTTAATAAAAAGACAATAATATTGCAGTAACACATTTACAATATATTTATTCTGAAAAAGAGGAGTTTGAATTAGTGATTTGTAGTTATTATGAAAAAACTAAAAATTTCAGAGAAAAGTAAATATAGTAACTCTTTCATTGTTTGAAATGAATGCTTATCCTTTACAAGGTAGAGTCAAATGGAGATTTTTTTCACATTTTAGCATGCTTGCAAGTTCAGTGTATTAATTGCCATTAGTTAAAATGATTATTATAAAATAAATATAAAGTATTTTACTATTATCAGACTTAAATTTTTTCTCAAATATTATTTGACCTAGAGCTGACTGTAATATAGTAGTAGTATTTCAAGTACAACAAGTTCAAAACTTATTATACATGATTAAGTCCTTCTCATATGTATTTAATTTGTAGTTATGTGTATAATGAAAAATAATATTATATAGCATTATATAGCATGAATTTTATAAGATCTCACTCAAACGATAAATACTCAGACGAATAAAAAATAGATTAGCAAAAAAGATAACCTGACCGTTCTTCAAGTATTTGGTGCAACTTAAAAGTAAGTATACAACAAAGAAATTATTAAAATAAAGAAAAATTTAAAAGGCAACTAAAGAGAAAAATATAAGTATACTAGCCCCCTATATTAAAATAATTGGTATTGTTAGGCACTAAATTTAGCTTTAAATTTCTGGCAATAAAAGCGAAAAAAGGAAATAGAATTTATTTAATTATCTTTAAAAAAAAGAAAATGCGGTAATTAAAAGAGATAAGTTCCTTGCTTGTCTGTATTCTGAAAAGTACTTATAATTTAAAATTGAAGTTGTATTCAAAAACAGTTTTCTAGAAAATTCAGAAGTGAACTTTATATGACAATCATGTGTCAGTTTTTGATATAATGGTGAGAACATAGTATAGTGAACTGCATTAATTCCTGCAGGGGTCTGCGCTGATGGTCAACAGAATATTATCACTATAAAGCTATGTTTATTATGGATGTGCTTTTAAAATACTTGCATTCTGTTTGTTTTCAGTGATCAAATAAGTACTACATTTCATTTCCTTTGTGGACTCATTTCAAAACAGGCACTCAGAAGGAAGTATGTAATGAGGATTAAAATTCTGGAAAATGCCTTAAGTTTTTGAAATGAAAAGTACTGCACATTTTTAGTGAGATACTATCATAGTTGAATACTGACAGCTTGAAATAGCCTTCTACAATTACAGTAATCCTTATAAATGCATGCAAATTATTAATGCATGTTTTAATGACACTTTAATACTATATTAATAATACTAATAAGGTTTCTCAACTTGAATGGCGGGCATGAGTAAAAACCACAGGAAATGAAAGGTTGGACAAGATAACACCTCATATACCCCTGGGTGCATTTATGGAGATTTCATCTTGTGCATCCACGGAAGACAGCGCTGTACCTCCACCAGAGTGGGCATCCTGTAAACCATGTCCATTCAGGGGTGTAATAAAGTTATCTTCTTGTATTTAACTCTATATCAATCATGTGTTGATCCATAAAATTTATCTAAGTGCTTTTATTTCAAAGAATCTCCTGAGACCCTTTCAACTCCTGCCTCCTATTAAAATTGCTTTCATTAACGTCAATTGATAATTCATGTCTTCCTCATTTCATACCAAGTTCTAATTGCACCAAGGACCATGGAAGAGTTTAAAGGCTTGTATATCTTGACTTCTACCTAACATCACAGAATGTTCCAGAGACCCTTCTGGTAATGTGAAGTCTCTCTTACAAGACTGTTCTGGGCATTCAGTAGTAACAGAACTTTGTTTGGTGGGTAACAAGAGAATCCCAGATTTATTTGGGGTTGAATGTAATACATACAAAAAACTGGTAACTGATTAAAACTTTTCTCCTAACAATGATGTTTTGGCATTTTAACAAGTGTTAAATTTAAGTGAAAGGTGCAATATAAACTACTTAATCCCTGGGTTCTTTAGTTGACTCTCTTCTAAAATAAAGGGATTGGAGTACAGTTTTCCTGTTGTCCTTTGATAGTCTTTGGAATTTCAGGCATTAATGGATTTGGGACGGGGAAGGGTGGAGTGTACAGAACTGACGCTTAATCCTAAACTCTTTGGACCATCACCTCTTGTCCCTGCCACTGATTTAAGAGGTGGGTCCCAACATTAACTGTATTTATCAGCTAGTCTCTGGTCGCTGCTTGAGAGGATCATCAATCATTAAAGAAATTCTGCTGCTACTCACTCTGCCCATTACTCAGAGAGTTGCCTGCATGAAAAGGAGTTTGGTTTCAAATTATTAGTTGTCACTTGGTGCATCCACCCTTGTAACTTATTTGAGACTCATCTCCTCTTGGTGATGATTGCCCCCTCATCCCTGTCCCCCGAAAATAAATTGTGGATGTCGCTGCATCATCCCCATTTATTGGAGCATCTGTTATATGCTTACTCTAGCCTCTAGCCTCCATAGATAGAATCATGATGAGACAACCATACGTGGTCTCTGCTTACGCAGAATTTATATTCTAGTGGTGCGGGCATAATATATAAGGAAACACCATGATGGTTATAGATTGTGTTAAACAACTTGAAGCAAATAAGCAGTATTCTGAGGTGCAAAGTAACTGTGGTGCTCTATTTTTCATTGACAATATTTACTGAAGGAAGGATGAAACAATGGACATTATTCAACCACAAAAAGACTTAAGGGAAATGCATTGTAGTCAAAGGAAACTATCAAGGGGTACCCCAGGTAGAAAGGCACCTATTGTACTCATGAAGCCAAAAAAAAAAAAGTGTCTAGACTAGAGGGAGCCTTGTGGACAGTCAGAAGAGAGGCAGGAAACAAAATTGAAAGAGTGAGCCAGAGTGAGAATGTTCCCCCCCTTGTAGCCCAGGATTTTATCCTGAGAACAGTTGGAAGACATTGAACAGTTTCCATCAGGGAAGTAACATCATCTGATTTATCCTTCAACCAGATCGATTAGGTTGCTGAGTAGAGACCCACTTGGACAGTGACAAGAGAGGGGGTATCCTCATAGGATAAACAGATGTTGCAGTTGTCAACAGGCTCAGAGGAAGCTCAGTTCTGTGGCTCAGAGGAGGTGGGATGCAGGAGAAACAAGGATGTGAGATGCACATGGTAGGTAGAACTGGCAGGTCTGCTGATGGATGCAGAGTGTGGACAAGGACGAAGTAAGAAGGCCCATGGGTTTGGGCGTCCTTACTAATGATAGGTCTGTTCGGAATTGTTATTTCTTCATGATACTTGGTAGGTTGTATATTTCTTGGGATTTATCCATTTCTTCTAGGTTATCCATTTCATTGGTGTACAAGTGTTCATAGTTTTTTCAAATGCCTTTAATTTCTAAATTTAACTATTTGAGTCTTTTAAAACATTTTTCTCAGTCTATCTAAGGGTTTGTTGATTTTGTTGATATTTTTAAAAAAATACTTTTGGTCTTGTTGGTGTTTTCCATTGTTTCATATTCTCTATTTTATTGACTTCTCCTCTAATCTTTATTATTTTCTTCCTTATGCTAACTTTTGGTTTAGTTTGTTCTTTTTCTAGTTCCTTGAGGTATAAAGTTAGGTTGTTTATTTGAGATCATTTTTCTTTTATAATGTAAGCATTAACAACTATAAACTTCCCTTTTAGTACTGCTTTTACTGCATCCTGTAAGTTTTTATATGTTGTGTTTTTGTTTTCATGTCTCCAGATATTTGCTAAATTCTCTTGTGATTTGTTCCTTGACCTACTGGTTGAGTTTAAGATTGAGTTCTTTAATTTCCACCTATTTGTGGATTTTCCTTTTTTCCCTCTGCTATTGATTTCTTGTTTCATTCTAAAGTGATTGATGAAAATACTTTGTGCGATTTCAGTTTTTTAAAATTTGTTTAGACGTGTTTTATGGCCTAACATGTGGCCTGTCTTGGAGAATGTTCCATGTACACCAGAGAAGAATATGTGTTCTGCTTTTTTGAGTGGAGTATTCTGTATATATCTCTTAGGTCTAAATGGGCTTTAGTGTTGTTCAAGTCTTCTGTCCCTTATCTTCTGTCTGGCTGTTCTATCCATAACTGAAAGTGGGATATTGAAGGTTCATACTATTCTTGTGTTTGTGTCTATTTCTCCCTTCAGGTCTGTCAGTGTTTGCTTCACTTATTTGGCAGTTCCAGTGTCAGGTGCATATATATTTATTATTGTTATATCTCCTTGGTGAATTGACCCTTTTATTATTATATATATAAAATGTCCTTCTTTGTCTCTTGTGACAGTTTTTATTTTAAAATCTATTCTAAGTATGGCCATCCCTGATGTCTTTAGGTTCCTTTTTGCATGAAATATCTTTTTCAATCCTCTCACTTTCAGACTATGTGTGTACTTAGATCTAAAATGAGTAAATGGTAGATAGCATATGCCTGGAACTTTTTTTTAATCCATTCTGCCAATCTGTGTCTTTGTTTTCTGTATGTCTTTTAGCATTTTTGTCTCTATTTTCCTCTTACTCCATTTTTTTTTTTTGTCTCATTGATTTTTTTGTAGTGACATAACTTCTCTTTGTGGGTATTAAATAGATGTTTTCATTGTGGTTACAACTGCAATTACATAAAATGTCTTAAAGTTATAACAGTCTGTTTTAAACTAATAATAACTTCAATCACATTTAAAAATTCTACTCGCCCCCAAATTCACGGGATTGCTTCTCTTGACACTGGACACACAATCCCTATGCTTTAATGAGACCTTATAATCTATTAAATTGAAGGAATAGAATAGCATTTATTATGTGGACTGAACCAGCCAACAGTTGACAGGTAAGGGAAAATATTTTTAACTCCACATATACACTAAACTTCTTAGACAATGAATAAAAAAGTAGTTTCTTTTCTTTGGATACTTTTTCTTAATTAAAGGGGCTTTCTTTACAGCTACTCTTTGATGTCAAGAAGATGTTTGGACATTGAACAATGTTGTATAGAAGTCTGAGTGTGCAGGGTGACACATGTAGGTTTAGATCTATGTGATCATGACATTTGACATTTACTTCATCTATTGTCATCCTCCCATCAGGTCTCCATAGGTGAAGTAGTGATTTCTTTCACCTGTTTTCCAGCACATTGTCTGACCTTTAATACAATTTTTGGATTATGGGTTTACAGAGATTGTGAACAACACTTCTGTCTTAGGGTGTGCTTATGCAAAGGAATGGTTCTTTAATTGGTTACAATGAACAATATACTCGACAAATTTTTTCATTTCAAAATGAAGGAGTAGCCAATATATTCCCTATAGTGTTTATGATGACCTGTCATGTACCTAATGCTCATGTTTCTACATATCTGTCCTTCGACCTCTTTGCAGCTGCCAAATAATCCAACTCTATTGATCTGTCCATTTGGTCTGCTTTCCTCTTTCTTTGATTATTATATTCATTATTGTTTTAAGTTGTCCAGTTAGAACAACATATTTTTTTTGAATTGTGAAGTTTGAAAACCATACACAATGGCAGTTGAAATGACGACAATGATAAGTTGAAAAACAAAATGTTCGAACTTATTTTTTTTTTTTTTTTTTTTTTGCGTTACGGGGGCCTCTCACTGTTGTGGCCTCTCCCGTTGCGGAGCACAGGCTCCGGACGCGCAGGCCCAGCGGCCATGGCTCACGGGCCCAGTCGCTCCGTGGCACGTGTGATCCTCCCAGACCGGGGCACGAACCCACGTCCCCTGCATCGGCAGGCGGACTCTCAACCACTGCACCACCAGGGAAGCCCCTCGAACTTATTTTAACTATATTTACAAAGGTCCTGCTTATCCTGCTCTAAATATTGGACAAAAAAATGCATGTTTATCATGTGTTTCAAAATCAGAAAGTATCTTTATCTTTTTAGTATTCCAAATTGTAGTTAGAAATTTTATGGCAAAAGTATTTTAAATGTATTTTTTTAGGGTCAAATAAAAAATAAATGATATACAGTAGGAGTTCATGCCAATCTGTAATGGGGGAAAAAGTGAAATTGAAATTAGTTGCAGTTTATTTTCTAAAGTTATAAAGGAGAGGGAGATAAATTAGATTTATATCAATAAAAAAGTTAAAGGTGTAAGTGATGGTATTTTTCCATATTTAGCAATTTTATCATCTATGAAAAACCCCAAATGGCTTAAAATTCTGTACTAGGAATAAAAAATGTCGTCACTTAATTAATGCATGTGGTGTTTTATAGTTTTTAGTGTATAGACATTTAAGGAAAATCTATTTCAGCTTAGAAAAACATGCTACACCTCACACCTGCTCATCCCAGACAGAATCCATGTGTTTCATGGCTTGAAATTATCCCATTTATATACAGTGGTGCCCATCCAGTGTAATTTCTATAGCATCATGTTCTCAAATGAACAATCTCACTGATGATGAGAAATGAAGACTCTTCTCTCTGTTTCATCCTCTCAGGTTTCAGGGTAAAGTGAGGCAAACTGGTGATTCTCAAACTGTAATGCATAAGAATCACCAGGGATGGTGTTAACAGGAAGATTCTGGTCCAGTAGTTCTGGGATACCCAAAGTGTGCATCTCTTAGAGGCTCCCACACTTACCATACTTTGAAAAGCAGGGCAGTGGAGGAAACTGTTACCTCACCCAGGTGGGCAGGTGGGTCTGCACACCTGCACCTGGGAACCTCGGCCTGCCCATCTCACTTTGCTCTGCCTTGACCTTATTGTCAGACACCGGAGTCTACATTAAGGTTCTTGTGAGGATTAGAGCAACGTGATGCAGCCAGGAGAGTGACTGGCAAACAGTACTGTCTTCGTCCCTTGTCTCCAAGGGACTGCCTGTCCCTTGATTTCTCCAGGTGCTGCCTGTCCAGACCCCAAGGCTGCCTCGTGAGTTGGCACTGCACGGAGTGACACCAGCTCCTGCTCTCAGAGGCAGTCCTTGCATGCTGTTGCCCATCTGGAAATTCTTAATAATTTCATCTCTGACCTTGAAGTCTGATGGGGACAGTGAAGCAGGCACACGAGCAGAGGAGATGTGCCAGCTGCAATGGGTGCCCACAGGTGTGGACCCAGTCCTGAGGGCAGGGCAGGCAGCACGTGTCCTCACTGTGCACTGGGACCCACAGTTGTGTGGCTGCATAGACCAGCCTTCATGTCCTGGAAGAACAATCGTCCCCTCCCCCAGCCCCACCCCATTACTCAGAGTCCCAGTCAGTTAGTTAATCTGATTAGTTCCTTCATGTTAATGAAAAGAACAAGAACCAAAGTCTCAGTCCAAGGGCACGTGAAGGATTTTAAGCTGGTCTGCTCTGAAGAAGTCCTTCTCTCCCATTTCTCACCCTGGATAACCTATTAGTGCTTGGTAACTTGGGATGTGAGAAAAAGATGTACTAGAATCATGGAAGATTATTAGCAATCACCAAATCTTTAGCACCATTTCAAATACATTTTTGATTCTATAAAATACCACAGCTACATATTTTGATTATTCATGTGATAAGGGTTTATACAAATAAGTATCAATGTTAAATGGTCCTTGGCATTCATTGATCTGATATTCTAAGCTGAATTCCAATATTATATGATGCATTTAAAAAAATTTTGTTAGTGTCTTAACTAAAGGCAATTCCATCTAGGAAAGTGTCTGGTTACAGCTTTAGGGCCTGTAAATATTGGTCCTTTTTACCTAAAGAACAAACTGTTCATGAGAATCTTTTGTTGTTGTCTTTAAATGAGAAAGAGAGAGGTTGAATATAAAATATTTGTTCTCATATTATGTTTTTCCAGAAGGATAGAATTCCCGGATTCACACTTAAAATTTTTGAAAAAGACTGCTAAGTAGGCTAGAAAAACAAAAAGCAAGAGAGCCATATCATGGGGATTTGCATATAATAGGAAAGTTTCCTTAAAGACCTTTTAAAATGTGTATGCATTGGAATTGGAGTGTTTTACACTAAATGTGGAAGTAATAGATTTTATTCTTTAAAGAAATTTCTTTACACAGTGGAAATGAAATAAATTAATATTTAAGATTTAGCTCAAACTGATTGAAAGTTAATGTCTTCTTGGTAGACAAACAAGAGAGAGAGTTTTTGTTCATTTCTATAGGAGGAGAGCAATAGGAAAACGCTCTTTTGCTATTCAAATGATAAGAATATTGTTCATGTTACATAGCTTGTAAGTGTTTTTCTTTACATTTCCCCAGCCGTAGGTCTTGCTGCTTGCCAAGAGCCAGCCCTTCCCAGCAACAGCATCAAAACAGGAGACCGATACATGGTGAACGACGTGCTGTCCTTTCAGTGCGAGCCTGGGTACACGCTGCAGGTATTTTTTTTTTTTTTTTTGAGCTTTTGGTAGTAGAGGGGCTCAGCATGGTAATCCTCAGCCAGCTCACTTAAAGACAACGCCCTAGATTTGCACCCAGAGACCTAATCTAGTTTCTCTCGTTCAGTTTGTGAATCAAAGTAGTCATGTTAAACCATGCATACAGGTAAATTTAATGATGATGCAGAAATAGCTTCTAAATGATAAAACATCCTTTTAAGGTTGAGCATATTATTTTCATAATACTTTTATTTCAAAATGTATATTCTCCCAATAACTAGATAAAATTCTAAGGGACCAAGCATTGACACAGTCTCCTCAACAGTCCTCTCCTGGCAACCCGATTATTGGGTTGGCTCTGAATCCCATGCTTGTCCTGCATTGCAGACTGTTCTTATGATTTAGTTCAGTAAATCTTCAAGTGCCTAGTTGTGTGCCAGGCAAATATGGTGCTCAAATAATAGGGTTAAGTGCTTTTTAAGAAATGTTAAGCAGAAGTTTTTATAGTCTTTTATTTTTTTAATTAAATTTGTTTATGTAAAGTTTTTTGGTTTTTTTTTTAAATGTATTTATTTATTTTTTACATTTATTTTTGGCTGTGTTGGGTCTTCGTTTCTGTGCAAGGGCTTTCTCCAGTTGCGGCGAGCGGGAGCCATTCTTCATCGCGGTGCGCGGGCCTCTCACTGTCGTCGCGGCCTCTCCCGTTGCGAAGCACAGGCTCCAGACGCGCAGGCTCAGTAGTTGTGGCGCACAGGCTTAGTTGCTCCGCAGCATGTGGGATCTTCCCGGACCGGGGCACGAACCCGCGTCCCCTGCATTGGCAGGCGGATTCTTAACCACTGCGCCACCAGGGAAGCCCCTATGTAAAGTTTTAATACACATTTTACAAACCAATGTATAGCAACATGGGTCATGTTTCTGTTATTTGTTTTCTGGGTTAGCCACAAATCAGCATACTCCCAGAACAGTTTATCTGTGTCCTCTAGCATCATCCACATGTAATTCTCCCTACCAACAATGAATACTGAAATCTAAACACGTATATTCCAAAGTCCAACAAACATATTTAAGGGTACTTAGGTTTCTGCACTTCAGTTAATTCAGGTAACAGAGTACTTTTTGCTGTATGTTTATTACAACACTGAAGCTGAAGGTGTTTCAAGAACATTATTTTTAGTTGTATTCTGTAAGTGACTTAAATAAACCCTGGAGTACTCATCAGAAAGAAGTCTCACAGATACGGCAGTGCAGTGACAGCGTTGCTTATAGTCCCATTTCTGTGTGCTGGGGCAAATGTCTTGCAGCACTGAGACCAGTTAGAGCAGCAGCAGCAAACGCTGGAAGCTGATGGCCTGCCCGCCAAGCGCTTCACGTGCAGAGCCTGTGTTGCTCTCAGTCAACCTCATGGTGTGGCACTGGGGGCGCATCTTTCCCTAATGGGGAAGGGGAGTGAGCCAGTGCCTGAGAGGAGGGGGTGGGCAGACGAGCTGGCACATCTGGAGGGACCACCTGCAGAAATCAGCGTGGGTCTTAAGTTTGAGAAAATACCAGTAAAACACCCAACACACTTCAGCAAACAAAAGCCAGTATAGCTATTATTATAAACAAACATCGGCATATAAAGCCACCTTCATCAAAACAACCTACAACCTGCGTTCGTAGATCTTGGTGGGTATCACAGCAATTGCTTCGACTCTGCAGAAACATGGGCAGAGACTTGGAAAGTAGAGCAGGAGTTACTGAAGAAGCTTTGCCAAAACTTCTTCCATGGAAACAAGCTTTTAACCAGGCACGTCGAGGCCGTTTTAACTGATTCTTTAAGACAGAAACTTCCTGTTTCACGTGTTACAGCGGAAAGAATTATAAGTCACATCCCAGGGGTTTCATTTAGAGGAATACCTTACTCTATACTGACAAGCCGTTTTTATGCTTTTTGGGTTTTTTTTTACTTCTTTGTAAATTGACTTAAACCATGTAAATATCACGTTGTCTCTCTCCTCTCCCGAATCCCCACACGTTAACACTTTCTCTCACTCACGTGTGTTCATCTTTCTACACGTTTATGACAGCAATTTGCAGCTACTGTCAGCATCCTTTTATAAGGAAGACTTCTATAGCCCTCAGAGAGGAAACTAGAAAGGGTTATTTAAGAAAGACATTTCTTACAATGAATTCTTTAATGTGCTGCTTAGAGATAAAAGCCTGCACACACACATCTGTAGAGTCCAGTCAGGCCACTTAGCTCTGGTTTTCAAATGCAAACTAAGATTTTTTTTTCTTTATAACAGTTTCAAGCATTGAATTTACAAGCTGTGACTGTCTCTCATTCACATGAGTTAAAAAGGATTCTGGACTTTTCTAAAAAGTTGCTAACAACTGGGAATTTTGGTAACGCATTAGTATATTTGGAATGACAGCATGCATAAATTACATATTATTCATGAAAAGAATTGTTCCTTTTATGGTTTACATACAAATGTCTATAAATGCATCTGCCTAGTGAGATTCAGGCATAAAGTGGCAGAGACAGGATACATCAAATGTCAGTCCCGGGTATCTGAATGATAAATGATTTCCTTCTCTCTAGATTTGTTTTACTGTTCTTTTAAAAGATGAAAAATGAAAATTCCCATTTGAAGCTAGTAAATAAATACACAGATTCCTGTCTTGTTTTGGATCCATTATAAAAATTTCAGCTGGAATCACTAATATGAAATGTCTTTGCTGAAATCAATAGCAGAATGTGACCTAGATTGGTAATAAATGACCATTTTATTGGTAGTCTTCCATAAATATCTTTAAAGGCTTTTGTACTTTATGTTTGTCCAAAATTGAGAAAGAAATTTATTAAAGATAATGTAATAGATCAGAGAATGAGGAGATACAGAGCATGAAATTTGGCAGGAAAAGCATTATCCTGCATGTCTTCTTTAAGTATAAGTGTAGTCTTCCTTTACTGTAACAACTTTTAAGAATATTAGGAAGTAGGAGAAAATGAGTTTTGTGGCACGTGAACTGAGTATGAAACCTTCCAAAGCTTGGGGAATCGGTTTGTCATTGATAACTGCCTTAGTGCAAATTCTTGTTTGATGTGTTCCCAATATGGCTGGGATTATTTAACATGAATTAAATATTTGTTTTTCAACTGCCTCTATGCCAATTTTGTTTGGCAAATGGAAATTCACAAGATAAGTATGCATGGCACATAAAACCACCAAGTCACAATAAGGAAAAAAGTAAAAATAAATAGTCTGCACACAGAGGTGCCCGTTCACTACCTTCTCTTTCATCTTAAAAGAGATTTTAGCACGAAACACTGAGAATTTAACCTGCTGCTGTTTAATTTTTAAAAGAGTAATAATAGGACAGATTTTTTGAAGGTTGAAAGTTGAAAACTTTATATATTTAGAGGATAAGGAGACCCTGAATGATGAGGATTAATTTCATCGCAGACACGTTAATTTGACAGCTGTGAGGCTGTCTGATAATAAAATGAATATTAAGTCTTCCTTTTTCTCCAATAAAGGAAGAACTGACCCAGTTCTTTGCTGAACCGTAAAGGTCATGTGAGTTGCACTTGAACCGTAGGCAACTGTGAAAGTTAACCTTTGTATGAGCAGATTACTTACCTATGACATGTCACCCTTCAGATCAATACCTAGTATTTCCTAATCATTTTCAGCCTCTCAGACCAAAAGCTGTAACTTTTGATGATTACAAAAAAGACTTTGACCAATTCAGTTCAACATTGTAAGCATTAGGGAAGCATCCTGGCAGAAATAAAGACCGTTGAAGGGGACATTACAAGATTTTGATTTCAGTGACAAGAAACACAGTGATTATGGATTTCTTTTTCTATTTTAATTCCAAATATGAGATTCATTAACACACATTAGTAGATTTCATGAGTTCTGATTTTTTTTGCATTTGTAATTAATTCAAAAAGGGAAAACCAAAGAAAGTACAGATGTTCTCACAAACATTTAAGCCTTAAATACTCTATGTTCAGTTATGTGAGTTTTATTTCATTTTCTCTTGAACAGGGCCGTTCCCACATCTCCTGTATGCCAGGGACTGTTCGTCGTTGGAACTACCCGTCTCCCCTTTGCATTGGTATGGACATGCCTTCCGTCATTGGGTCTCTGTGCAGATTATCAGTAACGTAATGGTGATCTCCTTGAGCCACTTTTGAGCTCAAAGATGCACTTTTAAATTCCTTTCGAACATTTGTTACATGATGATAACATAATAATGCTGTTATTGGATTGGACAAGCATCTTCTCCCCCTGGATGTGGCTCCTCAGCTTTTCCAGCATCTCTGGACCAACCAACAGGGATTAGATGCAAGACTGCTAGCTTGAGGCACTAAACGCACAGCACATGCGTATCAGAAGCCAGTGGATTAATTCATGGCAAGAATGAATGTAGCTGGTCTGAGAGTCTGAGAAGGGTTCTGTGTACACCTTTAGCCTCAGGAAAATCACATTTCCAGAAACAAAATTGAGAAGTACCAATAAGTGATGTGAAGTTGGAGGGACAGTATTTTATATCAAAAAGTATTTGATATCAAGGCAGCCGCCCTTGTGGAGGGACTCACTGGGACTGGGATTCAGGCACAGAGCATCCGTCTCCCTATTTATTTTTAAATGAAGAGCTTTCCCTTAAACGTGGGAATTTAAATATTTTAAGCTTTGAAATAAAATCAACTCACAGTGGGTATTCAATCAAATGATATGTCATTGCTGACACTCTGTATTATGTGAGGAAATGTTTTATTTGAATAGTTTACTTATATTAGCCAAATATAATTAATTGTATCTTTTATTTTACATGTTTCGTATATTAGCAGATGTCAAAGATGCATCAACTTCCATAACACTTGCTTGCTCCTAATTCCTTACAAGGTATAGAGGAAGTTTTTTCATTGGAAAACTCACAAACATCCCACAATAAACTTCAAAGACTTATTTGAGAGATTGAAAGTTTTTTTAGCTGTTAGCTTTAGATGAATCCAAGCTGGGGGATTTTAGGACTAGAAATCCATGAAGAGATAGTATTTTACTAATAAGTTCTTGGAAATCTCAAGTCCTGATTTTTTTAAATAATAGTATTAAGGAGACAATTTACAGCAAAACACTTCTCTACAAGTTACTGAGTGTCAAGCATCATTCCCAGAGCTTAACCGATATTAACTAAATTGAACATCATGACAAGCCTCAAGGTGGCCAAGCCATTTGCCAGGGCCCTGCACCAAGCTGGCATTCCCTGTATCATGGGATCCCTCCAGCGGGACATGGCCTGTGCCCTGGAGTAAAAATCCCATATATTCTTACCAAAATATCAGGAATCTGTATAAAATAAGATATATAAACCCAGTTAAAACCCCAAGATCCCTGGCTCTTTTATAAAAATAAGCACCTTGTTCTTTAGCCATACCATTGTACCAAAAACTCTTTGAATATGCTGTTTAACCATAAGAAAGGGCCTGGCATGGAGGGGTTTCCCCAGCAGGAGGCAGAAGTCAGGCTACCAAATGATGGTGGACAGATGAGCGCTGGGAAGAAGGCTGAGACTTGAGGGTTATACTGAAAATCTCGGTGGGATCGTTGGACAGATGTAAAATAAGAGAAGCCCATTGATGGAGTTTTTTAAATATCACAAAGGAAAAAAGATTGATACACAGCTTTTGGGGGCTCTGTTTGTACACCCATCCAATGGTTCTTGTCTTTTGAGATGAACAAAAGAATGTGATCACATACAGTGATAACTAAGTACTCAAGGAATTAGGTTATCATCCTTGTTTGACAGGAGGTGCACTCAACATCGAGACCCCCTTCTCTCTCTCCCAGGACAATGATAGTTGTCCTGACTTAAAGGTGTAAGTATTGATGACAACTCAGAACCTGAAAGTCAATCGGATGCCTGACCAAAATGCATTAAATTGACCAAGCTTTACTGGGAGCCTCTGTGGACCAGAAGTAGATAAACTGAAGACCTGTCTTTGTCCTTAAGCAGTGGACACTCAGGAGGGAGGACTATACCCATAAATAACTAAAGGGCATCACATTATGTATGTGCTGAAATGAGGTGCAAATTCGTTTCTGAAGACTTGCTTCTAGGTAGCATGGTCCCATAGAGTGGGGGGAGTGAATTGTCCTTGCCGGAAAACGATGACACACAGCACTAACTCCCCTTGTCTGGCTGACAGCGACCTGCGGGGGGACCTTGAGCAGCATGGGGGGCGTGATCCTGAGCCCCGGCTTCCCGGGCACCTACCCCAGCAATCTGGACTGCACCTGGAAGATCGCCTTGCCCACTGGCTACGGTGAGTGAGACCCTTTTTTTTTTTTTTTTTTTTTTTTTTTTTGCGGTATGCGGGCCTCTCACTGTTGTGGCCTCTCCCGTTGCGGAGCACAGGCTCCGGACGCGCAGGCTCAGCGGCCATGGCTCACGGGCCCAGCCACTCCGCGGCATGTGGGATCTTCCCGGACCGGGGCATGAACCCATGTCCCCTGCATTGGACTCTCAACCACTGCACCACCAGGGAAGCCCAAGACACTTTTTAATTCCTCAAAATTCAACTTTTTAATTTTTATCTTGGAAAGAGTTAGGCTGAGTGAAAAATGGGCCTATTCTGTTGACATAACTGTGTCTTTAATTGAAAGTGGCTTACAGATTTAAATAAAGCTTTGGCAGAATAACTTTGAGAACAGAAAGTTACTTGAAAAATCAATTCAGCTGTGCAAGACTTCTCAAGGCAAATTAAATTAGTTGAATGATGATACGGTAGGCACATGAAGTGCAAAATGTAGCATCCCTAATTCAATTATCAATCTCTTTATAACACTGTCTTTTATAATGTATCACTGGAATTCAGTAATGGTGGTAGTTTCTTTTGAATAATTTTTTAGGTTTTTCTCAGGTTATGACTCATTCTAGTATTGTTCTATAAATTTTTGTTGTTATAACTTGCATTGATTTACGTTTATGAAAATGGCTTTTTATCATATTTAGTTATGAACTTTCAGGTTACCTACCTTAAATAGTTCATAATTTTAATTGTTATGTACACTAAAATCCCATTCCGGCCTGCTTCAGAAATCCACAGTCTTTGTGAAATTTTGATTCCCTATCATGCCTTTCCTTGTCTGCCTCATGATGTCCTTATATTGTAGTTCATTAATTTGGGTTTTCCCCACCTGTGATTTTCTCAAAAGTACACAGTATGATAGGGGTGCCAAATTAGATACTCACAGAATGTCCCAGAATGTCTCAGAGTAATTGAGTACTTATGAATGTTAGTTGAGTGATGAATGAACATAAGCATAAGTGGAAATCGTTGCCCTAGAAGAGGATTATATTTTTTAAGTTTTCAAAGCTCTGCCTTAAGAATCTGTGCCAGGAGGGCAGCAGGAAAGGGAGGGTCCACCTGCTCAGCTGAGAGCCGCCAAGAGGGTGGTGGGTGTGAGGCCACCAGGGCAAGGGGCAGCATGGAAGGGACCCCCCCCACACTGTGGAGAACACACGTGAGGTTCATGTCCACTGAGTCCTTGAAGGGGCCACCAGAGTGTGGGGATAAAAAAGGGGAGACAGTTCACAGAAGGGTCACAGAGGTACTCTATTTCTTCCAGGTTTTTTAGTTTTGTTTTTTAAATCCTGAGCTCTCTGAACATAGAGGCCGTAATTGTGCTCTGTGGTAGATGGAACAAAAGCCTTTGCCTTTAACCAACATTGGCTCAGCTATCCTCCAAGCCTGGTCTGTTTTCTCACCCTGGGGATCTAAAGATCTGGACATGGTTGGTTCAGTGTTTGTAGTCAGGTGTCAGGATCGGAGTTGTAGGTGACCCAGGAGGTTCCAACAGGGTCTTAGCATCTCGAGGGTCACAAGCTTATGAGGCGCGTAGTGACAGTTCACTCAGGCTACTGCATTGAGTGAACCTCCAGGAGCCTCGTCTTCCTCACCTCTAAAAAGGAAACAACCACACAAGGTTACATAAGGATTCACCAAAACAACTCGGGCGAGAAATTTAGTGCCGGGCTTGGCATGTCGTAAACAACAACAGCAAAAAGCTAGCTGGTTTTTAAATTGTTGCTGCAAATAGTTCCCACTTTTCTTTCAAACCTCATTAGAAACATTTTACTCATGAATGGATATACACATTTTATTTTCCCAACTTTACTGTTCTGTGATTTGAGAAGGCTATTGTTTGGCATATTTCCGTATGTTGCTCACTGACTGATAAACCAACATGCAAGACAGTAATTCAGGAAAAAAAAAAGAACAGTTAGATTGTCTGACCTCATGATCATGATCTATGAACCTAAAAAAAATTTATTTGAAGAAAGGTCAAAATTTTAAAAATATTTATGAAATGTTACAATTAAAATTATTTGTCTTTAAAATCTGCGATATTGCCTAGTATTGGGCTTTAAAAAGCATCTTGAAGAATAAGCAAAAAGAAACCTTATGTCTTAAATTCTAACTACATGCAAAATAGTATGACTGTCCCTAGCTTTTTAGAATCGATGTAGTTATGCTTCGGAATAATTGCTACAGATTAAATTTAAGTACCACACCAGGTTTGTCTGTGATAAATTTTATAATCTATAAATATACTTCTAAACATGAAATTATACATTTAAATTTAGGGAAGAGGCATGTACATTCCCGTTTCCTGGATTGTCAGTTTGGGTTTGGGTTGCTCAGGGTGTTCATGATTATTGTACTAGTAATTACTGTGCAGGTGACTGCAATTCCCCCAGCCACCCTGAAAAACACACGTATGCAGAATATGAGACATCAGTGCCTTTTCTTGAAAAAAAATAGGTTAGATGCCTTTCATTCATGGAGGATTCTATTGCTGTGTTTTGGATCTTTCCATACGACTGACTATGCATGGGACAACCTGATAGATATCCGACCCATTCGTTAAGCAGCTACCAGCTCCGTCAAATAATTCTTCTGATTAACCCTTCTTCCGTCCCACATGCCATGGACCAGTCAATAGCTTAATTAAATAGACAAAATGATTGGTTGCTCTGGCATCACGTGAAAGCCACCTTGGTCTCCCCTTGCTAATTACTCATCCCCCCGGCAGCTATTTCCTGCATCCAGCCTCTGTGAGGGCCTGCGATCAAGGGACTTTGTCTAAGGAGTGGGCAGTGTATATGGTGGTTCCTCATGTCTTTGAGCTCTGAGGTTAGCTGAGTAGAAATCCTAGTTCCGTCAGTGACTGATGGTATGAATTTGCCCAAGTTATCAACATGTTTTTGAACCTTTGTCCCTTATCTTTAAAACGAATACAGTAAAATATCATTCTCCGGCAGCCGTTCTGAAGTAATGCAAATGCCTGATATGGAGAAGGCACCACTTAACTGTTAACTGCTTTTAGTTTCTAAGCCAAATGCTCTAATGATTTCTATGTTGTTTTCTTTCCTTTCCACAAATTTGGGTTGCTGTTTTGTGTGGCTTTGGCATGAGCTCAATCACCACAGAACTTCTATCTCTATTTTCTTGAAAATTTCTAAAGGCATAATTAACAGAAATGAAATCAAGTTTTTCTACTTTACCGTTACTTTTTTTTTTAACATCTTTATTGGAGTATAACTGCTTTTTATATTTAAAACCCACTGCACTTATACTGCACACCATGAGGTCCAAATTGGCCATGCCTTTAAACCATCTAGAAATCTAAGGAGGATGTAAAAGACTCTTTAGACTAACCACTGAATTCTAAAACTATTAACTCTTTTGCTATATGTTTATTATGCACAGAAGATATAAAATAGAGCACTTTACTATTCACAGGTTCTATCAGCTAAGAGACGGGAGTTTAACTCTGAGGCCATGGTCAGGTTACTATTCAAAGTATTGTCAAAATCCAAAGTCAAAATTTTTTCTGCAGGTGCCTTTTACTGACACTTAGTTTTCAGTGTGTAATGACAATCGGTGTAAATTCCACCCAAGATGGGCATTCAGACTGGTTTTCTTGTTGCAATGACACGTTTTTGGTATTCTGTGCGATAAGAAAAGAATAATTAGGTTACGCTTATTTTAATCCCTTCATTTTGGCTTCTTGATGTCAAACTGGACACAATTTGCTGAAAATTAGATAGCTAAAAATTCCATTCTAAACCAGATTAGAGCTGGGCTTGGCTCTATTTCCTGATATGTATTAGGTAGTTTGATATGTGGCTGGATACTTTATCCTGCTTAATATGCTAATTTTTTTCATAAAATTATAATTGTCATAATTCCATTTCCATTTCAGGTTTAATTCCAAATCAGTAAAAGGCCACGGTCACTATTTCCTTTGCTTTAGAGATATTGGCCAGCTTTCCCTTTTTTTGCCCCTTGATCTGCTTGCTGTCTCTCATTTCTTTCTTGACTGGGTCATTCTGTGAATTTCAAAATGCGTCTCTGGATGAATACATCTGACGTCTGCATATGCTTATCTGAAATGAGCCTATTTTAAGCCATTTCCCTGCTATTTGATTTTATACCTAAAAAGAGAATATGTTTTTTAAGTGTTCTAATCTTGCCCTAGTTTCACATCCTATCTGGTACTTTTAGGACGTAAATAGAAATATCAGTAATTCAACATTCGTTTTTGATTATTATTGTGTCAGCTTCTGTGTTCTTCCTCCTGGTGAAGAATGTGACGGGTATTTTGAAACTCTGTAGACCACAGGGGTTCCGTGGCCTCGATGTAGTCACCAAAAAAAAAGAAATCCACTAGTATAGTTTATTAATTAGCTAAAAAACCCTCTTTTTCTTATCAGATTTATGGACTAGGCCACAAAAGAGAACTGTATTTAATTCAGCAGTGGGTGAGGGACTAGATCAGATACTGTTGTGTGACTTAGGAAGAGGTTCAGACTGTCACAGGAGACAGGTCAGAATTGAAGGGCTGGGGACCACTAGCCCTGCCTGCTTTCCTTCCTTCTTTGCTTTCTCCCTGTCTCTCTCTCTCTTTCTTTTTCTCTATCTTTATCTCTCTCAATCCTTCTCTCTCTCTTTCTTCTTTTCTTGCTTCCAAATTTCTTTTGACCAAACGTATTTACTGGGATTTAGGAGAAAATGAATTAGCTCACTGATGTCTCTTCAACACTTTTTAATATTTGCAGAAATGTTTTAAATTTATAGGTTTGTTCCATGTTGGTCGTCTGTTGTGCCTAGTATTAGAATGGGCAGGACAGCCACAGGCTGTGCTGTTCCTTCTCTGGCTGCTCATGTGTCGCCAGTACATACGTTTGGACCATATGTTACAAATTGAATTACTCCTTCCAAAAAGGATTCCAAAGTTTGGTTGCTTTGTTAAAGATGTTTTTTCATTGTAAGTCTTTCTTCTGCTTTTCACTCTCTCGGTCTCTTCGTGAAGTATTCCACATTCTACTTCTTCCAATCTTCTCTATCACACTAGGTTGAACAATTTTAATACAAAATTATTTTCTCCAAAAAAATTGTAATATTTTTAACATGGTGATATCATTAGGTTTTGACTAGCACGTTCTCATGCTAAACCAGAGGACGTGAGGGCTCTGTCAATTGGAGTTGGTGTCCATCCAACTCTGCCTCTCCCTGTGGTACATGGGACATAACACCCAGCCTTTCTGAGCCTTAGTTTGCTCACCTGTGAAATGATGGTCATAACAGTGATTACCTGATAGACTGAACCCCAAGAGTGAGAGTTGGCCTTACATTCTGCCCAACCAGAAAGGCCATTATTTACTCTTTCGTTCATCCTCACCAGGTTTTCTTCATAATTGATAAAATTGTGTTTCTTAGATGATTTTAAATTTTATTGAGTACCTTTAGGTTGTTCTTCCCTATTACTCTTTGCATGAGCTTTTCATCTTTTTTTTTTTTTTTTACTGAATTCATACTTTTGATACCTGCGTTTTCCATCAATACTAAGTAGATATGTTACTTTAAATTCTCTAGGTATTTACACTTAAGTAAGGTAATCCATGTTAACATGATCTTTAATATGATAATTTCAATATCTTTAATTTCCTAAAACCTAGGAAACATGTCAAATATATTAGATGAAAAGGAAAAAAATAAAGCTCTTTTTATCTATCAAGAACAGGAGAAGAATAACACAAAGTAAAGCTTTCCTCATATGCTGAGAGAATGATCTACAATAGCTGTTGGTATTCTCAGTTTAGGCTTTACAAAGCTAACTTAATTGCCTGGATTTATGCAAAAGCTAATGTTTTTGGCATTCTAAATAAACTTGAAAGTGAATTAAAATATTTCAGACACAGTAGTCAACTAAATTTTCAACAATACCACAATGCCATAGCAAATAACTCTAAATTATTTTGATTTTGATTTTGATTTTCTTCTAAGTTATCATGGTAGTTTATCTGAGACACAGATCAGTATGATGCTAGCAATATGGGTCCTTCAGACAGTCTTTGTATCTTGCCCTGTGCCAGGCTGTTAGATTGAATTGTGAGAGCTAGAGTGGGGTTGATCCGAGTGGGTTTCTTGCAAACATCAGTAATTTGTTTTGCAGGCACTACACAATTGAAACAATCACTTACCAAACTAAGAAATTTCTTGTGTAATGGTATGCCCTTCCATTTAAAAGCCACTTTTAAAGATTGTTGCATTTTGTTAGATCTGTATTGGCTTCTTCCTTGATAAAGCCACAAATTAAGGATGATTTGACGTACGATTACAACCTTGTGTTTCTGGTTGTAATGATTATAATAGCACCTGGACAAAATCACTGCCATATGTATGGATATAAGTCACCATTCTAAGAATTATACCTGCATGTCTCTGTGATGCAATGCTGGTAACACCCGTATTTCACAAATAAGTTGACTTAGGGGCATTTACTACATGGACAAAGGTCACATAGCTAGTAGGTAGCGGAGGTGAAACTGAACCAAGGATCATTGTAATTCACAGTGTGCACTCCACTCAGCCTCCTAGAGAGATGCTGTTTGGGGAAACTGATACAATTTTAATCCCTATTGGTAAACATTATCATAAAATTTGATATTAACTTCCACCGATTTTGCATATTTTTTCATAGGTGCACATATTCAATTTCTGAATTTTTCTACCGAAGCTAATCATGACTACCTTGAAATTCAAAACGGACCTTTCCACACCAGCCCGATGATGGGGCAGTTCAGTGGCCCTGACCTGCCTGCGCCCTTGCTGAGCACAACTCATGAAACGCTCATCCACTTTTACAGCGACCACTCGCAGAACCGGCCGGGGTTTAAACTCACTTACCAAGGTAAGGAGTCAAAACACATCTAGGGATGCTTCTTACAGGTAAATTGTAAGGGTAAACCTCCCTAGCCGGTTAAAGGCTTGTACGACTGGAGTCATTTCTAGTTGGGCACGGTTTTCTGATTGGGAGTGGAGTGGAGTCTTGGCTGTTGTACACACAAGTCAGGACACAGACACAAGGAGCAGGGTCAGCCATGCACCATCACTGCTTCACCTGAAGTCCCTTGTCTCTACCCCCAACGGCCACCATCACCACCTTCAAGCCCCTTGGCCCCGTCACCAGGTAGCCTTCTCACCTGTCACCATGTCCTCTTGGCCACGTGTAGGTATTTCCCATCAGGACTATGGTGCAGGGAGTCCGTTCACAGTGGAAGTGGGTCTGACCGTGTCTCTCGTGCCCTTAAGCCTTGTCTCAGCTCAAAGTAATGGTTCTATGTACTATTCAAGTCATGTTCAAATTATGCCAGAAAAAAAAATGAGAATGAACCTTACGTGTTTTTAAACCATCAAAATATGAGGTCTCTAACAAAAGTTTGAATCTACCATTATCAAAGCATT
Organism: Mesoplodon bidens; assembly: GCF_964165515.1. Taxonomy (NCBI): domain Eukaryota; kingdom Metazoa; phylum Chordata; class Mammalia; order Artiodactyla; family Ziphiidae; genus Mesoplodon; species Mesoplodon bidens. Next base: position 32,020,647 of record NC_138181.1, on the reverse strand, counting down.
TTTGACATGTGAAAAAGTTCAAAGTTTTCATTTCAAACACAATAATTTAGCTGGCCTTTTCTTGAATGTTGTTAATTCAAATGAAGTTGGAAATGTCAAAAGTGGAGTCTTTTTTTAACACAGCAAAATCACTTGATTTCTTTAATTTCATAGGCTACCCTGGAAAAATACAGATTTAATATTTTATTACTGAAAGAGGATGGCATTTTGTGTTGAACTCTTAGACCTTGTTACTTCAGTTGTTACTTAAAATATAAATTTACGTTTCCAGAATTTGGGTCTCTTAAAATAGGAATCCAGGTAGGAGAAAAAAGAGAGGGTGGTACAGGTTGAGGAATGCAACAGGAGACCTTGCCAGGATTTCTCTAGGTCCGTCTGTGTCTTTCATTCCGTCTCACCTCGATCCCCCTCCGTCTCAGCCAAGGGTATCACTTCCCCCTGGAAAGGCCCCCACACACAGAGAACAGCGGAAGGGAGACAGCTTCCCCCAGGCCAACGCGGAGGTCTGCCTGCAGCCCTGCTCGTCCTCCTTTTGGAGACGAGAGAATGCTCCCCCTGCTTCCAGGCAGCCCCTCCCGGGCTCTAGGCTCTAGAATGTTTCTTTCTACTCTGTCAGGGCTGTCAAGGCAGGAATCGTCTTCCCTTTATTGCATTTCCCGCTGCTACTTCTCTACCAGATCTTTCTCATTAGTGTTTCAAATATACTCAAATTCCTCTCTCCCTCACACACACCCCTGTTTATATTTAATTTTAATGACCTGCATCTTCCTTCAGCTCCCACTCTGTAAGAAACCTCTGGGAGGAATGGTCTACCCCAGCTCTCCCGGCGTCTGCTCCTCTTTCTCACTTCTCCTGCCCACCCGCAGGCATCTGCCTTTAACACCCTCCTAGTGACATGATCGGCTGTGTTGGCAGTTCTTTGTGTCATCTGAGATTCTCCAGTAGGGATGATGGGACCGGCCAGAGACAGATTAGCAAAAGGAGAACAAGCGCAAGTTCATTAACATGCCCATCACTCGGACACACAGACACCTGGGAGAACCCAGACGTGAGTCACTCAAAGGAGTGGTTAGAACTCGGGTTTAGGTACCATCTGAGGCTAAAACAAAGGAGAAGAGTTTGGGGCTTCTAGGAAGGGAAGGTGGCAATGGAGAGAAAAGCAGGAAATGTGTGGTTCACAAGGGTTGCTGAGTCAGGCTTGTTGTGCTGATTTAAGGAGAGAAAGCTCTGCAAATGTACATTTTCTTCGTAAATGTGAATTTCCTCTACAAAAGGGGACCCTGTGCCCTGTTTTTAGAGTTTTCCCCTGCATCTGCTTGTTCTCAAAATACCCCAAGATTTATTGAGCAAACACGGATGTAGCTCTTTCCAATACCTACACAAGGACTCAGCAGGCCTGATGGAGTCAACAGCCGTCCCGTCTCCCACACAAGTGAGGGACCACGGGCCCATCCGTCGGTCTCTGTCTCAGCATCTGGACACTGAGCCTGTGGCAGCTGCCGTTGCCTCTCATTCTGCAGACCCGCACGGACCCTTCCTTCTGACTGTGCTCCCACTGCATCCCTCCTGCAGCCTCCAGTCCCACCCCGTTTCAGCCAGAAAGCCCCAGCCGGTGGGTGCATTCTCCTCTGGGATCCTGTCCTTCCTGGTACCTTTGTGTGTGAACTTCCCCCTCCCTGTCCCAACTTAAAATGACTGATTCTCCACTGCTGCTCTGAGAGGCTTCTCTCCCCACTGAGGCTGAAGCACCAAAGGCTCCTATAACTGGTGTCAAATGCAAAACAAATTCAGATTTAGTAAGAAGAGACTTCTATTGGGAAAGATTATTTATTGCAAGAGGGGAAGAGGTCTATTGCCATAGAGAGAACAAGGCTCCAGCCATAAGATCAGCAAGCATTTTGAGGGTTAGGAAAAGGCTTTTCCTTCATGGAGAGCAGTAAACAAAGCTAGAAGAAGCTGGGGGTAGGGGCTGCGATGACCAGGAGGGGCATGAGGGGATGTGGGTGAAAGCAGGTCTTTCCCTGAGGCCAGCCTGTCTGTGGCCCAGGCTGAGGGTGGGCCAACGTTTAGGGGGAAGAAAAGCGTAACTGAAGTTTGGCTTACAAAAGTTTTGTTCCAGTTGGCCACTGAGGACCAAACATTTCAGCTAACCTTTTAAAGGGAAAGCATGGGAATTTGGAGGATTTTGTCAGGTCCGGTCACAGGTAACCAAAGGGCACCTTGACTCTTATCTCAGTCCTGGGGGAAGTGGTTCTTTGCACTAAGTCATTTCCTGAAACACAGAGAAGTTAGGGAAGGAGGTGGGTTTCCTCACCTCAACTTTTCTCTAGGATCCCTGAGCTCAGGTGAACTGTCACATTGTCATTGGGAAGAGAAAGGAGCAGGGTCTGAGGGCTCGGATTCTGAAGCCTAGTTACTAATTAAAGGAATCCCATCCGTGAGCTCTGACCCGGGCCTTGGCGCTAACACAGATTTACTGATAACTAAACTGCTCCTGTGCACGTGACTCCACTTGACTCTCTATCCAGAGTCAAAAAGGAACCGATGAAATATGCGAAAGAACCCAAAGAGAACACTGAGAACCCAGAAAGAAAAGTGAACTCTGACTTGTGGAGGTAGAGAAGATGCAAAGTCATGCATTCTTAAGGACTGAGGAAAATTCATATGCTGAACTGAGATTTTTACCTTTCCTACAAATATTTGTGTAGGGGACCCTGCTTTCCTAGGTTCTTGGCTGAGACCCCCCTGTAAAAAAAGGCAGATTAACAGTGGAAAATCAGAAGTTAATAACATGTATGCCTGCTGCATACAGGGGAGATTCCCAGGGAACCTGATTAACTCCCCAGCATGGCCCAAGCCACCACCTTAAACACCACCCCAGCTGAAGAGCCAGAAGCTGGGAGGAGTCAGGGGAGGTGAGCAGGAAAGCAGAGGAGGCAGGCTTACAGTTGCTGTGCAGATTGAGGCCTGTTTTCCTTCTCCATTGATAAGTTGCTAGACGTTTAGCCATCTCTCTCTTCCTGGAACAGAGAAAGGACACCCTTACAAAGGGAGTGTTCCTTCATAAATGTATTCATAAATGTCTCTTATAAACAGGTTACCTCTACTCTGTTTTCAGAGATTCCCCCATTTCTGCAGTTTCTTAAAAATAACCAGAGACTTCCCTGGTGGCACAGTGGTTAAGAATCCGCCTGCCAATGCAGGGACACGGGTTCCATCCCTGGTTCGGGAAGATCCCACATGCTGCGGAGCAGCTAAGCCCGTGTGCCACAACTACTGACCCTGCACTCTAGAGCCCGCGAGCCACAATTACTGAGCCCACGTGCCACAACTACTGAAGCCCGTGCACCTAGAGCCCATGCCCCGCAACAAGAGAAGCCACCGCAATGAGAAGCACGCGCACCGCAACAAAGAGTAGCCTCCGCTCAATGCAGCTAGAGGAAGCCCGTGCAGCAACCAAGACCCAACGCAACCAAAAAATAACTTTAAAAAAATAATAACTTAAAAAATAATAATAACCAGCTCGAGATAATCCTCATGCCAAAGACATATTTTGGGGTGGCAAATTCTGCTCCCCTTCATCTGTCTAGATATAGATTCATCTCTCTTTAAATTAAAAAAGAAGCTTTTGTGAGGAGCATAGCAGTATTCTTCTCTGGGCTTCCCCCTCTTGGTTTCCATCCATCAGAGTTGCCAGTAGTGATTTAAAATTCAGTTTGTAAGTTTACAGATTCACCTTTCACATGATTAGGTGATTATCCAAAAAAATAAAATAAGAAACAACACTCAAATCTCAAATTAAATTATGCTAGTGTCCCTGTCATATGTCTGAAATCACAAATATCAGCAATTTGTAGTGCCTGTCTGTTGACCACTCAGGCCTGGCCAGAGTAGATCCTGGCACACGGCTGCACCATCAGAACATTAAGGGGAAAAGGTGGTTTGGGCCTGAATTCCTGAGAAGAGGCACAGGGAGTTTGCAGAGATGGTGAGATTGAAGACCGGATTTCTTTGCACCTGAGTCTGACTTTATGCAGGGTTACAGTCCGTCCTTCCGAAGGGGATTGTTTATATATATAAATGTTCCTTAAGGTGTTTATTCCAAATGTAGGTTTTAAAATGAATACAAGCTAAGGGCTGGAGACTTTTTAAGAGCCGGGATGTGGGGGCCTTGGCCTCTTGGTTTGCCTGAATCCCATAACCCTTCAGTCAGCTCCCAGGCAAGAGGTAGTTACACGGCTTGGAGCCACTGAAGCTCAACTCCTGTCCTCCAGGGCAACTGCAGAGTGGGGGCACTTATCACCCCTGATGATAAGTCACATTTCAGAGGGACGTCCCCAGGTCCTTGAGAAAAACACACCTGGGCTATAAAACTGACAAGAGGCTTTTACGAAGATTTACATACATCTCCAAGGAGCAGAGAGAAAATATACAGTGACAAGTTTTCTAAAATAAACGCTCTAAGAACAGGGATATCAGCACCAGAGTCTGGATGAAGCCTGGCCAGGTCAGGGGTGAAGGACGCATTTGTAGGCGAGCCCATGTGGTGAGGACATTCAATTGTGGAATAATTTGCATCCCACGTTGAGAAGTTGAATTTTATTCTCTAGGTCCATGGTTCTAGAATTCAAGAGATCCATGAGTTGAATGGTAAATATTTACCCCATGAGATATAGATATTATAATTTATATATAATATTAATATACATAATATCTCTATATAAATGTAAAAATACAATTTTAATATTTTCCTCTTAACCTCTAATGATGTGAATGTAGTGTTAGCGTAACCTGTGCTTTGTCACCAAATCACAGAGAATTCCATGTTTTATTACAATCTTGCAGATACCTCAAAATATTACTGTACAATACTGTGACGTGACATTAGTTATTAGACTTTCCACCTGCCATTTAGTGAAATAACAACACATCTAGTACTATACCACAAGTCTGGCTTTCATAAGTAATTTACATAAGTAAATTTTTCCTTTGTGATCTGATGTGTTTGTTTATGCACTTAAACTATTAGTTTGAGGTTAGTGGACTTCACCAGAATGCTAAAGGAGTTCATATTAAAACTCTTAGGAAAGCTGGTGGGTAATAAACTGTTGAAGGTTTAAAAGTGACTGTCTTAGTCCATTCAGGCTGCTTTAACAGAATACCATAGCCTGAGTGGCTTTTAAACAGCACATATGTGTTGCTCACAGTTCTGGAGGCTGTGAATCCAAGATCAAGGTGCTGGCAAAGGCACGCCTCCTGGTTCCTAGGCGGCATCTTCTCATTCTGTCATCACTTGGCAGAAAGGGTGAGGGAGCTCTGTGGGGCCTGCGTTATAAGGGCACTAACCCCACTTATGGGGCTCCACCCTCATGACCTATCACCTCCCAAAGGCGCCACTTCCAAAACCATCACATTGGGAGTTAGGATTCAACATACAAATCTGGGGACACAAACACTCAGTATATAGCAGTGAAAATTGCATTAGTCATATGTTCATTTTTTAAAAGCTTAGTCTCCACGTACATTGTGGACTGTTAAGCAGGGAAGAAATGGGTTTGGCAAAAAGAGGAAGACTGGAGGTAAAAAGACACGTTTAAGAGACAATTTTAAAGTTTCAGGCATGGATGGGGACCACGTGCTCAGGCTGAGGCAGTGTGCTTGGTACCTACTGCAGAGGAAATAATGAGGGTGATGTGGTGGGTGGCGGAGCCTCTCCCTGAGCCTGAGACTTGAAGAATGGGAAGGAGCCGGGGGGTGTAAAGAGCAGGGAAGTGTGTCCGGGTGGAGAGAGGAGCTCCCATGTTCAAAGAACAGAGAGGACAGAGCTGGAGTGCTGAGAGGAACAGGGTCTGAGAGGTTTGCAGGATGGAGACTGGGAGTTGGGTGGTAATGCATTCAGAGTTGTTTCCAGGTGCAATGTAAAGTCATTGAAGGATGTTAGCAAAAGATAAGTCCCTGCAATGCAGAGAATGGATTGTTGTAGGGGGAGGGAGGGGAGGAGAGAAAGCAACAAACCCAACAAGAAGAGTCCAGGAGAGATGCAGGTCTCAGCTTCAGCACAGCTTTCTTTCATTGTGTCACCTTCATCTGGCTCTTAGATCAGCTTAGAATCTGAATGGTATTATTATGAACCCCACGCTCCTCTTTCATATTTCTGTACATCTGGTCTCTCCCCCTTCCCTGTTCCTATTGAAGTGTATTCTGTTAAAATATGAGCATTTCTGGGGCTTCCCTGGTGGCGCAGTGGTTGAGAGTCCGCCTGCCGATGCAGGGGACACGGGTTCGTGCCCTGGTTCGGGAGGATCCCACATGCCGCGGAGCGGCTGGGACCGTGAGCCGTGGCCGCTGAGCCTGCGCGCCCGGAGCCTGTGCTTCGCAAAGGGAGAGGCCACAACAGTGAGAGGCCCGCGCACCGCAAAAAAAAAAAAAAAAAAAAAAAAATATGAGCATTTCATTCGTGATCATCATTTTAAACTTGGTTATTACATGGTAGTCTTCACTGTTTGACACGATCTCAGTATTTGAGTCAATAAGAAAAGTATAGCATGATTATTTCTCCTACATCTAAGCTGCCAGTTAAGTGGTATATCTCAGTTGACCCCAAGAACTTTTGAGAATTCTCCCCCAATTTGAATATTCTTAATAATATATTGAAAATTTTAACTTTTCTTTCTTTATTGACATTGCAAAAGTCAAATACAGATTCCCATGCTAGTACTGTTTGCCATGTAGTTTTGAAACTAGATTTTATCTTACGTAGCTTTAAACTGTCACAGTTCAAAAAAGTGTTTTTTGGGGCTTCCCTGGTGGCGCAGTGGGTGAGAGTCCGCCTGCCGATGCAGGGGACATGGGTTCGTGCCCCAGTCCGGGAAGATCCCACACGCCACGGAGCGGCTGGGCCCGTGAGCCATGGCCGCTGAGCCTGCGTGTCCGGAGCCTGTGCTCCGCAACAGGAGAGGCCACAACAGTGAGAGGCCCGCGTACCGCAAAAAAAAAAAAAAAAAGGGTTTTTTGTTTTCTTCCTCGATATTTTCCAGGTAGGGTTACTAAGGCCATGTCTACATAGCTCCAAAAGCTACCAATTAGTTCACTCCAAAAAGAATGTTTAAAAAAAAAAAAAAAAAGGAAGGAAGGAAGGAAGGGAATAACAATACCACAAAAAGTCTGTGTAGGAATTATTTAGACTAGAGATCATAAAGCTGCTCTGATTGGTTAGCAAAATATTAATATTTTTTAAATTGTCAATATTTAGAATTAGATTTCACATAATTGGTGAAAGACCCATAGATCCACTTTCCCTTTTCCTGTTGCAATGTCAGGCATGACTTTTGGCCACATTGACAGGTGGGAGCCGTCCCCTGAAGTGTCAGAGTGATGGCCCTTCCAGGGTGTAGACGCATTGACTTCAGAAATCTCCTGTAGTTGCCTGCAAGCTGTGATCCCACACTCTCTGCCTGGCCTGTAGGCATTCAAATTTGTTGAGTCCGCATCTAGGCCAGACATCTGGTTGGTTGAGCAAACGTTTTATTTACTTGACACCTGACTCTACATTTGAGTATCCACATTTTTAAAAAGAAAAATCCCTAAGTAATATATTTTTATGTAGGCAGTTAATTTGCTATAATTGAGAGATATAAAAATAAATTAAGTAAAAAAGAAGGAGAACACCAATATGAGGCATTCTGATTTCTTGCAGAGTATCTTACCTGACAGGGATGAAACTTAATTAGATAGTTTGTCATTTTATAAAATTTATAAGTTGGCAAAGTGACACAACTCTGATGTGTGTGTGTCACATCAAAATTCCTAGGTTCCACCTGAGATTTATAAGTTAAGCTTATGATTAATAACTCATGAGAAGATGCATAAATCATGCAGATAATTCTTGTCATTCTCAATGATGTCTGTGTTGTACCCCTTCTTCCTAAGCCTTCTCATTTATTTATGACCATATAAAGGTCAAAAATGCTCCTGGTAGATGTAGCTGTCTTGAAGTTAAATGACTTATACAGAACTTGAGAAATGAAAGGTGAACCGTGTGAAATAAAATTGAGTTCGTGTACCCTACTTCTAAGTCAAAAACTGGAAGATGGGAGGCAGGACGAAGATATTTATCAACTAATTAGATATCAGTCAGAAAATGTAATAGATATCAGAAAGATGGCTACATGATTCCATTGGCTGTCACGTCAAGCACCTGTAATTTAAACACTTGATACAAGTATCATTTGAGATTGATATATGTGAATAATCGTTATTTTCCCAGATCCAAACAAAGGATTCTCCTAAGAAAGAGAAAATTCTGTGTGTTATCTTATTCTTGTAGTATAAGGTATGGGCTTACTGGTGCTGAGATTTTTGTTTCATAATATTTGTGAAATGTTGCCATATTAAGTTTTTTAGTGACTTTCTTTTCCTTTTGTTTTTTGTGACTTGACATTTGGCGAAGCTGAATATTTATCTTCCTTCTTTCCCTATTTCCTCTCTTCCTTCCCTCCTTCCTTCCTTCCTTCCTTCTTTCCTTCCTTCCTCCTCTCCTCCTCCCTCCCTTATCTTACTTTCTCTCTCTTACTTTCTTTATCTTTCTTACACTATAAAGCATAATTGTTGAATGCCAATAACTTAAAGATAATTTTAAGTGCTTCAACCATAGGTGGTAAAAACATCTTTTTCCTTTTGCTGTATGTGCTGTGCACCTTAAAAAAAAAAAAGCCAACATAATAGGATATGTTAAATCTGCTTATTCATGCATACAATCACAAAACCATTGCATTTTTAGTGAATTGAATCTATGAGAAAATAGGCTATAGTTTGTGGATACCAATATTTTCCCCTTCAGGAGGAAAAGCAGTTAAACTGCCTTTATGTGCAATGAGCAACTGAAGAATTCATTCTAATTGATTGTATAAGCACACTCACTGTTCCTTACAGATACGACCATAATTTATACGTGAAATTGACACGCCTCTAAGACTGTCGCTCTTTTTCCTTCTAAAGTGATATTCTGAGTCATTGAGGAATGAAGGTGGGGAGCTTCCTCTGTCCTTTTCCACCATCTGCATGAGTGAATCAGGCTCTCAACATGAGGCTGTTTATAAAGAAGCCTATTTCACATAAAAATGCTTAAAACAGTGGGCAATACATAGTTGTATCAATTCTCATCCCCTCCAGAGTGTCCTTTTACAAGATGGAAAAGTGCCTACAACGTGGTTCATGGACTAGACTCTTGCAGACTAGGGTCCAAATCTTAAAAGTTGTCCAATTTCCTCCCTGCAGGTCATGTGGATTTGCTTTTCCTTTTATGGGTTTGCTGAAAGTAGAAGTAACAATCTCAACCACTTTTTGCCTTAAGAGAGCTATTCCTCTGAACCAAAGGCACACCTGGACAAGTATGTCAGTGGATGTGTCTCCTAGGTGACAGTGCCTTCAGGTGTCCACATCCCAGTTGAGATGTGCCATGTGCTTCTTCAGCAGTCCTCCCCAAGCTCCTGATGCAGTGAAGGGATTCTGAGTCTGATGTGTGACTCTGTAGTCTTAGTGAGTCCAAGAGTTCCTTTGCGTTGAAATAAAAGTTTCTCCACCAGGTAAAGGCTATTGTGTAAAAGGATTCCTGGGCACTTAATCCTTGGTTGGTCGAAGCACAAGACACAATTGTAGTTGCAACTGTGAACAAGCAATTTGGTGAACAGTCCTGCAGGGGAGCCTTTGGGCAGTGGGAAAGGCATGGGATTGGCTGCAGCCTTAACAGTAATGTAGGTGGATGTCATCAGTAAGTTCTGGGATCAAGGTGTTCACATAAGGAGCACAGAACATTTAGGTGGACAGTCTGTCTTAAAAACGAGAACTAGGATTGTATCCTTGTTACAAAGGGAGGTGATGTGTTATCCTAGTCATGACAACATCCACTTTGGGAAACTGGTGAGCTTATGTATGTGTGTGCCTGTGAGAAATTCCGTTGACTACAACACGAGACTTAGCCACTTCCATGACCAGATTAATCTTTTCATTGAGAGGAAGCCGAGGACTTGAAAAGGGCTTGGAGGTCATATTCAGCGTAGACGCTGATGCAGACTGCAGTTTCTCCTCCCTGTAAGGAAGCTGTTTTCTTAAAGTATTTCACACAATCCCCGTATTAGAAGTTGCTTCTCCCCGCTGGTCTGCCCCCATCTGATAAGTGGCTCAAGAGCTCTGCCTGGAGTGAGGGAATTTCGTCATAGAAACCAGACATTTCTTACAGTCAGGACTTAGCCTTGCTGAACTGATATATACAAACCATGTTCATTGCGTTTATTATCTCTGTTAATTCTTGTGAATAAGATAGGTATCTTCCTTCTCCTTTCATAAGTGAAGAAATGAGCCTCTGGAGTGGAAGTGGTTTGGTCAGCATCCCAGATCCATTAGATGGGAGACCCAGGTCGAGCTCAAGTCCCTGGGCTCCCTTGCAGCACATCCCAGGGCCTCTACTATTTTACAAAATGACCTCCAGGCTCTTGTACGTGCTTCACAAACCTATTTCTCTGTTGGTTGATGATTCTCTTTCTAATTCAACTTTTCAATGATAGACCTGACAACAGATCTTGTAGGACAACTGGATAACACCTCAAAAAGTCATTAGGAGTTGTCAAACATAGAACTATACGAAAATATATGAGATATATGAAGGACTCGATGTCCTTCGGTTGAAACAGAATTTGTTTGAAAATGGTGAGTTTTACTTCTCTTTATGCTAGAAGTGGCTTCCTTATCAAATTCCAGTGAAGTGGTCTTTTCTTTTTCTCTCTTAGTTGTTTTTTTCTCTCAAATGAAAATGTGTTATATTATTAAAGTGAGTTTATGGGAACTAATGACCATGAGTGATGAGTACAGAACAACAAAACTCTGCTTAGATGAGGGTCTGACACTTGGTTGAGCGATTCTTCACTCTCAAGCCCAGAGGTCACATTAACTAAACTCCCACCTCTGAAACCAGGTATATGGACACATCACAGATACTCAGAGGTACATGGACATCGACAATGCAGGTAATAAAAAATCTACTGCACCTGTGCTAAACAGCACACAATGGGAATCCTTCCAAAATTCATCTATTTTTCGCATACTAAAGAATTATTTTTATTACTTCTTTTTAGTTACTTTAATTCAGACACCTGATAGTCCTGTAGATCAATGCATGTATCACTGTGTAAGTGTGACCATGAGTCAAACTTTGGGAAAGACATTTTTTATAAAAAGGAATGTGACTTATGACTTAGTTGAAAATTTGGGAATATTGATATTGGTATTTAAATAGTGAAGGACTCCATTAAATAAGAGATTTAGAAGAAAGACCTAAAAATAGTGTCACTGATATTTATACTTAGTGTATAATTCACAATTGAAAACAAGTTTAATTGGGATTGTAAATTCTTAAGAAAACTCTGAAATGAGCTGTGGGTTTTGTATTATGTCTTTTGCCTGGCAGATATGATTTATGTAAGAAAGAATGGGTCCTGGCTTTTAAAAACATGTCGCTGTCCAGCTGCAAACATGTCCTAATGCCTCTCCTATGGCTTGGCGCATTTCATTACTAGGTTCTCCCCTTGTAAGAGCTGTAGACCATGAACAGGGGCGGGGCTCTGGGCGGATGGCCTCCGGAGCGCCTCTCCTGGAACTCCCCACCTTATCTCAGAGAACTGACTTCCTTCTGTCCTTGGGCCCCTCCTCTTCCCTCTGCTGAAGAGTCTCTCTTTCTTGGGCGTTGCCTGACTGGCATCTTCTCCCCACTCAGATCTCAATTTCAGCGTTAATTGTTCAAGGATGCAATTTTTGATCACCCTCACTTACCTTCATCCTGGGGTTTTTTTTCCCTTTATTTAAGTCTTTGTTTATTTTTTAAATAATAGTTTACACAACTTACAATTGTTTTACGTAATTACCGACGTATTGATTTATTTGTGTCTGTTTCCCTAAATAGAATGTAAGTTTCATGAGAGCAGGACCCATTTCTGTCTAGTTTCCATTTGTAACTAGTATTTATAACATAGTAGACACTCAATACATGATTTTTATCTTACTCAATAAATGAATAGGTAATAAAAACTATAGTCCTGCCTACCTGGGCTGGCATTCTCTCTCTCTTTTTTACCCTTTAATTCCTATACAGGACAACTGCGTTAGTGCCATTAAAAAAAGAAAGAAAAAACATTTTTTCTTTTAATCAAGGGTAACATACAGCTGTTGGACTTAGAAAGGCAACCCTGAAATTTCTATCTCAATCCCTTTCACAGAGTTTAGATGACAGGTAGAAATAAGCTGGCTTTATAAGTCCCTAAAGAGACCTTGAATGCCGGTCTTAAATTATGCCACAAACCACATAACACATGTTAAGGAAATGCATTGTGTGACATATTATTAGTGTGTGTGATGAACGTGTGGAGCATGTGTGTGTGAGTCTGTCCTAAATGCTGTTTCACGTGACCGTTCATCAGGAATCTCTGTTACCGTTACCTCCTTTATAATGTACTGTGATAATTGGTTCTTGTATTGATACCCTAAGGGCACCGCTAGAGCATGAACAGAATCTTTCAGGGAGGGTAGGGTGATATTGAACATGGTTTAATTTGATTTTCGTCCCATGGAAACTGGCAATCTGTTTTTGATATTTACTTTTTAAGTTTTATCATTAGCAGCTGTATTTGATGTATTAGAGGACTCATTTCTCCAACAGAACTTATTGTATTTCAAGCAAAACAAGAATGAGAACAAGCTGCTGATTTCAGTTGAAAAGAGTATAATAAAGGAGGAAACTGGCTAATAGTTGAAATGCAGCATGGGAGTCTCTGTTCTTTTTCTGAGCGTAGGTCTATAACGTAACTTTAACTCAAACAGCAATACTGCGAGGAGGGAAACCGTGCACTGTGGATATTTGCCAGGCCTGGCTTTCAGGAAAAGGCTGCTTCATGGCCTCCCGAGTGGGGTGGTCCTTGGGAGAGGCAGGCAGCCTTGCTCTGTGATTGCCAAGTGGGCCAGGGAGAGAGGCACGTTATGGCGAAGGAGAAGAGGGGTGTGTGTATGTGTGTGGGGGGTGCGTGTGTGCACGCGTGCATACGTGGGTGTGGGTGTGCGTGCGTGTACATGCATGTGGGTGTGGGTGTGTGCATGTGTGTGGGTGTGCGCATGCGTGTGCATGTGTGCGTGCATCTGTGTGCGTGTGCGTGTGTGTGCACGTGTGTGTGGGTATGAATTAGCATGGAGGGTCCAGGGCCTCCCTTAGAGAGAGGCTCCCCACTCCCACCCAGAGGGCTCTTCTACCTCCAGGTTCTACTTGGTTCTGGACCCTGGAGGAGCCAATGCCAGGAACTATGTCAAGATACTCCCAGACCTTGGCCACCGCTGCATCTTCTGCTTTCTGCTTTCTTGCTCCCAATCACTCTTCAACTGCTTATCTGACTCTTGTCCGGAGACGTATACAATTGCAAGTATAAGATACTGAAATTAAGGATTTTTTAACCTGCTAACTATAGTCAGGGTTTAACCGTAGTATCTTGCTGTGAGCTGTGCAGTATCTTTATTGAAAATATAAATGAATAAATATATATATATACATATATGACTGCATATATCTATATGTATGTATGTGTATTTCTGTGGCTATTGGAAGATACAACATTACAACATCTTATCTCTTCAGTATTTATGAGTCAAAATATCATAATTTATTTGTTTAGACATTTAGATTACTATAGTGTAAGTAATGATGCAATGAGCATATTTAAAGATTTGGCTTTTTCTTTGAAATTATTTTCATAGTAGAGATTTCTGTAAATGGTATTACTAGGTTAAATGTTTAAAAAACTGAATCTTTATGGCTCTGTTCAAATTGCTTTCCCAAAGTTTTATGGCAAATCACATTGCCATAAATGATTTACCCAGTTGACTCATTGGCATTGCATATTGTTATTTTAAAGAGAAAAATACCATTTCAGTAGTTTATTCATTAAGAAAAAGCTATTAATAGTAATCCTCTATAGCAAATGTGTAACATTTGGCAAATGTTAATTAAGTGAAACCCCAAACGCCAAACAGCAACTACGCTGATCTCCCACATTGCAAGTGCACTTGTAATACGACCTGGTTGGTATCTTTCCATGTGGCCCCCAGAGTATCTTTATGGAACTATCCAATCCTTGTACCATGAAAAGAGGCCAGTTCATACTCTAACCCTTACCTGCCCGTGAAGTCTAACATGAGAGTTTCCAAGCCACGTACTCCGTGTGTTCCAGTCTTAACAATCTGCTTAAATAGTGCTCCATTTCACACATGTTCACATGTCCATCAGCTATCACACAGGCTACGATGTTGTCCCTTTCATCTTATTGCCAGCATCCTCTTTCACACCCTCTTTATTCCAGGTTCTAAGTACAGAAACATTAAGTCTAAAACTGGGAAATGCCTGGCACAAATCATAGACCATATAATTTTTCAGGATTTATTTAAAATCACCAATGGTGATCACCTGGTTAAACTAATTATATATACAGTGAAAATGTTTATTTTACTTTGTTCCCCACGTGAAGGACCTCCATGGCAGTCACTTGCATCCTTTACATTATTATTCCATTTTCAGCTGACTGAGAACAATGGTGCCAGGATCGTGCACAGGTTTGTTTGCAGCAGGAATTCATCGCAGGGAGAAGCTGAACTGCAGTTCCTTCTGTGTTGATTCTTCATAGAGTGGCTTTGTTACTGTGTCAGTAGTGAGCTCCCAGCCCCTTTATGTATAAGAGCAGAGTCTAAACACTAGATGATCCTTAAAAAACTAAAAATAGAATTACCATATGATCCAGCAATCCCACTACTGGGCATATACCCAGAGAAAACCATAATTCAAAAAGACACATGCACCCCAATGTTCATTGCAGCACTATTTACAATAGCCAGGTCATGGAAGCAACCTAAATGCCCATCAACAGACGAATGGATAAAGATGTGGTATGTACATACAGTGGAATATTACTCAGCCATAAAAAGGAACGAAATTGGGTCATTTGTTGAGACGTGGATGGATCTAGAGACTGTCATACAGAATGAAGTAAGTCAGAAAGAGAAAAACAAATATCGTGTATTAACGCATATATGTGGAACCTAGAAAAATGGTACAGATGAACCAGTTTGCAGGGCAGAAACAGAGACACATGTAGAGAACAAACATATGGACACCAAGGGGGGAAAGCAGGGGTGTGTGTGTGTGATGAATTGGACGATTGAGATTGACATGTATACACTGATGTGTATGAGATTGATGCCTAATGAGAACCTGCTGTATAAAAAAATAAAAAATAAATAAATAAATAAATAAGCACTAGATGATGACCTGGTGAGATTCCACTGCTCTGAAGTAGGCATGACCCTCCCACAAGAGCAGGTAAGAAGATATTGACAAGGTGGCTGATTTAGCTTTAAGCTTCGATATTGTTACCAAACTCAGGTTTGGCTGCTCGCCACTCAAAGGCCAATAACCAAGAGGCAAGTGTCAGTAGGAAGGAAAGGTGCTTTAATCAGAGAAGCTGGCAATCTGGGGAGAGGGTGGACTCGTGTCCCAAGACCAACTCCCAAGATTCTGCTCAGTCATAACAGTTTTTAAAGGGAAAAGGGCGGGGGGAGAATCTCAGTGAGTCATTGGGCAGGAGGTTGGGATCTGCATCACTGTCCATTACGTGCAGACTGGCTGACTCTCTCTTCAGATGTTATCTCGTCTGCATGACCTGCCTGCAGGATTGCTAAGGGGGCTCTTGGGGGGTGGAGAGCTAGTCATTCTTTAACTGCTTAATTCCTCATTCTTACCTGTTTTAATCTAGGAAAAGAATCAACAGGTTAGGCAAGGCCTGGTGTGCATTCATGAGAGCATAAGTCAGGAGTTATGTTCAGTTGCCTAGTGATCACATTCCTATAATCAGGTTAGAGGGGAACAGAAATGAGCAAACAGGAAAGGGGCAGAGAGCTGCTTCCAATATCAGGAGATTACACCTAATTATGCATTTGTTAACTCTCACTGATTTATGTGTACGTTTTTGAATTATACAGTCTGCAAACATTTATTATCCATCAACCTACCTAGAGTTTATTTTAGGGACCACAAAAGACTTAGTGATATAGTGATAAACCACAATAAACAATGTATTATAAAGAGATTGTACTGATAGGTAGTAATGGCTAGCATAATGATTCTACACTTCTTTTTAAGGAGAAAGTTAAGAAAAAGAAATGGATTCCTTTATTTTATTTTCACTGAACATTAACTGAACTCAACAAAACAATAACCTGTTTCCTAATTAGAAACACTTAGAAAGGAGTGCTAGGATAGTTTTCTTTTAAATTAGAAGAAAACTGTTTAGGTCCGTGTTCACCTGACGTTCTTTATAAAGGCATTTTTTATTATCATCTATATTTCTTGTTTTCATTAAATTCCCCGCATACATTTTTTTCCCAAGGTAAGCATCGTCAAATTTATTTTTGGTATGGGCTGTGTAACTTCTAAAGCATACAGTAAGTGTTCATTAAATGCAAATTGTTATAATTCTACTACTAATAATAATTACTGTTTTAACTTAGGATGGTAATGGGCAACTTAGTAAAGACCTTGTTTAAAACTCATATCTAAAAAGTTCACCCTAAGAAGCTGCACGCCGTCATATCCCTCCTCTAATTCCAGACTAATTGCACTTGCTATTCCTGAGCTGGGCTCTGTCTGTCTCTTCCAGCCTATGGATTACAGAACTGCCCAGACCCACCGCCTTTTCAGAATGGGTATATGATCAACTCGGACTACAGTGTGGGGCAGTCGGTATCTTTTGAGTGTTATCCTGGGTACATTTTAATCGGCCACCCAGTCCTCACCTGTCAACATGGGATCAACAGAAACTGGAACTACCCTTTTCCAAGGTGTGATGGTAGGTTAATCACTTTTCTTGGAAATGATTTAAGTTTTCATGTGTATAATGGTGCCTGAAATATTAAATGAATGTATTTGAGAATTCATTAATTTGTTCAACAAATTTTTATTGGGAATCTATTATGTTAAACTCATTCTACTTAGTATTTCAGGAATGTATCATATGCCAGTAAGGTAAAAAAAAAAAATGAATAGGTCTTGCCCTCAAGGAAACTACAAGGGTAACAGAATAATAAACATGAATATTTATTATGCAAAATCAGGAACAAAGAGCATTTTGATGAATTCCAAATACAGAAGATGGTGTTTGCTTGGGAAATCTTTATGGCTAGAGCAGTGCTTAGTTTTACAGTAGTTCCATCAAATTGCTGGATTAGAGGGGAAAAGAGTACTTTATTTCACCCTAGATATTTTCTATTGTTTAACTTTTATAATAATCATATATTGATTTTGTATTTCAGAAAACTGACTTTATTTTTGTAGTTGGCCTTGAAGGACACGTACTATTTTGCTACTCAGAGATAGAGACCATCCCAGATAGAAGCAGTAGTGTGAGCAAAGACATAGTGCAGGAGCAGTCTTAGGAAAAAGTTAAGTAGGGTCCTTTACTGGTGCATGAAGAGCAGATCTGGTTTCAGTGAATATCCCTAGTCTGAGCAGAAATCACTTCTTTAAAGCTTCTGTTTGGCTGTCTAATTTTTATGATGACTCTGAAATTTTTACAATATTAAGTTAAATAGATCAAGTACTTTGTTTATGAAGAAAGCATATGAAATAGAAAAGTTACCATACACCTAATGTTCTAACATTATAAATACAGTACCTTTGAATGAAAAAATAATGAAATTACCAACTCTGTGGACTTTTGAAATGCTAAATACTTATATCCCAGGGGCAAAAAGGGAAAGGCATCTGTCTGTATTTGAATTTCTACTGAAGAAGTAAAAAAAAATAAAAGCAAATCGGTAGACTTTTTAAATCATATTTTTCACCTGTACTTTTCCATTCTTTATCATTATATAAACAGCTATAAAAGAAAAACATTCACTGTATTTTTTTTTAAAATAGTTATTTTAGTTGACTACAAATTTAATAACATAAAATAGCATTTAAAATTATTTTCTAAAACTAAGAATAGCAGTAGCGTATCTGGTATTTTTTTATTAACACACTTTAGAAACTTTTTGTATTACTCACCATTTAAAAATTCATATATTTACATATATAAATTACTTTGAATTGTCAGGATTGAAACGCTTCTTACTTGCAATTTTTGCCGGAATCCTTTGAATTCATATGTAAATAGGAGACTCCTTGGCTTGATATAAAAAAATAGAATTACGTATTTAATTAGATTTCATTGCTTTTTCAAATCCGACTTTCCAACATGGAAATAACTGCTAGCTTAGAATTATTTTGTCAGTGTGAAGATAACAAGATATATCTTTTTGGATGATATATGATGTATAATACTACCCAGAGTTGGCCAAACCGTGAAGCTAAAATCCTCCAGTCATCCAAGACAGCCCAAGACTCCTGGTACCTCGTGAAAGTTCCAGGACTGCCCCCAAGCCACCCTGAGGCGTGGCTAATTTACTAGTAGGACTCACAGAACTCAATAAGCTATTATACTCAAGACTGTCATTTATACCAGGAAAAAGACATTAAAATCATCCAAGAGAGTGATGCACAGGGTGGAATGTAGTGGGTGCCTGACTCTCAGAAATGACCTGTGACAACATGCATGGAGAATGTCCACCCTGGGCAACTCAGCTGGGCCTTAGTGCCCAGAGTTTTTATTGGGTCTCCTTCATGTAGGCATCACTGATGATTGCTTATCTAGTGGTTGATAATCAGTTTCCAGACCAGCTGATATCCTGTGACCCAAAGGCCCCACCCTAAATTGCAGGGCTGGACTTTCTGGCAGGCTAGCCCCATCCTAAGACTAAGGGATGTGGCCAGGCCCCCAGGAGAAACAAAGACACTCCTATCAGGTATGGCAAAAAATTAACTCCCAGAATCCAGGGCAAATGGCAGACCTTTCTTTAGGCAAGGTCAAATTCTTTACTACGTAGATACTTTTACCATATGTCTCTCTTCATACCTATAATGTCATAGACAGAATAAAAAATCAAAACATAAGATCCATGTAAAATTCTTATATTGTAAAGTAAGTGTTCCAAGATGTTTTTAATGTCTTCCATATTAGATTAAATTCTAAAAAAATAACTGGGGGGTCTTATTTTAAAACAAAAGTTATTTTATCTAGAAAAGGTTGCATTTCCAAAAAGTTAAATAAAAAAGTGTCCTATTTCCTGAGAATGGTGGGCTGTTAAGATGCCTATCAGTGTTCAAGTAAACTACAGTTAGGCCCCTCACGGGACACCAGCAGACGCTCTGATCATCCAATATCCTCACCTAAAATGTATCCTATTAACACAGAGTGGTTTGTCATTTCAGATTTATGCTTTTTATACAGGGCAAGTGTACTGAAAAACACTCTTTAAAGGTCCAGCCCTGTAGACTTCAGAAGAATCTTAGAAAAAAAAAAATATATATAGATACTTTGAACAAGTTCTGGGCATCTTTATTAAAAACTGAGCAATTCAGACAATTAAGGTCCAAGAATTTAAAATCTTAAGCCATCAAGCTTCACAAGTGTATATTAAATTGGTTTATATGAATATGCTGCTAATTTGCATAAGAATCTGTTATGTAAAATTAGTATATTCTGAATTTATCTGAAAAAAATCTGGACTACAAGTGTGATCTTATTATAATAAATAAATGAAAGTATATCTCTGAAAGTGACTTGAGAAATTTAAGCCATTATTTTTACCATAACTTAAGAAGTCTCAATTTTTAAAAATGGGTTATACTTGTTAAAATATGGTTAAGAAGGCTGTGGCTTATTAATTTACTAAATGTAATTTCATGATTAAATATGCATCTACACTTAGATATATAGTTCAAAATTTGAAGTATTTTGTTGACCTAATTAATTCTTTAACACTGAAATATTTATGTAGATCTACTTCTAAGGTCTTTTAAAAAGTTTTCACATGGTGGTGATAATCCACATCCGGTGAGACATTCAGGTGACGCCTCACCTCCATCATATTCAGTATAGCTAAGCTGTCTCTAGAACTTGATGGAAATAGACAGCTTAATCATTTGTATGTACTTATTGTCCTCTGGAGAGGTACATATAGAAATAACTTGAGGACTTTGATGGGCTGTGCTTCTCACAGCAATCCTTCCTCCCACACTAAGCTCTTTATTCTTAACATAGATGTATGTGTAAAGAGTTACATGCAGTACTCCCACTTCTGACACTTCTGGCCACCAGTGTGTGAGCTCTTCCTCAGCAAGCACTTCTGTGACACCAGATGGATGTCCTACACGGGAACTCAGTTCTGATGCTGTCTCCCTGGTGATGGCTTCAGATCCCCAGGTTACAGACTCAGTCCCACAAGACTGCCCCCCCGCCCCCCGTCCCTGCCCCAACTTCAGATGCAAATCCAGGTTGTCACCTGTACTTCTGATAGACTGCAGATTCCCGTAGTTCCCTCCTCCTGTTGGATGAATTGGCTGGAGCCACTGAACATTTTACTTACTAGGTAACTAATTATCAATACCAAGGATATAGCCCAGGACCAGCCAGATGGAAGAGATGAGGGGGCCTGCAGCCCTCTCCAGGTGCTCCATCCCACCCCCCACAGCTCCACCCTCCACCAACCTGAACCTCTCTGGACCACTCCTCCTTTCTTTTCTCTAAAGGAGGATTCATCACATAGGCACGATTGATTAAATCCTGGGCCCTTAGGTTGGAGATTAAGTCGACCCCCCTTCCTCTTCCCTTCCCAGAGGTGGAGGTGGGGCTGAACCTCCAATCACAGGTTGGTTCCCTGGGCAACCAGCCCCCAGGCTTCAGGGCTTTCCAGATCACTGCATTAACATAAACTCAGGTGTGGCTGGAAGGGGCCTGTTATGAATAATAAAAGACAGTTTGATCTTCATCACTTTGGAAACTCTGAGGGTTTTAGGAGTTCTGTGCCGAGAACAGGGAAGAAGGCCAGAACTGCATGTATTTCTTCTTATGAGTCGTGCTGCCTCACTGTATGCTCGTGGATACATAGACGGATACGTGTGTGTTGACTCTGGCCCCTGGGGTGGAGGGGAGTGCGGCATCTGTATCACTCCCAGTTGCGAAGTGCAGTGCACAATAGCCCGATGGTCCCTCTCCTGGCTGGTGGGTTGCCTGCCCCTCCTGCTGGGACCAGGCTCCTTGGCAGACAGGTGGTTGGCTGTGGTACAAGGACCCCTCCTGTGACTGGATGCTCCCCACTGGGCTCGTGACTGATCTCCACTGGAGGGTCTTCTTTGAATCTCACCCTCAGGGAGAGCATGGGGGTGGATGCATTTCATGTGAGCTAGATCACAGGCTCACTGTTGCTTCACAGTTCACCTGAGATGCTGCTCAGACGTGGAACTCAAAATACACCTTTGGTGCCACTAAGATGAGGGGAAAGCCTCTGGGAAGAGATCCTGGACAGGCCAGAGAAAATGGAGGTGCAGCTTTGACTCACTGTTGTAGGGTTGTACGTTTTCTCACTACAGGCCACACAGCAGGATTTTGCCTTGAGAAAATATTACATGTGCCTTGACAGTATTATTACCCAAGTTGAATTTTATACTTATTTAGCTATTAACATCTTTCCTCATCACTACGTGGTGTGCAGTGAGGTCTGCAAGGGCAGGGATGGGGTGTCTGTGGGTCTTTGCTGTATCCCCAGCTCCAGCCCCGCTGCCTGGTACATAATAGACTCTCAATAAACACTCACTGAATACATGAGTGAAAGGATCTGTTATTTGAATATCATAGGTAAATCATGGCAAATATATTAAGTGACATAATAGCAGAATGTGTTTTACCAAGAAAATAACCATATCATTTATTTTGACCTTTAAGAGGTGGGCACCATGCTTTTGTTTGTTCTGTTTTGTTTTCTTCCCCCCAATGGGAAGGGTACTACTCCATGTAGTGTGGTTTTAGATGCAAATTAAAGAGTCAAAATGCTAAAGGGAAATCTTAGAGTTATAAATCAATACCAAATGAATAACCTCAAGTCACACATCAGGTATGTCAGCCCAATGGCTTCAGCACACATTTTTTTTTCTAACATCTTTATTGGAGTATAATTGCTTTACACTGGTGTGTTAGTTTCTGCTGTACAACAAAGTGAATCAGCTATACGTGTGCATATATCCCTATATCTCCACCCTCATGCATCTCCCTCCCACCCTCCCTATCCCACCCCTTTAGGTGGATGCAAAGCACCCGAGCTGATCACCCTGTGCTATGTGGCTGCTTCCCACTAGCCATCTGTTTTACACTTGGTAGTGTATATATGTCCATGCCACTCTCTCACTTGTCCCAGCTTACCCTTCCCCCTCCCCGTGTCCTCAAGTCCATTCTCTACGTCTGCGTCTTTATTCCTGTCCTGCCCCTAGGTTCTTCAGAACCATTATTTTTTTAGATTCCATATATACGTGTTAGCATACGGTATTTGTTTTTTTCTTTTTGACTTCACTCTGTATGACGAACTCTAGGTCCATCCACCTCACTACAAATAACTCAATTTTGCTTCTTTTTATGGCTGAGTAATATTCCATTGTATATATGTGCCACATCTTCTTTATCCATTCATCTGTCAATGGACACTTAGGTTGCTTCCATGTCTGGCTATTGTAAATAGAGCTGCGATGAACATTGTGGTACATGACTCTTTTTGAATTATGGTTTTCTCAGGGTATATGCCCAGTAGTGAGATTGCTGGGTCGTATGGTAGTTCTATTTTTAGTTTTTTGAGGAACCTCCATACTGTTCTCCATAGTGGCTGTATCAATTTACATTCCCACCAACAGTGCAAGAGGGTTCCCTTTTCTCCACACCCTCTCCAGCATTTGTTGTTTGTAGATTTTTAAATGATGGCCATTCTGACTGGTGTGAGGTGATACCTCATTGTAGTTTTGATTTGCATTTCTCTAATGATTAGTGATGTTGAGCATCCTTTCATGTGTTTGTTGGCAGTCTGTATATCTTCTTTGGAGAAATGTCTATTTAGGTCTTCTGCCCATTTTTGGATTGGGTTGTTTGTTTTTTTGATACTGAGCTGCATGAGCTGCTTATAAATTTTGGAGATTAATCCTTTGTCAGTTGCTTCGTTTGCAAATATTTTCTCCCATTCTGAGGGTTGTCTTTTCGTCTTGTTTATGGTTTCCTTTGCTGTGCAAAAGCTTTGAAGTTTCATTAGGTCCCATTTGTTTATTTTTGCTTTTATTTCCATTTCTCTAGGAGGCGGGTCAAAAAGGATGTTGCTGTCAACACACTTATTTTTAAAGTGTTTTCTATTCATTGTCTCACTCATTTTCAATCTCTCAATTGTTTGTTGTCCATGTTTATTAAGATCTGAGCCCAGCAATGGGATTAATGCAAGGAGGTTGGGTGGGGGTGGGAACACAGACCCTGACTCCCGCCTGCTGACGTTAGTCTAATGGTGAAGAACAGCTGGCCGTGAACTGTAGACCACGGCCACCTGGAGCCCAAGCCACCAGGAGAGAGTTTCAGGGGGTGGTGACATTTGAGTTTTGAAGGAAGAGACCAGTTCACTAGGCAGCAAGGTAGGAGAAAAGCATGTGGGCTTTTCGTGCAGGTGGACAAGGACATGATGTTTGCAGCTGAGAAAAAATATGGCATCTTCAGGGTACACTGTAGCTTGTTGTGACTGCAACGTGGTTTCTGGCCCTATTTTAAAGATTATAAGTATCTGTATACTTTGTTTTGCTAGGTTACATGTCAAGGTCTGTCTGACTCCAAACCCCACTTATAATTATGCTATAAAACTTGTAAAATGTTCTCCACAGCCCCTTCTAATGAATTTACCCAAAACTCGGGCTGATTCAATCTACTTGACACTGGTACATTTTCTAACCCCTTTGAAATCAGTGTGCATCTGTATAGTTAATGTGTCATATAGTGCTTCATGGTATTTCATCAGCCGTCATTTTGAATTGTTTTTGAACTTTTAATAAAAATGTATTTCAGCTTATTCACTCCACCTGAATTTTATGACTTTTGTGGCAAATATTTGAAAGCCTCACAAGATTCATGTTAGTAACAGACACTCTTAGAGCATCTGTCGGCTTTTAGTTTGACTAAAAAGTCTACTTGTCTATGACTTTGATGTATTATTCTACAATCTAAATTAAAGAATACATCTCAGATTTTCTGCTCATGTATGGTCATTTCATTTTTCCATAAAATAAAATAATTTCCATGGCAACAGTGATGATCCCTTTATTAAGTAAAATAAAAATGGACTCTTGAGTATTGGGATTCTTCACATCATTGATAACTGGTGAGATATGAGAGTGCGTCTATAAAATACCACTTATGTAATTTTATCTCATTTCTCCAGGTGTAGATCTGAGGAGAATTGATTATGTCTTTGTTTCAAGGCAAATAGACTTAGATGCTTCTCTTTTAGACAGTTTAAATAGGCTTTAGAAATCTCACTTAAAACCAAAAAAAATTGTCTTTCAGTTAAATATTTATGCATAATTTCAACATCCCTTGCATCAGGTGGTCCAGTGGATTATCATCTCAGTCACAGGAGACAACTGACTAAGGGTTTTTTCTTTCTTTTTAATTATGTGGAAATGACTTTATCCTTAGGGTATTTTGAATGTTTGGAGAATATATTAAATGAAACCTAGATAACGTAGCTAAGAAGTATAATTCTTCCAAGGTTTTAAGACTTTAGGTGGATTATTTTGACAAAGTAGTTACTGAGAGATATTTCACAACTATTTCTTAGAAGGAAAATTTTGCCTGAGGGACCTTAGAGACTGAGAAACATTTCACTGTATCCTTTGTAAGTGGACTGTGTGGGCTTGATTTTTCTTACTTCCTTCTCAGCTCCTTGTGGGTATAATGTGACATCTCAGAACGGGACCATCTATTCCCCTGGGTTTCCGGACGAGTACCCCATTCTGAAGGACTGTGTCTGGCTCATCAAGGTGCCACCTGGCCACGGCGTCTACATCAACTTCACCTTGCTGCAGACTGAAGCTGTCAATGACTACATCGCTGTTTGGTATGAGAGCCTTCCCTGAGAAACACCATCAGTTGTTGCGATAAACCATTCTTGTAACCACTGACGTGTCACTTATGTCTATTTAGAAATGGAGTAGTTAGGTAGATATCAGAAAGGAAAGTTACCAAGTAAATCTAGAGATACAGAGAATAAACCTTATGTACTGTGTTTGAGTTTTACTACATGGTAGATATATTCAGGATTATTCTAGATATAGGAGACTATCCCATGATTATTTTATTTTTCCTTTTTGTTTTCTGTTTCAATTTTTATTTATTTATTTTTTTGACCACACCATGCAGCTTGTGGGATCTGAGTTCCCCAACCAGGGATTGAGCCCGGGACCCTCAGCAGTGAAAGCATGGAGTCCTAACCACTGGACCACCAGGGAATTCCCTGTTTTATTTTTCATTTTTAAGTGTGATGGCTTTTTTTCCTGAAAGAAAAGCTGATAGGATCCTTTGCCATTATAAGAATTTGATGCTTCTAGAAATGATTGCAGAAATGATTACACACAGCTTTCTCTCCCTGCTTTATAAACCTTGCAGAGCTGCCCTCCCATGTGCTGTGTAGGGGATACTAAGTGGGGATGTAGCCCTGGCTCCCTATCAAATGAGCCACGTGGTCTGGATAAGTGACTTAAACTCTCCTTGACTAAATGTTCCTATCTATGGGAATGACTGTTCCTACCTTTGCATTTGAAAGGTTAGAGTTTATGGGGGAAATGGGAATGACAATTTCTCTGTCAAACTATGGTAGAAAAAGTAGAGCGTACCGTCGGGGCATGACCCAGAGTTGAAGAGCCAGGATGTGCTTTTGGGAGAAACTGCCCTGAAAACTCAAGGAGTAATCACACTTAACAAGGTGGTGTGTGTGTGGTGTGTGTGTGTGTGTGTGTGTGTGTGTATGTTGGCAAAGTTGTCGTAAATGTAGTGGTTGTTCAAGTTATTGGAAAATCTGTAAGGCAAGAGAACAGGGAGAGTTGCAGGCGTTGGGAGACACCAGGTGTGGAGTGGCTGAAGTCTCCTGAGAGCCCAGAGAGAAGAGGTGACCTGGCCAGGTAAGCAGGGCGGACCATACAGAACCTCATAAATCATGTTAAGGATTTCAGGCTTCATCCTAGAGCAACAAGGATTCACCTTAGGGTTATAAGAAGGAGAATTACAAAACCAGATCCTGGTTTCAGAATACGCAGTCTCATTGTGTGGGAAGCACGTCAGCTGGCCGAGAAGGGAGAAGAGTCCAAGAAGCCTTTGAGGCTGTAGAAATAAGTCTGATGGGGAGGGGCATCCCGGTCATGGGAATGAGCGGGAATGGACAACTTGAAAGGTTAAACTGACCGCATGAAGCTGCCATTTCAGAAGCAAAGCAAAACAGACAACACCAAAAGGAAGATCCACACAATAATATCAGCAGGTTTACTCGGATTAACTGATAGATTTAGGAGGTAGGAGGAAAATCTTCATCAGGTAACAATAGCGGAGGGAGCCTCTGTTGTCTGAATGTGCGTGAGACAGAGAGACTGGAGTTCCATCAACTGTGAATATTAAATATCTTGATATTTCTAAACACGGTATCTAGAAGACGGTAATATTTTATTCAGTTTTTAAAAATATTTCAATTCAGTAGCAAGAGCTCCATAAATCTCACCCGTGATTAAAGAGACACTGAATTTAGACTTTAAAATGTGGACGTTTAAGAAGAAGCTGATAAACGGTATTGCCGTCACCAGAATAAATGTGACCTGGTCTCAGAAATGCCTCAGAAAAGGTCAGCTGTGGGAGGAACAAGTGAGCCCGAGCTTCTGGTTTGAAGACCAGACTTTTCAGATGGGTCCTGGGGTCAGACCACCGTCTTTCACCGAGGTGGAGCCCGACTGTCAGAAGAAAATGGTTGTTAATTTAAGCTGTAACTAGGAGCTTTCTAGTCAGATGATTCCCCTTCTCTTTCCTAGGGATGGTCCCGATCAGAATTCGCCTCAGCTGGGAGTTTTCAGTGGAAACACGGCCCTGGAAACAGCGTACAGTTCCACCAATCAAGTCCTGCTGAAGTTTCACAGCGACTTTTCAAATGGAGGTTTCTTTGTCCTCAATTTTCATGGTCAGTGTACTTTCACTCTGTTGATGAAGGCAAAGAATTCCAGTTGATTTTTCTCATAGCGTTGACATAAACCTTGTTTCCATCGAAAGCTCCTTGATTCTGCCAACCGAGAACCAATAGGATTTTCTCGCATTTCATGCCAGAGGTTCGCATGACTCTTTTTTCTTCCTGATGTATTTATTATTTCCCAACTCTTTTGTAGTGAGCTTGGATTTACTCCAAGATAAGTGTATTGTATGTGAAACTCTGATGTGGAGGCCACTGAAATACATTTAGTACCTTTCATAGATTTCCTCATCTCCGTCTTCAGATAAACCTCGATAGCAAATGTCATGTGGTTACAGAGGGAACAAAGCCAATCTTTACTGATTTTGAGCATGAATGCTAAATAATCTAGGGAAAAAGATACCAGTCCCTTATCTCTCACGAGGACTGCCACATGGACTTCCTCAGGACAAGAGGCCGAGGAAGATCATGTCAGAGCCAGACATGGATGTGGAACCAGACCATGGGTGAACCATTTCTCTTGCAGAATTCCAAACATATGTAAAGTGTTTTTATTTAAACATTATAATTTTTTAAATTTTATACTTTTTCCTTTCAATTTTAGATATTCCTTGATATTAAGTAATTCTGTAAGCATTTGAAGCTCAAGGCTTTCGTAAAACTATGATTTACAAATGCAGACATTTTCCTGTACCTAAGCATTATAACAACACATCATAAGAGGAATGCTTTTTGTAAGGTTTCTGTTTATTCAGCAAATGTAATTGCTCTTATTGTTTTTTATGAACCATGTAGCATTCCAGCTCAAGAAATGTCAGCCTCCTCCAGCAGTTCCACAGGCAGAAATGCTTACTGAGGATGAGGATTTTGAAATAGGTAATGTTTTCTTCATTACAACATCATTAGCTCAACCCACCTTTTTTACACCCACCCAACTGTAGTAGTCAGTCAAGTAACTGAGTATTTGTCAGAAATATTCCTCAAGCTTTACTAGAGAGATATACACGGAGGTCATGCATTGAGTAAATATCTTTTTCTTTCTTCATCTCCACGATTTTCAGTGTTTTTTTTCCGTTTGAATTTTGCTTTTGTCATTTTGAGCACATTTTCCCCCTACATCACTCAGTAGTTTGGATTTTTCTCCTGAAAAGCAGTTTTCAGAGACAGACTTAAACAGATGTTGGTGTTTAGTTAGGGAACCGTGTTCACGAACTAGAAGAAGAAAATCATTTGTGGCTAAAATAATGATTAGTCTAACATTGACCTTTCATTGAAACTGGAATACAGTTGGTGAATACATTTAATGATAATATTTAGAGATTCTGTTTTTTCATTTTATATTAATGATCTGTTTCATTGAATAATCATCAGGTCACATTAGGAAACCAGCCGTGGTGTATGTTTGCCGTATAGTTATTGCGATGCAGGATTTCTCTGTCTCAATTACAAATACTCTGTCCTGTTGTCACACCCTGTTTCAGGCCAGTGGTCAAACCATGTGACCTGATTTCTGCTCTACCCCTAAGGGCTTAGTTAATGAGAACATTGTGCTCATTAGGCCAAGTTCATTGTATAGCCCTCTCTGGATGCATAAAGCCGTTCTGTTGTACAACCTTAAATCCCAAGCATCTATTTCTCTTTTCTTTCTCTCTTTCTTCCCTCCTTCCTCCCTCCCTCCCTCCCTCCCTCTCTCTCTCTCTCTCTCTCTCTTTCTTCCTTCCTTCCTTCCTTCCTTCCTTCTTTCCTTTTCTTTTTTTTAGTAGTCATGGGCAAAGGGAAATGAACATAGACACATCAGTCAAGAAAAATCTGCTACATAATTTCTGTAGAAATATTGGTTACATTTAAGATAGCATTTTTATAAATTAAGAACTGAAAATGGCACCATTTCATTAAACAGACTACACATGAATACCGATCTTGATTCAGAAACAGTTTGCGCACTCACTTAAGCCGCATGCGTGTTTAATACATTCCCACGCTGCGTGTCCTGGAGACAGAATCTTCAAGTATATGCTGTGCTGGCTCCTTCAGGAGACTCCGTGAAGTACCAGTGCCACCCTGGGTACACGCTGTCCGGGACGGACACGCTGACCTGTATGCTCGGCTCCCAACTGCAGTTTGAAGGCTCTCTCCCGACGTGTGAAGGTATGAAGTTTATACTACAAATATGCTTGTTCAACACGGAACATGGTGTAACTTGTATTGGTCTGGACTTCCTTGCATGTGTCTGAATTTCTTTGTATGCATCTGGATTTGTCTCTATCTGTGTTATGATTCCATTGCAATTAAAATCACCAGCTAACAGAAATATCTTACCCTTGCTTTTAGCTAGCTCCACAAAATAAATCAAACCTACATCAAATAGGAAGTCTTGCTGTTTCCCAACAGTTTGTCAGGAAAATTTTCATACATACGGCAAAGTTGAAATAATTTAAAAATAATACCCATGGCCTAAGTTCCACCATTAATGTTTACTACGTATCCTTTGTCTCGTTTCTCTTATCTGTCTATCCATCCATTAATCTATCTATATTTTTGATACATTCAAGGCAAATTGCAGGCATCACTACACTTCCCTCTGAATTCTTTAGCATGCATAAAATTATCTAGTGTTTACTTTTTTTTCTGTAAAATGTATAGACATTGAAATGCACATATGTTGCATACAATAAATGCACATATTCCATATTTTTACAGCTTTAAATTGCATAGACCATATGTAATAACAGATAATATACAATAGCAGAACAAAATATGAGGTTGAGTCTGTTGATTCAATTTATTTGAATATCATTAGATCATTTTAAATACATAAAGGCACCACTTTTAAGCACTATTGGAAGAAAAAAAGATTTGGAGGAGATGTAAATAAGTTAAAATGTCTCAGTATAAGTCAGAAGTATGACTGGTTGCCTGTCAAAGAGCTTTCCAAGATAGATTTTATTTTGTAACTTCAAAATCACAGTCATGTTTATTTCCTTTAAAGAATGGAACTCTCCCCTTTCAGGGAATTTGAATATTATCATTCATTAGGGATAGTGAAACATTTAAAAGGGCCAACACTTAGGAAGAGAAGACCCAGAGTCTAGATCTGATTATCAAGTGACCTTGGTTACTAATCTTCTGAGCATCATGTGTAATGAGGATCATTTATCTGCATCATTTATGGGATTGGTGTAAAGATGAAGTGAATATTAAATTAATTCTAAGCGATTTATAATGTTAATTATCTACCCTATAAAAGGCAATTTTCTTTGCATTGCAATAGTATTGATTCTGCAAGTGCTCAGGCCCATGAATTGATTCTTCCAGAATATCTGGTAACTTTGTGCATTTTCATTACTAATGAGGCAGAATTTCAGTCACTCTTATAGAGGGAAACGATTTTCAACACCTGAAGAAAATCTGGAATGAATTATTATTAAATAACCAAAGTAACTTAGGTTGTTTCTGAGAAAAATGTACTTTGGAATTGCACCCAGGTGCGAGCCAGTGGGCGTGGGAAACTCCTCAGGAGGGGGCACCCCGCCCTTTGCCTCTTGCTTTAAACACTTGCGGGACCCTTGTAGTTGCGGTGCCACTGAAACCCTGCCTCTAGCTGCCTCTGTTAGAAGCAGGGGGCCGCATGGGGCACTAAGTCAGGACACTGATGTCATTTTCTTCCTGGGAAAACCAGTGTGTCAGGACCACGTTACCTCAGCGACAGTGATCTCCAGAGAATTCTTTTCTCAAGGTGGTGGAGGGGGTGGGTATAAAAGTTTCATCTTTTGCCCTTTTTTTTTTTTTTTTTTTTTTCTTTTTGCGGTACACGGTCCTCTCACTGTTGTGGCCTCTCCCGTTGCGGAGCACAGGCTCCGGACGCGCAGGCTCAGCGGCCATGGCTCACGGGCCCAGCCGCTCCGCGGCATGTGGGGTCTTCCCGGACCGGGGCACGAACCCGTGTCCCCTGCATCGGCAGGCGGACTCTCAACCACTGTGCCACCAGGGAAGCCCCATCTTTTGCCATTTTAAATAAAAATTAACTGAGGTAAATCTTCACATGTTGAAGGCAGATTTTAATTCCACCAAACACGACCTTAAATTTCTCAGAATAGGTGACTTTCAGCAAGGGTGGTCTTAGCTGATTAATGAAGAAAAGTATAAATGTTTATTTAACATGCTACTTTAAAAATAGGGAACATGCCTCCGTTCTGTTGTCTCTCCCCAAGATTAACCTGGTTTTCACTTAAATGAAATTGATTCATGACAATCCAGAAACAGAGTAGATCAATACAACAGGGGCATCATTCTCTAAATTACTTCCGCTCTCACACGTTTGCAGGGAGTGTCCAGCTAACAAGACAGGCTCCCTGTACTCAGCCCAGAGGTCCCCAGGCCCTACTGAACGTTATAGGAATTACTACGTAGGATGACCTAGTTCTCTTCTGTTTCAGTTCAGGAATAAATTTGTTTAGAATGAAGTGAGTTATCTTAGCTGTCATTCCCTGAACGCCTCATTATTTAAGAAAGGAAATAAGGACTCGGATGTCGTCTATCAAATACTTAAACACTTAAGCACTTAATTGTCATTTTTCTTCCAGTACTTTTCTATTATTTGATTGGGCTCAAGTGGGGGCCAATTCCCCAATAAATTCCTGATGAAAAATTGTACTCGTTATGAGTCCTAGTTCTTCAAATGTCATAACCACACTTTTAGAAGTTCTGCTTTGAAAATTATCACCACTTAAGGGTGGTTGATTGTTCCTTGGGAACAATGGGAATAAATTGTTGTGAAAGTTCACACTTTTTACAGATAAATATTACCTTGTTGGATACTTACCTTCATTTAGAAAAAAAAAAAAAAATGAATGAGGCTCTGGAATGTTTTTCAACACCACCAAGCAATTCTCTCATTTTCTTTAGACACCAGCTGAGTGCCCCACAGTTTAACTCAATTCAAAGACACTCCCAACCCTCAGGAATTTCCAGGGGTTTGGGGAGCTCCGTGCCAGAACCTGGGACAGAGGCCAAGTATATTTTAGCATAGAAGGCTATCACGAAAGTGACTCTTCTCAAGTGAAAAAGAAGAGAAGCATTTCAAAAAGTGAAGAGAAGCAGTAAGAGAGGTTTGGAAGTGTGAAAGGACATAGGGCATCCAGGAAAGAGGGGGTGGCCCCCAGCAGCTTGCTGTCAGGGTGTGTTTGAGGGAGTGGCATTAAGTGGGCTGGAAACCTAAAGGGCTCCAGATTGTAAAAGGTCTTCAGTGTCAGGTGGCTTCATCCCATAAACAGTGGAAATCCATCAATGGTTATTATTTTTAAAAATTGGAAACATGCATTATCAACGAACACTAAAGACCATCAGTGACCTTCAAAGAGTGGCCACTCCTTGGGAAGCATAAGTGTGACAGTAACATGTCTCCAGTCCTCCAGGTGACAGAGTGCTCCGTCTCCCAATTCTTTCATACCTAGACGTGCTCTTAAGAGTTAATTTATTTATAAATCCTGATGTTTGAGTCCATTACTTTTGCTGAAGCCCTGCAAGGTGCTTTGAGTTTTAAGGCTCGCGCTGGATTTTTCTCAAAAAGTAAGCTAAAGGAGTAACTGCGCAGAGGGAGGGGACGCAAAGCTCAAGCCGATGTCTCAGCAGCACGTTCCTTCAGAGGCGCCTTTGCCAGGACCCTGACGCAGATGCTTCCCGGGGGTGGGAAGTCTCTGATAGCCGCCGTGGGAAACAGGGTGTTTTTAGCACGGAGGGCTCAGCTTAAGGGAGCCTGTGGTCTCTGAAACCTTCCCGCTGTCAGTGGGGGTTGCTCCTAGCAACAGTTTCCAGAGGAAGGGAAGGGGTGGGCACGTGGGAGGGGGCGTGAGAAACACAGGAGTGGAGGCACTTCCACTCACCTGGAGACAGACTCGGTGCATCTTCAAAACAGTACGTGTGTCTGAAAGAAATACTGTGAAGGGTTGTAAAAAGAAATGAAGCAAATAATCTCACTGATGTTTTCATTTTATCTTCTCTAAACAACAGAAACAGGGAGTCAGAACAGCTGTGTTTAAGAGCCTGCGTCTGATCTCTAATCACACCCTGGGTTGTGCTCTAAGCTCTCCAGGTGCATTTCAGCAGGTGGATGGTTTCCTGTTTCCAGGTGGTCTGCTGTCCCAGTGTTGTCTAATAGCTATGGTTGTGGTGACGAAATCGCAGGACAGAGATGCAGGTTAACTACTTCTCCCGTGTGTTAACACACAATGACACGTGCTCTGTAGCATCTTCACGTCAGGAACAGGCAGGCATGTGGTCAGACGTTGTAACACTGTCTGCCCACATAGCGCTTTAGATTTAAGAAAAGCATTTGCATGCTTTTGATCTGATTATAACCCTGAGGAGGATCTTTATTGCTGTCTAGTTACAGCCAACCTCTGGCTCTTATTGTAAATTCAAAACAAGTCCCAGCAGATCCTAAAACCCCAGGCCCTGCACACATGCAGACAGAAAAAACTCTAACTTATTTTATTTTATTAACATCAACACGTTCATTTCTGAAAGGCCATAATATATTTTACAGAGTGATCTTACCATCAACACAGAAGATACTTTTTAAACTAAGTTGTTTGCTCTATGTGTTTTGGCTTGAATTATTTTTTATATTACTTGCCATTAATTAACACTGTAAGTACACTTTAAAATCTACCTAAAATACACATTTACTAAAAGGGTTCTATGAAATGTTTCATCTTCAGTGATTTTATCCCTAAACAGTTTCTAAATTTAAAGATACGTCTCAATTGGAATACTAAGTTAAATGAAAAAAAAGGGGGAAAATACTTTTTTTAACCATTACTTGAATCAAAACATATAAGCTTTTTCATCTGTTTGGGTTTTGAAATATATTCATAAATAGTACACATTTCATTAATTAAAAGGAGATAACTCAACAAATAAGGCACACTTCCATTGATAGAAGCTCTTTTCCATTGAGGAAAAGCAGATCATTTAACTTTTTAAACATTTTGTAAATAGTTTTGGTACGTCTTTGTTTATTGTTGAACCAGCACCAATAAGAGAAATAATTTTTTCTTAATTCTATTCACAAACTGTTTCTGGAGGATACTTAAATTAGCAGTGAGAGAAATGACTGATTAAGAGACTTCGGTGATTTTCTTTTGCATTCATACCTACACAGAGTAGTTTTATTGTGATTAACTTGGAGTAGTTGAATAATGAAAAAAGTGAGAGGGAAAATTGTGTCAAGGTGTCCATATTATCTTAATGATTCATTCACGGTAAATTAACCCATTAGAACTCACTCCCACTTTACACAGTAGAAACCCAGGCGTCCCATATGACTCACCACAGTCCCAAGCAATCACATCAAATGTTTAAAATTTACTGTTCTAAATATAATTAACAGTATAATCAAAGGCAGAAATAAATATAATTTTATTATCATTATGTATAATTTCACAATGTTTTTGTAATATTACATTGAAAAGGTGAGGTCTTACAGTTTAGTTGAAAACTTGGGATCCTGTGGTTGAGTCCACAAGGCACCTGCCCTGAGTTATGTGAGGTGTGTGGGCAATTCAGTCATAGATTGAATGGATGGTCTATGGACCATGGATGAGGAGTGAAAGGCACATATGGTATGAACTGTCCCTATGTCACGGGTCCCTCCTTCCCTCACCAAGGGCAGGTCAGCAGGAGCCAGACCATGGCTTCTCCACCTTCTCCAGGTAAAGAAAACTTCCAGGTTCAGTGCTTCTTCTCAAGTTGGCAGCTACCTCAGCTTGGCTGCCCTAGGATCAGGTTGACAGACTTAATCTCTTTGACTCTTGGTCTCCTTAGAGTTAAATAGGATTTATCTATCCATCTGTGGCTATCTATCAGTCATCTACCAATCTCTTCTATCTCATCTGTATATCAACATATATATATTATACATAATTATGTTTTAAGTTATAGGGTGATGTTAAAATGTTGCTTTCCTGTTCTGTTTGTGTCCTGTATTAAATTTGGTCACATCTCAGTAGGATTGCTTTGTTGTTGTTGTTTTCTTTCATGAGCTTGTGTATCCAGGGTTAGAAACTATCCTATTGAAGTTGGATTCATTTTGTTAAGGAAAACTTTTACTCGTGCGTTGTTTCTTAGCACAATGCCCAGCCAGTGAAGTCCGGACAGAATCTTCTGGGGTCATCCTTAGTCCAGGGTATCCAGGCAACTATTTTAACTCCCAGACGTGCTCATGGAGCATCAGAGTGGAACCAAACTACAACATCACCATCTTCGTGGACATTTTCCAAAGTGAAAAGCAGTTTGATGCACTGGAAGTATTTGATGGTAAGTCTCTTTAAACTTTGTTCACATACCAGTGACCTATGCATAATGTAATAAGGATGCCACTATAATGTTTCTGTAATGCAAGAACTTGAATGTTTTCTTGAAGTAAATTACATCTCCCCCAAACAGAAAATGAATTATTCTTGGGCTTGTGTGGTCTCAGAGATCAAGCGGTAGGTAAAACATTTCCATGCCGTTCCTAATGTTGCAACTTTTAAACCATCAGGATGCTGGTGACACACCCTGAAAATGTACTGAATTAACTTTAATCATTCTTTAATTCTTTAATGTGGGGCTTTGAAGTAGATGATTCCAAAAGATTTTCCTTTCCCTTCTAAGATTATATTGATTTAGAAGATATTTTAGGAAATTTAAGAGGGCTAAAAGTACTTTAATCAGTCTAAATGATTATTTTACTAGAAATATATAAAAGTAATGGCTCACAGAGATTTCTGGGTGATAAATGCTATAAGAGTCTTTAATGTACAGTTTTTTTTAGATTAGTAAAATAGTTTACTGAACAAATGCTAATACTGTTTTCAACCTGTCTTGCATTTTTGTACAATTCTAATGAACTTTTAATATAACAATGCTATGCTTAAACATAGTATGTGGTTGAATTGTCAATTTGAAATGGAACTGATGTTAATAATTTTTCTTTGTACAGAAGCATTATCATAGCCCAGAATATCAGACCATGATACAATTACGGCTGTACATAATAACAGGGTTTTTACATGTTCTGATGGACTTGTCATTGAGTTCAGATAAATAACAGTAAATTCAGTGAAAAAAATTACTGTAATTGATTCTCTGTTTATATGCCTCTTAGTGACTTGATGAATCATAATAGTCAAGTTGCTTCTATGGATAGACACTTGATGAATCAATTTATGTATTTCCAAAGATGAGCTGCTAAATTGGAAATTAAACTCATACTTATATACATAGGAACAGAGGACTGAAGGGTAATATTTTCATTTTCAGAGGGTTTTTAAGGGTGCGTTAAAATGGACACATGCTACTGAAGACTCTCCTCTTAGTCTTTAGGGTGGGAAGAAGTAACGCATTAGCCACGTACAAAAATGGGCTTCTTTTGTCATTGTGGGATCCGGGAAACTATCTTAAGGCCAATTAGGTGTCATAAAAAAGTACAGACAAGCAGTTAACCTCAGGGGCTGTGTGTGTGTGTTTGTGTGTGTATGTGCTTACATATTCCTATACATGCAGTATATAGTTCTATGTATTTACATAATCACTCTCAGTGTGTGCCTGTTCCTTTGTTTCACCTTTTGGTTGAATTGAAATTTAGCTGGCAGTGCTTCTGCGTCTTCTTATTTCAGGAGCAAAATCATTATCAATAATTTTTGCCTGAAGCATTTACAATGTGATCTTCCCAAAATATAGACAGATCAAGCCCATTCATTATAAACCATAAGCAAAATAGATAATAGAGATAATATCAAAGCAGTTGCTGTCAAAATTACTAGAGATCTATGACTAGGTGTGTTTCACTGTCAAAGAGTTCTCTATAAAATGAAAGGTCAGAATTTTATATGAATAATTTTTTAAGCGTTGGCATTTTTGTTGAAGTAAATGTCATGTTCATTGCATCTGTTTTGTTTTGGTTTTTGAAAGACAGTGGCTCTTTTATAGCTCTTGAGTTGACCAAAAAAGAAAAAAGTTGAATATATTGATTTTAAGCTTTAATAACCCAAGAGTTTATTGCTCTCTACGGCTCCAGTACTGCTTATTCCTCAATTTAAAAACAAAATAGGACTTTAATCATTAGAGAACTCAATTGATAAAAGTGTCAGAAGAAAGATAGTGGTCTTCACGTGTGAGGAACTTGCTAGTTTCCGTCTTGGTAACAGAGACTACACATACACACTCACACACACATACACACTCACACACACACACATACAATTTGTATATTGCACACTTTTGAATGTTTACACAATTGCTATCATATTATATTTATCTGCAAACAGATTTCACTTGTCAATATGCTATTTTAAAAATTACCTACACTGGGCTTCCCTGGTGGCACAGTGGTTGAGAGTCCGCCTGCCGATGCAGGGGACACGGGTTCGTGCCCCGGTCCAGGAAGATCCCACATGCCGCGGAGCGGCTAGGCCCGTGAGCCACGGCCGCTGAGCCTGTGCTCCGCAACGGGAGAGGCCACAGCAGTGAGAGGCCCGTGTACCGCAAAAAAAAAAAAAAAAAAAAAAATTACCTACACTGATACATGTTTATCTAGTTCATTAATTTTAAATGCTGTGTAGAATTTCTTGGAAAAGATTTTTTAATACCTTTTTAAAACCCCAAACCACAACTTAGGATCTAAATTTTGCCATAAAAATGCTGGAATAAACATTTTGCTGTATAAATAACACTTGTGCACATATGTTGGCGTTTATAAAAAATATAATTAAAACCTTCAATTGTGTTGGTTATTTACCAAACTGCTCTCCAAAGTGATTGTACTAACTTATACTTTCATTAGCATTGCATGAAAATTTCCATTCCCTATATCCATTCAATGTTGTAAATACTAATAATAGTAAAAACTGCTTTCATTTTTGAAACTACTGCTGTTTTCTAGGTAACTTTTTATTCGATTTAAGTATTATGTATTAGTAGCATATATGTCTGAAGTTATTTTGGTTGGCTATTGTTTCTTTTATTATTATTTTTTAACAGGGAATGTATCTGCTGCTTTATTTATTTGGAATTCTTTGTCTCCTTTGGAACTAAATAGCTGTATATCACACAGCTAGACTCTAATTTAATCAAAAGCTAAAAGTAGTCTGCATTTTGTAGGTGCTAATTCATATCATAACTTTTTTGTTTTTTCTGTTTCATTTAGGCTCTTCTGGTCAAAGTCCTCTGTTAGTGGTCTTGAGTGGAAACCATACTGAACAGTCAAATTTTACAAGCAAGAGTAATCAGTTATATCTCCGCTGGTCCACTGATCATGCAACCAGTAAAAAAGGATTCAAGATCCGTTACTCAGGTTAGTAAGTGAGGTTAAGATTTAATATAAAAGTATTTTTAATACAAAGGATCTACATTAAATTTAAAAATTACAATAGATAAAGATTTATAGTATAAACCTAATTTCTGAAGATGAATAATTAACTTCAATAGAAATAATATGATGGGAAATTACTCTGAGTGATATCTCTAAACTACATTAGGGAAAATAAACTATCTGTTGATTACTATTAAAATTTTTTGTTGCTAAAATCATAAACTATTGAATTGCATGACACAGAAAGCAAAGACAATTCCCCCCAAAGTAAAGTAATATACTATAAATTAGTTTTAAAATATGTTTAAAGGCTAAGGAGACAACCAGGAGGAGATAATCATATTGCATTTAATTTTTTTTAATTTAAATTTATTTATTTATTTGTTTATTTGGCTGTGTTGGGTCTTAGTTGCGGCACTCAGGGATCTTCCTTGTGGCTCACGGGCTTCTCTAGTTGCGGTGCACGGGCTTAGTTGTCCCGCAGCATGTGCAATCTTGGATTTTACTTCCCCGACCAGGGATCAAACCCATGTCTCCTGCACTGGAAGGTGAATTCTTAACCATTGGACCACCAGGGAAGTCCCTGCGTTTAATTGTATAAGTAATAATAACATCTTACTATTAATTGTATGTCTTTTTATTGGTTATATATTCGTATGTCTCTTTATCTTTATGCAGACATGATATATAGATATAGACACACACACATATAAACATATACAAAATAAATATGTTTATGTATATATTTCCTTATCAACATTTAAATTATTTTGTTCCTTCCCCATATATTTCAATCACTTTCTGTCAGTAGTTTTTTATATTAATTAAACCAGTTAATACATTTATGAGAGATTAGATCCTGGGTATGTTTGTCGATGTGACCAGCCCGGACACCTAATGTTTATACTGCCCTACAAAAGCAGTAGACAGACAATTTAAATTCCTCAGATATTTTAAATACTAAGCAAAATATCTAACCTTTTCTCAGTGTCTCACTCAACAATATCCGTGCTAACAATTGAGATATATTTCCCAAGGGAGATGCCCACTCTGTGCATTTCATTGACCAGTGTACCTCCCAGAGGTTGCTTATTCCAGTGTCTGTAGTACATCCTCAGTGATGGGAGCATCCTGAGGGAGGGACAGCGAAAGGTCTTAGTAGTTTTAAGAATATTTTAGCTCTCTCTGATTGGTAGACGTCATGAAATGGTAAAAAGCATCAGGGTTTTGGAATAGCTCTTGATGTAAGGACAGGAGGCATGAAATTCACTCATGCTTCCTCTATAATGTTTAATAAAATATGCTCAGACTTTTGTTTTCCCACCTTTGCTCAAAGTAGCCATTCAAAAAGCTTATCAACAAAAGGCTCACGGTTGAAATTGCTTCATTTGAATGGGTATTGAGAGCATTAGGGCAGTGACTGGATTTGCGTTCATCAAGTTCCTTGTTCCGAAAAAGAAATACTCAGACCTGTAGAATTGTTTGAATTTATTTCCAATGAGCAAAAATGGACAGTGCAGGGGAAATAATGGTGAACATAATTTGTCTTGTTTTATCTGTGGCAAATTACTTAGTAGCCTGGCGATGTGATTATACCTTGAATTCTGTCTTTCAAGGGATATTTTCATTCCTTGTGGAACAAGAAGATTCTCTTTGTTAAACGGCGTTGGGAAAGTAGGAAAAAGGAGAATTTTAGAGAAGGCTATGAACTGTTGTTCTGTGAATGGCCCTATCTGTCTATCTCTCTGTAGATATAGATACAGATAAATAGATCTTTGAACAGATTTTCACTTAAAATTTGACGCATCAATGACCTCTGCTAACAGTTCATCACCAGTAATTTCAGAGCAGTGATTCAGTGAAGCTCCCTGAACTGTAATATTGTGGGCAAGGGAGCTGCGGCCCCTAATATAAGCATGTGTGGCATCACAAACCTTTGTCTGCCTTACATGTGTGAAGCATTGGTCGTCAGGCGTAAGAGCAATATAATTGATCTACATGATTAACCAACAAAACAACAACAACAAAAAGCAAGTGCTTGTCCATTGAGGTTCAAGTCAATTCAATAAACTGCTGAGTGTTGAGCAAAAAATGGCCCTTAAATGAAATAAATGAGAATAAGTGAAATAAGCTTCAGTAATGGGAGAGTCAGAACTACAGACTGGCTGACATAGACCCAGAAACCCCAGGATAGCCAACTCTGCCCGCTGTCTTCCATCATGATTCCTACTTGACTGTCTCCCTCCTTCACCTTCTTTTCCGAAGCACCATGAGCAGAGTGTAAGGATTGGGCCCTGGTCTTCTTAATTCTTAACATAGCCAGGAGTCGAACAGGTGGGACCCCGTGTTCTAATCTTCCCCTTTGCTTTTCTGTGCCATGTCTCCCCACTCTGGGCCCCTCTGTATCTTGTTCTAGGTGAGTTAGGAAGGAAGGGATATCTTGACAGCCTGATGATAGAAGAAACACAGTCAATAGGAAAGAAAATAATTATTGGACCCTATAGAGTTAGACAGTCATTCTGCAGATTATCTCTCTTAACAGACTGAACTGTGACAAAACTCACAGGTGACACCCTAAGAACCATGTGGTCTCACTGCCCTTTCAGGAGCATTTCAGACTTTATCTTATCTCTGAACTTGGAGCAGGGTCTACAGTCGGCTTGGCCTTCCTACTTTTCATCATCATCATCATTATTATTATTTTAATTTACTGGCACAATAATTCTGGGTAGTTGGTAGCTGGGGTGCCTGATTATACTCATACCTTCCCTAAACTAAATATTTTGGTTCATTCAAAACTTACAACATTTAGTCTCCAGCAGTTGAACGTGGAAAATGGTATGCCAATGGGACAAGAGTTTCGTATAAGAGTTAGTGGATTTTAACTTAATAAAAACGAGCCCATTAAAAAAATGAAACGGTACCTCATCCAGCTGAGACTGTTCTCTGAGGATGCTTCTCACAGGAACATGGTTGACAACCAAGGCCAGACACACAGACATCGCTTCTGGGCAGTGCAATGATGTGAAGCCTTCAGAAGGTTTCTTCTGAATTTATTTCTAAGGGAAGGTTCAACATTAAGCATTCACACCTGTGTGTGTGCTTTCTATATGGGACGCCCACAGGGAAGTGGTACATTTAAAACCTCTTCTTGCAAAAGGAACCCTGGATCTCCAGGACTTCACAGCTTTCTTTATTTTATTGTTTTACTCATCCGAAGGGAGTTCATATGATTTTATGCTGCGGTGAAACTGGTATTGTAAGAATAAAATGAGTTTCTTTCTCTAAATGTGTAAATAAGATGCAGAGCTTTTTAGCCAT
Organism: Mesoplodon bidens; assembly: GCF_964165515.1. Lineage (NCBI taxonomy): Eukaryota > Metazoa > Chordata > Mammalia > Artiodactyla > Ziphiidae > Mesoplodon > Mesoplodon bidens. Next base: position 31,978,778 of record NC_138181.1, on the reverse strand, counting down.
TGAAATGTTGCGTTCTGCGTAGGTAAGATGGTGATTTTCACAAATGACTGCCTCTGATTTTTAAAAAGTCTCCCTACAGATGCGATGATTAAAGCTACTGTAAGATTTTCATTGACCTGAAATAGTGCATTTTCTTCAAAGATTGTACTCAAATCCCATATGTTAAAAAGAGGCTTAACATCTACGTCATCGTATAATTCTCAAGAATTCTCAAGACCATTTAACAATGACAAGGAAAAAAATTAACGACCTTGATTGCAAAATGTTATATTCTTCTATTTTCTCCATTTTAATGATATGTTTTTCTTTTTTTTTTTTTTTTTGTCAGAAAGTTAGAATTCCATCACCACATTGATTAACAGTTGCAGGTAATCTAAACTTCAAACTTAAGAAACTTGACCTTTGGCTCTAGATTTTTAATTAATTTATTATTTAGACTTTTTTTTTTAGAAGTGTCAGATCACAGTCAAATTGAGAGGAAGTTACAGAGATTTTTGCTTTACTCCTTGGCTTCCCACATGCACAGCCGTCTCCATTTTCAGCATCCTCATCAGATGGCACATTTGTTAATGAACCTACACTGACACATCGTTATCACCCAAAGTCCGTAGTTCATGTTAGGGTTCACTCTTGATGTTGGATGTTCTGTGGGTTTGGACAAATGTAAAATGACATGTATCCACCATCGTGGATTCATGCAGAGTAGTTTCATTGCTGAAAAATCCTCTGTGCTCTACCATCCTTCCCCCACCAGCCTCTGGAAACCACTGATCTTTTCACTGTCTCCAGAGTTTTACCTTTCCCAGAATGTCGTAAAATTGGAATCAACAGTCTGTAGCCTTTTCAGGTTGGCTTCTTTCACTCAGTCACATACATTGAAGGCTCTTCCATGTCTCTTCATGGGTTGATAAATCATTTCTTTCTAGCGCTGAATAAAAAGAAACATTGGATGGAGCACAGTTTGTTTATTTATTCACCTACTGACAGGCATCTTGGTTGCTTCTGAGTTTTGGCAACTCTGAATAATGCTGCTATGAACATCTGTGTGCAAGTGTCTGTGTGGACATAAGTTTTCATCTCCTTTGGGTAAACACAAAGGAATGTGATTGCTGGGTCATATGATAAGAGTGTGTTTAGTTTTGCAAGAAGCTGCCAAACTGTCCTCCAAAGTGGCTGTGCCATCCTGCATCCCCACCAGCAATGATGAGAGTTCCTGTTGCTCCACACCCTCACCAGCACTTTTGTGTCTGAGGATGCTTTGAGTACAAGTTTCCGTGTTGATGCTGATTTCCCACTATTGTAACAATAGAGATATTTCATTTATATCTCTTATCAAGGGAAATGCAACATTTATTTATTGGTTTTGTGTATGTGTGTTTGTGTGCCCATAGCGCCTTACTGCAGCTTGACCCACACCCTGAAGAATGGTGGTGTTTTAAATAGGACTGCAGGAGAAGTTGGAAGTAAAGTGCATTATTTTTGCAAGCCTGGATATCGGATGATTGGCCATAGCAATGCAACCTGTAGACGAAATCCTGTTGGCATGTATCAGTGGGATTCCCTCGCTCCACTCTGCCAGGGTAAGAAATCTGTGTTTTCATCCCCAAACTTGAGTTCAATTTATTTTTCTTATTTTAATCACACTCTGAAACGTACAAGAGCTGTGATTATGTTTAAAAGGTAAGGAAAGGGGCTTCCCTGGTGGCACAGTGGTTGAGAGTCCGCCTGCCGATGCAGGGGACACGGGTTTGTGCCCCGGTCTGGGAGGATCCCACATGCCGCGGAGCGGCTGGGCCCGTGAGCCATGGCCGCTGGGCCTGCGCGTCCAGAGCCTGTGCTCCGCAATGGGAGAGGCCACAACAGTGAGAGGCCCGCGTACTGGAAAAAAAAAAAAAAAGTAAGGAAAAAAATGAATGTGAGTTCATAAAAGTACAAATTAAACTTTCTGCTGACCGTGCAAACACTTCTGACATTTGCACTCAGCTTGATTTAGCTTTATAGCCTGAATTCGTAGAATGGTTGAACACTCACTAGATGCTGGGTAGAATTATTCTAATACTTATATTTCATTTTGAAACTTAAAAATGTGTTATCCAACTCAGATTCAAAATAATTTTTCTCGACAGTTGTATTAATTAGAAGAAAATCAATTACTAAAGCTCATTTTCCCTTTTCTTAGATTAAAAACTCATACTTTGAGCCACACACCGCATATTTCATTTTCATTAGGTCACTTAAATATAGGACTTGTTAAAGTTGATTTCAATATTTCATGCTTTTTTTTCATTTTATCTTTCATATGCATAAAAAATCAAATTTTCAAATAAGGCATTTTAATTTTAATTGAAGCCTTTGAAGTCATGAAATTTTCAGTTTTCTCTTATCGAGATTTATATGCATAATGAAATATATTGGTCTTTGAAAGCTAATTGAAATTTATGAATGAAACCTCATATTGGTTTCCTTGTTTCTCTTTTTTCATTAGATATTAGATTTTCTGGTATTGCTCTATGAGACAATAATAGATATTTATCACAATTTTTGTATGTGTCTTTAACCGCAAGAAGTTAATCAGACACCCAGCCTGCATCATTTATGTTGTACCTCCAGATATTCTTCTTTAATGTAAGATAAACATGAAGATCTAATAGGCTTGTTTCATTAGGATTGACTTTTTTTTTAAGAAGAGTACTTTTTCTCTCAAAAGAAGAAATGCTTCTCATTTTCTTTAAATGTTCTGTTACTCTCTCTGTGTATGACATAGAATCCATTGCTCAGAGAGCAGCCCCATGGGCTGTATGTCCTTGGCATTGTGGACTGAACAAGGAAAATGGCTGAGCCCAGGATTGGCAAGAGTTCCCAAATCTTGGCCTCTAGAGGTTGAGTCCCTAGACAGGGCCCTAAATGGAATCTGCTCTCAGGGTAGAAGCCCAAGAAGATCCTGGAAAGAGACTGTCATGTGACAAGACAGACACATGAGAAATGACCGTCCAGGCAGATGTTAGTTTATCTCCCTGACACGTGAGGAGTTGTGAACATTGTTGACTCGATGGAGGGATGGCTTGCTCTTCCGCTGCATGGTTGAAAAGGAATCAGAGAATGCCTGGGATGTGTCTTGTTGATAAGTTTCCACTTCCCTCTCCTTTCCCTATTTTTTCACTCAGCAGAACTATTTGATGCTGAATTAAATGACTCAGAAATAGAAATAGAGTACTAAAAACCAGATCCTTCTGGAATCTTTGCAGTTTCAGCTGAAGGCTTTGATTGAACGTGGTCAGTGTATCTCTTCTCTGTGTTGCACATAACCCCAAAGCAATGCCATCAGGGACGTGGAATGTTAGAATCACACACCACGTTCTAGGTGGGAAATTGGAATATAAATGCCCAATGTGATTGTGTTCTCAAACTATAAAATATTTTAGAAGCATCATTTTCCCACTATAAATCCACAGTCTTCTGCACTTTCTGTTAACCATTCTGATAACTGGGGAGTCAATATGATCTTGGTTTTTTGTTGTTGTTGTTGTTTCATAAACTATGACCTGTAAAACCTGGAGGGCCCTTAAAAATAATCTAGTTTAATTTGCTTATTTTTATGTTTTTTAAACTGAGGCACATAAAAGTTAAGTGACTTATTAATAATCATAAAAATGTTGGTCTAGAGTCCAGACCTTCTGCCTGCCTCTTCAGCGTTTGAATCAAAATGTGTCTGGCCAAAAGAAATTCTACTTAGAACAAGATTTTGCAGACACCAGTTCTAAGTAATCTATATTTTAGGTGTTTAAATTCATTACTGTGCAAGAGTTTCTTTAGTCTTCTCTTAGTTCTTTCCAATTTGTGTAAAATAGCATTTTGATTACAATAGTGTATAAAATATTTTCATCATATGTGAGGCTGTAATGTTTAAAAATAAAAAAACATGGTGAAAAATAGGCTTTTTTAAACCATTTAAATTTTTTGGTACAGCTACACAAGCATTTGCATCATTTTAAAGATAAATCTTTTAAAATAAATAGTAAAAATGTTTACTCCAATAGGTGAAGGCCAATGAGAAAACATCATAAAATTTTAAACAGAATAGGCTTATATAACATATATATTGGCAATTTATACCCTAACAGTGTTTTACTTACAATTAAAGAGCCTTAGAGCTGATTGAACTGAATTTAATACAGTTCATAATATAAATGTGTAATTGTTATTGTATTTAATAAAGGGAAACTTGATTTGTTTAGCATTAATCATTCGCTTTCCTTTTGTGACTTACAGAACACAGAAGTTTTCCATAATGTAAATACTGACCTAACTTACAGAAAAACATTGGCCTTCTTCAATACAGTCAGCATGAGCCTTTGTGGATTTTTAATTCCCTCCTTGTACCAACCATCTAAATTCTATTTAGATTAATTTTTTTTTTCAGTTTTTAGATAATTTTTCAAAGTAGTTTTTGGGTCCAAGGAGAGTTAATAGATATAGATGGATGATCACCATCTATGTGGTCCTGAAGTGCCGGCAGTTCATAATGTTAGGGTACGAAATTAAAGAGTGGGTGAACTCTTTCTTTAAAATTCTTGGAATTCTGTAAGGGAAAAAGACTTTGCAAAAGCATCATCTAAATGCATACCATCACACTATTCCCTCTCAAGACAGCTCAAACTCTTTTATGATTTTATTTTCTTGCCCAAGATATTATATTCACATTAGATATAAAATTGGAAAATGAGGATTTCCCTGTAGCACATTTATAAGGATAAAGGTACAGGCTTTACCTCTGAAACCTATAGACCTCAAGCACACTGTTCCAAAAATTAAAGTAGATGTAGGGTCCATGTTTATAGAGAGGATATACTCTGTATAAGTTTTTGACATTTTGTTTATATGTACATGTTCATACAGAGGCAAAGTGACATTAATCATATGTCTGTGTTTGTAGATTACAGTTGTAGTTGTAGGTTTAAAACTTAATGCAAGCATTAGAGATGATAACAGCTGTTTTCATGATTTTTATTTCAATTCAAACTTACCTCTGAATTAGGCACTGCAGGTACCAAGACACACTTCCAACTCTTAAAGCTCTGGTGGTCCGTTAGGAGAGATGGACTCATGAATCAGTAACTACAGTTTAGTATGACATTAAGCAAGAGAAGATATACACTGAATAGAGATGGAGCAGAAGGTTTTTTCTTGTTTGTTTGTTTGTTTGTTTGTTTTTGTGGTACGCGGGCCTCTCACTGTTGTGGCCTCTCCCGTTGCGGAGCACAGGCTCCGGACGTGCAGGCTCAGCGGCCATGGCTCACGGGCCCAGCTGCTCCGCGGCATGTGGGATCTTCCCGGACCGGGGCACGAACCCGTGTCCCCTGCATCGGCAGGCGGACTCTCAACCACGGTGCCACCAGGGAAGCCCGCAGAAGGTATTTTTTCAGGATGTTTTTCCCATCACGGGACAGCTGAGTTAGGACTTGAAGGGCTAGCACCGATGGAAATGCGGTTGGAGCAGCAGGTAGGGCCATTGTGGAAGACCTCAACTGAGTTTACGTAGCTTTTACTCTCTCTCCTGTGGTTGACTTCAGTCTATTAAAGGGCAAAAAAGACATAGTCACATCTGCATTTTGGAAATATCTTTTAGTAGTGTGGTAGATGATTGGACAGAATCCTGTCTAAATTACAGGGGTGCTTAGAACTTTTAGAAATATGCATTGGAACCATGATGAAGGCCTTGATAAATACAGTGAAAATAGGTTTGAACAAAAACAGGCGTAGAAAATATTTAGAAAACAGAATCAACAGGCCCTTGTGATGGAATGTAAAGGGTCAGGAAGAGAGAAAAATACGGAATGACAAATCGTTTTCTGGTTTTGATTGCTGGGAGTATTGTGGCACCACTCAGTGAAATTAGGACAAGTGAGAAAAAGCAGGCTAATGAGATCAGTGTTGATGTGCGGCCTTCCATTACCTGTGCCCAGAGCAGATACAGTTTCTAAACGTATCAGTAAGGAGGCAGTGGTCTAAGTTAGTTCAGGATGCTGAGTGCATCCTTACTTGTTTTTCATGAGAGGACGTTTGACTTTGTAGGTTCCATAAGGAGCAAATCAAATGAAAAAAATTGTGATTAAAAAATTATCTGCTGCAATAAATTTCAAACTAAACAGCTCCACCAGAAAACACGGAACATCTGACACCCTTTGAGAGAGGATCACATTGGGTCAACAGCAACTATAAATCCTGCAACCCATCTAATTACTGATGCAATAGTCATGGTGCAATAGTTTGAGACTCTTACCAAAATCAAAGGTCACCATAGTTATGTTAATTATTTTATTTGAAGATAGGGGACTTGAAAACTGGAAACAAACAAATAAATAAATGGACAAATACCCCTTTGTGGCACTGGGAGCCTACTATTTAATATTTATTTAATACACTTATACATTTTATATATTTAATATTGCAATATATTATTTAATATTTCAGTTATCCTTCTGGAGTTGGTATAGTATTTCTCAGTGATTTGAACATTCCTTTTATGCTGACAGAGGAACAAAAACAACTTACACATTTTCTAACTGCACTAGGATTTTTTTTTTAATTGTTCAAAATAATACTTTGAAATGTTTACTAAAAATGCAACACTTGCCTTTTAGTAAGTGAGTGAGGTAGAAAGCTGAGGGCTGGGGTCAGGCCCTTTGAGGCCCCCAGTGCTGGTCATGTGACCACGAATGTGCTGCCCTAGGCCCCAGCAGAACATGTCAGGGCAGTGTTTGAATGAAAAAAAAAGACGTGTAAATTAATGACAGGTATTTGAGAATTTTTTTTTTCTTTTTCTTATTTAATTTATTTATTTCTTTTTGGCTTCATTGGGTCTTCGTTGCAGTGTGTGGTGGCTTCTCTTGTTGCGGAGCACGGGCTCTAGGAGCGCGGGCTTCAGTAGTTGTGGCTCACGGGCTCTAGAGTACAGGCCTCAGTAGTTGTGCTGCAGGAGCTTAGTTGCTCCGCGGCATGTGGGATCTCCCCGGACCAGGGATCGAACCCGTGTCCCCTGCATTGGCAGGCAGATTCTTAACCATTGCACCACCAGGGAAGTTCTGATTTTTTTTTTTCCATTGAAGATGACTTATCTTGTGCCCTAATCTGCTTTGTTTTCTCATTTTCATTGACTTTCTGCTGGTGACATCTTAGAAGCACAGAATTTGAGAGAAAAATAGTCATGTGATGGGCAGGGAGTGCTAATCTCCCTAAACCTGGTTCCTGCCATGTAAAACAGGATCTTTGATGCCAAGCTCTGAGAATTGTTGAGAGGGTTCAAGCACTCAGACAGTCCCGGGCAGGACTCAGCAGCAAATAGGACCCTTCACTGCCCATCATCTGTGAGAAAGAACACACAGCAGGCCAGATGTGTTGTATCATTTCAGAGAACTTCAGCTTGCTTTTCTCCCTTTCCTTGACCTTTTAAATTACTTCTCTCAGAAAACCTGTACTGGTTTTTATCTCGATAAAGCCAGGCATATCTTTTGCCCTTCAGGCTTCATTTCCTGCCTTCAACCAAGAGTCTCTGCCCAGCAGCTGTTTCCCTTATCAATACACTAATCGTATTCATCTTGGAGGGAAGCCAAAATTAGAACTGAAATTTTCTGTATTATCTCAAAGATCCAGTTAAAGTGGTACCTTACAGGGCTTGGCTTTCAAGTCTCCTGTGTCACAGAGAGAGCATTTCCCATGTAGCTCTTTATCTCAGAGCCGTGATTTTCAGAGCACTTGGTGAGTCGGAGCTCTGGCTTGGACTTGATGTTGTGTGTTGTTTATGCTTTGCTTGCATTTTGCAGGCAATGAAGCATAGGGAAAACGATCATTCTCACAAATGACATGGTTAAGCCTCTGTTCGTAAAATCTGAACTTTAAGATGGAAAGATATAGACGCCTGCACTCTGCTGATATGTGCTAATATTTGCTAGTGTAAAGGGTTTGGATAGGGCAGGAGATGGGTGGCTGGGCGGGGAGGTTCATGTAGGTCTGCCGTGAGCCTGGGACTGAGCTGGGGATGCGTCTTCTCATCTCTTTCATCCTGTGGACACTGGTGCTCAGAGGCGACGTTACCCAAGAAACACACGACTAAACACCAGGGGTGGGATTTGAACCCATGTCCTTCAGATTCCAAAATCTACATTATTTCTACTATACCATGAGTATTCCCTCTGTGAACATTATTTCTATCCACTGAAAGGGCATCTTTCAGAAGAAAATTGTTCTTTTTGTAACCTAAAAAAATAGCAACATTATCAAAAGTTCAGAGGATATGTTTGGTGTTCTGGCATAAAACTTGAGTTATTTTGTAAATCTCAAAAACTTTTACCTATGGGCATAAAATGCATAGGAAGTTATGACTTTTGTCTTGATTTTTTTATACATATTTATTTGCTTCTATGAAATGTTCAAGCTTCTGTGTGACATGATAATAGTGTAGTGTTTTTAGAAATTTAAAAATAATGCTTTTAAAATTATTTTAAAAACAAAACAAATCACATGTTATGATATATATGAAAATATGTATGTATATGAATATATATATATATACATGTGAGAATACAGGTTATAGTCATTATGTCAACTGTATTCTAATATATTAGGTTATGAATCCACATAGTTCATAAAGCCAAAAATTTGCCAAATCCCACTAAGTATATTGTAAACTGAGGTTTATTCCATTTGCTCATGATCTTCTTATGGGATTTGAGTTGAGTGATTAGATCTTGGGCATTTCACAGTCAGAATCTCTCAATTTAGGCAAGGATCCCTCCCATTCCCAGTATTTACTGGCGCCGTGACCCTGGACAGGCAACACAATTCACTGGGGTTTAGCTTCTTCTGTGAGCAGGGATAAGAATACTCCCCCACCTGGCATGTTTGAAGGATTAAATGAAACAGTTGACATGAAATCTTTACGTTGGAGCCGGGTACTAACAGGCACCCCTAAAAAAGGAACCTTACAGGATAGAAACATAATTTCATCAGTGAGTGTCTTCAGGAAGTACTTGTTGACGTGCTTTCAAGCAGAGATTTTACAAATGTCTAGTTAACATCAATAATATTTAAGTAACTGAGCTGGGAATAGGTTTCTCTGATTTCTCACAATACTCAAAATGAGACATCAGGAAACTTCTTCTATAAAGGGCCAGGTAACAAATATTTTAGTCCTGTGATCATAGAAGATCTCTGTCACATGTTCTTTATTTAAAAATGTTTCACAATCCTTTTAAAATACATAGGCCATTTTTAGCTGTGTGCCGTACAGGAACCGGCCACAGACTGGTTCTGCCCTGAGGGACCGCGGTCTGCTGACCTCTGACCCAGATAATGTGCCTGGATTCGACCATAACACAAGCATAATTCAGCCGATGTCAGTTATCTTCTGTAGTTTGCAAATTATATCTCAGACATTTTACAGAAGACATATAATTCCCTCTATCATGTGCTAAAATCCAGCATGTTTATTCACAAAATTAAATAATGCATTTTCTCTGTCCATGCTTGGCACACACCGTACATCACAAAACTCCATGTTTCCTGTCTGTGTCTGGAACGTGGTGAATAATAAAAGCAGTAGTGGGTGGAAATGTACACAATGGTAATTTTGTGTAATAGCCGTAGTGATATGAAGCCCTTGACCTTCCTGGGCAAGGAGCTGTGCAAAGTATGCAAAGTCCTCATTTTTTCTAAGAGAATCCAGAGTCCTATGGAGAATAGTAGCTAACAGAGCTCTATCGTGTACAAGGCAATAAAGGAACTCCCTGTGACGTAGCTTTGTGTGCCTAACATAGAGCGATGAGCCCCGCGCGGAGAACTTAAAACATTTCCGAATGCCAGCAGGAGGACCCCGTGTTTCCCTGCTCTTCTGGAGCCTCAGAGGGAAGGGGAAGTGCATTGGCGGAGCAGAGGGACGCGTCCACACGGAACGTTCCACAGCAGCGTGCAGAGCTTTGAGATGAGGGCTCCTAATCAGTGAAAGGCAAAGAGGAGTGAAGATGGTAGAATGCCCTGTGTGCGGTGTAAGATACTGACCAACGTTACAGAGCAGGTTATGGTCTTTCATTAAAGAGCCACGGCAGCAAGCTCTGCCTGTGAAATTGACAGTTTGAAATGTCAGCCCCTGGCATAGAGAATGTGGCACCGGTGTGAAGAGAACAGGCAGGCCCAGCGGCTGTGCAGCGGGCTTTCTAAAAGTCCTCAAGTAGAGGTAGCTGAGAAGTCCAGGAGAAGTCAGCAGTTCAAAGGAGGGGTTGATCAGTGCTGGAGAGTCATAGGGTGTGACTTGGCTTGTGACAACCTTGGCTCCTGACTGCAAGTTCTCCCAGTAACCGAATCAACTCCAGCAGCAGTGTTTGGATCTCGGGGCAAGAAATTTTGCAAATTGTGAAAAAATGGAGAAATTAGTGACAGAAGGTCATGAGATTTTCTTTCTGGACATATATAGGGGAAAACGGAAGTCACAAAATATTTACGTTATTTATTACAGTGAAATTGCCTAGTTTCCTTAGTTCCATCATCATTCTTAACAGCCTTTCATAGTTGCATCACATGTTTATTGCTTGTTTATTTTCTGCGTTCTTTTTTTTTTTTTTAAGTAAAATGCAGCCAAAATTTCAGGTCAGCAGTTTTGAGAATTTATTAGACCCACAAAGTTCATTTTGTTAAAAACATATTTAATGGTCCACACTCTACCAGGCACCTTGCTCTTCTCTGTGGCTCCATTGTTTCACTCATGAAAGTCGGAGGACAGTGGATTGATGCTGTGCTCACTGTCCCACTAACTGGAACTGAGCACTGTCAACCGTTTCCAAGGGTTTTTATTGTCCTTATTTTGCAGGCGGCGAAGCTAAGGCTGAAACAGGTTAAGGGAACTGTCCCTGATCAGAGCAGCGTGTGCAGTGACTTGATGAGTTTCCAGAGCAGCATCCTGTCCTGTCATCCCACCTACCAAGTTAGATGAAATATGCCCCAGGATTCCAGATCCTATGAAAACCCGCCATAAAACAAAGTGTTCTGATCCTCTGGCGAGTTCTCATGACACCAGACTGAAGGTGCATTAGGGTCCCCACAGGAGGGTGATCTCTGTGGGGCAGTGACCAGAGGTAACTGGGTCAGAGCTGGCATGTAACACACAGAAGTGTCACTGCTTTCCTTCAGCTTCTGTCCCCAGGGTCTTGCTTTTTACTGAATGGAACTTTGTTTTATTTCTTTGTTCCTAAGAAGTGGCCCTTTTCTTTTTAAATGTTCACACCTGTGCCTTCCTGTGACTCTCCAAAGCAGAGGAGTGGGCGTCAGCTGCTTCCTACAGCCTTGCGGAAGCAATGGATTTGCCCCTAAGGAAACGTTCAAGCGGCAGCATTTGCCAAGTCAGAGCCTCTCTTTGTCTTTAGTCATTTGTCTGCCCACGTACTGGGTCCCTTCCTTTCCAGAGCTCTTCTGTTTGCTTCAAATGATTAAGTGTTTTTTGGTTTTTTTTCCTTCCTGGGCTACGATGTACTAAATATTTTCAAGAGGTTTAGAGCAGCTAAAGATGCTTCTCAGCCAAATCCTGTTTTTCTTCATTTTCCATTTCAGAACTGCCTGTGTTTTTAAGTTGCCCATCTGTTTGAGTTAATGTCTGTACATACAAACCATTACTTCCCTCTGTCTGCCCTCATTTTCAGAAGTGCTCACCTTTATCCCTCAAGACCAATGGGTGGATATTTCTTATGCTAGTAAATGCTCTTTCTAAAGTGTCTGACTTCACACCTGTCCCCATAAAACAAATAAAAACAGTGTGACCTGTTAAGTCCCATGGACCTAGAGGTGATTCCAGCCCTTTACCACCTCTCTTATTATGATTTTCTAACTCAGCCTTCAGCCCAGTATTAATGGTGTGTTGGATGCTGGCTGAGCATCACGTGAGATGTTGCTTAGAGTTTGGGAAATCAGAGAAGACAAGGGAAATAAAACACAAACAAAAAAAAGCATCCAGAAATATCATTAATGCTCAAATTCAACGTGGCCTTTATATTTTCAGATTTATACTTTGAAAATGTATTCTGACCTATTTATTTATCCATCTATTTATTTATTGCCGGTGGTTGGACATTGAAAATAAAAAAGATATGAATATACTGAAATATAGCAGATGGCACCTTGGCAACACTACAGGACAGTAGCTGAGATAACCTGCTTTGGCATCAGATACCCTGAGAGATGCCCTCTGACACAGCTGTTTACTAGTTATAAGAATTTGGGCACTTTGCATGACATTTCTAATGCTCATTTTCCTTAGTTGTTACATCAGTCAGGGTTCTCTAGAGAAGCAGCACCAGTAGGGTGTGCGCAGATGTGCACAAGGGGAGGCTTACTGTAGGAGCTGGTCCCCATGGTGACGGAGCAGAGAAGCCCAGTGACCTGTGATCTGCAGGCTGGAGGCCCAGGCAGCCAGTGGTGTGATTCAGTCCAAGTACCAGGGAATCCAGTGGGAGGGGCAGCGGGGAAAGTGCCAGGAGCCCCGATGTAAGAGTGGGACAAGCTGGGCGTCCCAGCTCAAGCAGAGGGAGGGCATTCCGCCTTCCCCTGCCTTCTGGTTGTACTGAGGCCTCAGGATTGGGTGCCGCCCACCCGAGTCGGGGCGGGTGCTCCTCTTCACTCCTCTGAGAAGTGAATGCTAAGCTAGTCTGCGTACATCCTCACAGACTCATCCCAGGAATAACGTTTTACCAGCTCCTAGGCACCCTTTTGCCCAGTAAAGCTGACAAGTAATATTAACCATCTTAGTAGTAATAAAAAATAATTTAATTTACTTATTGGGGTATTTTTGAGATTAAATGAGGTCATACAAGTAAAAGAACTTGTCACAATGGCAGGAATTGTGTATTTGACCAAGGAATGCTAGGTGTTCTACTGATAAAGGTGATAATGTTGTTTGCAGGTGAGCGATTTCTCAGTGACTTCATCTGAGCCCACCTCCTCCTGGTGTGGATGCTTCTCTGACTCCGGTGCTCGGTGCTGATTCTCCTGAGCCTGGAACCTGGTGTGGCTCTTTGAGGAGGCTCTGGGGCACCAGGCACAGCCAGCATCGGGCTCCAAGTCCCCCCACTTTTGGCCCAGAACCACCTAATTTGTCTTGATGGTGGCATGAGGGGTCTGAGGGATTCACTATCCGATGTTTCCTCTGTATTTGTGATGGAAGGGAAAACATTCCTTCATACTGTTTAGTTTTTAGTTGACCCTAATCTAGAGAGTTGAAGAATGCTTCCTTTTTTTTAAATCTGAAGGAAAGTTATTTTTTTTCATAGTGAAAGAGAGCTCGAGTCCTGATAACGTGCCCGATGTTTTGCTGTGTGGCTTATACTGTACATTCTGCCACATTAGCCTGTAAGGAACTTTGATGTTTCTCCTTTTACAGATGAGGAATCAAAGCTCAGATAAGTTAGGTAAATTTCCAAGTCGTAAACAGACAAATAACAAACTCAGACTCTCCTAGGTCTGAATCCATGTTCTTTCAACTCTCAGCCTTGTTTCCTACAGCGTTTTAAGTTGAGATTGATTTGAAATCATGGCACAAGCTTTCATTCCACAGCCACGTGTGCACAGTGGTAATGTTTCCACACCAGTGCTCACCTTTGGGTAATGGACATGAAGCAAAGACGTGGACCAGGCTACGCAGGACGTTTAGATTTGCTTTGTGTCCTGGAAACATGCCTGGAAACCTAACAGTGCTCAGCAATGGCCTCGAAGGGCTCCCTGGACTTGTTCCCTGAAATAAACGTTCATGGGGGCTTCCATGCTCTCCTTGTGATGATCACATTATGTTACATGATTCCAACAGGCTGAAAATGGCGATGAAGTTTTATTTAGAAGATAATGGCAGAGATGACTTGTTCTTTGCGATGCAGACATTTTTGAGCCTAATTTTATCCCCTGTTAAATATTGTTTTAAATGTGAACTTATTTATTCATTTTGTATATCACCTATATTATTACTAAAAAGAAACTGGTAGTTTCTACAGAACAAGTGGATGGGATTAGATAACTCTTTGCTAATCAAACTCAAAATGCTTGTAAACCATCTAGCACTATTCATGCCTGAAGCAAGTATAACTCATTAGCTGAGGGCGTGGTCTCTTCTGACCCATTAACAAAGATATGCAAGGCTCATTGATTAAATCCAACAGTGTTCCTGGCTTTTGTCCCCTGGGAGGTGCTTATTACAAGACACACTCTTGAGCCGTATTATATTCAAATGCCACTTTTACCGAGGTCCTCATTAGGGCGATCATGAAAATGTCACCTTGGGTCTGCTTGAGTGATTAATGGAATGTCTGCTGTTTAAAGATGGCGGCCTAATAATAACTCAGTTTTACTCATGGGATCTCAGATGGCTCAGAACTGGACCCCAGTACAAGGTTAGACACCATTAACAGCCATGCAAACATTTATCTATGTTTTAAAATGTTTGTTAAACAAAATAATTTTATGTTGACTTTTAAAAGTAAAATAATGGCCTGCTGGGAGTCAGAGAACATGCTTGCTGCTATACCACGCTTAGATAATACCACACAAGTTTAGAAAATTTGTAAGAGGGAGCTAGATCTTCCTCTGTACTTTCACTTGCCATACTCATTTTGTGATGGTTTAGAAATCACGCTGTACAGCAATGTGGAGGGAAGGGAATGGATGATAGGACAGACATGTCTGTCTTGTGTGTGCTGAGGAAGACTTTGGGTAGGATCATGAACATTTAGAGATAAGGCTGTAGAGCTGACGTAGTTCAGCTTCTCCATCTTACACGTGAAAATGCTTAAGCCAAGATGATAACTGTTAAAATATTTGCGGAATTTAATGGACTTCAGAGCAGGAATTCGTGGCCACGAGAACCACTGGTGTCAGTGTTCACACAGACGACTCCAGGTTTGCATCTGCAGGGAGCCTTTCACTATAACACAGATGCTACCTCAGGTTTAATCTCTTACAGAATCTTTTTTATGCTTAAGAAAAGTGTGACTTGGCCAGTTATGCTGAATACCTATGACCGTCAGGAAGATAATGACTTTAAATGATCAATTTGCTCTATCAAATATCAACTATGTAACTATGGTCCTGCTCAAAAGGGGGAAAAACAAAAGTATTTTGTCTGTATATCTCAAGAATATTTTTCACTATTTATGTTAGAATTAAGTTATTATCAGGAAACTCTTATTTTAGAAAAAAGAATCACTAATAATTAAATCATAAACCATCAAATATTTCCTTATCTTCCTCTCTTCCCCTCCTTTGTGTTTATTTTTGTGGATGTCAGATTGGAAAGGACATGGACCAACATGCCAAGTGACCTGAAACCCAGTCCTGTCTTTTCCAAATTTAACAAAAGGAGTCAATTTAAAAATTCCAATTAAAAGTTATATTAGCAAGCCAACTGGTTGTGTTGAAGACTCATGGGCTCTTTTTCAAAAAGAGATGAGAGGCATTTATCTGCCTTTTCAGCTTCACGTTCCACTCGCTCCCAGGGGCCCTTCATGTTGCTTAACTTAGAGTTTAGCGCCACTATATGTAAAATGGGAATAGAATTGTTTTGCCTTCCCCAAATTATGTAATAATTTTATAATTCAAACTAAGTAATTAATAGGAAAGGAAACAAATAGGTGATATTATTTGAATTGTTTACTCTAAATAAAACTTTTAAAGTAGAACCTTAACATGTGAACTCGTGAAGACATTTCTGGGGAGAAATAAATTTCCCAAATGTCTAAGGACACAAATTCTGTTTTCTTTCAGTGAGCCTAACTCTATAATGTGCTGATATATTTTAATCTTCCAACAAATTAGCTCCATGGTACATATTTTAATCAATTATGGATTAGTATTAAACAATGACAAGTCTTTTCACAAGAAAGTTTGAGTAGATGTTAAGAATGTTTTATTCCTTAAACATAGTTAATAGATTATACAACACTTTGTTCAGTTCACGGCCTCAGCCGTGTAGTCTCGTATTGGAGCTGAACATCGGGAGATTCAGAGAGTGCGTTACGGAAGGCTGCAGTAAATACAAAATATTCTTCTTGCTCTACCCTTACCACCCCACCCCACCATCCTTTCCTCTGTGTCCCAGACTCACGGGACCAACGGTCTAACTAAAATACTTACTGTGCCTTCTGATCGCAAAAAGACAACTCCTTTTTTCCCCTCCAATCTGCTCTCCTGGGGTTTATCCTGTCTCAGAAAATGGGCCCTCAGTCCAGCCAGCTGCTTAATTCACTTCCCTCTCTTGCTTCCACCTGAAGTCCTACCTACAACCACCACGTCCTTTTGAATCTAGCCACTGAGTGTGTGCCAAGCCCATCCACCTCTTTATGTCCTCCTCATGGAGCACCCAAGAGGCTTTCCCTGACCACCTCTCAACTCATCCTGGGGACAGTAGTCAGGATGATCTGACCAAAACACAATGGGCTTGTGTCAGTGCCCAGCTCATCCTTTGCAGGACATCCTGGAGGACCCAGCGTGGAGTCCCAACACTTCACCACTAAGAACGTGTCCTCTGACTCCCTCCCAACTGTCCTTCCAACCAACCGCTCGCTACGCCAGCCTTCCCCACTCCCCAGCATTTCACCTGCACTTTTTTGCCTCACCTGGCTTCATCCTCTGAAGAATGGTGCTAGTCAGGACCACTGGCCTGGGGGCTGGTGCTTCAATAAGGAGACCTTTCCTGGGCCCTTCTGCCTTAATTTAAATAGCGATCCTTATTTTCCCCTTTGTTTCAGCACCTTGTTCTGAACCTTCGTGACACTAGTTACAGTTTTTACAATATAATTTATATTTGGGAGCTTATTTGTCTCATGACTCCCTCCCTGGTTGACTATAAGGTTCAAGAGGGAAAGGACAAGGTTGGTTTAACCACCATCCTTCACACCATGCACAGCATGGGGCCTGGCACATAGTTGATCATAAAAATCTGTCAAGTGAATAAAGTAACAAATTGTACTTGTTTTTTGATTGGCAGGATGTGCAAAATATCTCTTAGATATGTCCCAAAGGCTCCCAGTGAACAATATGAGATTGTGTCTGTAGAGCTGTTTGCCCAAAGTGAAAATTACCCTAAACATTCTATAAAGGGAACTGATTCTAAAGTCTGTTTCTCCAAAAGCTCTGTCAGCTCATCAGCATGCAGAATATATTGAGTAATTATTTCTGCTTTATCAATCTCACTGCAGTGCAGTAATGCTCAAGTTAGATAAAGTTAAAGTTGATCAAATTGGAGCGTATTTCTTCTTAGGAAGAGATTCAATGTCGTATATGCTGTGTCATGAACAAAATGACCATTTGCCATAACCTAAAACCCATCACAAAGCATGGCTGAGTTCATTTAGAACTTCAGCCAAATTAAGTTTGCTTTATAATTGTGTAGATATAACTATCTGAATATATGGCTGAATAATTATATGTTATTAGAGCATGCATACAAGTTTACTTTCCTGATATGTAGGAGAACATGTAGAAACTGCAGGATAATTCTTTATCTAAACATAGCTCTTTTATAAGTAGCTATATTAATGGTTCTAAAGAAAGACTTTTTTAAAATACAATCCTACAAATTTCACAGGATCTGTATATTTTATCATGAGCAAGTTAACTCTCTTTTCTGAGTATCATGCTGTTGATTTTCTTGCTAAATCATAGTAAATAAATCCTTTTTTTCTCCCATTGGGTATTTTCCAAAAGACAATATCAATAATGTATTTTCTTGAACATGATTGAATAGAGTCAAAAGATTATAAACTTGGAAAGTACTTCAAAAGCTTTCTACCCCAATGAGCTGCAGTTGTAGATAGTATATTGGTTGTGATACATTCATATTAGGATTTGAATTTGGTTCCACCATTTATTAATTATGTGAACTTAGGCAAATTATTTAAGTTCTTTGAGTCATACTTTCCTTTTTCTGCAATAATCTTATCTGACTGGAGAACCGAGAAGATTAGCTGAGAAAATGCATGTAGATTGTGTTAGACACAATACCAAACACAATTTCATAGACTTGATTATGAGAAAAATAGTCAATTTTTGCTTTACATAATGTACGTCAAGTAGGATTAGACTTTGCTTCTCAGTTTACACAAAATTGAAGGGGTTGGAAAATGATCACATGTGGAATGGAATCAGTGTGCTTGCAATCAATAATTTGGAAGATGTCCTTTTTGCTTACCTTTGTCTCGTTAGAAACCATTCTGAAATTTGAGTTAATTTTAATTTAAATACATCAAAGCTGGCATTTCTTAAAAATAACTACATAGAATTTCAGATAGAGTTCCAGACCATAAATTTTAGATTTATAATTTTCATCAAAATAATATGGTCAATGAAAATATTCAAAATTAAAATATAATATTTAAACTTAATAAGCTTAAGGTGAAAGGTTTCCTTACCCTTTGTTGTTCAAATTATGACCTAAGTAAATCAAAATTTACTTAAAACAAATCTAAGTAAATACCAAAATTGTGTCATGATAATTTTTAAAAAACTTTAAACAGCTACCTTTTAAGGTATAATTTTTTCCATTTCCTAGAAATAAAGTATTTATTAAGCACTATGATATTTAAGACAGTGGGAAGGGTGAAAAGATTTATGACATGTTCTGTGCTATAAGGATTTTATACCATTAGTAACGTGGGCACCACTCAGGTAAGATGTGCACATATAAGTGGAATAGATGGCATATGTTCAGCTATTACAGGGTACATGGTGACAAATTCTAAAATTCTTTGCTATGACAGATATTACCAATCTATCACAGAACCCTTTCTTGTTCAGCCTCAGAATCATTTCTAAAAGGAGGTTCTGACTTCCACGTCTATGAACATGGAATAGATATACTTTTCTCTATTTCACCTCCTAAGTACAACAAATATCCCTGGACATCATATAAAATATATATATGAAAACTCCGAAAGGTGGAGAGGTGGTGGTAGAATGGCTTAGGCACCTCAGAACCAAAAGGATGACTCAGTGGTGAGTTCCCTGGGTTCTCTTTTCTACCTCAGGTGTTCCTGAATGGATGCTGGAGAAGACAGTCCTTGAAACACCAATAGAAACAGACAAAAATCCCCAATAAAAGCCTGCTTTTCCTGCCAAAAGACCAGGAAAGTCAGACAAGACAGAAAATGTTTTGTCAGTAATGATTCTTCTCCATCCAAACCCCACAGAGGAAACTGTGGCCATAAACTGCCCCCCACACTGCAAAGAGTGAGTGGAGAGCCCCCCAGGCTGTCTGCGATGCCCTCACCTTTCCCAATGGGTGGTGTCTGTGGAGGCTGAGTGAGGGGATGTGGCTTCATCCCTGCTGGGCAGTCAGTGATACCACTTGGGAAACTGGGGTCCCACCCCACCTGGTGGGGATGAGCTGCCCCTCCCCCTGCTTACTGGGTGGTATCAGAGGATGCACATTGGAGAGGATGCACAGAAATATTTCCACTCCTCAGCTGTAGCAAGACCATCCCTCTAGGTCAGTGAGGTCACATGGGGAGCCCTGCAGAGGCACCTCCTCCCTCTCACAGCCAGGGAGGTAGTGATGTTGACCTGGAGGAGAGTCTGAATTCCCACCCTGCCCAGCAAGGACCGCACCCTTCTGGACTATCACTGGTACCTGGCAGGAAGGAGGTTGAAGCTCCCTTCACCAACTGGAGCAACATCAGGCAGGGTCTAGCAAAACACAAGATTTAAATAAGAGCCAGAGCCTTATAACATAATACCCAAAATGCCCAGGTGCTAATGCAAAATCACCTACCATACCAAGAAAGTGGAAGATAACAAACTAAATAGATGAGACAATGGAAGCCAATGCCAGGTGACACAGATGCTAGAACTCTCTGGCCAAGATTTTAAAGCAGCCTTCATAGACATGCTTCCATGAGAAGTTGTGAGCCTGCAGAATCAACTAGAAAATAGAAAGTCTCGGCAAAGAAATAGAAGATATGAAGAGAAACCAAATGGAATGAGTAGAACTAAAAAATACAACTGAAATTAAAAGCTTGGTAGGTGGACTCAAGAGCTGAATGAAGAAGACAGGGGAAAGTACCAGTGAATTTGAAGATAGAAAAATAAAAATTACACTTTGAACAGCAAAGAGAAAATATACTTGGAAACAAAAAGAAAGGTAAAAAAGAACTTCAGAGAATGTGAGACTAAAACAAAAGACCTAACATTTGTGTCATCAGAGTCCCAGAAGGAAAGGAGAAAGCAGGAGAGCCTGAAAAAAACTTCAGGAAAAATGGCTGAGAACTTCCCGAATTTGGCAAAATATGTGGACCTAACAGATTCAAAAAGTTAAGTGAATCCCAAATACCAGAAACTCAAAGGAATGCATACCAAGGCACAAGATAGTCAAACTTCTGAAAACTAAAGGCAAGAAAACAAATCTTGAAAGTATCCAGACAGAAACAGTGGATTACCTATAGGAAAATAAGATCTAACTTACAGTAGATTTCCCATCAAAAATGTGGTGGTCAAAAGGAAATAAGACAATATTCTTCAAGTGCTGAAAGGAAAGAACAATCAGTCCAGAATTCTATAGTTAGCAAAAATACCCTTCAGGAATGAAGGGGAAATCCAGACATTACCAAATGCTGAAAAACTAAGAGAATTCATTGCCAGCAGACCTACGTTAGAAGCAAGGCTAAAAGAAATTCTCTAAACACACAACAACAAAAAATATAATAAACTTAGAGCATCAGGAAAGAAAAAAGAACACAAGAGAGCAAAAGTATGGGTAAATACAATTGACTTTCTTTTTTTTTTTTTTTTTTTGCGGTATGTGGGCCTCTCACTATTGTGGCCTCTCCCGTTGTGGAGCACAGGCTCCAGACACACAGGCTCAGTGGCCATGGCTCACGGGCCTAGCCGCTCTGTGGCATGTGGAATCTTCCCGGACCGGGGCACGAAACTGCGTCCCCTGCATTGGCAGGCGGACTCTCAACCACTGCGCCACCAGGGAAGCCCTCATTTCCTTTTTGAGTGTTCTAAATTGTGTTTGACAACAGCAGCAAAAATTATAACATTACCTAATGTAGTTCTCAATGTATACAGAAAAACATAATTAAAAGATATTATTAATAGGGGCAGATAAAGGGATATAAAAGAATGTAAGATTTCTACACATCCCTCAAAATATCGACAATAATAGACTTGAGAGGTTGTGTACATATAGTTAATACCTGGAACAATGACTGAAAAAAGCTATACAAAGAGATATGCCAAAAAATAACTACTGTAGGTAAACCAAAATGAAGTTCAAAAACTGTTCAAGTAACTCACAGGAAGGCAGGAAAAGAAAACAGAAACAAAAAAATAAAATGGCAGACATAAGTCTTAACATATTAAAAATTACAATAAATGTAAGTGGTCTCAATGCACCAGTTATAAGACAGATTGGCAGAGTAGATAAAATGAATGAATGAGTGGATGGATATAGTCATGTTCAAATTATGGGTGAGTCCATTTTCATTTGGTAATGAACTTTATTTAAAGAGCAAAGCACTTTGTAGATTTTAAATTTCTCAAAAAGTACTTTGAGTTTGCCCTTCTTTATACAAATGAGGAAATTGAGGATCAAAGATTTTTAAAGTATATGCTCTGGGTCACACAGATCATAGGTTACAGATTTGGGGCTGAAACTCAAGAACTACTGATCCAAAGATCATTTTTCATAAATTGTTAACAGAGAATGTCCTGAGGTTTTACTCTAAAAGCATGTGTTGGTGTAGAGAGCAGCTTGGGGGAAGTGCAAGGATCTCCTTGTAACAAAGCAAAGCTTCCTATTTGAGGGAATATGTATCTTTATTTATCAAGGACAGCATTTCTCTGTGTCTGGTGTGCTGGCTTCTTAGGCTGCTTTGTATTTTTCTCTTTACTTTCCATCTTAACGAACTGTTACTGTTATTCTTGGTTGTTGTTATTAGTGGCTGCTTTAAAATGGGCTCCCACAGGCATAGCAGGCCTTCTCTTGCACTTGCAGATCTGCCAGAGTCTCATGTAAATGGGGACAGAATTCTCAGCCAGTGCAGGGTGAGCGGGAAGAAAACCATCCACAACACATCCGTCTTTCCTCAGGCGTTTCCATACCCAGCACAATACCTCCCTGTCAGGGAAAGTGCTTGATGATAAAAACCAAATGCATTCTGACTGGAAGGCTTAGCAGCCTTCCAGGGAGCATTTAGGATGGTCTGAACCCTTCATCCTCTGAGACCATACAGCTCGTTAGAGAAGCAGCCTCAAACCCCATCCCAGATCTGTGGATTCAGAATACGCATGTTATCAACATCCCTGGGATTCATATGTACTTTAAAGTGTAAGAAACACTGGTACAAATGCTCTTGCTAGAGGTTTGGGATTTACTGCACGGTAAATCCACAACCATATATTTCATGTTTAATTTTAGTACTTTTATTTGTCAGTTAACCCATTTGACAGCAGTTAGTACCAAAAAAGTGCATATTTCTGGAAAACAAAGCTGTAATTTTCTGTTTCAAGAAAGTCGATAGTGAAATGTTAACATCACAAAATATGTGTATATGTTGAACATCCACCCAAGAAGAGGCGTCTTGGTGATAATCTGATGCCATGGACACCAGAAGGCACTGTTGAAGCCCTGTTGATATTTTTTTCAAAGTTACTAGTAATTTTAGGAAGGCTGTGCCCAAGGTAATACTTACACAGACAGCTGCAGAAACTGCATTCCCATATCTCTGGGAAGGAGGACTTTACTTCAGATAAATACTTGCTAAGTTTAATAAGACACACGGAATGAAACCAATCTGCTACCTTGGGCTTAAATAGGCACAGATGAGGGAGGGCATTTGTTGGAAAGACACCAAAAAACTAAGGTGAGGAAGTGAGGGTGAGCCAGCCAGGGGGAGTGGATACTTAGGGTCAGCTGGCCACACACAGCTCAGTTTTGGGGGGAGTGGAGAATTATGGGGACTCAGAAGGAGATTTTGGTTGGCCTTGAAAGCCAGAAACAGTAGTTTAAGTTTAATGTTATAGGAAATAGGAAACTACTGTATAGTTTTAAAATGAGCATAAAGTTATGAAAACATTAATGAAGGCTAATCTGGCAGGTATAAAATTGAAAGTAGACAATTATAATGGTCTAGGAATCTATTGAAATGCAATAGAAGATTCTATCTAAATTCAGCAGACATGGGTTTGAGACCTCAGTCTTTGACTTAGTGAGTGTTAGAGTTGGGACAAATCATAAAAAAAATCTAGCATCTGTATCTTTATCAGTAAGAAAATAGAATAAGGTCTCTTATTTAATAGGCTTGTGGTGAATAATGAATGAAAAAGCATGGTGTGAAAATGATATATAAACTGTAAATCCTATGTAAAGTAAGATGTAGATATTGTTTCATACATGATTGTATATACATATGTACATCTGCTCACACGTACATACATAGATATATGTACATATACAATACAAACCCACATCATTTATGGATCTTTTAAATCAGTATTTTATAAAATATTTTCATGTACCTAATTTTGAATTGAATTATTATACTGTTATTAAACATACACAAACATATTATGCTTATACGTTTGTATTTGAAAATTAAATGCATATAAAACCTATAAAATTCAAGTTAGAAAATAATTTAACCAGTTGGATGATAATTTTTTTTTAAGTTACTTATTTATTTTTGGCTGCATTGAGTCTTTGTTGCTGCACGCGGGCTTTCTCTAGTTGCGGCAAGCAGGGGCTACTCTTCGTTGCAGTGCGTGGGCTTCTTATTGCAGTGGCTTCTCTTGTTGCAGAGCACAGGCTCTAGGGCGCACAGGCTTCAGCAGTTGCAGCACGTGGGCTCAGTAGTTGTGGCTCACGGGCTCTAGAGCGCAGGCTCAGTAGTTGTGGTGCACAGGCTTCGTTGCTCCACAGCATGTGGGATCTTCCCCGACCAGGACTGAAACCCGTGTCCCCTGCATTGGCAGGCAGATTCTTAACCACTGAGCCACCAGGAAAGCCTGATAATGTTTTTCTTAAACTCAATTATTACTTGAAAAGTGATATGTTACTAATGGATACTACTCTGTAGTGTTTGTGTGTATGTACATATATCCATATACATACATATATATGTATATGTATATATGTACATACATATATAAAGAATCAACCTTTTTATCGTTTTCACCATATGAACAACTATATAGCTTATATTTTTATTACCTGCTGTAAAGTCATTTGGCTTTCACTAGAAGCAGGCCCATGATTTCTATATTATCTGCCTCTGGTATTTTTCTCCTTAGATAATAACAAATTACTTGGCTCCAACATGATTATAAATACAAGAGCAAATACAGGCCCTGATATATAGTAGAACCCAATTATAAATAGTAATCTAGACAATCTAGAATATTCTCATGATTTTTGACTATATGTGCACATACATATATAAAGGCACACATATATACATATAAGTCTTAATCAGAAACTCTCATATGCTTGCACTGTATACTTAGGACCCCTCAGCAATTCACAGGTCACCATTTGGGAAACTGGCTTTTTCCTTCCATGCACCTGAGGCAGAGTGTGAGAGAGGGTTGCCGTTTTTTCTTGCAGCTCAGATCCCATTCTGCACCTCTCACCACATCCTCTTCTTTACCATGCATTTCATCTGCTCTCCATCCCTCCAGCTCCAGGGCTGATCAGCGGTCCTTCATATGTGGCGATGCTCCTGTCATATTTGATGTTCAGCTATGTCTTTTTTTTTTTTTTTTTTTTTTTGTGGTACGCGGGCCTCTCACTGTTGTGGCCTCTCCCGTTGCGGAGCACAGGCTCCGGACACGCAGGCTCAGTGGCCATGGCTCACGGACCCAGCCGCTCCGCGGCATGTGGGATCTTCCTGGACTGGGGCACAAACCCGTGTCCCCTGCATCGGCAGGCAGACTCTCAACCACTGCGCCACCAGGGAAGCCCGGCTATGTCTTTTTGATTATGATCTGGGTACCTATTGGATTACCTCCTGGATGCCCCATTTCAGACCTTATTACCTACCATGCCTCTTACCTTAACCAGGCCACAGGAAACCCTGCTTCAGGACACTCATTCTCTTCCCTGTTTTATACTATTATGGGTGGCCTTCCTCTGGGTTTGCCCTAGCCCTCCAAGTGGGGTCCTGATAACAGAAAGATAGACCATTTTGAGGTAGCGGGGATGCGAACTAGGATACTGGTAATGGGAAATGAGAAAAAAGCAGAGAGTGTGAAGTAAACTTTTAAATATTCAGGCAGTGATTGTCAGTCAACCACATGAGAGCAGTAGGAGGAAAGAACCCTCCTACTTCCTGCTGAATCAAAGGATCTCGCTCGACTTACCGAATTACTGGGAGAACGGTTTACTGAGGCAGTCTGTCAGGACAGCTGTGTGAGGGACAGCTACCAACCTAGGATATGCACAAATCTGGCTTGAGGCGTGGGCAGAGCCCAAGTGGAAATTCAGTAGGCAGCTGGTGATAACGTGGATGTCAATATATGAGAATCAGAAGTCTAAGGCCATAGTTCAAGCCCAGGAATCACTGAGCTTTTTGAAGGGGAAACAAAAAAAAGAAAAAGAAAAGCAAAACAAATGGTGAGGTGTTGGAGCCTCTGAGGAGCAGCAGAAAGAAGGAGCCATTGTAAGTTTCAGAGAACAAGTATTTGAAAGAAGTATGAAACAATAAGAGAAGTGTTTTAAACTTGCAGAGACAAGAAAAATTGCTCCCTTTATGGCCTTAAATATGAAAAGAAAAAATCCCACATGGATTTTGTACTATTAAAGGAGGCTGCAACAATGGAAATTGAAGTGTCTCTTCCAATTATTTAAAACCAAAATGACAACTCTCTCATGAGATAGGTAATAGAAATAAACCAGCTTCCTTCTGATTTACATTTTGCTCTCTTTTAACAAATATATTAAAAGGAGTTGTTCCTTGCAATTCATATCTTTATTTACAAAAGAAATAAGTAAAAATTGTGTGTATAGATGCATGCATATAAAGTTAATATTTTGTCATTTACTGAGTGCCTACATGGTGTCAATACAGTGCTAATGGTTTTGTACACATTATTTCATGCAGTCGTCACAATTACCTTTGGGGTGAGTATTACTAACCTGAGAGCAGTGAAACAAGTCATTAAGTGACTCAAGTCATGGAGCTGGCGAATGCCAGAGGCTAGAGCTGATGCAGATGTCTGACTTTAAAACCTGTGGTCTCAAACAGAAGGTAAATTTCATGATATGAGTATGTGATCGTTGGTCTGGGTTACCAGACAATATAAAGCTATGTTAGTACAATAAAAAACAAAACAAACAAAAACACAAGAAATTTTACTCCCTTCAGCTATGCCAAAAGTAAGAAAATTCTCCAGGTTTTGAAAGTTGTATACATTTAGCTAACTGACGTTAAAAAATTATCTAAGGACTATCTGCCATGTAATAGTTATCATGCAGAATTTCTGGAATGAATGAATAGATGAATGAATACTGGATTTTAGCAGAAAACTGCCTTCAACCCATAAGCCTAAATTTATAAGTCTATGAGAATTGTTCCATCTGTTCTTCATTGAACCAGAAGTGTAAGAATTCCATTTTTGATAGAGTGCCAACCTCTGTTTTGAGCTCTGCCACATAGCCTGATGTTAGGACACTCTAGGGTCTAAAACCTACAGCTCGAGGCCAAAAACGATTCCCAGTTGTTGATCAGACAACATGGAAGTAGGACCTTCTTAAGTCCTGGGAATCAGGGTTCACTTGTGCAATAAGCTTCCAGATTTAACAGAAGTAGTTATAAAGCTGTTCTGTTTTGGCCTCCTGGGTCTGAATCCTTGCAAGGTAGGGTTTCCTGTGTGCCTGTAGAATGAATGTCATCTTTCCCATTTAACCTGCCAGAGAAATGTCATTTCATTCGGTGTTCTCCCCAGATGAGAATTGTAAGGAAGCAGGACTCTGGGCACGCTTCAGTGAGTGGCAGAGAAATTAAGGTTTGCGAGAATGAACAAATGATTATTAGAGCGAAATCTCAGAGAAAATGGTGAGGAGACAAGACATTGGCAGGCAATACTCTGAGAACTTGATCGTAAAGGACCTTTACTACATTCAGTAATTTAAGCTGAACATTTTGCAAAATACTTAGCAGCCTTCACACTGATACATTGCCTTGGCAAAGCAGCGGCTTTGGAAAGCCAAAGGTTATAATTCAATTATTTTCAATACTTTGTCCAAAATGGTGTCCATATGTCTATGTTTTTTTGTTTTCCATTTGAAAATTTTTATTATGCTTCACACACACACACACATACACACACTTATGTATATTTCAGATGGTTGAAATAGCTGATTATAAATTTAAGCACAAGAGAAATTTTAGAGCTTGGCTTTTCCCAGAAGTTTGATTTTTATCAGCACTACATTTTTCTTTTACTCCTCTGATAATTTCCCATTGCATTCATTGAAGATTTTGATAAAGAAAAAATAACAAAGACAATAACCAAAAAACTGACACTGAACCACAGGTGGCCTGGGCTCCTGTAGAGCAGAAGGTGGTCTCACTTGGAGATCAGGTCTGTTCTCTGGCCCTAGGTGTTACTTTTTCTTGTTGTTTTTTATAAATTTATTTACTTATCTATTTTTGGCTGCATTGGGTCTTCTTTGCTGCACTCGGGCTTTCTCTAGTTGCGGCGAGTGGGGGCTACTCTTTGTTGCAGTGTGCCCGCTTCTCATGGTGGCTTCTCTTGTGGCGGAGCACGGGCTCTAGGTGCACAGGCTCAGTAGTTGTGGTTCACGGGCTCTAGAGCATGGGCTCAGTAGTTGTGGAGCATGGGCTTAGTTGCTCCATGGCATGTGGGATCTTCCTGGACCAGAGCTCAAACCCATGTCCCCTGCATTGGCAGGAGGATTCTTAACCACTGCACCACCAGGGAAGTCCCCAGCCCTAGGTTTTAAACAAAGTCGCTGTGCTAACCCAGGCAAGTCATTTTATCTTTCTCTTCCTTACCTGTAAATTGTATTTTTATGTAAACTCTTTCAACCAGTCCTTCCAGCTCTATCATACTGTGTGTATATTCTCATTGTAATCTGTGGGAAAATCTTTAAATAATCTGAATTTAAAACCCATGATGATTTAAAATCCATAATATCTTAGGCTTTAATTAAGTAAAAGAAGATCCTTAATTTAGTGATTGCAGAGCTTCCCTTTGACAAGAGCACCTGAATTGGGTGTGTTGTTGGGAATTCCTTCTTATCCCCTTGCATTACTCTGTGTTCCTTACTGTAACTTATTTAACTTGAGTATTGTTCTTGTTTGTTTGTTTATCTCATAGCAGAGAAGCCTGGATCAGAGCTAGTAAATTTCAGAAGGAAGTGCTCATATTGACCTCTCCCTCCATCTTACTAGTTTTTAAAATTTCTTTTTCATTCATACCCCTTTCTTGCCTGACCTTTCACGTAAAAGCTAGCCTGCGTATCTCTGTAGGACTGAGCCTTCTGTTCTAAGATCTCCCCTTAATTCCTTAGTTCTGCAGACCTGTTTTCTGACAGATAGTTTATAACTAATACATTTTATGACAATGGATGCTTTGATGCTCTTAGCTAAGGTAATATTTACCGTTTAACAGAATTTCCTGGTGCTTTAAGGAAAATGAGTCTTTGGCGAGTTGGTGGGCGGGAAGACTTAAGCTGGGGGAGGTTTTTGAGACCTGAGGTGGGCGATTCTTTACTCTGATTCCTATGAAGTCTCGAAACCAAGGGATCAATATGGTGATATATTTGTGATGGTAAAGATATTATTCTATGCTTTCTTTCTAGTATTAAATAAAGTAGAATGCATCACACTGTTCTCTTGACCACGGCCATATGATAAGGCGTGTCCATGTGATTAAACTGCGTGAGAGCCGTCAGACATACCTTCTGGAATAATAAATTTAAACATACTGTATTCTGACCCATTTTCCATTGTTTCCCATTCACTCTTAAGACCCTTACAACTTTGGAAATGTGCATACTTATGACACATGTGAGAAATGCAAATATCTAACAGGTTTTATACATCTTTGAGATGAAAAATAGAAAACGAAAAGAAGAAAATTTCATAACGTCTATCAGAATAACCCTGTGCTTGCTTCATTTCTTTCCAGCTGTGTCCTGTGGAATCCCAGAGTCCCCAGGAAACGGTTCATTCACGGGGAATGAGTTCACGTTGGATAGTAAAGTGACCTATGAGTGTAACGAGGGCTTTAAGCTGGATGCCGGTCAACAGGCTACAGCTGTGTGTCAAGAAGATGGATTGTGGAGCAACAGGGGGAAGCCCCCAACCTGTAACGGTAAGTGTTCTAATGCTCATGCCTGTCTTTGCAGATGTAAAGAGGAACGGAATGCGCTGGTGAGAACTCTAGGCTCCAAAGTGTGAGATCCTCTCCCACAGCGTGTGAGGGCTCATCTCTGGCAGTGTGGTCATGTTAACGCCAGTTTATTCCATATCAGCCACTCTGACCATTTACCATAAGCTCTGCAGTCTTGAAGGTGAGTCATATGGAATCATGTTAGTTCCGTCAGCACCTAGACCATGAAATTTACACAGCAAATCCTGACTGTGCTGCCATTTTCTATTTGGAGGGATGCAATCAAGAGGTTATTGAGACATTAAGCACTCCACACAAAGCATTAAAACGTAATTCAACACGAGCTTCCTCTGCATCTCCCATCTCACTGTAAGTTCCGTGAGGTTCAAGGCAATGCCCAGTCTATTTTTTTATCATCCTTTCTGCATAACACACTGATGCTCAATAAATATATCACTGATTTGTGAAGTGGGGTAAGTTTTCTGGAACGCTATTTACAGTATGTAATAATATTCTTAAAAGGGTCAAAAGTTTGGGTTCATTCTCAAACTCGTCTTAAAAAATAATAAGTCCATAACACAAAGCCAAAAAGAACAAAAGTTGACACACACAGACACACAGACACACACACACGTATATGCCCACACACACAATTTATACCAAGAGTTTCATTGCTGCTCTACAAAACTGCCTCAAATTGGAAATAATCTAACTACCTAGTTTCTAAAAATTGAAAACTACATAGTATTTCTACATATACAATATTTTTGCTCTTAAGATATTTGCAAAATAGATCTCATGGGCTTCTATTATAATATTAATTTATTGACTTTTTTGTGTATAGTGTTTTGGTCATTAAAATTATTTGAACATTTTAGGTATGAACATATAAATGTTTACACAAAATAATCAACTTTTCTGCATTCTTTTTATTTTCCTTGCCATCATTTTAATCTATTTTTTTCTTTTTTGCAAATAATTATTGCATTCCTGAGAGTCCATAACGCACTGCTGAGACAATACCTACCCCTCAACTCCTGGCAACCACTAATCTTTTTATTGTCTCTATAGTTTTGCCTTTTCCAGACTGTCATATAGTTAGAATCACACAGTAGCCTTTTCAGATTGGCTTCTTTCACTTAGTAATACGCATTTAAGGTTTTGTCATGTCTTTTCATGGCCGGATAGCTCATTTCTTTTTAGCTGAATAATATTCCATTATCAGATGAACCACCGTTTGTATCCATTTACCTGCTGAGTGACATCTTGGTTGCTTCCAAGTTTTGGCAATTATGAATAAAGCTGCTATAGACATCCGTGTATAGGTTTTTGTGGACATAAGTTTTTAAATCCTTTGGGTAAATACCAAGGATCATGATTGCTGGATTATATGATAAGATGAGTATGTTTAGTTTTGTGAGAAACTGCCAAACTGTCTCCCAAAGTGGCTGCACCATCCTGCATCCCCACCAGCAGTGATGAGAGTCCCTGTTGTTCCACAGCCTCACCAGCATTTGCTGTTGTCAGTGCTCTGGATTTTGGCGCTTCTAATAGGTATATAGTGGTATCTCCTTGTTTTAGTTTGCATTTCCCTAGTGACATTTGATGTGGAGCATCTTTTTATATGCTACTTGCTATCTGGAGCCTGGTCTCCAGAATTCCAAAGCAGGTGGTTTACATCGGCCAATAAGTGGATTGGCGTCATAGAAATTCAACACAAGGGTTAACTACATGACAATTATGAGAAAAAAGAAGCACAGCATAGCTTTTTAAGTCCTGATTTGAGGGTAGAGAAAGAGAGAAGCAGAGTTCAGAGAGCGGGAAGCAGACAATGTGTCTTGGATTCCACCAGTAAAGTGTGTGAGGTCTCTCCTCTGGGCACAGGGCAACCAGGGAGTTGCTCTTAGCGGGAGGCCTGCACATGCCCTAACTCATCCCTGCTCTGCCAGGACATCCGCCTGGCCGTCTGTACGGGGCCTTAGACAGATGGCCTGATGTAAACACTGTGGGGAGAGGTGACAGACACAGAGGAAGTAACGAGTGTGCCTGGACTGGGGTCAGTCTTTATGGAGGAGATGGCGCTGCCACAGAGACGGAGCTTGGCCTGGTGGGATGAAAGCGATAATCAGACCCACCTTTCTGAACGGTAACTCCAAACATTTGTCTGTGTTACATCATTCAGTGGTAATAGTCGTCCTCTGGAGAAGATATTGTCTTCTTCATCTTATTGACTTAATACAAAGTAACTGAGATACACAA
This sequence comes from Mesoplodon bidens, assembly GCF_964165515.1. Lineage (NCBI taxonomy): Eukaryota > Metazoa > Chordata > Mammalia > Artiodactyla > Ziphiidae > Mesoplodon > Mesoplodon bidens. The sequence goes on along the minus strand of NC_138181.1, from coordinate 31,947,143 downwards.
AATTCACAATTTGCAACCAAATGCATTTGATTGGTCATGTCATAAAAGCATCTGGAGAAGCGTTTGGTTACAGTCGAAGCGCCCTGTTGGAGGTCCTCTGCTGCCACCGGTAAAGCTGTGCGGTGATCGTTTGGCTCGGTGCTAATGCTTTGGGCGTCATGAAAGCACAGTGGTTGTCGCGTTGCCAGGACCTGCCTAGGGATGCCCTGCACGGTGGTGGAGTGTGAGCCAAGGCTGTGCATCCCACTAGCCCACAAGGAGGTAGTTTAAGTATTAAATAGATTTCACGCTAAGTGGGCTTAGTGTAAGGAGAGGATATATGAGAGTCCCCACAGTTCTGAGAAATGCCCAGGGACTGGGGCAGAAGAGGACACGGAAGAGAGGACGGGAGCAGAAGCCAGGCTGTGCGTCTGAGGAAGCTCTGGGCTACCCACATGGGGGGTGGGGGGGATGGAGCTCAGGACAGCAGTCTGGACACTCCCTCAGCCCCTCCTCACTGTCTCTCCTCCTCCCGTCCCACATTCATTACATCGAGTCCCATCACCTCCACCCACACCCATGAAACGACCCCCATTCATCTCCCTCCACAATCTCCTCTCACAGCAGCCGACTCATCTTTAAGCCTATGAAAATCACAACGTGACACTTCGCTGCCTAAATGCTCCCAAGAGTTCTCATGGTGATTAAGATAAAATTCGCAAACTCTTTCTTTTGAACTCACTTCTCCAAAAGGCAGATATTATGGAGAGTCCACCTGGGAACGTGACCCAGCTTGTGGATGAGTCTGACGAGTAGTGGATGTTGAGGTGCTCACACCACATGAAGTCTTGGATTCGCCCAGCCTTACACAAATCAACTCAGTCAGTCCTTGCGAGGAATGCAGCTTTGGTGTCACATCACTTAGAGGCAAACTGGGAAGAGGTGGGCTACGGTGGCCAGACTCACAGGCAGAGCCGCCAAGTCAGGATTTGGCCCCAGGGAACCCGAGCAGAGAGCCCTGTCCCCAAGCTCTGTGCTGTTCTGCCTCGTGGAGTTGATTTCTCTCATGATTCGTAAGGCTTATATGTTATGAAACTGAGACCAGAGACAGAGAAAAAAAGGTGCGTCTTTAATCTAGCATGTGATTCATTCCAAAAAGTATTCAACAGCTGATGGTAGGGGAGGGAGCCACCTTCTGTTTGAGGATCGTAGCAGAACCAAATGATTTCAAAGACAATGTACATTGATGTCTAAATTTTTCTGGAAGAATCAGGAATGAGAGGCCTTTGGCAGTTCAAAGGCAAATGTTACATCAATTAAGAGAACTACTTCATGTTTCCATAAACCATAATATTATAGCACGTAAGGTGCTATACAGAATTTATACATATATTTGATTTTTTTCTGTTTTAAATGCACATCTAGACCTACAACAGCTTTAAAGTTATAGTGAAAAGAATTAAATAACAAAATTGCTTTTTACATACAAAGGAGGTTCCCAGTCTGAGAAATTTATAGTATGTTCAGTTAAATGATTGTTAAATGGGAAAAAACAACTTGCATTTTAAAACCTTTTTTGATACTGACTGCTACTTGTTCAGTAGGACAGGAAAATATAACATTTATAATAAAATGGGAAATCGACCTTAAATTTTCTGAGTATCATCTCAAACGTTCAAATATTTTCCCCATTGTTTATTAGACTTTATAAAAGGAAGAAATGGACAGTTCATTAAAATTCCCTGGTGTTCAAAGGCTGGAAAAATCCATTTAATTTTTTGAGGGAGAGTTGTTTTTTCCACTTACTTTAAATTAAACAAATTGAGCCGAGTAAGCATAAAACTTTACCTCTGAGTCAAAAAATTTGGTTACTATTAAATTCTGAGATGTATATTTCCCAAAGGCCAATTCCTATGTTTGTATGACAGTTTTATAAGTTTCTTTACCAACTGAATAATATGTAGATCAGTACACTGAACCTCAAGAGATAAGAAACACGTCAGCTTTGATAAGTAGTAAATGTAAATGGTAAATAAACTTAGCTCATTTCACCCTCGGGTTTACTAAAATGAAGGTTGTAATAAATAACTTTCAGTTTGCATACAGTCCACAATCGTACAAATCTCCAAGGCAGATGTGTGAGCCTCATTTCTTTTCATTTTAATTATTTACTGAGACTGGATTTGGATCATTGAAGATATGATTCATACTAGAGCCATAATAAAGCAAGGGAGAGTTATTGGTACGAATGTCCCGCGTCTACTAGTTGGACAAATGATGAGTAGATATGTATCACGTCCTCTGCATTCAGGAGAAAACAAAACCATTAAGATTACCTTCCAACAGCAAACAAAATCAACATTGAAATCCCAATATGTAGAGGCATTTTTCTTTTTCAGTTAAAGCTATTAGAGAAGCAAGTTTGTCATTAATAAGTTATTAAGGACCTACTATGCCCTGGGCTCCATGAGTACTTTTAAGTGATTAAATGCAATGTGTATACATTTCAGGAAAGAAGGAGCAAGTTAAAATAATATGAAATAGCTTTATATAACCTGTAAATAGCCCAATCATAGAACATCTAAGATAACACATAAATTATCTGTCTATTTACACATATGTATGTCTGTACTCATCTACATGCAATATATTTATACATATAATCATATATAATACACATGTACGTGTGCATACATATATAAGTAAATTATACACATACATATTTTTATATGTGCTTGCATATATGTGTGTTTGTATTACAGTATTATGATAATGTTGGGGATATATATTTATCCCCTTAGTCCCTCAAAAAATGGCCTTACAGTACTTATGTTTCTTTATTAACTATTTCTATTTTCATGGTATAGTTCAGGTTGTTCTTTTCATTTAACACCTGGACCAGAGTCATTTAATCATAAATCATATTGTTAAACCACAGTGTTATGAGACCAATTATGCACCAGCATTGTTGAGTTTCTCTCTGTGACAGGCACTGTGCAGAGCGTTTCACTTGGGTCCCATCTTTGAGTCCCTGTAACAAACTCGAAGCACTGTTACTATTGCCATCCCGTAGGTAGGAGCTACTGACCAGAGGCGTGAGTGGCCACCTAGGGCTGCAGGGAGGCCCACGCCAGAGTCAGGCCTTCTGCCGCCGGCCCTGTGGTGCTTGACCACTGTGTCCTGCACGTGCAGCTGCTGTAAAAGGGTCCTTCTTGCCTATACTGTGCATCGAAAAGAGATTTCAGTTAAGATGTTAGCAAAGCTGATGAAGGAAGGCCAGGCCACCCCGATCTAAATGCATAGTCATTGTGCAAACTACAAATGCATTTCTGAAAGTATATATTAAAGCTCAAAAATAAGCGTGAGATGTGAGACACTTACTCTGTCTTCCAAGGCTGTGATCAGCTATGAAAATACAGCCCAGACCAAAGGGTGGTTTAATTCCTCAGCCGGCAAGATGGGTGGGTGACCCAGGGGGAAGTGCCCCTCCGCACCGTCCAGCCCTGTCTGCAGCCTGCTGAGATCTGCCCCTGTGCCCGGGGAACGGAGTGTTCAGCTGGATGCCCACCCACCTCAGGGTCAGGTGTTCATGGATTCCGGGTGCCGCATGACCCCCACAAAGCGGTGAGCGGCTTGGTGAGTGCTGGCCGGGTCCACCTCCTGGCCGTCCAAGGCATCACTTTGCAGGGTGGGCTTGTGCTACTCTGCACAGGGTGAGGACTCGGCCTGCCAGTGGAGGCCGCTTTCTGGGAGCATCAGATGGTGACAAACCTCACTGTCGTATGTTCTATGGGGACAAAGTGTTTTAAGGCTGTAGATCACAATTGTGCAAACTTTTTACGTCTTTTGGGATTGTAGTGCTTCGGGGGAGTTAAGCTATTTAAAGGACCCAGAGTCTGTCATTTCAGATGTGTTTTTGGCCCATTATTTTCAGGGCCAACTATATAATCTTTCCATCTCTTTTATTTTATTTCACTTCCAAAGATTGAACACGAGTTCATCCAGCTTTTTGTATTTTAGTTAGAATTGTGAACTGAGGGCTCCCCTTGGCTCCCTGATAAATATGAGAATGGAAAGTTTGAACAGAACACTTGAAGAATGGTAAATACAGGGTTTGTGATACTGAGGTTCTCTATGGCCCCTAAGCACAGGACTGTATGAGTTATCCCTTTCCACGTTTAATCTCTAACAAATATAAGCTGCTCAAGGGTAGGCGTAACTTTGGTTCATGGGTGGAACTTTATAAATATTTGTAGACTGAAAGAATGAATGAATGAGTGAGACTCTGTAACGTGGTCTGACGTTAGTTAATTTTCTCTCCCTCTTTTCCTTGTTTATTCTTCTTGCCAAGCACCTGACAGCTGCTCAGTGCAGGGCCATGGTCTCTAGGGACAAGAGCTGCATGGAGGCCCCTCTTCTTTAAGACCCCTTGGAAGACCATTTATTATTAGTTTGAACGAAGATGTAATGAACTAAAGCTACTTGCAGTGAATTTAGTTCCGAAAACGCCCCCAAGTCAGAAAGGCAAGATCACTGTGGGATTCCCTCTCTCATTCTCTTTCTACAGACACACAGACACTCGGGTTGGAAGTACTGTTTTCATCCTTTCCAGGGCTTGGTTTAGACCCATTTTGTGTAATTATAAAATCAGCCATATTATGTAATTTTAGAAATAGATTTCTTATGGAACCTAGATTATAGAATTTGCAAGAAAATTCGGAACAATATTTGCCACTTAGTATCACTAAGTGGATGAGGTTACTTCAATATGGGTCTTGTTTTCTTGTTGAAATGAGGTTTCACGACTGGTGTTTAGGCTTCAGTTCGCTATTTCAGTGTCCCGTGGTCTGACTCTGTTAGTGTATATTTATTGTCTGACCACAGAAGCAACATGACAAGGAGCCCAGGGCAGAAAGATATGTCCTATCTCATAAGGGCTTGGAAACTTCACAAGTGGAAAAGGTAGTCATCACAAGAATAAGTAGAAGGGCTTCCCTGGTGGCGCAGTGGTTGAGAGTCCGCCTGCTGATGCAGGGGACACGAGTTCGTGCCCTGGTCCGGGAAGATCCCACATGCCGCGGAGCGGCTGGGCCCGTGAGCCATGGCCGCTGAGCCTGTGCGTCCGGAGCCTGTGCTCCGCAAGGGGAGAGGCCACAACAGTGAGAGGCCCGCGTAACCAAAGAAAAAAAAAAAGAATAAGCAGAAATCTGGCAGTTCCAGGACGCTGAGAATATAAGTGTTATGAGAGTCTAGGTTCAGTCAAGAATCTTGGAGGAGAAGGAACCAGGAGTTCCAAAGTCTCCTGACTTTTTAAGTCTGTGCCTCTGAAATGATGATGTCTCTCAGGTGAGCCTGTAAGTTACACCCTAGAAGTTTACTTCAGAACTCTCTCCTTCTCCCTATTCTTATTCTAGATAACTCACAGCGAATCATGCTAATCATTTGGCTAAGCTCTGAGGTAAAAACATTCATTTAAAAAGAATATTTACCTTTCAGAATTCCAGGATCTCAACCCAGCCTTTGTGGAAGCATTTCCTCACAGGGAATGCTTGTTGAAGTTAGATGGCATGGAACACATTGAAGTCAGCACGGTGCCCTGGGTCTCCCCACTTTATGCTCCTTATTTACTGAAGCCAAAGCAGCTTGTTCTGCTTCGATGCACCAGAACTAAGACTAGCTGTGCCCTTCCCCAGCCAGCGATACAGATGTTAATGACACACTGAAAGCTGCACTAGGTTGTGAATGCAAGTAGTTCTGAGGCTGGCTAGATCATTTTACTCCAATGGCGTCAGATCATAAGTTTATCAATCTAATTAAATGTGCTTGAACTAAACTTGGGAATAAAAAGCACTTACCCACATTGAGTGTGATGGGGGAATATCTGCATTACAAAGAAAAGACAATTGCATCCCTGCATCTTGGGGCTGATTAGAATATCACAGAAGATTTATGAGCAGTAACTGTAATTTATGAGAGAGAGGCCAAAGGGCTTTATTTATGGTGGCAATGCTGTCATTGTCTGAATATCTTACACAAAACAACCGTTAGCCTGTCTGGTTCGCTGCTGACGGGATGACTCTAATAAATCAGGATCACTCACGGTTAACATGAAAAGCCAACCTCTTTCAAGTAAAATGTGAAATATTCTGTGTTGTCTTTGAAACATTCACAAGATAGAGAAGCCGCATCCTTCCTGCACAGAAACTTTATTGTCTGTGCTTTCAGTAGGTCTGATTTGAGGAGGAGTATTTAGGGATTTTTAATACAAAACTGCATTGTCACCCATGTCAGCCCTTAATTCTGTTAACCATGTGACTTGGGGATGGTCATCTGCACATCTTCTCTTGAATTTTTTGAAATAGAAGAAAATTATTCCATAAGAGTTGTTGTGTGTTTTTTTAAGGTGATAGAAGATAATCTATATTTCTGGTTTTAAAAAGTCAGGAATATGAGGTAAACTGGCAGGTGGAGCACTTTGTCAACTCAGCTAAACCTGCTTGTTATGGAGGACATTTAACTTCACTACACCTGACCTGGCGATTGATTCACTTACAACTGTCATGAGTACTGGTTTATAACATTTGTGTAAACAAAATGCTTTCTTTTGCTACATTTTCCAGATGGACCGATATTTTAAAACATTCTTTAAAAATTGTCATTATTTATATATTGGTGTGCCCAGAGTTCTCACTGATTTCGTTGGTGCCAGTTGTTTTAGTCATGTACGGAATAAGTGCGGTTGTCAAGCTGTGGAGGAAATGGCAGCCTCAGTGATGCACAGGTTGGGGTTCTAACCGTGGGGGGTCCCCGCTTACTGGCTGCTCCATGAAATACAAGTAACAGGACCGCCCATGTCCTCTCTCCCCGTATTGTTGTGAGGGTCACTCAGTGTAAAATTATATATACATTTATACAGACAATGTGAAAAGGGTGTTTTTTAAATTAATTAATTTATTTTTATAAATTTATTTGTTTATTTTTGGCTGCGTTGGGTCTTCGTTGCTGCGTGCGGGCTTTCTCTAGTTGTGGCGAGCGGGGGCTGCTCTTTGTTGCGGTGCGCGGGCTTCTCATCGCGCTGGCTTCTCTTGTTGCCGAGCACGGGCTCTAGGCGCGCAGGCTTCAGTAGTTGTGGCTCATGGGCTCTAGGCGCACGGGCTCAGTAGTTGTGGCGCACGGGCTTAGTTGCTCCGCAGCACGTGGGATCTTCCCGGACCAGGGCTCGAAGCTGTGTCCCCTGCATTGGCAGGCTGATTCTTAACCACTGCGCCACCAGAGAAGTCCCAGATTTTATTTGAAATATGCAGCAGGATTGAAATTGAGTTATGGATTTGTCCGTTTAAAGACATTAAAGTCTTTTCAGAAATGGCAATCGTGCCTGAAATTCTAAAGGTAATCTGGTTAGAAAAAAAATTATTTATATCACTAGGTAAAACACTTGACTATCCATATAAATTTTGGATAATTGTTTTACCCAAAAAATGCCTGAGAACTCCATCTAAGGATTATTTTTAAATTAGAAAATTCTTTTCACATTTTAAACCTCGTTGATATTATTATTGCAATAATACCAAAAAGGCCTATTTTCTCTGTTTATTTGCACATAGTAATGGTAAAATTACCAAGAGAAGATTAAATGGGACTTTTGTAACATTTTGGATATGTCTGATTCAATTATAATGAACTTGTATAGAATTTATAAGTAAAATGTATTTATTAATATTATTCTGAAAAAAAAAAGTGGTATCTTTAGCTAATTCTTCCAGGATCAATAAATTAATCAATCTGGTCAACTTTGTGGGTAGCTGACTGTGAAGGTTATTAGCCGATGTAGCTTCGTATTTAGGGAAGTAGAGTTCTAGTTCCTAACGTTGTAAAATTAATTTTAAATATTATTGTACTCTTCAGAAAATATATAAACTCACATATACCAAATCTTGCATATATTTTCAGCATTCTCATAAATTCCTTGAATCCACTCCGGTAGTATTGTGCTACAGCTACTGCTACTACTACTGTTATTAAAAGTGTTGCTACTGCTCTTTATTAAGTGGCTACTATAATTCTAGTTCACTTCCTAAGGACATGAATAGATTCTCTCCTTTAAGATTCGTTAAACACTTTTCTGTATAGTATTAATGTGTGTGCATGTGGATTTTGTGTGCTAATAAATCCAGTAATAGAGCATATTACGTAGGGAGGAAGGGAATGAGGGTGTCTGATTTTCTTGGTCTAAGCTGGTTTTCAGTTACTCAATTACCATTTCAAGTTTCTCAGAGGATAGAGACAATTAGAAGTAAGATTTTTCTATTCATGCCTACATTTACCTGATGATCATTTTCAATGAACCGCGAGACTTTGTGGAAGTGATTTATCCCTTTACATGTAATCCCACTGCAAGATTTCCAGTGCACTTGCCATGAGGCTGTGGAATGCATTTTGCATATGGGATCATTTTTGTGTGGCTATATGGGTAGTAGAGAAAACCGCAAATAACAAGTGATGGCATCTCTTCTGTACAACACGATGAGTTTCATACAGGAGGCCTTTACCATGGAAAGCAGGCCTGGTCTGACCCCTTGAGAACAAAGCGATGATGCTAAGTGTGTTTCTTTCCAGCGGTCACTTGCCCTGGCATTGAAGCCCAGCTCTCAGAACATGTCACCTGGAGACTGGTGTCAGGATCCCTGAATGAGTATGGAGCCCAGGTGGTGCTGAGCTGCAGCCCCGGGTATTACCTGGAGGGCCAGAGGCTGGTGCAGTGCCACGCCAACGGCACATGGAGCATAGGGGCGGAGAGGCCGAGATGCAGAGGTGAGTAACAGGTGTGCTCCTGACCTCGAGGTCATCCTGAATCACTGACAGCCATGACATCCACCTTTTAAGGGACTGTAATCTATCGTCCTATAGATTAACAGTGTAACCCGATGGCATTTCTTTTCATTACAACAACAAATGTGTATTTTTATCTGACATACTTAAATATATGACTGCTGCATTAAGTGTTAAATGCTGTCTTCTTCTTGTTGACGATCATATTTTACAAATGTTGAAATATTAGAATACTCGATATTTCAAATCAGCTCAAAAACAAATCCAGGCCTGTATTTAAAAACATCAGTCTTATTCCATGCACTGACTATTCAAACCTTTTAATTAGGATCTTGGGAATGCGTGTATTTATGCTAAGGATATTGTGTTCTCAAATAATGACTGTCTTGAAAAGGGAGATTATTATTCTCGTAGGTACAAGATAAGCAGTTAAGCCTCTGAGTGGGTTTCATAATAAATATGAATAAATAGAAAAATAAAACAATATTAGCATTGTTCAGAGCACTGTTTGATTCAGACATATTTAATATACCATCTTTAGTGGGATTGTTCACAGGAAATTATCATGCACAAAAACAAGCAGTTAGACTGGTGTCATATTTATAAAATACACAGCTTAGTAAGAATAAACCAGAATAAAAATGGAAAAAGGACAAAAGAAATAATGCCTCACTGTCTGTGATAATCATTCTAATTCCACTTTTAATGGAACAAATGGTAATGAAGCTCCCACTAAAGCTCTTCACCAGCATCACAGAGGCGAATCAGGAAGGGCCGGGACCTCTGCTAGCTCATAATCCAAGTGGACAGCACCCCCAGGCCCTGGACAGCTCTGCCTGAAGCTTATTTATTAATGGTTCCCAAATCATTCCCCAAAGTGTCCTGGTTTGACTGTTGTCTGGTCACTGAACTGGTACTGAATTTCTCCGTGTTAGAGTCTGAATTAGTGAGCTTGCTCCTTCCCACATCTGTCCCCACCAGGAAGCTCAAGGTGTGACTTGGAGACTCAGTCCTTAACTTCATAAGGAGCACATTTTTGTGAGCCCAATCTGCCACTCTGTGGTAGCTTTTTCACAGAATAAACACCAGGTCTACATTTTATTGGAACTGAACCAATAGAATCTTCAAATGTATTGTCATCCAAATCATTGTTACAGCTAAGGAGCTGTATTTTTATTTATTTTATTTTTTGCCTGTGTTTTATCTAAGAAGGGCCCAGTCCACAGCATCTCCTGGATCTAACTGTTTGGGTTACCTGCCTGCTCAGGGGCTGGAAATGTTAGGAGCTTCCACCCTGCTTGTCCAGTTAGCTCCAGATGAAGAGATGACCTCTGACCACCTCCTAAGCGTTTCCATAACAGCTATGAAGTCAGCTGGGATAGTCGCCACTTCTTGAAGAGTTTGTGTTATTCTGACTCTAGGGTATTCCACCGTGTCCATAGACAGAGCCCAGGTATCCAGGGGTGAAGAGGACAGCAGACCTTAGTCTCACTTTGAAACTGTTAGCTCGGCAGTCACCCATCTTTGAGGAGGAATGACTATCAATGGTTATCCCTCAAGAAACAAGAAAGCAAAATTAAAATTCCATGTCTGGGGGTGCCCATATAACCCCCCTAACACAAGGACTGTGTAAAAGCTGGAGCCTCTTGCTATTTTCTTGTTATGTGTATTTATTTTTTGACTTACTGCTTTAAAAATTAAGAAAAATGTTTATCACAGAAATTCATGAATCAAAAAGAAATCATCTTTGCATTTAAAATTTTATACACACAGACCTAGAGAGCTACATTGGAATTTTGCTATATTATAGATATCCAAAGAACATTGTCTGAATTCTGGCCTGTACCTCTTTTCTAACTGCTTAGTTCAGAGCTCTCATAAGTTAGACCTGGGTCAAGCTGTGAAGTCGGCAGGCTGGTCTTTGATGACCTTCTATTTATATTGATAATTGGGGATCTGCCTGGATTGATCATAAAATCATGGGAGTATTTATCCTTCAGACTACATATTTCATCTGTATCATAGGAGACCACGGAGTGGACATTCTTATTCCATTCTGTGTTGGTGTGGACACTGGTCGTCACTTAGAATGACCTAAATGTGAATTTTCTTGATAATATACTCACAAGTAAATGTCCAGCCTGCATTAAATAACTCACGTGACACTAACTACCCCAGGGACAATGATTTCATGTGGACATTTTCACTTTGAGTGAGGCCTTCTTTCTGGCTTGATCCATGTATCTTGGCATTATCTCTCTTGGCCTACTAATCCAATTCCAGATTCTGGTCTTCATGACATGCCTTCACATACTTAAAAATAACTATCATATGTCCTCTGAACCTTTTCTTCATGATTGGCAGCACTACCCCAGTCACATGTGTGCCGTGTCATGTATTTGCTGCTCCTGTCTAACTGCATATTCACAAGGTTTTTTCCAGGAAGAACATGTTTGAAATTACGTACTCTTGACCTTATTTATTTGTCACATTCACAAATAATATCCGTATTGCTGACAGTAACATCCACAATCCTGTTGACTTCACAGGTTTGAGAAATGAACTGTCTCAATATGATTTCTTTTTCAAAGTAGAGGATTTCAACATGACTATAATTGTAGAATTGAAGGAAAGAGGAAAGAGGCTTTTCAGGGAGGTGAGGGAAAGGCTTAGAATCCACAGTAATAATGAGAAAATACTACAGTATCAACAGTAAATTGGGCAGAGCTGGAGGCACTCTGAGTGTTTTCAGCTGAGCATCCTCTGCCCAAGACACACATCCTCTGTGCAAGACACACTCTGAGAATTCAGAGGAGACAGTTGACTGTGCATATGAATATATATTTAACAGAAGAGAAAAAAGCAAACTTATTGACTTTATTCTTGAAAACTTGATGGGAGAAAAGAACACAGAAATAAAGCTTTCCTTGGATGTTTGACACAGGTTTTTGTTTGTTTTTTAGGGGAGAGGGGTTTTCCCTTTCAATTAGGGGAACTTTTCAGATGGGTGCTGCCTACCTCATTAGCTTCTTGGGTTTACTGCCAATCAAATCTCTACGTCTGAGACCCCATTATCCAGCTGCTGAAAAGCTAATATTTGTTCCATTAGTTCTTCTTTATAGTCTAGTGAACCTTAGTTGCGGACACGCCTAAAATAGTTCCGTCACCAGGTATTTTTAACAGAGGCTAAAAGAATAGAGGAGATGCGAAAACAGAGTCAGCCTTTCTGCTAGTCCACCATTAACGGTGTGTCAAGACCTCCGAGAGGAGGTGTGCTCAGACCTCACTGCTATTTAACGCTTCTTACTAAAAGCTGAGGTTTCAAAACACGGTCCAATTATCCTGAATGGTGACAAGTGGATCTTTAAATATCATAGCTCAGGGTGAAGTTCATACTATGTTTGAGAAAAGGCTTAATGAAAAGTTCATAACTAATTGTAAAAAATCTAAATCCGACTCAAATCCATTGACATTTGGTAGAGCAAACATGTTAGCAGTATCACTAAATGCACAAGATATGACCCTGTGAGAGTTTAACAATCCTGCAAACTAAGAAATCCTCATGGTTCCCTCAACAATGATAATGTTCCGATCGTGACATACTCTAGAGCTGAACTTCCCAAATTTTTGGTGATCAGTGCCCCTAGAACACACATTTCCTGGCTGTGTCTGTCTGCCCGTTTGAAATGGAACCAGGATTATGTGTCTTGGAGTAAAATCAGCTTAATTAAAAAGACTGGTCTAAATGATAAAATTTTCTTCACTTAAATTATTAGTAAAGGTTTTCAGACTTTGGATTCAGTTCCCTGAATAGGTCCTGAGATGGGCTTCACTGTTAGCGAACCGGGACCCAGCCCTGGTCAGGTGCAAGGCATTGCTTTAGGTGCTCCCACAGTCCTCTCTTTGAATCCTCTGCACAGCCCTACCTGGCAGGTGCTGGTATTAACCTTTAGGAGATGAACCAGGAGGACTGAAAGACTTGGAGAAGTTGGCCGGCGTCACCGAGCTAGGAACTGGCAAAGCTGAGCAGAACTGGGTGGGTAGCCTGCAGCCAGAATCTGTGTTCTTAATCATGACTTTTCACTGCCTCTTATCAGTTTACTGTTAATAAGGGCTCAGTAGTTTTTAGCTAAATGGCAGCTTTGCCCTAAGCCCTTTACACATAAGAACTCACTCAGTACATCAGGAAGTCTTTATCAATCTTCTTAGAAGAGCTTTTCAAACACTTTTATTCTCACCTGTTAAGACACATTTCAGCCTCTGATGAGCAGTTGGCCTTGATGAGTTTATGATTTCCTCCTCCCCTGAGATTCTGCTGATTTCTTTGTGCTCAAACTTGTGGATTTTGAGAGTGCAGGGAGTCAGGTGGTATAACAAGTATCTATAATGAAAGTGACCATTGCGTTCATCTCCCCAACTGGAGTAATCGTGTGAGTGTAAGTGGTCATGGTCAGTAATTATGCTGGACACACGTGTGAACTGGGTACCTACATCTATAATCACTTAAGGTCTAGATTATTTTTTTTTAATTTTCAGAAAGTTTGCACATGTCCTATATAGTCAGCATTTTTATGGAGTTCATGATCCCAACAACTTATGCAAGTAAACGAAAGAAAAAATGAACTCAGTCCTTCTACTGCAGTCGGCATCCCGGGTTTAATTCCTCATTGCTTTGTAGCAGCTGATGACTTTGGGAAAGACCACCCACATTTCTTAATTCCTGCTACACACATATAGGTGTCCGGTAACTATGATGTGATTCTTGAGATTGGTGTAGACCGAAAAGAGGACAGAAAGCCAACTCATTTGACTGATTTGCTCGTGTGTGAATATGTTTGTATACTGTGTATTTACTCAAGAAAAGTTTAGCTACCTGTGAGGATGAAAAAAATAGCAGTGGGTAAAGGAAGGGATATTTTGGCTTCCACCCTAAACTTTCAAGTTTTCATTTCAAGGATATAAGAGAAGAAAAATTAAGCTTCCTAGGTGGTGTGTCTGTCTCACCCTTAGATGACACCCCTGCCCTTGTTCTTAATGAAAATGAAGACTGAAGATTTTGTCGTTTTTAAACAAAAGAGCAGAGTCTGCAGACCTGAAAGAATATTCACTCTGTTTCTCTTTCCCTTCTAGTGATCTCGTGTGGAAGCCTGTCCTTTCCCCCAAATGGGAACAAGATTGGAACAATGACAGTGTATGGCGCCACAGCCATATTCACATGTAACACAGGCTACACACTTGTGGGTTCTCATGTCAGAGAATGCTTGGCCAACGGGCTCTGGAGCGGCCCCGAGACTCGCTGTCTGGGTAAGTTAATCCATCATCGGGCACTTGTTTAACTCAAGTGAACCTTACAAATAGAGGATGGCTGGGCAGATCATGGCGCTTCTGGCCATAAGTGCTCTGACAGAATGTCACTAAACCCTACCTGGGTTTTGTTTTCGTTTTTGTTTGTTTTAAGAGGATGTTGGGGGTAGGAGTTTATTAATTAATTTATTTATTTTGGCTGTGTTGGGTCTTCGTTTCTGTGCGAGGGCTTTCTCCGGTTGTGGCGAGCGGGGGCCACTCTTCATCGCGGTGCGCGGGCCTCTCACTATCGCGGCCTCTCTTGTTGCGGAGCACAGGCTCCAGACATGCAGGCTCAGTAGTTGTGGCTCATGGGCCTAGTTGCTCTGCGGCACGTGGGATCCTCCCAGACCAGGGCTCGAACCCGTGTCTCCTGCATTAGCAGCCAGGTTCTCAACCACTGCGCCACCAGGGAAGCCCCCCTACCTGGGTTTTTAATGCTGCACTTTACAATATGACTTCTTCTTTAAGTATCTAAAGGGATTTTTAAAAAATCTGAGCAATAAATGCAGGTCACATGTTGCCTTAAGTGACACAAAGACTATTTTATAGACTGCTGAGCATGTCACTATGCTCAAATGCCATCATGATTTTAGAATGCACAAAAATAAACTTCAAAATTATCATACGTTTTGTTATCTTTTTAAATTTTTTAAAAATTGTTATTAAGTTAATGTGATATTAATGTCCGTCAATATAACGACAATGAATTATTTAAAATTGAAACTGTGCATAGTAATTTGGTCTTCTTTTTCCCAAGGATTAACATTTTCTGCATGACAATTTTTTTTTAAATTGGGCTGAAAAATTTTCCATGGAAAAATCTTCTGAATAAGTGTATGAAAATTGTTGAATAAGCAGCTTAAAGTGCAGTGATTTCTAATGCTTTTACATCTCCAAGTAATTTGCAAAATATGTAAACTGCCTTTAGTTCTTTAGAACTCTTTCTGTGATCTCAATAATTTTGTAATCACTCCAAAGCAGTAGAAGCTGGAAAGTTTAAGCTTCTGAACCTCTGTGGGCTAGGCTCACTTTAGCAGCTAAGCCAGGACCAGTAAATTTTAAATAGTAATAATCTGTTCTTTTCACTGGAGAGAATTTGAAGAAACACTCAGGAGAATTTGAGGATGAGAGTAAAGTAGCAGTCCCAGAAAAATGCAACTGACGAAAGAAGGAGGTTTTCAGGCTTATCCATGAAATGACTTCCTTCAGATTAATACAAGACTTAGATCAGTGCTGCTTGAATACTGTGTGTGTGTATATTCCTGTTGAGTGTAGTCACTGTAGTTTTCAGCCGAGTGCTTCTGGGATTTTCTGAGCTTTCCTAAGTGTTCTTGTGAGATTGGCCACTGAGTAGTGCTCTCCTTAAGGCAGCTGCAGTTGGGATACATTTTCTCTGTTAACTGCAGTGGAACTTGGTGCCTTCGAAGGGGATCAGGTGATTTACGAAATTGCATCTCCGCTATGAATTGTAAGATGGAAAGTAATAGCAATTTACATGGGATGAAGGTAGGGCAGTGGTAGCCTCAGGGACTTTAAGTGTCAAGTTTAGTTTATGTAACTGTTGAATCATGGGACCAGCTTGAGCCTTACTGATTGCAAATAAACCTTTACCTGTTGTGTGGCATTCTTCTGACCGAAGGTTAGGACTTTGAAGTAGAAAGGACGAAATGGCTTTCAGTTTAAACTGAAAATAAAGAGGAAGAAAAATGTCCAGATTATAATGTATAAAACATTAGTGTTGTAGAACTTGGACATGGCATATAAAGAATAATACAGCTGGAAAGGCATGAAGTATTTAAAAGAAAAAAGACACAATTAGAAAAGGGTGAGAAATGATGCATAGCCACATGTTTATAAACCCATGAGTAAAGAATGTGTAATAAATTTAAAGATTTTAAAAGTTTGTAAACATAGTCTCCCAGCTACCACTGAGACTTGAAGGTGTAAAATCCATAATACACAGCATATGGCAGTGAAGGATAGCTCTCTTCCTGAAAAATCGGTGGCTGTTGGGTAGATAATGTAGTGTAACCCAGCAGGAATATATGGCCACAGGACCCAGAATGCTGTGCAAGACACAGCAGAGAATGTGGGGAGAAGAGCAAGCAGGAGGAGAACAGAGGTGATGTCTGTGCTGGAGAAGATTACAAAATGCTCAGAGGGGAAAGGGAAGAGGGGCTGTGATCCTAAATCTGGCACAGATATCTGACAGAGTAGATGCTGGATTCCTCCATAATCCAGACATGAACAAGATGCCCTATTTGGCTATAGTAATTTGAATGGTGTTATTTATTGATGATTGAAAATGTGCATTTTGAGTTTTATCTTACTGAACTCTCGTTAGGCATATCGTAAGTGCTCAGTACTCCTACTTACAGATAAGAAACAAAACTTAGAGCTTAGGAATTTGCCCGACGTTGCAAAGCCAATAATATGCACCAAAAACAGCATTAAACCTAAGCAATTTGACCATAGAACACAGGCTTCTTAACATTAGGGTATGTAAGTAGTTTTTAAAGTTTTGTGCTACTTCACCAATATATTTATCTCTCAAAAAAGAGATATAATAAAAGAGGCTGTTATACTACTATGCTACTTCTAACCAATGAAGAGAAATTTGTTGGTTAACTGAAGGAGAAATGAGCCTTCCTGCTAGATGACTCCCCACCCCAAGGCACCTGCACCAAGCAGGTGCTTAGTACCTAAGTGGCTCTTCGTGGATGATTTTGGTTTCCATCCTGCACGGTTCCTGGGCCTCTTGCTTACCTATCACGCTATTATTTTCTTTCCATTTCTTGTCATTTGAATTATTCCTTTGTATGTTTCCGTGGTTTTGAATGTCTTAAAAGTCTGGGTTTCTACCAAGCTAAATGACCTTGGGTAACCTTCAGGCTCATACGGACCCTGTGAGGATAAACTATATAGTCATGGAAGGAAAATGACTCACAGTGACAAAGGAGGTAGTTGCTAAAGATACTTTCCAAAAATTCAAATACTTTCCAAAAATAGTCCATATGATCGCATGACTTCAACTCTAACAGAGAAGAGGCAGGACCCTCAAAAACCAAAACAACCCCCAAAACTCTGACTTTAAGAAACAAATCATCCCAGTGTGGAGGAAATGGGAAATTACCCAAGGAAACAGAGACAGTTACACCAGATGTTCTACAATGAATCCAGTTAAGAGAATGAAGTACATTTGAAGGGCCATGTCCTGAAGGACAGATCTGCCACGAGCTGGGAACAACAGAAGTATTGAGGACTATGAAATGCACGGCCCATGCATAAGTGATGTTTGAAATAAAACCCAGGTTCACTCATCAGAGTTGGTGTTAAAGGAAGTGGATGAAAGAAAGCAGAAGGGCTCAGCTTCCTCCTCATGCTGTCTTTTCTGTAAAGAAGAATTATGTGAATATGAAGGTTAGAGGATCTTTTTTATCAGACACTGGAACCTCAAGAAAGAGAAGGAGTCCATCAAAGAGAACTTGAGAGTTTCAAGTAGAGTTGAGTCTCCTGGCCAGGAGAGTCCCATCCAAGCAAGCTTCGGGTACCAGGGAGAAGATGGCCGAGTCACTGGCTCCTATGGGATGTCATTAAAAGGAAGTACTCTAGCATTAGGCAACTATTTGGTGTGACTTTTCACACACAAGGAAAAGAAGTTAGCTGTCAGAAGCTATGGATTTGTTAACTTGATGGTACCCAGAGCAGATAATCAAATCTATTATTTGTAAGTTCTTGTGTGATGTATATTTATGAAGAGCTAACATAGGTTCACAAAATTAACATGCAAGTCTGGATCCATCTTTGTTTGATGTTACTTTTAGATGGGTGTTTAAAAATAGTCTTCAGAAACGGTGTTTCTAAATTTTCGGCAAGATGTATGTCAAGGTTTTCCATCATAACTCTTACAATTAAGAAAGAGTAATGTGGACCTTAGGTTAAGTCTTTAAAAGATTGCCTGAGGGGGCTTCCCCGGTGGCACAGTGGTTGAGAGTCCGCCTGCCGATGCAGGGGGACATGGGTTCGTTCCCCGGTCTGGGAAGATCCAACATGCCGCGGAGCGGCTGGGCCCGTGAGCCATGGCCACTAAGCCTGCGCGTCCGGAGCCTGTGCCCCGCAATGGGAGAGGCCACAACAGTGAGAGGCCCGTGTACCACAAAAAAAATAAAATAAAATAAAATAAAGATTGCCTGAGGGACAGTACATGAATGATGTTCAATGGATTGCTGTGATTTTGGGAAGGAGGTTTCCAGGTGTATGTTTCTCTCTCCTCACTCTAGTCCTTTCCAAAACATGTATTTAGCTCCTGGATGAGGGCATAACACTGCTAGCTGAAAGAGTAAGAATAAATGTGTAATGACAGATTCAGGAAATCTTCAAGTTGAATGGTAGGCCAAATAGATTTCATTAGACATAGGAAAATAATGGAAATAGTGTAAAATTTTTCTCAAAGTAAAAAACAAAATAACTGTCAATGTACATGCTGAGGAGAAAATTATGAAATCATAGCACACACAGAAGGACTGGGTGTTTTGGACAATGGAAGGCTCGTTTGTGTGAAGATATGCCTCTGACACTGATATTGTTTTGTGACTAGTCTCCATCTTGTTCCGTGAGCCTGGGTGGGCCATATCTGGGGTGATGATTTCAGTTCTGTGAGACTGTTTACCTGGGATCTTGAGGAATTGAAATGTGTATGTGGTGAAGGATCTGGTAACCATGACACTGGAGGAATGTTTGGAAAACTTGTGATCCTAAGTTTGGCTGAGAGAAAAGTTAGGAAGTAATTAATATTTTCAAATATTTAAAATAGTTGGTGGGAAAAAGAAGAAAAGAAAAAGAAACAAAAATAAAATTAATTAAACACATCTGCCAAGGGCAAGGACCAGGATTGCTAATGACATTAGTGAAACAGCTCCATTCATTGGTTTGAAATAGCAGATGCTATGTACAGAAAAATAGTTTTCAGACCCAATATAAGAAATATTTTCCCTTATTTATTTTTTAACATGTGGGATCTGTCCAGAAATGCAATGAAGACTTCCTATAGAAGGTGGTTGGCCAACTGGCAGGTTTTTATCTGGGGCTCCATTAGACTCTGAGCTTTATTGATTCTACACCCACCATGCTTTCTCCATCACAATGCAAAATACTTTGACAAAAACATTTTTCAAGTTGTGTGTGAGGTATCTTGCTTATTTTTAGGATTACTAGAACAAAAACGCTTTTGCCTGAGATTTTCCTTCTATTTCATGTGGAGCAGGGATCGCTTATTTCTAGTTGTGGTACGATGGTTATTTCCAGTGGTTTCCGTCAGGGAAGAATACGCCAGTTCCTTGATGATCATTGCAGCGGAAATGGCCAAGCATATGCACGGGCGCTGCCACAGTGAGAGTCTTGTGATTGTTAATGGTAGGAGAGCTGGATTTAAGGAGATGACGGGTGATTTTCTTTGTCTAACATTCGAGAACCTAATCTATGCTGTGTTTGCGGGTACCTAGTCTGAATTCTAAGCTAGAACCTTTGAGAAAAGATAGAATAAGGAAAGCTGGGCAACCCTGTGTGCAACCATAATTATACCTAAAATTTAGGCAAAGTAATACATTATGTGTATCAGAGTACATTTTTATAAGGGGTTAGCCCACACTTAATCAACGCCATCATCCCTGCTTTACAACTGGGCTCTCCCAGGGTGCTGTGAATTGCCCCGGACTTGTTCTGATTTACCATCTGTGCTGTGCAATGCTACAAATCTCCCTGGGCTGGAGAATTAAGCACTGAGGAGGCTCACCCCGTATCTGCATATCAGGTAACTTATAGTCTATCAGGGAAGTTTTACTGTCCCCACGCTCCCATAATTATTTTCTTCTGTTTATCTTCCCTGCGGTAGTTTGCATTGAACCCGACACAGAGCACACCGACTACACAAGGTTGTACATTTGTAATCCAGGTCTCCTATCATAGAAAGCTACATTAATCTTTTAATACCATTTATATCATTTAGACTTTTTCAACACATAATAACCCATCATGTCTTTCACTGTTACCTCTTTAATCTGTTTACTCAAGACGTCAGTGATAGATTGAGACATTCCCACCTAAAGAACATTATCTTTTTTTCATTAGATTATTTTGCTATTATCTGAAGTAAGTTTGCGTTTGCTATAATGACCTATGAGGAGATGAATTCTTTTGTAAATATGATATCATGGTGACATGCATGTGGCTAAAATAGCTAAATGACATGATTCAAAATGATATCATGAGACCAAGTTTTTTCATAGTTGTTAGGGAATAAAACTGGAAAGTATTCAAATGCCTTGAATTTGATGATAGATCCACGTACAAATTTTAATAAAACAAGTGATTATGACAATGCTTATATTGCAGCAAAAAGATGATATTAGAGCAGAAAGGTTAACCCCTCCCTCCTTGATCTTGGTATAAAAGAGACCTGCAGTATAACCCTTAGGCTGTATGGTAGTCAGGGAAGGGAACACATTTGGAAACACTCAGTGCTAATCTTCACATTTTACACCTGCATTATCAGTGGCTCGCAGATAAATGTCACAATATTCCTCCCAGCCACAAGTGCTTCTGTCTCTATTTCTGAATATTATCTGGTGATACTCATTTAATTCCTCAAGAAATATTGCACAGGATGTAAAGGAGGTGGTTCTTTTTTCTTTTAAGGAAATTATCATCAAAGGAATAAATAAGATAAAAACCAAGTATCTTTAATAAAAATTTGAGATTGATGAATGTGAGGAGAGAGGTCCATGCAAAATCCTCCCCATACCCAGGGAGGGAGCCACTTTGATGAACAGGGGACTCCAACACACAGAAATGGACTAGAGTCATCCCAGAAATGAGAGCCGCAGAACAAACAGCAGCTGCACAGGTGCAGAACTGTGAGGCAGGAGGCCCTGATGGTTCACCTGGACCAAGCACATCCCAGGCTGGGGCTCTCTGTGGTCACATGATGCTGAGGGACGGTGCTAACATGGCAGTGTGATCGTGGAAAGAATTCACGTCCTTTCACGAACACCCCCTCTAGATCAGGCAGGGGCTAATGCTGGTGCAGAGGCCATGACACTGCTCTTAGAACTCACAGTCTCAGAGTGGAGATAAATAGGTAAGAAAAATTCTATTTCTATCTGCTGAATTCAAAACAAAACAACCCTCACCATGTAGGTATTGTAAATGGATGGTCCTGGAGATGGAGGTCTCCTGCAGGGAAACCTAAAATAAGGGAGATGTTTGCGTTGAGTCTTAATGGGAAGTAATTCCTTTAGGGTTTGTGAAGACTGCAAACACAAGGTGGATTTGGATTAAGTTATATGACATTTTACAGGCAGACAAGAATGTGAAAGAAGTTTTATGCAAAAGGGTAGTGTGGCAAAGTGATAGAGGTAAAAAGTGTGGTACATTGAGGAACTACATTAATAAAAAGGCAGAAGAAAGATTTCTGAAAGCCCCAGAGACTACCCAAATCATGGTACTGGCCTGAAATTTTCTTATCAAATATGGTTTAAGATAATTGCCATTGACTAGGGTGTGTCAAACAGAGCTGTGATACAAATGTATTTTGTGGCAAAGCGATGAGCCCTGGTCGTTGGTGTTACTGAGGGCACAGAGTGTTGTACAGCTCATCACGTCCCACCGGCCGATCCCTGCAAAGGTTCACGTGCTTTCTGCGATACTACATTTTCTCGGACTTCACAAAGTTGCTCAACATTACCCCCTCAAAATTGCTCGTGGAGAAAAAGAAGAAGTCTCATTTGTGAGAACTGAAATGTGTTCCTTTAATATGCACAGATCTGGAGATTTAAATACCATCCATCGATGTTTAATGCTCTTAAACGTGTTCCCTGTACATAAGAGGATCTGATCCATCTGACATTTCATGACCATTTGTTAATACTCAAGCGGTGTTTGCTATTGGCTTTAGAATTCACTGCCAAATACCCCTGCCTTTAGCCCCAAGCTGGAGTTATCACTGGAATGGGCAGAATGAAGCAGATTGCATTTCTGATTCTCTTGCAGGTACAGCGTACTTACAACGCTTATTATTTTATTTTCAGCAATAAGTACCAATAATTACAAAGCAAACATGAAGGTTGAATATTTGGTTTGTAGATTTTGTAAGAATGTATGAATGTATTCGGTTCTAATCCCCAAACCAATATTTAGTATTTGTACTGATACAGACTGGCACAGTGAAAAGAAGGTGACCTTAAAATAGGGAATTCTGGGGTGGGGGGGCGACGTGTTTGTGTGTACATGTGAGTGTGAGACAGTGTGGCCTTAGGACAGGAGAGAGATCCAGCTATTCAGTTCCTGTTGACGCACAGACCCCGCAGCGAGGATGCCCAGCACAGGGAACTACTGTAACCTGGGAGCCACGCGCCCAGCAGGTCCCCTGGAGGAGCAGGTTTCCATGGCACCAGTGGAACTGTATTAAATTCCCAAATCACAGAATTCACTTCTGAAATTGCACGAGTCTAGGTAATTGTAAGAGACTCTAACACACGTTCCCTGAAAGTATTCAGTACTTGAAAGAAGCATTCAGACTCTGCCTTTGTTGTGAGGTTACGCACATCTGCTGACTGACATCTGACACTCTGTGTCTGTCACTCAGCAAAGTCACCACTGCAAGTCAGTGCGGTTTGTTAGGTTGCAGACCGTGATCACTGCAGCATCAGAAACAGTGATGCGCAGTCCAGAGAGCTCAGCTCGCTGCTGCAAAACCCTGCCCATGGGTGGGACTCCATCTCTACAGTGTACGTGCACGTGACTCCCAGACAGCAGGGATGCAACGGCAGGTATGGGGACAGAGGACGCAAGGGATTCCATTCATCCAGGGCGCAGTTTTCAGAATATTCACTCTGCTACTCAGAATCGTTGTACGACACACACTAAAACATCTGCGAGTACACTCTGGACAATAACCTTCTAGGACCACTGCTTGGAGAGGCTGGTGCTGCTGAGGCCCTGCCCTGAGGGATAAATGCGTTACTCGCGGGAAGTGCCGGTCCCCGTCCCGTGTGCTGGCCCGGGCTGCGTGATGTCAGGGCCG
Source organism: Mesoplodon bidens (assembly GCF_964165515.1). Lineage (NCBI taxonomy): Eukaryota > Metazoa > Chordata > Mammalia > Artiodactyla > Ziphiidae > Mesoplodon > Mesoplodon bidens. Next base: position 31,923,910 of record NC_138181.1, on the reverse strand, counting down.
CGGGCTGGCAGCTTCTCTGTGCTTCAGACCGTGAGCTGGGCTCCCACACGGCTGGGCCGCCGTCTGCCTTCTCCAGTTACCAATGCGGGACGAGTTTGCGGGAAACCCTCGACCCAGGAGGAAACTGAGAATCCCCTTGCCCGTCCCTTTTTCTCCCTGGGTTTGGCTCATGGCAGCTCCAAGGCGACTTCTCCCTGTGAGAGGCGACTGGCATTCATTCAGCCTGGCCACCACTCTGTGTTTTAGCGAAGTTTGGTAGATTTTATTCCTCCTAACTCAATTTTCGAGAAAGATTGTTAAAAGAGATTCTCTTTTCTATTTGGGACATCTAACTAAAGCATAATAACTAAAATATAGTAAATAAAAACAATACAGCTTTCGTTATATCTAAAGTAGCATAAACTTAAAGGCCAGTGATTTTCACAGAGGAGTCATTTTGCAGATGAGGTGAAACCGCAAACTCTTGTGACCCACTCACAGGTATGAAATCTCAATTTTTCTGAATTTCATGGAATTCCTATTCCATTGTTCAATTCGTCTTAACAGGCCAATTTGAATGATATTTTTTAATGGTATAGTGTGTGAAACAGAGTCACCTGACTAGAACTGGAAAATACCCACCCCAGCATGGAATTTTTGATTCTGCTACTGATTCTCTCAAGAACAATTTTAAGCAGTTGGAGAATTACCCGTTCCATAGTAATGCCTGTCTTCAGCAGGGAGAAAATGGAGAATTAAAATGTAAAGTTCTAGGAATGTGGAAGTATTAGAATTGGTTATTCACACTTAACTAAAAGAAAATTCAGCAGTTCCTTTAGGATATGTCTCTATATCTATCAATCAATCTGTCCATTGAATTAAAAATCATATGCAGTTACAGTTTTACGACATTCTACCTGATTCTTTAGCTCCTTGCTAGCCAGAGCTCTCAGGCTCTGATTAGTGGCAGATTATTAAATTCACGAGTAGGATTGATGTAAAAATAAAATAGGCCACATGCTTTTCACTTAGATTTTCTGTCTGCACTTTAATGGAAGCATTTGTCAGGAAATTTGGCTTCCTTGATTTCCTAGGTGTGACGACACTGGCTACAGAATTGCCTGTAAAAAACATTTAGTGATCTTTGTTTAAGCTGAAGCCAAATGCTAAGGAAAAAGAAACAAGCAAACAAAAGCACAAACACAAAACCTAGGGGCCTGGCATCACAGTGTCCGATCTATTGGATAATTACATTATTTTATTTAGTTGATATTTTGTTTTGAAATATGCAGGGCTGCCCTCATCCCAATTCTTTTTTTTTTCCAGTTAATAGAGTTACTTATCCTTCTTTACTGCTTTTTATACTCAGTAGAATAGTCATAATTAAATGCACCCAAAATTATGGAGATGTAGCACATGAAATATGTAAGGTCATAAACCGAAGAGGATAAAATGGGTGCCCTTCTGGGAAATGGATAATTTGGTCCAATAGCTCCATAGTCTTCATTTTAACTGAGACTCTAAAAATAAATCAAAGTTCTCAATACAGGGACCATTCTCTCACCTCCACCGGGCTAACAAACATGCACCCTTCAGGCCTTACATGTTGCCTCTTTCAGGGTGTCTGATGCCCAGCTGGGCTACATGTCCCTCTCCACTCCTCACCTCTTTTTAGTTTCAATGTACTTTTAATTTTTATTTATTTATTTTTAAAAATGTTTATTTATTTATTTATTTTGGCTGAGTTGGGTCTTAGGACTGTTCATTACAGTGGGCTTCTCTCTAGTTGTGGCGCGCGGGCTTAGTTGCCCTGCGGCACGTGGGATCTTAGTTCCCTGACCCGGGATTGAACTGGTGTCACCTGTGTTGCAAGGCGTATTCTTAACCACTGGACCACCAGGGAAGTTTCCCTGTTCCTCACCTCTTTAGGGGCAAACACCCTGGGGCACTTTCTGTGTCAGACCTCCGGTCTCTTTTATGATTGTATCTTATTTTTCATTGAATCCCCAGCCCCAAGGACATTGCTGGCCCACAGCTAGTCAGCATTCAATTATTACCAATAAAGGAAAGCCACCTAGGAGACAGTGGATTTGGAAATGCTCTGAAAATGTAAAGGGCAACACGGTCCATCGTGAAGTTACTTTATTTCTATTCACCTCCTCAACTGTTTAATTAGTGACTAATACGTGTTAGACACTCAGCAGATGCCTGAACATAGTTACAAAGATAGAGAAGTGCTTTCTACATAGTGTGTCTATAACAAAACTGGGGCTACATTAAAAAAAATTCACAAAGGACATATCCCAGCATTATCATAGGATAACAGAATCTTAAATTTGAAATAGAGCTCAGAGTACATTGAACTCAAATTCCACCTCATACAGTTTTTCCCTTCTACAATATTTCGACATGTTACTGTTGAAATTTTGGTTAAATACTGTAAGTGGAATATTCTATATTTGTGAATAGCCCATAATTGGTCTAAGGCTTTGAATGTTTTAAAGAGGAACTCACCTGAGGGCTGGAAAGTTATAAGAGTGACAAACAGATTGTTCTCTACCAGCTTCAGATCCAGAAGTCACATCGCCCACGTTTACTTAAAATAGGAAGTGAAGTTTGAGGTGAAGTTGTCAATTCTTCTTTCAGGCACTGAGCTGAAAGGGAGTGTTTTTGAAAGACATCCCCGATTTTCCTTAGGTCTTTAAGGCCAGTTCCTCCCAGAACTGAAGTGACCACGTGTCAGAGAAGAGTTGCTGTTGGAAGTCTTTGTTTCCACACAAGCCTGTCAGCCTTGCCATCTGGTTTCTGGAGTGTACAGATATCTCCTTGCCGTTAGGAGTGCTCATTTGCCAGGCTTTCAACAGAGAATGCAGCTTTGAACCATGTGCTCCTACTGAAAACTTAGATGAAGAAAATATGATTGAGGTTTAAAAGTGAGCCTAGCCAGTCGTGTTTGTCCCAGTCAAGAGTGAGGCTGTGCAGATCACGGAGAGGGATGGCACTTTCTGTCGCAGTATAGCATCTCGGTCACCCTGAGCCTGGGCCCCTCCTCCTGGAGTGCTGATGGGGTTCAGAATACCCCCAAATGCCTGACATTCTCTAGAGTAACAGCCAGGAGTCAGGTGGCCACACTCCCTTTGAGGATTGGAGTGTGTTATTTTGGTGTGTGCTTCTAGAAATTACATCTTTTCCTTCTCGCCGGGAAGTGGCTGGATCCCTGCAGTAAGCCCGCGCGTGGCGGCTCTGGCTCCTTTCTTGTCTCGGGGATGTGAGTGGGGCTCCACGTCTCTACCTGACAGAGATGGCCGTGCAAAGCCCAGCCTCTGGGAAGGAGCCTGCATCCATGTTCAGGATAACAGCCTCAGAAGCTCTCCCTTCAACCCCCGGAGAACATTCAGCCTCCTCCCAGTTCCCTGCTTGTGTCACGCCTGGTGTGGGGGGAGGCGATCTGGCTTCTGGTCAGAATCAGCTTTATTGATCTGTATCTGGCTGAGTGGAAAAGCTGCAGAGGCGACAAGAGATCAAGCGAATCGAGCACAACTTGACCCGACCTCTTACAAATGTTGGGCAGAGTTTCTGCTCAAAGAGGGAGGGACACCCATCACCGATTCGGTTTTCTCCCTCTGTCCTCTGCAAGGTCATCCTGCTGATAACAGATCTAGTTCAGACCTAGGATAACACCACGCAGCTGCATTGCCTTAAACAGAAATAGTGGGTAGTGCTGTGAATTCTTCCAGAACGGTGGCATGAACCCTGAGTGTCCTATGACAGTAGTTTGGCCATGCTCTCAGCTCTGGGGTTGCTGTACTCTGAGTAAAGCACTGGCAGCTGGGTGCTCTGTTCGGGGCGGCAGTGGCCAGGGGAAATCCACCCCAAAACGCCCTGCAGCTGCTCCAGCCTAAGGAGCGAGTTTTGGCGGACAATTTAGGAACTCTCCTAGTCTATCCGAAACCCCTGTGTCACTCACATCCTTTTCATGTCAGTTACTGCGAATGCTCCATAGTTTGTTAACAAGATACTCTTTCCATGTACGTGAGGAGGGGAGAGGTGGGGTGGGGGAGGGACAGAGGGGATGACGGATGGAGGGGAAGGAAAGAAAGTGGAAGGAGAGCGAAAGAGAAGGGAATCCCGCCTTTCCTAGTTTTCCCCGGACCACACAGCACCTTCCTACTGTTACAGAGAAAGAATATTCATGGCGTTCCTTAAAGATAATGAGGCAGACTTCATTTAGGACCCTAGCGGTTGGTGTAGGGACCAGGGTGATGGGATTTCACAAAGATACGGCTCAGCTCCAGATTCCTTGTGGGCCTGTGGGGGTCACAGCCAAGGGGCAGGGAGGGGGCACGGGTGGGACATTCCTGAGAGGGAACCTCAGGGCTTGGAGGGGTTCTGGCTGAACCCACCTACCAGTGGCAGGTGCGGTGAGAAACTGGATCAGATGTTGAGACTGGAGGGTTCTTGCAGGCTGACTTAGCAGGGTGCTTGCTAAAGTCGGCTTTTACAAGTAGGTGCACAGGTGGGCCTGGGAGGAGTGTCAGGACCCGGATTACAGCTTTGTCAGGCAAAGAACCTTTGTCACTCCCCAGCCTTCAACTCACGAAGGACTGAAAATTCCTCTAGCTTCCTTCCCCACTTGGAAGCCCCCTGGTCCTGAAGCTTATCCGACACCCTGTTCGTCTGCGACCTGACATATCAGAGTCCTCACATCAGTACTGTTTTCCTCCCCTGAAGTGTTGATGTTCACCCCAATTTCATTTGGGGGCCCTTTCTTTCCTTGCTGTACATACTTTTCACGGGCGAGCTCAGCCACCTGTTGGGTTCAGCCTCCATCTGTAATCTAGCTTTTCCTAAATCTCTGTCTGCAGGGTGTCCCTCCCCTGAGCTCTGGACTTCTGTGTTCAACTGAGTATGCGACAGTTTCCCCTAGACATCAGTGCAGACATAACTCAAATGGACATTTTCTGAAATTGAACTTATTTTCTGATATCAGTCCTTCCTTTGGAATTTCACAGGTAGTTCAGGAATCTAGTCTCTCACTGGAGATCCTTCCATCCTTTTCTTTGCTACCCATTTTCAGTAGGGTTACAGAACTTATATTAATTCCAAGTGTCTCTTCCTTTCTTTTGGCTTTTATTTGGAAATAGAATAAATAGATAAATAACATAAAATATCAATAAGAAAAATAAGTAAAAGAAATAAATGGAGAAACCATAACTGGGGAAATACCTTTTAACAATTTTATATTTGAACTATTACTTATGTCACCCACAATTGTTGAGAAAAATTAATGAGTTGAAGAAAACTCTATCAAATAAAAAATATATAAATGGAAAAAATTCCAATAATGTTTGCATTCAATTCTGTCAGTCACTTGACAATAAAGATAAACTAATTTTGAATGTAGTACTTTTATTATTTTAGATTTTTTTATTGGGGTCTACTTGATTTACAATGGTGTGTTAATTTTTCCTGTACAGCATAGTGACCCAGTTATACATATACATATATATCCTTTTGTATATTCTTTTCCATTCTGGTTTATCCCAGGATGTTGAATAGAGTTCCCCGTGCCATACCGTAGGACTCTGTTGTTCCTCCACGAATGTGGTACTTTTATAGAAGACAAGCTCTCCAGCGTGTTTTTGTTGGTTTTGCTTGCTTTTCAGCTGGCCACTGTGGGTCCCCGGATCCCATCGTGAACGGCCACATCAGTGGCGATGGCTTCAGTTACAGGGACACCGTGGTTTATCAGTGCAACCCCGGTTTCCGGCTCGTGGGGACTTCCGTCCGGATATGCTTGCAAGACCACAAGTGGTCTGGACACACCCCAGTCTGTGTCCGTAAGTACAGCCTGTGAACTAAGTCGGCGGGTGCTTCCCTTCGTGGTGTTTTCTTTTGTCATTAGGTCGTAACACAGACACGTTTAAGCTCAGAGAAAGGATGGAGAGCTGTCGGAAGAGAGAGAACGTGGGCGCTCCTCCCTGTCCGTCTTTGGTCCTTCTCCCGTTCCATGTCCTTCTGGCGCCTCCTCCAGGCTCCCTCCACATTGAATTTGCTCACCAGCTCATCTCAGATGGGTCCCAGGATGAGGGATGTCAGGCATTCATTCCCCCAACGTTGTCCCAGGACAAGAAGGTGGAAACAGCATCCCACCAGAGGAGGATAGAGGTGCTGGGTCCGAGTCTGCAGGTTGGCTTTGCAGGGGCCCCACGGTAGCCACCCGCCAAGCTTCTGTGTTGTTTTGTGTTCTTGTCATTGCTTCATCAAGAACGCAGAGAGTTTGTACGCAGTCCTCCCTTTAATAAAGAGGTGAAATTGTATGTAACCGTTGTCCTCAAACTTTATAACTTGAGAGACGAATGCTGACTCCTATTTTTAGAAGATTGTACCCTTATGCAAATTTCCTTTTAAACCAATTTTTTTTCCTACTATGTTCTTTATTTTCTTAAACAAAGGGATTGTTGATGTAAGTTTAGGACAGTGACAAGTGTTCTCTGTGATAGTGCTGTGGTAACTGTACACAGTTCCAGGGTGAAAGCTTTACTTAGAAGAAAAAATTGTTGACAAGATAAATGAGAAGGAAAACACCAGTTTCACAACTGTAATGTGTTTCTTTTGAAAGGGCCAATGAAGGATATGTTCATGATTTATATTGCTGTTATTGTGGACATGACATAATGAGGGTTGGCTATGTTCCAAAGGACCATACAATAGGGAATGTCAAAGAAAATATGATTTGAGCATGTACTCTTATTTTTCCTAATTTCATGATGTTTAAATTGATATTGGATTAATTTATGCATACACAATTTAAATTATCATCCAAGTCCCTATAATGTTTCAAGATGAGAGTTCCAAAAAATTAGCTGGTGTGTTCTAAGGGGAAAATATTCAGAACTCATGATTAATACAAAAATTTAGCATCTCTTGTTTTTCACTGCTTTATTTTAAAATTACCTGATATTCTATCATGATGTAAGAAATAATAATAATGATGATGATGAAGAAAGTACATTTGCCAGGTGCTAGTTATTTTCCACGATTATAATAAAAACCTGTGGGTTCAGCCCGTGATTCTTTCTCCCAATATTCCCTTCCAAATATAAACACAATCTGCAACATATCTGATTAGCTGTCAACCCCTTAATTCATACATTTAACATACCTGTACATGTATTAATAAAGAATGCCAGGTGAGAGTGATGACTTGTTAATGTGGACCTGTCTTCCTCCGTAGCCATCACCTGTGGCCACCCGGGGAACCCTGCCCACGGCTTCACTAACGGCAGCGAGTTCAACCTGAACGATGTCGTGAACTTCACCTGCAACACCGGCTACTTGTTGCAGGGCGCATCTCGAGCCCAGTGTAGGAGCAACGGCCAGTGGAGCAGCCCTCTGCCCACGTGCCGAGGTAGGAGAGCTTCCGGGGTTAGTGAGGGCTGAATCATAACACCCAGGAGCCTGTCTGCGTGCATAGAGGGTGAAGCTTCCCCTCCAGGGTCAGGGCTTCTGCAAGCGCCTTTTGTTGTGGTGGGGAAACATTTCTGAGTGTAACGCGCAAATCGCTCCATGGCCTCTTTCTTGCTATTGGACAGATATTCAATCAAAAAACCCTGGGATTCTCTACTTCAAAGACTACTCATCTTCCGTTTGTCTTTCTCTCCATTTATGTACTCATTTATTTCTGCCACATATGTTCCACATCTTTGGTCCCTAAGCTTCTAGCCTTATGGATATACTTGAGAAGTTCTTATTGCTTTTAAATCTCAAGTTTTAGAAATTCACTTCTTTAAAAATAGACACATAGATCCGGACTAACACCTAAATTTCCAAGGGAATGCTGCTTTGTAGTTTTTGTATTTCTAGATGTTTGAGCTCATGCTGTTTAAGGTTTTGCTTCAAATACTTTCTCTTAAAACATCTCCTTCAAATATTTTCCATTAAAACATCTGTCTTACTGAAGACGCATGCATGTCCTTCCATGTGAAGGTGAAGTTTTTTGTTGTTTTGTTTTGGTTTGGATTTTTTGGTAATAATATGGTATTCAAGGCAGACACTTACGGAGGTCCCTTGCTCTGACAATCACCCACCTTCCCACTGGGCTCCAAGGGAGTTGTATTCAAATGCAACAATAGCAGAATGGGAATCCAGGCAAGTTTTAAATAGCAGTTATGTGAAATTGGCTACAAACTGTGGAGTCTGGCACGCGTCTATATCAGAGTGCTTGGCTTAAGCTCAAAGACAAAGTAAAGCCTCCTAATTCCACTTCCCTCTAAAACTCCCTTTTCAATGTTGGAAAGTCTTGCTGTGAAGAGCAGAGGCCTCAGGTTCCGTGTTCTCACTGTCCCCAGAAAGCAGGCTTCAGGTGTGTCCTGTTTGGGGGGGATGGAGTATCTCACAGAGACGCCCCTGGTTTCTTGTTCCAAAGCTCCAGCTGGTCTCCTGACAACGTGGGGCTCTGGTCAGCTTGGACATTGACAAGTTTATCTTGTAGTTTATATATTATTATTATAATTGTATTAGTCAGGGCCATGGAACGGGGTGACCGGGGTTAGGGGACATCTTGGAATGTGTGAGCCAGGGCAGGAAGCTGGCTCCTAAATGACCTCTAGCCCCTCTGCCTTCCACATGGGGACACCTTGGCAAACCCTAAATGCTTACTGAGCATCGTGATGCACGTGGCTGTGATGAGCAGGGTGACTCAGCCTCACCCTCACCTCTCACAGGGAAACGTGGGGCCCATGTTTCTGCCTGGAGCCCTGAGCATGTTGACAGCAGTGGAAAGGCTTAGCTGTAGGTGTCTGCCACTTGGTAAGGCAGCTGCAAAGATTTAGGAAAAGATTAAACACCTTTAATCAAACTGTTTTCTCTGTTGTCTACAACAAGGAAAAAACAGCACAACTGAAAGAATGGTTACAAATGAAGGCCCTTAAATTTGGGTTCAGTTTATCTTCACACAGGGTTACGGCCTAACTGTGCCTTTGATGCCTTAGGTGTATGAGAACCATCTATACCCATTCCCCCCAAACCCTTCTCCTCAACTTAATTTAACATTTATTAAGCACCTACTGTGTTCCGAATGCTGGCTGCACACTGTCAGTACAGAGATGGGTGTAATACTTAATACTTTAAGTAGATACCAATCCGGGGGCTAATTAGGGGGGAGAAGGTCCCCACAGCTGCTGAGACTTTGTCCACTGGACACAGTACCTTCTGGCTAAATGAAAGATTGAGTAAGTTCAAAACAGCAGGCTTTTAATTATCAAAACTTCTTTTGTTCCTGTACTTCATTTTCCTCTAACTTATGCCAAAAAGAGAGAGAGAAGAAATTAAATGCCTATCATTTATTAATGGTTTTTGGTGTTTTACAATAGATACTAGGTTCTTTAGATATCTATGGCACAGTTTAAAGAATGCTAGAATGTGTTTTAAAGTCTTCAGTATTGATTTTGACTTTTCTTACCTTCCTCCCTTTTCTTGAAAAATAGGAATGGTCTTATTTTTTTAGTAGACGTTATTATTATTATTTTTTTTTGTGGTACGCGGGCCTCTCACTGTTGTGGCCTCTCCCGTTGCAGAGCACAGGCTCCGGACGCGCAGGCTCAGCGGCCATGGCTCATGGGCCCAGCCGCTCCACGGCATGTAGGATCTTCCCGGACCAGGGCACGAACCCGTGTCCCCTGCATCGGCAGGCAGACTCTCAACCACTGCGCTACCAGGGAAGCCCCAGTAGACGTTATTTTTTAGAGCAGTTTAGGTTCATGACAAAGTTGGGCTGAAGGTACAGAGATTTCCCATAAACCCCCTGCCCCCACCCATGCACAGCCCCACTTCACCCCCCAATGTCACCACCCCCACCAGATGGTGCATTTGTTATCATTGATGAACCTGAATGGACACATCATCTCACCCAGAGTCCGCAGGTGACATGAGGGTTCACTCTTGGTGTTAGACGGTCTGTATGTTTGGACGGGTGCACAATGAGTGACACGTATCCACCACCGCCATGTCTTGCAGAGTGTTTTCACGGCCCTAAAGTTTCTCTGTGCTCCACTTCCTCATCCCTCCTCCTGCCCCCAGCCCCTGGCAACCCCTGATCGTTCTCCTGTCTCCATAGTTCTGCCTCTTCCACAGTGTCATACAGTTGGAATCACACAGTATATAACCATTTCAGATTGGCTTTTTTCATTTAGTAAATGCATTTAAGTTTCCTCTGTGTTTTTTAATGGTTTGATAGCTCATTTCTTTTCAGTGATGAATAATATTCCATCGTCTCGATGGACCACAGTTTATCCATTCACATACTGAGGGACATCCGGGTTGCTTCCAAGTTTTGGCAACTATGAATAAAGCTGCTGTATTCATTCCAGTGCAGGTTTTTGTGTGGATATAAGTTGTTAACTCCTTTGGGTAAATATTAAGGAGCATGATTGCTAGATTATATGGTAAGAGTATGTTTATTTTTGTAAGAAACCCTAACTGTCTTCCAAAGTGGCTGCACCATTTTGCATTCCCCCCAGCAATGATGAGAGTTCCTGTTGCTCCACACCCTCGCCAGTGTTTGGTGTTGTCAGTGCTCTGGATTTTGGCCATTCTAATAGGTGTATAGTGGGATCTCATTATTGTTTTAATTTGCATTTCCCTGATGACATATGATGTGGAGCATCTTTTCATAGGATTATTTGCCATCAGTAGGTCTTATTTGCTGAGGTGTCAGTTAAGGTCTTTGGCCCATTTTTAGTTGGGTTGTTTGTCTTCTTATTGTTGAGTTTTAAGAGTTTTTTTTTAGGGCTTCCCTGGTGGCGCAGTGGTTGAGAGTCCGCCTGCCAGTGCAGGGGACACGGGTTCGAGCCCTGGTCTGGGAGGATCCCACATGCTGCGGAGTGGCTGGGCCCGTGAGCCATGGCCGCTGAGCCTGCGTGTCCGGAGCCTGTGCTCCACAACAAGAGAGGCTGCAACAGTGAGAGGCCCGTGTACTGCAAAAAAAAAAAAAAAAAAAGAGTTTCTTTTTAATGTTTCAGATTACTGTCCTTTATCAGTTATGTCTTTTATAATCTTTTAACCTGTGGCTTGTCTTCTCCTTCTCTTGACACTGCCTTTGGAAGAGCAGAACTTTAAAATTAGTACTTAATTTTAAAAGCTGACACTTCAAAAACGTCTGATGAAGGAGGAGATGACTGACAAACAGTCGTCCAAGTGCTGAGGGGATTGGAAATCACCCCCTCATCTCCCGGGTACCTCCTGCTCATGTTTCTGTTATTTTCTATTGCTCTGTTTTGCTTCATTTATGAACTAAGAGATACAATCTAGTGCACAGAATTTACATGCATATTATTCGACCAGGAAAAGCATGAATTCAAAGAGATCAGACTTATAAGGACAGTGAAGTGTCAGAAAAAAATGGCGTGAAACTCAAAAAGTTAAAGTTAACAAAAATAGCTACTCTATTCATAAAACTTCCAGGGATTCTTCAACGTGTGTACTGCAGTATGGCCTGATTCTTACCTTATGTGGTTCCTTGAATAAACCCCCAGATGGTTCAGGGTGTTGTGTCTCACATCAGCATCCTGTTGTGCTTGATTTCTTCTCCCAAATACTTGATGTGATTCTCAGATGTCTAATCTGCGGAGGTCAATGAGTTGTGGAATCCTGAGTAGTCCTACAGCATCTGGTTAATGATGCAAAAGAGAAACTCCACCAGGACTTTGGAATGAATTCCCAGTAAATCTGTGCTAAAGTGAGGCTGACTGAGACACAGATTTCCACAAAGTCTCTCCACCCTGGACTCACCTTTTATCCCCAGACTCAGCCCTTCCCAGGGAAAAGCTCTGGCCATGCCAGCTGTGTTTGTGATAAATCAGAACCCTCCAATCCAGGAAGCGACTCACCCCCTGGTTCTATCTTACAAACAGGACCAGGAAAATAAATAAATAAAAGAAGGGATCCTTTTTGCTAGTAGTCATATCTTTCTGGAATAAATAAATTATATGGATATAGATTTCATAAAAAGGAATGAAAACAAATGTCTTCACATTTATTTTAAGAATCAGATTATGCCTACTGTTCCAGAGGCCCCCGTTTCTATAGAAGAGCTTTCTGAGTCTTTGTCTCCTAAATTCAAATATGTGTCAACATGAGCTTAAAAGTTCAGTCAGTTCAAGGAGAAATAAATGAGATATACCAAGGCTGGCAGTTTTAGGATGAGTCGTCACTTAATATTTTCTTTCCTTGTGTAATAATTTTTGTGTTACATGCAAATGTTTGGAGGTTTTATTTTTTCTTTCTTATCTACAGTTTTGTGGGATCGTCCATTTAAACTCAGAGAATTAAAATATATGTCCTTTGCTATTACAGACACGAGTATAAAGAAAATTAAGAAAATATAGGGTGAGTGAGGGTTCTGTTCTGGTTAGAGAGGAATAAAAAAGGAAACAAAAAAAACTCACTCAACTTGCATCACTAAATCCAGGGTCTTGTAGTGAATCCTCAAGTTCACTGGAGAATATCAGTTTTCTTCTATGAACAGTCAAAGAAATACTACCTTCTTCTTAGGTTCCCATGAGTTCTAAGTAAGCCAGTGCACTGAAATGCTTAGCAAAGTGCCTGGTGCATAGTAGGTGCTCAGTCTCCCTGCCCCCACTCCCACCCACCTCTGAAATTTAACTAGAATCGACTATAATCAATCAGAACCTTCTTTATCAAACCCGAATGTCTCATTACACCTAAAACCAATTTCTTTATTCTTATCAGTTAGTGATAAAAGATGAAAGGTAACTTTCATATGTTTGAAAAATAGTCATCATAAGTTGCTTTTGGTGACTGGTAATCCTACATTTAAATTTTGATTCATCCAAGTAAACACATTGGGAATGTATATTCTGTGTGATACACTGAATAGTCACCTCACCTTTGATTGTCCTCTCAACTTTGCATAATCCCTTCTATTGAAAAATTTAAAAAACACATATTACACAGAACCCTAATCAATTATGAATGCCTTTAAAAAAATTTATTGAACTAATTCTTACCCATTTTTCCCACTGCCAAATAATTTAAACTGGCTATATTTCCTTTACAAAGCATCATTTTCTTACTTTCCTGCTTATGATCAGGTTTTTAATGAGCCATAAAAGAAAACAAGAAAGAAGCAAGAAACAGGAGTAGACACAGCAAAATAAATGTAAACACAGGCTTAAGCAAAAAAACAAAAACAAAAAAAACACATTAGGAAGATATGGGGATAGTTCCTTCCTTCCTCCCTCCCTCCCTCCCTCCCTTCCTTTTCTCATAAAGCCCTAAGGCCACAGAAGGAGTTGCAGAAGTCATCAGGTAGTCAGGAGCTCTGACCCTTACCTAGTTCTGGTGTGACCACTTTCGTGACCTTGGGTATGTTACTGATCAGTATATGAATGTCTTCTTTACCCTCCAACATACACAAATGTCCCCTGGAACACATTTTGTGCCTTCATGACTCCACACAGGCTATGTACATATGATATCAATATTTCTCATTGTCTCCAACTGAGGAAATTCCGTTCTCTGTCAGGTTTTAACACCTGAACATCAAGGCCAAGTCTCAGCGCTTGGCGTGTTGAGGGGTGATACTAAGATGAGGGGAGACTTCCACAATGGGTCTCTCACCAGTTTCTCTCTGATGCTCTGCCCTGCTAGACATCGTGTCTCCAACTAAAAAAGTAAAATAGTTCCAGCAGGTGTGACCTGGTCTGACTTATCTTCACACCGTCAACTTTACTGGTCATTTCAGGCGCCACAGGATGATTTAAGTAATTTGACCCCTCCTTCTGCTTTGCTGACAGCTCACCTCTGTCCATCATATGAAGTCTCAGTCCACCAGATTCCAGATAGGAATTGTGCACAAAATAGGAGAAAGAACAGAGACGGGAGAGCAGTGCGTGGATGGACTGGGTACTGATGAGCTGTCCAGGCCGGCAGCCTGCCCTCCGTATGGTAAAGCACACTCGTGTGCAGCAAAGACTTGGAATGTTTCAGAGTTCTGTCGTGGACAAATAAGTTAAAACCTTCCTGCCTTATTTTTTTTTCCCCAAGCTGGCAGATACAGCTGAATCTCCTAGTGGAACGAATAAAATAAAGAGGAAGGGATATAATAGATGTTTCTGACTGCAATTATGCAGGACTATATTCTGTAGCACTAATTCCACAGGATGGGACTGAGAACAGCGTGAGCAGGTTTAGAGTGTTTGTAGACATCTCTTCCAGCATCAAGAGCAATTTGGTTTCCGTCTTGGAGCTCATGGAATCTGACTTTGTCAAGCATTTTTATTGCCTGTTTTTTTAAGGATGCTGAAGTAGGTGAAAAGGTGGGGAGGAGCCTGGGACTCAGCACTTCTTCCAGGCAATTCTAATGCAGCGTAAAATCCCAGAGTCGGGCTTCCCTGGTGGCGCAGTGGTTGAGAGTCCGCCTGCCGATGCAGGGGACACGGGTTCGTGCCCCGGTCCGGGAAGATCCCACATGCCGCGGAGCGGCTGGGCCCGTGAGCCATGGCCGCTGAGCCTGCGTGTCCGGAGCCTGTGCTCCGCAAGGGGAGAGGCCACAGCAGTGAGAGGCCCGCATACCGGAAAAAAAAACAAAAACAAAAAAAATCCCAGAGTGGTCGTCAATATCGTCCGTAAGGAGGATGTCCGTGTCTCCCACACACGGTGCCGCGGACAAGAGTGGCCCCCAAGGAGAATTCTGCTTCGAGGTTTCAGAGCGCTTGGGCATGAAACTCGTGAATTCTGAGCAGCTCTCCTCCCGACATGGTGGGGCTCAGAGAGCCCTGCTCTCCTCGGCCGGCAAAGGGGGGATGCAGGCGGACCTCACCGTTACCTGAGCGGTAACTGCTTCTCTTTTCTTTCTCTTCTTGCCTCCAGCCCCACCCTTCTCTTGACCCCAAACACATAATGGCACTTGCTTTGTGCACTTCGTCTTTCTCACCCACCCCACAATCAGGCTGCATTCAGGAAAGCTGGGCCCGAATATAAAACTATGAATTAAAGAAAGGAGGAGCCCAGTGGGGCATGCGGAGCCCCGGGGCGCATGAGGCATGGGCCGGGCGCCCTGGCGCAGGAAGGCTTGGCACCTCCACGTGGGTCGCCTAAGTGGTGTCCTTTCCTCTTACTGCAGAGAGTCTGCTGTGGTTTGGGGACCGTGCTCTAAGTGCGATGTAAGCGCAAACTCGACACCATAGCGTCTTTGGCCTTCGGGCCAAGGCAACACCTTCCTGCTTTTGAAGGTCAGACACAAGGGAGCTGTTTCTGTCTCCTGGGCTTGACATGCAACTCCAAGTGCCCAATGGGCCGATGCAGGTGTTTTTCAGGTCATAAAAATAATCGTGCAAGTCAGTGACACTTTTTCCAAATAGCTAATGCCTGCTATTATGGCGGGTTTGGTGACAATTTTATTGCAGGTGCAATGCACTATGGAGCCTTAAAAATACCTGCCGGGGCTCCATAAGCATGTTTGCTTGACTCGAAAGAACTTGTCTTTCTTCTATTAACTCAAGATTGGTTTAAGAAGGACAGGACATTATTCTGCAGCGCTGAAAGGGACCCTTGTCCGCCTCGGATCCGCCCACCCCGCCGTCCTGGGGACGGAGAGAAATCAGGGTGCAGACGGGCAGGGTTTGCCTTTGGCCGCTGGGACACTGAGTGCAGTGGCTGCCTGGGAACTTGTCATGCTACCGGCTTCTGAGCCAGAAATATCTGGAGAGAGCACGGCTCCCCAGCAGCTGCCCCATTCAGCGGTGGGCGGGTCAGAGAGAGAGAATTGGGGCTCTTTCTTTCCTCTGCACCTGCAAAAGCACGTGGCTGGTTCCCTCCCAGATGCCAGCCGGCACTCAGGCTCAGAGAGTGTCATTCAGATGAACCACTGTCACTGCCGGAGCTGTTTCTACAGGGGAAGAAGCTTAAATCAGAGGCTGCCTTAATTTACACTTCTATTAAGTGTTGATGGAGGAGTTGTCATTTTTGTCTGCTTTAGACACACAACAGAAATTACTCAGGCACATATAGAAGCATTAGTGCACGTCAGGGTGGGCTGGTAATTAATTACTGTGTCCCAGGCTGTCCTGAGGTATCACAGTCGCATACAAATATGTAGACTAACTTCAGCCATTTCTGTTTTAACATTTTCATAACATAAAAACCTAACCAGGGAAACGAATTTTAGACCTTACATTGAAGAAGCCTATTATTGGGAAACAGTTAAAGACTGTCAGCCTCATGTTGTTAAAGGTGCTATAGTAGCCGATACATTGCTTGAAATTTTTTGAAGCATAATGGCCCAAAGCAGGAAGTGGAATTCGTCAAGGGTGCAGAATTTCACAAGCTTTGGCTGTCATGCTGTGGTCCCTCCAACTTTCTAAAACCACGAGGAGGAGTTTGCCTTCTCTGCCCGTCTGTCTGTTTTGCTTATAAACGTGTAGCTGCATTTGCATAATGCACACCGCGCTTTCCTTTGCAGTGGTGAACTGCTCGGATCCAGGCTTTGTGGAAAATGCCGTTCGTCACGAGCAACAGAATTTCCCCGAGAGTTTTGAATATGGAATGAGTGTCGTTTATCACTGCAAGAAGGGATTTTACTTGCTGGGATCTTCTGCCTTAACCTGCATGGCAAATGGCTTATGGGATCGCTCTTTGCCCAAGTGTTTGGGTAAGTGAGGGTCCTTTTGGCCACAGAGCCCTGTAAGAACACCACCAACAGAACACGGTTTTTTTCAAGTATTCAAAACGGTATTGACTTTTAATTCTCTCTACCCACCCCCATCACAAATTATATTTGTTATTATGACAACTTTATAGGTTGGCCAGAAATCACCAAATGCAGCTCACACTAGTTTCGCGGGAATAAAGGGGCAGGGGTTCTGGCCTGCTCGCAAAGCTGGCCCCAGAGGGAGATGGACTCGGCTCGCGGGCTCCGCCTGGACCGGGCTGTCTCTGTGTCTGCTGTTCCTTCTTGTCTCCTGCTTCGGGCCAGCAGGGAGGCTAATCCACCGGTTCAAACGGGCGCCAGCGGCCTCCAGATGGCGCCTCTATCAACGCCCCGAATCTCTCAACACCATGCATCTTTCTGGACCCAGGTTCAGAAATACTGGCAAGAGGCTATAAACGGAGTCTCCATCTATTGACCTAGTATCTGTGGCCGGAAGGGTGGCGCTCTCTGAGGGGCCTAATTTGGGTCTCATCAGCACTTCTGGTACAGTCTGATGTGAACATGATAAAAAGGATAGTGTCCTGGTCGTAACTTCCTCCTGACCCATGGGTTTAAGCAAGAGGAGGGCGGATTGCCGTGAAGAGCAGGGTGCTCAGGGCAGACAGAATGATAGGTCGCCACTATGGCGCCCCTCAAAACACCATTAACAGTACATTTTAGACCATATAGGTTCACAAGGACACTTTCTTTTTTACCCAAATAGCTATAGTATTAGTTTCTTTCACTTGAAAAATCATATTGTCCTTTAGCTCAGAGAGAATTGTCTTGTTAAAACATAGTGTGAGAATGAAGGAAAAGGAGTCACTCTCCTTGGCCTTTTAAAAATCAGTCAGAAACAAAACAAAACAATCCTTATCTTTTTAGTATTCATTTTGTGTGGGTAGAGAAAATAGGAAATGACAATCACATTATAAATTGAACTTACTGAAAAAAGTGATAATCCATTTTACCTGTGACAATTACGGCGTTTTCAGTACATTTTCAGAGTGGATTGGTGCTGGAGACATTTTTCCTGCAAGTCAGGGTCCCACAAAGCCCTTTCAACCTACCCGGAAACCTGCCTCAAATTCTAACTGTAACAAAACAATGAATTTCTACAGAGAAAGAGAGCGATGACTTTCAAAAACAAACATACAGGCTTACATGGCAAAACACATCTGTAAATGTATTACTATCCTCATCAAGCTTTGTTTTCTGGTTTTCTGTGCCTTCACACACGGGAATTTTTCAGAGAAATTAGTTTTGTTTTGTTTGTTTTTCTCCCCAAAGCTTTCTCTTGCATCTTGCCTGGTGTCTGTGAGACTTGTATTGGTTGTTGCAATGAGGCCAGTGTGCTCCAACCTCCAGGAACCAGGTTTTAACTGACCTCATTTTCCAAGGGGTGACTTCCCACCACTTGCGGTCATGAACCGCTGGAATTACCGTGAATCTGGGAATACATGCTCGCAGAGGAGCGTTTTGTTTTCACGTGCTCTTCAGCAGCTAACCTCCATCTCTATTTTTGCTGTTATACTGTTCCACTGAGTTTTTTCTCTTTTATTTCACCTGGAACTGATCATTTACCAACAATTTCACTGATTCAGCTCTAGTTAGCTTCTTTTTAGGACTCCGTAGATACACTCCTCTTGTCCAGTGAGTGGATGTCAGTGTAAGACGGTCTCAGGGGAGGGCTTATGTGACTCGGGATGGGTGATGCCTTCCAACCTTTCTAACCTGCCCCTCGGGCTGGCATCACGTTGGGGTTGTCGGTGACCGAATGTAGCCCCTCGAGGATGTTAAACCAGCAGAGCCTTTGAATACTCTGTGGCATCATCAGCCCAGTTAGCTGTTTGTACGCGGGATAAAATTTGCCCATGGCTAACCCTAATTTTGGACTTTATAGAAAGGGAGAGATATGTCTTTACCATCCTATGGTAATCTGGATTCTAGAATTTTCCTTCTTGAGGGATAATTATGATTAGATGATGGGCCTGATTTGGTATAATTATAAAGAAATGAGTGGACTACTTGAGGAAAATATTAATCAGTAATTTATTATATTTTTTTTTACTTAGACATTTTAGATTGCCACCTATTCAAAGAAAAATTGTTAGATGGTCTCTCTAGACATGGGAACTGGAAGAGGAAGCAGATTTGACTGAGTTTTGTCCCCAAGCAAAGCATGATTGTCATACTAACTGGAGAAATAATGGAAATAGTTTTGGTGAATCTATGTTAGTTTCCAACATTTTGTATAACACTGCTTATTTAGGATACAGTTAAGGGCAGGTGGAAAAAATTTAGGTAGAGTGACTTTCTTTTTTGAAAACATAAATATCAATTTCTACCTTAAGCAAAGGTATCTTAACCTAATAAAAAAAACAAACAAAAACTTCATTGATGGACCCTTTCGTGGACTTCAGTAACGTGACTATTCAGGGTAGGAGGAGGGTCGTCTGGAAATTGGTGTTTCTTATCCACAGGGCACTGCAGCGATGTGCAGGGTATTTGGGTGTTTTTGTTAATAGGTGATGATTGTATGAGTCTCTGAGGGACACTGACCAACACAAAGCAGCTTAACAGGAACAATGTACTCATTGATTTGATTTGATTTTTTTCTTAAGTTATTTCGTGTGGACACCCAGGGGTCCCTGCCAATGCCATCCTAACTGGAGACCTGTTTACATCTGGAGCCGTGGTTCACTACTCATGCCAAGGGAGACGGAGTCTCGTAGGCAACAGCAGCAGGACTTGCCAGGAAGACAGTCACTGGAGCGGAGCCCTGCCCCACTGCACAGGTGGGCATGACACACTCAGCGCTTCATTCCAAATATTGGGTAGCGGTGCCATTCTTTGAAGTTGGTATTATTCCGTTCCAGCCAAGTACGCCTTTCTGATATAGCGTCAGCGTCGTCTTCATCTTCCTTCCCTTTAAACACCTATCACGGCACATGTTCCTCTGCAGGAGTCTCCCTAGCACCTGAGTAGGAAGCTTGCTCACCTTGACTCAGTTTGCCCCTGTTTTTCCCTCCTTTTCTGTGCTTCCTCTGAGTTCTTCCACATCTTTCCTGTCTCTATCGTCAATTGTTAAGTCAATCCTGTTTGGAAAAAATATCAACTTAATTCTTCCATGAATGTTTCATAATAAACAAAACATATAAACATAATAAACAAAATAAACATAATCAGCAGATCGACACAGTGTAGAAGCATCAAACCTCTCATTTGATTTTTTTCGTTCCCAACACACCTTCACCCCCATCTCCTCGTCAGCATCCTCACCAGCATTTCCAACAAGCAATTCCTGCATTTACCATCCCCAGTATTTTATTTCTGCTAAAGAATATCAATTATTGTTACAACCATATTTTAATAAGCTATTTTGATTGTAGTTACACAGAAACAATTTCTTAGCGTCTTTCGTTTTTGTGCTGTAAGAAAGAAAATCTTTCTCAGGAGATTTCCAGAATGCTGTATGACTGTAACCACGTTCGATACACATTTACATAAAGTTTCATTCCCTTTAAACATAACAGCGTTGTTATGTCAAACGAGTCTAACAGCATTGAGTATTGCCATACGTGTTTGTGTTCCATAGGAAATAATCCTGGATTTTGCGGTGATCCAGGGACCCCAGCACATGGGTCTCGGCTTGGAGATGAGTTTAAGGCCAAGAGCCTTCTCCGCTTCTCCTGTGAAATGGGCTACCAGCTGCGGGGCTCGGCAGAGCGAACGTGTCTGCTCAACGGGTCATGGTCAGGACTGCAGCCCGTGTGCGAGGGTAAGTTCAAGCCTGAAAGTCAGCGTTTCAGGTTGAAACCAGGTAACTCAATGTAAAATGACGAGTAACATTCCACAAAAATCCTACAGGTTTACACTATTTCTACAATTAACCTACTTACCCCCCAAACATATAAGAGAATCATCAAAAAGCACAGCTGGGCATACGGAGATACCTGACTGTTCAAAAGATCATATGACGCTGTCCTCACCCTTTGAAAGTCCATGGTCTAAAGGAGGTGTCTGTCTTCTCCTGGTGATGTTCTCTGGGTGACTTTGCCGTGTGTTGTGGCTGCTGGTGGTGAGAGCTGAGGCGAAGGAGTTGTGAGTAGAGCAGAGTGAGTCGCTGCTGGGAGCTCCCTGCAGGCTGGAAGAGGCTTCTGTTCACATGTTACTTCCAGGCTGTTGGTGGTCCTTGTTCAGAGCCCTGTGTTGCAAAAGATTCTCGCGTTACTTTCCGTATAATATTTTGGAGTGAGTATATTTTATTGTACTATTTAAGAGGCATGATAGGAAATGGGGGGAAACCCCAGTAATAACAGTAAAATGCCACGGCTCTTTATAACACGATGTCATGTCTTGGCAATGCCTATCTTAAGCAAAGGTGAGCTGACATGTCACGAGTGTGTTCAGAGTCTAGAAAATAACTGAGTTAGAATTCGGACAGATAAGACTTTAACATTTGCACACAAACTTCTCAGTGACTGAATTTTCGAGTCTAAAACAGTTACACAAATTAATTACCTATTTTTACATGTATGGAACACTTTCCATAGAATTTGATCAGCTTGAATAAACTCACACAATATCAACACCAGAAATATAGATCAAGTTGCCTTAATCTCTATTTTCCCTACTATGTCAACTCTCCTTGTACTGTCACTCATTTTATTATAGGTATTATATAGGTAAGTAGGATATAATATGCATGTATCTAATCTGACTGTATTTTACATAGTTAACTGTATCATATGTAGTCTACATAATATAAAATGATATATATGAATAAGCCAATCCTATGTATGCGTGTGTGTGTATCCTCTCATTGAGAGTCAAAGAGTATCCTGGTTATTATAGTCAAAGACCTATCTATCTCTCTATAGAGATAAGTATACATGATAATCCAAGATAATGTTTGACTCCAAATTGCCTCTTGACAATCAAGTTAATGTAAATCTTAAGATTAGGCCCTAAAGAAGTTAAATCAAATATGACTAAATAGTTGTGGGGAAATGTCATCTGCAGCTGTGATTTGCAGGATGATGCCATTTCTATTGACTGAAGTATGCAATTGTAAGTTAGTAGAACTTTTCTCACTCTCAGTTTCCTCCCCTCTTGTAGAAATTTGAATGTTAAAATTTGCATGAGAGCATGTCTTTCTCACCAAAACCAGAACATTTCATTTTCTGTTCCATAATATAGTACCTCAAAGTTACACATGACCTCCGTAATCTACAATTACACCCCATCTAACCTTTTCTCTATACCACACCTGTGAATTTTTGGTCCAGAAGTAGTTGAACATTATGAAAATTAAATAAGATTTTACATCAATCCATGACATATTAAACGATAGTAGGCCCACCTTCTTATTGAGAACAACTATAAAACAACAAAATACGTGAGACAATTACGTGAGTTATTAAACAACTGACAGGGCGTGACTGTGTTCCTTAGGAGAAAATAAATAAGGTGAGCTCCACAACCCCTCTGTCACTCTGTGCATTTTTCTTGCTGGGAAGCTGGGAAGCAGAACCCAGGTGGTACAGTGACTTGGTGAGGTGATGAGGTAGAAATTGTTTTAGGTTACTGAAATGGAATTTGCAGAAACGGGAATCCAGGAGGAGGGAACTGACAATGGGAGGGCCCCAGAATTCTGTAGGCGTTTTCACAGGTGACTCAGCTGAGGGCTGGGCCGACAAGCACCCGTGAGACTCAGTGATGCACAGACCTTCTTAGCGGAGAGCAGACCTGTGATAATAGAAGTCACACTGTACTGAGAGACACTGTACACTCAGGATGCTTCTTGGAGGCCTAGAGAGCCCGTACATTGTGAATAGGTACCACTCCCTAAAATCAGGGGGACAGGCTAGAACTAAGAGCAAATCATGTTAGGACTCAGACTAACTAGCTCTCTGCTAACAGAATAAAACTGACCACAAGACCCAGAAGATCTATAATTACTTTAAAAACCTACCAGAGTAAAGCCCAACATCATTTTAAAGGAATGACATGCTCCATGCAGTAGTTCATTCACAATGTCCAGCATACAATAAACAGTTACTGCATCGGCACAACCCAGAACAATATGACCCATAGTCCAACCAACCAACCAACCGACCAACCAACTAAACA
Source organism: Mesoplodon bidens (assembly GCF_964165515.1). Lineage (NCBI taxonomy): Eukaryota > Metazoa > Chordata > Mammalia > Artiodactyla > Ziphiidae > Mesoplodon > Mesoplodon bidens. The sequence continues at coordinate 31,901,085 of NC_138181.1, read as the reverse complement.
AACAATAGAGATAGAATCTGATCCTGAGATGACCCAAATGTTGAAAAACACAATAAGGATTTAAATAAGCTATTAAAAACATGTTCAAGACTTTACAGTAAATTGAATTGAAACAGGGAATCTCAACAGAGAAATGAAAATAATGAAAGAGAATCAAATGGAAACTCTGGAAATGAAAAGTACATTATCTGATAAAAAGTTTTCTGGATCAACTTAGCAGATGAAAAATGTCAGAAGGATCAGTTAACTTGCATACAGGTCAGTGAAAATTATCCAATCTGAAAAACAGAGGGAAAGAAAATGGAGAAAAACAATCCCAGCACAATAATTTCCTACTGCATAATATCAAGTAGTTTAATGTACTTGTAACTGGGGTTCTAGAAGAGAAGGAGAGAATGGTGCAGAAAATTATTTGAAAAAATACTGGTTAAAAGTTAACCAAATTTGGTGGGGAAATATAGCTTCCAAGGCTCAACAAACCTCCCTTAGATACATTCTGTGCTATTAGGGATGGTCATTTACTTGAGACTGTACATTCTATATTGGGTTTATCTCAAGCACTTTAGTTTATTGCAAATTTAAAAAGTGAAAAAATTAAAGCGGTTGAGAGTGAGTAATGTTTTCCATACAAATCTCACTTTGTTGCTGGGATATGACACTATGAGCTTTATTCCAGCAAAACATAAAGGAATTCATTTATTTGATTAGGAGAGCTTAATTGGACTTCATTTCATGTTGTACTTAACTCAGACTATACAAAGTCCAGTCTTTAAATAGCATTTAGTTTATCAAAAGTCAGAAATTCAAAAGGTTCCTATAAAATCCTCATAAACTTGGACCTTAAAATCTGTATACAGAAAGAAGTTGAGTTACTAAAATGTTTCAATACTAAAAATATTTCTCAGATATGCCCCGCAAAACTGGCTACTTCCAAATTGCATGGTACAGAAATCATGGGAAGCTGCATAATTAACAGTATGTGTTACACTCGCTAAAACAACAAATGATGGGTAGGATATATGACTAACTCCCCTTGCCACTCCCCCTCTCCACATGTAGAGGTCTTAAAACTTTTTTGGAGAATCTGTTGCTTTATATTTTTTCTCCCTTGTTATTGTAGGTCCGTATCTTTGGGGCACATATTCTTTTTTGTAGAAAATGGGGTTATCAGTGACTTTTTCATTGCCACAAAGGTTAGCCATGACCTATATTCAATCCCCTAACCAAGGTCACCTCCCTCCTGATAATTTACCTTCTCTGAATCTGTTATAAACATTAGCTCCTGATGGATATTTCAATAAATTATAAAGAGGAGGAGTCACGCATCACAAAAGAAAAATATTTTTAAAATTCTTCAACATCAAAAAACTTAAATTTATAATATATTTTCATCACTTTAAGCCATGTTTTCTTTTGTTAGCAATCTCGTCTTTTAATCACAGGCTCATTGACTTACTTTGAAATGGATATATCTTACCAAGTTGCTTAAATATAACTACATCTTTGGGGTTAGTTCTATTAGGCAACTCTTAATCCTCTTTCCCATGAGATTATGATAAAGTTGACCTTTTATTCAGGTAGTGGACTAAAATGAGATTGAAATGATGATAATGAAAATAACAATACTAGTACTACTACTAATCTACCCGATTGTTTACTAGGCATTTTGCACTTGGTATGTGTAATCTTACAACAACAGGGAGCAGTTATCTTTCTTACACACATTTTACAGTGAAGATACTACATGTTGAGAACTTGAATTGATCACTAACATTTATTTAACTTGTATGATCAGAGAGCCAAACCTATAACTATTTGACCCAGTTTAACAGCAATCCTCCTAATACAGCATGCTAAGTAAGTGAATGGTATTGATATCTATGAACAATAAAGTGCATTTGGAATAAGTATAATGCTATTTTATTATAAATTGATTAAAAGAAAATAATCTTTTACCAAAAGGAATCACATTAACCAAATGTACTTTAAAAAAGATGTATTTTAAAAGAAATTTTAACTTGTAATTTTTAAAAAAATCTTGTTTTCCTTCTAGTGATCCTACATTTAGTCTCTTGTTTTGCTTTAGTGATAGTCCCCGTATGTCTTACAACATTAAGACCTTGATGTAAAAACAGCTATGTTGACTCTGTTTTCTAACCCTCATGTTCATAGGCAAAGCCATCAGTGAAAGTGTCCCTGTCAGGAAAAAAAAAGTTAACCATGAATTTGATTTTATAGGATACAATATTTGAGGGAACTTTATAAACATTAGGAAGTCATTTTATGACGGACATTCTTTCACTGACAATGTTAAGTTGAATATGTTTTCAACAGTGACCTGCTTTAGTTTAGCATTAGTCCTTCACATATCACTTTTGAAAATTGCTACATAGATTTTAATAGCAGATATGATTAGAATAAAATATAATGATATACCCAGGTGTCTTTTGTTATGAATTGGATCAATATAATTCTTTGCTTTGTCAGGCTTGCACTCATACATGTGTGCAGTAACTGTGCACAGGAAATGATGAATCAGTATTTGTTGAATGGATGAGGAATTGTCTTGAATAGGCCAACAGCTTGGATTTTTGCAATGTGAAATTTTTATTTATGTCACAGCCATCAAAGAACTTTTGAGCTTTAGAGAATGTTAGGTATCCTCTGCTTCAAGATTGATAAATATATCTCATCTCAAATGCCAACCAAGAAACTACTGAACAATCTGTATTAGAAGGAATTGTAAGTCCAAACCCAGACTCATCAGGGAAGAGGGTTATAATTGATTAGTTATGTCCAACGTGGGCACAGGCGTAGAAGCACCAGCATGTGTGCTTTTTACTTGTCAAACAAGATCTAGTCCAACCTGAGAGTATGTGCATTTTTTAACATAATATGATAGGGAATTCCCTAAACTTCCATTATAGTGGCTTTTACTTTGCAATCTGTTTTCTTTCACATTTTTAAGAAGAGTGTGTCTTTATTCTCAAGGCTAGATTTGAAAGTGGAGCAATTAAATAGGCAAGAGTATTTGCAAATACTTTGGTCATTTTCAGAAAAAGAACTCATGATACATTGTGGTTATTAAAATTCACATTCTTTGTATGTCTGCCTGTTGTGCATTATTGTGGGAGGCTAAGGAGGAAAAATAACCGTCTTTATGGTAAATGGGTTTAACTGAAAAAGGCAAAAAAACCTGTTATGGATTAAAATCTTCACTTGATACACACACCCAGCAGCTGCTGAGTTTCCTTGTTCACTGACGAAGGAATACACATGATAGATACTCAGAGTGTAGGTCTGTTACACTGCCCAGCATTAGCTGAAGTCTTCATGCCTGTACGTGGCACTGCAGTCGTCTGGAGAGAGATTTAAGGTGCAGCCATTCCAAAGCCAGTTAACACAGCTGCCCGTAGACTGGGGAACATTGAGGAGACCGTTTCACAGAACAGTTTAAGTGTAGTCATTCATATTCCTCAGGCATCCCTTATTTTTTAAAATGAATTGTCCTGGAGATATAAAATATGACCTGATTTGCCCAGGTTTTCTTTAACTCAGCTATTGAAGAGGGAGACAATTCTGAGTCACTAGTATCATACAGACCCTTTAAAAGATCATGATAATTTTACTGTTTGTTATAAACATGTTAAATCTCAGACTACCATGGTTTTGAATTGTCAGTGCTTTAACTCATCTTTTAATCTGTTTGGAAGTAATGTGTTTTAGAAAAGATAATACAAACATGTAGCTTGCACATTTGTAACTCATTCATAAGAGAATGGCATGAGTCTTAAAGTAAAATATGTGTGAAAACTTTCCCATGGTTACGTGTCCTGTGACTTTTGGAATACATGAGCAGTCTGTTACCCCGATGGCCTTTGGCCTCTCAGGTTCCTCACGTGGTGACGGGTCTCTCTGTACGGCCCGGTTTTGTTCCCTCACAGCTGTGTCCTGTGGGAACCCGGGGACGCCCACCCACGGCATGATCGTCAGCAGCGACGGTGTCCTGTTCTCCAGCTCCGTGGTCTACGCCTGCTGGGATGGCTACAGGACCTCGGGGCTCACCACGCGGCACTGCACCGCCAACGGGACCTGGACGGGTACAGCCCCCGACTGCACACGTGAGTGGCCTGCTGTCCTGGTGGGGCCAGGGCATCACAGTGACATCTACCTGACAGAGAAAATAAATTGATTTTATAGTGTTGTACTGATTTTTTTAATCCATAGAGAAAACGGGATTATATCATATCATACATATGTTTGATATTATGTCCAATTACTAAGCACTTTTAGATTTTTCTTCACTTTCTTATTTATATGGTTGAAAATGCTTTGCATGGTTGGTTGGGTTGGATATTGTAAAACTGAGGTCCAAGAAGTCAAGGTTTGTTCTCTCTGTAGACCAGTTAGTCTGAGGGAAATGGGTCAGGTGCTTGGTTCTCTGATCTCAGCCTGTGCCTCTGTGCTTGACTCTGTGGTGTGACCCCTCATCACGCCTAACCCAGGACTGGACATGGGTGCCAGCTGTCACCCGCATAGCCAACCACCAGTGGGATAGAAACAAGCGGTTCCAAACATGCAGCCTCCTGACCGCCGGCCAGTAAAACTGTCAAACAGAGAGAGGGGGATATTGCTGTAACAATACACGCCTTAACCACTCGGAATAGCAGCTTAAGGAGAGTCACTTAAATAGAAACCAGGAATAAGTTATTTCATGATAATATGTTTTTCCGACTCTTTTTTGTTCTTCGCTTACTAGTTATAAGCTGTGGAGATCCAGGTACACTGGCAAATGGCATCCAGTTTGGGACAGATTTCACCTTCAACAGTACGGTCAGCTACCAGTGTAACCCCGGCTACACCATGGAACCTGCCTCGTCCTCCACGATCCGCTGCACCAAGGACAGCGCATGGGATCAAAGCAAACCCACCTGCAGAGGTTTGTGTGTTCTACTCACGCATATAGAAGTCTTTATTGAGTTATGTTGTACTTCAGTTTGCAAGCATCTGTGTAAACCTTCTGTGTGCCAGGCATTCTTGTAAACTCATTCGCAAATATTAAATCACTTCATTTTCTTACTACTTTAATCTCCGCTTTACAGACGGGAGACTGACTCACAGAGAGTTTTAGTAAATGCTCAGGGTCACAGATCGGGGCTTGGAGACATCAGGGTTCGTTGGCAGCCACACTTCCCCTGGAGTCTGTGCTGTGAACCCCAGCTTTGCTCTCTCTTGGCGAACGTGGCTGTGTTAAGTCTGTGGCATATACGATGGGGACTGTTACCATGGGGACGTAGAGTCAGGTCAGAGAGAGAAGCCAGTCATCAAAGAAGGCAGAAGGGGGGCAGAGATGGTCAGTGCGAGATGTTCTGTGGGCTTTGGATGTGGAGACTAGCGATGCCGCGTGGTGTGGAGGTGGTATGGGAAGGTTTACGACTTGGACAGCAGGCCTTCCAGGGAGAGCAGAGTGGGCGGAAGGTGTCTGCATGGCTTGAGGGAAGCAGGGGAGCGGGGGGGGGCGGTGCCAGCTGTACCGGGGCTGGATTTGCACGGTCAGGGCTCTGCAGCAGCGCCAGAGGGAGCCTGCGGGCTCTTGTCAGCTGGGCCAGAGGGGAAGGGAGGGAGAGGGCGTGGAAGCCGGCAGCGATCAGACATGACAAAGGGGTGCCCCACTCTTCATTAGGCGGCAGACAGATAAAAACCGTGAGTTGAGAGCTGGCGCAGCAGGAAGCCCTAGTGAGGAAGGCGCCACGCTCAGAGGGCTCTGAAGGACAGGTAGTTTGTGTAGAGCTTGTTGTGAGGCTCAGGTGAGACCTCCGCACCTGATGGCGGTGTTTCCAGCCCTCCTGGCCTGGGCAGTTCTGGGCGCGCCCTGGTTTCCTCTCCCTGGAGGGTGAGGACCCCTGTCTCCCATCCTTCTTTCCATCTGCAGTTATTAATACGATGCTGCCGTGGAGCAGGTACTAAATGGATGTGTAATGAAGCTCACACAGTTGTGTTGGGCTGTTGCAGCCACATGAGCTTGTTGATGGCACGTGTCCATAGATTGTCAGGTCCCTGGGACTTCATGTGTTGTGTGGGTCTCTGTCCCTCTGTTTAGAACCTGTTGCATTAATAATACTTCCACGGCCAACCAGGCCCTTGCAGAAGAGACCTCTCTCTCCACCTGAACTCTTCTCCCACTGGCCGCCCTTGTCCTCCCCTCCGTGGAACCATGTCACTCGTCACCGTTCCCACCCGGGGGCCTTGCCGCTTGACATCGTCTGTCTAGAGCCACGTTCCCCCAATCTTCACATAGGGATTCTCCAGAAATATTTGCTGAATAGACAGAGAGAAGGTTGAATGGCAAGAGAAGGGCCCATTTCCGGCTTCCGGCTGTGCATGAGTGGTTCTGGGTCTGTGTGTGTTTCTTGCATGTGAAAGCCCATGAGAAACTGCAGGTGAGAAAATACAGGTGAGTCTTCCTTCCTGCTGCCTTCTGCTGCCTGGACTGTCATTGGCAAACCTCCTCCAGTGTGAAAAGTCTAGGAGCTCTTGGATCTTCAGGGAAGCTTTTAGACAAGGCATCTTAGAATAATGGCTGGAGTGGGAAGGGTGGACGCCAGCACCAGCTGGGGAGTCACTCGTGAGATCCGTGTTCTGGCCCAAAGCTCCTAGACTGTGATAAAACACTGGCAAGTGGTTTCTTACAGAATCTCCTTCAACCATGCAACAATCACTGTTTTTTAATTCTTCAGCAAATGGATCAACAGACTATGTCTTTTGGAAATTGTTATCTTTATATAAAGAAAAAAATACAGATAGAGGGAGAAATTCTTACCATCTGTATATATAAATTCAAAAGTCTGTACTCATGTCATAGGACCACGTTCTGACTGGATTTGTCTCTGGTAAACAACATAAAAAGACATAAATTGAACAGCAGTCTTTCTTTCTTTCTTGGTCTTATACACATTGAGACTGTTGTGTTTGATCCCACACTTTCTTTTACAGTGTGATATCTTTTGACTTTGCTTGGCTTTTATGGACTTGATCTAAATTAATGAGGAAGTATTGGAGAAAAATTTTATTATTTTGATTTACTGTCTTTCTCAATAATCTTCTATTAAAAAATGCAGCCCTTTGTAGATGTCATTTGCAACGCAGGTAAAATTAAAATGTTAGTCCTTGGTGCATTATGGTTGTGGTGGAAACTCTAGAATGTTGACTCCCATGTGTTCTCTGGCAACAGCTGTCATGTGTGGTCAACCTCCTCCAGTTCAAGATGGGAAGGTGGAAGGATCAGATTTACGCTGGGGCGCCAGCGTGAGCTACAGCTGCGCCCGGGGCTTCCAGCTCTCCCACCCCGCCATCCTCTCCTGCGAAGGTCGTGGCGTGTGGAAAGGAGACGTCCCCCAATGCCTGCGTAAGTCCTCTGGGAGAACCGGCTCCCGGTCTCATTTGCAAATCACCAACATGCACACCCGCGGTTACAGTCTGAGGAAAAGAGCTTGCGTGATTTATAGCCACCTTACAATAGGTAAAAATTCCAATTTGAGACTACACTGCCCAAGGGCAGATTCTGTTCTTTTCATCATTTGTTGGTTTAATAGGGATACCTAGAGATTTAACAGAAACTAGTTAAACAAGTTTAGTAGGTTAAGCTAATCCAGGGACACAGAATGCGAACTGATGTCTCGATTGTTTCCTACAGCGGTGTTCTGTGGAGACCCGGGCACACCCGCTGAGGGACGACTCAGTGGGAAAAGCTTCGCCTATAGATCTGAAGTCTTCTTCCAGTGCAGATCTCCCTTCATCCTGGTGGGGTCGTCACGGAGAGTCTGCCAAGCGGACGGCACGTGGAGTGGCACACAGCCCACCTGCATCGGTACTGATGACATGACAGCCCTGAGGGGCTTGGGGATGAGGACATTTCATTTTAAAACGGACCATTTGTGGGCACGTAGATAACGTTCTTATAGGTAATGCTCTGCGTAGGCGCTAATCAGCTACACTGATGGGCAGCCGCTCTTAAATCGTGCCAACTGAGTTGGCAGTTCATGTTACGAGTCACTTAAAAATCGCTCCCAGAGTCTATTCTCTTACCCCAGTCCCTCTATCTCCTGCCCCTCTCAACCAACAGCTGCGTTCTTTAGGGGAAAGAGCGCTTTATGGAAGCTGCCACTATTGCTGTGGCACCAGAGGGACACCTGAGCCTTTGCTTTCCTGTCCCCCCGTCCCCCACTAAACTGTCTGCACCGCTGGCCACGGCAGAGAGGGCTGCAGGGACACTCATGCTCTGTTGACTTTCCAACGTGAAAATGAAACTCCAAGTCAGAAGACACTCTGTATGTGGCCTAACCCCTCATTTTTAGACCTAATCTCTGTCTCATAGAAAGGGTTCAGGTAGAAATGACAGTGGTCGAAAGTCACTCCATCAAGGGTACAAAGACCTGAATCCTCCATTCTCCACTCAGAGCCTCTTTTCCTCCTGCAGACTCAAGGTGATGGCCTGGGTCATTCTGCTCGCCCGGCTCTCCTGAGCACAAGACACGTAGCAAGCAATTAATGATTTATATCCTTGGTTGTTTTCTAAGAAATTAAATCATATCTACTTAATACAGTTTTTTGAGCTTACTCTTGTGGCACTTAACATGTGCCAGGAGTACATTTTTGCACTGAAATCTAAGGATGTTTTAAAAACCACTTTTTACCAAAAATAGTCCTTTGTCACTACATTATTTACTCATGTGTATGTACATTTTTGTATATTAATTTATGAATGATTTTTTCAGTAAAAAATACATATTCAGGAACCAAAAAAAATACACTGTTAGAAATAATTTCATTGAAGCACTGCCTTTTCTAGTTAATGTTTACTGCCATTTGGTTTAAACTATTGCTTTGCTCTAGCTATTTCTGAAAAACCTTAAAAAAATGTTTTTCTTCCCCCTATAGGTTAGTTTCTCTTGAAAACATACTTTTTAAAAAAAGTTATATTTTGTTTTCCCACTAGCAGTGGAAAGCAGCCATAGTAAAGCTGAAGTGCTCGCTGATGGTGAAATACTACATTTTTTGGAAAATTATCACTGTTGGTCTACTATATGCTTCTGTTTCTAAGCATTAAGTATACTCCTCATTTTGAAATCTTGAAGAAAATTAATTCAGGACATTTGGAGTAATGTAATATATGGCAAAGGAGATGGTAATTAATTAAATCCTTAAAAACTGATCATAATAGATAATTACTGAAGATAATGTACTATTAACCAACCAATACATCAGTGGAGAAAAACTAAACCAGAGAATGGAAAAGAGTGTGCTTATTCTGATATAGAAAATAATACACAGAGCAATTCAGAGTCTGATTAAGCACTAAAAATTAATATCTAAAGAAAATATCTGAAAAAAAGGCAAAAAGAGCAATTTAATTTTAAACTTTTGTGCAAAACATCTTGCACATTTGACAAAACACAATTTTCTGAATTTCATGAGACCTGTTAGTAATAATGTTAGAATCCGGGTAATAACCATACCTGGTTCTCTAATTTTTGTTTTAATTGTGAATTTCAGATCCTGCTCACAACACCTGCCCAGACCCTGGTACTCCACAGTTTGGAATACAGAATAGCTCAAGAGGATACGAGGTTCTCCATTTTTATTTCACCATGTTTTCCTCTACGTTGAAATGAAACTGATACTTAAACATGTGTGTTTTTATGTACCGTATTTGATTCAAGTTATATTTGCCCAAACAAAATCCATTCAGAGAGGATTTCTGCTTGTTATTTTAACTGTCAACACTGAGATAACTATATGTATCTCATTTACACAGTATTAACTGCTATATTAATCTCTATTTGAAAGCAGGCATATTTTTGTATTTTTTGTCTGCTGAACTGACATAGCAAATCTCAAAGCAGGGTGACTTGCCACTGAAGAGCTACAAATAAAAAGACCCCGTTTGGTGACCTGACAGAATAGGTGAACAGTATTAAATTCTAGAGACAAAAACAGAAGAAGAAAATGCATTCAAGCCCCATAGTCTAGGGTTCCTGTATGGTATCTCTTCTCTGTATGATCTCTCATAACTCTAAGAGTGGTTAGCATGCTCAATATTGAATATTTTGAATGTTCATTTGACTTTTTAAATAAAAAGTACATTAACACGAATATTGAAGAAATACCTAAAGATGCAAAGTAATGAAGCTTGAAATACAATGTTTCAACCATCTTAAGTAATTGAGTGACTTCAGGGGTCTCTGATCAGATGGCTTTGAAAGCCAGAGCTAAATATGCACACTCTGTTAATTTAGAATAAAAGTCCGGTTAATTAAGAATAAAAGTCCTTTTAATAATTTAGAATAAAAGTCCTTTATCTTCAGCCACTTCTCCCTGTTTTTCCTGAAACGTAAAATGTTCTCGTTTGATTGGCCCTGATGCACACTGGCCCCTTCCTGATGGCCTTCATACACCCTGCCAAGGACATAGGTTAAAGCCAGCACATTTTATACTGGGGCTCACATGTGGCCTTGAAGGCTCAGGTAACATCTTCTGGCATGTAGACATGTAGGGCCAAATATATCGGAACACTGGAATATACTACATGTGTGTGTCGTTCTCACTGACTCACCATAAGAAACCCAAGTTTTGGTCACCCCTGGTTTCAGCAGTTCCTCACTGGGTTTCCCCTCCAGGTTGGAAGCATGGTGTTTTTCCGGTGCAGAAAAGGTTACCACGTTCAAGGTTCTACAACGCGAACTTGCCTGGCGAACCTGACGTGGAGCGGCATCCAGACAGAGTGCATCCGTAAGTGCGACCCCTGCTCGAGGTCGGCAGGGGCCTGTCTGCTCTCCAGCAGCTGGGGAGTGTTTTACCTTCCCGGGAAATAATGAGGAACTTATTTTTGTTTATTTGATTGTTTTCAGTTCCCTAAACTCCTGTTTCTCAAAGTTTGATCCCCTGGAACCAGCAGCAGCTTCACCTGGGGTTTGGCTGAAATGCACATCTTGAGCCGGATCCCATCCAGACCCACGGGACCTGAGGCTCTGGGGGCCAGGGGAGGGTGGAGTGCAGAAGAGGGAGGGGTCCAGTCTATAGCACCCAGGCCCTCCAGGTGATACCGAGGCACTTAAGTCTGAGAAACTGCCCCAAACCAAAGATCAGTGGATAGCATAGTTAACATTCACGGAGAGAAAACCTGTTTGTGCTGTTATTCTCCCAGTATGTTCATGTCAGGTTATTAAAGATCATGTGATAGGTCAGCATATTAATAGAGATGTTTGAAGTGTTCTTTTCGGAGTCTACATATGAACCGATCATTCAAATAGTTACTTAGGACCAAATTTTATTCTGTGACTTAATCATGAGAATTAGGAGAAATGTTGTATGAATGATTAGTAATCAACTTTTCATCCTTTGCCGGTTTAGTGCAACGTAGTATCTCTTACTAGGTTAGACATAAAGACAAGTACGATGTTATACAAAAATCTTCTAATAGTATATAAGGTGTGATTTTTGTGTATTTATGTCTCAGTATTATAAGATGTATATTTATTTCAAAGGTATCATCTCTATTCTGAATCTCTACTCAAATTATATATGGGGATATTATATACAGAGATATTATATTGATACACACATGCACATCTATGTATGTATATACACATACGTGTGTGTGTTTGTGTGTGGAATAGGTCTTCATTACCTTGAAAGTTTGCTGAAGTGCAAAATATTAGGATACTTAAAATGATTGCATGCATGATTTTAATAATGTAAACTTATAATAATCGGCCAAGTCCTTTATTTGACACATAACTGTGCACTTTACAAAGAATAAGTTGAGATCTAAACATTACAACCTTATTTACTCATAAATGATATTTTTAAAGATAATAAGAATCTATATTTCAATTACTTTTCTAAACACACATCAAATTTTGACCAAAATTAATTATTCATTTAACTGAGCAGTAAATTTTCTAGTTGCCATTGGACAAAAATCAAAGCATATTTAAAAATACACTTTAATGTGTATGTGTTTAGTTTAAAGTACTGCTCTTTTAATAAAATTTAACATACTATTTCTATTAATAGTATGTCAGAAGTGTTTATTTTTTTTAGAAGTGTTTATTTTAAAGCTATGATTTCTATTCTAAATTTCTACACATAATTACACACATATATGTAGAGAAGGAGATAGATAGATAGATGATAGATGTCAATAGATAGATAGGTGGATAGATAGAGAGAGAGCTGGCAAACACCAAGGCTTTGTTGTGCTGAAAGCTGCAGAGACCAGAATGTTGGTGATATGTACAGCTCCTGTATTCTCAGTTTTAAATGGTAGACTGATTTCATAGCCATTTCCAATTTTTTTGCTGTATTTCCTTAGACACATATGCTAAGGCTACAGTGGACTACTAATGGATTAAATCCCATTTCAGCTCACGCCTGCCGCCAGCCTGAAACGCCAGCCCACGCGGACGTGAGGGCCATCGACCTCCCCACTTTTGGTTACACCTTAGTGTACACCTGCCATCCGGGATTCTTCCTCGCGGGTGGATCTGAGCACAGGACGTGTAAAGCGGACATGAAATGGACAGGGAAGTCACCTGTCTGTAAAAGTAAGTCACTGGTGAGAAGTGAAAGTGGGTCCCTGCAGAGCAAGGACGAGTGTCAGTTGCCCGTCAGGCTAGTGTCCAGGTTTAAGACCCACAAGAAGTAGCATCTTGGAAGCAATGTCCGTCGCCCCCACCAAATCCATGCTTAATGTGTGTGAGCTGTGTGTGTGCGAACATGTGTGTAGTCAGTGTTGGCTACAGTAGTGGCACAGACTAAGGAGATATGCAGATTTCATTATTTGCAAATCACACTTTAAGCCAAAGAGAAACACATTTTGAGTTAAAAGGAAAATAATATACAGTATATTTTTGGAAAATGTATTCTTTAATGAAAATGGGCAAATATCACCAAATATTGGTGAATGTATAAAATTAAGTCTTACTTTTGAGACTACAAGCTATTTGGCAGTAAAATATAAGTTTATGTGTTCTTGACATTGGTTCTGCTTTTTAAAATTACAAAAGCAATAACATGGAAATGATGCATTAATGAACTCACAAACTTGTGTATTTACAAATAAGAGTAATAACTGAGTCAGATTTGATGGCAGCTAACCGTTCAGGTTCTCCACCAAACCCTGCTTAGTCATGCAGCGAGGACAGCACAGACAGAAAGTACGGAGTGTGATAAAGCCTGTGCCTTTAGCTTTAGTTTCCTGGAGCCTGTCTGGAGCTCTCACGGTAGGAATAAAGACACTTATGTTTCCCTTGCCCCTCTCTCTCAGAAATAGCAAAATACACACTTTAAAAAAGTGATAATTTGTAGTTTGATACCAAACTATAAAAGCAAAGAGATTATGAGTTAAATCTAAGTTGATAGACCAAGTTAAACATTCTGCAGGGAAATATTTTGATGTTATTGACTGTTAACTTGAGAGTTCACTGATTGGGTTGGGGACCTGGAAACCTGAGAAGGGTTATGAAGTTGTAGTGATTTTGTATATTACCTTTCAGTTGGGGGCAGTAGATCCCAAACAGGAGTGACAAAGGGGTATAAACACCCTCATTTACAAGGCTCTCTGTTGTAACACACTAAATGGAAATGCGCATGTCAGATCCAGATTGATTTCCACTACGAAACTCAGTTTTCCCACAAAAGCAAAGGATGTTCTGCTGTGAATATAAGGGTTTAAAATGGATATGTGTAAGATATTCCTATTTTGTGCATTCAAGAAATCTGGAGAAAGGAACATTGCTTCAATTTGACATTTTTTTCAAACTTATTCGAAAATAAATGTTTTTTGAAAGTGATAATTTGTCTTTTTACTTGTAGGTAAAGGAGTGAGAGAAGTTAATGAAACAGTTACTAAAACTCCAGGTTTGTATACCAGAACAGTTATAGATTTAAATCAAATAAAGTGATTTGTTCTCTACTATACTCTGTGCAGTGAAACAAATTTTAACATGCAAATTTCTGATTCCATTAGTCGGTGAACAAGTTAATGTTTCATTTATTTAAAACACCAAAAAGCCTACACAGATTCCTCTTTCTCTCATGGCTATGGCTTGTTAATGGAACAATACTTAAAAGGAGAACCTTTGTCCTTGTCACACGCTGTTTTATTAAAAGGTGCCTTAAGCATTTTGTAGGCAGAAATGGACATCAAGTATTGACCCAGAATGTGGTATAATGGAGAGCCTTATAAAGAGGGTTGTGATTCCTTCCTCCAAATGAGGAAGCTACAGTAAAGGACGCTTTTTGACAGCATCAGCTGTGAACTCGAGCAATTCAAATGCGGGGCTCCATTTTCTTCCCCAAGTATCTCCGTAATTCAGACATCCTCTGCCTCCGAATATGTTAATTATCGCTTTTTGTTGTGTGTGGTACCTTGCTTAATGCGTGCCATAGCAGATGGGAAAGATGCAGTTTGATTTCCTAACGAAGATGTTCATTACTCCAAATCACCTGGCCTATTGTGTCTATGTTATAAATTTAGAGAATATTTAAACAATACAATGTGTCCCCAAATTATAATGTAAGTCAAACTTTAAAAAAAAGTTTAACAGAAACAGAAAACATTTATAAATATATAAGGTCCCTTTTCTGGTGTTTTCCTTACTCAGGTTTTCGCACTTGTTTCTCAGACATAAAGCTCCATTCCAGGATCAGAGGTGGAAAGAGTATGTGGAATGCTGTAGTTAAGAAACAGTGCTGGGTTTTGCATTTAATTCTTAGATGAGGCAAAAAGTTCCAGCACAGTTAAAGGAATCCATCCAATGTACACCGTGAAGTATAAAATCTACCTTAAAAAAACCTTCTGGAGTATTCTATGTAAATGTTATTTATACATATCAAATACAGAAATCAATGCTCTATACAAGCAACTTTTTCTTCAATAAAACGACACAGTCGTTGGTGGTGGTGCTGGTGCTGGTGGTGCTGTTGGTGGTGCTGGTGCTGGTGCTGTTGTTGGTGCCAGTGCTGGTGGTGCTGGTGCTATTGATGGTGGTGCTGGTGGTGCTGGTGCTGGTGCTGGTGGTGTGTCTGTCCTGTTTGCTGCGGTGGTCGTGAAAAGTCTGCAGGCTTTTTCTGAAGCTGCAGACACCCCGTCAGCGTGCCTTACCCTCTCTGAAGGGAAGTGCTGATTCAACAGGGGTCTTTGTTTAGGAGGCACAACCTAGCACCTCCCCTGTCGGTGGTTACAGTACACTGCAAACCACCAGCAACAGGTCAGAGGACAGAGACCTGAAAAGATCATCTTCCACATCCCCGATGGTCACAGTGGGACACAGACCAGCCACTGGGCAGACCAGCCAGGCCGACCCACTCAGATCCACCACCGAGAGGGACCTAAGTGCGAGGCCCAAACAAGCGCGTTCACAGCTCCAGTTGAGTGTATGAGTTCTGATTAGGGAAAACAATCTTGACGTTGTTTTAAAGGCTGTTTATTTTAGAAAAGGCTGACAAGGCATTTGGGGCTTGCTGATTAAGAGTGTGGCTCAGTGATGCTGCTGATGACGGGCAGACCTGTTCAGTGTTACTGATCAATCAGCAGCTCTGTCAGATGCCTGTGTCATAGCTCCGCTTCAAACTTATTCAATTTTTAAAATTATTATTATTAGGAAGTTGGGTCCATCAAAGCCATAGGAAGTGATGACATCTGTTCTTCGACTCTTCTGTCACTAGGTGATGTCTTACAGGGTCAGCCTGTCTGGGAAGACGGGCAATGGCCAATGGAACTGGAAAGAAAAGGGACACTATGCTTCGTCCTCCTCACGTGTTGCCATAAGTGCATTTGCTAAAAAATATGTTTAGGGAGACACAAATCTTTCTACCTAGGACGTCCAGCAATACGTTCTGCCCAATTGCACTCGTGGTGGATCTTGTCCAGTTAAACAATTTACACACATCATGAGACAAAAAGCAAATAGAAATTTAGTGGCATCATTGATGTAGATTTATCTCAATTACCCTGTAAAATTTTATATCAATATTGTAAAAGTATCAGGATTTTATGCATATTTATTAGCAGAAATGTGAAAAATAATATTTTTCTAACCAGTGAAAAGAGAGAATAGCTCAGTAATCTTTGCAAGAATTCCTGTCCCAGATGACTTGTAATGTTTTAAGAAGACGTTTTGCCTTTTGTTTCTGAACTTAAAAGATGCCATCTGACATCATTTAATCTAGCTTTCTTACCAACACTGGACTATTTTTTATAAGGAGATTAAAGAGTAGAAGAGAGAGAGGAGAGCTTGGCTCTACTTACAAAATAAAGACGTCAAGAAATAAAGCATCTTTGTCTTCATACGCTGGGTGTGTGCAGTCATGGTGGTGCGTTGAGATGCAGGCTTTGTGAGGGCAGCAGGCTCCTGACAGACGCTGCCTGTCACGTCTTCTGAGCCTCCTAAGTCTCTCCAAAGTAAGTAGACTTAGACATTACATGAAGTATCAGTAGTGATTTTCCAGGTCAGTTTAATGTATTTATTAAGCCTGATACAATCTAACCTAATACTGGGAGTCCCACTTCACCCTACACTCTGGCCTTGCCAGACCTGGTAAAATAGGTGTGCGCTGGCATCTACAAGATTTTTCCGACCAGGTGACAGATGTGTATGTGCATCTCGCAGTACTGTCCCTGCTCCCCGCTCGGGTCATGTGATTTTTACCCCTGCTGTGCAGGGACAGGCAGATAGACCATCTTTGTCTTCATCACTGTCACTGCTGTGCTGTCTTAATGAACAACGTTATACCTTCTGTGTATTAGGATATCGAAGTGGAATTTTTCTGTGGGTGCTAACAGTCATCTTTTCTCCCCCACAGTTCCTTCAGACGTATTTTTCATCCATTCAGTGTGGAAGGGATATTATGAATATTTAGGGAAAAGACAGCCTGCAACTCTAACTGTTGACTGGTTCAATGCAACAAGCAGCAAGGTGAACGCAACCTTCGTGGAAGCCGCCCAGGGGGAGCTGAAGTTGGCAGGTAGGTGCCGAGGGGTTTCACTAACCCTGATGTGAGCAGGGGCAGACCCTCCTGCTTCTTGCAGAGAGGGCACCAACGCGCGTTAAGTGCTGGTTAACGTTACCTTGGCTTTGCACCTGCTGCATCTCACTGGATCATCTCGGTAACCATGACAGGGTGGTTCTATTGTCTCATTTTAAAGATTACAAAACCAGTACAGAAAAGTGAATTAATGAGCTCAAGGTGACACACAGATCGTCTTAAGTCAAAGATGTAAGATTTATGTCCAGATATTCATGTCTCCAGAATTCATTCTTTTGCTATTCTCTCTCTCTCACTTTTAACTCATTTGCTCCTGGTGAGTTTTCATTGATGTATCTCAGTTGATAAAGCAGTAGCTCTGATTTATATACCAGACACTATTTTAAGTGCTTTATATACATATTGTCCTTTTCGTTCTTACATCCATCTTGTGGTATATTCTTTTTTTTTTTTTTAAGGGTGAGAATTGTACAAGGGAATTAATTAATTAATTTATTTATTTATGGCTGTGTTGGGTCTTCGTTTCTGTGCGAGGGCTTTCTCTAGTTGTGGCAAGCAGGGGCCACTCTTCATCGCGGTGCGCGGGCCTCTCACTACTGCGGCCTCTCTTGTTGCGGAACACAGGCTCCAGACATGCAGGCTCAGTAGTTGTGGCTCACGGGCCTAGTTGCTCCGTGGCATGTGGGATCTTCCCAGACCAGGGCTCGAGCCCGTGTCCCCTGCATTGGCAGGCAGATTCTCAACCACTGCGCCACCAGGGAAGCCCTTGTGGTATATTCTTATTAAACACCTTTTTTTTTTTTAAACTGATTAAAAAAGAGAGACACTCAGGGAAATTCAGTGGCCTTGCTAAGTGGATACGACAGAAGTAGGATTTGAGCTCTGCCATCAGAATCTCAGCGATTAGATCTCGAGCCCAGGCTCTCACCAATAAGACACAGAATTACCTTCATGACTGAATATAGTGCGTTTTTTCAGTTATCTCACTTCTGACAACCATGTGTCTTTTTCTGTAGACTGACTCCTGAAGGGATCAGACTCTGAGCTGTCCACAAGCTCCAGCACTGGTTCTGAACACCAAGGGGCCCCTGATGGCACCCGCACACTCACTAGTTACTAGACAGACACGGATTCATCTCTAGGAAGTGTGAGAGCAGGTCAGGACTTCTCCCCGGCCCTCACGCCTTGCTTTCCTGCTTCCTTGGATGGGAAAACATCTAAAAATGGTACACATACTCTGGATTTAGGAAAAGAAAAATAATTCACACTCAAAGATTTTTAAACAGGTACATATTTATGAAGTCGTGGTCCAGGGGCCCCAAAATTGCTTTGCATCTCGACCCTGTGAATGTATAAATGATTTAGACCAGGTGCTCAAATCTAGTCCTGTGTCAGAATAAACCGAGACTTTGTAAAACATTCAGATTTCTTAGGCTCACCCATCTCCTTTAGATATTATTTCTCTTCGTGAACTTTGGATTTTTTTTTTTCCCAAAGAAAATGCTTTAGTGTGATTTTGATGTAACTGATGTCCGTAGATAAGTGTTGGCAAATCTCTAGTTTGGATTTGGGAAAGCGGGTGGATCAAGGGTTGTTCTGGCTGAGTCCCAAGTGGATATAACTCCACCTGCCATGTGCGTTCTCATGAGGAGGGGGTGTGGAAGAAGAAGGGAAACTAACGTCCACGGAGGGCCGGCTGGGGCCCCAGTGGTCTGCTGAGTTCTTTCATTTAATCACTGTAAAAGTTGCCTAATATATAGTTTATTTCTGCTGACAGTATATAGAAGTGGGGTTCAGAGTTTTAGAGGTTAACCTGGATACCAGAAACACAGAGCTGCTGATGGACATGATGGAGCCCAAAGT
This sequence comes from Mesoplodon bidens, assembly GCF_964165515.1. Taxonomy (NCBI): domain Eukaryota; kingdom Metazoa; phylum Chordata; class Mammalia; order Artiodactyla; family Ziphiidae; genus Mesoplodon; species Mesoplodon bidens. Next base: position 31,882,173 of record NC_138181.1, on the reverse strand, counting down.
CAAGTCCTTAGGTGGTCCTTCTTGTCCGTGGGTCCCCTTCCATCCTGTGTGATGGGCCAGTGGAGACTCTTTCTGAGATGCTAGAGTTTCACTTCTCTAATGGGAGTTGCTGGGAATGAACTGCTGGAGTCCCTGAAGTGAACAGTGTGATTTTTCCCTTGAACCTGCCTCTCTACACAGAAGACATTTGGGTTCATTATTATTATTTAATATCTGTTTGTTTCTTATTTATTTAGTTCCTCCTCTGAGTAGGGAACTAGCTGTAGCTACAAACACATTGTCCCCCTTGCCACACCGTGACACCCCCGGGCAGTACCACTCAGCAGTCACTCCGAGGAGCTCATGAGTAGCTAAGAGGTGTGACTGTCAATCACTTCACACCCAGGGTCTCACGGGCTCTACAAGTATGTGCATCACACTTTGGCCACCCTGCTGCTTATTTCATTTTAGTAAGTGCAATTCATCTGTATAAGTAGCTATATTTGGGGTTATTGTTTTGGTCTCTCTTTTTTTATATTGATTTAGAAATATTTATTTTTTCCCATGTTGAAATTTTACGATAATTTTGTCCTAACTCCCCATGTGTCTTTTCAGCATAGTTGTCTTTATCACAATTGTCATTTTTTAGTGATTCAATATTTTTTTTAATAAATTTATTTATTTATTTTTGGCTGCATTGGGTCTTTGTAGCTGCACGAGGGTTTTCTCTAGTTGCGGCAAGCAGGGGCTACTCTTCGTTGCGGTGCGTGGGCTTCTCACTGCGGTGGCTTCTGTTGTTGTGGAGCACGGGCTCTAGGTGTGCGGGCTTCAGTATTTGTGGCCCACGGGCTCAGTAGTTGTGGCTCGCGGGCTCTAGAGCGCAGACTCAGTAGTTGTGGCGCATGGGCTTAGTTGCTCCGCGGCGTGTGGGATCTTCCCGGACCAGGGCTCGAACCCATGTCCCCTGCATTGGCAGGCAGATTCTTAACCACTATGCCACCGTGAAGCCCATGATTCAAGATTTTTATAGATGAATTTCCATTTAAAGTTATTATAAAATATTGGCTATATTCCCTGTGCTGTGCAATATATTCTTGTAGCTTGTTTAGTTCATACACAGTAGTTTAATCCCCCAGGTTATGGTCTCTCTTTTTTCTACATACTCCTATCCTCAGAAGTGAGTAAAATATGAATAAAATGCTGGATTTAAAAAATCAATTAACTGATGGTCTCTCTTTTTTCTACATACTCCTATCCTCAGAAGTGAGTAAAATATGAATAAAATGCTGGATTTAAAAAATCAATTAACTGAATGCATATTACTTTTGTTCTTTCTGTGGGGTAAAGATGTTGAATTGAGTGAAATAGATGACACTGAAAGATAAGACAAGGACTTTCATAAGAAGTGATTTTTAGGAAAAAAGTACTGAAGCTAAAATTTAAAAATAAAAATATTAATCTCTGTGATTTAAAACATTATCATCTCTGTACCATATTCCAAATCAAATGAATGCCTGCATTACTGACTCATAAGCATCCCCACGTTGTAAGAATAACCCCCTGATCCTTTCCTAGGCGTTTACAAGAAGGAAGAGGCCCACTTACTTCTGAAAGCTTTTCAAATTAAAGGCCCAGTGGATATTTTTGTCAGCAACTTTGAAAACGACAACTGGGGACTGGATGGTTACGTGAGTACTTCCTAGAAGGGTTTTCTAATCACCGCGTCTGCGCAGAGCTGGGGGCACCAAGGGGGATTCCTTTCCGAGAGGACCTGGTCAGGTCCTGTCTGCCCCGTGAAAACTCAGCCAGCCCTCATCCCAGCTGCGTGGCCACTTCATCCCTTCATTGTATGATGGAAGAAACCTGTCTCTGAAATGAGAAACAAACTGGCCAGGAGCAAATGGGCTGTTCCTGCCAGAGAGCTTAGATCCAGACCACACCCCACCATAAGGGTGGGGACCAAACTCTTTCCAAGGCCACTGGTAACCACCCCGAAAGTTCTAAAAGGTAGCATCCCCAGATAAACAGAGACTTAAGACGCCCCCTTCACTTTCTTCCTTGCAAGTTAACCCTTTGCTTCTGCTTTAATTCATCACCTAACTCGAGGGTACACGGCCTCACGTGAGGTACGCGAGACGGTAGTTGTGACACAGTGAGTTTTACATAAGGTAGGTTCTGACGTCATTCATATGTGCGTCCCCGTTTACCAAGGGTACTTAACCTATATATATGTTATAAAAAACTACTGTTTTTGAGATCAAAACAAGAGAGAGAATTTATTTGTTAGTTGAAGTTCATGTCTCTATTTTTCAATTTCTAACTATAAGTGGGTCACTTGAAGGAATGACAAATTTTTTTTAATAGTTAACCTTTACTTTCTAAATAGAAATAATATTTATATTATGATAAAAGAAGAGATTATCATTAATCCTTGTTATGCATTGTTTTTTCCTTTTCATGCATTATCAGGTATCATCCGGACTTGAACGAGGAGGATTTACTTTCCAAGGTGACATACATGGAAAAGATTTTGGGAAGTTCAAGCTGGAAAGGCAAGGTACGCTGCACTTACGTTGTTTTTCAAAGCATATATCAGGTTGGCCTTCAGATGATTAAGCTGAGTGTGATGGAAAGGGCATGACTCTGAAAGAAACAGAAACAAAAATAATGGGAGAGACTCACATATTTTACAGCTGGATGAAAAAAAACCCCTTCTTTTGAATAGTGAAATAGACAATATCAGCTGCAATAAATATGCCAGACATGGAATTAATATACAGAGAGATATTTTGAAATAAGGGAAAAAAGCAAAGATGAAACACAATTAAAGAATAAACTAAATACATTACCTTAAGAAAATTATAAGACTAACTAAAATGTCCAACAAACTATTTTTAACTTCAAAAATATGTATTATGACAACAAAGATCATTTTCAGCTATGAGAATGTCAGCGTTTCTTAAAAATGATGTGGGGTGGACAGTAGAAACAGGCACCTGGGTGTTCATTTTTGGTGGGTGTATGAGTAGATGTGTACAATTTGATGGTATTCTTTCATCCACAGTTCTATCCCTAAAATTTTTAATCAGACAAGGGTGACCATTATTTTTTGCAAATTCAGGTATGTCTATATAGCAGGACTACTTTAAATAGTTGAAATTAGAAATAATCTGTGTATCTCACACATCTATCATAAATAAATTGCTTACATCAATAATTTTATACAATGTGTTACATTAAAGAGAAAACAATTTAATTCAGTATATTTCATTAAAGAAACAAAGATAACATATTGATGTGGAAAGGTGTTCACGACTTAGTTATGAGAAAAAAGTTTGCTCTAGACAGACAGACGGGGCAAATATGCCTGTCTTCCTTCTTTATCTCTTTCTCAAATACTTGATTACGTCTCAGTAATCCAACAAGAAAAATGTATGAAAAACAATCACTAGATGTGAAGCTTACCTCATCTATGCGCTAGTTTTGTAATCTAGGATGAATTATAATATTCTTGAGCCTATTTCTTCATCTGAAATCTCAGTAGAGAAGTCAGTTCCTGGTTGCTGTGAAGATTAAGAGTCAATATGGGGGTTTGCTTTGTGCTAAAGCTCTTTTCACACATGTCTTTACTTGTTGCTACTAACACAGATGAGAAGTTGCATTTTTTTTGTAATGAGATGAGCACTGCATTTCTCCTGAATAGTATCAACTACTTTATACTTTACTTACGGAATGCTACTAACATTAATTTTATAGAGAGGAATATTGCTATGTAGGATTTGATGCCAGAGCAACCGGTCAGAGGAAAACGAGTGTAATATTTGGTGATGATTGTCACTGATGAATTCATTTCATAAAACTTTTATCGGGGACTTCCCTGGTGGCACAGTGGATAAGACTCCACGCTTCCAATGCAGGGGCCCGGGTTCGATCCCTGGTCCGGGAACTAGATCCCACATGCATGCTGCAAGTAAGAGTTCGCATGCCACAACTAAGGAGACCTGGAGCCACAACTAAGGAGCCTGACTGCCACAACTAAGGCCTGGCACAACCAAATAAATAAATAATTATTAAAAAAAAAAACTTTTATCAATATACCGGGGGATTCCAAAGGAAATACATACCAACCTGTATAATATCATGCTTAAAAAACAAAAAACTTGACCAAAAGGGATTTAATCATAAAATATTCTAATCCACCTTTCCAAGCTAAGAACTTTTAAATAGAAGAGCTTTAACTTATAATGTCTGCGATGGCTGAGATGATTTTTTAAATGGGGTTATATTATTTTGAGATAATGAAATAGACCAACACTAATGATGGGTAAAGTTTTCTTTTGCTCTGAGCCAAACCCTGTAGTTATTTGCCCTCCTTTCTCCCGGATGCACACGCTCTAGTAATTTTGTCTAAAGACACCCCAGCAAGCTGTGCACGATCCTCTGTGGATGTCTGCGTTTACTCATCCAATGAGCCTGACCCAAACCGTCACTTTGCTACTGCAAATTTTCTTTGCATTGCCCCATTTCTTTTTAATCTAACAAAATAATAGCTTGCTTTAACAAGTAATCTTTCTTCTCATGTGATGATGAGCTTATTGTCAGGAAAAACAATTTGCCTCACAAAATAATTTGAATCACAAGCGAGTCTCCCATTCAACTAATTAGAAACGTCTATGTTTAAGTAATACTTCAACAACAACCATTCATTTAAGAATTATGGGGCTTCCCTGGTGGCGCAGTGGTTGAGAGTCCGCCTGCCGATGCAGGGGACACGGGTTTGTGCCCCGGTCTGGGAAGATCCCACATGCCACGGAGCGGCTGGGCCCGTGAGCCATGGCGGTTGAGCCTGCGCGTCCGGAGCCTGTGCTCCGCAACGGGAGAGGCCACAACAGTGAGAGGCCCACATACCGCAAAAAAAAAAAAAAAAAGAATTATGGCTACACTCTATTTTTATGGTTAAAAATAAACAACCTCTTAATTGTCTCCAGTCAGTAGATAAACTGGAAAAAAATGTGATTATCATTAAATGGACACTAAACCAAGTTAGTTTGAAAGACAACTCTGATGCAAAAACTTGTGTAAGAAACTGAAAAATAAATTGGTTTTCCCATTAAAATTGAATCCCCTCCCCCAAATATACACAATCAGAAGGGGAGAAGGTGCAAGCCATGTATCTAACAAGGGACTTGTGTCCAGAATGTAAAAACCCTTACGGCTAAACAGTACATAGGCAAATAACCTAACTAAAACATTGGCAACAAATTTAAATAGACATTTCAACAAAGACATAAAAATGACCAATAAGCAAATGAAAAGATCCTGAACATCATTAATCGTTAGGGAGACACAAATCAAAACCACTTCACACCCACCAGGACGGCTTGGATCATAAAGACAAGAAACCAGTGGAGGCAAAGATGTGCAGAAACTGGAGCGCTCGTACTTTGCTGATGGGAAAGTACTGATAAAAATGGCGCAGCTGCTGTGGAAAACAGCCTGGTAGTTCAAGCAGGTAAAACATGGCGTAAGCACAAGATTCAGCAGTTCCACTCCAACATGTATAGGCAACAGAACTAAAAACATGTTCACACACAAATTAGTACATGAATGTTTATACCAGCGTTTTTCCTAATTGTCCAAATGTAGAAACAACCCAAATGTCCATCAACTAATGAATGGAGCAACAAAATGTGGTGCATCCACCCAACGGAATATTATCTTGAAAACATTATGCTAAGTAAGAGAAGCCATTCACCAGAAAACACATATTGTATGATTGCATCTATATGCAGTATCCAGAGCAGGTGAATCTGTAGACAGAGAGTGGATGAGTGGTTGCCTGAAGCTGAGGCTGGGGTACGGAGGATGAGGAATGACTGTAAGGGCACCGCTTTCTTTTAGGGGAGTCAGCAGTGTTCTCACATACATTGTGGTGATCCTTGCAGCGCCAAGACCCCCAAGTTTTAATAATAATAAAACCCCTTGAATTGTATGTATGCATTAAAAGGGTGAATTCCGTAGTATGTGAATTTCTTTCAATAATGCTCTTAAAAAAAATTGAATGGCCCAGCCTATAATGTGAAAAGATGCTCACCTTCATTCTTAAGAAATGGAACTGAGAAATTAACTACACGCTGTGTTTGGTTTATTAGCGAATAGTGATAATAATAGGAAAGGAGGGAGGTGGAGAGGGAAGGGGGAGGAGGGTGGCAGGTGGATGGGGTACAGCCGTCCAGGTGCCTCCTGAGACAGTGGTTGGAGTGAAACTAGGACCCCACTTTGGAGAGCAAGTAGGGAAGACTTAGCAACACTACAAGTTACACATTCTGCTAGGCAATGATTCTACTGCTTAGAATTTATCCTGTATATTCAGACTCCTGCTGATGTATCGCTGTAGAAAAAGAATTTCATGGTGGCATCATAGAAAAAGACCTAGAAATGGCCTAAACGTTCTTCAACAGTAGACTGGCTAAATAAATTCTGGCATAGCCAATTAATAGAATACTGCACACGTGAAACCAATTAAATTCATATGCACAGATGGAAGAAACTCATGAATATATGGTTAAGTTTAAAAAGCCAAATACAAAAAATGTAAATAGTATCCCCATATTTTAGGAAAGTAAGAAAAGAGAAACAATCATATATATTAATAGTACATTGTGAAAAGGACACTAAAACACAAACAAAAGCAAAAACAAAAACCTCGTCAATCATAAAGAGGAAAACTAGTGTAAAGGGCAAGGAGTGACCCTTTATTTCCATCATCTTTATAGTATTTGTTTCTATATCTGCTTATGCCATTTTAATTAATATCATGTGCATAAATTACCCTTTAAATTATTAAAACACAGGTAAATAATTGAAATTAACTAGGAGCTCCAGACAGCATAATAATATCAGAGTAAAGTCAGGAGTTTAATTCACAAAGACCTTTTATGTTGCCCTGTGTTATGATGTGGGGTCTCCTGTGGCAGGTCCATTATCCAGGATTTTATTAATTGGAAGTCTGATATCTATTATGGCCAAAAATATATAGTCTTATTTGCAGATAACAGAAAATAGCTTTGGTTAATTTAAGCAGGCTACAAATTTATTAGAATGAGGCAAAGAGATGCACAGAATTATAAACACTTGGAGAATGAGCCATGGCAATTTATGGAAACCATCGGATGTTGAACTACTCCAAAGACAGTACCATTTTTTTATTCCTCAAATATATATTGAGCAACTATTGTGTCCTAGGTTCTGCTGTAGGCACCGGGCACTCAAGAGGAAAGCTGGCCAAAAAACTGCCCTGGCATAATGCAACTTACATTCTAGTAAATGTGGGTCCTGGGAAACTTTTGCTACGTGCCACGCATTGTTCTAAGTAGTGGAGATCTGACGTTTAATTCTCACGACAAAACCATAGAGTTATTGCCCTTTGAGCAGCACCGCGTTTCTCCCTGCTGGACAGCGCCACCCCTGGTGGCTGTGTGTTTCTGCTGCGCGCTGCCCCTGGACTGGCCGGTGGTGGCTGGAAGCACCACGAGGGAGCACTTGATGTGGTCCCCAGGGCTCTAGCCCCACCCCCACCCCAGCCTCACCACAGCCTCAGGACCCAATTCTAAACTGTCTTAGGAGCCTCTGCATCACTCGTGCCAAACTCGATGCTTGGGGGCAGCGGGGAGCTTCCCATTGGCTTAACTCTGCTCACATGCCCATCACCTGGATGCTGAGATTTAGGACAAGTATGTGGCGTTTTCCCCTTGCATGGCAGCTGGTGAATGCATCTGGAAATGAAAAATTAAATCTGATTCATATGTGCTGATACAGAAGGATCGCCAAAAGATATGGCTAATTTACAAAGTGCCAACATCCAGGATAAAATACATTTATATTAGACGTGAAGGTGGTAGGAAGTAGCATAATCCTGCATCTGTTGAAGGAGATGACAAATAATATTTTTAGGTTTTTATGTGAAAATTCAAGATTTTTTTCTTTAAAAGCCTATTTAATTATTTTAAATATTTGATTGTTTCTTTGTATCTGTGGTTTGTAAAAAAAAAGAAACAAGAAACACCCCATAAATTCTGGAAATATACTTCTAAAACAAGGTCAGCTTCTTTCTAACAATTCTGCTGTATTCAGATGACCCCAATCATAATTGATCACAAACGTGCATTGAGTGGTTCCATGCAAGTAAGCCAAATACATTTCAAATTGCAGTGTATAAGTAAATTCTTCAAGAATCAACTGCATTATTTGGCAATAATCACTTAATAAATGCCTTCCGATTTGAATTTGTAATGTTTGCATCTTTCTCAATGCCGTGCATATATCTGCCACGGCACAGATACGGAGAGTTAATGGTTATATCACCTTCGTGATGTTTGAGATGTTTACACCTGCCTTCCCTTCTAATTGACAGAAATCATATTTTTGTGTCCTCATAGAAGCCTGCGTCATAACACCAAGTTGCATTCCTTGATCATTTCTGAACTCTGTAGTAAATTTTGGAATCTATCCAAATAAAGGGAGATGGCACCTTGATGCTCACCTGTGATGTGTGACGCCCTCTTTATAGAGACCTGGGCTCTTTATGTAACTTCAGTGGCACATCCTGCTGAGGCTGCGTCTTAGAGCAGGAGGCAACAGCAGGCACTGCCCATCCCGTAGAGAGACACGGCCGCGCACGCGGTGCGGTGTCCGCAGTCCTGGGGGGAGGTCGGGCGACGGCGCCTTTGCCCCGCGAAGTGCGGACGCAAGCCTCTCCCGGGAAGCGGGTTTCGCGTCCTCGCCATCGGGAAGGTGGGCCTCCGGAAGGGAGCCCCCGCGGGTCCCCTGCCCCCCTCGCCGTGTGCACGCGCTCCCACGCCCGCCGCAGAGCGCCCCGGGCAGGCTCGGGGCCCTACTGCAGGGTAAAGGCTGCTCTCTCTTCCAGGCGCCCGAAGCTCGGCTCCAGACCCCGCGCGCCCCCAGCGCGGCGCCAGCAGCGGCTCCGTCGTGGCCGCCATCCTGGCCCCGCTCTCCGCACTCGTTCTCTCCGGGCTCGCGTTTCACCTCCACAAGCACAGGTAACGTGGCGACACCCCGCTCGCGGGCGTCGCGGCTCCTCCTGAGGCCCTGCGGCCCTGACAGCCCGTCCCCCCCTTGCCTCTCGCCCGCAGAGCGAGGCCGAAGGTCCAGTACAACGGCTACGCCGGCCACGAGAGCAGCAACGGGCAGGCCTCCTTCGAGAACCCCATGTACGACACGAACTTGAAGCCCACCGAGGCCAAGGCCGTGCGCTTCGACACGACCCTGAACACGGTGTGCACCGTGGTGTAGCGCTCGGGCCGGCCGCCCGTAGCCACTCCTCCGACGCGGACGGCAGGGACCACAGGGGCCACAGGGCCTCCCTCACCCCGCTCCCCGCCGCCGACGGACACTGTCTGGGGAGCGGCCCCCGGCCTCCCCTCCCCGGCGGCCTCCGGGCGCGGTGACAGACCGTAGCACCGCGGTGGGTTTGGTTTGTTTTTCTCAATCCCCATGAATACGAATATTCTGGAGAAAAAAAAAAAAAAAGCCCTCTTGAAGAAGACCCCTTTCTGGTAGCCGCACACACCTGCAGACGCTTCACGCCGTCCCTGCCGAGACCCGACGAGCTTCGAGGGACCCGCAGCTCACCTCGGGGTCCATCTCCAGGGCCATCTGCAAATTTCCCACTCAGCCGTTCTCTTGCAGAAGTTTTGATGCACAATTTTTTGCACTAGTGTGTTCTGAATGACTAAGATTCTGATAAATAAACTATTCACACGGGGTTTCCACACACTCTCCATTGTATATAAGCTGTCAAGCTAAGCATTCCACCCGCAGGGTTTAGTTGGCGCGTTAGAAAAAGAAAACACAGCCCCAGATACGGCACAGGTTTTAAAAGGAAAAAAGAGTATTGAAGAGATTTATTTTATTATTGCTTTCTTTTAGCTTCATAGATGTGCTGAATTCACTGAAAATGTCCGATGAGGAAAAAAAGAGGCCTTTTATTTCCCACGTGTTTTCTTTAGTCCCATCACCTCCCGTGGTCGTCGCTCTCACGCTACTTCCGAGCAGGTTTGCAGCATGTTCTATTTGCCGTGTACAGATGTGAATAGTAATTTATTTTAGTCGCTCACACTCAGAACCTGTGGGTTTGGCTCACAGCACGGTCTTCCCTTGCGCGTTGTGATTTTTTCCTTTCGCTGCCATCACTGTCTGGTATCGCGTTGAAGGATAGTGAACCACAGTAGCCCCGGAATATAGTGGAAAAGGTTCAGGATCAAAATATCAAGTGTTCCTTTAGAGGCAAGGAAAAGTCACACCCACTCTTCTTTCCCGATGACATAATTTATGTACTACTTAGTCTTTTGTTTCATGCTTTATAATTCCAGATGGGAAGAAAATTTCAGTGACTTCAAGTTTAAAATTCATCATAGGTAAATTATGAATTGCAGTATAAATAAAATAGGTGTGATTCCCCCCACGTGGATAAAATCCAAACACGAAGTAGAAGATGCGGCAATGAGAATTCAAAAGTGAAAAACAAAACAAAAAAGTCAAAGTAATAGCTCATGCTTTCAAAAGTTTCGATCTGAACATTTTAGTGGCTCTCACCCACTGGGCGCTCACTGTTCTGTTGCCTGTTTGAAGGGGCACAGCCGTCAGGAGGCACGGCCAACCTCCTCCGGTTCCCCCGGCCTCTCACACCCCACGGCGTGGAACTCCAGGGTATTATGCTGAGTCTCTGCTCCTTTCCCTCTGGCCAGCCTGGCCACAGGACCGAGAGCTGTCTTGCAGCCTGGAGTCCTTATGGCTGTTTCTCCTTAGACCAGATGAAGCCAGCCAGAGCCAGGCTCCTAGCACACCCAGGGAGCCGAAACAAAGAGGAAACAGGAGGAGGTTTGCGCCTCTTTGTGTGCAGGGGAGAACAGGGTTACCGTACATACGAGGTGTATATATATACATACATATAGATAAATATAATATCGTGTACATATGCGGTTTGACTCATTCAAACTAGGTGCAAAATGCTGACTTCAGAGTCTGAATTAATGTCTCTCCACATCCCCGACCTGCTTGCTGGTCAATGACATTATGAAACCCTGAAACGACAGGACATACATACATACTAGAAACCACAGATCAGATTAGACATGATTCTCCTTTGTGTGCAAAGTCAGAGTGTCCTCAGTTGCCAGTTGGGAGCATGTTATTTAAAAAAAAAATACTCCATGAAATTTCCTTGCGAGAATTCTGCCTAGTTTCTTCCCAGGGTGTGTGCAGTGTTAATCAGATTCCTGCGAGGTGTTGGAGGGTCCTGTTCAAGCCGTCGGCAAGTGCGCTCTCTCGGTTCGGGCTGGAAGATTCTTTCCGGAAGCAGCCAGAGCACGTGGAGGGCAGGAGCCCCTCTGACAGGTTCTGTGCTTCAGAGCTGTTCAAACTGCTGCTTGTCCCACACATCTTGCCTTTCTTCAGGCTAGCTGCAATAATTTTTTTCTCCTGTAAAGTATTTTGTAAACAACCACAAAAAAAGCTACTATAAAAAAGGGGAAAGAACGCTGGCATTATGATCAGGAAAACCATCGTCATCCCCCCATCCATCCGTCTCGCCACCCCGCCACATGCTGCTGACATGAAGTAGGTGCAAACGACCTTTTTGTACAGAGATATATTTTTTATGAAGAATTTGTAAAATTATTAAATATGCTGTAATTTTTTGATTAATGTAGGTAACTTGTTAAAAAATAAATGTTTTTACAATACAAAACTGTAATTTTCCCAATAATGTACAATGTACCATCTCTAGCTGACGTTCAGTTCTGATCCTATTACACATGTATTAATATTAAAGTGACCTGTTAAAATGAACAGTATCCTTTTTGTCAAAAAAAAATTATACAGAGAGTGTAATATAGCCTGTGCAATGCCACCTATCTTTAAAGCAAATCAGAGTTCTAATTAAATATTTAATTTTAGATTTCTATTTTTCAGTGTGAATTTATTTTATCTTTAATAGGTGCATGCGAGTCTCTGGAGGGGAAGGAAGAGAATGAACATGTCATTGATGGGCTTTCACTTTATTTAGAACGAGGGTCGATGTTTTCCCAAGACACAGTGTCACCGTCATGGTTAATAAATAGCACATTTATGAAAAGCCGTGATACAGAGAACAGCAACGTGGAAGCTGACAGAATTCTTGACAGTTTTTGCCTTAAAAGTCAATGAGAGCTTTTAGTTCCCTCCAACCCAAAATCAAGCCTAAATTTTTAAGATAAAAAAAAAAATTGGGGGCTTCCCTGGTGGCGCAGCGGTTAAGAATCCGCCTGCCAATGCAGGGGACATGGGTTAGAGCCCTGGTCCGGGAAGATCCCACATGCCGCGGAGCAACTACTAAGCCCGTGCGCCACAACTACTGAGCCTGTGCTCTAGAGCCCATGAGCCACAACTACTGAAGCCCGCACTCTAGGGCCCATGAGCCACAACTACTGAGCCTGTGCTCTAGAGCCCACGAGCCACAACCACTGAAGCCCGTGCTCTAGGGCCCATGAGCCACAACTACTGAGCCTGTGCTCTAGAGCCCACGAGCCACAACTACTGAAGCCCGCGCACCTAGAGCCCGTGCTCCACAACAAGAGAAGCCACCACAATGAGAAGCCCGCACACCACAATGAAGAGTAGCACCCCGCTCGCTGCAATTAGAGAAAGCCTACATGCAGCAATGAAGACCGGATGCAGCCAAAAATAAATAAATTTAAACAAAATATTGGGAGTTCTTTCTGTAAGCCTTCACCACACTGAAAATGCCATGTAAGAAAATTATAGACGGATTTCACGGAACATTTCAAGGCTCACGAGTGAAGAAGGCTCAGAGCATCACCCCTCATAGCACCTTTAGAGTTCAGAGCCAGCTTCCCACTCACTTCTGTGCTGAGAGAAACAGTGCTTTCCGAGTCCGTAGTGGCCCGTCAGGCGGGACATCTTGCAGTTAAGCAGAATGATATAATAATTTTCCTGAGAATCAAATTATTACAAAATAAAAAACAACCAATAAACAAAAAAAATAGCCCCAGCGTGGCATCCAAGTAACAGTTTTGACATCCAACATAGAGTCTGGGTCTTGGTGCACCAGCGGATGCCTTTAAATGCCAAGGATTAGGACCTACTACGCAGCAGACACAGCTCCAGACGCCCGACATACATTCAACATAATCTAGCAAAGTAGGTTTTACCACTTTGATTTTATAGATGACGAAGCAGAAATGCAGAGACATTAGTGACATTACCCAAGTATGCACAGCTCGGCAATGCTGATATTAGAGGCCAGTTTTCCCTTGCTTTAACATTCTTTTTCACCAAAAAATCGTGATTAAATTCATCAGCGTTCCCTTTTTCTGCAATTAAAAATGTCACTCTAACTGTAAATATATTTTTTGTTGCATCTGGTAAACAATGACCACAAGTTAAGAATTTCAGGAGAAATAAATACTGCGTATGATCAGCTGTAATATCCCCCAGCACCGCTCCTATGTGATACATTTGGGAGCGCTACGATTAGCCTGTGTGTTAGTCTAACACACCGACAGCACCTGAGAGTTTACTCCTCACTGACCCCTGCCTCGGGGTGCATCTTGAAGACTGACCGGGAATTAATGAGTTGCCTGTGTCTGGAGGGTTTGGGATGTGGCCGCCCGTCCAGCACCGAGGAGGTCCTCCCACAGCCGCTGAATCTGAAACAGCTGTGGGGCTCGCACACTCGTCCTGGCCCCCTCCTGTGACGGCCCGTGAGTTTTACACCCTCTCACCGCCCGGCGAGCCCACCACCTAGTGCTGCGGCCCTTTGTCCCCAACCGTGGCTCCGGACTGCACTGGATAAAACCTGACTTGCTCCTTGTCTGGGTTGGACAGCTTTCACAGGACGACAGGGGGTCTCGCTGAGGCAAAGGAGCCCAGAACAGCAGAGCCCGTCTCTCTGGACGTCGCCGTCTGTGGAACCCGGCCCGGGGCCCTTTTCGCCTGACAGCAGAGCCCAGCGACCCCCCGGGAACGCTCTCCCCATGACCGTCATTTTGTGGGGTGTCAGCGCAGTTCCCCCGCCTCCCTGAGCCAGGACCCCCCTCGCGGGGGCTGGAGCCTTGAGGGGCGTGAGGCAAGCCCGGGACACGTGCGCGCCGTCTGCCGGGTCCCCCAGCATCCCCCCAGCATCCATCCTCCCAGGAGCCCAGCCGGCACTCCTCTCCGCCGCTTCCTCCCCAGGGCCAGGCGCTGGGCCGTTTTCTTGATCCTGGGCCCACCCCACACCTTTCCGAAATTCCTTTTCTACTTTCTTCAAGTCAGTCACGCTTGGTGCTTCCACCGCTGCGCAGAAAGCCGGCGGACGTAACTACAGTGGAACAGATTGAGAAGGCGCCTCCCGCTGACCCACCCTCGGGGCTCAGCCCCCGGCTGCCGTGGACGCCTCTGGGCTCCGGGCTCCGGGTCTCGGGATGGACACAGCTTCCAGGGAGGCCGGGCGGGTGCTGCTAAGCGCAGCGCCTCTCCCCGAATGGAACCAACCCCCTGCAGCTGCGTCCCGGCCTTTGCGCGCAGGTGGCAACCAGAGGGACGGTGCCCTGTAGCTTCGTCGAGTGCAGGCTCCACCAGGGGTCACAAGGCAGTCACTGGGAGGCTCTTCATTACGGAGGCACTGGGGTCGGGAGGGCAGCGCGCGGTCTGCAGCACTGCGCGGGAGGCCTGGCTGAGCTTGTGCACAGGGTCCCTACCTACCGGCCATGGGGTCCAGGACTCCGGGGCTTATTCATCCCGCGAGAGGGAGACCTCGCGCCCTTGACGCCGGCTCGCCGTCTCCCCCGCGCCCGCACCCACGGTCCTCGCGGCCGGAGCGGAGGAGGTTTGCCCGCAGGGGTCAGAGGAGGGGTCCCCAGGCGCGCTCCCTGCCGGCACCCAAGCCCAGCAACTCTGATCCGACGCGGCCGTGGCTTCCCCTCTTCCGTCTCAGAGAAATGGTGTCTGCAGCCCAGTGTTTCCATCAGCAACACAGAGCTACGTGACTTGATCGGAGTTCCGTCGATTTAGCCACAGTGGCTAGGTTTGTTTGTTTTGGTTTGGTTTTCTGGGGGGAGGGGGGCAGATGGATCTGGAGCCCGCGGGCTTTGTGGGGCGGGCAGAGCGTTTTGCCCCGCGAGGCCCTGCTGGCCCCCGGCCACCTGACCGTCCTCCCTCGGCCTTCGCGCCTCTGAGACCCCAGGGCCGGTCTGTCTTCCGTCTCCTCATCGCCCGCCCGGGATGGCGGAGCCCAGGGCGGGGCCCTCACCTGCTGCGGGAGCGCAGCCGACCTCAGGCCTCAGGCAGAGACTAGGTGGCTCCAGCGAAGCTGGGCCGGCGTCCCCGCGCCGCTGCTGAGGCGCGCGCCGGGGCCCCTGGAGCATCAATACATGCTGCTTCTCTCGGGCGCAAAGAGGAATGGGTTTCCAGAACATGCTCAGCAAATGAATAATTAAAATATCAACTTTATCCGACTTTTTACTTGCTTGGTAAAAGTAAAAAGAGTTTGGAAATACAATGTATTGGGGAAGGTGGATATAGTAACTAGATCTTCTTACACTTTATTGGTAGGAATTTAAATTAAGACCTTACAGGATCAACTGGGGAGAGAGTCGGTCCTAAATATTCTCACCCCAGAAAAGAAATGGTAATTATGTGACATGACACTTGGCACGGTGGTGATCATTTTGCAATAATTTATCAAATCAACAGGTCCTGCGGCTTAAATTTACACAATGTTTATGTCAATGGTATCTCAATAAAGCTTAAAAAACTCCCTTCGTGGAACAATTCCACTCTAAGTAACATATCATGATACAATATGCTCTGAGGACGAGGGGGATGTGTATGCTCCAGCCCTGTCCCTGAGAGTGAAATACTGGCAATAAGGTAAAAAAGCCATTGGTAGAGGAGAGATTAAATACATTAAATACGGCACAGCTCTATGATGGAATACAATGCAATTAGATAAAGAAGAAGGCAGTCTAAGGTGTATTGATATCTAATGATGTACAAGATTCATTTAAAGTGAAAAAGTATCACGCAGAGCTGGGTTTATGATACACTTGGATGTGTGTGCCCGCAGATGCTCTGGAAGAGTATTTAAGAAATGGCAGCGGTGGTTTTCTCTGCTAGGGAATCTGAGGGAATGAGGGAGAGGTAAGGAAGAGGTACATCTCACTCCCTGCAGCTTTCTAACCTTCGAACGTGTATGTGCTGCCTACTCAAACAATTGAATACATTTTCCTCAATTAAATAAAAATAAATGCATAAGCTGTTGTTAGCCTCTTGTTCCTGCCTCCCATGATCTGATCGCCAATACAGGAAGAGCGATAATCCCGATCTTAAACCTGGTGCCTCCTGTCTTTGCTCAGGAACAGTAACAGCAGGAGTAAACCGTTCATCACGGGGACTCACTTACCATAGAGGAGCGAGAGCCTGGGTCCAGCGATGTTCCCCAGATGGTCAGCCTTTCTCCTCCAGTGTTGCTGGAAGTTCATAGTCATTAAAAAGTCCGGCTTAACTATTATTTTCTCTCCATGACATGGTGTATACTGGAATATTCAAGACAGTACTAGAAAGAAAATTTAAAACAAAAAAAGATTGTCAACAACAGCTACTAGAAGTTGAAGTTGGGCCAGTTAAAAATGTGAAGAAATACTCTATATTCAAAGTTTGTTTTCCATGGGCTATGAATGCATCTTATCCCAGATAACGGTCCTGGCTAGACATGACTCACTCTGAGCAACTCTTCAGAGCAGATGACTTCAGTATCTGTGAACTTTATAAAATCCACTCATTTGACAAGTTTTTATGGAGCATTTACTAAATATTAAAACTTAGATTAGGTTTGGATAGCTCAACATAAAAAAAGCAGAGGCCAGGCTCCTTAGAAAATTACAATCCAAGCAGAGGCAGATACATAGACAAATAGTTACAGCAAAGTACGGTACCCGCATTTTTCTGTATTTGCACAGAGTAATGCATACAGGGCCCATGGGAAGGGATGCCTAAATATCTCTGGAGGCAGAACAGGGGGGCAGATTATTAAGGAAAACTTCCCCAGGAGCTGTGGCTATTAATGGAGCCCTTCTGTTGTTAGAATCCTAGTGTCCCTGTGCCTCCTTAGTAGATGAATGATACTAGTGTCCCATTAGCATCAATATTCCACCTCTATTGGCTCAGTGGCTCCCCCTGCAACTTTTCAGCTTGTTAGTCCTAAAAAAATACAGCCCCTATCTATTTTGGGCATCCCTAGAGCTTGCCTTACACATGTTTCCAAGGTCTTCTATTTCACGTGTTCTATGATGTTTGTTTACTCCTGCTGTTCATCAGTGATTCATCTAAGGAAAGGGAGCTTCTCTCAACATGCTTGCCCTTGACCTCCTGACTGCAGACTGGCTGCCATTGCTCCAGTCATTACAGCCATGTTAGGCAGGAAGTTCAAATGTGTGAGGTAAAGAAAAGCTGACACCAGCCCTCTTTTGTATCAAGAAAGGCAACAATTTCACAAAGCTCCCCATCTCCCCCACCACCTCCAACAAACTTCCATTTCCATCTCATGACCTAGAATCTGGCCACAAGCCACCCACAGATGCAAAGGAAGCTGGAAAAATAAACAACAGGAACTTCCAATAACATTAAGACTCATCACCTGGGGATCGGTCAGCAAGTCCCCAATGACAATGTGTGTTTTGATGGTAACAAAAATAAGGAAGATAAATTGCTTTAAGACATTTTTTTCCCTTTGAGAATAAATAAAGGATCCCACATATTTACCCCTCTAAATAGAAATCAGACTCTAAGACTTAGTCGTGGGGATCAAGTCTCACTCACTCAGCAATTTTACATCATTGTAGGATCTCATGATGCATTTTACTTCTCTCTAGCCCACCTTCCCCCACATTTTTTGATAATTCGAGGCTTTAAAACAAAATGACACAGACAAAAATAAGCTTATGAATACATGCACTAATTTAGAGAAATTTCTTTATGGGTAGTGTAGCAGTAGTTCAGTAGTGTCCCACCACTAGACAGAATGTACATAAATAAGATTTTAGTGGGAAAATGATTTATACTGAAGTTACCTTTTCTTATTGTTCTGGGGAAACGTGTGTGTGTGTGTGTGTGTGTGTGTTTAAAAGACTTAAGCAGATGTTTTCAAAAAGAAGAGTGGCAGCATAATAATAGTGCAAGCCTCTGTGAACATTTAAATGTGTTGGCACATGGCTTTTATTACTCAGAGAGAAATTTAACGGCTTATGGAAAAATCAAATATACATTGTTCTAGCTGTCAAATCAACTTCAGAAGTAGTTACATAGCTTCCTACGTATTTGTTTTGAGTTACAGGTAGAAAAATGAATTCTCTTTCTCTTATTACTGTGTTTGAGTGATAGATTCTAGTGGCAAATCTGAAATAAAAAGAAGACCTGAGCTTTAGAGCTTTGTATCAATTTTATTGAAATGCCTATTGAAATTTTTCAGAAACAATAGTCGAATATATATTTATGCTTTAAGGCATTATTCACACCCAAGCAATATTTAGCTGGTGATATCTGTAAAATTAAAACTAATTATATAAGAAAGTCATAGACTATTTATGAAATGCATTTGCATTAACTACTAACCATGAAAGGGAAGAAAAGTTTATCGTTTTAAACAGAATGTGACAGAAACAGTGTGGCAGTAAAATGACTGCAAGTTAATACACTGAAGTGCTCTTGTAAACCAGTTCAATGAGAAAACACAATCAGCCTGTTTCCCAAAGCTGGTGAGACTACAGTAAACCTGACATGTCTCTATATGTATGTACTTTGGAACATTACAAAGTATCATTACCAATTACAAGTCTGGCGATGTGGATCAATACTCTTTATGGTGTTGATATAATTTGACCTGTTGACATTATGGATGAAACCAAATCCTGAAAAATAAATCTGAAAGAAAACAAAACACAAGCCTATACACTAGATAGGTAGATATCAATATAATAGATGGATACACGTGTATATTTGTCAATGGCTAAATGGCAAAGATAAATGAAATAAATATTTGAGAGCAGAAAAATGTCACATTACTTAAAAGTGAAATTTGAGAAATACTATACAGCCATTAAAAATATTAAATAAAGACCCCATAGCATCATAATGTAGTTAAGAGGCACTGTGAAATTTAGAACTGATTTATGCAATAATTATAACTGGAAAGCCATCGCATGACGTAAGTATAGACCAGAAAAAGCAGGAATTAGAGGCTTGCTTGTCTTATTTGAGAGAAGCAGATTATGGATGTTTTTATTTCCTTCTTAAATATTTCATTGGGTTTTCTGTAATGTTTTGTGTGTGTGTGTGTGTGTGTGTGAATCTTTATTTTTTTAATGAAATTTTTTTTTAGCAGTCATGTTGCTTTTTTTCTTTTATTTATTTTTTTATACAGCAGGTTCTTATTAGTCATCAATCTCATACACATCAGTGTATACATGTCAATCCCAATCGCCCAATTCATCACCCCACCACCCCACCCCCATGCCACTTTCCCCCCTTGGTGTCCATATGTTTGTTCTCTACATCTGTGTCTCAATTTCTGCCCTGCAAACCGGTTCATCTGTACCATTTTTCTAGGTTCCACATATATGCGTTAATACACGATATTTGTTTTTCTCTTTCTGACTTACTTCACTCTGTATGACAGTCTCTAGATCCATCCACGTCTCTACAAATGACCCAATTTCGTTCCTTTTTATGGCTGAGTAATATTCCATTGTATATATGTACCACATCTTCTTTATCCATTTGTCTGTTGATGGGCATTTAGGTTGCTTCCATGACCTGGCTATTGTAAATAGTGTTGCAATGAACATTGGGGTGCATGTGTCTTTTTGAATTATGGTTTTCTCAGGGTATATTCCCAGAAGTGGGATTGCTGGGTCATATGGTAGTTCTATTTTTAGTTCTTTAAGGAACCTCCATACTGTTCTCCATAGTGGCTGTATCAATTTACTTTCCCACCAACAGTGCAAGAGGGTTCCCTTTTCTCCACACCCACTCCAGCATTTGTTGTTTGTAGATTTTCTGATGATGCCCATTCTGACTAGTGTGAGGTGATACCTCATTGTAGTTTTGATTTGCATTTCTCTAATAATTAGTGATGTTGAGCAGCTTTTCATGTGCTTCTTGGCCATCTGTATGTCTTCTTTGGAGAAATGTCTATTTAGGTCTTCTGCCCATTTTTGGATTGGGTTGTTTGTTTTTTTAATATTGAGCTGCATGAGCTGCTTGTATATTTTGGAGATTAATCCTTTGTCCGTTGATTCACTTGCAAATATTTTCTCCCATTCCGAGGGCTGTCTTTTCGTCTTGTTTATGGTTTCCTTTGCTTTGCAAAAGCTTTTAAGTTTCATTAGGTCCCCTTTTTTTATTTTTGTTTTTATTTCCATTACTCTAGGAGGTGGGTCAAAAAAGATCTTGCTGTGATTTATGTCAGAGTGTTCTTTCTATGTTTTCCTCTAAGAGTTTTATAGTGTCCGGTCTTACATTTAGGTCTCTAATCCATTTTGAGTTTACTTTTGTGTATGGTGTTAGGGAGTGTTTTAATTTTATTCTTTTACATGTAGCTGTCCAGTTTTCCCAGCACCACTTATTGAAGAGCCTGTCTTTTCTCTATTGTATATCCTTGCCTCCTTTGTCATAGACTAGTTGACCACAGGTGCGTGGGTTTATCTCTGGGCTTTCTATCTTGTTCCATTGATCTATATTTCTGTTTTTGTGACAGTACCATATTGTCTTGATTACTGTAACTTTGTAGTACAGTCTGAAGTCAGGGAGTCTGATTCCTCCAGTTCCGTTTTTTTCCCACAAGACTGCTTTGGCTATTTGGGGTCTTTTGTGTCTCCATACAAATTTTATGATTTTTGGTTCCAGTTCTGTAAAAAATGCCATTGGTAATTTGATAGGGATTGCATTGAATCTGCAGATTGCTTTGGGTAGTATAGTCATTTTCACAATATTGATTCTTTCAATCCAAGAACATGGTATATCTCTCCATCTGTTGGTATCATCTTTAATTTCTTTCATCAGTGTCTTTTAGTTTTCTGCATACAGGTGTTCTGTCTCCCTAGTTAGGTTTATTCCTAGTATTTTATTCTTTTTGTTGCAATGGTAAATGGGAGTGTTTCCTTAATTTCTCTTCCAGATTTTTCATCATTAGTGTATAGGAAGGCAAGAGATTTCTGTGCATTAATTTTGTATCCTGCAACTTTACCAAATTGATTGATTAGCTCTAGTAGTTTTCTGGTGGCATTTTTAGGATTCTCTATGTATAGTATCATGTCATCTGCAAACAGTGACAGTTTTACTTCTTCTTTTCCAGTTTGTATTCCTTTTATTTCTTTTTCTTCTCTGATTGCCATGGCTAGGACTTCCAAAACTATGTGGAATAATAGTGGTGAGAGTGGGCATGCTTGTCTTGTTCCTGATCTTAGAGGAAATGCTTTCAGTTTTTCACCATTGAGAATGATGTTTGCTGTGGGTTTGTCGTATATGGCCTTTATTATGTTGAGGTAGGTTCCCTCTATGCCCACTTTCTGGAGAGTTTTTTATCATAAATGGGTGTTGAATTTTGTCAAAAGCTTTTTCTGCATCTATTGAGATGATCATATGTTTTTTCTCCTTCAATTTGTTAATATGGTTTATCACATAGATTGATTTGCCTATATTGAAGGATCCTTGCATCCCTGGGATAAATCCCACTTGATCATGGTGTATGATCCTTTTAATGTGTTGTTGGATTCTGTTTGCTAGTATTTTGTTGAGGATTTTTGCACCTATGTTCATCAGTGATATTGGTCTGTAATTTTTTTTGTAGTATCTTTGTCTGGTTTTGGTATCAGGGTGATGGCGGCCTCATAGAATGAGTTTGGGAGTGTTCCTTACTCTGCAGTTTTTTGGAAGAGTTTGAGAAGGATGGGTGTTAGCTCTTCTCTAAATGTTTGAGAGAATTCACCTGTGAAGCAATCTGGTCCTGGACTTTTGTTTATTGGAAGATTTTTAATCAGTTTCAAGTTCATTACTTGTGATTGGCCTGTTCATATTTTCTACTTCTTCCTGGTTCAGTCTTGGAAGGTTATACCTTTTTAAGAATTTGTCCATTTCTTCCAGGTTGTCCATTTTATTGGCATAGAGTTGCTTGTAGTAGTCTCAGGATGCTTTGTATTTCTGCGGTGTCTGTTGTAACTTCTCCTTTTTCATTTCTAATTTTATTGATTTGAGTCCTCTCCCTCTTTTTCTGAATGAGTCTGGCTAATGGTTTATCAATTTTGTTTATCTTCTCAAAGAACCAGCTTTTAGTTTTATTGATCTTTGCTATTGTTTTCTTTGTTTCTATTTCATTTATTTCTGCTCTGATCTTTATGATTTCTTTCCTTCTGCTAACTTTGGGTTTTGTTTTTTCTTCTTTCTCTAGTTCCCTTAGGTGTAAAGTTAGTTTATTTGAGATTTTTCTTGTTTCTTTTTTTCTATAAAAGGTAGGCTTTTATAGCTATAAACTTCCTCTTAGAACTGTTTTTGCTGCATCCCATAGGTTTTGGATCATCGTGTTTTCATTGTCATTTGTCTCTAGGTATTTTTTGATTTCTTCAGTGATCTCTTGGTTATTTAGTAACGTATTGTTTAGCCTCCATGTGTTTGTGTTTTCTACATTTTTTTCCTGTAATTGATTTCTAATCTCATAGCGTTGTGGTCAGATGAGATGCTTGATATGATTTCAATTTTCTTAAATTTACTGAGGCTTGATTTGTGACCCAAGATGTGATCTATCCTGGAGAATGTTCCGTGTGCACTTGAGAAGAAAGTGTAATCTGCTGTTTTGGGATGGAATGTAATATAAATTGCTGTAATGTTTTAAGAATAAAAATGGGAAAATAAAATGTAGAAAATCAATGAAAAAGAGTGAAATGATAATCTTTTCCAATCACTAAATTTACTTACAACAACTGAAAATTTGTTTTCTTTGAAACAACTGAGTATGGAAGGTTCTTCTCTGTCCATATTAGAGTTGCCAATAGGAGATTACAGATCCTCAGAGAAATGTGGTCCCAATTTACAATTACTTACCTTGTCACATTTCAATTGCACAAAGCTTATTTTTTTACAGTCTCGCTAATTTTTTAGTTCTAAGCAATTTTTATGTCATGATATGAGCTCCCAACTAATATTTATATTTGGCCAACATTTCACATAAAAGAACTTAATCTTGGAGTACTATCATACTTTGTAACATACTCTTGCTGACTCTGATCTTTTCCAACTCCAGTGCACACCAGATGATGTCATTCATTTTGTCATTTTCCTGCAGACACACTCACACACATTACTCTAGTCTGTTCCTTGTTCTAGGCAACCTCTACAACTTGATCTCATTATTGCCTTTATATAATATTTCCCCATTATTCTCTAAAATGTGTCCTATTTTTGGTATAGAAATGGTGTTTGTAATCAGAAAATTTTGGGTTTAAAACCCAGCTGTGCTACATACTAGATTCATGATTTGGGAACATTACATGTTTCACTAACCATAAATATTCTCATGTATAAAATGGGGGATAATAATGCATTCCATTCATGGATGTAATGAGAATTTAATGAGCAGTAGAAACTACTCAGAATTCAGAAACACTATTTTGGGGCATGCAAATTGGTACAATCTCTTCAGGGGATGATTTGACAATCCCTATTTTTAAAAAGGTGCATCGATTAGGTTAGACCAATAGATTGCGATTGCTATGTTTCAGTAAAACAGAAGTGTATTTCTTACTCACCAAGAGTCTGGGGCAAGTGTTCAGGTGAGAAGGGTTACCTTCCAGGTCACATTCTGGGACCCAGAGGGTGCCGGTTCAGCCACTATTGGAACTGTCCTCCCAAATGAGAAACAGATTAGGGAAATGTGCATGGGAGGACTTTGAAGGGCAGAACTGGAAGCAGAAAAATCACCTGACACTTTTCTCTGGAGAAACTTAATCATGAGACCACAAATAACAGCAAAGGAGACTGAAATACTTAGTCTGACCCAAAAATGAGAGGAGTTTTGCAGACAGTTTGCTGTGTCTGCTACAATCACCTGCAATAATAGAGACGCACGCAAACAAAGGTATTTGCCCAAGAAAATATCCTGCTAATTTCTAACAGAAAAGAACAGAACCAATGTAACTATCCATCAACAGGTGGCCAGTGAAATAAGTTACTGCACATTCATAAAATGGATTATTGAAGCTAGTAAAAGAAAGAATGGATAGAGTATGTTGTTTCAGCAGAAAGCTAAAAATGTTGTCTGTGGAAATAAAAATAAGAGGCAAAACAGTGTAACATGCCCACATCATCTGTGTACATATGTATTCAAAAACAGGATGCCTTATTTTTTTCCAGCTTTATTGAGATTTGACATTATACACATTTAAGTAGTACAATTTGATGATTTGATACACACACATACACACATATAGTGAAATGATTACCAAAATAAGGTAACACCTCCCTCACCTCACATAATTACCATTTTTTTGTATATGGTGAGAATATTTACCATCTACGCTCTTAGCAACTTTCAAGTATATAGCAGTATTATTAACTACAGTTACCATGCCATACATTAGATCCTGAGAACTTACTCATTTTATAATTGGAACTTCATGCCCTTTGAACATTTTCCCAGTTCCCCAACTAGCCATCCCTGGCTACATCATCATACTCTCTGTTTCTGTGAGTTTGTTTTTTAAGATTCCACATTAAATGAGATCATATTGTATCTGTCTTTGTCTGACTTCTTTCACTGAGCATAATGTCCTCAAGGTCCATCCATGTTGTTGCAATTGCAGGATTTCCTTCTTTTTATAGTTAAATAATATTCCATTATGTATATCCATCTGTCAGTGGACATTTAGGTCGTTTCTGCATCTTGGCTATTGTGAAGAGTGCTGCAATAAGTACAGGGGTGCATACTACTCTACAGGATAATGATTTGATGTCCTTGTGACATATATACTCAGAAAGGGGATTGCTGGCTCATCTGGTGGTTCTATTCTTAATTTTTTGAGGAACTTTCATACTGCTTCCCATAGTGGCCACTCTCAGTTACATTCCCAACAGTGCACAAAGGTTCCTTGTTCTCCACATCCTCACCAATACTTGTTATTTCTTTTTTTTTTTTTTTTTGCGGTATGCGGGCCTCTCACTGCTGTGGCCTCTCCCATTGCGGAGCACAGGCTCCGGACGCACAGGCTCAGCGGCCATGGCTCACGGGCCCAGCCGCTCCGCGGCATGTGGGATCTTCCCGGACCGGGGCACAAACCCATGTCCCCTGCATCAGCAGGCGGACTCTCAACCACTGCGCCACCAGGGAAGCCCTTTCTTGTCGTTTTGATGATGGTCATTCCAGTGGGTGTGAGGTGATATCTCATTGTGATTTTGATTTGCATTTCACTGATGATTATTAATTTGACATTTTTTAATTTACCTGTTGGCTATTTGTATTCTTTGGAAAATGTCTCTTCTGGCCCTCTGCCCATTTTTAAAATAGGGTTATTAGGTTTTTTTGTCAATGAGTTCTATGAGTCCCTTATATATTTTGGGTACTAACCCTTTAATGGAGATGTGGTTTGGAAATATTTTCTCCCATAACATAGACTGCTTTTTCATTTTGTTGATGGTTTCCTTTGCAGTGCAGAAGCTTTTTAGTTTGATATAGTCTCATTTATTGATTTTGTTTCTGTTGCTTGTGCTTTTGATACTATATCCAAAAAAATCATTGCCAAGACCCATGTCAGGGAGCTTTTTCCCTATGTTTTCTTCTAGGAGTTTTAAGGTTTCAGGTTTTACATTTAAGGCTTCGATCCATTTTGAGTTAATTGTTGTGAGTGGTATAAGATAGGTGTCCAGTTTTATTCTTTTGGATGTTAGTATCCAGTTTTCCCTATAATATATATTGAAGAATAACTTTCCCCACTGAGATTCTTGGTTGTCTTGTCAAATACTTGCCCCATGCATAGGGGAAAAAAGGGGGGGAATCTTTGGAAAACTTTTCTATTCTTTATTTCTTAGAATTCTGAATTGTTGGCACAATGCCTTATGAAAATAACCTAATTAATTGCTTTCAGGGAAATTAGGTCTAGAAAGGAGCAATTCCTTTTGCTTGATTTGTGTCCCCAAATTTCCCTCAAATATTCCAGTGCAGTTGTCTCTAAAATTAACTGTGAATAAAATCAGAATTCTAGCAGTCTGTTGAGTAGCTGTGGAGTC
The DNA here is from genome assembly GCF_964165515.1 of Mesoplodon bidens. Classification (NCBI taxonomy): domain Eukaryota; kingdom Metazoa; phylum Chordata; class Mammalia; order Artiodactyla; family Ziphiidae; genus Mesoplodon; species Mesoplodon bidens. The sequence goes on along the minus strand of NC_138181.1, from coordinate 31,855,866 downwards.
TGAATGTATAAGGTAGACTTAGAGCTGGAACCAGGGATTGGAGGAAGGGAAAAATTATCACTGCAATAATTCTCTAAGCACCCAAGATACATGGCTGGTTGGGGGGAGGGGGGGACTGGGGGATTCTTCCTCAGCTCAGGCATTTCCTCCGTGCCTCCAGACATGTACACGTAGGATGAAATGTCATCCTCCGTAAATCAGTCCGGATTCAAGGGCTCAATTCAATGTACAGGAGAATAGTTCATCCGCAGAAAATTATAAAAGAAAGGATATGGGCATTTTGAAAGAGAGAGTTTTCATGTATGTATCTAAATCCCCATCGGACGCCCCTAACTCTCAGACGATGGTGTTCTTATTGATATGCCAAACAAACAAATTAAAACAAAAGAACAGCAGCAAAAAACCTACTTCCTTAAATGGCTCAAAGATTTGCCAAACCCTAAAACTGGAACAGTTTACAGTGGAGTAAGTCTGTGATAAGAAATCGCTAGACTGTTTTGCCCACTGCGTTGGAAGGTGGGTGTCTGGATCTTGTGCCTCCCGTGAGGCCATTGTTTAGTCTATTCAGAGTCACCATGTCCAGTTCTGACAAATCGGTTTTGGAATAGCACCACCCCAAATTCGCAGTCTGCCTACTAGTTACATGTGATTTAATAACAGTCCACAAAGTGCTAATGCAATGAGAAGAGGCGAATTTCTCAGCAAGCAGAGCAGCTGCGGCTGCCTTGGCAAAAGCCTTGACCAACTGTCAACCAGGATGTCAACACTGCAGGGACCCAGGCCAAGGGAAAGCATCAAGGTAAACACTCAGGAATCTTGGGCCTGAATTCTTTCTGTACCTGAACTGTAAGGGACTCTTCTACAGCATCGCCAATAATTTGTGCTGATCCATCTGCTTTAGGGGGCCCCTGCCCTCAGAACAGTGATCAGCACAGCTCCCCTCAGGGAGAACAGAAAGCCCCAGGGGTCTTCCTTCCAGATTCTTTATAAGATCGCCCTGGAGAGACCCCACACCCCATGTCAATTTCCAAAGCCAATATTTAGGAATTTAGGGGCATGGTCAGTACAGGGCCATAGGAGACACTAGTTCTGAGAAACCTTGCACTGATGAGATGATCCATTTTTATCAGAGGCCATTGAGGGGGGAATATTTACAGCAACGAAATCATAATGTCCTTGCAAACTGGACACGGGGAACCAAAGAAAATGCCACCCCTGTAATGGTTTTGTCATTGAATTACTTGCGTACTGAGCTCGATTGATTCCAACCCTGGGAAGGAGGGGCCCCTGTGTGTGTGTGCGAGGGGCACACAGGGCAGGACGCTGACAGGTGGACACGCCAGCCCAGCCAGGGGGCTCCCGCTCGTACTGTATCGTAAATATAAAACCATTCTGCGTTGCAAGGGGAGAGAATCTAATCAGCAGTATAATCACAACGGTAGAAGAATCTGCTTTTCCAGTCTCCCACTGAAAACCTCAGTCCGGCAGATCACAAAGTTAGAGGGCTCCTCGAGATTAACATGGAATCCACCCAGAAATGTGGGTCTCTGTGTCAACCACGCTAGCACTGACCACACCTAGCTTCTCTGTTGCGTGGCCCTTGGTCTGGCAGCTTCATGCCTCCCGATACACTCACATTAGCCCCATAGTGCTGTGCCTTCCCTTGGCCGGACTGCAGCTTACTTTTTTTTTTCTACCATGAAAACGCTTAAGTTCCTCACATATTAATATGTTTCTGTAAGAGAGTACTTAAATTGATACCTGAGCCCTAATTCAAATGCTGAGTGTACTACAGTATCCCAAAGCCACAACAACAGTCTGGGGGTCATTCTGTCTGACATTCTGTCCTCTCCTATGGATTTTGTGACTGAGATGGAACAGGACAGGCAAGCATCCGTGAGCTGTCTTCATCAGGAACCTCCGAGGAATGCAGCTGTTCTACTAGCAAGGCCAGGTGAAGAGTTTTGTCCCTGCCACTTCCTACTTGAAGGAGGAGGTGTGAAAACCACTGGTTATTGTAGTCAGTTTCTCTCACACCTGGTGTTACATACTAGTTACTTAAGCAGGTGGTCAGAAGTCATCATCCAGGTGGTGTGTCTCTAAACCTCAAAGTGTCTCAGCAGACCCCAAAGTAACAAGCACCTCCTCCCAGGCCCGTGATCCGCAGACCACAGCAGGCGGCCCGGAGGTCCAGCCTCAAGGACATGGAGAGCCAGCCCCTCATCCATCGGACAGCTTAGTCCTAAGACCCAGAGCAGGAGCCCTGGGATCCAGAGACACAGCCGGGCACCCCTTCCATCCCTGAGGAGGAAGGGTTTGCGACTTACCACTCCCGAGATCTGAGCTGCTCTCGGGAACTGGGTCATTTTACTCCACTTCCATGCTTGGGACAGGAAAAGGAGATGCTCACTGCAAAATGAAAGGAGTACCTCGGGGAATGACACACTGCCAAGAGCGTCCACAAGACCCAGTGGCTGCTTGACCACCCCCCCAGGCTGGAAGCACGTCATCCTGGCACCCAGTGGACTCCACCATTGACTGGACCCACCACCCAAGGGTCACTCTCCTCCCAAGGGTCATTCTCTTACATTCTCAGAGTTGCTGTGTTCACGGGTCACACCATCAGTATCACCTCCAAATGGAAGTGTCTAGGTATGTTATCAGCCCAAACAAACATCACACTTCTGGGGTCACGCTGAAGTCCTGACAAATTCAGGAACGAGACAAGGATGGTCTACTCTCCCCCATGTCACTGATCACCTTAATGGAGACTTTAACCTATACATTAGACATGAGAAAAGTGAAAAGTACAGACAGGAAAATTTTATAAGGAGGAAGCAAAGAAAACAGTTGGAATAACTACGTTCTTGGAAACTCAATTGAGAAGCAATTGAGAATTCAGTAAATTAGCGAGACATATAATATAGGGCTTCCCTGGTGGCACAGTGGTTGAGAGTCCGCCTGCCGATTCAGGGGACATGGGTTTGTGCCCCGGTCCGGGAAGATCCCACATGCCGCGAAGCGGCTGGGCCCGCGAGCCATGGCCGCTGAGCCTGCGCGTCCGGAGCCTGTGCTCCGCAAGGGGAGAGGCCACAGCAGTGAGAGGCCCGCGTACCACAAAAAAAAAAAAAAAAGGGTGTGGACGGTTGCCGATTTGGGTTCCGGATTCCCTTCCCTTCCTTTGCTGAGAGCACCAGGATGTCTGTGTCTGCCCGTCACGGCCCTGCTCACCCCACCCTTTGGGGTGGCTGACTGCACCTCTGTGTCCACGACCGCACTTGTGACTCAGGCCTAAATTATCACAGGAACCCATGTTCTTGGGCATGGTCACTGCCCCCAGGGCAGGTAGGCGACTAAAATGAATACAGAGTACATTTCAAAGCTTTTGTTTAAATTTTGGTGAAAAATATTTTCTTTCCTGTGCCCAGGCATCCAAGGGACAGCCCAGGTGGGCAGGCAGCTCCCTGGGGACCACAGCTGGAGAGCCACTGTGCAAGGTCATCGTCAGACCCCGGGTGGCAGAGCCAATGGTGGGGCACAGACGGATTTCGGATCAAAACTCACTCCTCCAGAAGAGCCAGTGCCACCTCGCAAGCTGCCAAGGCAGCCTGGGTTGGTACTTTTTTTATTACTTGAAATAAAAAGATTCCTGATGGATACAAACAGCAAATAATTCAAAAACTCCCTGCCTGATGTACTGTCACTTAGAGTTTTCTCATCATCGTACAGGTTTTAAAATATTTCAGAAACATAAAAATTAAGTGTGAGTACAGAGAAAAATGTCTGCAAAATAGTTGTTTGACGAGAATGGGAATTGGCGTCGGGGCTCCGGCTAAAGTCCTACTTTCCGTAAGCTTTCAGTGGCCTGAGTCCGCTGGCCTTGACGTGAAAGGATAAATGTTCCCCTTTGAAATAACACTAAAATTTCTAGCGCCGACCTCTATTTATTTCAGTCTTAGGAAATTTGAGCGAATGTGCAATAGGCGCTGAAATTTCAACTTTGCTGAAGGTGATGTTTACAGCACAGAATGATCCGTTGCCCATTTTATAGAAATCAACCTGGATGGGGCTGCACTGGGGATGGCAGATCACTTAACTTCCTCCTCCCAGATCATAAATCTCTGCTAAAGTCAAACAGTGGCCACAAAAGGCTGTTGGTGATAAGAAACGGGGGTACCCTTGTCCCTTGTATCTCCTTGAAATGAAAAGCTAGAGACGGCCATCGCAAGCAAAACATGACAAAGTGCTTTCATTACCTGGGCTTCTAAGCAAACGGGCCATATCAAGTGGCTCAATAAGTCTCTTACTAAAGAAAAGGTTCTTGTTAGGGCAGTGAAATAAAACGCCCCTATACATCATCAGTGTCACCTCTTAAAACTGTCACTGCTGATGGCATCATTTCCTCCATGCATTCACCTGAGTGAAATGACTAAAACATACACACAACCACTTAACGTACGAGGTCACACTTTCTTACTGGTTAACCTCTACGTTGCGAGTCCCTGGTGATGGGGAGTGGGGTTGTAAAATACTAGTGAGCACCACTGCCCCTAGCCGGGCAGACCGGACACCAGGAGTGCCCCGGCCCTCGTATCCCCCGTCCTCACCATCCCTGTGCATTCCTTCCTCGTGTCTATTGTCACTGGCCACATTCAGGACCTTGCTCTCTCCCAGCTGGGCCACTGCAGTAGTCCCCTCCCTCGACTTTGGAGCCAGTCATGTCCCTCCCAGAGCGCCCCTTCACTGAAGCCGTAGACGCTGTTCTCTCACTCACGTCTGAGCTGCTCACTCAGCTCAACATCCTGCAAGGCCCTCTATGGCCTAGCAGCTGCGTCTCCCCATTGTAACAGCCGTGACGCTTCTTCTACAGCACACGGCCCTTGGACGTGCTGCTTCTTACACAGCCAAGGTCAGGCAGATTTGTAGCAGACGATTATACAAAAATTCCGGTTCCTTAATATTGAGGGGTCCTTCAGCTGTGACTCAAAGTTAGAACAGAGGAAGCACCCTTCTGGGTCTGGGTCACCCCGTGGGATTTGGGGTCAAGGGCAACCGATGCAAATATGAAGCTTATGCTGATTGCTCTGCCGTGATTAACAGAGTTTTTGTCTCTGATCCAGGAATGTGATGCCTCCTTGCAGACCAACACGTTAGCTGGCACATAGGGTGAAGCCAGGCCCTTCAGAGTTCTTAGAAGTTGGTGAGGAAGATGATTGTGAACAGACATGACTTTGTCGAAGAGAAGAGATGAGGACCTCACAGACTGTTAGGGGATGTGAAATGACTCGGTGAAGTTCAGAAGCAAATGCTGCTGCCCAAGCCTAGAGGGCCGGGGTTGGACGAGTGAGGATCCCACGGTGTCCTGCCTGTCTCGCCCGAATGTTTAGGGACTGAGCAGCAAAAGGCAGAACTGAAACAAGTTTCCCTAATGGTGCTTTCATTGCTGTCATTCTCCTCTGTTAGGAGAAGACATGTTATCGTACATGGATGGAGCAAGCCTTGCAGCCTGCACCAGAGGAAGTGGGCGGTAGCTACTGAGTCAAGGCGTCCCCAGATCTGAAATAAAGAGTGTCTGCTATCAGGACACAGAGCTGTGGCTGCAACAAAGATGTCAGGAGTTCACTTGGCTGAGCTCTGAGCAGCCACCAGGCGGCTCTACAGCAAAGGCAAATGTGCTTTGCTTACAGGTGAAATGTTGGCCCCCCTAAGGCTACTGCAGGTGCCTTCCTGTAGGTGACACTTTTCAGATGACAATATCGATGTCCCAGTCCCAGTGGCCGGCACCAGCCACATCACCTGGGTCCCTGGAACCAACCAGTGTCATGTGTTCTTTGCAATCTGACAGCGTGCACACTTCATCACAAAGATGCTCAGTCCTGGGCTGATGGTGAAGGCCGTCGCTGGGTATTCCAAGCTCCCTGTTACCCAAGGTCCTCTGGTGTCAGTGAGCGTGGGAGAGTCCTCCAAAAACACACACTCAGAGTGACGTCTGCATCCACTTCTTCCACTTCTCCTGGTCCCGAGCCTTACTGGGTCCCTAATTAAAGCGGCGCCCAAAAGAGCTCATCTCGTCCCAGGTACTTGCTGAGTAACAGTCAGGACAAAAGGAGGTTCTAGAGACCTACGTTTAAATGGGAGGATTTCCCTCAGGCGGTTCTTGGGTTTTTCTTTATTTTCCAGGTAACAACAACAGTTGGGCAACCTGGCTGGTAAATGCTCCGGGGAGATCCCAGCTGGCAGGGCTCAGCAGGCGATGCTGGCTCAGCCCCCGGATTCTCCTGTTGGGCGGACGTGGTCCCCCTGTGCTCAGCACGGCCCTGACAGCGGCGTCCGCAGGGTTTGATGGGTGTCCGTGAAAAGGCCGCTGTAAACATTTATAACAAAGGCCTTTTCCTCTGGCACCTGACCTTTAGGGATGACAGGTCTGAGTGTGAGTTAAAGATGATTGTTTTTAATAAGGTGCAGGTTTAGCTCGTGGCAGGCTGCACACCTGTCCTGTGACGGTCGTGCTGCTGCAACAGCCCCTGTACCTGGGCCATCACCACCTCAGAGGGTCCGCAGAGGGCGGGCATGTATGTGCGCATGTGTGTGTGTGCACGTGTGTGTGCGCGCCCAGAGTGAGGGAGGCGGTCAGGGATTGACAGAGCAGAGAGAAGGTTCTGCCGGGGGTGCTAACCTTCCATGTCTTTATCGGGGGCTGACAGGGCTGACGACACAGGTGCTCAGCTTGTGAAAGCTGGTCAAGTCGTAAACTTACAGCATTAACTTTTCTCTATGCAGATTATCCCCAGTGAAAGATTTACAATATAGGAACGGGCTTTCATAGGAAGGTAAACCCCTGTGGCTCTCACAGATGTAAAAATGCTCAACCCCGCTCATAATTAGAGAAATACAAGTTAAAAGTACAGTGAGTGGGACTTTTCTGGTGGCGCAGTGGTTAAGAATCCGCCTGCCAATGCAGGGGACACGAGTTTGAGCCCTGGTCTGTGAAGATCCCACATGCCGCGGAGCAACTAAGCCCGTGAGCCACAACTTGAGCCTGCACTCTAGAGCCCGCGAACCACAACTACTGAGCCTGTGTGCCACAACTACTGAGCCCACATGCCTAGAGCCCATGCTCCACAACAAGAGAAGCCACCGCAATGAGAAGCCCGTGCACCACAGCGAAGAGTAGCCCCTGCTCGCCACAACTAGAGAAAGCCCACGTGCAGCAACGAAGACCTAACACAGCCAAAAATAAATAAATTTATATATTAAAAAAAGTAGAGTGAATGACCATTTCTCACCTTGGTATTAAAGAGAGAAAAGAGTATGACAGGCAAGGGCAGTCCCGAGAGTGTGAACACAGATTTCACCTTTACGCTTGGCTGTGAGATTGTGAGTTGGTGTAACTTCAGTGGAAAATTTCTCTTAATATTAAAAATGCTTTTGCTCATGAATTACTATGTGTTTTACTTATAGCTATAATTCTATGTGTGTAAATGTCCTATTTAAAATATATTTATTGCATCTGTTGCATTTAACAGCAAAACCTTAGAAATGGCTCCATGCTCTTCAGCGGGGGAGCGTCAGTAAATGACGGGGCATCCACTAAACAGGCACCAAAATGAAGCAGCTCAGTCTGAACTGGCAAAGAACAACTTTGAGGTACATGTTATGATGGGATAATAGCAAGACATGGGTGACTACATATGGAATCCTAATATTGGTGTAAAAATAGGAGACATAATTTCAGTGCAGATACAGGAACCTGCACAGCGAATCTCCAAAGGGTGTATAATGAACATGACGGTGAACCTGGAAGGGAAACTGAGTGATGCTGGTGGCCATCCCATGTTTCAGTGAATCTGACTCAACACCAACTTTAAGATGTGCCACTAAAAAGGAAAATTAGGAAAGAACAGTGTGAATTACAATGTCATGAATCTCTGGTTATAAGACATACCCCATATTTCAACCTCAGACATGTTAAAATGTTAAAAAAAAAAGGACAGTGTAGAATCTATGAAATTCTATACTTTTCACTTTATACCCTTTTGTTTTTTGAATTCGATATTGCCGATTCAAAGTAATATACTAATATCAGTTAAATCTTATTGTTTATAGTTTGACTCCATTTAAAATGGAATAAATATTATATTTAAAGAGTTAAAAGTGTGCTAGGAATACCGACACAGGGAACGGTCAGAGGGACATAGTACAGTCAACTCACAGAATAACGAATCAGAGAAAATAAAATGAAACTCTCAAAGTGCTGAAGCTGCAAAGGAGAATAGGCTAGTGTATTTATTACTGCTAACCATGAGACTGGCATGGCCTTGGTTGGTTGCCAAAACAGGAAAATAGTGAAGCATTCTCAAATGTAATACAGACAGTGAGCTGCTTCACTTCAAGAACCTCATTCTGATAAAAAAAAAATATTTCAGAAATAAAGAACAAAATAGTACTCATTTCCTTAAAGTGAAAAGTGTGCAAAAATACAGAAAAGAAAGGCTTCTAACTACTCTATGTGACTCTACAGAATATGGAGTTTATTTGTGTAAACCTCCTGCAAAATAAATAGTGACACCCCTTCTGGTTTGGAATAATGATTATAATAGATAATATTTACAGGGCATTTATGATGTGTAATGAACTATTTAAGCTGCTCATACCTATTAACCGATGACTGAGGATCCAGTGTGTAAATAAATCACTTCTCTGTTCATTTTCTTGCAGAGCTACAATCTAGTTAGCTAATTAAAAGTAAATGAAAAATTCTAGACCAGAAATGGAAATCTGACTCACGATTCCAGCTTAGTGCTTTAAACGACATTGCAGAGAAGTCACTGCCTTCAAAACAGCATTTTGCTATTCACGTGGAGAATTTCCATTATTCATTAGCCAACCTTTTTATTTCATTGTGCACTAATTGGCTGTACAATTTAATTATGCATAAAACTCTAATTGATGATATTAAGGGTGCCCAAATGGCTCTATCAATCAGAAGGAACAAATTGTGATGATTACGTGGTTTTGTTATATCGCACACCAAATAAAGAAGCATATTTCACCATGTTGTATGCATTTTATTCCTAAAGATAATCAGGGTCTCAGAATCATCAAATGAATAATAAATTAAGATTCAGACGTGTGCTGGTCACTCACCTCATTAGCCTAGTAATTAAACATATATTTCCTCTGTATAATTCAAGGGTCTGTGTCTCCTGATGCCCTCACTGTATTTTAGAAAACATTAAAAAAAAACTTAGGAGACTGTTTTGTTTCTCGGAGACTGTTTTGTTTCTCTGATCCATGTCCACAGCTAGCTCTCATTCTCCAGTGGAAGTAAATTGAGCTTAAGGAAATACCTGAACTCTTTATAGCCACTAGGATATCACTGTGTTATTTTCTTGCTGTTTTACTCTTAAGTCGGCTTTTATTATTAGTAGAATTATACTTGCCCACAATTCAAAGAGTCGCCAACTTTCTCAAGATACAGCAGCCCCTGTTCTCCCTCCCACTGGCAAACAATTTAACCCTTTTAATAAATTTCTTGGTATTTACCTCTAAAGTGTAAATATTACCCTTTAATTGCTAGTTATCGACTTTCATTTTGTGACCATATTTATTGCATTTTGAGTATGGAAGATGGGGATTTAGCTCACTTTCACCCCTCCTCTTCCCCACAATACTTTCCATTTCTTCTTTTCCCTTTCTTTCCCATCATAATTTGCTTAGACCAATATTAACTCTTATGTTACTATGACAATGCAAATGCTATTCACAGCCAAAACCCATACATCACAAGACTCCTTTTCATTTCCTGAACGATGCTATTGCTTTTAAGATTTGTAAAAAAATTAATAAACAGAAACTTCAATTAAATAGATTTGGGGGACCAGAAGGGGAACTCTCACACTCTGATGGTAGCAGAGCCCAACCTCTCCTTTCCTGGCAAGGACTTAGCCGATGAAGAGCCATGGGCTCTTTGTTCACTACGGCCCTCCCACCTGCCTTTCCCCCCTGCATAAGAGTGTTCTCCTTCCCGGGCCAGGCAGGGACCTGCACGTGGCTTGCCGTGGCTGCAGACCCCAAAATGCATTCTCTGCTGATCCTGAATAAACCCAGCTTTGCTGGAGAAATATCTGGCATCTGTTTGTTTCAGGTCAACAGATTCTAATTTGCCCTCTCCACCCCATAGGTACTTATTTATGTAGCCCTATACACTTCCTTTCAATGTGGTATTCTGTCAATTTCCTTCTGGATAACAAATATTGCGCAGAGGTTTCTGACCTGTTTCAACTGGAGCTGGTCTCCCTCGAGGTCTGTTTCACAGATGCTCTCCTGGATTTCTCCACCACCATGCTGAGGGCTATCTCCTCTTTTTTCCTTTACTGGATTCCCAGCTTCTCTCAGTTCAAGCCTTTTTGGCATCCCCTCTGGTTTTGGTAGCATCTACTTCCTGTATCATTCCAAATATAAGCATTTAAGAATTACACCTTTTGAGAGCTGGTTGGCCCAAATTCTCTTTAAATATCATCATACTTCGTGAATCCCTGCAACTGCAAGGTCTTCTCGTATTCTGACCAGTCTCACCACTTAATGGTGCCGGGAAGCTGAGTCATGGCCTGGCTGGATCCCGGCTGGATCACTAGATATTTCCGGCTCTGGGCATAGGTATTCCTATGTTCTACTCGCTCCCCATCAGTCCACGCCGCAAGCCTCCATCAAACATTTCTTATTTCCTCACATGCCCAAAGTAGCACCTGCTACCTGAGAGCTCTTCCTCTTGTCACCTGCACCTGCTCTGTCTGTACCAGTGTCTGCCTCAACCCACGTCTATACTTGGTCCTTACCCAAGACCCTTCCTGCTTCTTTCCACATCAGTTTTCCAGTTCCTAAAAGAGCTGGGGTTAAAAATGATTAAAGGACCTCAGATGTCATACTCAGAAAATCATTTATTATTTCAATATGTGTTCATTTATTGGTAGTAACGACAGAGGTCACATTAGATTAACAGCCCATTAAGAACCTTGCCAGGCTCATGTATAACAACATACAACTATCAAAATTTCACCATGTTTGGTGAAAACGGTGCATTTTCCTCAATGTGAAATCAATGTCTTTAAACATTTCCCCCCAAGACCCTGTTTTCTGTATAAACTACTGAAACTATAAACATTATAATGACATGAATGCTAATTTTATTAATTCTGCTTGGTAAAGTGACTTATTACATGTTCTGTTTATTTGGAAATCTTAACATTTCAGATCCCGTTGGTTGATTCTGTTGTTCAGATCATGTGCAAGCTTGTTGTTTTTTTGTCTAGTAGTTCTATCAGTTATGGGGAGGGAGATGCTTAAGTCCTCAACTGTAATTGTGAATTTGTCTATTTTTCCTCTCAGCTCTATCAGCTTTTGCTTCATGTATTTTGAGGTTCTGCTGTTTGGGCCATAGACATTTAGGATCATTATGTCTTCCCAGTAGACAACCCTTTTATCATTATGTAATGTCATTCTGTGTCTCTAGTAATTTTCTTTGCTCTGAGGTCTATTTTATCTGATATTATTATAGCCACTTCTTTTTTTAAACTTCAAAAGGGTGAATACCAAAGAAAAATAGATAAAAATGTACAAAAGAATACTGCAGAAAAATTAACCAATGCAAATAAATAGTTAAGGAAATGTCTAATTAAGCAAATGCATAAAATATGAACCAGTTAATTGTCCAGGACATGCTTAATTGTATATTTCAGTCTAAGGCCAATTAGCTATGGATAATTTAACAATAGTTGTTGCCGTATGTAAAATTTCAAATTAGATGTAAAAGATATACTATCATTCCATTTTGTCTGTGAGTTTTTTCTTGATTTAATACTGGTGTACAATAAATAATATAGCTCAATTTTCTAAATATAGCTTTGACATTTTCTGATTTCAATCGTTTAAGTCTACCTGTTATGCATGCAAAATCCAATGAAAATGGAAATCTTTCTACAGTAAGTGCCAAGGCACATGACACTCTATCAACTAGATATGTAGACATTTGATATCTTCCCTATAAATCCTTAGTATTTTAAACTCCATGTTACATACTTTTTTTTTCAGAGGAATTCATTTGGACTTGAAAACTACTTCTCTTTCATTCTGCATCCACAAGGGAAGCAAGAAGATGAAATATTGTAAGTACATTTAATTTTAACTTAACTATAATTGGTTGGCATCTATGGTCTTTCTCAAGTGGTGGATCCCAAAATTTTAAAATAGAATAAAATATTATCAATATTAATGAGTATCACTTTATCTTGAAGAATTATTATTGAACAAAAAAATATATCTAAAAGAGAAATGGGATGCCATCTCTAAACCAGTAAGAGTCAAATATTGATAGTAGTAGAAATTTTTAAGTAAAGTTAAATCTTACAAACATGATAGGAGAAACTGACAACTACCCTATGCATGTGAGTTCACCTACTGCATCTCTACACTTTTATCAGGTGGAGATTTAAAATCATTTTTGTGTTTCCTTGATCAACAGTGAGAGTAGCCAGTAAAACAATGTGTGTTTGTGTGTACGTTTGTGAAGGGGCTTAAGATATTGACTTACTCCCGGTTGAGAAAGGATGAACACAATTTCCTAAGACAATATGAAGGTACTTAGACTAAAGTGCAATGTAATGCATGCTAGTAGGGGGAATATATTCTTCAAAATGCATTTTGTTGGTTATCTGTGACAAAATGAAGCATCTTGAGTTTTACTGTTATTTAATTGATGGCCAGGTTTAGTGGGCATCTGCTAACTTTTCCAACACACTTTGTGCCTTTTTGTCCTCCCGATTTCCTTGAGAAAATGCACGCTTCCAGGCCTGCCTGTGGTTCCTGCGGTATGAACCCAAGTATCTATCCTGCTCACAGAGATAAGGCTGAAACCTAAACCAAAGCTGACCAGGACTCACCTGTTGCCATTTTTTCGGCAGTAAAGTATAGAATAAAGACAGATTGGGGGTGATGACCTCCTTTGGATCACAAGTTTCAGGCTGTGAGGTCAGCTCCTGTCCTCGGAGAAGTCAGAGGATATTAATCTAATGCACAGCAGAAGAGAAAGATATAAAAACATGAAGACAGAGTCCAGATTGCTATGTAAAATCAGTTCTTAGTCGTAGTCCTTAGAAGTGATGTATTTTTTCCTTTCTATGCTTGCTACATTCCTCTTTTTTTTTTTTTTTTAAGCTCCAGCTTCTGTCACGGGCATCCAAAAATCCTGACATACGTACTCAGGGCAGAACCAGGAGTTCCACAACTCCTACGCGGGGAAGGATTGAACTAGAATTAGATGCCACTTCCTTCCTTCCTTTTTCTCTACTTAAAGTCTACAAAAGTTGTGGAAAAACAATCAGATGCTTATGTGGCTGAAGCTCAGGATCACTTTCCTCTTAAGGAATAAAGACCCCTTTTGTATAAAGATGATGACAATGTCCTAGGGGAAAGGGCAAGTTAATGGGAATATAGAACTTGGTCTCTCCTCAGTGTAGTTATTTTCTGAAGTTAGCTGAGCCTTGAGTTAGGAACTGTGTGTGTTCACTAGCCGTTGGAGTCCTATATTTGGCAAATCTTAAAAGAAAAAACCCAAAATGTTAAAGGGAAGAATGAATGCCTCTTCTACCCAACTTGATTTGGGATCAAGAATGACACATGGGACCTTTGGATAGATTGAAACGCAGAACCCCACATGGCTCTCAGCAAGAGCAGAGCAGAGATTCACAGTGTTGGAGAAAATGTAGAGAATCTTGCAGAGAGGCCACAAGGTGAAGCATCTGGATTGCCTGGGAATTGGGTAAAACGTCCACCCTTTAAGATGGGAAAGCAGAGGCAGCAACATTCAGGTTACACAGGAAAGTATCACCTAAAAATTAGATAAAGACTCAGCTGTGCATGGAAGACATAGCTAAAGAGGGTTGAAATCCTTCTCAGAAATTTCCATCCCCCCATGGAAGACCTCAGGTCATCTGTGGAACCCCTAAGCTTCTTAGAACACAGCTTGGCAAACACTCATCTCACCCAAAACCCTAGCTGGAAAAATTTTTTTAATTTTGAAAAATTTGTACCTTTAGAGAAGTTAGGTGAACAGCCAAAGTTAACAACTACATTTGGTCTAATAAAACAACTGCATCTCATGGATACTACCCGTCATGCAGCTCATGTTGAGTTTGTTTAAACTCGTACAGATCATTTTGCTTCCAGTTCATCAAATATACAGGAAAATGTCAAACCCATCAAAAGGAGCTCTGGAAGCTCAGATGTGAGCAGAACCCTGAAGATACAGATTATGGAACAGCCTTTCCTTGAGGTGATTAAATTCATCTGGGTATAGTTGCAATTTCTAGCTGTCGATGTTGGCAGTTGTCTGGCAAGCAGTGTCCATTCTTTTCTGGGGTCCAGCATTCTATAATGGCCGCTCAGAACATCACAGGTTTTTATTAACTCATTACAAAGAATCCCAGTGGTTTTCTGCATAATCAGTTGCATAAACTCATATTACTCTTCAGGAAACTGTGTGTGAATTGTTCCCTGCTCTGGACTCCTGCAGAAAGATGGTCATAATTCTGGCAGAGCCTTTACCAGCCTCTGAGAAATTAATCTGCTTATCTGCTTCCACTCCAATTTCGACGCTGTTTTCAGGGAACAGCAACATTTTATTTATTTGTGTTCCTTTCCCTTTTCCACACCTGGCGCTTGTCACTGGGTAGGTACTGTATATTCAAAACCTAGGTCATTTCTCAAAAGAGACAGAACTATATATATATTTATAAGATATATACGTATTTAATATATATATATATGCATGAGTGTCTAATATATATTTTAGAGAAAATACACGGTATAATTATCATTGTTATTTATTATTTTATCGTGTTATTGTTATAATGAACTGACCACCTTTGAGGCCTGCAAGCTGAGATTTAAAGAGGCCTCACAAGCCATTTAACACCCATTCAATTACTGAGCCCAACCAATACATACGAATTTCTGCTCCAAAATGCATTTGGCAAATATTTATTAAGAACACTGTCTGATGAGGCCCTGGACTGGGGTTTGGGAGTCCAGCAGTAAAGAGCCCAGCAAAGCGGGGGACATCCCTGCCTGCCCTGTACAGCCCGGGCCTCCCCCGTCCCTGCCTGACTTGGGGAGGAATTTCCACCAGAACTTTGTTGGGGAGGATCTCTCAGGATGGAAATGCTACGGGCTCCACCTCCTCTTACCATTCTGAGGTCCTGGAAGCTTTCATTTTCAGAACAGTGAACTCAGAGGGAAAGACTGGCAGCGGATGGTTTTAGCCCACGGAAATGGCTGCTTTTTCTGAGCCCTGTGAGACGTGATTGTTCTGGTGAGGACGTATAGGCTATTAGCAGATGATTGTGGGCCATTCTGTTCCTTAACAGACTACGTAAGATGTCAGGACGGGTTTTCGAAAGAACAAATCTCAGCCTCCCCATTCCGGCTCAGCCTCTCTCAATTATGTTTTTGAGACTAGAAATAGGATCTAAAAACCCCAGTTATCTGAACTTGTTATTGGTTGTCTGAACTGTTTGGATAGCTCATGCCAGGGGTGACAGGAACCACTGCCTCAGACCCAGGGACCAGGTGCCCTCACTTGTTTCCCCAGAAGCCACCGAATTCCATGAGCCCAGCTTGTTACTGTAAATGTCGTCACCCATTAGTTTTCTAAGCTAATTTGTCCAAGCAAAGTTCAGTACTTTATAAGTGAAGAACTAAACCTCAGCTTTTATTTTACCTTCTAGTTAACTCCAAAATGAATAATATTTTAAAAAGAATAGTGCATATGCATACAAACACACGCAAAGAGAGAGAAAACAACTTCTTCACAAATATTTCAGCATAAGCATCATACATATTTTTCCTGGTCTTATTGGACCTTCCAAAGCTTCTCTGAAAAGAACTGCTGGTCCTGATTCTATTAACAGGCTGGAAGGTGATGGAGAGACCTTCTTACTGTCTCTGTTCCCAGGGCTCTCCCTTTCCAGTTTCTACTTACTCCAAACACACCTAAAAACAATCATTGAAGTTATGCAAGAAAAGTGTAGTATGTACTTTTCCATTAGCAGAAAGTTCCTTTTGAATACACTGTGAGGTGCAGATGTTTCCGTCAGAAAACTATCCATACAAAGGATCAGACCTTGCTTTTAGAATGTGAGGCCTTTACCAGGCCTTAGCCCCCTACAAGCTGCAAGTAAACTGATAAATGAAAATGAATGCAAAAACACTGACATCCAGAAAGTTTAAAGGACAACCCCAGGGCTTCCTTACTTCTCAAGCTGTTCCTCATGTCCAGGAACACTTTCAGAGTTTTGTATGTGTAAGTCTTTATAATCAGAATTGGGGAAGTTGCCTGGCTTCTATTTACCAAGTAAAAGAAGAACCAAAAGTCAATAACAACCACAACAAAAAAACCCACCTCCAAATGTTTCTCCCTGTTCCTCCCCATCAGCAATCTGGCTTTCTCTTCCTTTGCTGTGACAGAACCCTTCTCTTTTCACCAAACCTTTACAAAATTGAGAAAAGAAGCTGGAAAGCGATGCTTCTGTAACCTCTGGTCTCCAATGTATTCCCTCTCCCAGTTGTTCAGAATAGGACTTCCTAACCACGAAGTACATGGGGAATTCATAGATCACTGGTTAAGGTAAAATAAATGTCAAATGTTTGTGTGCCCACCAACATAGCTGCACAGTGAGACTGATGCCATAGGTACTGGGACACGAATCACGGTACCAGGCCAACTATCACCTACAAAGATGCAGCACACGGGAGCCTTTATCACATGTATGTGACTGTGTTTGTGAACAGACCCTTATTCCCTAACAAATACAAAATGGCATATTTGTAGAACCGTGACATAACTTGTCCCACCTTGGATAGCTTTGCACATCTTCACTGATTTTTAAATATTATATAGATGATTTCATAAAAGAAACACACCTATTGGATCAATCATCTTACATTATCGCACCTGTAATCCCAATCATGAAAGGGCATTTTGTGCCTTTGCTTGTGAAACACGTTATGACTGTTCCCAGATTCACCTAGCAGGATACACACAGGATGCCAGCCAAGACATGATAAGAGCAATTCTGAAAGAAGAGAAAAAAATACAAATTCATTAATTTATGTGTTAAAAATTAATAATTTCATACTAATCTCGATGCAGTATATTCTGACAAGAAGTAAAAAGAGCCTAACAAGGGTCAGGGATAGACAAATCATTAGGACATATTTTGGATTTCAGAAGTAAACCCATGCAAATGTAAAATTTTAGCAGGTCATAGAGGCAACATTTAAAATTAGATGTAAAATCTGAATTGTTACATAAATAGTGTGGAATTATTGACTAGTCACGGGGAAATAAGGCTGGATAAAAATATCCCTGCTGTATTACATATTTGGGTATACAAACAAAACGAAGCACAAAAATAAGAGAAGAATATGTCGATAAATGTGTTTACAAACAACTCTAAATTATGGTCTGCCCAAAGGCTAGGTTCTCACACATCTTCTCTTCACTTCTTTATCTATCCTTAGTCACTAAGTGTTTTCATGGAATCGCATGGCTTAAAAACAATATTTAATTGGATGACTTCTGAATTTCTATATCTGCTGCTAGTAACTCCCTGAACTATAGAATCCAACTGGACACTCTCTCTCCTGCTTAGATATTTCATGGACAGCTCATCTCAAGGCTGCAGCCTTCTGCTTCCCTCTGGATTCCTTGGCGTCCCTCACAGACAGAAAACAATGAGATAAAAGCCCACGCCTGCATGGAAAGCATGGCATTTACACCTTCCCCGCTTCCTAGGACCTGTATGTGGTCAGGATGCCAGAGTTTCTAAACCAAGGTCAGGAGCAGCCAGTTTGTGTTAGGAGTGTGTATTCTTTCATTTTCAGCAAAACACATTCTGATTAATGTATCTTCCCAAACCTGCGCCTCCCCCCAGTCTCTCTAAGCTGAGTAAATAATTCTCCATTTCTCGAGTTGCTCAGGTCCAAACCCATGTCCTCATGGCTCTTTCCTGGTTCTTCCCTCCGTGCAGATCATCTTCTCTCCTCTAAACTGAGGCACCTGCCTCCCATGTGTCTCCCTGCAATGACCCCGCCCTGCAGGCTGGTCCTCTATAGGCAGCCAGGGTGATACTTTATGAGGAAATCTCATCCGTCACCCCCTGCTCAAAACTCTCAAGACCTTCCATCAGGTTTAAAATAGCATCTGAGGTTCCTTCCATGACCCACAGGGTTTCACACACGTCACCTGATCCTGACTATCCCTGCAAACTCAACTGCACCCCTTCTTCACTATGAGCAGCCCTCCTTGGTTTCCCTGAAAACTTCAGAGTATAACCCTGTCTCCTGGTTGACACGTTTTCTGTCCCACGTATCCAAAAACGTCTTTCCCGCATGAGTCACTTGGCCGATTCACTCAAGGCTTTGCTCACGTGTCATGCTGCCAAAGAGCCCTTCTTGATGGCCACAGCCCTAGACTATCTTTCAACTTCTGTTAATAAAGTGAAGTCACAAAGCATCAATTTGCCCTCCCCACCCAAGAGGGCTTTGGTTTGAGCAGCCAGAGGTAATTCTTAATTGATGAGTAGAGTTACCGTAATTAGAAAAGATGTTTTTGTTCTCTTTTCCTGATTTCACTATTCTAAAGGCAATTTAAGATGTAAGCCAAAGTGATACCTGCTCCTGGATTTGAAGAAGTGCATATGCATTTGAGAACAAACAGGAATTATTAAATCCTCATGCTGTGGAAATAATTAGATAAATGAGTGAGTTGAAGCTAAACTCTTCCATTGGCTACATGATTGCTTTTTGTTGTTATTGGGTATAGGTAGGATCAAGTAAAGCCTGTTCATTCATTTTTTTTTTTTAAGATGTTGGGGGTAGGATTTTTTAATTAATTAATTTATTTTTGGCTGTGTTGGGTCTTCGCTTCTGTGCGAGGGCTTTCTCTAGTTGTGGCAAGCGGGGGCCACTCTTCAACGTTGTGTGCGGGCCTCTCACTATCGCGGCCTCTCTTGTTGCGGAGCACAGGCTCCAGACGCGCAGGCTCAGTAGTTGTGGCTCATGAGCCTAGTTGCTACACGGCATGTGGGATCCTCCCAGACCAGGGCTCGAATCCGTGTCCCTTGCATCGGCAGGCGGACTCTCAACCACTGTGCCACCAGGGAAGCCCACGATGGTCATTCTTATTTCACCAAATGTGCTTTGACCTGATACTTGCCTCTAGGTTTATTAGGACTGAACTGCCTTCTCGATAGGGACTGCCCCTCCACGTAGACCACCTCGGGGAGGCCAGGCCCTGTGGTCTCCTCTGTGGGACCTGGCACGAGGGTGGCCCACAGAAAACACGCAATAAACACTGGTTCCCTCAATGAATTACTGTTCTTTGTGGACCCGCAGGTACTTTGGGGGGCTTCCCATGCATAATAGTAAATTTGGTTTCGTGGTATTTCTGATGCCTTCAACAGCTGTCGAGTAAACTAAGATTTGAGTTTGCATTAATTTCATAGAATGTTTTTTAAAAGAAGATATATTAATGAGATGCCTTACCCAAATGTCATCCCATTAAGGCACCATTTTCGAAGAAGTCAGGTGCAAGTCAGCATGATCTCCACAGTGTTTAATTTTGGGTTCATTCCTTTTATCTGAAGACAAAATGTGTATTTCTTCTAGAAGGCATTATAAAAAAAATCAAAATCAAATATGTATGATTCACTCTCATTTTTTCCAGTGGACATATCCCCAAGATACACTGCCATCCTTAAAGTTAGAACAAACATCTTCAGCAATACACACAACAGCCGATTCTTCTCACTCTAAAACTTAGTAAATCTGTTAGAAAATGCTAAATCTTGGCAGCCTCACTAGCAGGTTTTAATGTGCTTATGAATTTACTAAAATTAAGTTGAAATTATTTTAGGGGATTCTAAGCTGATAGTGTAAGTTAAATTCATCTGAAGAATAATGATGTGTCAGAGGTAAACCACACAGAATATTATTTAAATTGATAGGCACATTTAATGTTTCACTTCAGTATTTTTGATTTAGATTCAGCATAGAACTGCAGTCAGACAAATGGTAATGAAAATATTAATTGGAATAAAATTGGGGGAATAGGAGTGTTTTTCAACATAGTAGGTGGGCAATCACAAAAGGGAAAATGCTGAATAAATGCCACAAACTTTTTTTTTTTAAGAAATGTGAAAACTGAACATGAAGGTACTTTTCTTCAAAGTCACATTTGGAATACGCTTACGTGCACTTAGGCATTTGCCAGATTTAACATTTGTCTTTTAAAGCCTCAAGTTCCTGGCATAATTAAATTATTCTTTGAACTATGTGAACTAGAGTAGCAATAGTTTTTTTTAAATTCAAATGTAACATCCAAATATTTTTGAAGTTAGTATCCATACTGTATGTGCCTGTGAAATGTTTAAAATCTGCATCTTAATCTTCAAAGTGAACAAGGTGATTCCTCATCTCTAGGAACATCACTGGCAGAAGAATTAAATTTTGCCTAAGCAGCAGATGCACGAAGTAACAAGAATCCACAGAAACATTTCTGGGAAGAGCAAACAGTAGGCGCCCTGCCCTAATTACTGGAGCAGCCTGGGCCGAGCAAGCGTCCTCATTGGTCCGTTGCTTGAAGCCCTTCTCACCTCCGGACTGGCCTCAGCCTGAGAGGCCGCCCTGCGCCAGCCACTCACTCCCCTACCCACCTGCATCAGTGTGGTTCTTTCATGCACTTATGACAAGCGTCCTCATTGGTCCGTTGCTTGAAGCCCTTCTCACCTCCGGACTGGCCTCAGCCTGAGAGGCCGCCCTGCGCCAGCCACTCACTCCCCTACCCGCCTGCGTCAGTGTGGTTCTTTCATGCACTTATGACAAAAGAGCTACATTAGTGATGTTTTCACATCTCCTCTCCATTTTTCTCCGCAAGACCTTATGGACAAAGGTTTTTTGTCTATTCACTGAATCCCTGTCCCCGAGAACCATACTTGGAACCTTTAGACATTCCACACATGGCTCCGGAATGAATGCACACGTGAGAGAGTGAATATGACCAAAAAATCTAAACAAATTCATGTATTTGAAATAAACACAAAGCTTCAGTTTTCTCGGTCTCTTTCACTGATTGTCACCTTGACTGATGAATACATAACATTCACAGGTCTGCTGTATGACACACAAACATCCTGTCAGTGAGACAGAGCAGCAGAGGGGACCCAGAGGACACGCTGGTGCCCACGAACGGCAAAGGGAGGGGGGGGATGCGATCAGACTCGTCCAGAGACAAACCCACCAAGCACCACATGCCGTGCGAAGGCTGCTGGGTTATCAGCAGCTTTTCTCACCACGGGGGAGCCGCAAAGCAGGGTGGGAGCAGAACAGGAGAGAATGTGGGCGCGTGGTGGGGGAAGGGAGGTGGCAGGGAGTCTCGGAGAGCAGAGAGGGGAGGGATGGGGTCCTACCTAACCCATCAGACGTCTGCTCCCTTCTCTTATTATTTGATCCTCCTAATCTCTGGCCGTCAACTTCTGTGCCCCTCATCCCTGAAGATAAAGTATAAAATACTCCATGGCCCTTTTAATCTTGTTACATATACACTTAAATGAGGGCAGCAAAGATCCTAGGGTAAAAGGAGCGGGAGGATAACTTTGGTTCCCGGTCTCCCACCTGAAAACAAATGCCCCAACCAGACAACGCGCCCTCTACAGGCAGAAGCGGAAACACGCCCTGACTGATGGCCTGGGTAACGGGCGGCGCCTCCAAACACGTCCACCTCTGCCCGTCTGTCCATCCTTCCTCTCCCTCCATCTGCTCACTGAGAACATTCTGGAGGGGACACTGCACACCGGCCCCACTGCAAATAGCCTCCTCTCTGTTCTGTACCCCTGGTTAGCACAGCACTGACCCCCAGGATGGAACAGACCCTGCCTTTCCTGTGACTCTGGGTGGATCTCGGGCAGCAAAGGCTGGGAGGCAGCTGTGGCCACAGCCGTTCCCGGGGGCCGTGGGCGAGGATGGGCTCGCGGCAGCCTCGCCTCATCCCTGGCTGGTCCTATCTGAGCCGTTAGTCAACACAGCAGAGAAGCTCACCTCCTGGTGAGCAGGAAGGCTGCTGAGGGTGCTTCTGGATTTTGGAATGACAGTTCACACTGAACGTTACAATGTTCTGCATGATTGAAAGAATACCATGACAAGGCTTTTTTCTTTCTTTCTTTTTTGCTTTTGACAAAATGCGTGCTGGAGGAATGCAAACTCTGGGTGTAGCTGCAGTAGGACTGCAGAAGGGCACCTCTGTGGCTTCTGTGATGGAACAAAGGCACTGGCATCCCACATTCTGCTGAGAATAAATGACTGCTAGGCTAGTCTCAAATATCCCAGTGCACTTATGTCCCACTGATTGAGTCATTTACTTTATAGTTTCCTTAAAATAATAAGGAATAAAAAAACTGGAAAAGATATCTAGCCTTTTCACTGCAAATGTCTGGGTTCTAGTTTCAATTCTAATCAAAAGTGTAAACATCAAGGCTGTCCTGTGAATGTGAAGGAGGCTGGGTACCTTGGGTAAGACCTCTTCTCTCCTTCCTAAAGAGGATGCTGTGGACCTGCACTGGCAGATGAAAAGCATCCACGGAGACACTGGCTTCTCAAGTGATGTAGTAGTGACACTTAGTGTGACACAAGGATGGAGGACCCAGGAAGCAGGTAGAGCTAAGAGTACAAGAAAAGGAACAAAGAAGCAGTAAAAGAACCAGGGGGATTGTTTCTTCCCCGAGTCTGAACCTGAAAAAACAAAAAGGTTGATCCTAGTTTTATAACACACTTCAAATTCCACAATTTTAGTGTCTTTTATAGTAACACTGGATTTAGCTTCTCTTTTTCCACACAAGTATTTTATCTGGGGAAATAGTCAATGGATGGAATTCCTTGTCTCTCAGCAATACTTCAATGATGGAGGCTCCCCAGATTAAAACTAAAGACTCAACGACTAGAATATTTATTTAGTAGTTTAGGCTTAATTTCTTACATCAGGAATTAATGTTTTCCCTCAATTTAATTAATACTAATTTTAAATTACCTATATTTAATCGTATGTGTTAATGATTAAGTTTCCCATAATTAACTAGCATTTGCATGTAAAAAAGGATTTTTTTTTTCTTAGCTAATATCTCAAATCCCTAGCATAGTGTCAGGGCCATAGTAGGTGCTCAATAAATATATGCTGGGAAATAGAAAAAAGTATAATAAACTAAACTAAAAGTTTTCAATGACCTACAGCAAGGAGCACTAGGAATACAGGAGACTGGGGTATGTAGGCTTGATTACTCGTGGCAACAAGAAAAACCACACGCTGAGGGAACCATGGGTGTGTCCATAAATTGGGATAGAAAGGGTTTATTAATAAGACTGGGGCTCATGTAAGGTAATCTGGGAGAGGGAGGGAAGCAGGGCTGTTCCCTGGACCGGATGCTCTCAGGAAGTAGACGTAATTCTTGACCCGGTATCTCAACGAACCTTATCTGTGAGGCCTAGGGATGAAGTGGGACTAAATCTATAATTAGAAAAGAAGCAGCGGATGCTCCTATTACCCAGCATGGACTGCTTGGTCATATTTGTGGCTTGACAATGCTCACACTTTGGATATGTTCAGATGTGATTATGGTTATATTTGTTTCTACGGCTGTCAGAACAAAATTCCACAGACAGCAGGGCTTAAACAACAGAAGTTCATTTTCTCACAGCACTGGGGGCTGGATGTCCAAGATCAAGGTGTCAGCAGGGCTGGTTTCTCCCGAGGCCTCTCTCCGTGGTGTGCAGACAGACAGATTCTCACCGTGTCCTCACATGGCCTTTCCTCCGAGAGCACATGTCCCTGGTGTTGCCTCCTTTTCTTAAAATGTCACCAGTCCTATTGGATTAGGGCCTCACCCTCATGGCCTCATTTTACCTTAATCGCCTCTTAAAAATCACCTCCAAATATGGTCACATGCTGAGGTCCTGGGGTCAGGGCTTCAACATATAGATTTGAGGGTGGAGGTTATGTTCAGTCCTCAACAGTAGTGAGTCTGATTTTTGATCCATCACAGAATGGTTCTATTTCCTGTTGGCTTCTGTGAAATTGTTTATTTCCAACAGGTCGGTGTCCGGTTCTGCAATTGCATTCTGAGGGTCATTCCGAGGAGCTCAGCCCTTTCAATTTCCTCTCCCAATAATCTCACAAGCATCATGTTCACTGCATTAAAATATATCCCCTTTAATCTACAGTTGTGTCTAGTACCTGCGACCAGATTCTCACTGATTTTCCCAGTGAAGACTTTCCAAGGTCAGGTTTCCTTGTGGAGTCTCCAGGCTGGCAACCTCTATGCTTCTTGAGATTTCCCTGCCCTCACTTTCCTCATGGTTGATGGGTGTGTATTTTCCATGCATATTTCTAACTCTCACTAGATTTTAAGTTGCTTTAAGATGAGGGGCTCCATTTTATTTATCTTTGAGATTTCAATCTCTCAGTGCTTTGCTTACAATAAAGCTCCATCAAGTACTGAATAAATAATATAAAAAGTCTTTATCAGCATATATTACACATCAGTATTTCTTAACTAATTTTGATAATATCATAGTTTTTTTTTGAAAACATGCCTTAAGGATTAAAATAACCTTTTCATATCAGACATTATAATCAACTCCCATTATTTTCAGTATAAAGAATCTTTAATTTAAGATGATTCGTTTTCCAAAAGCTTTTGTGTAATTTGAAAAACGAGACAGATAAAAGAGAAGGTAATTTCTCATGGAAACAATAACAAAGAAGGCTTCTAGGTTTAGGCTTACCTCAATTTAGGAAAACTCAGTCTCCGTAGTATTGCTAGAAATCCAGCTCTCAGAATAGGAGCAAAGGAGGCGGGTAAGCAGCAGCCGTGATCTGACTGGGTCACTGGTGAGGAGACCCAGATGCAGGGCCACACCAGCAGGGGCTCCTGGCCAGCCTGTAGCTTCACAGTCTACTCATTCATAGTATGGCAGAGGTCACCTCCACAACCTTTACTCAAGAGTAAGTGCCGTCATTTTGTACTCCTAAATGAACCTGTGTGTGTACCTGGGCTAGAGCACCAAGCTGCGGGCAGGCGCACCAGGGCTAATTCTGCCCACTGTAGGGATGGGAAGACATTTGTCCAAGGCTCCAGCTGTGGTCATTTCAGTGTTGACTTTTCATCTTTCGTGAGATGAGATTGGAGGAGATGTGCCCTCAGGACGTTTATCAGTCCCCCAAAGAAAACAAGGATGCCAACAATAAAAAGAATTTCGATTTTCTAGTTCTCCTTTTTCGGGCACTATTGTCTCTTAGAAAGAGAGAAAGATAGCTATGACAGAGTCTTTGGTGTTTCCTTCTTAAAATTAAAAGAAAATGAAAACAAAACAAAGCCAGAGGCTGTTGTTTCCTGAAGCAGAAAGTTAAGAGTTTATGATTCTGAAGAAAGAGTCTGTGATTCTGAAAAGGAGAGCGACTCTTTTCTTTGGTTCTAGTGGGAGAGAACCCTGTCTCCTCCTGAGAGCAGCTATTTTCTTTGAAAACTGATTTGCTAAATTTGTTCTTGAAAACTGAGTTGGATTAGGAGTTTGGCCATCTAGTTCTGGAATATGTCTGTTAACACCGGTCACTGAACAGGAGGTAAAAGTGACGGAATTCAGAATAGTAAGAAAACTGAAGATGAAGTTTGGCAAAGGGATTTCTCTTGATAGGAGATTTTCCCGCTTTATGTATCTCATTAATTCATTCAAATATCTACTAAGAACCAGGCGAGGGCAGGCCATGGAGCTACTGCCAGACTTTCGAAACTAATGAGGTTAGTCTTCTTTCCTACCATTCAGAGCAGTGGTAGAAAGCGCTACCACTTTCCTGATTTCCAGATTCCTAAACAGGCTGCAGGATACAGGGACTTACCTACTGGCTGGCCTCTGAACACAGAATATCGATGTGAACGTGAACTCGACGTCCCCCCACTTTGGGCTTGGTGTTTTCGGAGCAATGAGGTCATTGTGTAAAGTAGAGGTGCTCTGGTATCTCCTGTCTCTAGGATTCCTGAAATGAAATAAGAGAGTAAGATAACACAGATGTTAGTGATTGGGACAATGTGACATCACTTTAAAAGTTTTAAAATTCACCCTCTCTAGTATCTGAAATGCTTTTATTTATTTGATATTTCGATTGTTTCTTCTTCTACTTAAATAATTATGTATTTGTTTTGGCAAACTCTAAAGCATATACACATTTCTCAAGACCCCTTCTTGTTTATCAGGAATACTGATTTCAAGCTGGCTTTCTCAAGAAGCATAACAAGGGATTTCACCCAGGTCTCTGGGAGCACACTCAAGAATCTTCCGGAGTTCTACCTTGGGAAGGACCACGGCTCCCTGTCGGCACCAAAAATAGCGGCCCTTACCTCGGGGAGGCCTGCATTTAACTGCTGCTCTACCCATCAGAATCTGTTCTCAACTGTCAGCTTGCTTGTTTCTTTCACCAGAGTTTCAGCAAATGCCTCCACATTGTTCACATGGTAAACATATTTGACATTTGCTCAGAAGAAAGAATAAATCAGTGTATTCAGCATATCACACAATATTTAGAAAATAGATTTGTTTTCCCTCTTGCGGACTTTGAAGTCAGAAACATACAAACGGCTGTGAAACATCTAACTGCCATCGAAGGCCGTTTTCTCTGAGGGAAAAAAATGAGTGTGCTTTTACTAAAACAAGTTAAAGAGTGATTGCCAAAGAGCATCGGGTAGAAACTCGCCTTTCAACTCTGTGGTACCTTTTTCATCTCTACTGGAAACTGGATTAACTCAAAGGTTTTCCTTTCTCTTTTCTCACTTTTTTTTTTTCCTATTTATATTTCTAAGACCCTGAGCAAAGTCTTTCATCTGAAAATTCACAGACTAACCTCCTTAAAATGCATGGCAGAAGATCTGAATATCCATTTTGGCAGATGTCCCTACAATTTCCTCTGTTCAGTGTTATTTGAATTCTTCTCAAATCAGTTCAAAGAAGTTTTACAATATACAGTATGCTTATAGTCCCCAAGACTGAACTGCAGTTTTGAAGTCTCATATTAGTTAAATGGGCCACATACATGGCATAAAACAGAATGGGAAATTTGACCAGGAACAGTAGGAAATAATCTAAACCTTACAACCCAAACCAAGGAATCTTGTTTGATATGGAATATTTTGGAGCTGACTCTTATTATCTATTTGTCAAGTTTGAAATAGTATTATTTTTTAAAATACTGAAAGTTCTACCAATTAGATTTTTTTGTTATCCTGTAGACAGAGGCCAACCAGAATTATGACAATAATTTTTTAAAGGATATTGAAATTAGCCCCGTATGCACCACCTAGTTCAAAGAAATTCTACAATTTTATTTTACTTCTATTCTATTCTACCCTAACCAGCTTACACTAATCAGGTGCTCAGTGTGTTCACGGCAAAACACTGGAAATGGTAGGAAAAAAGGGATTATTATAATACTACCTGTCAGAAAGTGCGTATCTTGATGTTTCTGCCTGGTTAGAGCATTCTGAACAAATCTACTGGCACCTAGGTTAAAGGATACGCCTGGACGCTGCTGAATCACTGGTAAGGGACCTGCCTCCCTGAAGGTATGTGTTTACAGTTCAAGGAGAACGAGATTTGGAGCCATGTGGACAGTCCTGAGGTTGTAAACGCAGAATGCTTGTCCCGTCTCCCTCTGAAGACATTTATTTATGTTCCGAAGAGTGAGAATCCAGGACCCCGCCCCTTCTCTCCTGAAGAAAAGGGTTTACACCAGGGAGCAAAGGTTTATGAGAGGAGAGGGGAGCGGTGGCTTACAGGGGCGCCACTCCCATGTGAGCTCCCAGATTCATGTTTTTGGGATTTCTCACCTATGGCAGGGACCCTGCTACATGCAGGGTAACACCCGGTTCTCATCACGAAACCCCAGATGCGGGACAGATTGAGAAAGGAAAACCTATGTGGTTACAGCTCTAAGTAGGAAAGTATAGTCTATCTCTGTATCAGAAACCATGTGTCCACTTTCAGGACAACACAAATATATTGATTGAGTGACTGACCAACAGATGGACGATAGGTTGAAAGATAGATGTTGGCTCCGTAAGTGGAGAAATAAACATCAAAGAAGGCAAATTTTAAGTGTCCTAAGAAAAATAACTAATTGTTTTGGAGGAGATTTAAGGAAGGTTAAATTACAAACGGTAGACAATCTGAGGAGGTGCCTTGAAGCCACTTGCTTTTTCCACTGGCCTAGAGTGATAACAAGAGTCCCAGGACTAGCTCGAGGGTGGGGGAATACTCATCCAGGTGGAGGCATAACCGGGGCAAAGCAGGGCCAGGGCCGCTGCAGAGTCTGCAACACAGCACGTTATCTACGGAGGAAAGGGCAGAACCAGAGGTCACATTTGAATCACATGCTGGAGAAGCACATGCAGTTTTGAATAACTTGGGAGCTATTTCAGGTTCTTCAAAGAAGAATGACATGATCAGAGATTTTTTTTCCTTAAAGAATTTTTTTTTTTTTTAAAGAAGATGTTGGGGGTAGGAGGTTTTTTTTTTTAATTAATTAATTTATTTATTTTTGCTGTGCTGCGTCTTCGTTTCTGTGCAAGGGCTTTCTCTAGTTGTGGCAA
Organism: Mesoplodon bidens; assembly: GCF_964165515.1. Taxonomy (NCBI): domain Eukaryota; kingdom Metazoa; phylum Chordata; class Mammalia; order Artiodactyla; family Ziphiidae; genus Mesoplodon; species Mesoplodon bidens. Next base: position 31,827,124 of record NC_138181.1, on the reverse strand, counting down.
GTGGGGGCCACTCTTCATTGCGGTGCGCGGGCCTCTCACTATCGCGGCCTCTCTTGTTGCGGAGCACAGGCTCTGGACGCACAGGCTCAGCGGCCATGGCTCACGGGCCCAGCCGCTCTGCGGCACGTGGGATCCTCCCGGACCGGGGCACGAACCCGTGTCCCCTGCATCGGCAGGCGGACTCCCAACCACTGCGCCACCAGGGAAGCCCCCTCCTTAAAGAATTTATCTGGCATATCCGAATGAACATGGCATTCTATATGCTTATGTGTGTTATTTAACTAAAAGTTAAATATCAATTTCAAGTTACCCCCAAAAATTATCTGATCTTTTGTGTCTGTTCAATCACCTAATGCTTTCAGAAGAAACCCATTTTGAGGTCAGTTGCTGAAAAACACTCTGAAAGGATATTGACTCACCTCTCAAAATGTTTTGAACCCAACTGAACTGAAAAATTATCAAATTCAGAAATGTCTAATAATTAGAGTTTACTTCTTCTAACAGTCTGCGTTGTTTTGTTAGGGCTACCATAACAACACACCACAGACAGGGTGGCTTAAAAAACAGAAATTTATTTCCTCACGGTCTGGGGGCTGGACGTCCAGGGTCAAGGTGTCAGCAGGGGGGTGCTTCTCTCGTGTCTTCTCCCAGTTTGCAGATCTTGATGTGTCTTCACACGGTATTTCCTCTGGATCCATCCCAGGAGTCTCTTCTTTTCTTTTAAGGATGTCGGTCATTTGGGATTCGGGACCCCACCCTAACTTAATCATCTCCCTAAAGACGGGCTCATGTTCAGTAACCTCGGAGAGGGTTATGGCTTCAACACATGAATTTTAGGTAGGGGGAGAGTGCACAATTCAGCCGATCACAGTCTCTTGTGTATTTAAAATCCTTAAGCCATGTCTCCTGAAATCCCCTAGCCGATCTTCCACAAATACAGCGTTGTCCTTTGCTAGAGTGCTTGTAACCCTGGCATAATTCATACCATTTTACATCTAAACCTGATTTGCATTTTGAAGCATGAGTGGAAGGAAAAGAATATTGCGATTCAGTAGGATGCTAAGAGTCTCTTTTTCTGTCTTTTAAATCTTTTGTTTTTGTCCCTTTTCTTCTGACGTGTTATCTGAGGCTTGTTGGCAAATGGACAGACAGATTTTCCATGGAAGTGTATGAATTGTCTTCAAGGGATATGTAAAAGAAAATAATTTTCTAACTTTACAAACATCAGGGTTTTGGAACATTTGGTTTAGATTATGATAAAATAATTTATGAGAGTAATTTTCTTTTTCAGAACCTCTGTGTGGGTTGCCTTTGTTTTTCGGCCTCTCTACTGATGAAAATATTATAGTTATTTAAAACCTTCTGTTCACTCCCAAATTAAGAGATCCTTTGTGTAGACACCTGTGTATATTGTATAAACTGACAGATATATATCTAGTGCCTGAATCAACTACATGGCAGATGATCATGAGGAAGAATTGGTCTCTGCCTTAAAGTAACCTATTGTCTAGTGGCATGCGAAAAATAATCATGAAATTCCCTAAAGCAAAAAAAATTATTTGCAAATGAGTATTTTTCATTAAATTACTAAGGGCCTCATTCTTATGCTGGACAGAAGCCTTATGAATTAAAAAATGCAAGTTATCAACTTGGAAATGAAAATGAATCTATTTTATCCCAGTGTGTTTGCAAACAAGTGCTTCGCTTATAATATGTGACTGTTCAGAACCTGGGAAGCACCCAAGGCGGAATCTGAGGAGGGAGGCGCATCTGGTGAACTCCATCAGAATAATGAACGTAAATGGTGTGTTCTCTGCCAGGTGGTTGGGGGCATTTGACCAAGACCATCAATTACTTAGTGACACTTTTCAACATTTATAAATCTTATTGTTTAAGTTTCCAGGGAAATCGTTTCCCAGGTTTGGGAGAAGAAAAACCTCCAAGAAAGAAAAGCACTTGTTTTCTCTGGGATCTGCTATAAAAAGTATCAACTATGGGAGGACCGCCCAAAACCATGAAGAGCTGCAGGGTACAACAGTAGGCTGGTACAGAAGATAGAAGATGTCTGGCTTGGAACAAAATAATCTCCAGACCTCAGTTTTCACTTCTTAGGCAATGGATTTAGAGAATTTCAAACACAAGAAATCTAAATATTAATGAAAGGGAACCACATGTCTTCTGTTTCTGGCCACAATGAAGTAGCCAGTATCACACTCGGCCTCTTGAAATAAATAACTATGAAACCTGAACAAATATGTATAATAATTGTTTACAGGAGATGGACAACTACCTATGCAGCCTGCAAACGTGGAGAGAAGGCTTGGTGAGCCACAAGCTCTGCTTGGAGATGCATTCTGAGTCAGGAAGGCATAGCCAAGGTGGAAAGCAGCTGTCTCCCTGGGTGAAGATGACAAAGACCAGAGCAGTGAGGTTCTAGCACAGCTGGGATTTGGGGGGAAGAAGTACTTGAAAAGGGAGCATCATGAGGAGGGAATGGCAAAAGTCTATGTGGAAATTCGTCTTCAGCCTTTGACGGACTCCTGAGCTGCATGCACAGGAGGTCCAGGACACCTGGGGGACATGGCTCCCAGGAGAAGGTGAGATTCCAGAGCCCTCACCTGCTGGGGAGACACTGCAGTTGGTGTCCAATCAGAAGGGAAATTTTGTTGGATACTCTGAGAATCTATAACGTAAATATTGACATTGCTAAAAGGAGACAGAATTCCACAATTGTAGTTGGGAATTTTTATACAAGCACCACAAAATTGACTGAACAAGTAGATAAAAATCTGTTAACTATATAGCTCTGAACAGCACTTTGAACAACCTTGTTGATATGACATGATATGATATGATACATATACACACATATACATATATAGGTGTATGATATATACCAAACCCAATAATTATAGAACTCGAATTCTTTCCGAATACTTTTAGAGCATTTACTAATATTTTCCATATGCTGATTCTTAAAGCAGTCCTCAACAAATTTCAAAGGATTGAAATCATTCAGACCTTGGTTTTTGACTAAGGTGGATTAAACAGATACAGGGAAGTTCACCCACAGATTAGAAATTAAACAATACATTTCTAAATAAGTCATAATTAAAAATTCAAAGCAAAGTTTAGAAAAATAATTTAATGAATCCTAATGAAATTTCAAAATATCAGTATGGATAGAAAAAAGTAAATTAATGCTCAGAGGGAAATTTATTAACAATAAATATAAAAGAAAAAGATAAATGCCTAACCTTCCATCTCAAGAATCTAGAAAAATGGCAGTAAACAAAACATAAAGCATGTATAATTAAGAAAATAGGATAAGAACAGGAATCAATAAAATGGGAAAATAAATGAATGCCACAAAGGCAACCATAAATGAAACGAAAAGATAACCTATGGAATGGGAGAAAATATTTGTAAACAATGCGACCAACAATTTCCAAAATAATCAAACACTTCATACAGCTCAATATCAAAAAAACAAACAACCCAGTCAAAAAATGGGCAGAAGATCTAAACAGACATTTCTCCAAAGAAGGCGTATAGATGGCCAACAGGCACATGAAAAGATGCTCAACATCACCAAGTATTAGAGAAATGCAAATCAAAACTACAATGAGTATCACCTCACACTGGTCAGAATGACCATCATCAAAAAGTCTACAAACAATAAATGCTGGAGAGGGTGTGGAGAAAAGGGAACCCTCCTACAGTGTTGGTGGGAATGTAAATTAGTGCAGCCACTATGGAAAACAGTATGGAGGTTCATTAAAAAACCAAAAATAGAGCTACCATATGATCCTTCAATCCCACTCCCAGGTATATATATCCAGAGAAAACTAGAATTTGAAAAAATACATGCACCCCAAGTTTCACTGCAGCACTATTTATAATAGCCAAGACATTGAAGCAACCGAATGTCCATTGACAGATGAATGGATAAAGAAGATGTGGTGTATACACACACACACACACACAATGGAATATTATAAAGCCATTTGCAGCAACATGGATGGACCTAGAGATTATCATACTAAGTGAAGTAAGTCAGGTAGAGAAAGACAAATATCATATACAACTGCTTATATGTGGAATCTAAAAAACTGATACGAATGAACTTATTTACAAAACAGAAATAGAGTCACAGACATAGAAAATAAACTTATGGTTACCAAAGTGGGGAAGGAGGGGATAAATTAGGAGTTTGGGATTAAAATATACACACTACTATATATAAAATAGATAACTAGCAAGGACCTACTGTATAGCACAGGAAACTATACTCAATATCTTGTAATGACCTACAATGAAAAAGAATCTAAAGAAGAATATATATATATACACTATATATGTACAGCAATGTGATTCAGTTATACATACATATACATATACATATATTTATGTGCCACTTATTAATTTTTTTCTGGCTGTGTTGGGTCTTCATTGCTGCACACGGGCTTTCTCTAATTGCGGCGAGCGGGGGCTACTACTCTTCTTTGTGGTGTGCGGACTTCTCATTGCGGTGGCTTCTCTTGTTGCAGAGCACAGGCTCTAGGCATGTGGGCTTCAGTTGTGACACGCAGGCTCAGTAGTTGCGGCTCGTGGGCTCTAGAGCACAGGCTCAGTAGTTGTGGTGCACGGGCTTAGTGGCTCTGTGGCATGTGGGATCTTCCCAGACCAGGGCTCGAACGCGTGTCCCCTTCATTGGCAGGCGGATTCTCAACCACTGCGCCACCAGGGAAGTCCCGCCACTTATTAATTTTTAAATGTCATGTAAGTGTTTGAGAAGTCTTGACTACCAAGACAGAGCAGCATGGCACACATGAAATAAAATGGTGATATAGCTGGCATGTATATCATGTATTCTATGTGCCAAGCACTGTTCTGGGGCTTTTTTTTTTAAGAAGATGTTGGGGGTAGGAGTTTATTTATTTATTTATTTATTTATCTTGGCTGTGTTGGGTCTTCGTTTCTGTGCGAGGGCTTTCTCTAGTTGGGGTAAGCGGGGGCCACTCTTCATCGCGGTGTGCGGGCCTCTCACTATTGCGGCCTCTCTTGTTGCAGAGCACAGGCTCCAGACATGCAGGCTCAGTAGTTGTGGCTCATGGGCCCAGCCACTCCGCGGCATGTGGGATCCTCCCAGACCAGGGCTCGAACCCATGTCCCCGGCATTGGCAGGCAGACTCTCAACCACTGCGCCACCAGGGAAGCCCCTGGGGCATTTTGTATGTGACAAACCCAGTGAGGTAGACAGTTTTCTGCACTTTCAGATGAGCAAATGTACATGCAGAGATACTAAGAGTCTTGCCTGCTGTCATATAACTAAGAGAACAGAACTAAAATTTTAACCTTGACAGTGTATTTCCTGTGTATTCTCTTAACCATTGATATTACCTCTTTATTCACGAGTTTTACACCCTATTGTGCTATTTGGGCCAATTAAAGTATTTATTTTCTTGAATTAATGTATTACTCTAGTACAGAAAATTTCACATAGCATTAAATGTATCTTTCTTTCTCAGATTTATCCCTTGATCAATACTTTGACAGAAGGGAATAGTATGTTTCTATCTTTGAATAACCTTAATTAACATATCACCTAGCACATGATATTATCAGTCTGTCTATCTATTATCTATCATCTATTATTTAGCCATCTGTCTTTGTTGAGTAAAAAAGAATAACATGTTTCTAGGGGTCAAGAATCTAAACACACAGTGAAAGAACTTCTGAAAAGGAAGGAATTATTTTTGATCCAAAGTGAAAAGCTTTTCTGAATAATTAAAATAACAGAACATCAGAAATGGTTAGCAATCAGTGATTTTTTTTTTAACGTGACACTCATCATTCTAAGTACTTTTTAGTCATCTTCTGAAGTAATGGGAAAAATTAGTCCATGGTTTTACATCCCAAATAATGCTCACCAACAAAAGACAAATTCTACCCAATCTTAATGGTCAACTAGGTTTGTTTTCAATAAATCAATAAGCTAAAAATGTCATTCAAAGGATGAAATGCAACAATTTTTAATCTCATTCTCACTCTGCTAAACATTTTAAATTCCCCTTTGGTAAGCAAAATCTGGGGATTGAGGTTGCAGCCTGTTTGAATACAGAGAGAAGATGTCAATTATAATTTTGTTCATTTTCCAAAGGATGAACCTCGAGGTTAATAGAATCACACTGAATAATGAAGGAGAACATCCAGACACATCTTATTAAAAACACAAGACCTCTTAAAATTCAATTATATATGTTGTCAATAAAGAAGTTTAACTCAATTTTCATGACTCATCAAAATAGTGTAAAATGAATCATTCCAGGACTCCAAATTCATTATGGAATTATTCTGAAATCTGCTCTCTTTTAAAATTATGTTGGAAAACCCATCACTATTCTTTAAGCTAGCATTAACCTTTCAAAAAACTAGTAAGTCAAAATTTTTGCAAAGTATCTGCCTCCTCATTTTAAATTTTAATAATCCTTTAATAAAGATGTAGAAATATTATGGTTTCACTTATTTTCTTTTAATTGCAGATGCACAGTAGAGAGGTAGCATAATCACGGTTAGTGGCATGCAGTCATTGTATCTTACACACTTAGTTTTCCCAACTTTTCTCCATTTTCCACAACAATATTATTCTCCCACCCATAGCTACCCATTTCTTTATGTAATGGTTATTCTTGTTACTAACCTACCATATGCTTTATTTACAGGTATAATTGCCTGATACAAAAGTTATACTATCTCTGAATCACTCTGTGCTCCAGTGATGACTTTTCTTGCCTTCTGACCTTCACATATATTTTGATTCTGATTGGAAATATCTTTCCCACCTTTTGACCAAGTGGAACCCCTAATCCTCGTTCGGGATTTAGTTAAGAGAACGCATTTTTCTCAAGAAAGCATATTCTGAGGTCTAACATGGCCTTCTGTGTGATTCTCTATCTCAGTCAGATTATAACATTTTTGTACAGAATCCAATTATTTCTGTATTTTGAATTCCTCGTACCCTCGTCTGCTTCTATCACTAAGTTGTAAGGCGACTGAGCAGACGGCCTGACTACCAGCAGTCCGCACATGCCCAGCACAGAGTAGGGTTTTAGTAACATCTAATGAATAAAGAAATATTGTACCTGTGACACCTCTGCTATTACTGTTTTCATCACATAAGGCCCCTCTGTGACCTGAATCTCCTGCCCTGTTTAAAATAAGTAAACCTCAATTAACCTGCTTCATTTGGTTCCAGGTTAAAATAAAAGATCAGAGCCTTCAAAAATATTTGGTAGTATCCAGTACCTAATGTATTTAACATTAAAAGAGCTATAACAATGATGTATTTTTTAAAATTTATTTTATTGAGGTATAGTTGATTTACAGTGTTGTGCTAATTTCTGCTGTACAGCAAAGTGACTCATTTATACATATGTGTATTCTTTTTCATATTCTTTTCCATTACAATTTATCACAGGATATTGAATATAGTTCCCTGTGCTCTACAGTAGGACCTTGTTGTTATCCATTCTATATATAATAGTTTGCATCTGCTAATCCCAAACTCCCAATCCATCCCCCCCACACCCCCTAAACAATGATATACTCTTGACAAAGAATTATTATAATAAGAAAAAGTTGTTATTTTCCCTTAAGATTTTTAGAACTTACAGTTTGTACCAATTATATTTTAATTTTATTTCTAAATGCCTTAATGGAAAAAACATGGATATCAACAACTATGAAACAATAAGCTTATGTATATAACATGGGGAATTTATTTTATTTTAGGAGTATTATAAAAATAAATGTTTTGATAGCTATTGCATTTGAAGATCTCTTCGGGGCTAATGGGCAAAATGTTTCTTTTTAAAAAAAATTTATCATTCAGAAGTTTCTTTATAAAACTTTTTTTGAAATGTGTTTTCCTACTGACATTTCACCCTGAACATTAGCCTGGATTACAAATACACATTTTAAAGTTCACATCAAGTGAATAATTATTGCTTTCTTTCTCCTTTAAAATAAACGTCCTCATGACAAACATGCACGTATAAGGTTTGTCAGCCCCCTGCCATCGGCCTTCCCCACCAGCTGTGGCCATTTTCAATTCTTCCAATAATTGTTTCTGGTTATTCCCGACATACCTGTAGCAAACCAATCAGGAACCCAACGAAGCTCAGTACTGTAGTAAAACTAGCTATTGCAAAAGGCATGTACTGCATTTTATATCACTAATGTTAGGGAGAAGGAAATCTGTAGTTGGAACGATTAGAAAATTGGTCCTTGGAGGACCCACGTTTATTTGCCAACATCACTTTGTCCACAGTGTTCAAATACCTCTGAGTTGGAATCCGCTTGTAATTTGATAGCTTTGTGTCTTTCAGGATTCACATCAACTCTGTTCATCTCAGTGTCCTATGCAACTGAACTGCTGCCCCCTCCCCGCCCCCAGCTGGCAAGGGTTTCAGGACAGGAGACGAGGGGAGGTGAAATGACCAGCCCCGGGCCAGCCCGCCAGATGCTCGGGGGACGCTGCTGCCACTCCTCTCCACCCACCCTCCTCGAGCAATACAACACACACAGTTACCCCTGTCGAAACATGCTTTGGTGAAGTTATGTAACAAAAGCTGAAATAAGAGAATAGTTAATGCAGTTTAGGATTGGTAGATGGAGTGAGGAAACACAAAATGATGGAAAGAACTTGCAAGAGTCCTAGAAGGAAAGAGATGGCGGAATTCCTCCTTGAAACGGAGGAATTGAGAAGCATTTATTAAAGGGACAACATGCAAGAAAAATCAGCAAGAGATGGTAAAAAAACAAACAAACCAGGGTTAGCACAGGAGAGGAGTCGTTTCTTCCTAGTAGGCTGGGGTACGGTGAGGGCAGCTTCTGGCACCAGTAGGGTCTCCAGCTGTAGGGGTCCTGGAGGATATCGGCCCTTATTAGAGGCCCCCCGTCCACCCTCCCTCACGCCCTGAGTGTGATCCGGGGGCACCTCCCCTTGCCTGGACGTCAGCAGACACACGAGAGCCTGGCAGCCCCACTGACTCAGGCCAGAATAAGCAGCCCTGAGCCCCAGGCAGGGTCAAGAGTGGACTGTTGGTCCAGGGGCTAAAAGGGGAACATGGAGCACAAATTATGAGCACTGATCTCCATTTGGTTTTTCTACAACTAGAGCAAAACACTAATGTCCAGAAGAGCCTGTTTCTTAACTTCCACACACACAAAAAAGAAGGATGAAATTTGGACTCTTGTTCACGGTCTCTATTTCCCCAGGAGTTAGATCTTTCTTGTTCTTCTTTCTTATTAAAGGGTTGTTAGTGGTATCACTTTGCATGCGGTTGGAAAGAGTTCCTGGACCCAATTCCAACATGTGGGTGGAGGCGTCCCCGCACCAACAAGCAATTCTCTGACGCCAGCAGGGAGTCTGAGAACCCACCCCAATTCTGAGACTCTCCACCCGTGGTCAGCGTTGGGTTCCACAGGGAAGGGGCTCAGCCCCACAAGACCCCTCCCACCCCCCAACTTCAGACGCCAGTCGAAAGCTCACGTTAACACCTGTGCTTCTGACCAACCAGCTACCAACTGGAGGTCCCCATGACCCCCTCCAATTCAGGATCGCAAGTCCAGGGTGTTACCAGCACTTATGAACTGACTTGTAAATCAGATGTTCTCATGACCCCCTCCTTGGGTTCTATTAATTTGGTAGAGCGGCTCAGAGAACCAGGAACATTGTACTCATTAGATTACTGGTTAATTATTAAAAGATATTAAAGTATATGAATCAACAGCCAGATGAAGAGAGACACATGGTGAGGTCCTGGACAAAGGAGCTTCTGTGCTCTTGGAGCTTGGGCCCTGGCTTGGTGGTACCAGGGAACTTTCTGGTCTCCTTACCTGGAAGCTGGTGGAAAAAAAGGGGCCAAAAAGCTGTCCTTGTGGGTTTTTATGGAGGCTTCACTACATAGTCATGATTCACTAATCAGGGACCAATGGCAATCGATTCAACCCCCAGCCCCTCTCCCCTCCTCAGGTCAGTGGATGCGACTAAGAGTCCAAACCCTCTAATCACAGGTGGGTTCTCCTGCCAACCAGTCCCCACCCTTGGGTAGGAAAAGCATTTTCAGAAACTGAAGACCAGGGGCCAAATATGATCCCCCTGCTCTTATTACACAGGAAATTCTCAGGTTTTGGGAGCTGTGAGCCAGGCACTATGGATGAAGACAAGCTCTATGTATTTCTTATAAATCACAACAGCACAACAGTCATAGAGCAAAACTCCCCTGAATAACGTATGTGATTTAATTGTAATATCTGCAGATCCAGGACAGAGGAAGAACTCAGGAAATACTTATTCAATAAATTAATGAACACGTACCAAAAGTGAGACAAAAATATTTATAATTAAATGCTATAGGATCATCCAGCAGATCACATATATTACCTATGGTTAAGGTCACGTAGAATCCTATAGTTAGCCAGATTAAGACATGTGCACCTACTACACTGTTGGTGGCATTTGTCGTGCCCTCTTCCCATATTTCTGCTTCTCCCCAAATAAGAACAAACATCTCCCCGAGCGTGTACTCAGCCCCTTCCCCTGTAACTAGCTGACCTGCCTGATCAGGGACGAGATACCCGCTGTCTACACTTCACAGGCTTGAGGGTTTAGAGTAGAGCCATGCACAGCCGTCCCGCTTCCTTATTGAACAGAGGTCAGCGGTCTCTTTCCTGGCTTCCTCTTCCTGTTCCTGCTCAGTGGACAGGTAGCTCTTGTCCTGCTCTCTGTTCTCATTCCCTCAGGTGGCCTGGCCTCCCGTTCTGGCTAAGTGGTCTGCGCTGGCCCCTTGCTGGGCCCCCCAAGCCAGCACTGAGCAGTGCAAGACCGGTAGGTGGCCCTCACATTACCGTGGTGACACCACGTCCAGATCAATGGCCACATGGGCAGATTCACAGGAAGAGAGCAAGGGTCCCCGAGAACTCTAGTACTTAGGCTGCATTTTCTAAACCAGCTGTTTAATGGTGCATTGAAAAGGTGCCTTTGTTGCTAGCTCAATGATTGATAAAATGGGACTTCGTTATCAATTTAACTATGAATCTCAATGGATCTGCACATGAATCGGGACCCCAGCATACAAGAGCAGTGAATGGGAAGCCCTGAATCTCTAACTGTGGATATCAAGGATTTACCATCAACCACCTACTTAGCTTTTATCAAATCATGACTAGAGCTAAGAAATCTTTAATTTTTCTTCCAGCTCTAAAATTCTGTGAATCTATGAATTATTAAAATGGGGAAAACTTCCACCAAATGGACATGAAACACAAAGAATAATTGTTAATAATTGTTGTTAATTATTTGTGTTATTATAGGATAATTAATTATAATATTAAATTTCAAGAGCCTGATAGCTGACTTTAAGTATTTTCAACAGTATTTTGAAACAACTTTTTGGTAGAATTTTACAGTCTTATCTTTTAATCCACCACCAATGGTTGACTTTTCCCCAGATATTTTTATATTATCCCTATTAACATTCTGTCATGAACTAACACTTAATTAAAATATATAATCATGTTTTAGTTCCTTGGTTGTTTTTGTAAATTCCTTGCTATTTATTAATACGTAGCAGAGCATAATATTTGCATCTTAATTAACTTTTTCATACTTAATAATCATTTGTTATTGCTTTTGTAACTGTTCACAAAAAATAGCTAATTCCCTAATCAATTAATGTGTACTCTTACTCCATGATTGCTTTAATTTCTCACTAAACTGAGAAAATATTTGCAAAGGCTTTCTTTTGCTAAATGTTTTTTGAAAATTATCACTCTGCTTCAAAAATGCTCACCATATTATGCAGCAAAATCCACTGATTTGCTTAAAATTTATGTAGTCTGGGGGGAATGGGGCCACATAAAAATTAGTGGGGTGCAAACCAAACCCCTTAGGTGATTTCATCACTGCATCACTTTCCACAGTAGGGTCCTTTCATTTAATAATATGCCAAATCAATACTGCTCCGATATAAATTATAATCTATAGCTTTTCTGTTCTGGAGTCTTAGTCTTCGGGGCAGCTAGTGCTTCCTTTTTCTTAGTAATGAATCAATTCTGAAATGTTCCTAAAATATAATCTTGAGCAATTTGCCTCACTACTCAATGAAGAAGGTTACATTGCTGTAGTCAATAAAAACATCCAGCTTGACTGGTCTGTACTCAGGCTCTAGAACATTTTTTAAAGGCTGTTTGGAACATTCATTTAGAAAAACACAGTTTGATAAAGAGACATTGTCTCATTTAACTTTCAAAATATTCGAATTATAACTTTATACAAATATGAGATAAACCCATGAAAAGATTTTATTAAACTCATTAATTAATGAGTGAACCAGTGAGGTGTTCAAATTAATTCAAACACTGTTTTGGAGAAGGTGTATGTAGGGACCGGTTAATAAAGAAAGATTAGGGTAAGATTTTTGAGTTAGATATGAAACTGGTTAATGAGAAACAGGACAATCAAACATCTCCATTCAGTTATCTTCTCTATTGTACAGAAATTATTTGCATCTCCACAATGTAAGTTCATTTCTACCCCTCCGAAGTTAAAATAGCCCATTCAATAAAAAATTAAAGGTTCATGCCAATTACTGCCTTTTTCAAGTATCAGATGATTTTTATGACAAAGGCCTTTTAACAAGTAATAAGAAAAATGCATATTCACAATGGAGATGGTGGGAACCTGGGTGAAGCAGGGAGTGCATGACAGATCCAGTGGGGCTTCCTGTTCTTGGCTAAAGCTTTCTTGTACCTTGTGGATACACAGTCCCAGCACAATCTGAGTCTCTTATTTTTTTAAATAAAAATCTAGAAAACAGAAGTTTTTTGCAAGAAAACCCTTGATTTGTAAAATGCTAAGCAGACTGGAAAAAACCCAAACAAAACAAAACAAAAAAACCGTCTCTTTGGGTACAAGTTTTTATCTCCTAAGCTGCTCAGGATGAATCTACCCTGGAGGAAACTGCTCTTAGATGTGAAACCTGAAGTCGACTCTGGACACCGCCATTGTTTGCACAGTTTGCCTACTTAGCTGTTGTTAGCTTCCCCAAAGGCAACGTACACATTTACTATGTTTACTTACAGGCTGGAGGGCCCCGGGGTTCACCTCCTGAAACTTAAATGCTCTAAACTTACAGTCAAAGACCTAAAGCTGTCCTTCCTTGACTCTCTGGGTTTCCAGACACTAGGAAAAATACTGATCTCCAATGTTGGGGAAAAAAATATTAATCCCTGTTATTGGTTGAAAAGCACTGGCTTTCTTTTGTATAAAGGAGGAGTTTTGGATATTTCAGAATTGACAGCTCAAATTTAGAGCTCACGTCTCACAACAGAGTAGAGATTCTGACCAAAAGTTGAAAGTAATGTTGACCTAAAACAAATCGACTGGCAGCTGTGTCTCCAGCAATGACGCATTTCCTCGGGATCAGCAGAGAATTCATATTTGGGGTCTGCAGTCATGGGAGGCTTGTGCCAGTCCCCGCACAGCCAGGAAGGAGAAGGCTTTTGCAGAGGGGGAAAAGGCCGGTGAGAGGGTTACCCAAAACAAAGGGTCAGTGTCTATTCATGGGTGAGTCCTTGCCAGGAAAGAAGCAAGTCTGTCTTCTTCCTGTTGGGCTCTGTTCTCCTTATGAGAATGAGAACGCCCCTTCTGGCCCCGACTCTATTTAGCTGAGGGTCCTGTTCGTTGATCTTACAGTAACAACAACTCCTAGAAAACCTGTTACTAGACGCCATGGTGACTATGGGACAGACTGGTGAGGGTAGAGAATCTGGCTCCTGGTATACAACTCCTTCTCCTAGCGCAGCACTAGGGAACTTCGTAACTGGAGAGAGGCTGGCATCTGGGGAAGATGCAGCCTTGGAACAAGGTCAGGGGCTGCCGGCCAGGCCACTAAGTGTAGTGTAGCCAGCAGCCAGCAGGCATGTCCTTGTTAGGACATCATGCAAAGTCTCCCCACCAGGCGACCTGGGTTCTCTGTTGAAGCCCGGCTCCTGCAAGGAGGTTACCCTCTTTGGGAAGCCGAGGCTCCCCATCTCTCCCCTCCTGTTTAGTTCAGGTAACCTGAGCCACGTAGGACGTTCGTAGCGCTGTGTGAGCACTACCACGTGTAGCCCCCCCCCCACCCACCCGGTCAACATCCCCAGCAGGGTCACTTCCTCTATCCCATCACATCACAGCTGGGCCGTGACACAGCCTGCCTGCAAGGGATCCGAATGCATAAATGAAACAGTAACCGACAAATCGCACATCTTCCCACAGGGTCTTCTCCAACATTACGAGTGTTCTTAAAGCAATCGTGATGAAATCGTGCCGCCTTGCAGCCTCAAGCACTCCACCTTCTCCACTGTTTTAGCCACTCTACGTATATTTTTAAATTCCAAGATAATTCGACAAGTATTAGATTATTCAGTGACAGTAAATATGAGAAACTGTTGCAGACAGGTGACCCCTACAAGTGTATTTTCACTGATACACTGATATTTACTGAACACTTAATTTGTGCCAAACACAGCACTTGCTGTCGGGATTCAGGGGCTCCTAAAGGACAGAATTCGCGTCCTCACAGAAGTCACCTCCAGCGGGAAAGGCAAGCAAAGGACATACCATGTAAGTTGAGTTAGTGAGTATTCTTGCTCTGAGACTTATTCACTCACTGAGCTACCAGACATCCTCAAACTGACCTTCAATTTGTTTCTCATTCTCTCAATGTTGGGCTCACAGATCATCATCTTCCCCCCTTCTCAACAATCTTGGCCAGAGTTCCAGTTTTCAGTAGGCTCAGGAAACACCAATCTGTCTTCCATTTAATCAGAGTAAGCCATAAGGAGCAAATGATACATCAGCACTTTCTCCACGTGGCCAGCCTGGGGCAGGGCTCCTTTGTCCTCCTAACCAAGAGGGCCCTTTAAAGCTGCACCTGCCGGTGGCTTTTAGACTCCGCAGTCCTCGACCCTCACAGCACGTCGCCTCCTTCCACTCCTCCACTTCCCGCCTCTCCAGGACAGGCCCCGTCTCCATGAGTTTTGTTTCTAAGTTCTGGTAACTTCTCTACTACAACCCCCTAGGAGAGCTTGTTAAATGCCACCGTCACATTTGACTCTGTAATCTCCCTCCGAGCCCAGGAGCTCTCCACAATCTTCATATTCTCCCACACCTTACTGGGCTGTCCTTCCCTAAATTTCCATTTTCGTTCTTCACTGGTCAATGAACATAAACTCAATTGCTAACCAGTAGTTAAGAGTAGATATCATATCTTGCCATTGCAATGCTTGAGGTGTGAACAGTTCACCAATAGTAACAGTTAACCAATAGTTAAGAGTAGATATTATGTCTTGCCATTGCGCTAATCACAGGTTAGTTGATTAGTAATGCCCGGCACATTAGAAAATTAAGTTTAAAAAAGACTATGAACTCAGTTGCTCACCTATCAAATGTGAATACAAATCTCTACTTCAAAGGGTTATTATAAGACTTAAATTAGGTAATTCAGAGTTTTCCAATCAGTGTGCTGCCGTCCACCATATGCCTCCCCCAGTGATCCCATCAGGGACCCACTCCCCACCCCTGTGTCTCCAAGCCTTTCCCAGTGTCCTCTAAGAATATCATATTCCATATGATGTAAGAAAAAAACAGGCAGGAGGCACTGCTGTATACAAAAGTCTTGGTGACTGTGCAACACCAAATGCAGTTGTTGGATTAAGCTGTGTGCTAAGTTGGTGGAAAGTGTGGAAAGAGGGAAGGGATTTAATAACTGAGCGATCTGAGCAATGCCATGGCTCAGTTCCTAGGTGGTCAGTGGGAAGTCACAGTCTAGGAAGGGTCCCTTTTTCTTGTCATAGTTGAGCCTGGGACCTGCTGACACCTGCCCTAGTCCTGGGCCACCTGTCCAGTCCTGTGTCATGCCTCCTGTCCTCTATTGTTGAAGGTCATAAAAGAGTCTGGCTGCCTACCATTCTCCTACCTGTTATGGGACATTGACATCATTTCTCCAGTTTCTGGCCCCTGAAAAGAACCATATTTCACCCCCAGCTGTAAGACTTTCCTGGGATGCTTCTGAATAGAACACAGTGATCGGAGACGCCTTGACTACGATTCCTCAAGATCACTGGATTTCTCTAAACTGAATGTAGGCGAGACCTCGTTTACTAAAGACTCCTTGCTCTTTGTAGGTCCCATCTCTCATATGTCCCTTCATTCAGGACATCAGATAAAGGAATTGCCAACTAGAGAATCAATATCACACTCTCACAGCACCCTTCTCGATGCACAACAGGAATCAACCCCAACGGATATAAGCTCCTAACCAGCACCGTGAACTGACGCACTCGATTCATCGATGCTCACCTGAGCCCAGGGTGGACCCCTCTCCGACTCCTCCGAACTTGCCTCAGTGCCCGCGGAGGCTGTGGACTGACTACCAGCCCAGCTCTGAACCTTCCTCCACCTCCTCAGCTGGGCTTCCTCTCTCTAAGGGACTCTGCCGCCCTGCGACGCTCCCTGGGCTGCTTCTCTCGTCTCCTCACTGCCCTGGGCTTGACAATAGTCTTCTTGCTTCTTACTGCTGTTTTTAGACCTTTTCCTCCACCCTCTCCAATTTACCACAAGTTAATAGAAAAACGAAAATGTCATTGTTATGTCGCTGCTTACATTCCACCCAAGTTCACCATTTCCTTCTAAGTGGCCACTGTTGAGGTTGTATGCAGTTACTTAAATGAGGAAGAGATGGATTCGCGATGAACAAGATTTCATTGTAAGCCTTGGGTTTGACTTTTCATGATGTTTCTTCCAAAAAGTAGTCTTCCTCATGTATTCTCGTTAGCACGTATTCTATCCCCTTTAAATAGCTCCCTTTCATATGGCTCCTGATAAGTCCTTAATTTATGTCCAAATGCTTTAAAAGGTGCCATCACTCATTTATTGAACAGGGCTCCGTGTCAGCCAGAGCTGCAGGAAGTGCTGAGGATGCAGAAGTCTGGGCACGAGTGAAATGGGTTGGATGCTTTCCCGGTCCTCGTTTGGGCGCTTTGCTTATGTTTGCGGGACTAGAATGGTTTCTCTCTTTATGATTCTTCCCTCTGGAAGCTGCCCCTGCCCTTCCCGCACAGGGGGATGGGCTGACCCTGTCACCGCCCCCCCCCACCGGCCCACCCGGCCCTGGAGAGCACAGGGTGGGAGCAAGGTGCCACCCTACCCACCAGGCTTTCTGAGACCTTGCTGACACAGCTAGCTTATCATTTCTCTCTTTCTCTGGGGTGGACTGCGGGCTGAAAGTTCAATACATCTTGGAAATCTGTCTCATCATCCTCAGTCCCGGGAGTTGATGCCACACAGAGGGCGGGGCCAGGGACTGGCACTGCCAACACCTGGGGGCTTGTAGAGACCAGGAATTCAGCCCCTCCCTACACCTGGCATGTCAGCTGCACATTAACGAGATGTCCAGCTAATGCGTGGACTCGTTGAAGTTTGAGAAGCACTGATCTCAGGAGGTCAAGAGACAACAAACACACAAACAAAGAGCAGACTCTGTTGATGTCATTTTTGCTCTGGATTCACCCATTTCAAAATGTAAGTGGATCTTCCAGTTAGATCAACTGACGAACTGCCTTCCTCAAATAACAGTGTTTGATCACTGTTTTTTGTCTTGTGAATCAAAGTGTCCTCATTCCCCAACAGACCAGCTCATTTCATCGTCATAACAAAATGAAGACAGACATCATCTCCCCATTTAATACAAAAGCAAACTCAACAGCAGGGAGGAAACCTAACCTGCACAGTCACACCTCTGACATGTGTCACCACAGGATTCAAACGAAGGCTGACCAATGATTCCAAACCTCTTCTTTCTACCTGCCCAGTCTGTGAAATGAGTGAGACCCAGTTTGCCCCATCAGGAAAATCATGGGGTACCGAGGGGTCCAGCAGTCATCCTGGGTATGGCAGCCTCAGCACAGGGACGAGCCCCCCCCAGTGCTCAGGGTCGGAGCACCCACCATGCAGTGTGTCCTACTGCATCAGAAGTTGTAGCTCCAGAGGGGTGTTCCATCTGAAGCCGATAGATTTGACTGGATCTAAACATATAAAACATATATCTGCCATCCCTTTTGTATGTTAGAGTCCCTTAACCAAAGCAGAGAGTAAGGGGCAGTTCATTTTCTAACACAGATTCTGTAAAAGGAGAAAGAGAAGAGTCAATTTGATCGCATTTGCAGATTGAAGTCACTGCCATTTGCTGGGTTTAACCTTTTAGAACCATTCATCCTATAAAACCTGCACAGCAGAAATAAAGAACATCTTCAAATGTAAAACTTCTAAGCATTTACATTGTTATAAATTTACCTTTCAATGAGCTTTTTTTAAAAAAAAGATCATATCTACTTGAAGTTTCCCTTTCTTTTAGTAAAAAAGGCTGAAAAAGTTAACATAGGTAAAAAGTTAAACTTAGTTAAACTTAGTTTAAACTTTTTAAACTTAGTTTAAAGTTAACTTAGATAAAAAGTTAACTAAGGTTATGAACAAGGTTAATTCGGTCAGCCTTGCTTTGAATGATTTATTATTGTCCACAATTTATTTTATTGGATATTTTTAAAAAAGAAATTCACTAGGAATTTCAGCCACAAAAATCTCTTTAGGTTGCTGTACACATTTAATGTGGATTTTTCTTTTTTTTTTTCTCCCCAAATGAATGATTAAACCGACTAAGGAAATCCCCACCCATCTTATTTCAATGTGTATTTTTAAAAACTAACATTTGCTCCCCAACGGGGCTGCGGTATGAATCTGTAGCCCAATGGCTACTTACAAGTGTACTAACTTCTTCCATCCAAATGTCCTACCAACTCTACTTTTCCTCAGGACCTCAGTTGGCTTCCTCCCAAATCAAAGAGAACAAAACATCTCCCCACAGTCTGCCACCCTCCGCTGACCTGCGTGCCCCCAAGGGCTCCTGTGCTTCTTGGAAGACCAGCCAGGAGCTCATGAAGTTACTTGCTGATCTTAGATTCTTTCTTCAACCCATTGCATCTGTCCACACTAGCTCTTCTCCATAAGGTGACAACACAGTCCCACATGCCATGTCTTAAATTACACTTTGTCTTCTTCTGATCTGATGTCCCTGTGGTATCCTCCATTGCTGTCCAGTCCCTCATTCAGGATTCTCTCCTTCCTCAGTTTCCATGGCAACACTCTCTCTGTGCATCCTCTCCTCCTTTCTGGCCTCCTCTTCATTTCTGACGCTGCTGCCCTTCTGGAGCCCAGGCAGGAACTTGGCTCCTCCCCCGAGTTCTTCCCCACTCTTCCTCTCCTCCCCGTTCCCTTCTTTTCCATCCCACTCCTCATGATAATCTTCTCTTCATCTGATAGGGTTGCCCCGTGAAATAAAGGACACCCAATTAATTGGCAAGTTAAGCTAAATGTCAAATACTTTCTAGCATAAGTATGTCACAAATATTTCATGGGACATAAAAATACTAAAAAAATGTTTTCTATCTGCAATTTTCAATTAACTGGGTATCTGGTATTTTTATTTGCTAAATCTTGTTTATAAACTAAATCCTATTATCGGAGGATAAAGTAATTCCATACATATGGACTCCCATAGCTTCCATGAACACCTGTCTCTGAAATCTGTGTTTCCAACCTAGAGTTTTCCAATGAGCAGCTTCACCTGGATGTGCTGACTGTCCCCAGTACAACCCCTCTTTCTGCCCTACCTTTGTTAATGTACTTTCACACTTTCCCAAACACCACCCACCCCACATTCTTAGCCTCCCCCGGCCCTGCACACTCTGTGTCCTACGTGTCATCACTAAGACACACGTCTTCTTCACCTTCGCCCATTCCCCCACTGCTGCCAAAGTGAAGGCTTCAGAACCTGCTTCCTGGAGCAGAGTCTGCCAGCCCTTCCCCTACCGAAGTCCCGAATGAAGAGCAGCTGTCCAGCCCCACATTGACCTTCCTCGACGGTCCTCGTCACGTTCAGCGTTAAGGTAACTGACTGTGCAGGACAAAAAGGCACCACATTGGGGCTTCCCTGGTGGCGCAGTGGTTGAGAGTCCGCCTGCCGATGCGGGGGGCGCGGGTTCGTGCCCCGGTCTGGGAGGATCCCACGTGCCGCGGAGCAGCTGGGCCCGTGAGCCATGGCCTCTGAGCCTGGGCGTCCAGAGCCCGTGCTCCGCAGCGGGAGAGGCCACAGCAGTGAGAGGCCCGCATACCAAAAAAAAAAAAAAAAAAAGGCACCACATTCAGCCTCCCTCTCCCTCTCGAAGAACATTTCTTACCATTCCAACTCCAGCCACAACAAGTATCTTGAGGGCTTCCCTGGTGGCACAGTGGTTAAGAATCCGCCTGCCAATGCAGGGGACACAGGTTTGAGCCCTGGTCCGGGAAGATCCCACATGCCGCGGAGCAACTAAGCCCGTTCACCACAACTACTGAGCCTGTGCTCTAGAGCTTGCGAGCCACAACTACTGAGCCCATGGGCCACAACTACTGAGCCTGCGTGCCACAACTACTGAAGCCTGCGTGCCTAGAGCCTGTGCTCTGCAACCAGAGAGGCCACCGCAGTGAGAAGCCCACGCACCGCAACGAAGAGTGGCCCCCACTCGCCCCAACTAGAGAAAGCCCACGCGCAGTGACAAAGACCCAAGACAGCCAAAAATAAATTAATTAATTAATTAAAAAAAAATCTTGAGCTGCCTCAAAACACAATGATGCTCTTGTACACATTTCACCATTTTCCAGAGCTTTTCCTTGTGCCTGGATTGTCCAGCCCAATTTCTTCCAGACTAACATATACTTGTTCTTGAATTTTGCTAGTTTTAGGTATTTGTCATATTGACTAGTCCTCCTACATTTGGAGAAAGTTTCTGAATCACAAGTCCTGTCTCAAAAAGGACTCCTTGGCAGATGGGATTCCTGTGTGTGATCCAGACTCTCACATGAGTCAGATTTAGTCAATGGAATCGGAAGAGGAGCCACTAGTGTAAACCCTCTGTGTGTTTGAGACATTATGTATTGTGAGGTCTAGTTTTGCTTTTTGTTTTTTGTTTTTTACACAGAGGTGAGCCTCCATTAACTTAAACTGAGTTTCCTTCAACTCACTCTCTGCTTCTAATCCTTCAAGTTTGGTTTGTGCACCAAGAAAATTTAGCTTAGGTAAGTCTTCCCTTCTCACTACATACCTGGCTAAAGGCACCGACATCTCAAGGCTGCTTTTCTACCTGTTCATCTTCCATCTTGCCCAGCCACTATGCAACTTCCCCACCACGGCCAAGGGGGTCTTCTGTAAACATAAATCAGGACATCATTCTGCCCAGATCCCTTCGATAGCTTCCCCTGCACTCAGCACACTGCCCACGCTTGTGACGCAGCAAGGCAGAAGGGCTGCTGGCTCAGGGGTACCCCAGGACCACCTAGATTTAACTCCGACCCCACTACAGCTGTGTGACTTTGGGAAAGTTAGTTGAAATGACTGGGAGTCGATGTTTTCATCTGTGTAACTCCGCTAACAACACCACAGTCTCCTAAAACTCTTCCGATGAATAAATGAGCTAGTCCATGCAGAAGCAGTTAGAACGGTAGCTTGAGCTTAGCGAGCTGTAAAGTCAGCTTTATCATTACTTGGACAGCCTTCACGCTAAGTGGTCTCTCTCCTGTGTCCTGTGTCCTGCCCCATACCTTACTTCTCGCTCCTAAGCCCTCAGCCACACTGGCGTTGCTCTGAGTCCTACATGAACCAAGCGTGTCTGGCAATTCTTCACTTCCTACCTCTTCTCCCTGGCGACACCCCGCCTTCTGCTCCTGCAGCAGAAAGCGCCTCACTCTTCAGGAAGGAGCTTAAATATCCTCCCAACAGGGAGGCTTTCCCTGGTCGCCACATGCAGTGGAGACCCCACCACCCCTGTCCTGTTTATCTCTTTTGTATAAACTCTAAAAATACATTTTAAAAAAATCCATGTGGTTTTTTGTCTATTCTTATCTCTTCCCAGGAGAATCCAAGCTCCTGAAGGCAAGAGCAGAGGTGAGCTGATTGCTAAATTTTGGGGAATCTGGTGAGCCTGTTCATTGTTAAGCACAGTCAATGCTGAAGAGTATGTCATATAAACGTAAAATTAAACAAGCCGTATTAAAGCCAAATGTAATAAATACTCAGAAAGCACCCCTTCCTAATTATTTTACTATTATCTATGCTCTGGAGACCAGAGGGCGATGGCATCTGTCTGATGTCGACACAAATCTGTTACTGCACAGCCTCTTGCCAGCTCCATGGGTGGTAGTGTCACCTTGATAGCTTGAAATTGGCCACCGTGGGAGTATTAGCATCACAGAATCAGCAAACACTGCAGTCAGGTCTTTGTGTATTATTTTGTTGTTTGACTAGAATTAGGAATGTGATGGAAAATGTTAATGATGAAGATTAGATTTAAAATGTGTTATGTCTATAGCTGTTACATAGTGAAAAACACACAAAAAATCATGGCCTTGTTCTCGCAGTATCCAAAAATTATTATCCAATATCACCTAGGATCTGCTATGGCATTGGCAAAGTTCTGACACAAGTCATCATGGTTCAATTTTATCTTACTTTTTAATATAAGAGAAAATATCTTTCAGCTTTTGTATCAAAGGTACTCTTGTTTATCAACTGCAACCAGGTCAACTATGGATACAAAAATCAACTGTACACATACACACACACACGTATAGACACACATACACACACATGCATTTCTCCCTGGACAGCAGGTATTCAACGTTAGTTGGTGTAGGACTGCAGGGTATTGGCGACTTTTTTATTGATCTCCTTATTGCTGAGAATAGTACTGGATATATTGCTTGAATGTAATTAATGTTTGCTAAATAAGTGATTGAAATGTGTGACATAAGTTGGCTGAATCAAGTACATTTAACCAAATTTAGGCACTTAACATTGCTCAAGGAACATGAAATTCTCATCACTAATGCATTTATCATTTCCAAAGTTCTTTTCTGGAAACCCCAAAAGTCCCTATCTCAAAAATTTTAAAATTACATGCTTTTGATAAGCTTTAAACATCTCATGTTCTAGACAATGATGCACCCTCTTTAAATTATATGTACCCTCGCCTGACAATTAGGAGTCATTACATCTTTTTGATAAACATAGGTGACTCTGTCTTTTTTCTTTATGTACCAACCAGTAATATATTTATACTTTATATTAGAAAACATCATCTTTTTTCCAATTTAAAATTAATGAATATTTATTTCACTTTTTCAAAATGCGTGTGGTCCTTTTCTCTCCATACTAAAATGGATTCTACTTCCTGCCTAGGAGGACACATCAGTGTCAAGGACTGTGAAGGTCTGTGACTTTACCTAACTTGCAGGTTGATGAGACACGTCCTCTTGCCACAGTTTCAAGTATCCCGGTAGAAGACATGAAAGCCCCGGGGTCAGGGACAAAGGACGGTGTATTTCTCAGAGCAAGAGAACTGGGCAGGGTGTCAGCATTCTGTGTGACCGCTTCGAGCCCCAGTTCCCACAGGCAGACAGAGAGAGGTGGTGACGCCTCTGTGCGCAGTAGGCTGCATTACGGGGAGAAACCGGGCCTTAGGGGACGGGGATCTTTTATAATGGGCAGTAAGTGTGCCTGCTCTTTGCTCTCGAGGGAGATACTATGTCTCTCTCCTAACACTACTCACTATACAAACACCCTTACAAAGACAATCCAGAATTAGGAGCTGCCAGTGCCTCTCTTTCAATGTTGCAGAATGTAAGGAAGCCATGGAGAATCCTCTCCCGGCAAGTAGAGCCCTTGAGATTGCAAATGATTGAAAGATAACAAGATAACTGGAACAAGATAAAGCAAAACTGGAGCTTACTGGTTTATGTAACTGGGGACTAGGGGGTGATTCTGGGTACAGGCCTTGCTTTTTGATCAATAAAATTACATAATAATCTAAGGGCATCTCTCTCTCTCTCTCTATGTATTTAAATTCTCCCTATTTGTGTGTGTTGGACTTATTCACTCCTTATTCAGATCAGTTTCCACCTGTGGCCAAGTATAGATGGATATAGATCTCTGTCGTTCTGCCTAGTGATCTCAGAGGACATGGGCTTCTTTTTCCCTCTGCCCATATGTTAGTTTCAGATCCATGGCCCTGCCTGCTGTACCAATGGGAGGTTATGACCGTGACTGACCAGGCCTATGAAATGCCATTACCCTGGTCTCCTGCGTAAGGATCTAATTCAATAAAAAGGAAAAAGATGTGAGAAAAATTTTATGTGTCAGAGTCCATGTATAGTCCATTTATTTATAGGGGAATTCCTTCTCATTTGAAACATAGTAGTTTGTTAAGAGCTACTCTAAGTAGATATTTCCATAGTGAAAACTTCTAAAGAGGAAGGGTACCAAACCATTACAGTAATAATAGTAGGTTCATTTATTTAGTTCAGTATATTTTAGGCATGAACATGATCCAAGAAACTTGCTGGGTGCTGGAAAAAATAATAAATAAAATTGCTCATGACCCTCTGTTGCTACTTTCAAGGAAATATCAGTCAATTTTTCTCCTATTGTCCAAAATAATGTGATGTTTTAAATGTTTGACATTTGTGGATATGCTGCAGTACCATTTTTTTTCTTGGTGTTTTAAAGTCTTGCTGTTCCTTGTTCTCGCTTTTTATTTGTATAAGTGATCTTCATTTCTAGCTTTTTTGAATGCTTTAATGTTTAACTGCCCTTGTTATTTACATTTAAGTATTGGTTTGGTTTGCTAGGATTGGTTGTCAGCACAAGTCTGGAACAACCTTCTACCAAGTGACTTCGTGCCCTTTAAGCAGGACTAAGGTTTTCTTCTTCTTCTCCTTTTGTGAATTTTCGCTCTCTCTCTTCAGCTCTGTCTGTGTCTGTATCTCCTTCTCTCTCAAAAACACACATACAAACACAGAGACATACACACAAATGCACCAAATAATTTGCACATACTGAATACACACCTCTGATTCACATTCTGAGAAACCACTTACTCTTTCAAATGAAGCGTTTTCTTATTAATCTATTGGCATAAAATCATCCTTTTCATTCTTAACTCTTACATTGACTATAAGTGTTCCAATTATCTCTATTATGTCTATTCATAAAATAGTATAAGAATTCATTTTATAATTAGTATAAAATCTGTTCATTTTGTTGGATTACCTAACATATAAATACACTTATCTATCTAATTTCTGGGTAGAAAGACATTTATTAAACATTGTTTACACTGAGAAACAGTTATCAGAGATTACAGAAGAAATCTGCCAGTCAAGTAGATGTTCAAAAACGCTCATTTTCTCCATATTTTGAGTTTAAGTCTGGGAAAATGTTCACCAGCATAAAATCTAGATGGCCTGTCTGACAGTCCACAATGGACTGAATGTTGGTGTCCCTCAAAATTCATTTGAGGGACAAATACCATCACCTTGGGGTTGTAACTTAACCCCAAGATGATGGTATTTGGAGGTGGGGCTTTGGGGAGATGATTAGGTCATGAGGGCAGAGCCCCCATGCATGGAATCTGTGCTCTTATGAGACCCTAGCAGCCCTCTCTCTACTGTGTGAAGATACAGCAAGAAGACAGCCCTCTGTGAACCGGGAAGAGGGCCCTCACCAGAATCATGCTGACGCCCTGATTTCAGACTTCAGCCTCCAGACTGTGATCAGTGGATGTGATTGGTTAAGCGCCCCTGTCTGTGGTGTTCTGTTTAAGCAGCCTGAGCAAAGACACCGTCAACCTGACGATTCCATCTTCCCTTTCTGTTTAGCTCACATAACCCAACCTGCCCCTTCTCAGATGGATGTCTAAATTTTAGGTTACTCTAAATTTGAGGTTCTATTTCTTTCTTTTAAACCAAATTGCCATGGAACAAAGTATGGATCAAAAGTCTCTGTTAATTCTTTTAACTATTGTTCCAATTAACCTAAATCATATTTATAACATTTAACATGCTATTTTCCTACTGTTGGATAAAGACGATTTACAATAAATGCCTATTGATGTTTCTTAACTTCTAACCTCAGAGTCTTTAAAATGATCTCTTACTTCTGCTGGTAATTTTTACATCCATATGCAATCATAAATTGTTTGGATGCAGAGGAATGCAGCCCCTATATTCAAGAGGCAAATAAATTTGCCTGATGCTTCTCAAAAAGCTATTGATTTCCACTTATTTCTTCTTTATCCATTTTTCATTGTTCAGCAGAATAAAATGATAAACACATAGATCTTTTTTAACCAGACAGTTGAGTACTGTGAGTTAAGTACACACACACACACACACACACACACACACACACAATGCACTGCAATCTTGAACCAAACAAGTATTGGAAATCTGTTTTCTAACCAGATTCCACTCTGCAAGATTCTTTCCAAAATGTTCATACATTTAACAAAGTAAGTTCCTTACTGAATTCTATTCCAAAAATGGCTTAGAGTAATTACATTTGATACTGTTTATTGCAATTGTGGAAGACCACACTGGTCTGGGAGTAGAAAAAAACATCTGAAGGCAAATGCTCATTAAAATCAGAGAGGGTTAGCAGTGCCTCCCTCTCTCCTTGCTAACAGCCTCACCTCTGCCTGTACGTGGCAAGGTGGGCTTGGATGTCCCTTCCCTTATCTGTCAATCATGGGGGTGGAGGACTGTCAGGGCTCCTGTTATGGTGGGGTTTGTGTGTGGAGCACATAAAGTATGCAGAATAGGTACACAATATAGTGTTACATAGTAGGTAAATAATTCAAGTCTAGCTATTTGTTCTATTATCTGCCCCCACCCCCATAGCATGTGATTTGCACAGTGGCCTGTCTGCAGCCACCTGGCTCACTGCTGTATCTGTAACACCTGGACAGGCTGACAGACAGTGCGGTCAAGTGCGTATTTGTTGTTTTTTAAACACTTGAGTAAAATTATAGATATTTCAAAGGCATGTTTAAAATCTCACTGAAAACTGAGTAATGTTTAAGTGTGCGCACACACACACACACACACATAATCGGTTAGTTTTTAAATCATCCAGCTAATTGCAGGCAAAATTCTTTGAGGAAAATTCATTCCATCTTCCATTTGCAAACTTGGCACTGAAAGGACACTAAAATTAACAAAAGCAATTAGTTGGATTAAAGGCAGGAAGAAAAGACAATGTGACTACACCCAGAAAGTTGGATTTCTCATCATCCTTCTTTGAAAATGTACTAATGTGTTTTTTATTTATACTGAATCTCGGTGGTTTTCCAACTTGCTCTCCAATTTCCTCTTTTCTAGCTGGAAACATAGGTGCAGACTTCAAGCTAATAGGTATTATGAGACCCTAGTGGATTGCTTTCTTTGTGCTAATCATAATGAACGTGTTTCTCCCACAGTTTTATTATTTTGAAGGTTAAAAAGGTGTGTATGCTATAGTGCCCTTGAAGTCACATTTACGGTGGTTTCTAAAGAGGAGAAGTGTGGCATGAAAATCTGGCTCAGAACTGTCAAGCTGAAGTTAGTTTAAGAGAAAGTTTTTCTGTGCTCACGTTTGTTTCTCAGGGGTCTGTTTCTGCAGGGGCCACAAGTCTCAGGCTTCCACTGATGTGGAGCAGCCCCCACCGTCCTCTCCCTCTTCTGCTTTCCCTCCTCCAGGGTCTCCTTTCTGCCTCTGCTCATAAGCTGTTTTCTCAGACTCGTATCACAGTTTTCTTCCAAGGTCCTTCGTGCTACCGTTCCTGCTGCAGCGCGCCTGAGATGTTAGGTGGTGACTGTTGTCAACATTTAAGACACAGGCAACTGATTTAACCATATCTTATCGGTATTTTGCTGGGATGGTCACACTGTCTATCTCAACCACTAGAGGAGAACATCATATGAACTGGTACAGTAAAGTGTCAGATGATAAAATAAAGCCATGATCTATTAATAGATAAACCACAGTGAATAAATGACTGACAGTCCTCCAAAGCTGACATCCCAGGCTTGTGAAACCCCAGATCCCCAAAGGAATACGAGTTCCTTTCACTCCTGGGAGCAGAGAATAGGCTGAGGGTCAGGTGAGGCACCCTAGGCAGCCTGTCCAGACTCGGTTTCACATGCCTCATGCCAGAGCCACCAAGGAACCAGCTGAGAAGGATGTTAATTCCCTTAAGGAAAACTAGATTCTGCTCCTAGATGCTGGCTGACTCATAGTTAGTTCTCCTCCCTTCCTTGGTGACAGAGCCCAGTTTTAGTCAAGCACGTGGCTGACTGGACCAAGACCTACCACCAAAGTCCACTTGCAGCTGTGAGAAGCCTGCATCTGGACAATGGAAAGAAAATGGAAATGATTTCAACACAGCATCCTGAGAAGGAGGGTTGTGTCCCACCTTCCTAACTGCTAGCCACAAAGAGGATGCTCCAGAGGCATCTTGGACCAGGAGGTGAAGCTCACAGAGAGGAGGGCAGAGAATAATCAATCCAGGGGCTTTGGGGATGCTGAGTGGTTGACAAATCTTTCTCCAGTGCTCCCACTCTCTCCCCTGAAAGGAGCACCCAGGCTTTTCCAATGCATGTGAGTTCCTGGCACTGGCCACTCGGGCCCTAGTGCAGCTGATTATGGACCTTAAAATGCTGCCTCTGGTGTATCTCTGTGTCTACAAGGTCAGGACACAACTGCTGTGCACTGTGCCAGAGCTGGGGGTGGGGACAACAGCCCTTCTCCCAGAGTGACACCTGCAGTCTCTGAACAGGTCGTGGGGGAAGGTACCCTGGGAACCTCTGCCCTGAAAGACAGCTGGGTAGGAAGGGTCAGAGCCATTATCTTCAGGCTGTCAAACCTGCAGTCGAGCCTCTGCCCTACAAGGGGAGGGTGGGGAAGGGAAGCGGGTCCCAGGACCTTGGCTATGCTCACCTGGAACAGAGCTTCTGTCACAATGATCTGGGGGTGGGACTGAGGGTGGGTTGTGGCTCAAATACCATGTAAGCTTGCTGTTTTCACCAATATTTGGGAGATGTTCATAAATAAATGTTTCTCCATTTATCCATTTGCTGTGTCCTTAGGAAAATTTCCAAATCCTGTGAATAGTTGTTGTTGTTGATTTTGTCCACTGTGTACCAGATAGATGGTGGTTTTTCTGGGGAGCCAGTTCATTGAGCTTCTCATAGCACCACTGCAGAAACCCAATCCTTCATTAATCTCTACATGTATTTGAGACTTCATTATAAATTATTATTTTTACTTTTTAAAATAACATTTGTTAGGGTATAATTGGTGGGCAAAATTCACCAATTTTAGGTGTGTAATTAGAGGAGTTTTGATAAATGCATAGACTCACACAACCACAAGCACACTCGAGACAGATAATGTGTCCATCACCCCCACATTTCCTTTATGCCTGTTTACAATCATTCCAAGCTCCCAGAGCCAACCCCTGCAAACCACTGATTTTTTTTTTAAGAATTAAGCTCATTAATAGGAATTGTCTCTCAGTAAGGTAGCACTTTTTAAAAAAAATAAATTTACTTATTTATTTGTTTGTTTTTATTTTTGGCTGTGTTGGGTCTTTGTTCTGTGCGCGGGCTTTCTCTAGTTGCAGCAAGTGGTGTGCGGGCTGCTCATTGTCGTGGCTTCTCTTGTTGCAGAGCACGGGCTCTAGAGCGCAGGCTCAGTAGTTGTGGCACACGGGCTTAGTTGCTCCACGGCATGTGGGAATCTTCCCGGGCCAGGGATCGAACCCGTGTCCCCTGCATTGGCAGGCAGATTCCCACCCACTGCGCCACCAGGGAAGCCCAAAACCACTGAGTTGATTTGATTTCTGTCACAATAAATAATTGTGCCTTTTCCAGAAGGTTATGCAAATCCACACGTAAAGTCTGTAGCCTTTTGTGTCTGGCCCCAAAGCTACCCAGATCCTCATCCCTTGAGCCTGTGAATGCTGTCTTACATGGCAAACGTGACTCTGCCTGTGTGATTAAGCCAGAGATCCTGAGATGGGAAGAGCCCCCTGGATTATCCAGCTGGACCCTAAGTGTCATTACGAGAGTGCTTCCGAGAGGCGGCCGAGAGAGAGGTGACTGTGGAGAAGGCCGTGTGTGATGACAGAGCAGAGATGGGAAGCATGCACTTGGAGATGAAGGAATGGACTCCCGTTGACCAGAGAAACTGCAAAAGGCAAAAAATCCCCAAACACCCACATTCTCCCCTGTGGGTGAATTGGTCGATTTGACATTGCTTATAACACATGCAGGATTGTGGGTGGTGGTCAGTGTGTAGGTAAAAGAAGCCGGCATAGCTCCAAAACTAGCACTTGGCACAAGGTAGGTATTCAATCACTGAAAGCTCCTTTGCTGCTGTCAGGACATAATTACATGTTGTTAACATCATGATTTAAATAACAACATGCTAACTCCAATGACACTTCATTTCTCATTATGAAATGAAACTTTCACTTCCCTTATATAGCACCAAAAGTTACATTACAGTTTTTCTAGGATTCCTTGCAACTTTAATATTATAACTTATCGAACTTAAAAATTTGATGTTCTGCTCGATTAAGTTCTAGTAACTTTAAGCTGGTGAAGCATGTAATTTTTGATTTCCAAGAATATTATTAAAATCTTGAAATTGTTCCAGGATATGGCCCTGTATTCTACTTCAGGGGAAAATCTAAAATCTCTTCAGCATTTTCTATATGATGTGCTCAACTCATGCATAAGATTATTTAATTTTTATGGAAACCAGTGATATACAGCTGTATGTTATTCCCAGGAAACTGACAAGGAAACGAACAATTAAAATAGTAAGTCTCTTGCCCAATGTCACAAAACTAGTACTATACTAGGATTCTGATTTGAAAAAAATCTAAAACAATGGGAATAGCACCACTGAAAGGATATTAGAGATTCCACTTAAAAGAAATTCTTGTTCTTCATGAATCTTTATGGTAACTTCAAAATGGTTGAGTGCAAGGAAGTTCTCCAGGTTAAATGACTAGAACAAGAATTCTCGTGGTAGCATTTGGTTCTGCATGAAGAAAGCATGGCCAAGATTATGAGGATGAATAGAAATGCAAGTGAAAGGTATTTAAGAGCAGGTGCAATCCTTTAGATAAAAATTAATAATATTAATAGATGCCAATCACAAAGGTAATAGGAACACCAAGCACGTGGTATATGTGAAACAGTGTTTTAAGAGCTGAACACGGATTAAGTCACTGAATTCTCACACATTCTCTGGAGGGGTTATTCTTATTATCCCAGTTTTCAAGCTAGGCAATTATGCTGTAAAATTGCCTGGCTATTCTGTGGAAGAAGCAGCTTTCAAACCAAGGTAGTCTGTTCTCTGAGCCCCGGCTGTTAACCAATCTGCTGTGTGCCATTCGTCAAGGATCTGTCTTTAACCTCCCCGCTCCACAAATGGATTTTAAACCATGTACCAAAGTATCCACTACAGGCATTGAGGCAAAGATTTCTACAACTGAGATAAAGATTTTGCATGAAAACAAATAAAATAAGGTGAAAATGCATTTGTCTTCACCCTGCGCTGTGTGAGATTTTGGCAATACCCTTTCCTGGGGAAGTTATCTTAGAAGCCCTGACAGATGAGGGGAGATCAAATCGTGAAGCAGACAGATCGCACGACCCTGGCTTCCTAACTCTTTATAGTGTTTCTCAGTTTTGGGGGGAGGGATTCATATTCACTAAATCTCTACTAGAATAAACACTAGTAAGAATCTGAAGAAAAAATAAAATAATGGTATGTTGGTGAGTTTGAGATTTCTAAAAATGTAGGAAATAGGGAAGTGCTACATAAGGTATGCACAAAGGAAATACTGAATTTTATCAAGTATTTAACAAGATGAAATTTGATTAAGTCCTGTGCTCATTGATGGTGGTAATACACAAATATTTGTTACTTTTACAGATGTCAAATATTTGGAAATCAAGGAGAACCTTAGAGTGAGACAGACTGTGAACTGACATGCATATTCTTGGTTAGAACATGATTTAAACACCGGGCTGCAATCCTAGTGCCAAGAATATTAGTAATAAAGTCCAACACACTAACATGGTAGTTTTTTGAGGAAATTGAAGAACCAGAGAGCTAACTTTTATGTTATGTGCTGTTGCTGCTATTTCAGATAAAACTATTTTCAGTATGTCACTGTTTTCCACAACTACAATCATAAAACCACAGATTTTGATAAGTTAGAGATTTTATTATCCACCCTTGCAAAATTAATGCATGATGTAACTGAGATGCAATGGGATGAGATAAGATGATTAGAGTCACGCAGATATTCTAGGCAAGAACCAGCGTAAGAACTTGCCTGTCCTCACCTGTACATGTAGAACAGTTTCCACTCTGTGACCTTTCTTTCTCTATTTCTTTCCCTGATACTTAGGTACAGTGAGCCCTTGGCCCCATAACTACCTTTAGTACTTACAACAAAGAAATACACAAACACACACACTCAAGAAAAAAAGACTCTGAAAAGATTTTTGAGATTTGAAAAATATGACATACTTTCTGTTCGGGATATGCTTCTGCTTTGACCAGCAGCAACGTTTGCAAAATTTTGTTCTCTTTGTGAAATAATTATCCTAAAATGGGTCCAAAAATAACTCCTATAAATTAGAGTAAATGCAGAAGCACATCACAAGTGAAGGGATACAAAACAATGACGTGCCGTTCTAGATTGCTGGGTTACACCAGAGACTGGAAATGACAAACCAAAGGCAATGTGATAGGGACTTCCCTGTTGGTCCAGTGGTTAAGACTTCACACTCCCAACGCGGGGGGCCGGGTTCGATCCCTGGTCAGGGAACTAGATCCTGCATGCCGCAACTAAAAGCCCGCATCCCGCAGCTAAGAGCCCGCATCCCGCAACTAAGAGCCCACGTGCCACAACTAAGAGCCCGCATGCCGCAACTAAGAGCCCGCATGCCGCAACTAAGAGCCCACATGCTGCAACTAAGAGCCTGCATGCCGCAACAAAGACCCAGTGCAGCCAAATAAATAAATAAAATAAAATTTTTTTTCAAAAAAGGCAATGTGATAAAGGAGAAAAAGAGATTATGTAAGTACACAGGTGACCCAAATAGTGCTGCCTGAAAGCAGTATATGGATTTGGCTGATGTATATTTATATATACAAGATTTTTTTCATTTTTGTATCTAGTCATGGTTGTTGATCTAACTTTTAAACAATTCTGAAGCTGATGAATTCACAGAGCTGACAGAATAATACAGTGTAGCAATATTCTTACAAAAAAGTTGCAGACATTTTTTGTCTGTAGAGTCTGGGGAAAAGAGGGGGTCGCTGTCACTGAAATAGATACTGGAACTAACCACAAGCATACATAGAAGTGGACCCGAGGGCAAAGACGAGAGATAATAATCATGAGGGTGGTGGGGTTTCTCCCGGGCAGAGCACCAGGGGACCGGAGGTGCCGGGCAGGTGAGTCAGGGTGTGACTCCCCAGAGGAGGAAGGCTGGGACCTGGTTTCTAAATGGCCATGGTTTTGGAATTTATGTAATATTTGCCCTTTGGGGATTAATAAGGTGAACTGGGAGTAGTTAAAATTGGAGGGAAAACAGAATTTTTAGCTAGCTGTTTTCAACTCTACAAATACAAACTTACAGGGTAAAACTAATGAAAATCAACTGTCGGTTACTTGTAATAACTGCATTTCATCTGAAAAGCATACATTGAGAAGTTTTATCACTAAAATAGATTTCAGTGCCATCCTACACATCTGATACATCTGATAGACAAGTTGCTGATACCTGCCTGGTAGATGAGCCTCAAAATCCCTGGACAGATACTCACTGGCTTCATCCTCTCGTCTGATGATTCAAATCAGTGAAGCAAATGTCCAGATAATTCATGTTAAATATGACCCCTCAAGTGTGGAGAAAAAAAATGTAAACCAGGAAAAAATTATGACAGTGAATTGTAAAGAAAGACATGGAATCTGATACATGGTAAAAGATACATAGGAATAAAAAGCATAAAAATACATATATACACTTAAAATGTGGTAATGAGAATAATCCACAAGTTGCTTGCCCTCACTAGGGGTTGGCAGGGTGTTTTTTTTTTTTTTTGCTTCAAACACCTGAAGGTCCATAGAGGAAGGTTCACTAATAGCCTATTCTCTAAAAAACTGTCTCAAGTGAAAGGACAAACAGAGGGGTGCTACAGGATTGTTTTCATATACTACAAAATGCACCCAATTAAATGCATCGTGTTACTGTTTCTACCCTTCCTTCCCTGGTGGTGCGACCATATTTCACGGGCTCATTGGCTCAAAGTCATGTGACAGAGACTTTGCTTTTCTATTCATCACTATATTCCAAGTGAGTAGAAAATAGTCGTTTCTTGATAAATACATGTTGAACTAATGAATGAATGATTTGGCTGTAGCTGGTGAGGAGGTGCAGGGTTTTATTTGGTAAAATAGAAGTTGGGCACTCTGAATCAGAACGCTTAGTTTTGGTTGCTATTGTTAATTTTACTGGACCGAGAACTATACAAAGTCTGGCAGTCTCTGACGTACAGCGTATTTCAGTCCCAGCAAAGGTGATGTGGATAATAAGTATATGGGGAATTACACTACTCAGGATGCCAGCTGCTGACAGTGTTTACACAAACACACCTCAATATAAGCACCTGCGTATTAAAATTTTCTGTAAGCACACATAATATTACCCATAAAAATAAAGCCTTGAAAGACCTTTGCCAGTTCACTGCAAATTATGTTAGCATTGCAAGAGAAAGAGGCTTTTACCTGAGGAGGTTAGATGATTAAACGGAGTTCTAGGTTAGGTAATTTCCCATTTTTCAAACACTGCTGCAGGGCAGAAGGCTGACTGAAAAGGCAGAAAGAACGTGGCCTTGATTAAGTGCTGGACAGGTTTTCCTTTCTTACCTTTGCGCTGCTGAGGGTTTGCACTGTATCCCTCCCTTCTCAACAACCCCACATTTCAATCAGGTGAAAAAAAACGGGGGCAGAGACAACGCAAAACTCTCTCAAATCAGCCCAGCAAAGGGACCTGCTGTCCTGCTAGAATGTTCACTGTGGCGAGCTGGGGGAGAAAGGCCTGGACCAGAGCTCAGGTGGGGAAGAGAGAGCTTTCCTTCCAGCAGAGGCTCAAGTGATCTTAACAAAGTCCACAGCCACCCAGCTACTGACGACGTGACTGCCACGTGTCACCCCAGCTCTCAGGTCTCAGAGGAGCAGCCCTGCCTTCTCTCAGGTGTGCTTCCCTGTTTGGTATAACTGTGTTGTGCTGGGCGGCAGAGTAACTTAGGGAAAGGAGGAGCGGTGGGCCTCCCTGCCCAGCGTAGGCCTGACATGGTACCAGCACTGCTGTCCAAACTTTGTGGGTCCCAGACCGGAGGAGGGCAGTGAGGGAGGGAGGCTGAGAACGAGGGGTTGCTGCTCCACACGTGACGTTTTCAAAGTCTTGAGTATGTGAGCAAGGGCCTTGTTCCCCACCACTTGGATTATGGGTCCCACAAATACCTTATTAGGAACTTGGGCTTAAAATGATGACTTTTTATTACCCACAGTTGGACTAGATGCATGGATCACATAGTATTTCTTTCCTAAAAAAAAAATCCTTAACAACAGGTGATTGAAAATGTCGTATTTTCTGAATCCCAGTACGAACTTCATGGTCAGAGTGTTTGCTCACAAGAACAGGATTCGTCAAGGATATGTAGTTTGTGTGCTGAAAATCTGTTATTTTCATGGCATTTCATAGTTTCTGAGGTCAGTGAGACAGAAACTTGAATTCTAGTTTATTAAAAGAGGTTAGTTTGAGTGGACCATTTAATGGATAGAGAAAACTAAACCTGTTTTCAAGCCCCTGGATGATGTGCTCCCATAATGTTAAAATGATTTAGAGGAGTATAATTTCAGAAAGCTACTTTACACGAACACATTTTTCTAGGAAGTAAAGCAGCTGTTTGTTGGATGCAATCTGCTTAATAGTAACCGGCAAAATCTAAGCAGGGATGATAGAGAACTG
Organism: Mesoplodon bidens; assembly: GCF_964165515.1. Lineage (NCBI taxonomy): Eukaryota > Metazoa > Chordata > Mammalia > Artiodactyla > Ziphiidae > Mesoplodon > Mesoplodon bidens. The sequence continues at coordinate 31,791,045 of NC_138181.1, read as the reverse complement.
GGAAAAAACATAAGTCAGTGGCACCGCTGGAAAAACACACCAACCTTCAGTGAGAAAACCAACAAAGAAATGTTAATCAAAGAGTTTTTCAGCACTGACTCAAATTCAGAGATTGATCATGGAACTTTTTTCTGCTTGAGAGTCATTGCAATTACATGACTCAGAAGATGGCATTTTCCCTTTGAATTTAGTAGGTGTTAATTTCCTGTGCTTTTTATTTCATTTTACTTTGATCAGTTAATCCCTCCTTCTGACTTTGGCATAAATAATCAACATCCCTGAGAAGATCATGGATCACAGTGTAGTTACTTGAAAAAAACTGTTGTACAAAAGACTGTTTTACACAAACCCAAGATGTGTCAGCCTGTCAGTGCTGCTGAAATCATTCCTAAATGTGAATTTCCCAGTTTACATGAAAATTACATGTAGTAATTTTATGAATATTCATAGATAAGAATAAATGTTCCAATCTATTATTTCTTTTGTCCTTCACAGCAATTTTAGGAGGTATATATTTTTACTAATCCCCATTTTAAAGACTGAAAAACTGTGGCTAAGAGCACTTAAGGACGGTGTCATCAACTTTCGCATAGTTAACCCTTTAGTCAATTTCTAATCATTCAGAATATTGTGATTTGGGAGGGTGTATGCAATATTATTTGAAGTTCTAGGCAAACATAAGCAACAACTTGTAAAATTAAATTAATACAATAGTCGTAGCATCTCAAAAATTGTATCATTATAAGTTTTAGGTAGAATAGACATAGAAAATAACTATGATTTCAGCAGGGAAGGAACTGTGATTAACCCAAAGAGAATTCTTAGATAATTAAGGAAGACTTTCACTTATACTCGACTTACTTCTTTCTTATTTAAACTTTTATAATGAAAGTATATTCATGTTTTAACTGTGCAAACAAAAAATTGTTAAACTATTCTTCCTGATGTATATTAAAGAGTTTTTACTCTGTTAAAAGAAAGTAAAAGTGGCTGTTCAGAATCTTTGTTCCTAAATATCCTTAGTTTGGGGGGAAAAATGTGCTGGAGGGAAAAGAAAAAAACAATTTAAATATAATCTCATACTATGTAGTGGTAACAACCAAGGGAGCGATCATAATATTCCGGGATAGTACAGTCTTTCCAAGAAAGGCACACTTGCATAACAAAATTAATAATGTGCTGACATGAAGTTACATTAGAGTGTATCCTCAGAGCTGTTCTATATGAACACCCAAGAACTCATTTACTACAGACTGATCTAGTATATATTTTAGTACATAGGGAGTTGTAAGCAGCAAATACACAGGAAAATATTGTTTAAAAATAAATGCCCACATAAATATTAGGGAGACTATTATCTTTCCTGTGGCAATTTTGGAGGGAAGACCTGGATATAATGTCGTCACCGAGGGCAATGATAAGCAAGCAATTTACCTTAGTTTATTGGAAAAAAATTATCCTATTCTTCATCGCCTGAAATTGATAATCTAGGTCTAATCTGATGTTTCCTGGTTCCAACTTAATTCATTTAGGGATGGCTGCTTGTTTTTTGTACTCAGAAATCTAGAGAAAATTTTCAACACACTATAAAAATAACCAAAAGCAAAAGGGGTTTGTCAGCCAGTGTTTCTCAAAATTAATGGTTAGTGCTGAAGACAAGCTTTCACCTACCCACTCCCTGATGATTTGTATGAAAAATGCACATAGTAATAGGAATTCCCCTGGCAGGTTTCCTCAAGCGTAATTATGTGGGGGTTTTTTTTTCACTTCTGTAAAGAAATGGAACAGTCTAGGACAACATCCCTGTCAAACTAAGATGAGTAGCCTGCAGTTTCTTATTTTCCTGTGGTTCCAAAAACTGATAGATTTTCTCTCTTTTTGCAAAACATTGTAAATATATGCATACAAAATCTCCCTTATGTTGACATTTGACATATAATAAATCTTAGAAAAACTAATTCTCTTATAGGTTTATGTACAGAAAAATATATCTATATGGTCCCTGAAATATAGACATTAGGTCTCCCAAACTTTTAGTATTGGTAGATGAAACTGTATAATTTTGTAATTAAAATTATTCTGTCTACTGTATCGAATGAGGTCTAGAAACGTTCTTCATCCAGCTTAAAATAAAATATATACAGTACATTTCAAGAGTGAAAACCGTCATAAGGCATCAAGAGAAATGAGTGAAATTATGTGTTACGATTGTTTTAATATGGTTAATGATGAATAGAAATTAATATTGACGAGACAGTACAAATAAATTTGAGCATCAAGACTAGCTATGCAGGCATACTTCATTCATTCATTCCTTTAGGCTGTGTTGGCCATCAACACTCTGACCCTTTTTTTTTTTTTTTGGCTGCGTTGGGTCTTTGTTGCTGAGCGCGGGCTTTCTCTAGTTGCGGCGAGCGGGGGCTACTCTTCGTTGCGGTGCTCGGGCTTCCCATTGTGGTGGCTTCTCTTGTTGGGGAGCACGGGTTCTAGGCACATGGGCTCAGTAGTTGTGGTGCACGGGCTCAGTAGTTGTGGCTCACAGGCTCTAGAGCGCAGGCTCAGTAGTTGTGGCATACGGGCTTATCTGCTCCGTGGCATATGGGATCTTCCTGGACCAGGGCTTGAACCCGTGTGCCTGCGTTGGCAGGCGGATTCTGAACCACTGCGCCACTGGGGAAACCCTGAGCCCATCTTTGTGTCAAGGAGTGGCCTACCGCTGGGGTCAGGAGGCAGGCATGCTGTTAGCATGGATTAGCTCACAGAGTCCCCAGCAGGGTCCGCTGGTCAAGCTTAGGAGGCTACGCAGTGATGCCCAGTGTCCAGAGCCCAGGACCGAGGTTCCCGCAAGTGCTTCGGTTGACACTGGACACTGGGCACTGGGCACCGTCTCCCACTGTGCTTGTTCCTGACCGAGGACACCTCTCTCACCCACATGGGGATGAAAGCACCTGTTCATAAGCTGTCTCCTGAGCTGGCAGTGAAGAGCTTTCATATTCATTAAACTTTACACTTTAGTGACGTGTCACATGGGACATTCCTCAAACACAGGAAGGTGTTCAAAATCTGCTCGGGGTCCACATCACATGACAGATATCCAAATAGGAATTCCTGTTCCTTATCTTTCTGGGATATACTCAATGTATCGATCAATATAAGAAAGAGACCATTTCACTGGGCATAGGGGAGGCTGGCTCCCCGCTGTAAAACTGTACAGTGACCAAGCCTTTTGTGTACATATGAGTGTGCATATGTACATATGTGCTAGATCATGACTGTATAAATTAATAAGCTGTTACAGACATTTGCTATTTTCCTCTCTACCATGTTGGCAATTTCCTCTGAAGTTTCCATTTATCGTCATTTCCTGCCGTCTTTGGCTGAGGTAGTGATTCTTCCCCCTCCACCCACCCACAGCTTATGCAAAGAGTTCCCAAATCCTAACAAACTTTCTCTCCAAGTATCTTGGAAATACAGCCCTTTTTTGATTTCAGTGTCACCATCTTGGTCCAGACACTTCTTGCCTAATGAGCAGATTATTTCAAAAGCCACTAAACAATGTGAATGCAGTTTATTGCTGCTGTCTTTCCACTATAATGTCTCTTGGATGTATTGGGTTGGCCAAAAAGTTCATTCGGTTTTAAGTAAAGACACATTTTTCATTTTCACCAAGAATTTTACTGAACATTGTACTCACTAACTGAACGAACTTTTTGGCCAACCCAATATATTTATCTGAAAGTCAAAACTAGAGTTGCTCTAATATAAAATATTTTCATAACGTTGACCTCTTGCTAAGTAAGTTTGATGACCTTCCGCTTCCCACTTCCTACTGAGAAGCGTCTTCCTGTTTCTCAGCACTTTCCATAATCTAGTTCCAACCTTGCTTTCTGATGTGTCTCCTCCTTCTCTACTGATTACTTCTTGTCAACAAAACTGGGCTCCTCTTTGCAAAATCACTATTTATTCCTATTGCCACACCTATGATCATGAAAATGTATGTTCTCCACACCTGGGATGTTTTCCCTGCTTTCTCTCTACCTAAAACCACAGATATGATTACCATTTCTCTGAAGCCTTTTCTGACATCACCAGCCATGCTTACTTCTGCAACAAATCAACTCACAGTCCTGAATTTCTGTGCCATTCACTCTGTTAGTATGTATGACATTACTAATTATCCCTTCTCTATGTCTATGCCACACCTTTCAATTAGGTTCTGATCTCTTATTCGACAGGGCTTGAAGCTTATTCCAAAATTCTGCAAAATTATGTATCATAGAAATCAGAAGCATCTATCAAAAACAAGTTTATACTGCCTCATTTCACGTATTTCTTTAGTCCCTACTCAACTTCAAAGCTGGAAAGTGACAAACTGTGTTTTATTCAAGTAAAGTTTATGAGCAGTACACTAAATTTCAAAGGTCAAATTTCAACATTAATCTGACTAGCTCAAACACCTCATAAAAATAAATAGGTAAATAATAATGCAATCTAAAACGTTTGTGCAATCTAAAGGTGAAAAATGGCTCGGCATAAGCTATTATTTTAGGCTCCTGAATATCTTATGGCACATTTTTTATATTAAAGTAGTTAATAAAAGCTTTTTTTTTTTTTTTTTGCGGTATGCAGGCCTCTCACCGTTGTGGCCTCTCCTGTTGTGGAGCACAGGCTCCGGACGCACAGGCTCAGCGGCCATGGCTCACGGGCCCAGCCGCTCCATGGCATGTGGGATCCTCCCGGACTGGGGCACGAACCCGTGTCCCCTGCATCGGCAGGCAGACTCTCAACCACTGCGCCACCAGGGAAGCCCAATAAAAGCTTTTTGATGATATTATTGTTGGGGAAAGAATAACATATAACTTAGAGGCTAAGTATTTCATACATTCTTTATCTATATTTAAGTCTGGTTTTGAGGATATGATTTGCTCCATTCTCTGTCAAAATCACCCAGGTAGGAACCATGTTTTATTTTAGTTTTTAAATTTCCTGTTTTATCCTATAAGGTGCTGCATGAATGCATGTTTCCTGACAAAATGACTCAGAGCTTCAGCTAACTGAGGCAGAAGGTGACAACTGTCTGCAGAAGCATGGGATTAAAAATGAAGGAATTGTTCAGAAATGAATAGAAATATTCTAAGCAAACACAGGAAGGATTCAGAACTATGTATACAAGTCGGCGAATAGCACCAGGTGCCTTGGGTGTTTATACTCAAACAGACTTAGTGCCAGCTGTCTAACCCTGGTGGGAGGGCTCAGGGTCGGGAACCTCCTGCCTTCCCAACGCTGGGAGAGGGCAGGGCCCAGGCACACAGGCGCTCATGTGTCAGTCCTTGCTGTTCGAACCAAATTCACAAGACGTTTGTGTATCATTTCTAATTGTGACTAGTTTTGGCTGACCACATAGAATCCAGTTTCTAGTAGCTGAGGAAATAAAAGGCCAAAGACACCAGGCCTGAGATGACAGGTTTGTAGCAGTGCCTCTTATTCACATGACCTAACAGTCTCCTTTACATGACATCAAGAATAACACCAAAAATAGAATGTCATCCCTCAATATAAGTGAGAAAAGAGTAGGGTTAAGTCATGCATTTTGTTCATATTTGCAAAGATGATATAATTACATGCATTATAGATTCATTATATAAAGAATATATGGATTATAACTAATAATTAGAAGGGTAAAAATTACCATACTTGCAGGAGAAATAAAAACAGAATAGCTATTTCAAGGTATTTCAATAGACTAATGAAATTTCAGGACCAAGGTACTTCAGCCAAATTTGTTAGAGGATCTTCACATATGAATTATAAACCTCATCTCCTAAGGCAACTGTGAACATAAAGAACATTCCCAGTTTTGAGCAAAAGCTATGAAGTTCTGTATTTCTGTTAATTTGAATAACTACCTGAACCTAGAAGCTGACTGTAATTACACTGAATGGACTAAACTGTAGAGTTAATATTCACTATTTGGCATTTGTTATAATTTGGTCAAACTAGTATACATTCTAGCATTACTAAGCGCTTGATGGCATAATTAATTCCTAGAATTTCAAAGTGAACATGAGGAGGAGGTTCAACTCTCCATGAGATTTTGACATTTTGGTATTATTTCAAAAGTGTGTGCGTATGTCCCAAATGTGTAATTGAACAGAAAACTGAAGTTGTCCACTTGATATTATTTTCATTGTTGGTGTGGATCACTCCAGGTAAGACTGATGTGAGTTCCCTTTTTTATGATGTTTTTCCTCCGGGTTAGGGCAGCCTTTATGGAGCTGTCTTTCTAAAGCCGTGACACATATATTCCCTTTGCCCTGGAAGGTTTCATTGAGATGAACAGGTAGAGTGTTCTGCCTTGTGGGCTATGCCCCCAAAATCAGTAGATTTGGGACCTCATTTGACTCTCACACACTGGCTTTGTGATGTTGAGTAAATGCCAACCTCTCCCAGATTCATTTTCTTATTTGTACAATGAGATGACTATATTCATAGTTTTGAGACTCTGGCAATGGAAGACTTTTTTCAAAATACAAAACAAAGCACTTTCTCAGAAGCCCAAATGATGAAATATGTTCTTTTCAAATATGGAGAAGTGAATTGTTAAGGAAATTAATATTATCAACTACTTGGATGACTCTGTGTCTCCATTTTTGTCTCTATAATGAAGACTGAATGATTTCTAAAGTTCTGCTCATTGCCAGCAAATTGTGACTCGAGGATCATCCAGGCAGATAATAAATAAACAAGAACAAGAAAATGATTTGGTAAAGAATGGGAACCACAGAAAACAGGATGGCCTATTGACTCAGAATTCAGGGCGTGATATGGCCAGGGCAGGCCAAATTGAAAGTATTTCAAGGAGAAAAGTGGGGAAAGGAATGTTGAAGAGTTATGAGAACAAAGTGGGTTGTTATCAGAATCTTTGCAGGGATCTCATGGTTGGAGGACAATGAGGATAATGATTATGTTGATGATAATCATCACGATGGTGAAGATAATGATGATGATGACAATGCAAGGACCTGTAGGGGGATCTTCCCTGGAGTTCTCAGTGTTCCTACAAAGTCTAGCCTCCTGAGCTATGGATACTCATAAACTGTGAAGAGAGAGAAAGTCTGGTTTCAGTTTCCCCAGGAATATGTTACATTTCACATACCATGAGCATTTGCTCTGCAGCTATTTGCTTCTGTAATGATGGAGCTATTTGTTTCCATCCAAAATGATAAGACATTTCTTATCTCCACAAGACCCCCATGGTTATATCCAGGATAGACACCTGGTTTAACTCTGAGAGAGACTAAATAACCCAGAGACCTCCAGAGGGATTTGGGCATGCCTTCCCAGGTGTTTACATTTCAAAAGGGATGATAATTTGGGTTGTAAACCTGGAAACCCTCAGTTTGTCCTCCTCCTGCAGAGATCACCAAGGATCCTTCCCATCCAGTCTTCAAGGAAACTTCTAGAAGCTAATAAGAATAGCCACCTTTTTTCCCTTTATGAACAGAGGAAATGCATGTTTCTGGGCCCCTTTCCTACAGAACAGTTCCACTGGTTATGTACGGTTTTTGTTCATGCAGCTCCCGTCATGTTGCCTTGGGGAGTTCTAGACATGAGGGGACTGACTTAATATTATTCTGGCTATTGCTACAATTCCTAAAAGGTTGACAGCATTACCCCATCTTAGAAGTGAGGAAAGGATGGCTCGAAGTAAAGAACTGTTCTAATGCTCACCGGTAGAGAAGTTCATACTCAGTTCTGATCCACACTCAGTTCTCATGAGTAACAGAAGCCATGGAAAAACAACACCCTTAGAAACTTGACGCTCTCAGCCCTCAGGAATAGGCTGAGACACAAAAAAAGCAAAAGAAAGAAGAAAAGAAAAACAAAGGCACAAGTATTCAGACTTCCTTATCTTGGGGAGGTAAGAAATCAGCCTGGGGAAGCTGTTTTACTTCCCATTCCTCTTAGCTGCATCAACATCATTTCACAAAGCCTTGCCTTGGCACTTCTCAGGTCTTCCTCAAAGTTTACTTTCTACTTGTAGGCACAGCCTGAAGAATTCTGAAGAAATGACACAAGGGAGATACAGAAGCTAAGTCAAAATCCTGGACATTTGTAAGGGAAATAGGAAGACCACTTTAAGGTTGATGCCTTTGGATAGACAAAATGTTTACTCAATAGTATTCCTAACAGATTCTTTACTTTTATGTAGTATTAACTAAGTATGGGATAAAACTTTCAAAAATCATCTGAGAACACAGAGAAGTTTTTGTGCTAGCGATTATTACTAGCATCCTTTCCCACTTACAGATTTCGTCACCATGACTGACACTAGGGTTTTGCGTCAGCTTATCCCCCATCACATAGCTTAAAACGTTAAGTCTGTGTTGTGGAGAGCACAGGCACAAAGGCTGGTCAGAGATTACACAGCAAAACAAAAATTACATTTTTAAAGAAGCCATTATTTTTTCACATGGGAATTGTAAAGTTGAAATCTTAGACTGAAAGCACCATTTTACTGAAGTTTCATAGAGAAGGAAACTGCTTGTGCCATGTGGCGCTTGCTGATTAGAAAGTTATTCAGAGTAAAGTGCTAATTATGTGGTTACATTACATAACCACAATTTGTCAGAAAAGCGTTTTCACTGAACAATACAATTATAGAGTGAATGCAGGAATTTATATTTTTTCATCCTCAAAAGGTCTTTATTATTCAGAAAAAAATATTCATTTCATAATGGACCACCTGCAAATAATGCTGATTTTGTAGGTCTGTTCCATACATTTAGTACATTTCTGTTTTAGTAAAGATTGTCAAAATAACAAGCTGATTGTGCCCAAAAGCACTTTTAAAATAGTATTGTAAGAAATACTATAATTTATTTCGTATCGGGTATTTCAAATTTAAATTTGATATATACTGTTGATAATTTTAATTGATTCATATGGTTTATAATACATTATATTTTATCAGGTCATGTGGATAAAATGTAGAGTAAAATATTAACAGAAAAAATCTAAAAAATAATACTTCTTGCTTCTTGCAAGGAAGAATTCTCATAAAAGACTTATTTCTGCATTTGAGTACATATGAAGACTATAAAGGTGGTGTTGGGTACAGAGCTGGTCATCACTAGTAGAATTAACTATTCACTTGGATCAGGACCAGTGTTGTACTCAGTTATGCATACACAGCATGACTCCAAAAGTTCCTTGGACTACATGTTGAACTACCTTCCTGACAAGATAAAAATCACTGGAAGACCAGAATGAATTAATGGGTTTTAGAGAATTAGTTGGTTAAGCTCTGAAGACAACGTCCTATCCTGGTACAGTTTTAAGCTAATCATGCTGCTCATGAGCTTGACAACATTCTGACTGCTTTGTTGTTTCACACAGAAATTCTAGAACTGACTCAAGACTTTGTGATGTTTGCTAAGGCTAATTTTGTCAGACACTAACTGTTGAAATATGAGGGAAAACTGAACAGTAAATTTGCTGTTATAATGAATTATAATATTTATGGAACCATCTCATTACATACAGAGGATGTATATTAAAAATGTCAATGTAAAGCAGAATGAATTAATTTTAATACTGAACCAAAATCATCTTGTCCTCTCAGGCACTTCTAACATTTAGGTGCTTTGTAAAGAAGTTAAATTTATGGTGGTAAGAAATGTAAGTGGTCTTTGTATACTGTATTAATTTTTAAGATGGTCATTTTTGCTAGTGTAATTAATAATAAATGCGGCCATGGCTCACGGGCCCAGCCACTCCCCGGCATGTGGGATCCTCCCAGACTGGGGCACAAACCCGTGTCCCCTGCATCGGCAGGTGGACTCTCAGCCACCGCGCCACCAGGGAAGCCCTAAATATAAGTTTTTAAGGGCCCGAACCACGTTGAAGAGTTGTGGAATTATCATAGGCCATCACAGCTGGACAGCACGGGGGCTTCTTTTGTGGCAGCCCTGGTATCAAACACGGAGTTAGACTTTGTTCTCCGTAATTCATATTGGTTATTATGGGGAAAAGGTATAAAGTAGGAATTTATAAAACATGGGGTTAAAAATATTATTTTGAACCCAGAGGGTCTGTACAGAGAGTCAGCGGTCTGGTGGTTTTTGCTCTGCTGAACAGTTGGTAGCTACTGATGCTGTCTGTCAAAACACAGAAAAATTGATTGTATGTAAAAACCGTATTCTTTTCAGAAACCGCAAGTTTCCGAGTGACAACTCAACAGGAATCCTAATGATGCACTGTAATAATTCCCACCGATGTTTATTTTCATACAGCATGTCACATCGTAAAAGTGATTTTGATGCATTATTTAAATATTACAATGACTTCATCACTTGGGCAGTTCTCTAAAGTGCTTTCCATATTTTTTTAATCTGTAGAACTATGGATTGAAAGTAGTTTAGTAGAGGAACTGACATTTGAGCTGATCCATAAAAAAATGGGTCGCTTTGGCATCTGGGGGATGCTGATCTCATTATCATAATGCGAGAAGTCAGTAGGATGACTCCCATTTCAGGCTCTGGCTGGATGCCACCATCAGAAGCATAACACCCGGTCAAGCAAACGCGTGCCTTAATCCAGTGGGGCACTTTTTTGTGATCTGTACCTTGTTTTTTCTAGCCAGGTTCTTTTTGAGAGCTTTTATTGATTCCTGCCAAAGAATGTCACAATATTCACAATAGGAAATTTAAGAAAACTGTGGAAAATAGAAACCCACAACATATAAGTGGGCTGACGCAAGGACCACAAAGCAGTGAAATTCAGTATCTTCTAACCACATGAAAGATCAGATCAAATGTGTGTTTATGCAGATACATTCAGGTGATGGTGTATTCCAGAAAATAATAAGAGACAATCCAGACTGTAGGTCAGGTCTGTGAGATGGGTAAGTCTCTACTTATTCTATGAAGACAGAGATAGCTGGATAGATGGTACCAGGACAAAGACAAGTAGGTGTTTAATGTTTTGATAAAGAATCCAGGAAAAAATCAGGCTACTGGTGCCACAAGCAGCCTCATAATTATGATAGAAAATGATGCCTACCATTTTTACATCTCAATTTTAGAGCATGTATGGGTAGTCCTCAAGGATATTTAAATCAATACACTAACATTCATCGTTGCTCTCACTTGTCTGTTCAACTATTATGGATCTCTTGGCTTAATTTCCAAAATATACAAATAGCTCATACAACTCAACAACAAAAAAACAAACAACTCAATCAAAAAATGGGCAGAAGACCTAAATAAACTTTTCTCCAAAGAAGAAATACAAATGGCCAACAGGCACATGAAAAGATGCTCAACATCGCTAATTATTGAAGAAATGCAAATCAAAACTACAATGAGGTACCACCTCACACTGGTCAGAATGGCCATCATTAAAAATTCTACAAATAACAAGTGCTGGAGAAGGTGTGGAGAAAAGGGAACCCTCCTACACCGTTGGTGGGAATGTAAGTTGGTGCAGTCACAATGGAAAACAGTATGGAGGTTCCTCAGAAAACTAAAAATAGAATTACCATATGATCCAGCAATCCCACTCCTGGGCAAAAATCCAGACAAAACTCTAATCCAAAAAGATACAAGCACCCTTATGTTCATAACAGCACTATTCACAATAGCCAAGACATGGAAACAACCTAAATGTCCATCAACAGATGAATGGATAAAGATGTGGTACATATATACAATGGAATACTACTCAGCCATAAAAAAGAACAAAATAATGCCATTTGCAGCAACATGGTTGCAACTAGAGATTATCATACTTAATGAAGTAACTCAGAAAGAGAATGACAAACACCATATGATATCATTTATATATGGAATCTAAAATATGACACAAATGAACCTGTCTGTGAAACAGAAACAGACTCAGGGACATAGAGAAGAGACTTGTAGTTGCCAAGGGGCAGGGAGAGATGGAGTTTGGGATTAGCAGATGCAATTATTATATATTGGAAGGATAAACAACAAGGTCCTACTGTATAGCACAGGGAACTATATTCAATATCCTTTGATAAACCATAATGGAAAAGAACATGAAAAAGAATATACATATGTGTAACTGAATTACTTTGCTATACAGCAGAAATTAATAAAACATTGTAAATCAACTATACTTCAATAAAGAATAAAATAAAATAAATAAATCAATATACCATCCTACTTTCCCACCCTGATGTCAGGGTTATTTCTTCTTTCTATCACTTTCCAGAGTACTCAACTCCACGATTATACCTTCTACTAAGGGAGAGTGGATCAGTGCCGGTGGTGATTATGGAGAAAACCAAGAAGGGCTGTCTTTCCTCAAGACTTAGCTATATTCCTTGTGTTTGAAAAAGGCTATATTCCTTGTGTTTGAAAGAGAAGACCAGCACCAGATGTCATATAACTGAAAAATTATGGACCAAATTGAATTTTTTAAGAAACATGAGTTTTAAGTTTTAAAAAACAGGTAGTTAAAATTCTCATTTTGATTTTTCCTTTTCCCCTGTTTTCATAGTAGCTTGAAGAGTGCATGGAGAGTCATAGAGGAAACCCTTTTTATTACTTTCAACCTAAAAATAATGTGAATTTTTCCAAAGCAAGGAACATTACCTCATCCTGGGAAATTATAGTTTACTAGGGACCCAGGGAAAACGTTATTCTTTGGAAATAGAATGTACTCAAGTTAGTTAACATCTCTGAAAGTATGTTAGAAACCATATTTTTTTATAGAATCGTGTATCTTCCTTGATTTTACTCCTGATTTTAATCCTTTCCTGAGTTTAGCTCCACATCATTACTAAGTTTACTTGTGGGTTTGTATTTCTGATTTTCCTTTTAGTTTTCCTTTTAGTTTTTGCTTACAGAACTTGCAATGAGAAGAACAGCCCTCTTCCTTTCTTTAAAACAGTTAAATTATATTCTAACTCTGGCTAACTCTTCCCATGCCTTGGCTTTACTTGAACAATCACCTAGTGCTCTTTCTAATTCCAACTACCCAGCTTGTCCACGCCATATCCCAACACACACGGTCTGTCTCACCACAAATACAGCCCGTCCTGGGGTCGTTCTCCTCTTCCCAGAGTCCTGTGCACTGGAAGTCCTCTCTCCTTATTCACCTCCTCTGTGCTCTGTCTTTTTTCTGCCGCCCTATTTAGATACTGATCTTGGACAGCACCTTCTTCTTCATGAAGTCACATGTCAGAAAACCATGGCCCCAGCACGTGTCTGGGAAACATGTGGAGCTAATCAACATAGTGACAATCAGCAGGGCTCACAGCCCATAAACAGCGATGGTGGAAAACAGCCTGCCTTCTGCAATTTGCCTGGCCCGCCAGCTGCAATTCCAGAGGCGGGCTCTTCAGTGGAGCTCTTGCCTCCTTAACTGGGCTTTTGCCTCGTGTCCTGCCCTCCCTCCGTCACCTCCCCACCTGCCCACACTGCCCTCCGTGGCTTTCTGTGCTTTGCACACCAGTCTCGACTGCAAACGCTGGCTCCTAACGTTGGTCCCTGTGTCAAACAGGAAAATCAAACAGATCTGCCTAAGAATCACACTGCACTTTGGAATTTTTTTTTTCTTTCAAAACCCATTCAGCTGTTTCCAGGACTTCTAAACTTCTATTTTACAGTTTCCATTCAAATTAGGAAGTATAAATCAGTTCAGAGAAAATAAATTCGAGCTTTCTCTGAGATGGTGACTGTAGACCTTCTTATAATACAAAAGCAGAAATAATGTTTCACTGAAGCATGTATAGTTCTTGGATAGGTTCATATGAGGACCTCACACTTACATGATTCCATTCAGGCAAACTAAATGGTTAGATTTAGGGTTTATCTGAAAGACTCCAAGTGGTATTTTGGATAAAGAGGTAATTAATATTTGAGAGCAGTGTTTTAACTCCTATTTTCATTTTATTCACTTTTTAAAAACTAGTTCAAATAATTTTTAGGCAAGTGACTGCGTCAGCTGAGAGTTCAGTGGAGAATGATGTGTGTAAATGTTCTAATCCATTCTTCCCACGGCAAGCTCACTCACTGCTCAGAACTTGAAGGCACTGAGGGATTCAGGAGGGGGTTATAGAGTCAGCACCGGACGAGGTGCGTCCATTTCTCTCTTACTAGCAGAACCTGTGAGTAAGGCCACTTCTCCCGACTGGAATTCTGTAACGCAGCACATAATGTGGAGTGCCCTGCTGTTGGACCTGAGACAGGAGAGTATATGTCTCCTCCATCCTGATCAAGCAACAGATGTTGAGCACAGTTACCACCGTGCCCTGTCTATGCAATTATCATCAGTTTTAATTAGAGAGGCATTTTCCTTGATCTTATGCTGCTTTTGTGAAATGCAAAAAGAGATCTTCCTCACAAAAAGGTTGCCATATCCATTATTAGGAACTTTTCTTCCAGTGCAGAAGCAATCACAAATTGCTAAATTCTCACATCTAAAGGAGATACCAGGGCAGGCTTTCAGCAGTAACAGGAATGGGATTTACACGCACCCAGGTAATGTGGTGTTATTTTGAAAAAGTGAGCACCTTGTGGAATTCTATCCCACTTTGATTACTGTGCATCCAGAAAGGATCATTCAGAGTTTTAAATCATTTCTCTACACGAAATATATTCAAACGGATGTGGCCCATTTTACCTCCCCAGTGTCATTAAAAATTATTTTCTATTTTTCCATTTCTACTGATATTTCCCGAAGTTTTTCTTGTAACAAATAGAATCATCTAATGTAATCATGACAAAAGCTTGCGAAATTGGATATTAAAACACATGGAAACAAATGCCATTTGGAGCCAAACAGGCAAAATACTAATAAGAATATTCAACTTAGAAGCAACATATCCACATATTTCACTGGAATGTTTGCCTCCGGAATGTCAGGCTCCACATTTTCTAAATCAGATGACTTTGCTCCTCTCCCTCCAGAGTTGTTAACCATCAAATTATGCCTTTAACAGTGGCTGGGAGGTCACAGCTTTCTTCTCTGTTCACTAACTTGAAGTTTTATTCTGTTTACGATGATTTTGCACACTGGCAGCTCAGCTACTGAGGCTAAAATAAGAAGAGGACATTTCATGTTCCAGATGCTTCTCTCACCCTTAGTCTGTCCCATTCTATTCAAGGAAGTTCTATCCCATCCGAGATGCGCATCATTTTCAAGGCAAATGGGATCGAAGCAATCCAGAATGGCAGCCCGCTTTTGTCCCCAGTTTGATTCTTTGTCTTCTGACAACGTCCTAGTTGTAGGGACAACAGCCTCTGGGCTGAGGGAGCAGCTTAGAGAGTTGTTTTACTTGCAGGGGGCTGATGTCCATTCAAAAGAGATTTGTGCATGGAACTAAGTAAGGCAGACCTTGTTTTCGGCCCTTTTCCATTGGGGTTTTTGGGGAAAGGTTTTATTCTGTGTTTACATTCCTCAATATCATAACTAGCACCAACTCCCATAGAGACTCCGTCCCCTCCCTCTTTTTTTGCGCATTATAAAATGTGGTTTGGAGTGTCCCTAGCTGGGTGGGGGAAACGAAAGAAGGTATTGTGTGCATCTAGAGGCGTGACCTTTAGCTTCAACAATGGATTAATGGTGGGCTGAATAAAGTCACATGAAATGGTGTCAGGAAAACAGGTGTTTTTGAATAATTTTATTTGTTGATTCAATGAATTATGTGAGTGCTGGCAGAAGAAATCATAGTTTAACAGATCTCCAGATCCCCTTGACAAGCTTGGGCAGACATAATCACTCAGCATAAACAGAAAAAGGAATTTATGTTTGCTGAGCAAAAGGCGCTTAAAAATTTAATACTCAGCGTGGATCAGTGTATGTACATTATTCTAATAATGTCTGGAGACAAAAAATTGAGTCACAGAAAGTCACAGCCTTTTCCGACACAGTGAAATTCCAACAGCTCTCATATCCCTAAAACAAGCTCTTTGCACTGTATCATGCACTCAGTTCTAGATTTCTGATGAGAAACAGCAACATAAATATAATGTGCCTTATTAATGAAAACATAATCTACATTTAAAAATAATCAGTTTTGAGTATTAAAGCAGGTATTTGGATTCTATTTTGGTTTGCATGCTGTTTGGTAAGAACTTGGAGAAGGAACCCAGTAGGCAGAAAAATATATATTTAACTGTAAATATTTTATACTTCTAATTTCAAAACTAAGACAAACACATGGTGATAAAAAGGCAAACAGTATGAATGGTTATAAAATGAAATAACAATATATTCTTTGGGGTTCCTTGTCTCTTCCCACATTCACACTCCTCAGTGGTAACCAGCGACCCCTTTTCTCTTTTTGGCTCTATTGATGGTGACCCCATCCCTGAAAGTCCACAACTGAGGGATTTGTTCTCAGCACCTGGACCAATGAGTCAAACATAGTATCACTAAAAGTGGGCCAGTTAGACAGTCAGTGCCTCCTGTTATTCTGCCATCTATGAAATCGAATCAAGTATTTAAAAAGCTGATGTCTAAACTAGGAAATATAGTGATAAAGAACAAGTTTAAAAATATAACAGCAGGAAGTCAACAGACATAACAGAATGAGGGATAGTTTATAAAAACAGCTGACTTGATGTCTTCAACAAGTTAAGGCATGAAATACCAGTGCTTGTGTATGGGAGACACAACCCCCCAACAAAACACGTGACCCTTGGTGGGAGCCTGATTAAAGCCAACCAACAACTTGAAATCATTTTTTGACAGGGTCAGAAAAATTAGAGGATAACCTGGGTAAAAGTGAATGAATTATTTTGCATATTAACTACAGACTCTGTTAAGTCTCCTTCTCCTAATTTAGCTTTTCATTTTAATTTCATTTCTCATTAATATTATCAATAGCAAACTAGGTACAAAATGTAAATAAAAATAAACTCAGAAAAAAAGTTAATTTTGGAATTTTATACTGGTTCTAGTAAAAGATTTTGAAGACTAAAAAGCAATTTGCTATAAAAATGGTAGTGACTAAATGGGGATTTATTTCTCTCATTCAAATTTTGTCTCAAAATAAATGTTTATTCATGAAAATCAGCTATAATAAACACTTTTGTAAGAAATAACAATGAAATTTCACTTCATGTCATAGGTACAGTGCTCTCCATTATCTTAGGTACTTAAAATATAAAACTGGTTAAAACAGAAACAGAAAGACTTTTTATAACAGAATGTGAAAATTTTAAGGATTTATTAAAATAAATTAATATTTTAAAATGATAAATTCACAGCTCAACCTAGTATAATGTGCACTTAAGCCATACTCAATGCAATATGCATGATTCATTTACATACTTATAAATGCAAAATACTTCCATTTAATTAGAACTGTTTTATTCTCTTAACAATCAGTACTTGCTGTATTGTGAAGGATATCCATTTATTATGAAAGAAAATTCACATAAAGTTTTAAAAGGACTACAGCTTTTCCATTATTTTAAGTCCAAATCTATTATTTAAAAAGAAAAAAAAAAAGACTTTTCCTGTGTTGGTGGGAAAATAACAGAGTCCTGTGGTTGAACTCCATTTTCCATAATGAGAGAGTCTTGTGGGATTATTTATCACAGGTAGATACATTTTTAAATATCAATCTATTTTTTTTCTTTTTTTTAAAGATTTTTTGATGTGGATCATTTTTAAAGTCTTTATTGAATTTATTACAATATTGCTTCTGTTTTATGTTTTGGTTTTTCAGCCCCGAGCCATGTGGGATCTTAGCTCCCCTACCAGGGATTGAACCCACACCCCCTGCATTGGAAGGCGAAGTCTTAACCACCAGACAATCAGGGAAGTCCCAATCTATTTTTTTTCGAAGTTATTTGTGAGCCCAAATGAAATTATTGCTTCTTTATTATGAGCTGTGAGCCCAAATGAAATTATTGCTTCTTTATTATGAGCTAAGTCTTCTATTTAAATTCTGTAGGCTTATGTAGTCAACAGCTACGAAATAATTAGTAATTGCTGATGATAAAGAACTAAGCATCTTAGTTAATGTTCATCTCATATTAATCATCAACTTATTTTTATCAGATATCAAGAAAGAACTGATTTCAAATTTTGGCATGAAAAAATGTAAAATTCACTTCTAGAAAAGGAAAGGTATGTGTTTAGCCATTCAGGCATTCACATATTAATGTTATAAATATTTATTATTCACCTATATTCCTATGGTAAAATAAATACAAAAACAAACAAGTTTCCTTTCTTATCTTCAGTATTTTCCTACTTTTTCCATATACCTGAGACAAAATCAGTTCTTATAGTCCTACAAAACTTATAATTTCTTGTTCCTGTGTTTTTGCTCACGCTGTTTTGGTTTTACTTTTTTTTTTTTTTTTTGGTTAATGTTTTGTGAAGGTCTTATCTCTTATCCATCAAAACTGGGATCTATGATACTATTTTGAAGACTCACCCAACTCCACCTTTAAAAATAGATATTTAAAAAATATATATTTAGAGAAATTTGGCCTGAAACATCCTCCTCACTAATAGCTTGGTATCGGAGCCATTTATTCATGAGTTTCTTATCTTCTTGCTAGTAAATGACTAACAAGAGACTGTGTCTTACACATGCATTTGATGTCAAGTATATAGTGCTTTTGAAAAGAGAGAGAAAAGCCAGTTATATGTGAAGAAGTGTGTCACTCCATTATAAGTGGTGCTAGTAGTATGAACCTCAGATACTAAAAGACACTGAAACGTTTTCTAAATTATCAAATAATGATTCATGTAATTCACCATAGTTTAATGAAATGTATGTTGTGGCATTATACTTAAAAAAACCACTAGTTTATATAACAACTATTAATAAAAGTTAAATTGATCAAATGCCAATTATATTGATATGTCTTGCTAACATAGACAATTTTCACTAAGTTTGGTTAGAAAGTTGCTTTACATGAAATCTGTATTTAAAAAAACAAATAGCCTGTCTCACTGGTTACTCTCAGGTTACCAGACTTTACCTCACAAATGGACTCTGCTATGTGAAAGCTGATTACCAAATACAGCAAATAATGTGGAAATGCTGACACATTCTGACAGCTTGATTCTTTAAAAGAAGTCTCGGCACCAATGTCGATTCTAAATCTGAGAAAGCAAGATGAACTTTGCCTCCATCAGCCGGCTGGGTTTCTGTCACTATAGTAACGTGACACAAACTTATTTTCTCAGCTGGTATGAAGTGACAGGCAATTAGCTCACATCAATCATTTCAGGGAACACCACACTGTAATTCTAGAAGCACAGGATGATGACTGGAAGGGTTAATCTGTGCTTAACCAGGAACAGAGCATCACGTGGCAGATTTCAGATTTCACAGAAAGCAACTTGCCCCATCACCATGGGCTTTCTAGTTACATTGGTGTCTAATGGCCGAATGGGGACTTCAGAACTGATGGACATTCATGCCAGTCGTAGCTGGTGCAGAGAACATGGCATGCATTGGTCTGGTCTTCAAAAATGGTTAAGTCCTATGAAAAACCAGCCTTTCTGAAGGGGATACATCTATCTTTTCAATGAAAAATATAAAATATAAATTAGTTTCTGTAGCTACTTTGAGAATATTGATTAGGAAGCTCTTTTTCATAAATTACCTTTTATTATAAAACTGCAACAGTGACATCCAGTGTTTAGTAAAATTAATGGCAGGTTGTCCCCAAGGACAGTTACAGACCCTAGTGATTTGGATGAAGATGTTTGCACGTATTTTTCTATAGGAAATCATACATAGAAACATGCTAAAGGTCCACAGTGGCTTTACTGATGGGCTGATTGTCATATCTCCCGCCAGGTAGGTACGTGGCACTGGTCAGTTGGTGTTCATACTAAACCCTGTCCTGCCCTGAAAATATGGGCTGTCATATCTACTCTGGGTTTTGATAAGGGAGTTTGCTGAATCAAGTGGGCATTTGTTTACCCTGTTTCCCTTATTTCTTCATCTTATGCTTCATGACTCCGAGAACAATGGAATCACGGCAGAGAAAACAGTTCTGTGGGCTCCCATGGGACTGACTGCATGTGGTTCATTTCATTCTCTGCAATTCTTCTTCGCCCTTCAGTGTCAAGATGGGTTGCCCAGCATTTAGAGAATTATTCTGCACTGAGAAGGAACATTAGTGTCTTACTGTACATGGATTATTATCTGGATTTGTGTCCTCCTCTCTGCACCTGTTGAAGCCCTGTCACCACCGTTCCAGACTCTGGGAGCAGAAGGGTGTTTCCCTACAGAGCGACACCAGAACTATCCATCTAAGACGCCAGCCAGCCCAGCACTGCCTGGTAGAGTCCCGCTAGCTGTTCTGTGCTCATCTGGATGCATTCTAGGATTTTAGATTGGTATACTAGCTTTTCCAAAATCTAGTCCTAATTTATTTCTCCAGCTCTCCATTTCTTTGTGCGCAAATAACTTTCTCCTGTTTCCACCATTTTGCCTAAATGCCAACAATACGTATCTATGCTCTGAACAAATTATGCTCCATCAAATCACCAGCACTCTGCCCATCCCATTGTCTCTTGTGGGATCTTTTCACACTATTTCCTTAGTTCCTTCAATTCTCTCTGCTTACGCTTCTCATTTGTAAATTGGTGTAATTCATTACCAGACTTTTTTCATGAAGCTGATATAAAGGAAAAGCCAGAAAGTAATATCCAAAATTAGTCATACAAGGGTCAAATTAAATGGACATTTAATAATGCATGATTTGTTTTATCCAAAGTGTCACAATTTGGGGCGTTGTGTAAAAAGTCATTTAGATAGCTGAGAGTAGTTTTAAAATTTTATTTTATAAATAGCCCTTTACCTTTTTAAGTTTGAAGCAGCAATAGGTTCACAGGAAGTTGCACAGACAGTAGAGTGAGGTGCTTTGCACACTCCACCTGGTTTCCCTCAAGGAGTGTGCGCCATGTGACAGTGCGTTATCCATGCTAGGAAGGCAGCCTAGGCACAGCACACATGCACAGTTTCATGTCACTTTATCACACCAATGTGCTCAACATAACAAAACCATTCCAGGACCACAAGATTCCTCCCCTGCTACCCCTTTAGAGCCATTGTCTTCCTCAGCATCTCTAAATCCTGGAAACCACCAATTTTTCTCCATCTCCATAATTTTGTTATTTCAAGAATGTTATTTGAATGACATCATCGAGTATGCAACCTTTGGCTATCCACTGAGCGTAACGCCCTGAGACCCACCCAAGCAGCATCTTGCAATAGTTTGTTTCTCTTTATTGCTGAGTGGCATTCCGTGGTATGAACCTATGACCATCTTATTAACCATTCACCAAATTTTGATGTTTCAGTTTTTAGCTGTTAAAATAAAGCTGCTATGAGGTTTTTCTGTGGACATGAGTTTTCATTTCTTTGGGATACACACCAAAGAGTGCAATTGCCTGGTCACATGGAAACTGTCTATTTATTATTTTTAAGAACCTGCCCACCGATTTTCCAGAGTGGCTGCCATTTTACACCCACACCAGCAAAGTGTGGAAGATGCAGTTTCTTTGCCTCCTCACCAGCGTTTGTTCCCACTCTGGTTTTAATTTTACTGTTCTATTACATGTCTAGTGACAGTGCATCATTGCCTTAATAAGTGTTTCCTTAACAGCCGGTGATGTTGAACATCTTTTCAAATGCTTATTTGCCAGCGATCTATCTTCTTCAGTACAATATTCTTGTTCCCACCTTTCTATTTGGATTTTGTTTTTTCACATTGAGCTTTTGAGATGTCCTTACATATTCAAGATGTGAGTCCTTTGTCTTATATGTGGTTTGCAAATATTTTCTCTCAGTCCCTGGCTTGTTTGTTTGTTTGTTTGTTTTTCATTCAATTCACAGAGTCTTTTGCAGAGCATTTTTGCATTTTCTTTAAATTTTGACTTTATTATCTCATGGTTATGTTTTCTGTTTATTCTCTCTGTCTTATCATTTTCTGTATTCTTATTCTTGCCTGCTTTTGGGTTTCTTGAACACATTTTTAGATTTCCATTTTCATTTGTCTATAATGTATTTGAGTTTACGTCTCTGTATACGTTTTCAGTAGTTGTTCTAAGTGTTACATTATACACACAAAGCTTATCACCATCTATCAAGTCACGCTTTCTAAAGTTTGAGTAAAATATACAGACATTATTTCTCTTTATACCCCTTTACCTTTCCTCATTTTAAATATAAGTAGCTTAAATATTTACTCTATATACATTACAAATCACATTAGACAATACTATAATTTTTGCTTCAAATATTAAAAATAATTTAGAAAACTCAAAAGGTGAATAAAAGACTCATATTTACTTTATGTTTATTCTTTCAGTTTTTCTCTCTTCTTGCCTGATGTCCCAATATTCTTTCTTTTATCATCCCTCTTCTGTTTAGTCACGATTTTAGGCTCAGTCTGCTGTCAACAAGTGCTGAGTCTTCCTCCATCTGGGAACATCTTGGTTTTCCTTCACTTCTGAAAAATATTTTCACAGGATAGAATTCTGACTCAGAATCTTTTCCTTTAAGCACTTGGAAAATGTTACACCACTTCCTTCTGGCCTCCATGGTTCCTGACATAAGATGCACAGTCATCCAAATAGTTTTTCCCAGTGGGTAAGATGCCATTTATCTCTTTCTGATTTCAAGATCTCTTCTTGGTCTTTGTTTTTCTTAAGTTAGAAATGATGGACATTGGTGTGGTTTATCTATTTGGGTTCACTCAGCTTCTTGAATCTGTAGGTTTATGTCTTTTGCCAAGTTTAGGACATTTTTAACCATTATTTCTTCAAACCTTTTTCAGCCTCATGCTTTCCTCCTCGCCTTCTGGGAAGCCAAAGACATGAATGGTACATCCTTTGTGACTGCCCCATAAGTCCAATTTATTTTCTATTTTCAATCTATTTTCTGTCCAGCTCAGGTTGGGAGAAACAACACTGACACCTGCCTTCATTCTTGGCAGAGTTGTTGAGAAGAGGCATGCATCTAGCACAGACACAGAAGAGGGGAAACAGGGCAAACTTAACCTCCTGAATGCAGGCCTGCCTGACGTGTTGAACTGTGAGGGAGCTCACTACAGAATGACCTGCTTCACTCCAGCTCTCTCCCACCTGCCTCTCCTCTTCAGTGGATGGCCCAGGCTAGAGGCCAGGGGCAGGATACCACAGTCAGGAGAGCTCAGACAGCCAACAAATCAACAGAGGAGATGAAAGGATATGGACAGAGACAGTAGCAGAAACACAGAGAAGCAGAGAAGGGATGGGACAAATAGGAAACGTCGAGATGAACTTCCAACCCCATCATAAAAGCAATCAATAGAGAAGAAAGAAAAGCTCCTGCTGAAAGGCAGAGGTTATGGGACTGGATGAAAAGGCTAAACACAGGCATATGTTGTTTATGAGAAACACATTTTAAATAAAAAGGTACAGATGTCTGCTGTGGCATTATACTTAAAAATACTGGTAGTTTATATAATAACTATTAATAAAAGTTACATTTAACAAAATGTCAATTATATTGATATGTCTTGTTAACATGGACTATTTGCATTAAATTTGGTTAGAAAATCACTTTTCATAAAAACTCCATTTTAAAAATCGAATTGTCTATCTCACAGGTGACTATCAGGTTATCACAGGATTAACAGTCCTAAATATGCATGCACCTATAATGGAACTCCAAATAACTGAAATGCAAATTTCTAAAACTAAAAGAAAAAAGGATGAATTCACAAAAATAGTTGGAGATTTAAAAAACTTCTGTTCCAGTAACTGATAGAACAGGTAAACAAAAATGACAATACTTTCAACCAACTTGGTCTTTTTGAACTTGACAGAAGTCTACAAACAACAACTGTATGATTAATTTTTGTTTCAAAGGCTCGTGGAATAATAACTTTATGGTGAGTCATTTAACAACTCAATAAATTTCAAAATATAGAATTCACAAAGGATAGTCTCTGATCATGTTAAATTATTTTAGAAATAAATTACAACATTTTATTAAGAAATGAAGCAATAGACCTTAAATAGCCCACCAACCAAAGAAGAACTCACAAGAGGAAATATTAAATATTTTGATCCCAACAATAAACACAGCCTATGAAAAATTTTGGATGCAGGTACAGCAGGCTTAGAAAAAAAAATAGTTTTAAATGGTTACTTAAGGAAGAAGAGAGATGTAAAATGTATAAACTAAGCTTCCAACTGAGGAAGCTAAAAAATGAGCAAATTAAGCCCAAAAGAATGGGAGAAAGAAGTAATAATAAAACCAGAAATCAATGAAATGGGAAATAGAAATTTTAAAAAATATTTTACAAAACATTAAGTATTGCAAAATTATAAAGTTGATTAACTCCAAGCAAGTTTGACCAAGACAAACAGAAAATGCAAATTATAAACATCAGAAAATAAAAAAGCAAATTTCCAGAAATCACAGTCTTAAACAACATGATGACACTATAAAAAATTATGACAATAAATTGGGAAAATTTAGATGAAATGGGCAATGTCCTTGAAAAAAATAATTTATCAAAACTGATTCAAGAAAGAATAGAAAAATCTGAGTAGCTGTACCTATTAAAGAAATTGAATTCATAAGGGTAAGCTAGGATGAAGTGAGAGAGTAGCATTGACATATATACACCACCAAATGTAAAATAGATGGCTAGTGGGAAGCAGCCACATAGCACAGGGAGATCAGCTCAGCGCTTTGTGACCACCTAGAGGGGTGGGATAGGGATGGTGGGAGGGAGACGTAAGAGGGAGGGGATATGGGGATATATGTATATATATAGCTGATTCACTTTGTTATATAGCAGAAACTAACACAACATTGTAAAGCAATTATACTCCAATAAAGATGTAAAAAAATAATGATACAATAAAAAAAAAGATAAGGAAATTGAATTCACAGTCACAAAAACTTTCCACAATAGTTCAAGCCCAAATGGCTTCCTTGGTAGATTCTACCAAAAAATAAAAGAAATAATGCCAAACTCTGTCAAAAAAATATAGTACTCCCCAACTAGTTGTATGAGACTAAGATAATCCTGATATCAAAACTGGATAAGAGGGCCTCCCTGGTGGCGCAGTGGTTGAGAGTCCGCCTGCCGATGCAGGGGATACGGGTTCGTGCCCCGGTCTGGGAGGATCCCATATGCCGCGGAGCGGCTGGGCCTGTGAGCCGTGGCCGCTGGGCCTGCGCGTCCGGAGCCTGTGCTCCGCAACGGGAGAGGCCACAACAGTGAGAGGCCCGCATACCACAAAAAGAAAAAAAAAAAAAAAAAAAAAAAAAAAAACTGGATAAGAATACTACAAGAAAAAAATTCACCAAACATATGAGCAATAATTTATAGCAAAATATTAGCACATTGAATGTAGTTCTGTATAAAAAGGTAACACATCATGAGCAGGTGAGTTTTGACCAAGAAATGCAAAGTTTGTTTAGCACTGAAAATTATCAATATAATTCACCATGTTAACACACTACAGGAGAAAAACTCCATGATTACCTCAATAGATGTAGAAAAAGCTTTTAGCAAAATTCAACACCCCTCATGATAAAGTATCTTAGCACCTCTCTCAGTCTAAAAAAGAGAATCTTCACAGACTGCAGCTAGCATCTTTCTTGAAGGTGAAACATGGATGGTGTTCCCATAATATCAGAAACCAGACAGGATGATCCACCCTCACCATTTCATTCACAATGGTACAGGAAGTCCTGGCCAATGAAATAAGCAAGTAGTAAATAAAAGCATAGACTTGGAAAATGAGTAGAACTGTCATTATTCAGAGAAGACATATTTGTATATATAGAAAACTTTCCTGAATCTAGTAAAAATATTTTTTTTCATCTCACTCATAAATTAATTTACTGAGGTCATAGACTACAAAGTCAATTTATAAAAATCAATTATATTTCTATATACTAGCAAATATTTAGAAAATAAAAATTTTAAAAACACACCTCTTTTGTAGCATAAAAATGGATAACTAGAATTACTCTAAATACCCGGCTAAGAGGAATTAGAGACCTAAATAAATGAAGAGGTATACTATGTTCATAGTTTGGAGGAATAAATATTTATTCTTATAAATAGTTCAGAACTAATAAGTACTTTTAAGACGTCATTTCTCCCCAATTTGATCTATAGATTCAAAGTATTCCCAACCATAATCCTTGCAGATTTTTCTGAGAAGTTGACAAGGTGAATGTAAAGTACGTATGGAAATACAAATAATCTGGAATAGTATAAATAGTATTCATGGAAAGGAGCAGCAAAATCGCAGGACTTGTCCTACTGTCGTAACCACAGCAGTGTGGTTTTGTTGTAAGGACAGACACACAGGTCAGCAGAACAGAGTCAAGACAACAACCACACGCACATATGGCCAACTGATTTTTGACAAAAGTGCTAAAGTGATTCCGTGCAAATGGTCTTTTAAACAAAGGGTGCCAGGCTACTACATACATGTATGGAATAAAAAATTAACTTGGACCCCTAACTCACTCCATGTATTAAAAAAATGTGAAATGGATCAGAAACTTAAACATACATTTGAGAACCAAAAGGCTTCCCGAAAAACACAGCACAACTTCAGTTTAGGCAAATATTTCTAGGATACACATACATACACACACGCACACACAAATAACTATTAAAATGGATAATTTCATCATCAAAATTTAAGGCGTCTGCTCTTCACCACTAATAAAAGAATAGGCAATCCACAGACTCAGAATAAAATATCTGTGACACATTTATCTGACCAGGACTTGAATCCCCGCTTTTCCAAATCTGCTTTGTGCCACTTCGCTGTTATAAAAGACCTGCGTTAGTGCCTGTTTTTGCTAAATGAAAGAAATTCAAAGAGGATTTTCAATTTTATGAAAAAAGGCAGAAATTTTAAATGGCATTCAGCATTTGTTTTGCAGGCATTGTTACAGAGGCAGCACCGAGAGGGGCCCTGCCAAGCTCCTTCTCTGGAAACCACGCTCGGCATCTCGGCATCTAGCTGCCGTAGTTTTCACCTGTGTCTCTGAGCATCTGTGTTTTACCTTCCTCTATTCTGTGCATCTGTTAGCAATATATATCCTAAGGTAACTGTTTCTTCACGTTAGGCCATTTCAACTTAGGAAAGGTTTCATAGGAACGCTCTACTTTCAGACAGTGGGGGAAACTTGTTTCTAAAAAACTGCACGTCAATAAAAGAAAGCCCTATAAATAGAAAATGGGCAAGTTACTTGAACAGGACTTCACAAGAAAATGTACAAATAGCCAGTAAGTAAATGAGAAGGTACAAATGAAAACTACAATGAAATAACATCTCATATTTACTAGAATGGCTAAAGTCAAAATTACAGGGAATATCAAATGTTGATCAGGATGGGAACAAAGGGAATTCTCATGTATTGCCCTTGAGATGGTAAATTACTTTGGAAACTATACCACAGTTTCCTATAAAATTACACACTCATCTCACCTAAGACCTTGCAATCCCACTCCTAGGGTTTATTCAAGAGAAGTAAAAACATACGTCCAGAAAAAGACTTGAATACAAATGTCCACAGAAGACTTATTCACAATAGCCTCAAACTGGAAAGAAACTACATGTCCATCAGGGGAGCTGATAAGCCAATTGTAGTCTTTCCGTACAGTAGAATTCTAATTAGTAATAAAGAGGGATAGCAATGCAAATATATGCAATCACACATGTGAGTTTTCAAAACACTTTGATAAGCAAAGAAGCCAAGCACATAAGAGATCATATTGCATGAATCTGTTTGATGAAGCAGTACAACAGTGGAACTAACTTGCGGAGATGAAGTCAGATAAAGTGCTTCTGGAGGGGGTATTGGATGGAAAAGGGCATAAGAAATCTTTTTTGGCTTGACAGAAATGTTCTGTATTTTGTTTTCTGTGGTGTGTATATTTGTCAAAACTGACCAAACAGAATATTTGTGTGTTTTATTGCATGTAAATCACACCTAAATAAACAATCCCTTAAAAAGAAGTAATTTAAATGGCTCCTACACACAAGCTTGCATTCCCATTGTGGCAACAAGGGAAGCATCGTATGGTTAGAATGGAGCTGTGCACAGCTGCTTTAGGAGAAAGGGACCACCAGGAGCTCACTGTCTTTGGATCTGAAGCCCCAACAGCTCCTCTGCCCGTGCTCGTGCTGGCTCACCCATGTCAGGGGGCAGGACTCAGGATGAGTTTCAAAGGAACTGAGTTCAAAATGGAAAAAATACATCAAAATACTAACCATGTAGTAGAAATCTTAGGTTTACATTTTCTAGAATCTTCCATATTCAGTTTATAATAATATACATCTATTCATTATCTGTTTCACCTAATTTATTCTCAATTTTTTTTCATGTCTAATAGATGATGATGATAATAGCAAAACCCTCAAAGGTTCTTTTTAAATTGCAGATGCTTTTATTCCTATAAAGCAAAGGTCCTCAACCAGAGGTAATTTTACCACATGGGGACTTTCGCCAATATCTGACACGTTTTTGGTTGTCACAACTGAGCTAAGGGATGTGTGCTCCTGGTGGGTAGAGGCCAGGGACACCACAAAATATCCAAAAGGCACAAGACAGATCCCTTTCCCACAACAAAGAATTAAGCTGCAGGTTGACTTTAATTTTTAACTCTGTAATTCATCAGCATGGAAAGCTGTGATTATTAAGAAATAAGGACTTTACCTGACTTTCCCTCCCCCTGTAACCAATTGTTCTAGTTCTATTTCTCAAATAAACCTTTTTTGTGCCATTGATCTATGATGGTGAATTTTTGATAGAGATTAAATTACTATACTGAAAAATCAGTTTCAGAACTATTCTATTCCTTTAAATAAAAGTTACTTGTACCTCATTTTTTAAAAAGTATCACTTTTTTTTCAGTGTTTTAATTTCCAGTAGTGAATCGGTTAGTTATCATGTCTTTGGGAAGCTGCAAACACCATGACAGTTGGTCTTGCATTATTGAATTTTGTATCCTGGTATATAGTTTGCAATTATCAGATGTTAAATTGTTTAAAAGATCTTTACAAAAATTTTTAAACACTTTATCTTTCAATTATTCCAGGTAAATTTTAAAATTTTGTTGCATAGCAATATCAATAATTAACACAAAGCCAAGTGTGTTTAAGTAACTCAATAAATGGATTTTTCATTCTAGATTTAAAACTCGTGCAGGATTTATGTGAAAATGAACAAATCTAAAAAGCTCGAGTGCATTTATCTTAAGCATTTTAAACATTTTCTGAGAGTTTATCCATTTGCTTAGGAAACATTTTGGCCTTATAGATAATACAAGGCTAAGTTAGTTTCTAAGTAATCATTAATTGTTATCATTATTCTCCAAATAAATGTTACATTTGATTATGAGATAAATGTAAAATATTTCTATCTGGTTTTATTAATAAAGTCATTCAGCTGGATGCATTTTATTTTGCTTTTGAAACTCACTAGATTATTGTTAAATCATATGCATAGTTAGAGTAGCCTTTACAGAAAGAAATTCTCCAGTGCTAATAATTAGCTGGAGAAATACTCCTTGAAGGAGAATTTGCATGCAAATGGGATAAACTGTTCCCCAGATTCATTATGGAATGTGGATACAGCTTTTAGCTTTCCTACTTGCTTACTGGAGTCTCCCGGGTCTCTCTCCCCCTCGGAGGGTCCCCGGGTCCCAAATCAGGCCCAGAGTTCTGTCAAGATCAGGTCTCATCAATCTGCGGGTGCTGTTTCTCGCTCTGCCACCAGGTGTCGCTTCTTAAATAGAAAATTTTGTTCAGGGTTTTGCTGATTTCTTGAGTCCAGATTCTTAACCCTGGCTATGAAGTGAATCTTCAAGACACGTGATCCCACTCTTGTAATGGTAAGCTTGGCCAAGCATACACCCCATCTAGGATCCAAAATCTATAGATCCTCTTTAAATTTATTTATTTATTCATGGCTGTGTTGGGTCTTCGTTTCTGTGCGAGGGCTTTCTCTAGTTGTGGCAAGCGGGGGCCACTCTTCATCGCGGCGCGCGGGCCTCTCACTATCGCGGCCTCTCTTGTTGCGGAGCACAGGCTCCAGACGCGCAGGCTCAGTAATTGTGGCTCACGGGCCCAGTCGCTCCGCGGCATATGGGATCCTCCCAGACCAGGGCTCGAACCAGTGTCCCTCGCATTGGCAGGCAGATTCCCAACCACTGCGCCACCAGGGAAGCCCTATAGGTGCTCTTTGATAAGCTCTTTCACTTCATATGCCAGCAGCACAGGGACGGGACCTAGTCCAAACCTGCCCTCTTGTTAATCTAATGGTTACCAGTTAATCTAGTTGATCTAACAGCCCTAGACTAACTGTCCCCTTTGGGACAGTCATTGATGCCCAAGAGGTGGGGCAGCTTTTCTTCGAAACCATCAAAATAAGAAGAGTCGGGCCTCCCTGGTGGCGCAGTGGTTGAGAGTCCGCCTGCTGATGCAGGGGATACGGGTTCGTGCCCCGGTCTGGGAGGATCCCATATGCCGCGGAGCGGCTGGGCCCGTGAGCCATGGCCTCTGGGCCTGCGCGTCCGGAGCCTGTGCTCCGCAACGGGAGAGGCCACAACAGTGAGAGGCCCGCATACCGCAAAAAGAAAAAAAAAAAAAAAAAAAAAAAAAAAAAAAAAAATAAGAAGAGTCTATCTGGTACTCTGAAGCTTTCCCGGGACGTTCCTCAGGGACCTGTGCTCAAAGGGGAGGTGAGCCCAGTGACTCTGAAGTGCCCAGCTTAACCTTAACTTGGAAGCGAGCGCTGGCCATTCAAGGTGAGACCGTATGTCCCTCCTACCAAGGGGGAGCTCTGCCAGCTGCTCTTCCTGGCACACGGGACGGGCTCGGCTGGGGCCTTTCTCCCGTCAGGCACACTTTTACAGCACTGTGTCCCACACCACTCACATTTCTGTGGAAATGGATCAAAGGGATTTGAGCCACCTTAGACACCCTTTTGGAGATGTTGACATAAAGGCAGAAGATGTGACATGACACATCTACGTTGTGTGATTCAACCAAGACCAACCAAACGAGAGCAGACAAAGGCCGCTTATTTAGAGCTGCTACGGCATGGAAGGTGGCAGCCTCACTTGGTCTGGCAGAGTCTCCAAGTCTCCAGAAATTTGCCGTCACAGATCAATGGCACAAAAAAGGTTGATGTGAGACCCCTGCCTGTCTCCAAGGCAGGAGGAGGGGTGGGAACATACTTATAGTGGTAAGTATATTACCACTATAGCTTTGAACTGAGTCATTGCTTCCTTGACTGATTAGGACAAATGGTTATCAATGCAGTATGAACGTACAGTAATTACCCGACTACGTTTTTACCTTTGAGCCCAGGAAACACCTAATGAACCCTCCCCCTCTTCAGTAGGCTCTCATGGACCAACGTGGTGGGTGGAACCAGCCATTGTGCTTACCTCTGTTCACCCCACTCAGGGGATACTCCCCACACCTAAGGTCAGTCACAATCACTAGATCCCAATTTGCTACCTGAAAGCAGAATATGAACAAGATTGGTCCTGGGTACAAGCACAGCATCTCCTGTGAGAAGTCATCCTCTCGTGCTCCCAGCTCTGTCCTCCCATTTCCCAACCCTCCATGCCCTCAGATAGGGCTGCTTCAGGCAATTTGTCCTCCAGATTCTTCCTTTATTAATGTTTGTATTAGGTGAGTTAGAATCCATTCTCTCCAGTATTCTTCTGAATAATCAGTGATGGAGATAATCAATTGCTTTACCTTGTGAAGACTTAACTCAGGATTTATATGCTAATTGTTAGCTAGCTAATCTTTGAAATCACTTAAATAAGGTTTGCAGATGGAAACTATTCAGACAAGTGTCTCTGTTAGGAATGTTAAGGCTGAGGCTAACTCACTTTAAAGCTATTTGTCCCCAAAGAACCATTTATTTTATATTTATGCCCTCTCCAGAAGCCTTATGAACTGAGTTCACACATCTTTCTTTTATCAATATGTACGGTTACTATCAAGATGAAGCGGAACGCCCCAGGAATAGAAAGACGAGGAGGACCACCTGGTGGGGGGAACATTTTCATACACCGTGGACAGCGCCATCTACACCACAATCGCCCTTTCTACCATCCTTTTACTATCGATACTGTTGTTTGTGTATAATTTTGTCAGTACTCTCTGCATATATGAACGCTCCTTTCTTTGTTCCTCCATTTACGTGTTTCCATTTTTAGTTATATTTATGAGTTTATGGTTTGTGGCTTATAGCTGCGACAGTTTTCTAAGCTTTTTGAGGTCAAACGCTATGTCACATGCCTCCCAATTTCCTTTATGGCTCCCCCAGCAGTGATGTCTTACTCACAGGAAGTATTTAGTAAACATCCTGTGGCTGATTAGCACAGAACAGAACAACTCTCTCAGGATCCACATAAAATCCTCTTGAGCAATCAGTCGGTAATTTCCACTGCCTTATACAAGCATAAACTTAGCAATATTGATGCAAGATATCTTTTCCTTTTAAACAAGAGAACACTAAAATGAAAATTTTTCTGCAAAGGAATTGTGTTTCAAGGATCTGATGGACATGGTTTTAGGAATGCCAGTAACATATCAGTAAATAATTTGATCATTGAGTTCAGTGGCTAGAAAAGAACTGATAATGAAATGTTTATTTTTCTTGTGATTTTACACCTAGTTTCAGCTCTCATGCATGGATTTGAAATTAAATACGTGAGTGATACATCCCATCTTTACAGAAAGCTATTGCAGTCTGATTGGAAATGGAAGGAGACAGAGAGAGACCGGCAGGTTGTCAAAGGCAGGTTCTCTCATCCTGTCCTGACTGAGCACTGTGACAGCTGGAGTTCTAAAGCAGCCGGCAGACAAATCGGAGATTTTAGAAGACTTTGAAAAGATCCTGCCTGGAGCAAAAAATTGTTCGATGATGTGAGAATAGTCTTCAAGGAACCTCTTAAAGAACAGCAGATATGCCATCAACTTCCTCAGTTTGTAGAGTCACAGGTGCAATCTAACTTAGTGAAGGTGAAACTTTATGGAAATAATTAGAAAAGCACGTGGGAGTATTTGATATTTCCACCTTTTCAGAAAATAGCCTCAAAAAGGTGTCAAGTCAAAGTATTGAATATTCATAACACTCACACATGCTTAATTCAGTTTTTCTCACAACTTCAAGTGTACTCTTTATCCTACGTCTCCATTATGTCATGATCATTCCCCTCTTCTGATTTTTTTCACTGCTAGGTCTGCATTTCTAACCTCTGACCTCTCGCACGTGGCTGCTGCTTGTCCCTGGTTCCCCGCAACTGGGCAAACGTCCCCTCCAGGGATGCCCATCCCAGCCGGCACCGACCCAGGCTCCAGCCCACGCTGTCAGTCACCTGCACACGTGTCTGTCCAATGAGGCATGGCGCGTGACACATTCTTTTATCTTATGTGCCATGACACAAAGAATAATTAGTAACTATTGTTTGAATAAATGAACGGAAACATTTTCAGATTAATTGCATACAAAATATTGATGAATGATAAAGTGTGAAGAGCTTCTGGGCTTATGAGAGACTAAGGGGAAAAGTTTAAAAGAAAATACAGAGACAGTTTAAATACAGCTGACCCTGGAACAACATGGTTTGAACTTCTTGGCTCCACTTACATGTGGAATATCTTTTCAGTAAGTACATATGGATTTTTTTTCAATAAATACATAACCCTAACCCAATACTATACAATCCCATGTTGGTTGAATCCCAGGATGCAGAACTGCAGACATGGAGAGCCAACTACGGGGCTTGAGGATTCATGGATTTTGGGTTCCATGGGTCCTATAACCAATCACATGTGGATCCTGAATAACGACTGTATTTAAACAATTCTTATTGTTTTTATTTCATAATAGTGTAGGAAGAATTTTCAATAACAATTGCAGTATCTACACTAATAGCACTCAAAGATAACAAATCCTAAAATTCTAAAATATATTCCTACAGGCTTCTTTTTCTTAGAAAAAAGTTATTATGCTACATATACTGATTTTAACCTATTTTTTTTCACTTAATCCTGCCCACAGAACTGTTGTAACACAGTTATTTAAGTTGGAACAGGCATATTATTTTCTCACTACCAAGATTCCTCTACATAAAAACAGGGTGTAGAAACCTATCAGTAAAACCAGTATGGTGTGTGGTGAGGTAGATAACACAGCTACAATAGGAACCTGAAGGGACCTCTTGGTCTTTCTGCAACTCACAAGCTCATCTACCTCCCCAGCATCCCATACAGCCTGCCACCCAGGTCCTTTTCTGTAAGTGGCATTCCATAAATCCTGAGCTCATTATAAAGGGGGTAGGGAATTTCCTCACAGGCACCCCTTGGACACATGGAGGGTCTGGTTTCAGACTCCCACAGTAAAATGAGTCACATGAACCAAGAAAGGTTTCCCAGTGCATATAAAAGTTATGTTTATGCTATAGTGTAGTCTAGTAAGTGTGCAATAGCATTATGTCTAAACAAACAAGGTACATGCCTTAAAAGTACATTATTGCTAAAAATGCTAACCATCTTCTTACAACACAGAGTTGCCACAAACCTTCAATTTGTAAAAAAACACAATTGTCTGCCAAGAGCAGTGAAACAAGGTGTGACTGCATCTGCCTGCTTGCTCTACACCTGGCATTCTGCACTGGATACCTAATTTGGTGTCAGGAGCAAGAGTGAAGTGTTCACACCTGAATTTAAGGGGAGGTGGGTCCACGTCTCCTTTCCGAACCATAGATAAAGTACAGAGAGGCCATTTGCTGAACCCCAAAACGCACGTACAAGCGGGCTCCATACTCAAGAGGACACCTCAGAACATTTTACGGTAAAAGAAGGGCCGGCCCACATAAAGACTGACACAAAGCAGAAGTCCGCACACATACTAGTCTTGGGACCTCTTACACAAGCAAAAACCATTGAGGATCCAAAAAACTTTGTATTATGTGGGTTAAATCTACTGAGTTTTACCACAGTAGGAATTAAAACTGAGAACTTTTAAAATACTCACTCATTCAAAACTAACTATAATAAATCAATTAACATAAATAACCATTTTAATGAAATACAGCTGCATTGCAACGCACTAAAAACGCCCAGTAGAGATCTGACCAGAGCAAAAGGTCAAACTATCCCAAAGGTGACTCACATTCTATCTGCTACCGTGGAGGAAACGTGGCTGTACCCGCTATACCCACTGACACATATCTGAATCCTCCTTCTTGCAGTTGGCCAAGGCCAGCCTGTGGATTTCTCAGCACCTTCTGGGACTTGGGCTGATGATGTAGTCCCTGGACTCAGCTTTACACCCTCCATGTGTGATACCACATCAACCTATGGTGGTGGCGAAAATGACAGCAGACCAAGCACACAGCGTCACAAGCTCCAGTCCAAGTGCCCCCACGTACATTCCTCCCCTTTGCCCCACAAAACTCTGTGATTCACATACTGTGGTGATCTGAACTCTCACGGCGGGGCACAGAGTGCACACGGGCCAAGCAACTTGCTTCTCTTCACACAGCAAGGAAGTGGCGGATCTCAGGTTTGAACCAAGAAATCTGGCTCCTGATTCTTGTTCTAAAAGTCTGCTTTGGAAGGAAATCTGCAGGATGCAGATGCCCAATTTTCACTCATAAGTTGTTCTTCATACTTATTACAAATCAGATCTGGAAATTCATTCCAAGAAAGAAGAAGAGTTCTATAATGTAATTTGTAGGAGATAAGATAGCTATAAAATACATCTCACTCTAATAAAGATGATTTTGAAAAAGAAACTATCTTTTAGTAAACACCAAAACCCCCTCAAATACTTCTTTCAAGAAAAATATACATCAAAAAACAAAGAAGACATGAAAACACTAATTTTCAGCAAAATCGTGTTTTATTATTTTAGTGATCACAAAGAGAAAATTTGTAAGTATTATATGACTTATTATATCATAATAAAATAGCATAGAACAACATTCCTTGAAGTGGGTTTTTGAGGTTTGCTATTGGCATAATAAATACTTTATATATGTTTTTATGAGCCAACAACCATAAAACATTCATAACATAACTTTTTCATATACTTTATAATTAATTAATTAATATTTATTAATTTATTATTTACTTATTTTTGGCTGCATTGGGTCTTCATTGCTGCATGTGGGCTTTCTCTAGTTGCAGTGAGCTGGGGCTACTCTTCTTTGTGGTGTGTGGGCTTCTCATTGCGGTGGCTTCTCTTGTTGAGGAGCACGGGCTCTAGGCACACGGGCTCAGTAGTTGTGGCTCGTGGGCTCTAGAGCGCAGGCTCAGTAGTTGTGGTGCACGGGCTTAGCCACTCCGCGGCATGTGGGATCCTCCCGGACTGGGGCACGAACCCACGTCCCCTGCATTGGCAGGCAGATTCTTAACCCCTACGCCACCAGGGTAGCCCCAACATATTTATCTTTATCCTTTCTCTTTTCTTAATTTTTTTTGTTTGCTTAAAATTATGAAGAAATCATTTCAGATATTTCTTCCTTTACATATCTGAATTGGTTTGAAGTGTGGAAACTTAGGAATACATATTTGAGTTTATTTTGATTTCCAAATATGACCAGAATGAAAGGTAATAGGCTTACTCTATCATTTTTTTATCAGTTCTTTTCTGATTAAAAGCCAGCATTTAAAAGAGTTGAACACATATTCATCTAAATATTAAGGGCCTTGTCATCAGTGTCCAATCTCTTTTGACAAATGTGTATTTAAATCACATATTTTAGCAGATGAAAAATCTCTTCATCCCCATCCTCACGCACAACCAGAGACACGGTGCCAGTAGCAGCTCATCAGGGTCATCTTTCCCCACCTGCGCCCCCAGCAAAACCCTTGCTACACCACAGGCATCACTACAACCAAGGGACACACTGGTGGGAAACAAAAGTGTCACAGAGGGACAGAGGCACCCCAGCCGATGTGACAGGTGAGGTGGGTGCCCTGTGAGCCGGCCGGCCCTATGGGACGCGTGTGAAGGGCAAGCTGGCAGAGCCACGTCTTCCTGACTCATCACCATTTCCCTGAAGTCTGCCAAGTAGTCTAGAACCTTCAGAATATCCAGGCCAAAAGCAGTACTGAATGCTTGATCTTAGAGTAGCAGCAAAGCATGAAAACCGTCTATCATTCTAAATATATATTTCAGAAAAGTACCCAGTGGTCAACATGAACAAAATCAGATTCATGCCGAGCACACTGAGAGGTCTTTTTCTATTTTGTTTTAGCTGGAATGGCAAATATAGGATGAGGGAATGGAACGGAATTGGGAAGGGCCACGGTATATTTAGTGCTCGCACTTAGTTCGGTCTTATGCAGTGAACAGGGTATTTGGTTATAGTATTGATTTCCCAATAACATAGTATCTCACAGACCTTGTGTAAATAATTTAGAGACTGTTACTTTTATTATTTTTATGATTACTGTTTAATTTTGATCCCTTCCCTCATGGAAAGTGGTGACGTTATGACATCTACCAAGCAACTGATACATTATTATTGGAGTGAAATATTAGAATTGAAGGAAAAAGTTGACAGCTGCAAGACACATTCACCCATTCTGTATTCTCACACATAACATCCTATTTATGTATTCGCTGTGGCTTTAAGTTAATGATTATAATATATATATATGTGTTTGTTTGTATTATACATGTATATAATGTGTGTGGGTGTTCAGTAAAAAAAACAAACAAATAAACAGAAAAAAAACAAAGAGAAAGCCACATTATGAACTAAATATTTGGAATGGATTCCAATATAACACCCTGTGGTCTGTGAAGGTGCTGAGGATTGATACAAACCAGCAACAACAAAAAGGAAGCTGCAAAGGGTGTGAGACAGGGATGTGTCCCCAATCAGCACATCTGAGCAGAGAGACTTCCTACACGGTGTCACATGCAGGTCGTAGCTCCAGCTGCAGAAATCAAAGCTCCTGAAAGAACATCTGAGATGGACGTGGTCAGAGGGTGGATGCAGGACTGAATGAGAGGTGTTGAGGGCAGTGAGGACCAGCAGGCCTGTGACACCAGCACAGGACATTCGCCACATGTAAGTGTTTCTGTAACATTCCTAGGAAAGTATTCACTCATTTATTTTTTTCATTCTTCATTACACAAACACAAATATGTAGAATATTTGAAAGAGACCTCGTCTATTTGTAGCTTACAAAGTATCTCTAGACATCTCTAGGATATTTTCTTTAACGTATATTATAAATAAATTATAAGAGGTTTCAGAAAACCTTTAAGAATTTCTTCAAGATAATTTGAAAAAATCTAATGTTCTCATGTTTTCAGGGCACCATGATGTCAGACTGTCGGTGTTAGACGAGCCTTTTTCAAGCTTCTCTTTATAGAATAGCCAAAACGCCTGTGCGTGCATGCACACACACAAGCACACACACAAGCACACACACACACGGAGTTCTGGCTTGTGGCAAACAACATGCCTGCTAAGAACAAATAGAAAATCCAGATAGTCTACAAAAGTGAAACATTTCTTAGAAAGCAATGAGATCTTTTAGGGCAACCAGGTCTTGAGGGCCAAAGTTATAAAAGAGAACTACACAGAGGTAAGTTTGTGTTAGAAAACCTGCTCTTCACACCCGGCCTCTTGCTGAGTCATGGCTCTGTGTAGAGAGGCTTCTAAGAAGTAAACAAGTCTGTGGAGCCTTGGGAAATTTCCTAGGCTGCAGAAATAAAATTGGAGTTGGGACTCCCCAGGCAGCCAGGACTCAGAGGCCCCCATCCAGGTGAGAAGGGAGGGCAGAGCTGTGTGACTGTGTCCGGGGCGTTGAATCTCAAGCAAGTGCTTAATACTGAAGCTGAACTGAGCTAGTCCACGGAGGGCTGGATATGCTCACAAAGCTAGGGACTCTGTGTTTGAGGTCAGGTATGGGGGGGTGGGTGTGTGGGGATCCACTAACATTGCCGGCTCTGAGGAAGAGCCCCACAGGTGAGTCCCATGCATAGATGGAGATCAACACAGAGGAAACTATGAGTGACTACTGCTCCACGAATAATGTCATCCCTATATTTTTCGGGTTTAAATAAATGCCCACAATATAATGTGCATATATCACTAACGAGCTAATAAAAGAAAAAATGGAAATTAAGAAAAATTAACTAATGCAAAGAAGGGCAGAAAAACAAATTTAAAACACGTGACATAAATACAATAAGATCATAAGTCGAAACCAAATATTCCAGTAACTGTATTAAATGCAAATGGATTAAACTATCCAATTAAAAGACAAATGTTATCAGGCTGAATAAAAGTCAGCACATGCTACTAACAAGCAACATGCCTTAGATATAGAGACACAGTAAGTTGAAAAT
The DNA here is from genome assembly GCF_964165515.1 of Mesoplodon bidens. NCBI lineage: Eukaryota > Metazoa > Chordata > Mammalia > Artiodactyla > Ziphiidae > Mesoplodon > Mesoplodon bidens. The sequence continues at coordinate 31,751,648 of NC_138181.1, read as the reverse complement.
AAAACTCTGAAAAAATATAGACCATGTGAACACTAACCAAAATAAGGCAAGGGTGTGTTATTAATATCAGACTTCAAGGCAAGGAATGATTTTGAAGATTAAGAGGACATTTCATGACAAGAAGTTCAGCCCACCAGGAAGATGTCACAATTTTAAATGTGTATACATATACATATTGTACCATAACTTCAATATACATGAAGCAAAGTTGAGACACTAAAACAAAAAACAGACAACTTACAAATATAGTAGGAGACCTTTATACAACTCTGTCAATGACCAATAAAACCAGCAAATTTTCAATAAAGTGTAGATGACCTGAAAGCTCTTAAATTTTTGCCCTAATTTATATTATGTACACATGAGTATCTACACACATATACACACCACACACTGTGCCTGACAGCAGTCTGCTGAGCCCTGAGTAGTGAGTTCTTGCCCCTGCTCACCAGACCCACGCCTTCTGGTATGCTGACTTGGTAGCAGGGTAGAGTCTCAGGCCCCTCATGTCTTTTGACCAGGACATGACTGACACTGGATAACGAGGTATTAGAAAACCTGAGTCATTCAAGAACTGAAATAAATTGAAAACGTTTTTCCAAGAATATGCCTCTTACTTGCAATATGGTTAGTGGCTCCCAGTGCTACTCCGCTCCATATAATGAGTCAAATATGTTTCTAAGGCATTGCTCCATCAGAGAAATATTTCTAAGGCACTGCTCTGCACGTATGCGTGTGGTGGATTGGACCACTGCTCCCGGTTCTTCATGCTCACCCTGTATGCATGTCCTTTGACGTGTGACTTTGCATCATCCCCCTCTAGAGTAGAATATGTTTTCCACCCCATTGATGTTGGACTCTGCCATGTGCCTTGCTTTGGTCAGTGGAAGTGGACAGAAGTTACATATGTGAGTTTCCAGCTAAGGCCTTAAGAGGTACTGTATATTTTTCTTATCTCTCCTATTCTTTGGATACCTCCATTAAAAAGGCAGTTAGCTGCTAGTCACCTAAGTAAATCTACCTTGACTTCTGGAGCCAAGACTTGCAAATCAAGCTGAGCTCAGGAGTTACAACTGACTTGAAGGCCCAATTAAGAAAATAAACATCTGTTGTTGTATGTCATTGATATTATGGAGATGTTTTGGAGGCAGCAAACACTTTATAATACAGCATTTCTACACTCATAAAATTCGATGGGATTCCTCTAGCCTGTAGAATGAAGATCACAAGAGTTACATTCAGTGGACTCCATAATTTTGCCCTACCTGTCTATTCAGTTTTATCGTTTTCAATTCCTTTTCATTAACCTAGGCTTTTACTAAGACTGCTCTATAGTTTAGTCGATGAGAGATTACCACCTAAAATATCTTTACATGGCCAAGTCCAACATACCTTTCCTTATGGCACGTCCCATAAAAATCCATCTATTCCAACAGGCTATCTCCTTCTTGATAGAGCTTTTTATTAAGAATTACTTTGCTCTAATCAGAATTCATAGCTTTAAATCTACCAATACAAGATTTTAGTATCATCATCTACCTCATAAAAGACTGTCTTAATAAATGCCTTTAAATGCATTGGTGACAGAAATTGTGCTCTTCTCATGCTAGGATATTTGACAGTACATTACCATAGTGTTTTACACAGTGTGGCAAGCTCATCGAACTGGATTGAATTACTGAGGGAAAATATTATGGAAAATACTATGCAAAAATAAATAGGATGGAGCAAAAATAGGGATGGTTGAGTAAATAATTAACCCTCCATAAACGTGACTTGTTATAACTTTTCTCATAATTAGTCATACACAGCAGATGGAAGTTGATCAGAACATAGTAGTCCTCTGCTATAATTGACAAAGTCAGAATCTGGAGCTAAGGAATATGTATAGGCAAGAGGAACAGACTGTTCAGAATCATTCCAAGTAATCAGTAGCTACAAACTGGGCATACTGGGATAGCTGTTATCTGTACATTTAATATCTGATCCCAAGGTAGGAACTCTGGTGCCCCAGCCAACTACCCACCCTTTGACAACATGAAAGAAACTCTCATTTTTTAGACAATTTGCCTCATTCAGTTAGCAAAACTATCTATATTAAAAAAAATTTTTTAAGCTTACTTAGTAGGTTCAAGTTTTGGAATTGTGGTGAAACTGAGGTTGCTTCTCTGTCTCCTCTCAATGGCCATAGAACTGCAACGTTCCTACAATGTGACCCACTTAACGGCTTTGTTGATTAGCCGAAGTGGGAGGCTGGGTCTGAGATAGGTTATTCTTTCTTTTTTTTTTTTTTTTTCCTGGGTGATTAGATCATAGAACTTGTGAGGTATTTTCAAGACCAATTATTTCCACCACGAATGCTGGAAACCAGGAAATAGCTGGTCAAGAGCGAACAACACAGATAAACAGAAACGCACAGAAACAGAAGATGGGAAGGTCAGACTTGCTAGGTCCCTGCAGGCTCCAGCACTATTGCTGTCATCTGTGTCTCTAAGGCAATTTCGAAGCCTCACTATAACCTCTTTCCCTGACGTTTGTACCAGTTAAGTTTCTCATGATTTTCAAGCCAAAAAAGTCCTACACTTTCAAAAGATATTGAAATGACACATTTTCAGAGCCGGTGGTTGTTTCCTTAGATTTAAGCAATTATTCAGCAGATTAGAGAGCAGTGCAGGCAGAGCTGATTCTGCCAAAAACGTTTATTTTCTCTGGAAACATCCTTCTCAGCTCTCAGAAACACACATGGCACTTGCCTCTGCCCATGTAGGGCTCACGACCAGAGGGCAAAGCATGGCTGCTGCCTTGCAGGAAACGATTCAGAATTCCAAGGCTATGAAAAAAAAGTGTTAAAAGGTACACAAGGGACTTTCAACCACACTGATATTGAGAAGAAAGATAGTTCCATATTGGATGAAAATACAAAATGGTAGATTGCTTGAGAGCATTTTAATGAAGTAGCGGTATAGAGGCAATATCAGTAGAGCATTTACCTATTTGTTTTCTACTCTTTTGTCTTTGACGCTAATTACTTAAAGTAGACAGATCACCCTCACTCCCCTCCCTGTGCTTTTAGGAAAATCATCTAAGCTGCAGACATTTAGTGGTCTTTTGCCTTATGTTTGGGAAGAAGACTCAATGACTCAACCCAAGAGAACTTACACTCAGTCTCCTACTGTTCAAAATGCAGCCTCGGGATAATTTTGATAATCATGAAAAGATTGGCCCTTGCATTTGAATGCAGCTACACACCTCTGAAACAACTTAATTTTACTCCAGTTCATCTGTAGCCTTCTTCAGAACCACATATGTTTGCATATTTATTCCCATTAAATTGCAGAAATAAACTCCCAAATGTTTTGAGCCACTGAGATTCTAAGGCTGATCTGCTACAGCACCTAGCACCGTCTTCACTAACGCACGTCAAATGCGTTAGGATTCCAGTAGAAGTCAGCCTTTATCTGTGACACACACAGAGTTCTACAAGTGTTACCTGAATACTTACTCTGCGTCAAAAATAAGATACGGAGGCTGCCTTGTAGAGATCAAAATCTGTTGCACTCAAGCTCAATCAATGATAGTCCTTTTTTCTGGCTAATCTCTCATGGGTCCAGTAATTTTCTTTGGCAATAAGGCTATTTACCTTTTATTATCAATCATTACCAAAGATATTATAAAAGGTTTTATTTTTCTAAATAATATTTAAACAGTGTCTTCACAGGGAAACTTTCATATCCCTGGATTGTGCTCTCTTTTAGGTGATACAGGAAGTTATTCTAGCTATCCAAGTCGTGCTTCTGTATCTGAATTTATTTTAGGCAGCCATAATTACAACTAAGTATACCAATGCTTTATTGTGACTGCCACAGGACTTACTGTTCTGGGCTAAACTGCTTACATCTGTTTATGTCCATGCCACTATAAATCAATCCAAACAAACCCCATTCTGTTAATACTCCCATCTGCCAACCCGCATTCATCGTTTACCAACAGTAAAGACTCTGCATCATTCTATTAATAAGTGAAGGAAACATTCTGTTTCTTTTCTCATGCAGCAGGAAGCCATTCACCATGCTTGCTAGATTCTATTTAGCAAATAAATGTTCGGTGAAGGATTTAGCAGACTGTCAGGGCTCCAAATTCTAGGACTGAACAACTTTAATCAGCACTCTTGTTCTACATTTTTGTTTTACTGATATTGTGTAACACATTCAATAGAAAAACTTCTTAATTGACTGATCAGGGACAAATCAATCAGGTTCTCACTTTTGCCTTCTCTGGCAGGTGGATGACTGCAAAGAAACAGAGTCAAATCTCAGGTCACACCACACAGAGAACTAGAAGAAAGTGTTAGCAAAGATCATTGGGGGGCAATCACCTTGAGAAGGAAATTGGTTTGAGTATATAAACAAGGGCAGATCAATTAAGAATATAAGGACTTTGTGGTCATTGTATAAGATGTCGAGGTCTTTAGATACCCTGATCACACTTATCTCCAGATCCCTGACAAGTTATCAGCTGTGTATCACTAATGGCCAAAACCAAGCATTGACCAGTGTTTAAAAAGTAGAAATGTCACCAAATAATGGGTTGGGGGCAAAGATACATCATGTGACCTCATACCTTGAAGGCTAAATGATAGAGGCTTGCATTTTCGAAGATTAATACAAAGTAACTACAGTACCTATCTGGTTAGAGTTCTGGAAGTGCACGGAAACACTGAAGCACTATTTGAAGCTGTGGATTTTTACATTACTTTCCAAGTTGCACTAATATTATTTAACCATTTTCATATTTCAAAGTAACCCTCAGCTTATGATTACTATATAGGTTTAAAGACCCTCTGCTATCTAATAGAGGACTTCTCAATGTCACTAAATTCTAAAGTCACTAAAACTGCTGGCAAAAAAAAAAAAAGTTGTGACTGACTTTGGAGCTTAAGAACCTACCACTGTCAATCAGCAACTAAGAGGCAAAGAATAACTTATTTTAACAGCATCCTAAAATTATGTTGCTACAATTTAGCTTTGAGTAATAGCTGGTAGGATATATTATACTATGAGAGAAACAACAGCAAATTACAATTATAATTATAATGCTGACTCATGTGAAGATTTTTTCATGATCTCCAAATTTAATTGAAAATATCCTTTTAAGGATGCTTCAAATGTGAGTCATTTTTAACAAAAAATTACAAGTAATCAAAATGCATTTATTATTTGCATGCATGTCCCTTATGGTTACATTTAGAAATTGGCTTCTGACCCATATATATGCAATATAAAATTTCATATTGCTTTTGTTTATTAGAATAATTGGTGATAATTATCTGAGCTCTCTAAGCATTCTCTTAATGACAGGCAAGAACAGATTAAAATAAGAAAGGGAGGTGGAGGGATAGGTTAATTCAAGGTTGAATTAGCTCTTCTGAGTGCCCCTACCCATGGTGGTCCCTAACCATGAGGGGGCCCCACCCAGCGTCCTTTTGTTTCAGGTAGAAGCAAATTTAAATCCTTCTTTGAGAATGATAATGTTTTTCTATGCCTTAAATTATCCCCTAAAGTTTCATTTACAATGTAGATCATGCAATCGAAAAATAACAAGGCATATAAGGAATTATCACAATATCGAAAGTCAAAAAATAAAATGGTAGACGATAGCAATAAACTGACAGGAGATCCAAATCATGAAATGATCAGACTTCATTATACCTATGCTTAATATATTCAAGGAAATAAAAGATTGAAACTTTCAGAAATGAACTGAAAATAAACCAAAAAAGAAGAACCAAATAGAAATGTAAAACTGAACAACAATAACTTAAAATATGGTCTTGGTGAGGCATTTTATAGCTGATTAGATATAGCTGAAAGGGAATTACTGAATTGGAGGCTAGTTAGAAGAAAATCCAGCCTCAAACATGGAGAGACAGTAGGATGGAAAGTACAGTAAAGTGTTTAGGATACATGACGTGGAGGTGGGATGGTGCTGTCTAAGATGGAAGTGAATAAATGACTCACTGTAGAGCCACACAGTGGAGATTCATATAGTAATACAGATGAGTTAGAGGTGCTTTGAATCTGAACGAATACAGTGTTACACAAGGGAGGCAAAGCATAAATAGATACAACTGCCATGCCGAGTGAAGTAAGCCAGACAGAGACAAAGATCACATGACATCACTTATGAGTGGAATCTAAAAAATGGTACAAATGGACTTATTTACAAAGCAGAAACAGACTCACAGGTGTAGAAAACAAACGTATGGCTACCAATGGGAAAGGGGGGAGGGATAAATTGGGAGATTGGGATTGACATTTATACACTACTGTATATAAAATAGATAATCAACAAAGACCTACTGTGTAGCACAGGGAACTCTACTCAATACTCTGTAATGGCCTATATGGGAAAAGAATCTTAAAAAGAGTGGATATATGTATGACTGATTCACTTTGCCACACGCCTGAAACGAACACACACTGTAAATCAACTCCACTCCAATAAAATTAAAAAAAAAATGCAACTGCATAATTCCCTTCGAATAAGGTCAAACATGAAAACAGATAACACATCTATATATTTTTAGGGCTGTGTGCTTAGTTAGAAAGTTTGTTTCAATGCAAGAAGTGATTACTATTAAAATCATAATTATGGTTTCCTTTCAGGGAATATGAGAGGGCAGTGATTAAGAGAAGGATCCAGGGGGTCTTCTGAGTTGCTAGTAATTTTTGTTTCTTTTTTTTTCTTGCTTTCTAGATGGTGGTTACACTGATGTATTTGCTGTCTGTAATTTATTACATTGTCTATCTCTGGTGTGTATTTTGTATTTCTCAATAAAAGTATTTTTTTAAGTATTAAAACATAAGGAACTAGAAACTATTAAATGTTGAAAACATTTTCCTCCAGTTTTCTATTTTTCTTTTGAGTTTTCTTAGTATACTTCTGTTTTTCAATTTATGCTTACTGTTTTTCTTTATAATCAACTTTAAAAAAACCTTGAATTTACTGACTTTTTTTGCACTTTGATTTCAAATTATTGTCAGCAAGCCATGTGTTCTATTTTTGGAATTTCTTTTTTTAAAATTTTATTTGTAAGTGAATTCATAAAATAGCATCACACTGCTTTACTACTTCCACTATGTTAGAGAGCAGTGGGATTAGGCACCTTTTGTTGCTTTTGATTTAGGAATTCCTCCAGTTCTTCACCATTAAGTAAGACTTCCGCTTTAAGACTGAGATACAAAGGTCTATTAAGATGTTAAGAAAGTATTCAATTTTCATTTCACTGGATGTTTTAAACAAATATAAGTGTTGAAAGTTAATGAAGTTTATTTCATCATCTGTGGAAATAAGTCAGTTTTATCTCCGAAGTTATACAGATATGGTGAAATACTTTAATGCATTTTTAAAAATTTGAGGCATTCTGGTATTCCACGAGAAGTTCAACTTCTACTTTGACAGGATGTGCTACTCTCTTAATGCAGCAGCGGGTTCTTTGTGCTAAAGTGTCCACACTTCTGGGAGAGACTATAGGTACCCCACCCAATTCCTCTTTACAAATGGGTTTGCCCTTCCTCCAAATTCTGAATGCCTGTAGCAGAGAGCTGTCTTTGGGCCACTTGGGTTGCCCTTAACTCTGCTTGAATTTAACTTTACCTCTTTCATGACTGTCCCTTCCTCTGTCTTGCTCCTCCTCTTTCCTAAACGACGTGGACAGACAGCATTTCCCTAATAAACCACTTGCCTTCCATGTACCTCAGCCTGAAACACCTAAAAGTGATCCATTTGATTTCCAAGTTGTCTGCATATAATTATGCAAAGTAACAAATGAGTATTTTCCAAAATATGTTTCAAATTTATTTTCACCCTGTTCTTCCTTATATTTCATGAGTAACCTTTATTTTTCACCTCTCTTCTTTGTTGTGATTTTTCTTTCAGTATTTAGGAAGGTTCTCAATTTTTTTCTAGTGGTTATTTTTATATTACCGCTCTATTAGCATGCTTATTTTTCTTTGTTAAGCTTATACTCTTTAGTTAATTAGCTTTAAGTTTTATGTTTTGAAATCGACCAGGACATATATAAAAATCAGTAAGCAAACTTTCCATTTTCTCCTCTCTCCTCATTATATTTTTTAAATCTTTGCCATTTCTACTTTGTAGGAACATATAACATTTACATTATTTTTACATTTATTCACCTACCTTTGTTTTATTCTTAGATTTATTATTATATATATTAAAGTTCAGTGTAAGTCTTTTTGCTGTAATGTCAACATTCATCTCTTGAACAAAGAAAATGAAGCTTGTCCTATAGTGGATATCTCAGTTATAGGTCATGGGTGTTAAAGTTTCACCTGCCTTCCTTCCTTCCTCTACAACCCTGAGAAAGCATTAATCTGTTCTCTTCTTCTATAATTTTGTCCTTTCAAGACTGTTAAATAGATGGAAGCATACAGTAATCTTTTGAGACTGGCTTATTCACTCAGCATAATCTGTGGAGATTCATCCCAGTTGTATGTTAACATGTTCCTTTGTACTGCGGACTCATGGTCCACAGTCTGGATGTGCCACAGTTTGTTAACCATTACCTGCTGAAGGGCGTCTGGAGTGTTTCCAGTTTGGGGCCGTTAAAATAAAGTTGCTAGAACATTTGTGTACAGGTTTTGGTTTGAACATAGTTTGAAAATACAGGGAAAGTAGCTAAGCTACTGCTAAACTGAGAGATGTGTTTTGCTTGCCAACCTGTGGAGTTCCGGTTACCTGCACTGTCTGTTGTGAGAATTGGTCTTGAGCATTTCTTTTTGAGAGGTATAACATATACATTAATTCCAGGTGTACAACATAATGATTTGGTGTTTGTTCATACTGTGAGATCACAAGAATAAGTCTAGTTAACATCTATCACCATAAATAATTACAAATATTTTTTGTGTGTGATGAAAACTTTTAAGATTTATTCTCTTAGCAACTTTCCAATATGCAATACAGTATTATTAACTATGTCACCATGCTGTATATTACATCCCCAGGACTTATTTTATGACTGGAGGCTTGTACCTTTGGAACTCTTTCACTCATTTTGCCCACTCCTCAACCCCTACCTCTGGCAACCACCAATCTGTTCTCTGTATCTATGAGCTTTGTTTTTTGTTTTGTTTTGTTTCTCAGATTTCACATATAAGTGAGATCATATGGTATTTGTCTTCTTCTGACTTATTTATCTTAGCATAATGCCCTCAAGGTCCAGCCATGTTGTCACAAATGGCAAGATTTCCTTTTTTTTTTTTTTAACAGCTGAGTAATATTCTATTGTATATATACCATGTCTTCTTTATCCATTCTTCCATCGACGGACGCTTAGGTTGTTTCCATGTCTTGGCTATTGTAAATAATGCTGCAATGAACATGGGTGCAGGTATCTTTTTGAGTTAGTGTTTTTTTCTTTGGATAAATACCCAGCAGTATCATTGCTAGGTCATATAGTAGTTCTATTCTTAATTTTTTTGAGGAATCTCTATGCTGTTTTCCATAGTGGGTGTACTAATGTACATGAATACCAACAGCGGACGAGGGTTCCCTTTTCTCCACATCCTCACCAACTCTTGTTATTTCTTGTCTTTTTGATGATAGTCACTCTAACAGGTGTGAGGTGATATATCACTGTGGTTTTAGTTTGCATTTCCTTCATCATTAGTGATGTTGAGCATCTTTTCATGTACCTGTTGGTCATCTGTATGTCTTCCTTGGAAAAATGTCTATTCAGATCCTCTGCCCCTTTTTAAATTGGATTAGTTGGGGGGGGTTGCTATTGAGTTGTAATGAACCTAAGTTTTTACTGATTTGGGATGAATGCCCAGGAGTGCAATTGCTGGGTCATATGATACGTTTAGTTTAAAAAGAAAAACTGCCAAATTATGTCCAGAATGACTGTTTCACTTTACATCCCCACCAGCAAATGAATGATCCATTTTCCAGTTTCACAGAATCCTTGAAAACATTTAGTTTGTTAACTTTTTTAAAGCCATTCTGATATATGTGTAGTGATATCTCATTGTGGTTCTAATTTACATTTCCCTAATGGCTAATAATGCAAAATACATTTTCATGTGCTTATTTGCCATCTGTACTAATTCTTTAGTGAAATTTCTGTTCGTATCTTTTGTCCAGTCTGTAATTGGATTATTTGTTTTTCCTGTTGAGTTTTGAGAGCGATAATAGGTCCTACTGTGACAATATGAAGGTTAATTTTATGTGTCAACTTGGCTGAGTCAAGATGCCTAGATATATGGTCAAACATTCTAGGTGTTTCTGTGAGGGTATTTTGAATGAGATAAACATTTAAATGGGTGGATTTTGAGTACAGCAGAGTGCCTTCCATAATGTGGGTGGGAATCATCCAATTGGTTGAAGACTTAAGAGAACAAAGGCTGATTTCGAGAAAGAAGAAATTCTGACAGCACAGTCGACTGCCTTTGGACCTGGAACTGCAACTTTTCCCTGGGTCTCCAGACTGCCAGCGCATCCTGCAGACTTTGGACTTGCACCTCACACTGTTGTGAGCCAATTCCTTAAACTAAATCTCTCTTAAATAAATATACACATCCTATCAGTTCTGTTTCGCTGGAGAACCCTGACTAATTCAGACAGCCAGGGAGACGACTGCTTGTCCCTCTGAGTTTGGGCTGATGCTGGCTGCCACGTCGCCACGGCGACACTGTTCATATCTCTGCCATCTCCTCCAAGCCCCAAGCAAACTCTGGCCCATTGGTGGTATGTCCAGTTGCTTCAAAGGTTGAAGACAACAATGTTATGCAAGTTTTATAATGTAACTACATAAGTTCATTATACTTGAGGACATTTTTACCTACAAATACAGCATTTATTGTAGAAAAGTTTACAAAGTATATACAAGCATCTCCACTTCTCCCTCCCATTAAATCCTAAAACTCACACACACAAAGTATGCCTAAGAAAATAAAACACTCTCATGATCCAATTTCCAGGATAATAACCACTTTAACTTGATAAATTCCATCTAAATATGCCAGTTTCTGTTTTTTTCCTGTGAACTTGTGTACACTTATAATAATGCATGTATATTATAGTTTAATATGTTGCAGTGCAAATGCCAGTAATAAGACCACCTTGAATATAAGGTAACTGTGCACTTTAGAAAGACTATATCCAAAAATATGATGGGCAACTTAAATATATATTTAAATACATATGTAAGAAATTGTCTACTTATATTATTTAATATTTAATTTAGTTACCCATACACAATTTGTCATGTTATATAAAATAAGCAAGTTATAAATATTAAATGTTTCCACTCTTAGGTTTCATGAAACCATTCTATTCAAAATCTCCACATGCATTTTAGACGTCTGTGCATTCATCACTTTGACAGCTAGTTCTGAGTCACCTAACACAGTCTTCCAGGATACATCACCTCTGCATCTGTCTAAACTCTTAAAACTATAACACTTTTGAATGCATAAGATGCTGTCGCTGGAAAATTTATCTCAAGTCAAAAGGACCCATTTAAATAACATTAGCACCTGCTTCCTCTCACTGCCCTGTAGATATATGGTCATGGTCTCAAGACCTCTTCAGTGCAGTCAGTCACTGTTCTCCTTTCAGGAGATCTTTAAAAGCCTTGTTTACAATGGCATTAAATACAATTTAACCTGAGGTCACACAACTGGGAATATTTACAAAATCTATGTTACATTTTCTTTTGCCTTTTGTGCATGTGTGTGTTTCTGCCCCTTAAGAAGCATTTAAATTTGCATTCTTCATAATAACGTGTCTTTCTCAAATGATGCTTCAAAATATTGATGTGACTGGCAGGGCAACATACACATGAGAAGTTTTTAAGTGGAATTGGTAAACAACTCTCTGAAAGGTAATTTCAGGAAATAATACACATCTGATATTTGGGTACAAATGGTGTTTTATTTTTAAACATATGTTTTATTTAATATATTTCAAGTATCTTTATATTTTATTAAATACTTTCTACAACAAAAAAATTTTAATGATTAAATAGTATTTTGTTGTGTAGATTTGGCAAGTTTTGTTTAACCAGTCGCTTCTTGTTTGCCCTTTGTTTCACTTTCTGATCCTTCCCTAATGGAAAAACCCAAGGATGAACCCCTTATAACTATAGGAAATTCCATAGTTTCTTTCCTTAGCATAAATTCCTAGATATGCAAATGATGTACACTTTTCTTAAGGCTTTTTGTGTATTTCCAAAGTAAGGAGGCAGGTCCCACTGGGCAGGCACATTTTAGTCTTTACTTTTGTTACACTTGTTATTGTCCTAACGGCCAATGCGCATCACAGAGTCGGTGTGGGAGGGGCCACTCAGGGGTCTGAGTATAGGGAGGGGTGAGCAGATTCTGCAACATTCGGCAGAAGGCCTCCTTATGGTGCTTAAATCTATGACACTGGAGTCAATCTAGGTTCAAGTTCTGGCTCTGAAGCTTAAAGTATGTGTGATTATAGACAAGTTACTTAAAATTTCCGAGCTTTACTCTTATCTCTAAATCATGCCTAATCATAGCAGCTGGAGTGTAAGAGGGAAGATTAAATAAAATAATGCACATAAAGTACTAAGCACAGAGCATACCACATAATAAGGGCTCAAAAACATTCTAGCTACTGTTATTGAGTCAAATTCTTAGGTTTTGAATATTCTTCTTTGTGATAAATTATTTCCATTCCTCATGGAAACATGTCAGTGGTACCCACCCCTCTGAGGGCTGCATGTGTAGACAGGCCTGAATCCAGGCTGGACACAGCTTTGACTCTAAATGGTCTCATTGCTATTTGAGCTCAGGACTGCATTGCTTATCCTCCATGAGTAGTGCTTTTCCCCACTGGCTCACTGAGGAATGTATAATGCAGAGGTATGCATCATCCAGCCCCGTGAGCAAGCACTAATGTGCTAGCTTCACCATGGGGAGATTATTCAGATTTCCTTCACTCTAAAGATGACAAAGACGACTCTTCGGTATCACCATCTCTCATTAATACGCTGCAAAAGGCAATATGTGTGCAATCTGTTATCCTGCATTTAGCCTGTTTGAGAACTCTGACAAAATATTACTTCTCACATGATTTTATCAAAAACGTTCCTCAGTTTCAGCATTTCCCCACTAACTTCTATTGATTAGTCAGTCGGATTCACCACTGCAGTAACTCCATGAATTAATTAACTTCTTTCTTCCATTTTTGCCCTTTGCTGCCCATTCTCCACATAACAAACAGAGCGATGTTTAAAAACACAGCTTAGGTTGCCTACTGATGAATACATGCCTGTTTCCCTGAGGGGAACACTGTCCTTCTATGAGCTGCTGACGTGTGAACCCTGCAAACCACATTCCCCGACGGCTTTCCCAGGTGGTTCTATCAACAGGAGGGGAGTAACAGGCAGAGGGAAGGGAGAAGGCTGTTCTCTCCTATGTTCCTGTTTCTCTAGCATCATCCGAGAGAAGTAGCTGGGTCCAAGAGTAGCAACTGTGTTCAGAGCCCAGCCTCTTTTGAACCTCCTGGAACTGGACTCAGCCTAGAGGCTCAAGACCCCAAAGAGGTATAAGGGGCCCTGGGCTGCACCTCCACCTGGACACCTGAGCGACTACAGGGTGGGCTCCCCCCTCCTCTCCTTAACCCCCTCCCCCCACCGTGCTCCTGAAGCTGCAGGAAGAACTGACTCGCATCGCCCCTCGGGAGGCTGGGCACCAAATCTGTGGGAGCCTTTCCTGTGAGCTTAGGTTTCCTTAGTCCCAACTTTTCCCCAAACCATAGAGATAGCGTCTTCCTGCACTTATTATTTTGGTTAACTTAGTGACATCCTTTTTTAGGTTTTTAAGCCTTCTAACACCTCTGAAACCCATCCCTTGTGTTAGTCCCTTCAGTTTGAAATTCCTAACTGTTCTGTTTTCCTAACTGAACACTGACTAACGCAGCATGAAAAGAGGGGATTTTGGGTTGTTCTGTTTATGTTCTTGGCCCTTACTGTGTCTCAGAGCTCCTTCCTGCTGAGAAATGGAACCCAGGCCATCCCCAGCTTGTGGTGGCATCACAATGATGCACACTCACGCTTGCTTGGGACAAAATGCCCCCTTATGCCTGCTGGACCACTGAGGTCCACAGACTTGGGTCAAACCTTCATTTGTCTCTGGCCACTGCTGTCCCCTAATTTGACTTTGGGTCTCCAGGAGTTAACATCAACCTGTTTCAAGTATTATATTTAACATCCCTAAAAGGCCCAGGCATTTCTTTTCCCCAGTGTACGATTTGTCTAGTAACTGGATGTAGGCTTGCTTGAGGAAGACTTAGAGCAAGGCTTTGTGAAGTTGCTCTAGGTTTCCAAAGTTGAACAGAGGACTAGAGAGATTATGAGATACACGAGAATCTGATCCAGGTTCACGCCACGGGGTCTAAGCAGCAATGAAGACCTTCCACATGGAAGCATCATAGTTGCAGCTTGTAATTATATTAGATGTATTTGGCAAGTTGCAGAGTCCTCCCACTGACCCCGGGGCTCCGGAGTGATGACTGCTAGATGGGAAACTAAGTGGAAGCGGACTGAACTTCTCTCTGCCAGGAAAAACCAAGGAGACACTGCATCCTTGAGGAAGCGCAGAGACGAGTGCCACCTCCAGGGGTTTCACAGATGCAGAAGAAGCCTCTCCAGTAACTAGATGGTAAGGCCGGTGAGAAGGCTGTTCAGTGTCACAAGCCTAAGCAGGTGACAGTTTCTGTTGCAGAGTCTGTCCCACGTGTGATGATGCTACCGAAGCAGATCAGTGCAGTTTCTGGCATTGGTTGGCGTTACTGACATGGCGAAAGCCATGTTTGCCTCTGCACAACTCTGCAAGGACCATCAGACAGTTTCCTTCCACTTGGCAGGGGCCATGTGCTCCTTCACATTTTGCCTGACACAGTGCAAACTCTTCCGTTCTGTGTCACAATGTAGACTCAGGGCCAGCAAACTTGCTCTTAGGGATCAGATTCTAAGAATTTGAGGGCGTCAGTCCACACACTCTGTCCCAACTAGTCAACCTAGTCAACTGTGCTACTGTTGCTGGAAAGCAGCCATAGACAACGGAGGGGCGTGGCCACGTCATAATAAAACTATGTTTACGACAGGAAGCAGCCAGACTGGCTCCTGATTGAGACCGTAGCAGTCCGATCATCTGAACTGCCTCCAGGACCCCACTGTGATACAACACACTGACGATCTCAAACTGATGAGACCCAATAAGCAATAGTTAGCACATTTTTTGGAGGGCTTAGAAAGACTTGTTTACAAGAGTGGGAGATAAACTTGAAAACATTTATGGACTCGCTAGTTGATAAAGGTAAAGGGAATCCTAACATTAAGGTTAAGTTAAGCATGCTGGAATTTGCCCTCCAATGTGAATGACATTTTGCTGGACTTCATATGAATTTTTGGTAACAATATATACCACATTTGAAAGAAAGCCAAAAAGAGTAAAACTCAATGGAATAGAAATGAGAAAAACAATAGAGAAAACAATAAAAACAAATGCTAGTGAGTCTAGTAGGGAAAAAGATAGGAAATACACACTACCAATATCAGCTTAAAGATATGCCACCACTACACTCCCCATAGACACAAAATGATTATAGAATATTTTGAAAAAATGAACAAATTACTTTAAAGACACAATCTTCCAAAGCTTATTCAAGAAGAAATAAATAAGCCAAATTATCATTTATTTATTGAATAAATGAAGTTTTAGTGAAAAACCTTCTTTCAAAGCAAACTCTAGTACCAGATGGCTTAGCTGGTGATTCTACCAACTACTTTCTGGGTAAATAATACAAATTTTATTCAAATTCTTCCAGAAAATAGAATAGAAGGAATATTTCTCAATTAATTTTATGAGACCAGAATTACCCTTATATCAAAAGCAGACAAAGATACTACAAGGAAAGAAAACTTCATATAATTTCACTCATGACCATATATGTAAATGTCCTTAACAAAATATTATCAAATCAAATCCAGCCATATATAAACTAAATATTACATCATGACCTATTGGGAGTTTATTCCAGAAAGGTAAGCTTTTTTCAACATTGATATTTTTCACCATATTAGCAAAGTCAATACAAATTAATTATTGTATATATGCATATACAATCATCTCAACAGATGCTGAAAAGGCTCTTAATAAAATCAATACCCATTCACATAAAATCTTAGGAAACTCGCCCAATTTGGTAAATGTGTCCACACAAAATTGACAGTAAATATCATAATTAATAGTGAACAACTGAAAGCTTTCCCCTGAGATTGGAAATTTAAAGGATATCCACTCTCATCACTTCTATTCAACATTGTACCAGATGTTCCAGCCAGTAAAGTAAGGAAAAAATAGACTAAAATTGTTTAAATTATAAAATAGACTTTTTCAGAAATAATGTATTTTTGTTAATATAGAAAATCCCAAGGAATCTGCAAAATATCTACTAGAACTAATAAATGAGTTTAGCAAGGTTGCAGAATCAAAGAGAAAACAAACCACTGTTCTATCTATACTAGCAATAAACATTTTGATATTGAGTATAAGAAATATAATCAAAAAACATGAAATGCATAGGGATAAATCTGAATAAGTATATATGAGTTTCATATGCTGAAAATTATAAAATATTAATGAGATACATTAAATAAGACAGAAATAAATTCAGAGATACATTTTGTTTATGGATCTGAAGACTCTATGTTTTTATTTTATTTATTTATTTATTTTTAAAATTTATTTATTTATTTATTTTTGGCTGCATTGGGTCTTCGTTACTGTGCATGGGCTTCTCACTGTAGTGACTTCTCTTGTTGCAGAGCACGGCTCTAGGGTGCAAAGGCTTCAGTGGTTGTGGATCGCGGGCTCTAGAGTACAGGCTCAGTAGCTGTGGCACACGGGCTTAGTTGCTCCGCGGTATATGGGATCTTCCCGGACCAGGGCTCGAACCCATGTCCCCTGCATTGGCAGACGGATTCTTAACCACTGCTCCACCAGGGAAGCCCGACTCTATGTTATTAACATGTCTGTTATTCTCAGGTTGGTCTATATTTCCCCATATCCTAATCAAATATTCAGCAGGGATTTTGAGCAAATGAAAAGCAAATTATAAAAATTGTATGGAAGGGCTTCCCTGGTGCAGTGGTTGAGAATCCGCCTGCTAATGCAGGGGACATGGGTTCGAGCCCTGGCCTGGGAAGATCCCACATGCCACAGAGCAGCTAAGGCTGTGTGCCACAACTACTGAGCCCACGTGCCACAACTACTGAAGCCCACGTGCCTAGAGCCTGTGCTCTGCAATAAGAGAAGCCACTGCAATGAGAAGCCCGCGCACTGCAACAAAGAGTAGCCCCTGCTCGCCGCAACTAGAGAAAGCCCGCACACAGCAACAAAGACCCAATGCAGACAAAAATAAAAATACATACAATAAATAAATTTATTTTAAAAAATGTATGGAAAAATAAACATCCTGAAAGAGCCAAAATAGCTGGATTTTAAGATTGTAATATAACACTACACTAACCAAGATAGAGTAGTGGTATTGGACAGACATATAAATGGAACAGAATCAAAATTACAGAAATATGTAAAATCTTATTCAGTTCATTTTTGTCAATGTTGCCAATGCAATTTATTAGAGAAAGAATAGTCTTTGCAATAAAGGATGATTGTATAAAAAAATAAAATAATCAAAATTGAAAACTCTACCCTTTCCTCACATCTTTCACAAAATTAACTTGAACTAGATCATCTCGTGGATTATAAATACCTAAAAATTTAAAATTCTGTCACAAAACACAGAATTTCTTTGTAATCTTGGGTTAAATATACATTTTTCAGAGAGGACACAAAAAAAACACATCATAAAATATCATAAAAGAAAAAAATGAGACAAAATTACAAAGTTCTGCCCTTTGAAAGACATTGTTAAGAAAAGAAAAAATATATATATACGTTCTGGGAGCAATTATTTTAAAACTAATATCTAATAAAGTATTCATTCAAAAATACTAATTAAATGATCAGAAGCCAAAAAAAGAAAGAAAGAAAGAAGGGGGCCACAACATTTGAAGAGATGCTTCACCAAAGAAAAATAGAAATAGCTAAAGAAGCACACAGAAAGATGCTCTATGTCTTTATCCAATAGGGAAATTCCAATTAAAACCACAAATGAAACACCACTTCACACCTACTAGAAGAGCTAAGAACAACAACAACAAAAAAAGTAAACAAAACAAAGCAGACACTAATAACATCAAATGCTGGTGCAGATTTGGAGGAACTGGAACCCGCATCCATTCCTAATGCTTTACCGCACTTGAACAGAGGCTGGCGGCTTTTTATTAAATTAGCAGGCCTGCTCCTGGATATTTACCAAGGGAGTAAACACGTTTTCTACACATTTGTTTGCAAATGCTCACACAATTTTTTAATTCACAGTGGTCAAATATTGAGGGAGAAAATCTAATGTCCAAACTATTGAGAGGATTAGCAGATCGTGCTCATTAGTCAGCAGTAAAAAGGAATAGAACGATGTACAGGATTACAGCAAGGACTGATGGGGAAAGAACTGCGCTATGTGGAAGAGGGCAGGCACACCCTCTCTGAGCCCGTTTACAACATCTAGCAAAGGCAAAGCCAGAGGGACAGTGATCAGATTAGTAGTTGTAAGGGCCCAAGGAGAGAGGGGATTAATTACAAGGGAGCATAAGAGGACTCCTTGGAGGGACAGAAATATTCTACATCTTGATTAAGTGTCAGTTATGCCTCTGTATACATATATCAAAACCCCTCTAAGTACAAAAAAAGAAATATGTAAATAATACCAATACCAATACCAAATAATACCTAGCTTATTAAGAAATGTAAGGAAAGAGATGCAAAAAATTAAAAATCATGCCTTGCCTTGCTAATCTTCCGTAATTATTTCATCTGTACCCAAAATAAATGGGATCTAATTACTAAATTATTTGGAGGGTCATGTTATTATCTTTTAATTCACTGCAGCAAGAAATTATTTGTAATTTGTTGGGTTGCCCTATTATTAGGTGAATTCTAGAGATCAGTACACTGGCTACTGGGCTTACAAAGAGTCTTTATTTTGACATTGAAAGCCTGATTTATAGATCCAATTATTTTTCTACCTCCGTACTTGAATTCTTACCTCCAATTCACATTGGTATACTCACTGTGTACTCAACCATATTCTCATGTCTTTGCTTTTACTGATCCAAAATTTTGGAACTCATTCATTAGAGATAAAAATAAAAACACAAAAAACTGAGATATATACCTAATTTTTCCCGTGTTAGTCTTCAGTATACAGGGAAGTGAGGTATCAAGAGCAAAGATAAATTAAACAAATACAACCTTAGTAAACTTACAGTCTTGAGGCAGATTCAGAACCCAAGGCATAAAGACAGGGTTCCAAAGAGATTTGAACATAGTTTCATGCAAATAAGAAGGAAAGAAGAACTTTTGCCATACTGACTGGCCAATGGTCAAAAAATTATAAAATAAACTTGGCATGATAAATCTGATGGGGAAATGGAGGGCAGGGGCAAACAAAATTAGCCAGTACTCATATGAAAGAGGAAATACGATCGGTCATAGAAATGAAGATGCCAGAATGCAAATGCCAGTTTATTAATTTTATCCTATATTTTTATTTCCTGTTTGGATGGGAAGAAAACACGGGGGGATGGTATAGAGCAGAAGGAGGTGTTAGGAAGAAAGTCGTTTCCCTGGGCCTTGCCAGGGGGCTGGAAGGTGGTCATGGATAAAGTTATTAGCTACACTGTCCATTAAACTCCTAATTAAGGTCCTGATGGCCAGAGTAACAGCCAGAAATGTGGGGCTTTCCAGCAGAGAAGCGGCAACCCCAGGTGTACAGGTGCCTTAAGCCTTTTAAGCCTCTCAGAGCCAAAACGGTTTGCTACTGTACGTATCCACAGCTGCTCTGCTGGTCCCAGTCTCAGCTGCTGGAATCCAGCAGTGCAATCTTTCCCTGAGGCTTCTAACTGGAGAAAGAGGGACAGGATCATATTTCTGAAGCTCTTAGAGGATACTGCTGAGTTCTGGGGAAAGTGATGCCACTTATTTTGAACAGTGAATTATAAATTTAAAGGTGAAAATTTATATTTTTGTATTTAGCAAGAATGAGTTGTCATTTTCTCATTGGGCTGCATCGATGAAATCATTTTTTCTAAGCCTGTTATTTTACAGCTGAGAACACTGAGGTTAATTGTTTTGCCTAAAGCCATACAAGAGTAATGGTGGGTTTGGCGGTGGGGGGGAGTTGCGGGGGGGGTCCCTAATTCCCACAGGAATTTTCTTTCCTCTACTCACCATCTAAATATTGTTATGTTAGAGAATACAAATCAAATAATGCTTGAATAATTAACATCTCAGGCCAAGTTCTGCCAAACTTTGGGGAAATCCATCACCACCACCACCACCTCCCGGGCATTTAAGCAAAATACGATCACACGACAAGAAGAAAATAAGGGATTTTAGCCCAAACAAGCCAAATATAGTGACAGATTAACCATAAAAAGCTACTTGGCATCGTCCCATGGATTTGCTGACCTCCATCCACATGGGAGAGGCCTGTTCCCTGCTGCATTGGCAGAAATTATTCTCCTTTTTAGAGTTCTTCCATGTCTGAAAGGAAAATATCCCCTGGAAGTATATCAGGGATATCACGAGCAGCTTTTCAATCAGCAGCATTCCTCTTGTTGGGTTGGGTATGTTTTTTCTCACATGATCCAGCTGTAGGTCCCACCCTCTCAGTCTGCTCTGTGTGCAGAAAAGGCTTCTAAGTGATGTGTGCGGGGCTCCTGCAGTGAAGGCAGCGGGTGTCGGGAGTGGGGGGATGCACTGGTGCACTCATGGCCCCTGGTTCCCTTCTCAAGGCTGCCTTTTACCCTTGAGCAAAGGTCAAAGTTTTCCAGGGTAAAAAATAACAGCAGTATATAACTAAGGAACTACAAACAAGAGTAGGAGGAATATTTCGCAAGGACATTGATAAACCACCAGCTTTTATGAAATGGATATCTTTTAAATAGCACCAGAAAGAAGAACTCCCATTACCTGGAAATGTAACAGCTCTGCAAATTAGGCTGCTGTCATGCTTTGTGGGACACATTAAGCGACTGTGCAAATACAAGGGTGATACAGCTCGGCTAAATTCACACTAAAGGGTGCAGTGACCGCGGTGTTGAAAATGAGAGGACTGCACACACATCAGCCCCTTTGAAAAGTCAAAGAAACTCCACTTTGACCACATAGGGGGAAAGAAAGTAAAAAGGTGTCCTCATCTTTTTTCCCCTCCAGACATATAGTTACTCACATGTGCCTTCCTCAAATCACAGCTTACAAAAGAACTGGCTGAGCAGACCCAGAGGGAAATTGCAGTGGAATAGCAAATTGGGCCGGCAAAGTCATTTCTTCTGCCGTGGACGGCATCTGCAAGGAGAGGGCAGCAGAGGGCTGGCTGCATTTCCAGCCATGGGTCAGAAGGTTCATGTGAGTGCCAGTATTCTGGGCGGAGGTCAGCCGCTTGCCTGGCAGGCTCCATGTAATTGGTCAGAGTCACTGAAGAATCAGTTCCCCGCTCTGGAACTGTTGGAGGAGCATTTCTTCAATTCTTTCCAAACTAAGGTTAGGCTTTTTGCCAGAGAAGAGAGAAAAAGACTCAATAGAAACAAGCAGTCGACCGATTTATGTAGGGAAAAGTGTGCATGGTCAGCAAGTGAGTTTCTTGATTCCTAGGACTGTCAAGATGTTACAGGAACCGAACAGGTGCCTCGTGGGGGTTATGTTTTGTTGTTAAGAATCCAGAACAAGCACTGAGCTCTGTAACTGGATTTTAGAAGACTGCTCTACCTTGTCATTTTCTGACCTAATTTTTCTCTGTTTACATCTTGATGCACTGAATTGACTGTTTTGATCTTTGGTACCACTTAAACAGCTCGGTGTTAAACAAATTTATGTTTTCTATATAAAAAGAAAAACACAGAAGTGCACATACATTAATCAGTCTGATGAATATTCTAATAAGGAAGTGGACATAGATGCCCACTAGCACCACGTCCCCTCACATGGGAGGTGCCCTCCTACAGTAATATTCTAGAACAACGCACTGCGGCTCTCCCACGAGCAGGCTGGGCGTTACACACTCCCCTTTATCCTCAGCCAGCTGGTACTGAGGTAGAAGCCTGTTAGTCCTTGAACGTTAAGGGAATTTACAGAATATAAGAGGGAGTCATCTCTGAAGGAGATGCCAGGGACAGTGACATCCTAATCAATATGATGCCAGTCATGTTGTCACTAACATCAGAGAAGGGAAGCTTAGTGAAATTCATATCAAAGGGCCCTATAATATCCTGGAAAACTGAGCGCTTGCTAGTCCGAACACGCCACCAATCTCTCAGGCAAATTTTCCCTGAGTCTGAAAACTTGTGGATGAAATTGTCTCAGAGCAGAACATTTCAAAGATGGGAACATTGAGATAGAGAGGTAATGAAGTTATCTTGCTGATTGTGTTTCAGGTACAAATATATTGGCCTTCGATAAAGCGTTTCCTACCATTTCCTTTTAGCAAATAAGGTAAACTCACTTGTATTTTCTTCTGCATCATGATCACATAATCTATGTTCTACTTGTCCCAGGATATAAAGGTGAATACTTCAGAGTCAGACTGTCTAGATTTGATCCTGATTCTACTATTTGGCTATTTGCACATGTTTTCTAATCTCTCTGACTGTCAGTTACATAGAGAAAAATAAATGAGATATCCTAGGAAAAGAGCCTGGATTTACAGTTTTATTGGGCCAACAAGTTCTCTAAAGGCCATGTGCTTAGACTGCTATACAAATTGTAGGGCTTGGGGAGTGATTTATCATTCAACTAAAATTTGAAGCTGTTCATTAAATGCAGGAAGAATATAATGAACAACTCCTACACTGAAATAAACTAGGAAAATTAATTTTTTAATGGAATGATTTTAAGTAAAAACCAGTGGATTGGGCTTCCCTGGTGGTGCAGTGGTTGAGAGTCTGCCTGCCAGTGCAGGGGACACGGGTTCGTGCCCCGGTCTGGGAAGATCCCACATGCCGCAGGGCGGCTGGGCCCGTGAGCCACGGCCGCTGAGCCTGCGTGTCCGGAGCCTGTGCTCCGCAACGGGAGAGGCCACAACAGTGAGAGGCCTGTGTACCGCAAAACAACAACAACAACAACAAAAAAAAAACAGTGGATTATAGATCTTAGAGAAAGCTAAGGAAGAAGAAAACAAATTAGCCTAACTGATTAAAGCACAGGTAGGTCATTACAAGCTTTATTATTATAAATTAACTTCAACAGTAAACCTTGACTTCACAAGCACTTCTAAGGGATTTAAAGTTCCACTCAACATTCATGGCTTAAAAATAAGTATCTGATTTTAAATATCATTACCCAGAATGCAGACAATTTAAAATAGTTCTTAAAGATTATAAAATGGAAATATATGCTTTAATAATTGCAGAAGGACTAAGAAAGGTGTGATTTCTTTTACTTGAAAAGGATTAAAGGTGGTGCTATATCCAGAACAAACAACAGTGCCTATAACTTACATGCAAGTTGCTCGACTTAAATGAATCCAGGGATTCGAGTGTCCTGTGGTAGATGCAGAAATGACTGCAAGTATGCAATAAAGTTTAGGGTTTCTGCAACCTACGTGGGGTAAGGGTGAGGACTTAGCCCACAGAGCACTGTGGTCCTGAAAATTGTCACTATTTGGGATTTACCAACTTATGTATAGCAATCTCATGAGGCCTTTAGAAATCATTCAAAGTTTAATTCAAGGTTTTTAGTGTTTGCTTGAAAGAGAACTTTGTCATTCAATGTCTCTGCCAAGGAAGGAAAATCAGTGTCGATTGTTTCAGATTTATTTAGAGCAAAGATAAGAACAGCTGCTGAGCTGGAAGTGCCAGGTTTGAGTCTTGGCCCGGCTCCTCCAGTCTTGAGAAGTGTCTGCTAACTTCTCTGGGGTTTGGTGTCTTCAAAGATGCAAGGAGCTGATATCTAAAATTCAATACTATGATTTTTAATTATTTTATTAAAGTATACCACAGATATGTGAAGTACCTAAGTGCTCTAGCAGTAAATGTACAGCTCACTGAATTTTTATCCATAAATATTCTCCACTGAGATCAAAATGTAGACCATTTCAGGACCAGTTCTTTATGTACCTGCCCAGTCATGATGGAGCTCTTCACAGTTTGTCCTTTTCTCCAGAGACATGGAGTATGATGCCAAAATTATTTTATAATTTTACCCAAAGAATTAACACTAATCACTTAGAAAATGTGTGGTACACACCAGGTCCTTATTCATATTAAATAAATCATCAAGAACATTTTATTTCAAGTGTTAGATATTATGTTAGGAATGTTATTAAGGGTGATGGTGAATATTTATTTTTTGGTGATCTCAGTAGGATACTAAGGCATTTACTTTGATTTCATTAGGTGTGGTCAAAACTAAGAAATTAAACTTTAGTGATTCCTTGTAGACTGAGAAATTAGCCATTTCCTTTTTATCAAAAGTTAAGATTGGTATAAAAAAGCACAACTATTTACACAACATTTTAATTACCTAACATTTCCTTGTATTAGTTCTAATCCCACACCATTTTAAAAATCATCCTAAGATGTCCATGTTTCTGTGTTTGTAAAATCAGAATGTTAACTATACAGCTTACTTTATCTTGAAGCTCGGCCCATGTCCATAAATTAAACGGGCATTTAAAATAAGATGGGACCCCTGGGCGTTTTCAACCTGCATTTCACCCCCAGCACAGTGGCAGCTCCCCCTCTGTACCTACTACTGGAGGGTGCCAGACTTCTGAGGACATTGATAGAAGAGTACTTGTCTGAAGAGTCAGATCAAGGAATTAATACCTGTTCAGTTTTCGCGGAGGACTGGTAATTGAGCGTGCGTAGTAACCTAGTACTTCAGTAACATGCAGCGTATTGAATCTCACACTTCAACCCACCATTCCAGATCCCTCTCAGCTGCCCCATTCCACCCCGTCATCTCCTTGTTTCACATGATGTTCCCTTTGGAGTCCTGCACTGGACCCAGGTGTAGGACACAACTTGCTTATTTCCACTTTTATAGATTTCATATGGATCATATGCACCAATAACTTCATTTCTGAACTTAGGGGGCTGTAGAGACATCTGGCTGTGTGACCGGGGCCCCCTTGTATGCAGTGGAGGCCCGGCTACAGTAGATTTGAGAAGAGGGAACCCTGGGAAGACAAGGGAAGCCCCTTCTAGGACAGAAATGACAGGTCGCCAGCTACTCCTTGCTCCAACTTCCCAGGTGAAATTTCGTATTCTCATAAAGGTCATGACCTTGTTATTCTGTTCAAACATGCAAGTCATTTAAATCACTGACACACTTGAAGTAGGATTTGTGGGTTTTAAACCATCTCCCTCATTAAAGTAATGCTAGAGTTTAGCAAATAGAGATATCTGCTAATTTTTTTCCATTGGATGTGAAACACAATTTTATACAAGGAGAAATCACTGGTGTAAATCTAAGAACACTGATCTGGGAGCTATTAGACAGGGAGCCTGTCTGAGCAGAGTCAAGTCCTGATGACCTGGAGGCAGTGTCCAAGCTGATGTGATGATTTTAGGATGTATAACGTATATATTATGTGATTTAAAGCCAATATAATGACTTTATTTTGTGTGTCAGGAATTTTCTGAAAATCCTTATAAAGGGATACTAGACTAAACTTACAGTAACCATAAAATGACTGTTCAAGACTTGCTTCAACAAATTCTCCCCTAAACCCACATCTGTGTTTGTACTAACCCTAAACTGTTATATCATGGAACTCTCCCAATCCCACCAAGACTGCACTGAAATTTCCACTTCAGACCAAACTCTACAGGCTCAAAATATCATGCTTTGCTGTCCCGTCTCCCAGATACTAAGGCTCTGGCAAGGCAGTGGTCCCCTGTAACTTAACATTGCTTTTCAACATGCTATTTTGGGTAGTATTTTCAGGGAATGTGCATTTAACTTTTAAACCAGATATTTATAGTGTATTAAAATCATAGGTAATACTGTGATGCACATCTTTATATATTCTTGCACATATATATGTAAATGTACGTATGTTGTAGCAAACGTTTAGTATTTGTAGATTTCATTTTGCCAGTTCATCTACTCACTAAAATTTATGTGTAATCCCAAAACCAAACCTTGCAGGGCTTTTGTGCTCATTTGCGTATATGCACAGGAGGCTGGAAACTGGAGTTGCCCCCCACACAGTCCCAGCTGAGGTCAGAAAAAGGGGTGCTCTGCCTTTTAAGTTCAGTTCTCATATGCAAACAAGTGTCCTTCCATAGTATGTTTAGTAACATGTTTTTGCAGTTTGTTTAGTAACATATTTTTCTCAATTTTGTGCAATTTCACTTTCTTGGGGACCCCAAGCCCAGTGGCAAAGTGCCCTCTAGGGTCCCTAAGTGGAAGGAGGCTGTGATATGCCTCACAGAGAAAATACATGTTAGGTCAGCTTCATTCAGGCCTGAGTTGCAGTGCTGTTGGCTGTGCGTTAAGTGCTAATCAATCAACAACATGTATTAAATAAAGTGTCTTCAAGCTGAAACACACATAAAGCAAGATCATGTAATTGATCATCTGATGATAATGTTGTGACCAAAGGCTCGCAGGAACCTAAGCCCATGTTTCCCCTAAGAGCGCCAGGCCATGTTCACTAATCCAGTGTCTCTGGCAGCTTTATAGAACACAAGTACCAGGAATAATAAGAATCCACTATGTATACATGCATATATATATATATATATATATATATATATATATATATATATTCCTCTCCATAATAAAACATTAAAAGTAGATTTGCTAGATCAAAGGGTATGCACCTGAAAGTTTTTTAAATATAGCAAATTTATCCTCCAGAAAGATCACAACAATACACACTCCCAAGAAGAAGCCTCTAAGTTTGTTTCCCACCATGCACTTCCCAATATTACTACCATCTTTTCCTGTCTTGCTAATACACTGTGTAAAAATGATCTATTCTGTTTAATATGAATTTTGGTCACCTTTAAAATATATCTAGGAAACCAAACATGGCATATTAAAATAACATAATTCTAATGATCAAAAATATAACACCTAAGTAAAAAAATAGATTGTTAAATTCTTCCTTCCTCTATTATTCAATTCCTTACATGCAAAATGCACATTACATAGGAACATACTAATAATAAAAGGAACCATTTTACTAGAACATTAAAAACATTACTTACCCTTTACATTTTATATCTAGAAGTTGTTTATAATTCTTGTCATGTCTACTTAAATATGCTAATTATAAAGATATCGCTCATGCTACACAGTTAAAACCCAACTTCAAAATAGTTAATCTAATCAAACCCAATTATTTTAAAAAGGGGTATCTCCACTGATTGTTAAAATATCTGTCAGCACTTTATCTGGTATATTTATAAGGTCTCCAACAGTTTACAAATTAATATTGACTAATGGCTAATCTCTTTTGAAAGGTTATCTTCATATTTCCAAGGTTTTAGTTATATAGTGGCCAGAATATTTTGTAGCACATCTGGGACATTATGTAGTAAAACTGTGACATTTTCTTGTAGAAGAGTCAATGGGATTCTGTAACAATAATTCTTTCTTTTCTCAACCTGTTATCTACCTGAGAAGAAAAAAAATCTCCAAAAGCATGCTGTCATGCAAAAGTGAAATACTGTCTTTTTTTGAGAGAAACAGAGTGATAGATAATAATTTCATCTATGTCTGTTGTACAGGTGAAACAAAATGTTTATGTAGGTACTAACTGGATCTATTCAAAGCTGTAGTTGGAAACAAATGGTCAAACAGGATATATTCAATTCAGAGTTTCTACTTGCTTTTAATGCTCTGGAGATAGAAGCAGAGAGCAGGGAAAAGAGATGGAGTCACGTGACTGCGGACAGCTCAGCAACTCTTTGCCAGATAAGGAACTCATGCCTTCCATAGGTGAACAGCCCTGACCATCTGCTAAACAGAATGTGTTCTGGGAAATTCATTTTGATCAGTGGGTAGGGGGAGAGTCAGATGGGAGAACTTGTACAGAACAGAATAAAAAACAGAATTTTGAATGGCTGAGTATGCTAGATTTCATAGGAAGCTATGCTGAAATGTCAATATGAAATATAAAGGATAAAATAAGAGGCATGCAACTTGTACAGTTAATTGCAAACTGTAACAGATAAATTATTCCCTGAAAGAAACAATATAAAGAGTTTGATTTCTCTTTGAAATTGTACTACAGTTCCAAGGAAAAATCATTCTTGTCTACATGTTGTGTTTTCCTGCAGTTCACTTGTTCTGCATTTTACCTAATTGGCCACTGGATGTCACTACTTCACATTAACCTGTAATAAACTTAAACTATAGAGGATGTTTAAAGAATTCTTGGATTTGTCAACCCTCTGAAACGTCACCTTCCAAAATGAAATGTTTGAAGTTAACTCAAATTAAGTTCATTTGGCTAACCCTAAGTACAGTTTAGGGACTTCCCTGCTGGCACAGTGGTTAAAAATCTGCCTACCAATGCAGGGGACACGGGTTCGAGTCTTGGTCCGGGAAGATCCCACATGCCGTGGAGCAACTAAGCCCGTGCACCACAATTACTGAGCCTGCACTCTAGAGCCTGTGAGCCACACAACTGAGCCTGCATGCCACAATTACTGAAGCCCGCACGCCTAGAGCCCGTGCTCCACAACAAGAGAAGCCACCGCAGTGAGAAGCCCGCACACCACAACCAACAGTAGCCCCCGCTCGCTGCAACTAGAGAAAGCCCGTGTGCAGCAATGGAGACCCAATGCAGCCAAAAATAAATTAATTAATAAATAATTTGGGGGAAAAAGTACAATTTAAAGAAAGGGTGGAAATAATAACTGAGTTAATTTAAGCCTAAAAAACACAAAAATAAAAAAATGAGGTTTAAAGATGACTTGAGTTATTGCTATTATTTATTTCAACATTGCCTTAATGTATCCACGTAATGACAGATTTTTAAGTTTAGTTTTCTTAGTCTAGTAAAATATCTGTGTGACTTAGCTTTCAGAGTTGGTAGATTTTTGCAACACGAGCAAGGCAACAGTAGAGTTGAAGGATTACTGGAGATGTTCAAAACTCCTGTTTGGTCCTCAGAAGTGGCAATGATGCAGCACAGAGGAGATAAATCACGGAAGGAAGGTCACATAGCTAGTTAAAGTCAGAACAGAGACTGGACCCCACACGAGGCAGAGAGCTAGATTCACATGTGGTCATTCCCTTCTCCTATCCTATCACTATGTCACGTGGTCGCTAAGACATGTGAAAAGACAGGTTCTTCTTACTGTCTTTCCCCAAGCTCAGTGGTTATCAAATGCAAATGATCATCAAATAACCTCAGATGCTGATTTAAATTGCAGAGTTCTAGAACCCATTACAGATTCAGATTCAGATGCTGAGGAAGAGCCTGAGAGTCTGCATTTTAAATGAACATCTTGATTTATTCTGATGCAGGTAGTCTTTCATGAGTAAGCATGATGTTAACATCAGTTATCATAGGTGAGTTTTATGAAGTTGAGTAAGGGAGGAAGTAACTTTTTATTCCTAATTTGAAGGGCATTTTGATCAGACATGAATGTTGGATTTTGTCAAATGTTTATTTACATCTATTGAGAGAATAACACAGTATTTTTTCTTCTTTAGATTGTTAATATGGTGAATTATATCAATTGATTTTCTAATGTTAAACCAACCTTGAATTACTGGATTAAACACCCTTTGTCAAGATATATTATTGTTGTATATATTATTGGATTCAATTTATTAAAGCTTAGTTTAGAATTTTTGTTTCTATATTCAAGAGATATATTGATCTGTAGTTTTCTTTTTTTGTAGTGCTTCTGTCTGACTTTGGTATCAGGATAATATGGCCTCCAAGTAGGTAAGTATGCCCAACTCTTCAATCTTCTAGAAGAACACATGTATAATTTGTATTATTACTTCTTTAAACCTCTGGAATATTTCACCAAAGATGCTTTAGGTCCTGAAAGTAACTCTGTCATTTTTGGGGTACATTTTAAAGTACAAATCCAATTTATTTAATAGCTATAGGACTATTCAGTTTATCTATTACTTCTTGAATGAACTTTGAAAGTCTGTATTTTTATGTTATTTATCTATTTGTCCATTCAGCTAAGTTATTGAATTTATTAGCATAAATGTTCTCATCATACTTTCTTATTATTCTTTTAATATTTGTAGATATGTTCTCTAATAATACCATCTTCCTGATATCTTGTGTCTCTTCTCTTTTTTTTCTTCCTGATCAGTCTGACCAGAATTTCATCAGTGTTTTTTTCTTCTCAACCAGTTTTGGTTTCATTAATTTTTTCTATAGTGTTCTACCACATTTTCTACTGTGATGATTATTTTCTTTTGTCTAATAATTTTAGGCACATTTGTTTGTTTTATTTCCCTGTTGCTTTAGGTAGAAAATGGGTCATTAGGCTGAGAATTTTCTTTTTTTCTAACATTGGCAGATAGTACTATAATTTTGACTCAGTTGCTTTAGTGTTATCCCACACGTTCAATATACTGTATTTTCTTATTCATTCTGTTTAGAATATTTTCCTATTTGCCTTTTGATTTCTTCTTCAAACCATGAATTACTTATAAATGTGTTATTTAGTTTCCAAATATTGGGGAGTTTTCCAGAGATCTTCATATTATTGGTGTATAATTTAAATTCACTGTGATCAAAGAAAAACGTTTTATGACTTGAATCTGATGAGAAATCTGCTGTAATTCTTATATTTGTTCCTCTGAACATATAATGTGCCTTTTTTTCAGACTGCTTTTATGACTTTATTACTATTTTTAATCAATTTGATTCTGATTCTTTGTGTTTCTTTTGCATTAATCCAATTTAGAAAGTAACTGATCTTTACATTATCAAATACTCTTTCGGCCCCTCTTCTCTTTGTCTTCAATGACACTTGTATTAAGCAACTCAAATTGTTTCACCTTTTACTAGGTTCTTTTGAATTTTCATTCACTTATATTTTCACCCTCTGTTTCATTTTAGACAGTTTGTATTGCCAGGTCTTCAAATTCACTAATCTTTTACTCTGAAATGCCTAATTTACCATTAATCTCAACCAATGTATTTTTCATCTGACACATTGTAGTTTTCATCAATATTGAGTTTAAAAAATATTTTTCATGTCTCTACCTAATTTTTTTGAAATATAGAGTACAATTAGAGTAACTGACTATATTTGACTGGTAATTCTGATGTCTGTGCCAGTTTTGGTTAGGTTTACATCAACTGATTTATCTTTTCATTACCAGACACTATTCCAAATGTTTTACTTTGATTAACTCATTTAATCCTCATAGGAACCCTTAGAGATAAGTATAATTATCATCCTCATTTAAGATGAAGAAGCTGAAGTACAGAAAAGTTAAGTAACTTGCTCAAGATCACACAGTTAATATGGAGGGCTGGGATTTGAAACCTAATCTATGCTATACTGCCGCTTAAAAGTGAATATGATGAATGCTAAACAGAATTCAAATAAATTTAATCTGTCAAATTTTTAAAGATTTCCTCAGGGGGGTTTTATAGGATTTTGGTAGAAAGTACGGTTCATTCTTTGTGTTTCAATGATTAAAAAAAAAAAATCTAAAGAATCTAGATACTCTGAAGTTCAAAAGGAACTGAAGACAAACTACTTCATAAAAAATGCTATATTATCACAAAATTCCATGTTGGTTTGTAAGGCAGTCTATACATAAACAAAGCTTAAAATTTTACTTTGAATGTGTTAAAGGTAATGCATAAAATAGTGACGATGAAAAGTCACTGTGTACCATCTACCCTCATTCCTCTAAAGTAATCTCCTAAAATATTTTATTGAATAGCATGAAAAACAAGATAGTAAGTCTTTATGATTTATGGACCTATAAAGGTACTAATCACTGATTTGACTTATTGTAAAGAGGAGTAGATATCAAGTGTGAGAGTTGAATCAACTTATTAATGTAGTTTTTGAACTTATAGACTGTGGACTCCATACTAGAGCACATTTAGATTAGAGTCCAAAGCAAGGCTCTCATAGTGTGAGAGCTTTGAGTTCTGTGTGTGAGTCCTGCCCTTGTCACTTACAAGGTAGTGTGACATGGGGCAGGTGGCTTAACCTCTGGGATCTATGCTATTTATCTACAAAATGAGACTTTTGATAATACCATTCTCTATATAGACCTCATTATTTGGGACTCACATCAGGCAAACATCTTGATGACACACACAAAGCAGCCAATAGCTTATGTATTTTAAGCCAATGGGTTGTCTTTTAATTCACAGCCTTAAACAGATAAACAAATAAAATTGTTTCCCTTGAAACTGAGCAGAAAAATGTCTCGTGTCCTTCACCACATTAGGTCCCACTGCCCTTTATAGCATTTGCTATCAATTTTCTCATCCTACCCCCAATTCTGATACTCTTACTTTCCGAAGTCTAATTTTCAGTTGCATTCACTAGTGTCTACAAAGTAAAAGTAGTGGAAATCCATAGCATAAATTGAGTCTATTTGTCCTTGACCTCCATGTGAGGCTGGAATGAACCCCATTTCCTGTCATCTGACACCCAAGGCATTCATTTGAAACTTACATTCATATGGTCTCCTATAGATCCAAGCATCTTAAATAGTTCACGTCATGGATGTCTCTCAATCCCATGGGATACTGTGGTTTCACTAATAGGAGGGCAAGCACTCCCTTAATATCAGGAAGGGCAGTGGTGTGTGATATTCTGGACTGGAGGGTGGGGAGTGAGGAATTGCTGTCAAAGTAACACAAGCATGGATTTTAATCATCCTGTAGCGTCACTCTCTCTGGAGAATTTTTATTTGGCTGCTTTCATGCACCTGACCTCTTCTTTCTCTCCTTCTTCTACACGTTCATCCCCAAATGCTCCTTCATTTTTTTAAACTGGGGTATAGTTGCTTTACAATGTTGGGTTAGTTTCTGCTGTACAGTGAAGTGAATCAGCTATATGTATACATATATCCCCTCCCACTCGGACGTCCCTCCCACCCCCACCCCCACCCCACCCCCCATCTAGGTCACCACAGAGCACTGAGCTGAGCTCCCTGTGTTATACAGTGGGTTCCACTAGCTATCTATTTTAGATAGATAGTGGATAGATACTACACATGTTAGTGTCTATATGTCAATTTGTCTCTTTTGCTGACTTGGGTCTGAAGACCCATGTCCTCAGTGTCTAACATTTTCCCTCATCTTCCACCTAAGATCCTTCCCAGTATATTAAAAAATATATTTTAAGAGAATTTTAGCATTTTCTGTTATGATTTTTTTTAATTTAAGATACTCTATTTCAAAGAAAATAAAATTAAGGCTACTTCCATCAATCCTGATTTTCCCTCAACTATTTTTTCCTTTTTCCTTGTGCTGATTTACTCCTTAATTGCTCCATTCTGCACTTGCTTCATCTGCCTCACCAGCCCTCGAGGATCAGAGAATGATGAAGTGGGTCCAACCCCACATCTCCATGGAGACCCTCTTCTTCACAACAGCAAGTGGTAATTGCCACACACCTTTGCTCGGTCTCCAGCCTCTTGGAAATTGGAGGCATCCGCTGCTGATCACCTTTCCTTCTCAGAGTACTTTCTTTCTTCTCTAACCCTGTGTCGCGCTGATTCTCCTCTGCATCTCTGATCCCGTTTTGTATCTTTTGCTGTAATTCTTCCTTCTATCCTACATCCCACCCCCTCCTCTCTCTAAACGCAGATGCTGCTACTGTGTCCGTGAGCCTTCCTCATCTCTCCTTTTACTGGCAACCCCACACCTGCATCCAGCGACCTCCTCTCTCATGGACTCAGCAGTTATTTCCATGCTAATTTCCATCTCCATCATTTACCTGTCTGCTCAACTCCAGCTTCACGTTTCTGATATTAAGGTATAAAATTTTACCATACTTCCAAGTCATATTCCAAAAATCATATTCCAAAACTCACTTCCAAAAATCATATTCTTTCTCTTGACATCCATATATGGTTTAATGGATTCACTCTAATCAAAGACCCCTTGGCCTTGAACCTCAGTCTGCTCGCTTTCTCTCCACCACGTCCATCTCCTCTGGAAAGGTAACTCGTTGGTCTACCTATACCCCATGCGCCCCATCAAGATCTAACTCCCCCTTTCCATTTTTACTGCTTTCACATTAACTCAGGCACCTCTTAATATTTCCTTGGAAAACTGCAACTGCTCTGCATATGGTTTTTGCGTGCATAGTTTCCATAAATATTTCTCCACTGAAGATAACCTACAATACAACTTTAATCATGTTACTCTGCTGCTTGAAAACTCTCATAAGCCTTAATGTTTAATAAATAACATATGTATTCCTCAAACAAAAATTCCAGACACTCCTAACTGCAACATCCATTTCCAAACTAATGGTCCACTGCTTCCCTATCAGGGCTCATGCTTAGTTTAAATTGGGTTATTGAGTATTTTATCAAACATGTCTGGAGCTTTTCCTAATGCCCATGCTTTGAACCTTTCTTCTCATACTTTTTACTTCTTATCTGGGTGCATGATTTGCATTTTGTACAGTCTTCATCTGCCTTACGCATTGAGATTTTAAATAGACAGACTACATCTTAACCTCTGTGTGTCTCAGTAATCTGAAATATCTTATAAGTGGCAAATGCTTAATAAATGTTTCTTCAATGCAGTGTTATCTATATAATCTCATTTTGGTGAGTATTGCTATATCTTTACAATGAGGCAGGATGTATATAAATTTCAACTGGTTTAATAGCTCACTTCAACTACCCTTAGCATTCTTCTCATTATTTAAAAAATAATCGTGTTGCAGACATGAATTTGAAATGTTACAAACTTACATATGTAATGACGTAATGCTATTTCTCTAGAACTAAAATTATATTAGTGCAAATTCCCTTGCTGGAATATCTTCCATATCTTCTGTGTGGCTTCTACATGGCCTTATCTCTTTTCTAATCCTTTCTTTCTTCTTATTTCTTCTTCTTCTTTTTCTCAATTAGCGTTAGTCTTGTCAGAGACATGCTATTTTAGAACTCATCCACACTTTCATGAAATGTTTGGAAATAATGATTTTCACATTATTGATACATTCCCCTACTTTTACTATTATTATGTGAAAATTTCTCAGAGGCATGTATATTTAGTAAACAGTGCTTGCACATGTTTAGAATTCTGAGAGGTAAAGTTAGAACTTTAGGACACAATACATGAACAGGACTGCTACTGCCCGAGATTTGGAGGGCACGACAGGAATGCCCCTCTCCTCTTCGTCACCTTCACACTTGGCACTGTCCTCACATGCAGAGAACATTCAAAAAAAGAGCAGTTACATTGAACTGCTCAGAGCATTTAAAAAATAGTAGGCTGACGGGCTATGCTCACATTTTTGCTACACTGACTTGCTGAGTTCTAAACTCAACCTTGACCATTTCATGCCTGGTTTATAACACCTGCTCCAATGAACAGCAGCTGGGTAATAACTTACAAAAACATCAGTTGAATTAGAAAGCAGTGAATCTTTGGACTCTCCCCATTATGTGCTTAAAGGTTTTTAAGAAAACCAAGCCTAGCACACAATTGCCATTAGGACCTCAATTAATAAGCGTACTATAGGAGGGTACAAAAGAGTTAAATATATGTTTTTACTTGTAAACTGGTAATGTCTTAAATAAGTGTGAATGCTTCAGGTCAGAAATCATGTTTTTCCTTTAATGGAGATGTGAATTCATAACTTACATAGTGATGTAAATATGACAGCTACATAACATCGGTTGAAATTACTAGGCTACGTTTTGGTTACAAAAAGCAGCACTTTATGCAAAGAGTGAAAAAGAAAAATCAACACATCAAGTATAGTCTATATTAATTACAACACATTGTACCTAATTGTGTGACTAATAAGTGCAGTGTCATCGCTAAAAAATAATCACCCCTCTCAATTTAGCCAAAACAATGCAAAATATTATGTAACTGACCTGTTCAACAAGCTCTTGTGAACTTTTCCTTGAAGATGTAAGGTAGAGAAGTGTTTCAAAGGAGCTTACACTTGAACTTCAAAGGAAATGAAATCACCCATTCTGGTTTATATTCTGAAAGCTACAGCATTTATTACTCTCACACACTGGATTTTTCAATTACTTCCCTTGTCTGCTCTCATCCCTCCAAAGAACATATTCCACAGACTATTTCTGAATATTCTGAAATCCTTATTTCTGAAATGTCAACATGGGCAGCTGAAAAAACTTGGCCACATCTAGGAGACAGGTCACACAGATGCTCACCCAACTTTGCTATCGACTAAGTAAATTTTGTCAATGTTCTTCTTCATTTGTGTTTCAGGATTTTCACCCAAATGATGAGGTAGATGGATTCGGGAATTTCTGTTGTTCTTTGCAACTCAAAAGTTATGATTGTTTTCAATCTCTTAAACCTGGAAAGGTAGCTAGGAAATAGTACTTAACCAAAATACTGACTTCTATTGGTTTTGATAGAAAAAGAATCAAGTGTGGAATTATTTTGAAACAACTTACTTAACCTAAGAAATACAAGCGATGTTAGAGACTGCTACATTTTCTACGAACATCCATCCACCCCTCTGAGTTTGAGCTTAGGACATACCCACAGCTGGAGACCACATCTCATGGTCTCTGTGGCAACTGGATGTGGCCCTGTGACAAAATGCTTGCCAATGGAATTGGAGCAGCATGGATATGACCACTGTTTCTGGGTTAGGTCACTGATAAAGGAATATATATGCATGTCTTGCCCCTTCCTTCTACGAGCTGGGAGCTGCTGAGAATTTTTAGAGCAGCTGCCTTGAACCAGAGAAGAAAATCTATAGCCTGAATAGCCTTCATTGGGATGTGCCTTGAGAGAAAAAAATTTTCCATTTTTTTAAGCAACTGAGTATTAAAATTTTTTTACACCAGTTAAGCTGCTATGCTAATACAGGCAATCACAAGGAAAAACAAAAATAGAAAATTATTTAGAATAATTAGCAGTTTCTAATCAAAATTCAATATCTCAGATATAGTAATTTAATACCCAATGGCTATCTGTCTATGGATCTATCATTTATCTATTCCTTTTCTGAGGAAACAAACTTACTAGACAAAAACGAATGCATACAGAATTAACAGAATGACCTAGAAATTGTGGGGCTTCTAGAGGAATGCTGGGGATATGCCAGACTCACTGAGAACCGCACTACATCTTTCTGTAAGCCTCTGATTTATAACGCCAAGAGCAATGGCCCAGCAGACACAGATTCAGCCAAAATCCCAGCTCGTCCATCTGGGCACGTCACAAAACCACAAGAGCCCCAGTTTTGTCATTTATAAATTAGAAACTCTGAAAAACTGTTGCCCAATTCACAGTGCTGTGATAAGGGGGAAATAAACTTATGTCTGCTAAAGTTAATTGGAAATTGTCATTTTAGAGCCGGGCTTCTCACATGGGATTGAGTAGCAGAATCATCTGGAGGGCTTGTGGGGCCCCAACCCAGAGATTCTGACTCACTGGGTCTGGGCTGGGGCCTGAGAATTTGCATTTCTAACTCTTCCTTATTCTTGCTTTGGTTTGTTTTTGTTTTCCTAGCTTCTTAAGGTGGTAGAGTAGGTTACTGACTTGAAATCTTGCTTATTTTTTAATATAGTTGTTTGTATTTATAAATTTCCCTCTTAGCACTGCCTATGTTTATAACTGTAATGTCTACTTGACAGATTGACACTTTTTTTTTTTTTTTTTTTTTTTTGCGGTACGCGGGCTTCTCACTGTTGTGGCCTCTCCCGTTGCGGAGCACAGGCTCCGGGCGCGCAGGCTCAGCGGCCATGGCTCACGGGCCCAGCCGCTCCGCGGCATGTGGGATCTTCCCGGACCAGGGCACGAACCCGTGTCCCCTGCATCGGCAGGCGGACTCTCAACCACTGCGCCACCAGGGAAGCCCCGACACTTTTATCCTTATAAAATTTCCATCCTTGTCTATAGTATCAGTTTTTGTCTCAAAGTCCAGCTATTGTGGCTGGTACAAGCATAGCCACTTCCAGTTCTTCTGATATTCACATTTGTAGTATTTCCTTTCCATCTTTATTCTTTCTACCTGGTTGTTTTTTTCTTTTTTAATTAATTTATTTTTTAACATCTTTATTGGAGTATAATTGCTTTACAATGGTGTGTTAGTTTCTGCTCTATAACAAAGTGAATCAGCTATATGTATACATACATCCCCATATCCCCTCCCTCTTGTGTCTCCCTCCCCTCTTCCCTATCCCACCCCTCTAGGTGGTCACAAAGCACCGAGCTGATATCCCTGTGCTCTGCGGCTGCTTCCCACTAGCTAGCTATTTTACGTTTGGTGGTGTATATATGTCCATGCCACTCTCTCACTTCGTCCCAGCTTACCCTCCCCCTCCCCATGTCCTCAAGTCCATTCTCTACATCTGTGTCTTTATTCCTGTCCTGCCCCTAGGTTCATCAGAACCATTTTTTGTTAGATTCCATATATGTTAGCATATGGTATTTGTTTTTCTCTTTCTGACTTACTTCACTCTGTATGACAGACTCTAGGTCCATCCACCTCACTACAAATAACTCAATTTCGTTTCATTTTATGGCTGAGTAATATTCCACTGTATATATGTGCCACAAAGGGCTGTTCTGCTGGACACAGAATTCTTGGTTAACTAGTATTTTTCTTTCAGTTCTTGGAATATGTCATCCTACTGCCTTTCGGCCTCCACAGTTTCTGGAGAAAAATCGAACTATTAATCTTTTGAATATCCTTTATACCTGATGAGTTGTTTCTTGCTTGTTGCTTTTAATAGTCTTTTTGTGTTTTGACCATTTGATTTTATGATGTGTTAGGTGTGGATCTCTTTAAGTTTATCAACCTGGAGATCACTGTGCTACTTACATGGAATGTTAATGGTTTTCATCAAATTTGGGAAAGTTCTGGCCACTTTTCTTCAAATGTCTGCTCTGCCCTCTTCTCTCCTCTCTTGTTGGAGCTCCTATTATGCCAATGCTGGTACACTGACCACAGGCCTCTGAGGCTCTGTTTATTTCTTGTTTTAGTCCCTTTTTTCCCTGTTTCTCAAACTAGATAATCTCAACTGACCTGTCTTTGAGTTCACTAAATGTTTTTCTTCTACATGCTCAAATTTGGTGTTGAGTCCTAAACTTTTTCATTTCAGATATTGTACTTTTAACTCTGGAATTTCTATTTGGATCTTTTATCCAAAAATTTCCATATCTTTATTGACATGTTTTAGATGTGATTTCCTTTAGTTATATAAAGATATTTTAAATTGCTGATTTAAAATTTTCCCTTGTAAAAGGCAAAGGTCTAAGGCATGAGTTTATTTAGGACCCTTTCTATAGATTATTATTTCTGTGTGTAAACCTCATTTTCTTTGCATGTTTCATATTTTTTTGTTGTTGAAAACTAGACATTTTAAATAATATAATGTGGCTACTCAAGAAATCAGATTCACCTCTCTCCCCAGGGTTTGTTGTTCTTTCTGTTAGTTTAGTGAATTTCTGAACTAATTCTGGGAAGTCTGTGTTCTTTGTTGTGTGCAGCCCCTGAAGACTCTGCTTGGTTAGCTTAGTGGTCAGCTGATTATTGGCCAGTTTTCCTCACACACCTAGAACCATAAAGCCTCCCTGTCTGTACCATAGAGTCCTGTGTGCATGGTGGGGCACCTTCAACATCAGACAGCTTAAAATTCTGCCTTCGTCCTCACTTTCTACTTGTGCAGAGCTTTGGGTTCAGCCAGAGGTGAGGCATCAGAGCATTCTCAGGTCTTTCTTGATCATCTGCACAGCCCTGAGCATGCACATGGCATTTTGTGTGGACAAGGCCTTCTAGATTTCCAGGTCTCTGTCAGAACTTTTCAAAGTTCCTAGGGACATCTCCTTCCCTAGCTTTTCCTTTTAAGTTTTATGGTTAGCTTATTGTTTGCTCCCAACTGTTACCTCAGTGTCAGGCAGCTGCAGTGTTAACAACTGCTGCTAATTGTTTTGAACAATGCCCTTAAGGAAAAGGCTGTTCCTCTGGGTGAATACTAAGTCAGGTCAAATAATTGACAGGCCTTGAAAGCAGGTTTTCCAGGGCACTATCAGGTCAAATAATAACACTGCTCTGAGAATGGGACTTTGAAAGACATTCAGCTCTGTTTTTACTCCTCTAGAGGGGGTTTCTTTCCTAGTTTTCAAGGATACCATGTTGCTGGAGAGGGGGGATGGAAATAAAGCACATTAAAATGCTGCAAAACCCACTTTTTTTTTTACAGAGATTCAGCTGTCCTTCTTGAAAACAAAATGGTCCCCAGATTATCATAAGCCTTTGGTTAATTTCCAGACACCTGAAAATGTTGATTCTGTCAAGCTTTGCCACTGTCCTCAAGTCTTCTGTGAAGGAGATAACTTTTATAGGTCCTTACTCCACCATTCCTGATGACATAATTTAACAAGTAAAATTTGTATATCTGTGTTCACAAGTTAGCTCTTGAAACCAACAGTTTAGATATAAAATAGTGTAGCATTTCATAAGGGTACGTAAATTTGAATACAAGGTCAAATGAGGAATGGGAAAATACGAGATTTTCTCCTGATGATAAATAATAATTAGACACCTTCCTTCATGAAACTCACTACTATTTCTGGTAATGTATACATTTTAGCAGCATAGTTATCTAGGTTAAATTTCTAGGACTTAGTTGAAGCATGTCTCAACTACTAGCTGTATCGGACATTGAAACGTTTCAAGATCGCATTCTACTCAAGTGTTAGTTTAAACCTCCACCAAGGAAGCCATGAATAAATGTAGATCACATATGCTGGTTGAGTAATTGCATTTTAAACACAGAATGATTTCGATGACACCATCCTGTATTTAGCCTGAACACCTTACTTTTCCCAGGAACTCACTCCTCATGTTGTTAAGTATACCTTTCTGAATGTATTTACTTTATAAAAAGGAAGGATTTGATTTCATTTCCAATTTCACAGTCACACTACTGCTTCAAGTTATTTCACATCACTGGCAATATTTGGACAATAGAGGCATCATTTTAAGATACTTGAACCTTATTCTACACTCCTGAATTCTGTTCGTTCCCCCATTACATCAACCTTATTTCATAAGTTCCTCTGCATATACATTCTGAAATAATTTTCTTATGATGTGCTGACATAGTCTGAGATTTTATATTGTGCTCAATTTAAGTAGTTCATATTCCCTGGAACCACTTTTAGCTGTAGCACTCATTGTCCTTCTTATCAGCAAGCTGCAGACTTGGTCCCAATGTTCCTGTTGAAAATTATATTCTCTGGTTAAGAAATATTCCATCTCCTTTGGAAATTTAGAGGATACCTGTGAGGTTTTGGACTTTAGAAAAAAATCTTTATACTGTCTTAGTGGTTTCAGTCCCCAACTGGATGTCATGAAATTTTAATTACAGCCTAAAACTATATGTTTTGTTTCTTTATGCTACTCCATTGAAGACTGACAATTTAACACAATTCTTTACTATTGTCATTTTACAATTTATTTCTTATTTCTATATCACAAGATGGCATATATAAAATAATTTGACTTTTTTTGTGATAGGACATTTCTATGGGATTTTTAGAAAGACAAATACATTTCATTATTAAACCTTTCTTATAAGAAACTCCATATTTGCAGACTGTGTGGTATGTAGTGCCAATCATACTGGTTGAACGTAGGTTACAGAGTGTTTTAATGCAGACAGTAATTTATTACGCCTTATTCTCTTCTTTAATTTCCACTTTTTCTCTTTCCCTTTACGTGGGTCCTTTCAATCAGGTTTTAAACAGATTCGATTCTATCTCATTCTTGAAAGAAAACAATGGGGAAAAAACAGAACCCTTTTATATACTACATTCGGTTCCACACTCCCACTCCAAAAGCTGTGTTTTTACCTTCATCTCAATAGCCACACTTCTTAAAAACCATCAACATTCAGTGCCTGTGTTCATACATTTCCCGTGGTCAGGCACAAACTGCAATCCCGCTCGCTGTACCCTCACCATTTCACAGAAACCGCTCTCACTGACCTCCCCTAAGCACCCAACTTTCTTAAAGCAATTCCCTCCCTTGGCTTCTGGGACAACCAATTTCCTGACTGCCAACCAGCTACTTCACCTACTTTCCAAAATCCTCTTCCGTTGGCCATGTAAGAAAGTCTATGTTCATCAGAGTTTTGCCCCATATTCTCTTTATAGCCTCCTCACCCTACATGAAGACTTGATGCCTTCTATTACTATTTACATGAAGACAGACACAAAGACTGTAATGCATGTC
The DNA here is from genome assembly GCF_964165515.1 of Mesoplodon bidens. Classification (NCBI taxonomy): domain Eukaryota; kingdom Metazoa; phylum Chordata; class Mammalia; order Artiodactyla; family Ziphiidae; genus Mesoplodon; species Mesoplodon bidens. Next base: position 31,709,071 of record NC_138181.1, on the reverse strand, counting down.
CAGATCTCTCTCCCGAGCCCACAAGCCATCCCCACTTGGTATCACATAGGCTTGCACATCATATACTCAAAGGGTCATTTCCTTTCCAAACCTGATTCATTCCCCCTGCCATGTTAAAAATTTCAATAACTACCACCTAAGTATCTAATAATCTATGGTAATAATATCTTGGGTAACTACTTTATTTCCTCTCCCTCCTTCAACACACCTAACAAATTAATCACCATGACTTGTTTTTTTTGGCTTTTTTTTTTTTTTTTTTTTTTTTGCGGTACACGGGCCTCTCACTGTTGTGGCCTCTCCCGTTGCAGAGCACAGGCTCCGGATGCGCAGGCTCAGCGGCCATGGCTCACGGGCCCAGCCGCTCCGCGGCATGTGGGATCTTCCCAGACCAGGGCACGAACCCGTGTCCCCTGCATCGGCAGGCGGACTCTCAACCACTGAGCCACCAGGGAAGCCCCATGCCTAGTAATCTTTTATAGCATGTCAATGACTGTGAATTTTACTTTGTTGTTGGCTGTATATTTTGGTATTCCTATAAATATTCTTGAGCCTTGTTAGAGAACGCATTTAAATTACTTGCAATGAGTTTGATCCTTGCTGTTATCGCTTTTAATATTTCTTTAGGCATTACCAGAGCAGAATTTAGTCTAGGGATAGTTATTCCCCAGCACTGAGCCAAGGCTGGTCTGTGCATTCTACTTAATGCCCCATGAATTAAGCAGTCTTCCAATGTGGCTGGGGGGAGCAGGCACTGTCCTCAGCCCTGTGTTAGTGCCGAATCACTACTGTTCACACTCAGTCCTTCAGGTGGTTCTTACTCTGGCTTTCAGTACTTTTCTCACATGCATGTGCTTTACCGCCTTCAGCTGAACTTTCCAAAGGACCATCTGCAGAGCTGCATATTTCTTTCTCCCTGTACCTTTCTCCCCTCCTTTGCTCGGTTCTGTGAACTTTAGCTGCCTTGTTCTCTTTGGACTCTCAGCTCTGCCCAGTTCCTCCCTCCCTGCGCTATGGGCTGGAGACTCACTCAAGTCGGCTCCTGGGGTGACCATACGGCCCAACTGATTTGTTTCCCATCCCTCAGGGATCACTGACCTATATTGCCTGGCATCCAGTGTCTTGAAAGCTCATGTTTCATATTATTTTGCAAAAAATATTCATATATTTTGTGGTATTTGGCTTGCCTGATTTAATTTGGAGACTGCCATTAGCTTCTTGATCACCTATCATTGATGTTTTTATTTTTGGTGGAACAAATTTAATAATACCCATGTTGCTGACCCAACGCTTTAGCACTAGGGATGCTACGTTTTACTACCCCACCCCCGACTCCTCTGGCTCAGGTCCCCTGGCAGCAGCAGCAGAAGTCAGACTGTGATTCAGGCCCAGTAATCACCTGAAGCAAACCCACGGGAAGTTCTGGAATTAAAATGGCCTTTCATAATTGCCTACGGTTGCAGGCTACCCAAGCCTTTATACTTCCATATTGATCAACAGCAGATGTGAAGGAAGGAAGGTATTTCTAGAGAATGTGGCCTAGAGAAAGTTCACAATTCTGTAGATTTTAAAGGGTTTTTTTCATAAATATCTTTTATTGAATGCCAGCACCATTGTCATATGGTAAAGATGGCATTCCACATATATTTTCAAATGGATTTTCAGTATTCTAAATGATCTTTATTTGATTCCTAAAAGGAATTGTTCAATTATATTTTTAAGCAGCACGTATTATTATGATTACCAAGTGACTTTATGTATGTTGATAAATAGGAACTTCTTCCAATAATGAAATAAGGTAAAGGTCCATCTTGAGGCAAAATCACTAATAATTATTGAGTTTTACATAGCAGGTACTTTTCCATTTGTTACTTTTATTAGCCCATTTGACCTTCAAAACAATAGAAACTAGTATACTATTAGTTTGCTCACTTTACAAAGGAAGAAGCTGAGTAATGGATGGATTACTTACTTGGCCCATGGTTATATAGCTGGACTTTGAATCCACAGTGGATTCCAGAGCCCATGATCCCAAATACAACTCTCTGTTGCCTCTAAATTTCCTTTAAATATGCCAGTTCTTCCTGAAATCAATGTTCTAAATACATATTAACTTATGGTCGCATGTATAGCATATTAATAGAATTCTCTTAATTTAGACTAATACTGAAATAAGGTATTGGGTAGCCATCAATAGACTAAATATTTTCACAGAAATTGAACCTCTAGAAGAATATAAAGAAAAACCATGTTTTTCTTTTAAAAAAAAAACAGTAATATGCTAGATAAATAGATCATTTAATTCAGGGCTTTTTCAAAATGAATTTACAATTCATTTATTTCCAAGGAATTTAATTTTTCCCTAAATAGAGTCAATTTGTAAAAGTAAAAAAATACTTCACTATCTACAGTTATTGGTTAAAATAAATATGGTAGACTTCACATACCTGCAATTAAAGGAAATAATTTTTGTTTTAAACATATCTACTTGAAGGGTTTTGTACTCTGTTGCTCAAAAAATTTATTTGTGACAGAGATGATATTGAAAACGTTGATAAAAATCCATTTTGACTCATAGAGTTTAAAACTACCATATACTTGTGTACGGTAAAATGAATTGCCACTCAAAATAACATGTCAGAGAGAAAAATGGCATTTGCCCACAAAATCAATCTCTGGTGCAATCAGTTTTTTTTTTTACTATTATGATTTATTGAGAGCATAGAGACTCAACTTCAATACCCACAACAACTTAAATTTAGATTCTTGGGGACTTACAAAAACAAAAAATCCAGCTAAATTTAAAGAAAAATCTCGACTCTATTTTATTTACCAATAAATACTTACTATGATATGGCACATTGGAATGATCTAATGTAATTAAGTATTAAGGAGGATAATTACACTATGGGGTGTGTATGTGTGTGTGTGTGTGTGTGTGTGTACAAACAGAAGATGTTTTCTTTCAGTGCTACATTTTAAAAAGTATCTAGTCTCATAATGATAATAGATTATTTTAAGGAATAATTACCATTTTTGGAAATGCTTTTGTTTTCAAAGTTTACATTTTGAATGGGTATTTTTAAAGGGTAAGTGGATATAGAAATTCATGGCGGTTTTTCCATTCCGAGTTTGAATGTTACTGACTCTGTGATTTAGCTGCCTTTGGAGAGTCCTCTCCTACACTGGTAGACTGTGAGTTTCTCAAGGGCGAAAAGCTTATTTTCCTCCTCTCCCTGTACCCTGAGCCTGTCTCCGTGGCTGGTTTATAGTAGTGGCTCACTTATCCATTGACAAAGTAATTGAATCACACTTCCTAGAGAATGCCTTGTTATTTTTTTATATTAAAACGTTAATTTTTTTTATCATTTATGGTATGATAATTACATTTTTAAAGTATGACCCAATCTTTTCCATTTTTAAAGTGTTTTTAATGACGCCTGTTATTCTTCAGTAAAAGGAGCAAGGTCAGACACTAGGACTTACATTTGAACAGACACGGTAACTACCTGCTGTCCAGATGGGGTGAAGCAGGGGTGGGGCATGTGTTCAAGGCCTGGAAAGCAGTCTGTGGTGGTGACCGGGCAGCACCTGTGGGCAGTTATCCAGTTCAGTGTCTACCTCAGTCTCAAAACAAAGGCATCTGAGGTTCCTAACCCAAATTACAAAAGGAAGGACCGTGAGCTACAAGGCCTGTTGTTCTAACAATCAAAGTAAACTCCGGAGTGACACTGTGAAACTGTAAAGTTTAAAATGGTGGCGAGGAAAGGCCCAGAGGGATCTCCTGAGCAGGATCAAGGCGGGTGGATAGAGCGCGTGCAGTGCTTCTCTTGAGCCTCAACACAGTGCATGTTTGCAAGGGGCCAATTGTACATTGTGGAGCTGAGAGCAAAGCAGACAAGACATTTCAGGAACTTAAAACTAAGGAAATCAAGTGTCTTATCTGAAATATCATATAACGAAGATTCAGCAGAAATAAAAGAACTGAGTGGGCTGAGTGTGTGTGTGCAGGTGGCACTTAGTTTTTCGGTTTCACTTGGATAGTTTGGGGAGCAGAGTCAGTGTAAAAAGGCCCAAGTAAGTGCCTATGAAACCACTGGAAAAGGAACTCATGCATCGGGGAGGGGTATTTCTTATGTTCTGTACATTACAAGAGAACAACACATGACACTTCAGGGATGCCGTCAGTCTGCAGGGCTGAACGCACAGATGCCCTTCTGAGAATCCGGGAGGCACCTGTCACTTAATAGTCATGGGTCAATACTCCGATACTAAACAGCCAGTATTAGGCTTTAAACACTAGAATAGATAGATGAAGCTAACCAGTTGATAATTTACTGAAAGGACAGTGCAAAGAAATAACACTGCAAACGCAGGAAATAAAGACCTTGGAGGGGCCGGGAAACAAAACAGCCCCAGAAGGCAGAGAGGAGGAAGTAATGAACACTCATCGGCCAGCAGGGCCGGTCTCAGTCTACAAGGGCTCTTCATTCTGCAATTAAACGTCAGGAGACAGGGGCTGACTGTCCTAGCCAGGTGCCAGTGCTGACGCTGACAGGGCCGCATGCCACGGGGCGGGTGACTCCCTAAAGGCACACTAAGTCACTGTAATCACAAGAACTCCGAGACCTGGATGCCAGGAAAGAAAGCGAAAGGACAACCATTAAAATATCATTATTCTTAATGCCTAGCACTTCCTCTCGAGCCTGGAAACTAACATAATCCCCAACTAAAACAAAGCAAAACAACAAAACAATAAAAAAGCAATAGCTATTATTTTGCTGATTCTTAGCATTGCTTTGTTAGTTTGGAAATCTACACTCAGATGATAAATCATGATTCAATTATAAATCAACAATGACAAGAAGATCCTAGAAGCAATCAGAAGAAAACAACCAAAAAGGACTTTAAAAAAGGACACACACCTCTGATTTCACAATAGGTAATCGAACCAGAGTCAAAACAAATTTTCAGAGAACAGTGTTTTGCAGGAAACATTTTTTGATCAAAGAGCAATTAAGAACTTCCAGATTCAGTTCACTGTGTTGAAAGCTTGGAGGTTGTCACTCATGTTCCTGCAACAGCAAGAAGCTGGACAACTGAAATCCCACGTCTTTTCCTACATCCATCAGAGAGCTGAGGTCACAAAGAAAACCGCCACCCTGAATTCTGGAGAGACAGGCAAACCCAGAGGATCTGCTTTCATGGAGCAGAAGTTGCTGGAGCCGTAAGCTGGTAGGAACATTTAAATGCAACCTGCATTCTGGTTGGTGGAAAATCAAATGAATCCCAGGCTGCAGCAGTCGAGAACCCTTCATCATGCAGCTGCCCAGCGTCTCTGCTTCCAGGGGTTCCGCTCTCCACATGTGCACATCTGTATTAGCAGACGCTCAGGAAGACCCAAATGCAGATCCTGGAGCTCTTTTCTCTGTATAGCTTCCTTCACTCCAGACCTCTGCCTGCCAACCACCAGCTGCCTCAGAATCCTTCAGCCTGACCCATCTCCTAAACTTAATGAGCCTGCTTTGCCCAGACTGCCCTCCACTCTCTTTCACCCTTTGGAATGTGCTACTGGCACAATGGCATAGAGTCGAAATCACACAGGATGTAGCCTTTTCAGATTGGCTTCTTACACTCAGCAATACACATTTACGTTTCCTCCATGACTTTTCATGGCTTGATGGCCTAGGGTTTTACAGTGGTGCGGAGGTAGGGCTTGGGAGAGAGCTACCCTGCGTGAGGGGCTTGCTTGGTCTGAATCTCCCACTGGAACCCAAAGAGGGAGCCCTCAGGCTTCCCATCAACTTGTGCAAATACAGGGCAGAAAGAGAAGAGGGAAGGGTGAGATTTGAGAGCTGTCAGGAGTCAAACATCAAAAATGAAGTCAGGCTACTCACTGCAATTATCTAATCACATAATTCAGTAATTCATAGATGCACTAATTCATGTGACAAAAAATTACTGGGCAGTACATTAAGTCATATACTGGAATTGTAATGGAGTGAGGCCCTCTGGGTTCTCAGCACAGATCCCCCCATGTCCTCCACCTGCCTCTTGTCTGTAGAAAAACTTCAGCCAAAGAGTAAATTTAATCAGAAAAATGAGAAAATGCAGAAACAAAGGAAAAAAGTCAAACAAGACAAAATAATAATAGTCATTAAACAAAGTCAGGAACCGTTAGTTCCTCCTCAAGGGCTATAGTTAATATTCTGAGTCATGTCCTTTGAGCTCTTTTATAAATACTGAAACCCACACCAGGTGGACAAAGTTAACTACATGATGACCAGACTGTAGCCATAATATAAGCTGCTCCATCGTACACAATTCTGAGAACTAGCTTCAAGGAGATGGGAACAAACTGACTCTGGAATTGAAGACTAACTCTACTTACACCAATCAGTGTGATGCTGATCAGATGACCGCATGACCAATTTCAAGATGACTGTCAGAGCTGACTGTGTTGTTTCTTCCTCCCCCGATACACCCCGGAGACTCTTCTTTAAGAGCTCTTGCCCCCTGATTGGCAGGCTGGGAGCTGGTTCTTTGGGACATGAGTCCACCTTCTCCCCAGGAATGCTGGCTTCCTCAGTAAAGGTATCTTTCTTTTAACCCACCATATTTCTCTCAGTATTGGATTCTTGAGCGAAGAGCAGCTGAACCTGAGTTTGGTAACAGGATGATGGCCATAACTGGCAAGATGAAACCCCTGCTATCGTGATGCTTACGGTATAGGGTCATGTTTCCCAAACTTTCAGTTGCCTAGTAATTAAATGGGTAGCTTGTTAGAAATGCTCATTATCAGGCCATCCTCCTGAGATCTGGATAGGGCTTAGACATATGCAGAATCATCCCCAGATGAGTTGTCCATGGATCTCAGTTTAAAATAAGCTTAGTCTAGTCCATTTCTAGCCAGCATGACAATTGTCAGGAGAGTTATAACTTCCTCTATGAAGTATTGCAAGTGTTTCATTATGAGAGAAACTGCATCCTGTTTTTCCCGGAATAATACAGGATTTTGCCTCTGATCTTATGTCCCATCCAGTTTACCACTTGTCTCAAATGAGTTCTAATTGGACAATAAGTTCTTCATTACCATAAGTCTTGTGCAAACCTCTGGACAGCAGTGTAGCTGAGTAACAGAGCATAGGTTTTGAGTCAGACACCCTGGGTTTTTAGTGCATCTCAGCCACTTGGTCGCTGTATGATCTTGTGCAGACTACTAGTCATTAGCTATTAGTTCCCATGTCTCTAAAATGGGGGTAAGAATAGACCCCCAGTCTCAAAGGAGTGCTGTCCAGACTGAATGAGCTTCCGTATATAAAGAGCTCTGCTCACGTCTAGCGTGTCAGGAGCACTCAGTTAAGGTCTGTCATCATCAGTCATCATTATCTCCCTAGTGCAGCATGTGGGGCCGGGAGCAGCTGTGGTAGGTCTGCCAGCAAGATGGCATGTAGGAACTGGAGGCTCGTTTCATTAAGTTCATGCTTTCTCTTTTCTTTAACGACATCCCAGAATAGCTTAAATTTAAATGAGTATGATGCTTTTTCTAAGTATTAAGAGTATCCCACTAACTTATTGCTTTATTTTGAACTTCTATAAACCAATTTTTGTTACTCTCATTAGCCAGTCATAATGATAATTTTTTAATAAGTACCGTGCTCTGTGGGAAAGTAATGCGACTTTCCCCTCTCAGTCTGACAGAAACTACAAGGAACTAATCAAAGGAGACATCCAAAGTAACGTATGTTTTCTTTTCCAATAATTTTAAATGCTCAAAGGGTTATTAGCATCTCTGTATCCCTAAATTCTCAGATAGTGTTATTATCACATACTGAGACAAGAGATAACTAGAAATATGAAATTTTACTTTAATATTGTTAAAACAGTTGGTGAGTCAACTTTCTGCCAATCATTAAGATTTTTCTTCTAATGCAGCATCTTTAAGCTTGTGCCCTTGAGTTGTGTAATAAAATACTAGATTTAACCTAAAATGGTGAGGTGCATATATTTGTTTACACTGGGAAGAGCAGCCCACAGTCCCTTTGCGGCTGTAATTGTTAAGGCCAACAGCTGGGAGATGTAGGCACCTTGTTTTATGAGAAAGTGTGGGCCGAAGACAAGAAAACAGCACCAGCAGCTGCTGGATCCCCTCTCGCCTGGTGTAATCAAACAGTGCTAATCAAACACAACATTGTAAACCAACTATACTTCAATAAAAAAATTAATTAATTTTTAAAAAGTTTTAATCAGACAGACAATGAATTAGGCTCTGTTTCTCTTCTGAAATCCACTGTGGGAAATAAAGAACTCAGCTACTCATTTTCTGGTTTCTTGTAGATCAGTGCAAATGGAAGGAATCTTGTCAGCTCAAGTGTTGGGGGGAGGGATGGAGTAAGAGTTTGGGATTAGCAGAGGCAAACTAGTTATATAGGATGGATAAACAACAAGGTCTTACTAGCACAGGGAACTATATTCAATACCCTGTGATAAACCATAATGGAGAAGAATATGAAAAAGAATATGCATGTATAATCAAGTCACTTTGCTGTATAGCAGAAATTAACACAACACTGTAAATCAACTATACTTCAATAAAATTTTTTTAAAAAAGAAAATAATTAGAAGCGCCTATTCTCCATCGACTTCACAGCCTTGACAAGAAAGCCATAACGCTCACTTTGGGAAAACGTCAAACCATTAAAAAACCAGTCAATTAAAATGCAGGCTGTTGACATGACTTTATTACTCCAAGATGATTAAGTTTTATGTGTTGCTATGTCACTGATTTTGGAAGACTGTGGTACACAAGATAGAGATACTTCTCACCTGGGGGTCTGAGCTGCCTTACATATTACATGTTACATATTATTACACACTACACATTAAATATCACACATTACATGTTACATATTACACATTACTTATCACACTACATGTTACACATAACACATTCACATTACGTATTACAATAGGCCTGCCTCTCAGCTTACTTTAACTTAAGTGTAATTCTTCTAGGCACGGTGCTACTTTTTATAACTGTGCATTTATACTGTTTAGTGTTTTTGATTCATTTACAAGTGTGATGTTGCATAACAAGATCATAAGAGGGTTTTGAGCTCTGCTAGAAAATGTTCAATACATAAAACAGTTCATACTGGCTTTAAAGAGCCAGATCCCATCAGAAAATGTCAGACGTATTGACAGCTAGTTGTGCCCTGTGTACAAAGCTCATCCAACGAACGTTTCATTTTGTACAGAATCCTTCCAATGAATATACTCTGCGATATCCTTCACCTACAAGGGGATTTTATGTTTAAATTTCAGTTGTCATCATGACAGATGGATGTGTCTTGATAATCAACAGTTTATATAATCTTATCATGTCATTCAGTTGTATTTTAACAGTAGTGGTGAACAAGCCTGCAAAAACAGGTCCAATGTTTCTCAAAAGGATATGGGCTCAAACTCCACCTCAAGAAAATGACCCACATACATCTTTTCATCTGAGCCACAGTTCTGCATGTAACCTGGTATCTTTGTATCCCTCTTCATTTTGGAAACTTCCCTCGACTTTCTCTTCTTATCAGTGTCCACTGGAACCTTCGTATCTCTCACTTCCACTACTCTGTTAACTGTTCCTTTTCACATTTCCCAAATTCACTCTTAAACAATAATTTAGATTTAAGACTTGACCTTCATCACGCCGATTTCTATTCTTCAGATTATCCACTGCCTTTTGGTTTTGTTGAGATTTCATTGAAAATAAATTTTTTAATGAAGATTATCTTGTAATCTGATATTTGCTGATAACATACATACCAGGTAACGATTCTGATCTTCATAAAGTTGACAGTTCCACCTGTTGCTTCCCATGACTCTCCGAGGCAGCTTCAAGCTCTAGCTTAGCACCAAAGCCAGTTCTTTGTGGTCCACACCTGCTGACCTCAGCTTCAACATTTGCCCTCATACCATCCACACGATGTGCTTCTCGTTCTCATGTTGCCTCCCAAGCCTTTTGCAACCACTTCCCTTGCACCAGAGACCCCTCACGCTCCCTTGTCTATCTTCTATCTAACCCTCCCCGCTCAGAGCTCAGCACTCCTGAGGATGTTCCCGACGGGCCCGTGTCTGCACTCCCAGCTGACTCCTGGCTCACCTCAAAGCACTCCTCTCACTGCACCAAAATCACCATCTACTTCTCCAACTCTTCTCTTCCTAATGGATTCCTTGGGGGCAGAAACCTTGTGCCAAACACTTTTTTTTTCTATTCCCAGTGGCTGGCACAGCACTTGCCCCCAATGTGTGCTTGATTCATTTGCTGAATGAACTCCCCATGAGCCCTGAATGATCAAATGGAGACGGCTGAGTGGTTGTGATAATCACCTGACATTTCTCTTTCCCTATGTGTAATTAAGCAATGTTGATATCCGTGGTAATAAAGACTCAACATCCATTTTAGACTGTCATTTAGCTTTTGATTTATTTTCTCTCTCTGTTTAATTTTTTTTTTCTGCCATTTCATGACCATCTAAGGAGTGGAAGGAAAAGTGTTTTCTGAACTGAACTAACCTCTGTAGCCCTGTTTCCCAGTCCTATTCGTTCAACATCTTCGCCAGCAAAAAGGCTGCAAATTGCCGATTCCTCTCTGCAGCGGCAGCTAAGCTGTAACACCTCCTATTTTCAGCAGGGGAATTGTCTTTCCATTATTTCTTCATTGCCTGTCCAGTGCAAATGATATGATTCATTATCATTATGTCATCTGCAGCACAATGATATGATGGGAACCAAATGAGAAGACACTGTTTCTTGTCAAAACTGCAAATTGTAACATGTAGTTCTTTGACTCTCAGCTATGCACTGTACTTAACATCTGAAAATTAGTATTTTAAAAGATTTCTTTCCCTCATCTTGTTATGTTAGAGAATATAAGAATGTTAAGATGTTAGGTTAAGTTGTAGTTTTTGTTTTTTTTTTTTTAAAGGGCTCTTTATTTTTTTTAGTAATTTATTTATTTATTTTTGCTGTGTTGGGTCTTCGTTTCTGTGCGAGGGCTTTCTCTAGTTGTGGCAAGCGGGGGCCACTCTTCATCGCGGTGCGCGGGCCTTTCACTATCACGGCCTCTCTTGCTGCGGAGCACAGGCTCCAGACGCGCAGGCTCAGTAGCTGTGGCTCACGGGCCCAGTTGCTCCGTGGCATGTGGGATCCTCCCAGACCAGGGCTCGAACCCGTGTCCCCCGCATTAGCAGGCAGACTCTCAACCACCGCGCCACCAGGGAAGCCCTAAGTTGTAGTTTATTTGATGAAATCTTAATAATTTTTCCATTGGGTAGGTTCAGAAAACAGAAAGAAAACAAAACAAAACGGACCCAATGTATAAATTTCCCATAATTGTGTTGAGACCATTGCCCAATAGCAAATTCTGCTGTATTAGAATTCACAACACTTGATGAGGAGTCCCATTTTCTAGGGTGGATGGACAATGTTTACAAATGGAAAGTCTAGTCTTTTTCTGTACATCCTTTCCAAGATGAGTGAAGTGTACCCAGTGATGGAATAAGACTAAACAGGACTACAGGGAGGCAGAGTCCAGGAAGCCCACGGGGAGAAGAATGGTATTGTTTCTAAGAGTAAAGACCCCATTTTAATTCAAGTCCTAAAGACTGTTTTTCAACCTATTGATTCCCAAAGTTCAGGCAAACTTCTTCTCAAGAAAGTTCATTGCTTTCCTTGTCAGGTTTACACAAACACATAGAGGTGTTCTGTGAGTCTTAAATACACTTCTAGCAGTCATACACTCAAGACAGGACAGATGTCCTTTCTAAACATCTAACTTCTCAAAATACGTCTACTCCATTAAGTGGTGAACTCAGTGCACCCTGAGCCCCGCCAGTTACTCAACTGGACAGAAAGGGGGTAAACATGTCAGCCAAAACTCTGCTGGAGCCTTGTCATGGAATTGAAATGAAAACAAAACATTAAAATATTAATGTTAAAAACTGTCTTTACTGATTAAATACTGTCATCTTTATACTGTTCACAAGTCTTGCTATTAGTATTGACTAAGGTAATGAGAGGTCATCTCTCTAACCCAGTCCCCGACTTCCTGGGTACGTAACATACACATACATGCCTAAGAATGAGATTTTAGAATATCAAGAGAGCTAGCTGTATGGTTTCTTCAGTCTCCAGGCTTCAGAAAAGTGGAAAGGCAATAGATCCCAAGAAACCAGTGTCCCAGGGGGATACTAGAAAGAGAAGTTCCTCTGGATTCAGTCAAAGCTGTGTCCAAATAGGAGCTCTATCTCTTTGTACATATGTAATATAACCTCTGTGTTTCTGTCTGTTAAGGTCAGATAACAACCCACCTTGGAAAATAATTGTGAGGATTATAAAGGATTAATGCATGTGAAGCATTTGAGGCAAATTTACTCCACTTCTGTTTGGTTTCTTCTTATTTAGCACAGATATTTTATATGAGCACAGCCTTAACGCTGGGAGAGAACGGAGGGTCCCTGTTATCTAACCACCCTGCACACACTCTTCTTCCCCCAGGGGCACCGCACATGTTAGCGTTCATGGTACCAAGGAGAAACCCATCATCCTTTGTATTTGCAAATCTTCTTTTAAATTAGCTAAGAATTATTTAAAAGTATGTAAAATCGTAATGGGGCAGCTTATCCTTACATTTCAAAGTATTAAGTTTTCAGCAATGCGTCCCTCAGTGTTTCAGTGAATTAAATGAGCCTTGTGGTTTTCTCTCATCTGGATAAAGGAAAGATCAGGTTTGGGAGGGATTTTCCCAGAAATGCTGGCATACTGGGATCAGCATTCTAAGCCTTCACTTTTGTGTCTTTAGCTCATTTCACTGGAAACTTCTCTCTTCTACAAACATTATTTCTCTTGTTGTAACTAAAGGGAGCTGCAGAGTGATGCTAGTTTACTGCATAAGAAAAGCATCTTTATTATATTAGCACAACAGCACCAGAATGATCTATTATAAATCTATTACTACTAAGGAAAATAAATCCTCAAATAGTGAAAGACGAAACTGCCCATAAAATTTTTCTCAGATTAAAAATATTTTTCTGAACACTTGGGGATCTTTTTTCCATATTCTTTATAGAATGTTAAAATTTTTTTCTTGGGTCCTAAATTTATTACTGCAAGTGTTTTCGGGTGATTATTTTTTTATTTAGTAAAGTATATACATACATAAAATTTACCATTTTTAGATGTACAATTCAGTGGCGTTAGTATATTCAAAATGTCCTGCAATCGTCACCACTATTCATTTCCAGGATCTCCTCATCCTCCAAAAGAGAAACTCTGTACCCATTAAACAGTAACTATCTGTTTACCCACACCCACCCCAGCTCCCTGCAAGTTCTATGCTACTTTCTGTCTCTGTGAACTTTACTACTCCAGGAGCCTCTTGTACATCATACAATATTTATCCTTTCACTTCTGGCTTTTTTCACTTAGCATACTGTCTTCCAGGTTTATCCATATTGTAGCATGTGTCAGAATTTTCTTTTCAGGCTGAATAATATCCCATTATTATTGAGATAAACCACTTTTGTTTATCCATCATCTGTCAATGGACACCTGGATCGTTTTCACCTTTTGGCTACCACGGATGATATACAGTTACTTTTCAATGTCACTGGATAATCCAAGTCCTTATAATTCAGGAATTCAAACAGTTCGTTACATTAAATCACTTATTAATTGAGAAAGAAACAAACTCCTTGACCTCTATGAAGTCTTCGTCCACGATCCTTTGCTAAAATCCTCACATGTGATGCTGGGGAGACAGCCGGGAAACACGGGAACCACAGTCTACTCCCTTCACCCCAATGTCCTTTTCTCTTACAGCAAAAGCACTTTATAGCTTTTGGATTCTTCTTCATCTCCACAGAGCCTCTGCACACTTATAAGTTCAGGATCTCATTTTTACATGTGGAGGAACTAAGAGAGGGTGCCTTACTAGCTTGTTTGAGATTTTGCATGAATTGCAGGTTTAATTCTCTTCCTACCCCCATCCTCAGACCCTCCAACCCGTGTGGATCTCACCCCTGATGCCAATTTGCTAAACACCCAGTACACTCTTTACAGGCATAAATTAACCATTCATTCACCTTTTATCTACCTTGTAAAGAAAGATATATGTTTTGGCAACAAGGGATCTACAAAGAAACACCATCCCTACTCAGAAAAGTGTAATCTAATGGATGGGCAAGAGGGTGTCCCTGTCACCTCTGATCTTCCACAGCATTTACCAAAATGTCTTTCACACACACACAAAAAGATAGATAAATATTTATGAAATTAAATTGTTGAATGAAACAAATTAGGAAATATATAAGAATACTGTTCCTATCCTTGTTTTCTAACTCAGAGAAATGACTCACTGCAGAGTGCTCAGGCTGGTTAAAATGGGGTGAATCGTCTTAAAAGGAGCCCAGATAATGTTGAAATTATGTGCAGTATGAAAGCCTGTGCCCTACTTAACAGTAAGGAGAGTTAGTGTGCTTGAGTTCTCCAACAGGTCACGCTCGCAGTTCTATGTTTCTGTGGACCACCGAACAGGGAAGCAATAAAAGGAGGTGAATGTTGGGGAGAACTAGGTTAAAATATGAGTGTCCCGGGCTAGAGGTATAATGCAGATGCTCTTAATTCTGTGAAAATGTAATGACTTTTTTCAAGGGAAATCACATAAGTTACAGTACGTAGAATTGTGTTTCTACATAATCCTGGTTAGACAGCAATGCTTCCCATGCTTCTGTTACTGTTGGTGAGGTGACCACACGTAGTCAGGAGGGTACGGAACCGGGCACGGCTGCGCGTGACGTTTTACGTGCTGGCTTATTGTACTTTCCCTACCTCAGTTGAGCCAAAAATATCACATAGTTGAAAAAGACACCCTGAGTTTAAACAAATGTGGGAAAACAAAGATGTAATGTTCATTTTTCTTTCTTTGGGCAATAAATAAAATAGGCAGTTAAGATATTTTTGTTTATACAGGTAAACAAAGCCTTGCTGAATAATACAGCAAAGAATACCTGCTACTCACGACTGTGAGCTGAAATTGTTCAGCATGCAGTCATAAGTTCCCAAACAAGGATGTGCCCCCTGCCATACAGACCTGGACAGAACAAGAGATACAGGAGGCACCGAGAGCAAGAACCCAGGACCAGGAAGAAGAAACCAGCTCTACCAGAGTTACAGTTCTATTATTATATAAGGCTTTTATAACTTCTTTACTTACCCTGGCATGGAAATTCATATTAGAACCCTGTTAAACCATATTTAACAATTTATACCCAAGGTCCACATATTTAAGCACTTAGCACACTTAAGTTAAAGGAGATGGTTATCGTTCTTGTTAGACCCTTTCAAGTTCAGGGAAGGAACCATGTTGACCATTGTATCTCCTGCACCTCTCACAGGCCACAGGAGGAGATGGATGCATATTTACTGGGTAACAACATGGATCTCAGTGGACCTCACACATAAGGCTCATGACATGTATCTCATGACATGTGATAATTAAATGACATGACATATATGAAAATGCCAGCCCAATAATGGGCACAAAAAGGTCACTTTGTACACAAACCCTCATGGAATCTAAAATTAAACGTCAGGTGCAAGGGTCCTGTGGTTGAGAGCCAAGTGCATTGGTTAGTCTCTCCCTGATACTAATTAGCTTCAGCAGACTGTTATAAATTGCTCCAGTGTTTTGCTGCTGTTTCTCATGTTTGAAATTCTTTGGGTCTTTGTGAAGAACAAGATGGCAGATGTGAAAATGCACTGGAGAAGTAGGGCAGCCTCCAGAAAGCAAGGAAGCAAGGCATTGTCACTTAAAGCATGAAGGAAATTAGCATATGTTCCTATTTCAACTTGAAAAGTCTCATCTCAGTGACTTCTATTAGCAGTGCTTATTTGACTCAAAGAAAAGGGGTCTGGTCCCTGTGGGATATTAAGTATTTATAAAAGACATTCTTCCTCACACAAGCCAATCAAGATCATTGCTGCTTATTATCTCGTTAACTTCAAAATAACTATATTCCTTTGTGGGTTTAATGTATATGTCAATGCACTTTTGCTTTTTCATAAGAAAAGTCTTCTTTTGTAAGAGAAGGTATATTTATCATGTTTCATTAAATGTTGTCTTCGATGAATAAAATATGACTTTGTTCCCATTTAAACTCAGTGAGATGGTTCCAGGGAAGTCTTCTCAAAGCAAGTGACAGAACTTGAGGTCTGGAAGATTCGTTATGCCTAACTAGGTCAAGGAGTATGTTCTGGGGAAGGGGTAAGAGAGCATTCCAAAGAAAAGAGCAGGTACGAAGACTCCATAACAGGGAACAGCGTAACTTGTTCAATACACTGAGAGAGGGACTCCTTGACTGTAAAATGAGAGCAAAGCCAGGAACAGCAGTGGGTGGAAATGAGGCTGGAGACAGGGTTCGGGTCTATTTGGGGCCATATTAAAAATGTTAATATTAATCTGGTGATCAGTCAGGGTGATTGAAGGATAAAAGGGAATGGGAAATGGTGAGATTTCCACTGGATGTGGAGGATGGCAAGAGAGAATAGGAAACCAAGCTGGTTTCAGAAGCCCTACAGAGACAGATGTTAATAGTTTGCTGACTAATCTGTGGAAATGGAGAGACTAGAATCCATTAGACAGTGAAAAGGCACAATGGAAAGTCGCTTGCAATGAACTGGGTATCGTGGCTGCCATGACAGAGATGGTCTGCCAGATCAGATGACCATGATCTGGTGTGTGGGGAAGTGAGCCACTAACAGTAAACCCCGCAGAGGACCTGGATGGGAGGGAAGGTCAGGCATGTGGCTGTGAACAGGGTACTTTGTTTTTGTGTTTTGGGGGGCTACATTGGGTCTTTGTTGCTGCACACGGGCTTTCTCTAGTTGTGGTGAGCTGGGGCTACTCTTCGTTGCGGTGCGCAGGCTTCTCATTGCCACGGCCTCTCTTGTTGTGGAGCATGGGCTTTAGAGCACAGGCTCGGTCGTTGTGGCACACAGGCTTAGCTGCTCCGCGGCATGTGGGATCTTCCCGGACCGGGGCACGAACCCGTGTCCCCTGCATCGGCAGGCAGACTCAACCACTGCGCCACCAGGGGAGCCCAGGAGAAGTTTCTTGGAGAGAGTGGATTTGATATAAGGAAGGACCAAAACGTAACCAAACATGAAAGTAGAGAGTGGGGACTTTTGTCCTGCAGTGGTTCAGGGTCCTTTAAACGGCAGCACTCCATTTAAAGGGGGGCTGGAGAGGGCACGGGTGACTCCAGAGCCCAGGTCTGGCGGGGGGGCACAGCAGGGAGATGGCACCTGCAGGGGAGGTCGGCCTGGCAGCTCAGACCTGACCCAGTGGGTGCCACAGGCAAGGCAAGAGGACAGCCGCAGAAAACACACCCGCGAGAGGCTCTCTCTTGCCATGACACTGCCACTTGAGAAGCTGCAAAGTCTTTACCCTGCCCTTGAAGCTATGCCACCAAGAGTCTCAAAAAAAGAGTCACCAGGAAACTTGTGGAGGTGATGGATCTGTAAATTACCCTGATGATGGTGATGGTCTCACTGAGGTAGGCATATGTCCAAACTCATCACATTGTGTACAGTAGATATGTGCAGTTTTTAAATATCAACCATATCTCAAAAAGGATGTTAAAAGGAAGCATATTCTGAGCCCAGCATCTGACACATAAAAATAATGACAACTTCAAGACAGACAACTTTCATCAACATTCAGTTACTGGGCATGGATTCATTCCGTAGAGTCAATCTGTCCATTTGAACTGATTATAATTATTCGGTCAGTGTTTAGGAGGGAGAAAGCCTTATTTTCTGTATGTTTCTGATTAAAAATAAGTTAGTTTAAACTGACTTATTACCAATAAGATATTAGGTAATAATCATACTGGAAATATGTACTGAATTTGATGCCGGTAGCTCATTTGCTTTGTTTCAGTGAAAAAAAAAAATCTCCCACAACAACAATAAAACCCTGTAATTCGCTTCAAAATATCTGACAGAAAATCTGGACTCTCCCTAGATAACTGAATGATTATAGCCATGAGGATTTACAGATGCTAGCAACTGGGTAGCATAGGATCAGAAGTAATTATCGACATGTTTTTCTCACGTGCTGTCTCCCGTTAAAATGCAATTTGTCAGGCTTCCCTGGTGGCGCAGTGGTTGAGAGTCCGCCTGCCAAGGTAGGGGATACGGGTTCGTGCCCCGGTCTGGGAAGATCCCGCATGCCGCAGAGCGGCTGGGCCCGTGAGCCATGGCCACTGAGCCTGCGCGTCCGGAGCCCGTGCTCCGCAATGGGAGAGGCCACAACAGTGAGAGGCCCACGTACCGCAAAAAAAAAAAAAATGCAATTTGTCAAATTGGAGAGTTTCTAATGCCTGAAATTATGTTTCATTGCCAAAGCTCTTTAAAAAAATCAGATGCCCTATTGTCTTGTCAACAATAAGAAAATCCATATTTTTGTCAAATTTTTGCAGTGAAAACTGCCAGGTATCTGCTGAAAGCATAACATACCTATTTGTGGTCTTAATTTATACTTTACAACTAATACTGGTCATATTTTTCATGGATTTAAATAGGCATCATTAAGAACATTAAGAGAAACTTAACATATTTAATAATATATTTGCCTTATTTCCCTGACCTACCTGCTTTGCTCACATTGAGTGGAGAAGTGCATACCTTGTTACATAATATTAGATATCAAATATCTTTATTTTAATGCTGCTTATATGGTTTTAATAACTAGGTTTTAAATAGAACTATTATACTTCTGTGACCACTGAAGTATCAAATAATTCTAGAATATCCTCCCCTTATTCCTCTTAGTCAATTTCTTATTTAAAACATCCAGTTTATTTCACTGAGTCCAAGTAGATGATTTCTAAAAAAATTTTTTTAATTTGTTTATTTTAGATCAGAAATAGTTTGTGAAGATTACTTAGTGCTGGTATTTCTAAGTGGAAGGACTCCTGCTCTAGTTATGGGTCATTTCAAGTATACTTGACTCTGAGATTCAATGGCACAAAATCCTTCTTTAAAGGAATAATGGTCCATAGCACAGAACATTTTAAGTTTTGTAAAATACAACTTATGCAAAATACAACGCTATGTGAAAGACAAACTTATTGTGATGCATGATGTTTTGTAAAAAATCTCTTTTTATGCCACATTCACTTAGGAGGAAATGTTTTGTTAAGATGAGTTCCTATCTTTTTGCTTCTGAGGAACCTATCTCATCTGGTTCTTCAAAAACCAAAAAACTTCAAGAGGTCACACACCATAGCAAGAACAAGTAGAGGCCGTCCCACAAAGGATGACCACAAATGGTGGTCTGAGCTACCTGTGTAGGGATCCGATTATATTTATTCCACTACTAATGCACGTTGTGATGATACAGAGAGATTAGTTGAGAAGAACTGAACTGACAAACATATAATTAATGACACAAATATTAAGCATGTATATTTAAAAAGCGATAATGTCGCTTTATAATTAGGGTGTGACCAAAGTTAACTAGCAGTCCTTCTGCACTATGAGTAGTGAAACACTCAGTTGGGAAGGGTAAGGGGAAGGGGAGGGAGGTACCATTACTGAGTGTGACTCTGTACCAGGCAACGTGCAGAGGTAAGTTCGTGGCATCTTCTAAACAGCCTTGGCCATGTGCATCATTATCTCAGTTTTATCAATGAGGAAATATCAACTTAAAAAGATTTAATACTTTGTCAAATAGAAAGTGAGAAAACTGTTTGAACATAGATTGAAAACAAGTCCATGTCTTTGTCCACTGCACTGTATTACAGCTCTCCTGATGTCTTCCTGATTCGAATTTTATTCTGATTCCTTCAAGTCTTATACCTAAACTGACCCTTAGTTGTTTCATATTTGACACAATAATTGCATAGTCATGACATTCTTCATAATCATCCCAAGTTACTGACTTTTTAAAATTTTTATTTATTTATTTATTTATTTATTGAACTATAGTTGATTTACAACGTTGTGTTACTTTCAGGTGTACAGCAAAGTGATTCAGTTATACATACATATGTATCTATTTTTTCAGATTCTTTTCCCGTATAGGTTACTACAAAATATTGAGTATAGTTCCCTGTGCTGTACAATAGGTCCTTGTTGGTTATCTATTTTATATACAGCTGTGTGTATATGTTAATCCCAAACTCCTAATTTATCCTTCCCCCTCCTTCCCCTTTGGTAACCATAAGTTTGTTTTCTATGTCTGTGGGTCTATTTCTGTTTTGTATATAAGTTCGTCTGTATCATTTTTTTTTAGGTTCCACATTAAGTGATACCATATGTTATTAACTTTTCTGCCTCAAATTTGTGGAGTTTCTTCACCAGCAATGACATGGCTTTGAGTATTTTCTTTCATATTTGCCACTTCATCGATTTATGCAAATGCTTAAGCAGCAAGGATTTTGATTTTGTTCCACAGAAATGCTCATTTAAAATACCTTCTATTTGGGGCTTCCCTGGTGGCGCAGTGGTTGAGAGTCTGCCTGCCGATGCAGGGGACATGGGTTTGAGCCCCGGTCCGGAAAGATCCCACATGCCGCAGAGCGGCTGGGCCCATGAGCCATGGCCGCTGAGCCTGCACGTCCGGAGCCTGTGCTCCGCAACGGGAGAGGCCACAACGGGGAGAGGCCCGTGTACCGCAAAAAAAAAAAAAAAAAAAACCCATAAAATACCTTCTATTTGGAATCTTCCATAACTTGTTCCTTTGCCTGAACTTCTAGAGATTTTGTGCACTTCTCTGGTTTTAAAAAGGCTTCAGTAAAATATCTCAATCATTACTTAAAAGATTTTCAACTATCTAATTATTCATTCAAAAACTTCATTTCCAGCATCTGGATACTATGGTATATATCACTGTATGCCAAGCAGATGCAGACATGAAAAAACATTGGGTCACTGCTCTCAAGAAAGTTACCATCTTTTGAGGGTACATTGACATGAAAATGTGTGATATGTAAAAGAGAAAACACACAATTCTGTGAAAGCTCACAGCAACAAGCTACCCTAGCTTTGGTAGTCATCCAATTCCTATCTGAGTAAGAGCTACCTGGGGGCCTGGGAAGGGAAGTGCATTCAGGGAGAGGAAGATGGTTGAAGTTCTGAAGATAAAGGAAGGCAAGGCACACTTGGGGAGGGTTGAAGAAGCTTGGCATGTGTGGTATAGAGAAAGGGAAGAAAGGACAAAGATAAGATTTAGAAGAGAATATTTGATTATGAAATGTCTTGTGACTCAGATGTGCGGATTTTAACATATTTTCCCAGAAGTCTATAAGAAACCTTTTAGGAGTTTCGAACAAGGGGATATCACAGTTAATTTGCATTTTTAAAACATCACCCTGGCTGCAGTGTTGAGAGTAAACTGGGGAGCAGATAAAGAGGCAGATACGAATGCAGAAAAGCCACTTGGACACGCATGCATGCGTCTGGTTGGGAAATGATGGTGGCACGGATATGAGGGCTGGAGAAAGATGGACAGAGCTAATCATATTTTGGATGTAGAACAAGATTTGGTGATACGTTGTCATGATGGCAGAGAGGTAGTGGTCAAGATTGAGAGCTTGGTGCTGTTGGTTAGGAGAAGTGATTCTAGAAGAGGAAAAATCAGGGGGGCAATGTTTCATTTATGTACATATTAGGATAAGGACCTTTTGAACCACCTGAGTAGGCTGTCTGGAACACAGTGAGCCAGATAAGTACTGGCATCAAGAAAGAGAATGGAAGAGACCTACATCATGCCCTGTATCAACTGCGGTACCTTTCTACAGTTTAAATCTACCCTAATTTTGGCAACTGTAGAAACAAACAAAAACCTCTGACATCAAAACACCACCTTGCCTTTAGACTCTAAACTAAAACAATTGATGAGCAGCAATATTTTTAGGATAAAAGCTAAGTTGCTATAATAAATGAGATGGAAGTTTGCTTCTCTCTTCCCCAGCTCTGTAGAGGCAGCTGGGGCCCAGGACAGGGCAGATATGCTCCCAGAGTTCAGAGGCCTAGGCTCTTTCTGTCTCGTGCTCAGCATCACCAACAATGAACTGTCTCAGCTCTACCTCCAAGTTACAATTTCTGGGAAAAATGTAAGATTGAAGGGAAAAAAATAAATCCTTTTTAAACAAGTGAGAAATTTGATTATTACATTTCTACTTTAATTTCAATTTCATTTCTACCACGTTTTTGGTAAATTTACCAGTGAGACTGTGTGGTCCTGGGCTTTTCTCTGCTGGGAGGATTTTGATTCCTGATGCAATCTGCTGACTAGTTATAAATTTATTCAGATTTTATATTTCATTGTGATTCAGTCTTAGCAGGTTTTTGTGTTTCTAGGAATTTATCCAGTTCATCTAGGTTATCTAATCTGTTGGTGTACAATTGTTTACAGTACTCTCTTTAATCCTTATAATTTCTATAAAATTAGTACTTATTTCTCCACTTTCATGTTTTTATTTTAGTTATTTGAGTGTTCTTCCTGTTTTTCTTAGTCAATCTCACTAAAGGCTTGTAATTTTCAAAGAATCAACTCTTGTTTTGTTGATTTTCTCTATTACTTTTCCATTCTCTTACTTATCTCTGCTCTAACCCTCATCATCTCCTTTCTTATTCTAGCTTTGGGCTGATTTGTGAGAATTTAGCTAGACGGCAGTTGGCCCTCCTGGCCAGCTAGATGCTAACCCTGCTGTGCAAGGGAGGGCAGTGGACGTCTGCAGGGCACCCATCAGCCCACCTCCTACCCCAAACGCAGCTCCCTAAGCACTGGGCTCTGCGTTCTCCCATGACGTCTAGATTCTGAACCCATGAGGAGGTGTCATGTCTCTTCGTGTTTTATGTATTCATACATTAAGGT
The DNA here is from genome assembly GCF_964165515.1 of Mesoplodon bidens. Taxonomy (NCBI): domain Eukaryota; kingdom Metazoa; phylum Chordata; class Mammalia; order Artiodactyla; family Ziphiidae; genus Mesoplodon; species Mesoplodon bidens. The sequence continues at coordinate 31,686,132 of NC_138181.1, read as the reverse complement.
GTTAATGCATCTAACAGCACAATACATGCTGAGGTGCACCTTGGCGAGAGGTCAGAGTGCCTGCTGTGCAGAGTTTACCATCTAGTGGAGAGGCAGCAAGAACCAATTAAACAAGCAAAGAGATGAGGAGTTACAAACGTCCTGAGTCATGCTGAACACAGTCAGGGTCCAGAGATAAATAACAGAGACAGGCCAGGAGAAGCCACCTCTAAAGACTGAAACTCACATTGAAAACTGTTGTTTCCTCACAGTGCGGAAGAGAACCAAGACAGGAGGATAAAGACTGAAATCGGCTATTGGCAGAGGGGCCAAGGATGGACACGTGCATTATGAGAGTGGATGGAGATGAGAGAAAGAGAGCTCGTCGATACCCTAGAGTGCAGGAATTGATGAAAAAATAGCTCAGGGTTGGAGGAAGAGTACCCTTATGGTCGCAAAGGTGGCAAAGAAGTTATTGCATTACAGTGACTCCATGGATGTGCCTTTTTATTTGCACACAAACTATTACCTGGGAAAAGAGATTCTCCAATGTCTGCTTCCAAACTATTACGCTTTTCTCTACTGACATCATACCAGTTTGAATGGTCTCCTCTCCTTTTCCGTACCCTCATGAAAAGGTGACTCACGTAAGAAACCCATTTCTAGAGACTTAAGCCTGCCGTCTCACGTTAGAAATCCAGGGGCTAGGAGCGCACTGAAGTGACCGAGACCTACTAAGGTTTAGGACCTAGAGAATAGAGAAAGAGAATATATTCAATACAATTGTTCTATTTAATGTAATATTTATATTTAGTCTATTTATACTACTATATTAGTATTATAGTATTATAATATATAGTATATTAAATATACTAAATATATATCTATAAATCTGATGATCAGCAAAATGAGATGTCAGAAGTCAATGAAATATATCATTATGTTGAAACTACTTTCTCCCATCAGATAGGCAAACTTTTAATCTACAAAAATAAAACGTTGAAGATGCAAGACTTATCATACCCTACAGGTTGCAGTGGAAACTGGATAGCCATTTTAGAGTGAAATTTGGCAGTGCCTAACTACATTGAAATGTGCACACCCAGCCCTCCCCCAATAAATCTGATTCTAAGTATATGCCCTAGAGAAAAACCTCATATATTTGCACAAGAAGACAGGCACAAGGCACTCCTTGAATTGAAGAAAGATTTCAAAAATAGCACTCCTTTAATTGAAGAAATATTTGAAAAAAAGCACTCTGTTAATTGGAGAAATATTTGAAAGAAAGCAAAATGCCTTCTGGGATGGTGAGTGAAATATAAAATATGTAAGTTCATATGGCAGAATACAATGCATAGCAATTAAAAATATGAAATGGCTCCATAAATACCAATCTAGAAAATACCAAGATGCCATTAAGCTTTGGTTCAATAAAAAGACTCGTTTCGGGTTTCCCTGGTGGCGCAGTGGTTGAGAGTCCGCCTGCCGATGCAGGGGATGAGGGTTCGTGCCCCGGTCCGGGAGGATCCCACATGCCGCGAAGCGGCTGGGCCCGTGAGCGGCCGCTGAGCCTGCGTGTCCAGAGCCTGTGCTCCGCAACGGGAGAGGCCACAACAGTGAGAGGCCCGTGTACCGCAAAAAGAAAAAAAAAAAAAAAAAAAAAAAAAAGACTCGTTTCAGTAAGACATGTATAGAGTGATAACACCTTGGTAAAATTTTAATAAAATATGCAAAATGATTATCGATACATACATGCACACATACACACATAGATGCATAGATGGACTCAAGTGTCTTAGTGTCTTGGCTTCTTGCAAAAAAATAGACTACAGGAGTGAGACTTTGACACTAATTTGTGATTGTTATTCAAGCAACGTGGTATATTATCTTTTTTTCTCTATCAAATTATCTTTTTCTCTATCAGGTCTTAAAAGGGCCATCATTTGTTACTGCTTGCTGTCCATCCAAAATCCCAGCGAGACAAAACCTCCACTACTTTTTCTTTCAAGCATGGTCACCATCATTCCAACTGAAACAACATTTTGAAATGTCAAAGAACTCATCAGCCTCACAGCATTTAGCACTGATCCAGCCCAATATATATGATAAGTCATAAACATTGTGTGCCAGCCAGAGCCACAGAAATTGGAAAACTGGACACCTGAGGAGATTACTGAAACTGAAGTTACCCTTTAGTGGTCAGAGAACAACAAAAACAATAATACAGTATTTGATGGCAAACTTTTAGTGTCAGATAATCCAAGATTCACCACTAAATTGAGTTTCTTTCTTTCTAGTGCTTTCACTCCAGGTACTGAAATATACTCTACAGAAAACCTATTTCTTGAGGAATTTTGGATTTCAAAAAATCTAAACACCATAGTAAGAATTCTGTGCGCCACAGATTAGCAAATAATTCCTACAAAAGTTCAAGAGCTTGCCACCCGAGTGAAATTTCTAGAGTCCATTACATGTTTAGATACGTTTCCCAAGGTGAAGTACAAATGCCTGCACCTGGACCCTCCAACACCAAGAAACGGGCACAATGCCTAACAGAAATATTTGACTTTTGGAGACAAAACTATATATAATCATTTGGGTATGCTATTCCAAATCTTTAAAGGACTGGCATTTTTTAATGGGGTCTAGCACAGGAGATTATCCCAAAGCTCCTGGCACTCTCACACTGCTCTGCCCCTGGGACCATATTCCAGGGTGCATCCAACGGCTCCTGGCAGATGGGAAAGTGTATGCTGTAGGTGAATCGTGGCACAGAATTTCATGAATTTCAAGCAAAGTCTTGCCCTCCTATGCAGAAAACCATCCTATTTTTAACAAATAGCACCTGGCATGTTTCTGGCTCCTCACAGAGACTGACTGTTTGACCATGGGCCACCAAGGGAGCCTGAGCTGCCCCTCAGGAATTATATCTTGCTGATCCACTACGATAGACAGCATAATGCCCCATCCCCAAAGATGTCCATGCCCTAAACCCCCCAACCTGTGGATACGTTATTTGCCACAGCAAAAGGGACTTTGCAGATGGGACTAAATTAAGGAATTTGAGATGAGAAGATTATCCTGAATTATCTGAGTGATCCCAATGGAATCACAAAGGGTGCCTATAAAGTATAATCAGGAGTGACAGTTAGGGAAGGAGATGGAAGGATGGAAGCAGAGTTCAGCAAGCCAGAGAGAGATGTGAAGGTGATTCACTGCTGGCTTTGAAGATGGAGGAAGGGGCCACCGGACAAGGAGAACAGGTACTGAGCAACTGTGGATCGACCTTCATTGGCTCATGTTGGACCACGGTTTCCCAGAGTCCACACTCTTTGCTTTTCTTGAAACTGTGGTTAGCTCCAATATTCTCCAGATCCCAGCACTTACAGGCACCTGGTTTTGACAGCCAGTATGATTTCTAACATCAGGAGACTCCTGATGGCCCCATGGAAGCTGTGTGATCAAAATGCCCAGGAGCTATTTTCAACCATTAGATAATTGTAATACAATTCAAGTTAAAAGTTAATAGATCATTTGCTCCACTTAGAGACTTTAAGTATTTATGATTCTCAGTAATACATTTTATGACCAGACAGCATGAAAATATTTTAAGATAGTCCTCAACATACAAAAATCTCACTTTAATGCATTTATATAATCATGACATAAACCCTTTAAGTAGGAATAATTATCTTTCTCTTGCACACAAGGAAACTGGACCAGGGGAGAATGACTTCAAGGAACAGAGTAGCGGCAGAGCCAGCACTCAAACACAGGGCTTCTGATTATGTGTGTGTCCTTTTATAAAGCAATGGATTCAGCAGTTATTCTGGTCAGTCTTCAAAATTTGCAAATTTCTCCCTCCTTTGCTTTTATCTGATATCTTTTTGTTTGTTTGTTTGTTTGTTTTGTTTTTTAGTGCAAGTTCAATTTTACCTTTGTGCAAAAAATACAGCCAAGAATGTGGTAGGGGCTTCCCTGGTGGCGCAGTGGTTGAGAGTCCGCCTGCCGATGCAGGGGACACGGGTTCGTGCCCCGGTCTGGGAGGATCCCACGTGCCGCGGAGCAGCTGGGCCCGTGAGCCATGGCTGGTGAGCCTGTGCGTCCGGAGCCTGTGCTCTGCAACGGGAGAGGCCACAACAGTGAGAGGCCCATGTAACGCAAAAAAAAAAAAAAAAAAAAGAATGTGGTAGTATTATGTACTCAAAATACAGAGGTCGTATGGTAGTTCTATTTTTTTAAAGGAAACTCCATACTGTTCTGTTCCGTTTTTTAAGGAACCTCCATACTGTTCTCCATAGTGGTTGTATCAACTAACATTCCCACCAACAGTGCAAGAGGGTTTCCTTTTCTCCACATCCTCTCCAGCATTTATTGTTTGTAGATTCTTTGATGATGGTCATGCTGACCGGTGTGAGATGATATCTCATTGTAGTTTTGATTTGCATTTCTCTAATGATTAATGATGTTTAGCATTCTTTCATATGTTTGTTGGCAATCTGTATATCTTCTTTGGAGAAATGTTATTTAGGTCTTCTGCCCATTTTTGGATTGGGTTGTTTGTTTTTTTGATATTGAGCTGCATGAGCTGCTTGTAAATTTTGGAGATTAATCCTTTGTCAGTTGCTTCATTTGCAAATATTTTCTCCCATTCTGAGGGTTGTCTTTTTGTCTTATTTATGGTTTCCTTTGCTGTGCAAAAGCTTTGAAGTTTCATTAGGTCCCATTTGTTTATCTTTGTTTTTATTTCCATTTCTCTAGGAGGTGGGTCAAAAAGGATACAACCCAGCAATCCCACTACTGGGCATATACCCTGAGAAAACCATCATTCAAAAAGAGTCATGTACCACAATGTTCACTGCAGCTATATTTACAATAGCCAGGACAAGGAAGCAACCTAAGTGTCCATCAACAGATGAATGGATAAAGAAGATGTGGCACATATATACAATGGAATATTACTCAGCCACAAAAAGAAACGAAATTGAGTTATTTGTAGTGAGGTGGATGGACCTAGAGTCTGTCATACAAAGTGAAGTAAGTCAGAAAGAGAAAAACAAATACCGTATGCTAACACATATATATGGAATCTAAAAAAAAAAAAAAAGGTCATGAAGAACCTAGGGGCAAGACAGGAATAAAGACGCAGACCTACTAGAGAATGGACTTGAGGATACGGGGAGGGGGAAGGGTAAGCTGGGACAAAGTGAGAGAGTGGCATGGACATATATACACTACCAAATGCAATATAGATAGCTAGTGGGAAGCAGCCGCATAGCACAGGGAGATCAGCCTGGTGCTTTGTGACCACCTAGAGGGGTGGGATAGAGAGGGTGGGAGGTAGACGCAAGAGGGAAGAGATATGGGTATGTGTGTATATGTATAGCTGATTCACTTTGTTACAGAGCAGAAACTAACACACCATTGTAAAGCAATGAGACTCCAATAAAGATGTTAAAAAATACAATACAGAGGAGTAGAGTCACTGGATCAACTGTTAGAAAAACCTGGCTGCGTCATATAGTTTTTTGTGTGTGTGTGTGTGTCATGTCTTTTTTTAAATATTTATTTATTTACTTTTTTGGTTGCACCGGGTCTTAGTTGTGGCAGGCAGGCTCCTTAGTTGTGGCATTCTAACTCTTAGTTTCAGCATGCATGGGGGATCCAGTTCCCTGACCAGGGATCAAACCCAGGAGCCCTGCATTGGGAGCACGGAGCCTTATCCACTGCACCACCAAGGAAGTCCCATGTGTCATATATTATTTACCTAGTAAAATATTTGGAACTATAATCCAAAGTGGCATTAAAAGAAGTTTTGATAAAAATTTTAAAATCACTGACTCTATAAAACATTGTTCTATGCATTTCCCACATTTCAGAGCTTTGAAAAACTCATTCAAGATTATTTTGAGTTTTAAGCAAAAAATTTAAATAAAGAAGGTGCTTGGGTTCTGAAGATAATAAGAAATGAAGTAAATAAAAATATAACTGATTAGTGTGTATGCTACTGCTTAATGCCTAGGAGATGTTCCATCAATGTCTGTTGAACAATTTGAACTGCATGTAGAAGCAACAATTAGGGAGATGCAAGAGGGAAGAGATATGGGGATATGTATATGTATAGCTGATTCACTTTGTTATAAAGCAGAAACTAACACACCATTGTAAAGCAATTATATACTCCAATAAAGACATTTAAAAAAATAAAATTCCATTATATAAAAAAGGAAACAATTAAATACATGTACAAAATTGTGTTAACATAACAATGTGACAAAGGAAGTATAACGTGGGTGGAAATTAAAGAAATCCTGTTATAATATTGCTTATTATTAAAGTCATTTGTCACTGATTTTCTTCCCTAATATTTCTCTTTTCAGCATGTTCTAGTGCCTCCTGCAAAAACTAAGGATTAATCCTGCACTATTTCCCTAAACTGTTTTGATTCTGAAAGCAAAGAATGGCACTTTTTCAGGTAATATGTACCTACTTTGTTGAGTCTATTCCTGAACAAATCAATGGAAAGTTACATTTCTTAGCAATATTTGTTCTATCGACTTTTACACTGTAGTGATAACTCAATCACCAAGAAAGGAGGTTATTTTATTTTGTAGTCATGTCAATGTGAGGCAAGCCGAATCAAAGCGTTTTCACTTGGAAGGTAATATACATATATTTTAGGCTGAAAGCTTCACAACAGCCTTGTCATATTTCAATTAGATGAAAATGCCCACTGGATAATTTGCCGCTGGCCGTGTTTGCACTTCTCGCCACCTGGGCTTCCAGGCACCCAGGGGGGCTCTCTGTAGTTCACGCACCGCCAGGCTCCTGAGAACCCATTACCCAGGCATTACATGATTTCTGTATGGACCTTGTCATCAGGAATCGGTATGAGGAGGGCAAGCCTGCCCGTACAAGAAGATTGGAGCCCTTTCAGGACATGCCTTGGCACGTGGAAAGACTTCAGAGGAGCCCAAGAGATCTTTCAGAACTAACATCAGCACAGTAGGTGCATGCACATCAGGTATTTTTCAGTGGATTTCTTCTTAGTGGTAAAAATGGCGAACACAAAGCTAGCTGGGGAAGACAGTGTGGTTTCTTCTTAGGCCCCAGAAAAGAACGGAATAACTAGGGAATATTGTAAAATACAGTCTTCCTGAAATGTAATAGTTGAAGTCTCTCTTCCAGCCATTCAAGTATTGCATCAAATGGACCCAATCTGAATAAATACCAATTCAAAACAACTGTGCACAATAATCCTGAGAGAAAACCATTGCACTTAGAGAAACTGACCATTTACTTTTTTAAGGTTTACTTTTGCAGTACAGCAGCTGTGACCTGCCCAGATGACTGTTGCACAAGCCACTCTGTTCTTTAAGAGGTTGACCAGACTTGTTGTCTCTACATCCCCAGAGGCAGAGGCTGCAACTGCAGTGGCCACTCGATAGCACTATTTCCACACCTGGACCTTCACTCTGGGTCCTCCAGAATCTGCAAAGGCACCATCTCCACAATTTCCTTATCAATACTAGATGGGTGATGGACAGATGGATGAATAGATGGAATGATGTATAAATAAAACATAATTTTTATAAGCACCTAAGTGATTGCAATGTTTTATGCAAATACCACACTTTATTAATAAGCCTTAGCTTATCCTAGCTGGTTCTGGCCACTGTTTTCTTGGATTCTTGTCTCTCTTCATAGGTTCTGCTCAAAGCTGCATGCCCTGGTGGTGAGTCTACCTGCTGGGTGTCTTACTAGCTGGTATACCAGTACTGAGAGGATCAAAGGCATTTCTACTTGTGTATATTTCTTGGGATCTTAACATTCTCTGAGAAATCAGCAAACACAGTACATACATACATACATGCATATGTGTCTGTGTATGTATGTCTGTATATATATATATACACACATATATATATACACACACATATATATATATATAGTTTGTTTGTTTTTGCCTAACTGCCTTGAATATGCATATTCCAATGAGATCACCCTGGTGTCTTTGTGATCTCTGCTCTCCTCAGTTCTCTTCTCCATGGATGCAGTTGGGTTCCTGGCTCCTTGAAAGGTCACCTCTAGACTGATCCCAGAGCTCTCAGTCAACACTAACCCCTGACAACTGGCTTCTTGTCCCTGACTCCTGGGACCCTGGGGCACGTTTACAACTGGAAAATCTAGGATAAGCTAAGGGAACCGTCATCTCTCAGGAACCAAAATGTCTAGCAAGATATATTTTAACTGAATTCCTTAGATCTCAGGAATCTTATAGATCATAAACAAATTGGCAAGTGCCCTAATTTTCCAGATGAAGACAAATAAGTTCCAAAGCTAATTTGTTAAGAAAATACAGCTGGAAAGTGGTCTTTTGAAGATGAATTCTAAATGGAGAAATCTTTTTCTCTGCCCCAGTACCTTCACAGTATCTGATCAGAATAGGAATCTATCAAATATGTAATGAAATAGTTAATTAGCAAAAAATCATATTTCAATAATTAAATATATGTATACATATGTATTTAAAATAGGTACGTATTCTTCACTGAGGATCAGGAATGATAATTTAAAACTTTACTATTTCTCAGTTATGAAAACCACAAATGGTTTTCTCTTTGAAAATGTCACTTCTCATTACAGTATAAGTCCCAAATGTTGACTTAGTTATTAAATTATTGGTCTGTCACGATGAATAAGCTACATATATTCAGAAGCATTCCCTTACAGCTTTTAAATATGTATACAAAAAGAACAAAAGAGATTTCTGTGTGTCTGTACTCTTCAAGTACATGAGCCAATGGCAAAGCTCATGATTTAAAACAACATATTCCAGAGCAATAATTTAATATTTTTTGTTCTTTTTTCATCAAGGCCTATTTCATACTTTCTTGCATAAAGTGCCTTAATGTTTAGACTCTGATGGTAGGTGTGCTTAATCATTTTGAATACGCAATGGGCAGAGAAGAGACTGGAATAATATAAGCAGAACTGAAATGAGAATAATCAACATAAAACTGAGAAATCAACGTCACAGTTGAACCCTAATTACGCATCCATTTCATCTCACAATTATTCCTCATTTTTCACATTCAAAAGCTGACATGTATGGCAAAGTAGTCTTGAGGAATTCTGAATTTGTTAAAAATCTACTTTAATATATTTCTATTACAATGAGAAAAGAGCATTTGGAGAATTTCATTGCTTCCAATAGCTATTTTATATGGCAGAATTTACCTTTTAAATTTCTATTTGTACTTTTGTTTCCTATTTTAAAATGCCAAAAACAAAAAATAAATGAGATTTATGAGGGTTTAAAGGTAGAATAAAGACTCATCATAAATATATTTTAAAAGCTGGAGATTTCAGGATTTATGAGTAACACATTGGCTCAGACTCTAAATTTTCCTTCTCAAAGACAGAACATTACTGAGAAAGCACCTCAGCCTTAGTCAGAAATCAGGCAAATAAGAACATCTGGCCAGGATCCCCGTCTACTCCTCAACTGAGTTGTAGATACACATTTGTGTTACGATAAAGAGGTTTCAAAAATTGAAAATTCTTTTGTCATATTAGAGCTCCATATATCAAATCCATGAGTTTGGAAATAAAACGTATTACATTTTCAACTGCTTTCTTACTATATCTGAAAAAAGTAGTAATGAGTTATTCAAAAGTAATTATAGTAAACATGGTTACTTTGTTCTTTTTAGATATTTTAAGCTCAAAAAAGTTTAATTAATTTTTTTTGGAGGAAGAAACAACTATTAGTATGTATCAACAAAAGGAAGGTCAAAAGAACCATAAGTCATTGAGTAAAATTCTGTGACCTAAGGACATAAAGACAATAGTAAACACTTATTGACTGCCTACTGTGAGCTACATAACACAGGATTTAGGTGCCTTCTGTGTATTCACGTATTTGGGCAGGGGATAGTTTGGATGTCACAGAACGGTAGCAGGGGAGGTTGGGAGAAGGGGTCTTAATTGTAGGGAGTGGGATGCACAAGCCCATCATAGTGAGGTGAGGAAGAGAGAGCCACACAGGGTGGATGACAGGGAAGTGCCACTAATATCCAGCTAGTCACCTCTCTCTACTGGAGTACCCCATACATTTTACTAATATTGAGAAAGAACTCTGTTTTTTAAAAATTTATTTTCCTATTTTTTTAATACTGATGCATAAAAGCACTATTTTCTTGGCATGCTGATTCTATACAAAATGTTTATTTATTCTTGTTGCAAAGATTATGAAGAACAACTTTCCTTCTTTAAAGATGCCAAAACAGATTACTGGATGTCCTGTCTAGCACATGTTTTGATTATCTGTGACTTTCATTGTCTTTGAGCTATTTTACAACTCTCTGCAAAACTGATAGTAATGCAAATTATACTTGTCCATAGAAATGCAAATGATGTTTAACTACTGGATATTGACTAGGTTTGCATCTGTAATGTAGGTTCATTTCAGCGTTTCTAGTTTCGCGTGTGTGTGTGTGTGTGTGTGTGTGTGTGTGTGTGTGTGTGTGTTTGGGGGGGGGGTGTTGACTGAATTCTCTGAATCAATTGTAACATGTTATTGGTTTCTGCCTTAATTTCAAATTAAATGAACCTTTGCCATGTGTTCATTTTATGTTTGTCATGACCTAACCTTTAAAGAACTGTATTTTACTATTTTAAAAGCTTGTGTTTAAATTTTCTATCGTAATTTTTATTTGGACAATATTAATACTTCCCATACAAAGACAACTGATGTAGGTCAATTCTCGGTATCTGCAGTTACATAATCTATAAAGTTGCTGCACACATAACGTCAGTGAGTACTGAATATCCATGGAGGGCAAACCGGGCAGGCTTCTGCCGGCCTCTGGTCGAAGCGTCTAAGGTGTTATCAGCCCTTCAGTGACGTTCAGCCCAGCCCAGCAGCACTAACTTGAGTCTGAATGAGATCACCTAACAGAGGGGGTTTCCCCGTAAGGTCCATTGCTGCCTTCTTGTGTTAGAACACTTTGCTTCACTTCACTTCACTTCTTCCCATAGATTCACTTCAGCATTACATGTGGAGGCCATTTTTAAGAGAGGAATCACCAACAAAAAGTACAGAATGTGAAAAACATGACACTAAGGAGACTACAGAAAGGATGTCTGTCTACACTCTGAGAGCTGAAACACACAGGCGTGGAACCCCAGAGAGAGGGTCAATTATGATTTCTTTTTTCCTCTCATGACCATGGGCATTTGGCAAGTTGTCCTTCAGTTTGAAGACTTAGAGGAGCAGGCTTTTTCTAGTCTGCTTTTTCTGCTCACTTCCCAGAGCACTGAGGAGAACCTTACAATTCTTGTCTTTATATAGATCACAGCTGTAGCCCCTTAAACACCAGGCACACACAGTCCCCCTCCCCGGTGTGGGTCTCAGGACACCAGCCCACCACTATGCCCACCAGTGTCCCTCCAGGGCTGGAAACCCAGGAAGCATTTTAGACTTGGACTTCCCTCCTAGCTATGATGTTAGAATACTTTTTTTGGTTTCTAGGCATCAATGTTTTGATGTCAAGGTCTTGGCTCAAAACCCATACATTTGTATTCCGTATTATCCAGCATTGGCAATTTTTTGATGTTTCTGAGAGAAAAGTAGAGAAATGATTCATTACAGTCTGCCATTTCAGAAGGATTGCTCCCCTCTTGATCTGAAATGGTGCTAATTTTTCTGATAATGATCCTAAACTGATGCCCAAGTAACTTTTGCATGTTATCTCATGTAGATCATAAAGCTCTTTTGCGGCAGAGCCCTTCATGTGCCTGAAGGAAGTCACGTCCTTTCCAACAGTCTGTCTTATGCTCTTCAGCATCTTCTCTCTCTCTGACCATTCTTCCTATGTTACCATTTCAGTCTCTTAAATCTTGGTCATTTGACTTAACATTGACCTGTTTGTCTGTATTTTAAATCAATGCTAATTTATCTGGCATAAATAAGTCATATAGTTAAACCAAAAAACTACTGGAATAGAGGAAATAGTATTTTCAAATACAATGAAATCCTCTCACTAGCTTAAAAATGTAACTGGTAGTCAGGTTAATATATAATAAGCACACTTTGAAGTTACCTCATATAATAAATCCTCTTAAAATAAGGTTTCTCTGTGTTGACACAAGAGTTATATTTGAAAGTTCTATCTTAAAAAACCCATCTTTTGTAAAGAAACTGAATTTGATTTTCTGTTTATAATATATGTAGAACAGTGAAAATGGTTAACTTTCTTTTAATTTCATATAATTTCCAATGTGATTCATCTCAAAGCAAAACATAATTTCCTATCCACAAGACATAATAAACACCTAATAAAATTTAATGAAAAACATTATTTCCTATCACCATGTGATAATTGACAAATTAACTGGTATTACCACTAAAAGCATTTTCTTCATTTTCTTTTTACATGTTTTTATGGCTGATACTTGTTGGAGCTTGACAATTTATAGGCCAGATTAAAAATCTCAGGAATTAGTTGACAGAAATTCAATTTTTAGTTTAAAATAGTTCAACCTGAGCTTATATATTATCAGAGCGGTAAAGATTATAAAGTTAGGTCTCAAACTTCTGTGACCTACAAAATGACTTATGCCAATACATGAATTATAAATAATAGTGTTTGGGGGAAAGGCTTTATAAATCAAAGTTTGGAATAGGTTTTAATAAGGTCGCATTCACATGTACCATTATTGTGAGAGAAGAAAAATTAATATTTTTCATAGAGACGGAAATATACTTGAGAAAATAATTTTGTTATGATTAGTTAATGGTTCACAGAGACATAGAGAAAGAGAGACAGGTTGAGAGAGAGACAGAGAACGTAGCTGACCTCCATTTCCACCCAGGAAATAAGACGGGGCATCACCTAATGTTTTCTGTCAGACACAGTAGACATAGACCCTTCTACTCACATACCACGCTTATTGTCAGTTTTGTTAGGTTGAATGCACATTTCAATATTTAAAGCACATGAATAGCTGTGACTCTATTCTATTTTTTGTTTGTTTCCAAGTCTACTCCTTCAGGCCTAAGAAATATCTTATTCCACCTCTATATCTCAAATAAGCTTTTAACATTTTTTTCTAATATTTTTTTTCTTCTCAAAGTCCATCTTTCACCCCTTCAACTTTTCTAGCCCTTCCAACATGGTGTCAACAAGAACCTAAATTAAATCTCCTCTCTTGGAAACCTAGAGTGGTCTTCTTTATCCTGACTGGATCCCTGATACAGTAAACTGTAACAGAAATGGTCTTGGGAGATAGGATTCTGGCATACTGTTGCTTGTTGTCTGAACCCACATGTCAGTGGAACATGGAACAGTAAATCCTGGCCAGAAGCAACCTCCTGATAATTTGAAGTAGGACTTGTGGTCACCTAGGTTGAGTGGCCTATTGAAGGCACTGGGAGGGCAGAAGGATAGTGGTGTTTATAACTCTCAGGACTGCAGAGTGGAAGATTTATGTCCACCTGCCCTAGACAACTACAGACAGATCATAAGAAACACAACTCCCAGGTCAAAGGACAATCAGAACCAGAGACTTTCTATGGAGGAGCTCAAGAATTTCTTCTTATTATTTTTTAGCTCTTAGGAAGACATGGATTAAAACAAGACTCCAAAACTAAGTGTGTGTTTTGCAGAATTATAATGTGAAGTAAATTTGCAGCGTCTCAAGTAGGTCACATAAAAATTATGGCATTTGAGCAGTAGCAGGCCACCAAGCTTTAGAATGAAGCTGTTGAGTGAACTCAGACATTTTTTAGATCCATGTCCCGAAATTCCTTCCCAAGTCTTCTGTACCAGCAGAAGCAGTTCTTTTTCTGTCTTGGGAGACAATCGCTCTCTTGCTGGGAGACTGCACGATAAGCTGCCTGAAGTCGTTGGGTAGAATGTTTGATAAGCTGCCTGAAGTTGTTGGGTAGAATATTCGGGGAATTGAAAGAACAACAGTATAAAATTCACCCTGGAGAGTTCTGTGGGAGAAGGGTGTGGACAGACCCCTTGGGATGGGCATTTGTGTTTCATTCCTGTGGATATTCAACAAAGGACACCCATGCAGAGGAAGCTCTCAAAATCTGGTGGACAAGAGGAATCATTGTGTGGGTGTTAGTCTGCCTCTTAGAGTTTAGTTTTGATTTTTTTTTTTTTTGCTAGTTTTATCTTAGGAAGGTTTTGCTGGCATAAAAATGAACTGAGGAGTTTTCCACTTCCCCTGCATCTGAAATAGCAGACACAAGAACCTAATTGTGAGTAATAATTTAGTAATGAAACTAATCTCCCTTTTAATGATATATCTTTAATCACCTTTCCAGCATTTGCAGTAGTACTTCCAGTAAAGTATTCAAATTTTCTATTAAGTCTAGAGTCAATTTTGGTAGTATATAACCTGTGTAGAAAATTATCCAATTTGTCCAGGCTTCCAAATTAAATGAAACAATACAGTTGCATACAATATTAGCCTATAATATTTAATCTCTTTTATATCTGGGTTACATTATAATTATATTTTCCTCATTCCTAATTACATTTTCTGTCTTTTTATATTATCTTGTCAGTGTTAAAAACATTCTCTGCTTTGGTTTATTTTATTTTTTTAAAGAACCAGGTTTTATATTTACTTATTATTTATATATTTCACTTCCAACTTTATTAAGTTAAACTTTTTCCTTATTAATTTCATCTTTCTATTTCTCTTTGGTTTATTCTGGTGATCACTGTTCTAATGTTTTATGATAACAAACTTATTCTTAACAAAATCACTAAAGTCTTAGCATTGTTTTAGCAAGAGGTATTCTGTTATTCATTGAATTCTGTGCAATTTACAATTTCAGCTTGATTTTTTAAAAAATTTTGATCCAAGGATATTTAGGAGAGCCTTTCTCAATTTAACAGTAGCTAAAGATTTATTTACATTTTCTCATTAAAATATTTGTATTTTTATTTTAGTTCAGTTTTTTTTGTTTTGTTGTTTTTTTGCGGTACACGGGCCTCTCACTGTTGTGGCCTCTCCCGTTGCGGAGCACAGGCTCCAGACATGCAGGCTCAGCGGCCATAGCTCACGGGCCCAGGCGCTCCACGGCATGTGGGATCTTCCCGGACCGGGGCATGAACCCGTGTCCCCTGTATCGGCAGGCGGACTCTCAACTACTGTGCCACCAGGGAAGCCCCTATTTTAGTTCAATTTTTAATGCAATCTCTAACATTTCAAAATTTTAGTTTGTCATCATTTGAAAAAATTTCTAGTTCTTCATACATGTATAAATGTTTTCATTATTTGTAGGATATATCATTTTGCATACATTTACTAACCCAAGTGCAATTATTTTATGTTTCAGAGTTTTGATATTCTTGCTGATTTTTGGTTTATTATCTATTAGATATACTTACTAGATTCTAAAAGAGATATATGGTTATAGTCTACTAAAATAATAAATTATAAAATTCCCTCAGAATTTACAACAATTTTTGCTTTATAAATTAGGTTGCTATTTTCTTTGACCCAAGGTGGTTAGTTTCCTATGTCATTTCACTGTACCATTTAACACCATATGAAACTGCTGTATAGGTTTGCCTTTAACTAACTTCATGAATTAGCATTTCAATTTAAAATTTTACCTTATCTGATATCTCCATTCCCGTTTTCTTTTTGTTTGGATTTGATCAATCTCTGTTTATCATTTTATTTTCAAACATTCTTAATCTTTGTTCGAATATGGAGTGTGTATATGTTTATGTGTGTGTATGCGTGTGTGAACTAAATTTGTTTTGTTTTCATTTCAACACTGTTCTTTAATGTAGTAATTGAACTTTTTCACATTTAATGCAACCATTTATATACTGGATATTAGTCATTGCATCTTGCTTTCTGGTCACTTCCTTAGAAATTATTTCCTTTTTTTTTTTTTACTGGCTTGGTTTTGTGCCTTTCGTTCCTTTTATTTAATTGCTTATATGTTTTGCTTGTTTCCTTGCTTACTCCCTCTTCATATTTGGCAGTTTTTCTGCAATATTTCTTGTTACTAGTGGTTGTCTTTCATTTTCAACATTCATAATAATATGTTTTACTTGTATGTAAGAGACACCAGGCATTTTCCCCACTGAGACCCACTCTAATCCCAATAAAAACAGAACATGTAACTGCTGTTTTACCCACTCTGTCACCCAGCAAATGAAGTATTTATTAAACTTTGTTTTTCCCATTCTCTGTCCCTCACCCCATCCAATTCCTACATTTTCCTAAAGTAGTCCTTTAGTAACAAACTGTTAATTCAATTTTTATTTTTTGTTAAATGTTTTTTCTCAGATAAGTTACTAGGATTATTATTTCAATACTTGAATACATGATTAAAACTTTTTCATCTCATATATATCATGGTTGTTTATAGATGTTAATGTTTAACTCCTTTTCTAAAAGTAGTCTCTAAATTATTTCATTATATAAAGCTTCAAATTTTGCACATGGGAAGCCTATTTCATATGCAGCCAGATTTAGCAAATAAAAATACAGAATGCTCAGTTAAATCTGAATTTCCAATCAACCACAATTTTTTGGTATAAATATGTCTCAAATATTATACTGGATACACTTATACTAAAAATGTATTATTTCTTTGTCTCATACAATATTTGGAACAGACGTATACTGAAAATATATCCATTCTTTATGTGAATTTCAAATTTAACTGGTATCCTATATTTTATCTGGCCACCCTACTATTGTTAGTCTGATTCAGTTTTTTTCTCTTTGTATGGTCAGGCCATTCAAGATGGCTGTTCTCTTGCTTTCTGTCATCCCCTGCCCGACCAGTCCCTGCTTCACTCACAGGACTACCCAATCTCCTTAATTATAGGGCTTAATTAGTCCCTGGAAATGGATGAGCCCATCTGATGTCAATTCCCCCTATAACTGGTAACCTCCTTCTCCCAAGTAGTGAAGACTGCTGGCTGCCATGTCCTGTCTGCCCTCTGCCACAAGTGGTGGGGTATTGCTCCAGGACCCTTTTGTGTAAGATCCCCTAGTCCAAGCCACTGATGTCTCCGTTGCTGCCTCTGGAGTCTTTCTTTGGTCTCCAGGCTGGGCAACTACAAGGCTTGCAGGCCTGTGGGGTGCAGCCCAACATGCTTGTATATAATTTTTTTCACTGTTTGAAATCTCATTAGAAATTCTACTCAGCTTTGGAGGTATTAACATTTATCATAATATCCCTGGGTGTGTGAAGCTTGTGTTTTGTTTTGTTGTGGCTTTGCTGCTTTCTTTTGTTTTTGATCACTAATCTCGATAAGAATTAAGGAAATACTTCAAAGCAAAGACTGGCAATTGTTCCCCTTCTGTAAACCTCAGATCCAAAAATCCCTGGGGATCAGGAAAGCCAACCCTGTAGACCTACTCATTCAGGTGGATGAATCACCTCCCATTCCAGCCTGTGAACCTCTGTTGTTGAGGGTTTCTCCATAATATGCTACCTTTCTCTTAATCCTCAATTTTGATGCCTCTGCCACTGACCAGCAAGCCCTTTGAGCTCTCAAAGACCCTTCAGGCAACATTTGATCTTCTGAGTTGTAAATCTCAAGAAGCAGAACCACTTATAGGATAGCCTTCTTTGCTTTGGGTTCTACTCAAATCTGAAAGTTTTGTGAATTAGGTAGTAAATGGGTTGAGAGGCGGTTTCAAAAGTGGTAAATGATGGTTCCATCATCCAAAGGGCCACCATCATGTGTGCCTAATTGCAGGAGATGCAAGGGAGAACAGCTCTTCTATAACTTTGGAGAAAATATTTCCACAGGCCACGATTATCTTGTAAGCATAATTAAAAGACATGAGTAACTGTGAACCTCAAATCAAGTCAGGTCTTGCTCATCAGCATGTTCTTTTTTGTTTCTTATTGCATCCTTTGGAGTACAATCAGGAAACAAATAATGCACTTGGAATTAGGATTACTCAGGAAGAGTTAATCTTCAAAAGAACTCTTCTATACAAACCTGATATTCCTTCTCATACTACTTTGATTATTCCTTTGGGGCATTCAGGAATAAGGGTGACCCTCAACTTTCACACATGGATAAAGCATGACACAATAATGAATGGCAGCTGGCTTTCTGTGTGAAGAGGGGCCAGATGAGAAGTGTGTGTAAATAGGAACCAATTCATGGTATGACGTGGGGAAACGGAATGTTGGGGTGATCTGATCAGATCTATTCCCCCTCTTTCCTCTCTTTGGGACTGAGGTTTTGTTGCTACCTGCATCCCCTCAGGATAATCCCTTTTCTCCAAAACCCAAGACAACACAGCCTGTGACTGACAGCTCCGCCTCAGTCTCTTCCTCAATTCTCAGTCCCTGGCACTCACTGCTTGGTGCTTGTACCTTTGCAATTAAGTTAATCCCCAACCTGTGCCTCCCACACTGCTTTCTAGAGGATCTTGGCTAGGACAGGGACTACTCAAAAAGGAGTGGGTAGGACGTGGGTGATGTTCAAGGAGAGTTCAGGAATCCAAGGCCCACAGCTGCAGAGCAATCATCTCATTTAGTTCTGGCACAATGAGGGGGAAAGTTTGGATTCGAGAAAAAAGTACATATTCACTTAGTGCATTTTTCACTAAGGAGACCAGTTATGATTAATCAAAAGCTCAGCCATCCTAAATGGACTTTGCTGGTTGGGATTTTGAGGGAATATATACACTGAAGTAACTATATTCTTTAACCCTCATTTTTCTCCATTAGTCAGGTATCCTCACCGAACAAAATGAACTGAAGACAACAGCAAGAAAGTCTTGTTGATTTTGACCAAGAACACAACAGAAAAAGTAAAAACTCTGTCTAGGAGGGTAAATAAAAGATGCCAACCACAACTTAAAACATCAAGCCAAGCTTTAATTTGTTGAGTCCCTGTTACATTCCTAGGATAACATCACCAATTAGCTGCACCTTCCCTACTAACATTCCTAAGGATACAAGCATACATTAGCTGCGGCTCCCTTTTGCATTCACAACAATATCATCATCAGTTAGCTGCTGTTTGCTATTTACATTCCTAAAAATACCATCATCAATTGGCTACAGCTAACCATGTGCATTTTCTATGATGATATCAGCAATTAGCAGCAGATTCCCATTTTAATTCCTAAAGATACTATCGTCGACTGGACACAGCATCTGCAAGAGCTTTCCGATGATACCACCACCAATTAGCAGTAGCTTTCCCTTCACAGTCTTAGAATACCATCATAAACTGCCCACACTTTCCTTTGCATTCCCTTGATGACATCACGAATTAGCTTCAGATTTCTTTTAAATTCTTAAGGATAACATTATCATGTGACCACAGTATCCTCCTTTGGATTCCCAGTAATAAATTCATTAATTAGCTGCAGCTTCCCTTTTGCATTCCCTCCGTTGATATCACCAATTTGAGGCAGCTTCCCATTTATTTCTAAGGATACATCACCAATTATCCACAGCTTTCCCTTTGCTTTCTCAGTGATACCATCATCATTCAGCTGCAGCTTCCCATTTACATTCCCAAGGATACCATCAACAATTGGCTTCAGCTTTCCATTTATATAACCAAGGATACCATCATCAATGGGCCACAGTTTCCTTTTGCTTTGCCAGTGATATCACCATCAATTAGCTGCAGCTTCCCATTTACATTCCCAAGGGTACCATCAACAATTGGCTTCAGCTTTCCATTTATATAACCAAGGATACCATCATCAATGGGTCACAGTTTCCTTTTGCTTTGCCAGTGATATCACCATCAATTAGCTGCAGCTTTCCATTTACATTCCCAAGGGTACCGTCAACAATTGGCTTCAGCTTTCCATTTATATAACCAAGGATACCATCATCAATGGGTCACAGTTTCCTTTTGCTTTGCCAGTGATATCACCATCAATCAGCTGCAGCTTCCCATTTACATTCCCAAGGGTACCATCAACAATTGGCTGCAGCTTTCCATTTATATAACCAAGGATACCATCATCAATGGGCCACAGTTTCCCATTTAGATTTCTAAGGATACGTCAAAAATTAGCTGCAGCTTCTGTTTTACATTCCTAAGGAGACCATCATCAACTGGGCACAGCATCCTCTTTGCATTCCCGATAATACCATCATCAACTGGCTGCAGCTTTCCTTTAACATTCCTAAGGAAAACATCCTCAGTTGGCTCCAGCTCCCTTTTGCATTCCCAAGCTAACCACCATAAACTGGCTTTAGCTTCCCATTTATAAGCCTAAGCACACCACCATCAACTGGCCACAACTTCTCTCCAGCATTTCTAAGGATGCCGTCATATCCGGATGCTGCTTTCCTTTTCCATTCCTAAGGGTATCTATCAATTAGCTGCAGCTTCCCTTCTGCATTTTTAAGGAGATCATCGTAATTAGTTGCAGCTTCCATTTACATTCCTAAGGAGACCACCATTGACTGGCTGCAGCCCCCCTTTAACATTTCTAAGGAGGTCGTCATCAGTTAGCTCACCTTCTCTCTTATGTTTCTTAGGCCCCGTCATGAATCAACGTCAACAGGTAGCTGCTCACAGCTCACAACATTAAAACCGCCATCTAACTTTATTATCTGCTGCAGTACCCACGTCCGCCTCTTTCCTGGACTGTAAGCCCTACTACCTTTCCTCTCCCTGTCTGCAGTGCCATCACGCCTACTAAAACCCAGGAGCCTTTTTCAAGGGTCGCTTCCCCCATTGTCACCAGCCTTCAGGTTCCTGGTATTGCTCTGCTCTTGTAGGGTCTGGTGGTTCCCTGCACCCACGTATGTGGGTGAAGGAAGTGACCACTGTACTGTCCTTGACATTTCTCTCTTTTAAGTCTTTAAGTGCCTTTTTCTACCTTATATCAGGGATGTTCTCTTAATTCAAATATATTTGATATAGGCCATCAATTAGACATGAAAAAGTAAGTTGCATCCATAATCCAGCTAACAGGGAATTTGGTGGAATGTAATTTCTATACATCAAAACTAATCCAACAGAGAGGACCACATAGAAAGCAGTGCATTGGGTAGGGTGCCAAGAGAAACATGTAGCACAGATGTAATATGCATAACCCAGCGCTTTGAATAGGGTGCTCCCCCTAGGAAGGGACACTTGACAACTGAGGTTAATCCCACAATTAAATGGTATCTTGTACGTACGGACAAAAAAATTTCTATTTATCTTATACATCACATGACAAGGTCTCCATAGGCTGTCTTTATGTTCTTTGATCCTTACACAGGAAAAGTAAATTTATCTACTAATCAAATATTTGTAATTATTGACACAAAGCATTTCTCAGGCTTGAGTTAGGTATTTGGAATACAGTGATTCACAAGATAGATTTGGACGTGCCCCTCATGGTGATCAGTGCGATGTGCACTGTTTTGCAGGTAACAGAGGGCATTACGAGGAAGAACATGGGCTCGTGATTTAGATTTGGAATTTGAAGGACATAAAACTTGAAAGCAACACAATTTTCTGCTCCCGAGTTAAACAATTATGCGACTTGGAATAATTTCCTGTCTCTATTAGTGTAATTTCCTGTATCTGTGTTAAAACAAAACAAACAAAACAAAATTTAAAAAACCCACCAAGGCCAATCAAAAGTAACTTAGCTGCTTTCTCCACAAAATAGTTCATCTAGGAGGATAAGACTGCATAAAAACCCCACAAAACTAAAACAGCTTACAGAGGGAGAGCTTGTTTATCACGCCTGACTTTGGAATGGCTGGGGAGGTTGAAAGAAGAAATCCACATCTGAAGTTTCTCAGGAAGTTTAACTGGAGGACCTTCATGTCTGCCTGTATGTTTAGCGTGAGGACAGCAACTTGTATTTTATACACCACACTGAGTTAGATGCAATATGCTCTCCTAGTGAAATAGCTGGAGGCCCCTACTGGGATCCACAGTGCACTCCTCAGATAGATTTGTCTCTGATGATGCAAGTGTTAGTCTCAGTTTTTATTTTTCCCATACTTCTAGCTTAGACAAGTTATATTTATCATTGGATTTTTATCTACCTGAGAAATAACAATGGCTTTTTCTTTTAATCAAGTACTGTAAATTCAGCAAAGAAAACCTCACACGACATCAGAGAAAAACAACATTGATAAATACTATTCCAGAGTTCAATTTCCTATAAGACCGTTGTTTTTCTCTGCAAGTTTAAGTTGTGCAATTTAAAAATCACTTTAAACCATTTTAACACGCTTTACCTCATTGAACTCCTCACAGCTGATCCACGTGCTAAAAGATGCCCCATGTGCCCATCGTACCTGCTGCCGCCACACCGGGTACAATCAACGCAAGGTGCCTCCCGGGCCTTCTCCTTTCCCTCTGCTAAGTTGTGCTGAATTACTCGAGTAGAACCTCCAAACAATTTCCTGATAGGATTTCCTTTTTGTAATTTACACATGTGAACCTGTGAAAACAAGACAGAGATTCACATGGACTGACCTTATTTATGAAAAAGGGAAAATGGAAACAGAACTTGCATTACCTGGAGACCATAAACATTGTACAGGTTTTGCACATTTTGATGCTAATTAAATTTGGTGCTTGCCTAAAATAAAGATTGAATTTGTTCACATCACTCACAGAGACGTTTTTCTCCATGGATTTTAAAACTACAATGAAGGGGATTCCCACAGATGGTAATGATGTTCTGTACACATATACAAGCCAGTTCATTCAGCTGTCTGATATAAATAATGGACACAAAGAGACTTGCTTTGTCTTGCTTGACTTGCTTGGTCTATTGAAAACAGTGATTTAAAAATACAGAGATAACCAACTGTTACAAGAGATATATAAACTGAGAACTGTTTCCATAATAATAATTATGGGTACCATGCATTGCATGTATATTTTGTGCTAAGGGCTTTATAACATTTTGCATTTCAATAAAGATCAAAAGTAATATATGTAAACACATGTTCTAGTGCCTGGCACATTTTAAGGACTCGATAAATCAAGTTTTTATTAGGATAATGGATGCTACCATTTGATCTTCACAAAAACCCTGTGAAATAAGACTTTAATGCCTCTGTTTTACTGATGGAGGAACTGGGCTGAGTGTTCTGAGGGGTGACACAGAAATGGTGTGAGAGGCAATCTGATGAAACACCTATAGGGCAGGTGGATTTTCTGTGCTGCTGTTTCTTCAGGGAGTAGAACTGGAGCCCAGGAGAAGCAGGGGCCAGAATGCAGTCACTTATCTCTTGTCTCCTAGCTCCCGGCCTTCCCTCCCGTGTGGAAGGGCCCCAGCCGACAGAAGCTGCCGGGGCATGCACACTGCTGCAGGCACTCGCATCCCTCTGCCCAGGACACACCCTCTAAGGCTCCAAAGGACAGGTTTGTTTTCCTCCTCTTTGTTCTTCTGTGTTTCACCTTTTTCTCTCTCTCACCCCACTCCTCCTCCTCCTTCATTTTTAAGTTCCCAGAGCTCAGTACATAGTAAGGGCTTCACTTAAAACAACAACTAAATTAGCTTTCCCTCAAAATTGTACTGGCACTAGCAATTTCCAACTCTGTGTGGTCCTCCGCGACTACACAGCCACATTCCTCCTAGAGCATTGCCACGGGTCACGAAGTGTTACAGCTGGGCACTGCAGGGTAAGCCAGGAAGGGACAGTGTTGATAGCATGTGTCAAGTCTTTTGGCCAAAATGACCTAACTCTGGTCTTAAGACTGAATAAGTCTCTATAAGTCCACAGCAATATCTACACTACAGAAAGCCAGAGAGGGAGGCAAAAGAGGGAAAAACACCTCTTTACAGAAGAATGCCAGCAAATAAATATACAAGGAGTAAAATAATTAGAAAGACCACCATTTTGCAACCACCACTGTAACTGATTCTTTTAAGGAGTGTCAACTGATGCTAAAATCATTCAGTGAAGAATGCTTGCTGGAGAATGGACTATTCACATAATATCAACATATCACAGAACAGAATAATTATTAACTACAAATGGAAAAGGCACTCTTGCAGTAGATAAATCTGGTGGAGAGCACCTTAACAGAGCCATCCAGTGGGACAAACTGACCTTGTCTGTCTCCTGATAAAGACACCCTGGGAAGGAGACCAAACATTACCTGTCTAGTTTTATTTCCAAATGTTAGACCAGAACTTACTCATGAGGAAATAATCAAATAAATGCAGATGTGTAAATATTATGACAGACAAAACTGCCCAGTCTGTTTAGAAACACTGACTCATGAAAGACAAGGAGAGACAGGGGTGGTCTGTAGATAAAAGTTTAAGGAGACTTAATCACAAAACTTAGATAGGATGCTTCTCTTCTACAAAAGCACATGCAACAGTCATTACTAGTACAAAAGGGAAAATTAGGTTATGAATTTTATATCTTGTAATATTAATATTTAATTTATTAATATTAATTTAAATAAAATTAAAATAACGTTAGTGTTGATACCAAGTTTATTGTCTTTGATAATAATATTGGGGGTATGCAGAATGTTTTGTCCTTGGAAAATACATGCTACAGTGTTTGGGGGACATAATGTCATGATATCTATCATATTTTCAAATGGTTAAGCAAAAGCAGCAAAGTGATAACCGCTGGATCTAGGTAAGGTCGTATGGATGTTCACTGTGCCATCCTTTCAGGATGGGAGTAGACTGAAAATTTTAATGCTTAAATGATGGAAAACTTTACTGGGGTTATAAGAGGGAGGCATGTTACCGACAAGGAGAAAAAAATTTTTAAATAGAACTGAGTAGACATGATGTTAATAGATTTCAAATAAATTTTTTTTTAAATAACAGCTGCATACCTACCAGTATGCAAACATATTCAGATATATTTTAATGTAAAAGGGAAAAAGGAAAGAGTGTTGTAGCCAGAATGCTTATATTTATGTGTAGAAAATAAAACTAACTTTACAATATACTTTTATTTTTCCTCCCAAATAGCCTTCCTCTAGAAGAATCTTCCAAAACCAGCAAAGAGCTCATGAGTCTGGTAAAGGGAAATGGATTTGTAGGCAGAGACAGGAGGGAGAACTTTGATTTTTGTACCTTGTTCATTTTTATCAGATTCCTGTATTCAAATAAATTAAAATTTAAATGATTATTTTGGTATAATTATTATGATACCTTTCAGGACACTTTAAAATAAATCCATACATAAATCTGTTGGGTACAAACTTCAGAAAATCATCAATAAAAATAAACAATATGCAAAGTTTGACAAAGGACTCACAGACTGAAAGCAGGTTTCTGATCAAGAAAAACAATTTTCAAAGTGCAGAGGAAAAATAACTGAAAAACTAGAACTTTCTAACCAGCTAAGCTCCTGTTCAAGAGGGAAGGTAAAACAGATGTTTTCAAACCAACGACTCAACACCACACAGGCCTCTCCAGTAAAGACAGTGTCTTACTTCAGCAAGAAGAGATACAAACACAAAAAGGTGTGGGTACAGATTGAAAGAAGTACCTGAAACTGTCCAAGAAAAGTCTGTTAATTTAACTAACACTATGAAAAATGAGAAAGGGGCTGTAAAGCCAACCAAAAAAGGAAAAATATTGTAAACAAATATAAGCAGATAAACTACAAATTTTAATAAACAAGGAAAGCATGCAAACCCTGGTGTTTGTCCTGAGAGAAAAGCTTGATACCTTTATATGTGGTAAGATAATTTGTTGGTAAGTTTATTTGTCAAAAAGTTAAACATATCTAAAGAATTGTTATACTGGGTTTGCCTGTTCAGTACCACAGCCCTGCCGCAAATGCTGCTTGGGGCACTTGCAGTGTGGCCGGTCCAAACGCAGAGGTGCCTTAAATGTAAAATACACACGATTTCAAAGACTTGGTGAGGTGAAAATAGCAACCTGGAAGATCAGTTTTATAAAATTTATTTGTCTCTGAGTTCTTAGAATAGACCAACTATTGTTCCCTGAATGTGAAGGGTAAATTTACTAATACATTGATGCAATGCTTCTCAAATTGTTTGGATTCAAGACCCCTTTCCAGCTTTAAAATTTTAAAATGAGCAAAAAAGCAAACCCATTTTTCCGTTCCTATAAGCCTGTGAGAGAGAGAGAGGAAGAGGGAGGGGTTCAGCCTGAGAAGGGTGATGATGGCTTCTCTGAGGTTCCCACTTGCCGATCTCCTGACCACTTCTGATACATTATCTCAATCGAACCATACCGCAAACATATAGCTTATTTTATTAAATAAGTAAAATTAACTAACCTTTCAATAGATTATGCCATCAGATTCAAGACAGCCTATGAAATGTGCTCAAATATTAGCCTGAAGTATTAGCCTGAAGTTTAAAGCCCATACTCTTAACCACTACTTTATATTAAAACCAGTTTTGCCTTATGGGTTTTACCTCAAGAAATTGAACATGTTAGATTAGGTTATCCTTTAACTGATATGTCCATATGGAAAAACCAAAGTCAATAGACCAGGTACATTGTTTGTTCCAATAAAAATGGTACTTTTATATAGTTCAGTTAAATATAACATAGAAAAATGCTAAATGATTTCTAATCTTCCAACTTTTCTCTACCACTTCTGAAATTAATCGACATTAGTCTTAAAATATTTGTGGTTCTCCCACACACACTCTTGGACCATGCGGATCTGCCCTCTTCCCTGCAGGTTCCTCACCACGTGCCTCACCCTCCCCTTCAGACATTCTAAAGCCATGCCAGTCTCCTGTCAGGAAGCGGGGTCTTTGCCCACCATCACCTCAAGCTACAGCATCCTGAACGCCCCCGAGGCTAACCCACCTGTTTAAACAGGACTGGACGTGTCGGACCCTCCTCCCTGCTGCAGCCAGTCACGGACAACACCATACGTGACAGAGTTCTCAGTGCCCAGTACAGTGGCTGGATGGAAGGATCTCACAAAAGTATTTCTTTAACTGAAGTAGTTAATGAAAAAAATCATCTGGAGATTTTTGGGGAATCTGGAGAAATAGGTTCTATTTGTAAATCTTCCACACATTTTTGTATGAATTTAGATGAGCCAATTTATTTAAATTATATAAATCCTTGATTTAATTTTTATCAAACTAATACATGTCTAAAATGAAGAACTCAATTAGTAGTGAAATTGATTTATCATTAAAAAACACACCCGGGGCTTCCCTGGTGGTGCAGTGGTTAGGAATCTGCCTGCCAAAGCAGGGGACACGGGTTCGAGCCCTGGTCTGGGAAGATCCCACATGCCGCGGAGCAACTAGGCCCATGAGCCACAGCTACTGAGCCCACGTGCCACAACTACTGAAGCCCTCGCGCCTAGAGCCGGTGCTCTGCAACAAAACTAGCCACCGCAATGAGAAGCCCTCGCACTGCAACGAAGAGTGGCCCCCGCTGGCCGCAATTAAAGAAAGCCCATGCGCAGCAAAGACACAACACAGCCAAAACTAAAATAAATAAATAAATTTATAAAAAAAACAAAACAGAAAAAACACCACACCCAACCACAGTTCTTCCTGTTATTTCTCACCACTCCAGCTTACCACACACAACTGTATTTAATTCTCTTACCTGAATCGTCCAGTGATTACTCCGTTTTTACTTTTTTAAGAGACTTATACTATTCTTTATAGATTCATCAATTTGGGGACATGAATTTCTTTTAAAGAGAGTGACAGTGTGGCTCTTTTATGTGCTCTTTGTTTTTCCCATCCTCCTAGTATAAGCAAATCACTCCATTAGTTAAAACCAGGGTGACTTTTCACTGTGGAGTCTAGTAGTATATTAAAATTGCATTCACCTTCCTGCAGAGTTATTTTTCTTGCATTAATAACTACCTTATTTTATTTGCAAATTTTCTCATACACATCTTCATTTTCTGTGTATTCCATCTATTCCACTATTTCTGAGTAAAACATCTTCCTTTCCTGGGAATTCCACATTTTCCATTTTTTTGCATGCAGCCTTTCTCCAGAATTCTCCAGCTCCCTGCTTCCATATGGAAAGGTCGCTCCAAACGGCTACTGCATGGCCGGCAGGGCTCTGCTGAATCCAATTTTCCTGGAACCAATATCTTTCTCTTTCTTGGATTACATCTTTGTTTTGAAAGAGCACATCCTCCAGGGGTTTGTAAATGCCCACACTCAGTCCTGAAGTTTTACTGGAAAATCCTATTCATTTCCATTTCAAAGGATCTGAATAAATCACATTATTCAGCCCCAGGAAAAGGGAAAGCCATCATTTGGGGACAGTAAGTGCAGCGTTTGAAGCACCTGTTCCTGGTCAGCACCATCGTGAGCACTGATGAGAGGATCTGATGGCCTTCCTGGAGATGTCCCCCCACCCGCCAACCCTCACTGAGCAGTTCACACAGGGAAGTCACTACAGTGTGGATGGATTTAGGTTGCAATCATGGTGGCTTGGGTCGATCTGGAGAAAGAAGGCCCATGACATAATGGAAAAAGTACTGTCTGCAGTGTAGATAGACTGGATTTGAATTTGGACTCTTCCTTACTGGCACATACCTTAAACAGGTTTATTCACCTTTCTCCTCAGTTTCTCCACCTTTTAAATCAGTCAACTATACCTATCTCAAAATTGTGGCAAGGATTAAATAACAGTATATTACATATAGCACCTTACACCAGCCAGGCACAGGCAGGACTGATGCACTGCCGTCAGTAAGTTAGAGTGTAAGTTCAAAGAGGGCAGGTTTTATTTTTTTTAATTACTGTATCTCCAGTGCCAAGAACAATGTTCAAAGTATGCATGTTTTGGTCAAAGGAGTATATTTTTTCACTCTCCTCAGCTTCTTTATCGGCAGAAGATTCCATTACATTATGTTAGATTAGACTACTGTCTCTAGTGGTGAGCCTTCAGGTATTCTAGAGAAGAAGCTTCTTTGTATTCCTGGGAGAATTATGTTAGGATATCGTTTGTCACAATATCCTAAATTTTAATATTTTTCAAAATAAAATCTCATTTGCTTTTAATTAATTTATTTAAATTTGAATACTGTGCAATTTTTAAAAAGTTAGCTGTTTGAATAACTGGTATAACTACTATAATCATTTAAAAAATCAAAGAAACCAGAGTCAGGGGCTATGCAAAAAATTATTCTTCACAGACTGCCAACATCTGACAAAAACAACACCTCACCGTTGCTCTAAACATATTTGGAATTTATTTTGGAAGTTAATGATCTCTCTTCTATTGAGAAATAATTGTTTAGCTGTGATATCAGTGTAAGACGAAAAATAAAAATAGAGTACTAAAAGAAGAAACTACATAAGCTTGAGCGTAGCTAGAGTCATAACCTTCCCATCACTTGTTTCATACTTAAACATGCTATTCTAAGTTGTTCAGTTGCTTTAAATTCTGTAATCATGGTCAAGAAAAGTGATTTGTCACTCCGTGAGACTGGAAATTAACAACATATCTCTGTGGTATTTAATCCTCAGGACTACCAGTGATTAACATTAAATCTAGCCCCTATTAATAGTTATGATGATATTGAAAATGTTAATTTAAAGAAGGAATCAGAATTGGAAGCTTTGCTCACTATTGCAAAGCGAATACAGCTGCTCTGCTGAGACACAAGCTCCAGAAGTATGTCAGAAACCCAGTGCTGAGAAGTAGGAAGTGTGCTTCAGTGACTGACTAGACCCTGGGAGAAGAGAAACTTCTGGGGTGAAGTAACTTAACTGACTTCAGAAGGAACGGATGGAGAAGGGCCAACTGCTGACAAACCTGTAGGGGACGAGAAGAAATGTCTTAGAGAAAGCGGGCTTGCTGTGAGTTTCTGCACAATGCCTGCTGGATATGGCAGCGTTTGGTTCAAAGTCTTCCAGGACTAAAATGGATTAGCCTTCCCCAGGGCAGTCCCATGTAAGAAACACACAAGCCAGGTGTGCTTCTGACATGAGTACTGAGCAAAGACTGCCTCCACCACGGGCAAGGGCTCAGAGGATGCCTAGGGCATGGAGCAGGGCTCTAGGACAGACAGGTTTTATGTAGCCATTTGGAATATTTAGACACACCGTTTCAGTATCCATGCTATTATTTACTCTCTTCTATTTTCAAAATGCTGATTGCCACCCACACAGTTGTTTGAAAAGCACTGACATAAAAACTGGTATCCAAAGAGCCTTCTCCAAGTGGCTCCCAGGAAGGGCAGTGTCAGTCTGCCGGACTGGTGAAGAAGCACCAGCTGTGGCAGGAGGTATCCAAAGTACGTGTCTCAACTTGCCGTGGTCACGAAGGTCACCAGCTTTGACATTATCGAAAGTCCTACTGTCTATATGTTCTCCACTTTATGATCCTAATCCGGATGACCTCTTAGTACCACTTTTTCACAGGTCCCACTCAGGAAAGAACGCACCAAACGCATTCATATTATATTCTTCTTTTTTAAAGCAAGTGACAAAGCCCCAGAAGTTACTAGTTTCCAGCATTCATGAAAACTCAAGAACATCTTCAATTTATGTTAAGCCAGAGATGTATTACCATTAACACATTAACATCTTTCACTACTAAATACTGAAAAAAATTTGAAGTGTTTTTGGGGAAGGTTCGTCCTGGCAATGCTAACTTCCCAGCAGCCTGACCCTACTTGTCTTCCATTTCAAATGCAATGGAAAAGCAGACCCATGCCAGGGACCCACCAGGATCCCACAGGAAAGTCATTACCTGATTCAGAGACCTTGACTGTAACACAATTTGGATGGATTAAACCCAAAAGGCGGTTTGACGGGTGAACAAATCAAAGAAGGACAGCCCAGGTGCTGTAGCAGATACGGCTCAGATACCTGAAAAGTGGTGAGGTAAGAGCCAGAGGCCGAGCTTGGGCACAGGGGGGCCTGAGGGGAACCCCTAGGCCCCAGTGGGGCAGCTGCTGGCTGTTTCTTCGTGTCAGTTAACTGAACCTTATGGTTGGGATGTTGTAGCAACTGATTCCAGTAGGCTTCATCCCCGCTGTTAGGGAGTACTACACAGAAGAGTGACTTAGAACCTCACGGAGCCACGGAAAGGGTAGTTGAGGATTGCCTTGGTGTGCCTGCGTGCTAACAAAAAATGTGTATGCGTGATCTGACGGATCTTATGGCTTTCATTTTAAAAATTCAGCCATGAGACAGGTACGATAATGCAAACTCACTAGTCTATAAAAGAACAAGTTGGATGCAAATTTTGCTTCTGGCCATTGAATAAGTTAAAGTCACCTGCTGAGATGTCTAAAGCTTTTAACCAATATCTGTGGAAGAGATTTTAAAATTTTTCATAGGCCTAGTTTCCAAAACAGTCTTTCTTTTTTATTTCTTTCTGATAAGAATTATCTTGGTTGCTGAAGACCAGGTAGGACCCTTATTTGATAGGGTCTGTTCAAATGGCACAGAGAAAGAATCCAAGTTCCACCCAGAAGGACTTCTGCTCCGGAAGTCCAGATTTTTACAATATCTGCAAGCCTTTTGACATGAATAGGGGGAAGATTGGTAGAAAGGATAGGCAGGTTTTGAATTGTTTCTAGAGCTTAATTTCTGTTCTTGTAAAGACTCCAGTTGTGAGACAATACAGTTGTTTTTATTTCCTCAAAGAATTGGGTGGCAACCTGAACGGTATGGAGGCTGCCCATCCAACTATATAATCCTCAATTTGCTTCTTTATACTAGGGTAGATCTTCAACTAAGATTGAAGATCTTAAAATTCCCGATTGATTGGTTTAAGATTCTATTTCTGGGAAAGCCAAAACTGTACTTAAGTCCCAGTTTGGTGACCATCCTGGCTTCTTCTTGTTCCCAGAGCCCCAGACTCCGGGCATGTGGCATCATCCCTCCCGGCTTCACATGGCTTCTCTTTGTCTCTTCACATCATCTTCTTACTGTGTGTGTCTGGGTCCAAATTCTCCCTTTTTATAAGGACATCAGTCATATTGAATTAGGGTCCACCCAAAGACCTCATTTTTATCTTGATAATCTCTGTAAAGATCCTATAAATGTCCAATAAGATCACATTCTGAGGTGCTGGGGGTTAAGATTCCAACACAGCTTTTTGGGAGGAATACAACTGAACCAAACATAGCAATGAGACTTAATTCTGAAAACAGGAATATAAAGGTTAATTTCTACATTGTTTGCCTCAGACGTTTTTGCAAGTTAAAAATAAATGTCTTATTATGAACCATTTTAATTTAATTAATGTGTCTCTAATCTTTGTGTTAAATAGACAGAAGCAGGAAATATCAGATCTTTCCTAAGATAACACATTTGAACAATAAGCAAATTGCTAAACGCTTTTAATTTTCCCAATTTTCTATCCTTGCTTTTACTTAATAGGAAACGTTTCAGCCAACACATCTTCTTCATTGATGTGCCAGGATTTTTTTTAAATTTGTGGCATAAAATTATCATACTCAATTACCAAAAGTTAAAAGGACAGCTTAAATAGAGATGCATAATTGAAAAAGAAAAGGCCCACAGAAGCGTTTTGTATTTTTAGTCCCCACATTCATTAAAAGCATATTTCTGCTCTCTTAAACACTGCTCTTCTGCCTTAGAGCTACCTGAACTCTTTCTTAGGCTTTTCCACAAGGACCGTATTTCAAAACCTATCATCTCAAATTTCTAGTTGAAATGATTTGTTCCACTAGCATCAGTTATAGTCTCCTGGTCTATATTTAACTCTCTCCAGTCTGACTATCCAATTCTGTCAAGCTCTGGGCTTCACAAAACTATATTTATTCTTTCAAGGTTATTAAGGCTTATTTTATATGCCCTGATTTAAACTGACTTTCCCCCAAATCCTAGAGGCAAACGTTCTCGAGAGAATGATTCACTTCCAGACACCTGCCTGGTGCCCAGACATGGGCTGAGGCATGCTAGAGTGACTCCATTTCTGGAAAGGATGGAAGAGAGAAGGTGTCTGCTGCCTAGCAACACTGTCCTCAGGACCACAGGAGAAAAGCCTCCATGTCAGAGGGATAGTGTCAGTAATTCTGCAGTGCTAGGGACACAGAAGGAAAAATCTACTTTAGCTACCTGGTACAAATCCAGGACATGTAGGTATGTTTGTAGCTATCATGGATTAGACAGTCATATGCCTTCTCAATTGTATGAAGTTTGTAGATGGAAAACAATTTGTATAGTCAAGTTGCTTAAAATTGAAATTATCAGGCTCTTCTTTTCTGCTTCTAGCTCCTCATCTTCAAGTTATTTCAGGAGATATTAACTCATTATTAGTAGGTACAGTATAAGGAGTGAAATGCAAATGCTTTTCTCTTACTGAAAGATGTCCTGAAAACAGAACTAATGAAATCCCCAATTTTAGCTAAAATTGGCTGAGTATTTGCCTGGTCTGTGGGTGTCATTCAGTTGTGACTGTCACCCAGTACCTCACATAATGCATCAAGATTGTGAAATAGATGAGGAATAACAAGGCATAATCTTTCCCCTGTTAACACTTTACTCAAAAGCTTGAGTTGAAAACAAACCCATCCAAAATCTTGAAAATTATTTAAATGCATAGACTATACAAGCAGAAGCCTTGACACCCACTGGCTATTAAAAAAAAAAGTATGTAAAAAAAGAGCTTCTTTATGTAAAGTTTGTTTCTGGACCTTAACAATGGCTCCAACATAAAAGTTTAGTTTACTGATAAACAACAAGGTCCTACTGTATAGCACAGTGATAAACCTGGGCTAAACCATATGGAAAAGATAAACCATAAAGGAAAAGAATTTTAAAAGAACATATAAATATGTATAATTGAATCACTTTCCTGTACAGCAGAAATTAACACAACACTGTAAATCAACGATCCTTCAATTAAAAAAAGAAGAAAAGTTTAGTTTACTAATAAATCACATCCATAAACAATTTTTCCCAATAAATAAATGTCACTGAATTTGCCTAATTCTTCTTTTGAAGAACAACAGATTTTGCCTTCGCTTCCTTTGTAGCCTGAGATACAATTAATTAAGGCATTAGGACTTGAATACTTTGAACTTATTCAATGGTTTCCAATGCAGATTGATTACCCCCTCTTTTTTTTGTAACGCTAATTGAGCAGGAACAAGAATGCCTGCTCTTCCAACCCATTTCAAAGTAATTCAGTGTTGACAATGGCCAATCACATTCAGCAGGAAGGGCTGCATTTATCCAGGTGTGCCCTTTAATTGTTCTGTGGTCAGAAACACTACACAGGTGGTTAGGATTATTAATATGTAATTTCTAAGTTATAGACTAGCGGCAACAGCTTAATTCTTCAGAGGAACAGAGGAAGGGAGGAAGAATGCTGTTCATAAACTCAGGACCACAACCAGAGCCGACCTGGAAGAGGGGGTGGGTAGGTGGACGTGTGGATACGAGCTGTGGACTGTGTAAATCAATTCACCTGGGCTTTGAGGGGTAAAACAAAGACTGTCGCCCACCGTTCAGTTCTACAAGATCAAGTCATTAGCCACTGCAGTCACTGCTACGAGATGGAACACCCTGAAAGGAACTCAGGACGAAAAACAGGATAAGGCACACTGTGCTTTGGAAAAACAGGCCCCTTAGAGTTAGAGATACCTCAGGAAAAAATTGCAGTGACCCCAGATTCTTGCACCTTCCCATGCACAGAAAAGCACTAAAATCATTACCTGGGATTCCTGTCCCTGGGGACTAGCAGTGGCCTTTGACTGAGATGTCTGTGTGCTGGACTGAAAGCAGCACTCTGGCCAAAACCACTTACATCCTGGCTCCTCCCTTTCCTCTTGGGAGCATTTCCTCAGAGCTCCTGAAAGGCTCTTTCCCTGGCGATAGCCCCAGTGCGGTCCCTGAGTAAGACACGGCTCCTAGGTGCGGTGTTTTTATTTCAGGACACAGAAGGTAATTTAAACTAATGATGCTCCTCACTCTGTCCTTTCAGTGCTCCTGGTCTGTACTTCCTTCCCTCAGACAGGCTTAGATCCTGGAAAAATAGGATGAGAAAACCAAAGGACTTCTACCTTCAGATGCTTCTCCGCCTTTCTGCTGTATCCCGAGAGGTCAGGCATCTGTGTTCCTCTCAATCCCCTTATCTGTTCTAATGGCAGGTAATTAAGACCATTTGGGCACAAGACCATCTGATTTAGATCATTTAGGAGGCTCCTTTTTTCTCTATTAGGGATCTTTACCAGCATGCACCTCTGAAAAGGGCATTTTTTTTAGGTGAAAACACTCATTGGAAATACAGTTCACCCAGTTGGCCTATTATACGCTATAGTATTTTCTTACAGGGAAACAGGCAAAGAATACCTATAATCACCTGAAATGCTCACCAAGCAATAAAATAAAACTTCCACTATCTTTCTGATTGAAACTTTGGATTTTCGTAAAATTGTACAGCCCATGCGACCTGTGAGGACAAATACAAACTATGAATAAGGGACTTAATTCTTCTCCATTAAATAATAAGAGAGGTTTCCACCTCCGCCCTTTGCTCGGAGCAATTATTTTTGGAAATTTGTCATTAAGTACTTTCTCCTCTTTTTTGAAATGTGTATAAATCTTTCTGATAGGACTTTTCTCAGCTTTGTGACCCAGGAGTGTCCTTCTCAAGGACCTGGGGACTATCTCTTTGAAACAAAACCAGGAAGGGAGAGGGAGCCCATCTCCCAGGCTCTGTGGGAGGTGAGGGGCTGAGCTTCTGTGGGCTCGTGGCCCCAACTTGCAAACCTACCTCTCGTCACAAAGACAGGAGCCGTTCGTCTTTCCTCTGAACGAAGCTGATTAGCTACCACAGACGGTCCCCACAATTCACAGGTGAACTCAGGATGGCTGTGTATATGTATAGTACATGCGGCTGCCAGGTCTTGCTGAGGCCTAGTCAGTGCTCATCTTGAGAACATTCACAGAAGGGGTTCTAGCTGTCTGACCACGTAAAAGGGAGAGATTTTCTTCTGACTTTGCCTCTCTTGGCGAGTTCCCTGGGGTATGCACCACATTCTGATTTAACGCTTATCTGATAACAAAACTGCTTTCTTTCTCTTCTTCCTTTGTGGAGAGGTTTTCTGGGCTGGGAGGAGATTTGGGTTTTAAGTATATTTCCCAAAGGAACCTCAAATCCTTTGTGGAATAGGTGAAATACAGAAACATAAGCTACTATACATATATGAACGCTGACTATATCTACATACACTCAGATATTCTTTGAAGGAGTCAAAATCATATTTCTTATTGCTAATTTCATTTTTATCTACTGCAATGAAAACTACGTTAAATTTTTATAGCATATGCTATTTGTTAAATAGCATTTCCACGGGCTATATCATCTATCCTCTATGCTACAAAAAATTCTATAGTAATTTATTCACAAATAAAAGTGTGGAGCAAATGTATTACGTATTTGACACTAATGGAACTATTATTCCCTTTTCACCACACAAACTCATCCCAGGAACTCCACCATCTGAATTCTAGGGTTTCCAGGGGCTTATCCTTGTTAATTACATTAATAAATTGTGCCCCCATCTGTGCCTTTAATATAGATTTAGAAAAACATAGCTCTATTATAAATCTTCAAAACATGGTTTCTTATTTTCTTTGTGTAAAATGCTACGAGCAAAGGAGAAACACTTTCAAAATGATGGAGTTAATTCATCCATTTGTTCATTTATTTTAAAATATGTATAAAGGTTACTAGGCATTAGGAATAACAAGAGGAAATGTCTCCTGTCCTCAGAGTGACCACAGTTCCTTGGGGGCAAAGGCAACCTCTAAAGTGTCAACTAAAATTGACGTGATCTATGGGAAGTAGAGGAAGAAACCAGCCTGGTTAAGTGAGGGAAGCCTGTGCAATTTCAGATAGAATAATTGTAAAGTGACCCTAATAGTATGAAGCAGTTTAACTTGAATAAAACAGAGGGACGACCCTCTCTGTTAAAATTCTATTTTTACAATACAAACAGAAAGGTAAATGAGGTTATTTATAGTAGTGCTCTGAAGGACAGTCTTATTCCGAGTGTTCCATACTGACTTGCACTTCAACTCCTGTCTTGAAGGCTCTCTGGGGAGGAGGGTGCTCACCGTGCCCGGGGGATGCCCCCAGATGCGGGACCACCCAGCTCCTCCATCTTCCTTGGGAAAGCCTGGCCTTCACCTCAGAATCCCACACTGTTCAGAGACTTTGTGCTCATTAACTTCTTAATCTGGTCCATTCTAATAATGCAAAGCAGTTTTACTTATTATTCTGAAAGTCCAGTTAAGAATTTAATCATTTCTAATCAAATCACTTAAATACTAGTGGGACTAACCATCGTGCAGCACTTACGAATTACTTGGTCTCTCCTGTAGGAATATTATTTAGTCAGAATTGGACATCTCCTTTCTCTCAGCCAGTCCTCCTCTTAAACGACAATGGTTTTAAAATTCCAATTTTATTAGGTAGTTTACCACTCTGCACTGGCATTATAAGAGTCATTTTCTAAATTAAGTGTCTGAGGTCTTTTCCATGCCTCTCAACTTGGAGACTCAGAGTTAGAGCTTATGGGTAGATGTAGGATTGTATACTGGATATTTCGGAGAGACAGTCCTCCAAGATTCTATTAAAGTGCACCTGTTTCTTTTGCCAACTGGAATTGCCCTCCTCTACTTCTGACAAGTACTACACCCTATTAATTTTATATATTTTAAAAAATTTTTCTTCCTATACTGAATGTTAGCTGAAAGGTAGGAAACTTGCTCCTGATTTAGGAAAAGGAGACTTTCTAGTCCTATTCAGTGCTCTATAACATGTCCTAAAATTTCCATCTCTTTATCTATCTGCCTTTCTATCTATCCACCTATTTTTTTTCCTTTTCCTCCTTCTTCTCCTCTTCCTCCTTCTTGTCTCTTTCTCTTCCTTCTCTCTGTCTCTCTCTCTCTGTCTCTCTGTCTCACACACACACACACACACACACTCCTCATGTATATCTGGGGAAGATGCTGATGAGATTGCTATTCTTTACAATCCCTAAGTCTGTAGAGATGTCAATCTTTAAAAGACAGTGTGTGATCTCTTATTTGAGAACCTGTTACCCTTCTGGGAAAACAAGATACTTGCTGTTTACCAGTGATGAGATGTCCCAGGAGCTACTAAAACCTAACTACTGTATTTTTTCTTGAGAAATTAATCATCAACACCATTTCTAATTCAAACCCTGTAAGTTGTCCTCCATTTTACGTTACAAAGATGTTCAAAGCCAATATATTCAAGTCCTCCACTCTCAGAGTTATTAAACATAAAAACTCTTTTATGTCCCTGAAGAGTCTGCTGAATTCATTGTACTAAGTACTTGCTTGCATTCGTGGAAATTAAGGGCAAAATTGTGTGAATTGGTGGGTGTGGATTAATGTGTCTAAGTCCTTTTATCTGGTAGAAAACTGATCCTGTCTTTATTTAAAATCTTAATATCTTGTTCATCATGTACTTTGCATCACTTTTGAGTTTTAAAAATATTGCGTCAAATATTATTCACTTCGATAACTGAATTTTTTTGGTGCACCCCTAAATTTTGTATCCAATGTAACAGCCTCACTTGCCACCCTGTCCCAGTCCTGGCAAGACAACCTGATGTTAGTTTAAGCTCTGAAGTGATTGAGGACTTCACTCTTTTTCTTTTTCTTTGTTTTTTTACATAGTAAGTAGTGTTAAGGGTAAGAACAAGATAAATCGCCACTAACAGAGAAATATCTATAGAGACATAAAACGTGTCCTTCCTTTTATGTGCAAAATATCCAAACCTTGGTTTATTCTGAACCATCTCAGTTTTTTGGTGTAGATTTAAGTTTAACCACATTACAAATATTGACAAAAAGTAGCAGATTGTGATAAAATATAAATGAAGTGAGTTAATGCATTAAGGGCATAGTTCAGCTTTATCGCACACTATCCACATGATCCCAACGCCTCTAAACCTCAGCCACGCCGTCCCCTTTTGGGGACAATACATATCAATTTTGTGAAGAAGCTTTTCATTCACAATAAAATAAAAGGAAGCGTAATGAGGTAGAAAGTGTGGACTAGGTTATATTTAAGAAGAGAATATGAGTACGTTACAATCTGTGATGTACAAAGTTCTATAGGTTTTAGTCATTAGTTTTTCAGTTTTCACACCAGAAGTAAAACCTGGAGGCGTGTCTGTGCCCCCGTCAGGGGTGTGGGGTGTGGACTGTACTCCCTGAATTACTCCAAGCTCACTCAGCCTGGCCACCCAAGGATCCCCGCATAAGACCACCTGCTTGCTTTTCGTTTCTTGTCTCCATGGCTCAGTGCTTTACTGCCAGAGAGACATGTGATTCCTCCTTTTCTTTGTCTGCTTCACGGAGACAATTGCCAGTGACAGAAACCCAGGAAAACTTAGCACAAAGTAGAAACCCGAGTCTAAAACTCCCAGAGGGGAACTTTTTAAAAGGCCATTAAGTTTCCTAAATGATAACATAAGTGTGAAAAACCTCACAGGTTGGTGCTTTCCGTTTCCTGACATGTAATCATCATCATCATCATCACAGCCAGTGAACGACACCGACAAATGACACTCCTGTAGTCTCTCTTAGTTCTAAGCTCATTCACATGTATCGTTTCATCTTTGTCCTCACAACGAATTTGTCAGATTTCCATCTCAACGTCCTCATGCGAGTGACGATAAAGTCAAAACACTTACAGAGAGACTGTGACTTAACTCGAGATCACCAGAAAGAAATCTGAATTTAAGTTTCTTGTATCTTAGGCCTGTTCTAGTCCAACCACGCCTCGCTGTTTTACTTAAAAATACGTTCATTTAAGTAACTGCTTCAGTAAAATGAAATGTTACGATACTAGGAACCTTTGTAGGGCAGGCTAGACATTGCTCTAAACACTTACCTACGTTATGGTTTGGTCTGACCATCACAGATTCCGTGCACAGCGGGCATCGTTCTGGAGGTGTGACTTGCACACACCTTACATTAGCGTCAGGGGTACACGGTCATGACTCGACGACTGTATACACTGTGAAATCACCACCAGAATAAGCCTCGTTAACGTCTGTCACGACACCCAGGTGCACTTTTCTTCCTGCGGGGAGACCGTTTTTCATTCGGTGTTATGAGAAGTGACTGACGTCCGCCACTGCGTAAGTCTACGGTGTGTGCAGCACGATGGTCTGATTTAATGGTGAGAACCTCTCCGCACAGTTCAAATACTGCGCAGCACAGTACTGCTACCCGTGGTCACTGTGCGGGACATCACATCCCAGGGCTTATTTCTGTCACAACTAGAAGTTTGCACCTTCTGACCCCTTTTCCCCCATCTCCTCCACGCCCCGCCCCCGCCTCTGGCGACCACCCCTCCGTTCTCTGCGTCTAGGAGCTGGTTTTCTGTCTGTCTGTGGCCTGGATCCCACGGAGAAGAGAGGCCGTGTGCTGTTTATCCTCGTTTGGCAACTTTCACTCACCCTACGGCCCTTCAGGTCCATCCGCCGTCACAGATGGCGGCACGCCTTCCTATTTCACGGCTGAGTGGCACCTATCGTGCGCGTGTGAGCGCCCCTCCTCTGTATCCGCTCCGCTCACGGCCACGCAGGGGCGCCCGCCGCGGCTACTGCGAAGCGCGCTGCGGTGAACGCGCAGCTGCAGACACCTGGCTGAGTCGGTGCTGACCCTGAGGCTTTGCCCAGCCCCGTCGGTAGCCCCAAGGGCACGGTCTCGTGAGCACCAGACTCCGGCTGACCCTCAGGCGGCAGCTCTTCACGGAAGCAAATGTAGGCAGTCCTGTGGGCCCTCAAGCCTCAGCCCCTTCGGCCACCAGGGCCCGGCCGTGTCCCTCGGCGGCAGTTAAAACTGGGGCCACAGCCTCTGACGTAAAACCGGGGTCAGCGACATAAATCTGGGGCCTCAGACGTAAAACTGGGATCAGCGACATAAATCCGGGGTCACTGACAGAAAACCGGGGTCACTGACGTAAAGCCGGGCCCTCAGATGTAAAGCTGGGCCTCAGCCGTAAAGCGGGGCCCACAGACGTAAAACTGGGCTCACTGACGTAAAACCGGGGCCTCAGACGTAAAGCTACGGCCTCGGCCGTGAAGCCTGGTTGCAGACGCCTGTCAAGCCCAGGCGGAGTCCCTGGCGCGCTGGGCGGCGTCGGCGGCGCAGGAGGCCCAGCTCTGACCCCGAGCACACCAGGCCGCCCTGTGCGCCTCAGGCCACCGCCCTGCCCCTCCGGCGGCTCCCGGTTCCCATCGCCGCGCAGCAGCTGGCAGGTGAGTACTCAGGCCTCTGAGAGCGGCTCCCGGGGGTCTTGTGGGCCCGGCCCTGGCGGTTCTCAGAGCTAGGGGTTCTGGGGCTGGACGCGGGAAGAGGTCTTAGAAGCCGGGGTGCCGCGGGTGGCAGGGTTCAAACCCTGCTCTTCAGGGAGCAGCCCAGGGTTACGGCGAGCCCGCGTCCCAGAGTAGGCAGCGCTCAGCTGGGTTTCGGGAGTTTTCAGAGGAAGTGGTTCCAAGTGTAGCTGTAGAGCCCGTATTTGCGGGGTGCGGGGGAGCGAGTTCAGCATCCTCCTCGGTCCCCATCCTGAACGTGAACCCCGTGGTTCCCATTTACCCGACTTTACAGATCAGGAAGTCGAAGCCCAGAGAAATTCCGATTTTTGCCCCCTCTTACCGTCTTAGGGCCCCACCCTTATGAGTTCGTTTAATCATAATCACCTCCTAAGAGCCCTGTTTTCAGACACTGTTGCCTTGGGTGTTAGGGCTGCAACATAAGAGTTTTCGGGGGACACAGTTCCGTCCAGGGCATATTAGCAAGCACATAAATAAATGATTACTAGATATTTGGAAGCCTTTGCAATTTTGTGCTTTATGTTTCTGAGGGGTCGCACTATCTTCCTTCCCATATTGCATATTAATTTCTCATTGCTTCTGTAACAAACTACCACAAATTCAGTGGCTTAAAACAACGTTAATTTATTATCCTACAGTTTTAGGGATCAGAAGTCTGGAGTCAAGGTGTTGGCAGGACTTTGTTCCCTCGGGAAGCTTCAGAGAGCATGCGCTTCCTTGCCTTTTCCGGCTTCTGGAGCCGCCCTGCATTCCTTATCTCGTGCCCCCTTGCCCTGTCTTCCCCACACTGCATCTCTCTGATAGTCCTCTTCTGTAGTCGGATCTCCCTTTGCCCTGAAGGACAGTTGCCATTCTGCTGGGTCTGCCTGGCTAATCCAGGGCTCTGCCATCTTAATATCCTTAACTGAACCACATCTTCACTTTTACCGTGTAACATAATGTATTCATTCACAGGTTCCAGGGATTTGGATGTCCATGTCTTTGGGAGACCATTACTTCACCTGCCACGTGGTGAGTACTACATTTAAGCAAACTGCTTTCTAATATCATTATGCTATACTAAGAAATAAATTATTAATTTAATATTCTAAAATTAGAGTCACATATGTTTTAGCTTACTGAAGTGGCAAATGGCATTTTACCTTGGAAGACGCAGTTACAAGGAAATATTTCAGTTTCTCACATAATTAGGCTATTTTCCTTGGAAATCAAATCAGGACTTGCCGGTTGTTGAAATGGGCTATCACCAGAATTGTTTAATTTCCCAATAACTTAAAATTATGTGGCGAACTAACATGTGCTTAAAGATCCTGAGTCTGATTAAACAATTTGTTACGATCCCTTTTAAAATTCTTCTCACGCTTTCCCGAGGATACAGATAGATGGTCAGTTATTTTCTGCAGCATCTCTCCTCTGACATGGGATATATTTGGGAAGCATCTCTTAGGATTAATGTTGAAAGTGTTGCCTATTTATTCTAAGTATTCTGCACCTATTTCTAACAAAACACTTTCCTTTGAATTCTGTGTCAGTTGTATCTTCTTCAGTGTACTTGAAAATTGCCAGGTAAGTCCAGCAACTTCATCAGCCTTCATCCTCCTCCTTAAGAGTAACAAAAGGAAGGATTCTTACTTAATTTGGGGAAATACCCTTAGGGGAATTTCATTGAGTAGGATATTATGTAAGTGGATGAAAGCTATTACCTGAAGATTGGCCATTGCCCAACTGTAGAAAATAAGAGTTCATTGTAAGACTGCCTTAAGGCCTTCACAAGAAAACTACTAGGTACCTCTAACCATGGAGTGTGAGTCATGTCAGAGAATCTCATAGCTGAGATTCATTTGTTTGGGTTTTTTTCCTTGCAACCTGCACTCCCTGCCCCCAGAATGAAGTCTGTACTTGTCGGTGAGGCATCCAGGGTCGTTCTCAGTAGGTTTTCAAAATATATTGGATTTAGGAGTCAAATCACTTGCCTCCTCCCCATGCCCCCAGCACCCCTCACCCCTGCTCCAGGGTCGTCTGGGCACCTTCCTGATATTTAGCACTTAACCTC
Organism: Mesoplodon bidens; assembly: GCF_964165515.1. Taxonomy (NCBI): domain Eukaryota; kingdom Metazoa; phylum Chordata; class Mammalia; order Artiodactyla; family Ziphiidae; genus Mesoplodon; species Mesoplodon bidens. The sequence goes on along the minus strand of NC_138181.1, from coordinate 31,642,819 downwards.
TCTCTTGATATTTAAGAAAATTCTAGGTTAGTTCTAAACCCCAAATGTTTAAACCAAGACTTCCTCTATCTCACACCCAAACATCCTACAGATGTTTTTGTTTTGCTTTTTTTCCCAAGTCTGTGGTTCTTGGACACGTGCTCTTGGTGACCAGTTATCTGGTCCTTCATGTCTCAAGCTCCATTAATCTCTGATTTCCAGAAAGCACCATTCATACTAGGTGTCATAAATGATTAACTCCAACAGGTAGTCATGGCTATCTGATACATACATAATTTTTTTTAACATACTGAGTCTCATTCTGATGAAATACAGTAAATAATTCAGGTCACATGGTCGAACGTTGAGAGTGAGCTAAGTTAGATGAATAAAGCTTGAAGATATATACAATTTCATTAACATAATTTTATAATAATTATTTATCTAAAGGTCTATTTGAAATGAAACAAAAAGCACTTGGGTTGGTGTCAGCAGGAAGTGCACATAGAATCGCAAAGTCACTTCTGAGCCCCTCATCTCTAACCACATGCAGCCCATCGACAGCAGCAGGAATGTAGAGATTTCCACGTTTCTTCCTCGATCCTACTCTGAAGTCAGCAGGGTGGGATGCATGGCTGAAATTTTGAGATTCTTTAAATGTTGAGTAATCTTCATACATCTCATGTCTTCTTGGTCTTTGTCATTTGTTCTCTTAACAAAATATGTAATTCTGGTAAATTGTGATGTACAGTTGATGCTCGTTAAGCACCATAGGATTGATTATAGGGTTACAAATCAGTTTGGGATTAGGCAAATTCCTATACAGGGATTTGGCAGGTAGTGAGCATCAGCTGTGATTGGTGAATCTTTATGACCACGTTTTCTATTTGCTCTTGCGTGTACTTGTATGCTTATTTATATGAGGGTTTATCATTGACTATCAGGGAATAATAACCGTGCTGAAAAACATGGATGTGGAACTTGGAAGGCATCCACATGACACTAGAAGTCATTCAGACCAACTATTAGAAAGAGTGAGTGGGCTCTCAGCAGAATGGTGAGAAATAAAATGAAAAATTGCACTTTCTGCAAAGTATAACTACCAGTCATTTATCAGACACTAAGAGTGTGATGTAACAGTGTCACAAGTAGCCTGGGTTAAAGAGAAGATGAGTGACTTGGGTAGCTAGTGCATCTCAAATAAGCAAACTTCGGAGATTAAACAACAACCATGTTTTGGTTATAGCTCATGATTTCGCGGGTTAGGCATTTGGAGAGAACTCAGCTGGGCCCTTGTGCTCCACTTGGCACTGAGGGAGGTCTCTCAGTGGTGTCCAGATGGCAGATGGGGTCTGGAGGGTCCAGGGGGCTTCCACTCACAAGTCGGTTGCCCTGGTAAACGGATAGAAGTCTGGGTTCAGCTGGTAATGCCCACCGAGAAGATTCCAAGAGGCCCCAAGGATTCCAAGATTCCAGATGCTGTCAGATTTCTGTGATGCAGACTTGGAGACCCAGAATGTCCCTTCAGTCGGTCAAGCAGCTCAGAGCAGAGAACAATGTAGCACTCTCTCTCTCAGTTGCAGAAACAGCAAAAAGTGCACCCTATGAAGTTATCCTTTCTACCCTTCAAACTACCTGTAGTGAACATGCTGTACTTCTGTTGACTTCTATACCCCAAACCAATTAGTGGGCAATACATTTATTTTAATTTATTTTTTAAATATCTTCTTAAATCAGACTTGTTTGCTCATTAATATTTATTTTCTTAACCTAATTACCTAGTGTGAAAATAGAAATTATAAAAAGAAAGGAAATGTAGTTTGTGATGTTCAAATATATTATCATTTCCTTAGAAAAGTCCAGAAAGAACAAATAAAAGTTAGCCTCAGTATCAATTAGAGAAGAAAGATTTTTAGTTCACACATGTTAATTGTTTATCACCATTGTAATTGGTAAAGTTAGTTGAATTTCAATATTTTATTTATTGATATAAAGATGAAAGTCAGAAGATAGAAACATTTGGAACAGGGTTTTTTCATTTTTTGTTTTTTTAACTCCTACTACTGACTGAGGCTATTAAGAGCTTCAAAAAAACTAAACTTATAAATGGAATGGATTATTCTATATACTAACTTTTAAAAAATATTTGGTGTCATACAATTTTTATAAACTATATTGTGCTTACAAGTCAATATCTGGAGTCTTTAGTAATTAGATCCCATATATTCTGTTGAATTTAAAATTGTCAGTGTAAGAAAATTATGTGTTGTAGTGACAATGAATTAACTGTGGGGATTCTCGGATCTTTTAGGAGGTTTTCAGGCATGGAGACACAAATAATATATTAACTAAATGAAAAAACAAGAGATTAAGTTAATTGACAGAGAACTGGGCAAGTAAAATCAATTTCCCTGCAGAACAGTGTGCTCAGCAGCCAGTGAATAGGAAACACATTCACAAGCTCTTCCGTCACCATCGAGCCGCCTCTCCTCGGTAGGTGTCGGTTATATGGGATCCTTCAGTTTTAAACCCAGGAATAAGCTGTAATAAAACATTAATGAAAACCAGTTTGATAAAACAAGAGAGAATAATTATTTGGTTTCTATCATGACAACTTCTCTTACCACAGCAGCGTTTCATGTTTTTTGTCTTTATAAAGTTTTGCATGTGTGTAAAAGTAAGCCACGCTTATTGTAAAATGTAAATGTTGCAAACGTCTGTAACACAGCAGGTGGAAGCACCACGTGACACTACAAACAGAGGAGCCCGTCGTTGGTAGTTTGTACCAGGCTCACCTTCAGTTCCTTTTGTCACAACAGTCATCCCCAGAGTCAGCCAGGGGTCCAGTGTAGAGAAAGGAGGGAGAGCTGCCCTGGAGGAAGGGGACCTGAGTTCCACTTTACTCTCTGTCTTATACCTGCTGTAAGTATGTGGTGATTTCCTGTAAAATGTACTTAGCAGCACCTGAATTGATGATTCTCAAGTCCTGATCAAGGTCCTTTACCCTCTGAAGAGTCAGAGAGGCCCAGTGAATGGTCTCACCACCCAGTCCTTTCTCCATATAGCAGAGAGAGACCTCTGAGGACCACGTCAGCTGCCAGCAGACACGATGAAAAAGACTTTTAACAGACTGATTGAGACACCACCATTGTCCAGTGGTTGCAGCAAGATTTCTGTGTAGAAGGGTTAGGGTTGGTATTCTAGCTGGAGCATAGGGGCCAAGGGATGTGAATCAAGCCGCTTCTTCTCAGCAGATCCATTGTATTTCATGTAACGGAAGTGTTCATTGCACATAACTTTTAAGGAGTTGATGGAATTACAGGAGGAAGGACCCCAACCCACCCACACCGTATCTACAGCTGTAGAATCTAAAGACCTAAAGTAGAGATATAGTTTAAATTTGAGATGAGGCATATTAGTGTATTCACAGGATATTCAGTACAGATTGAACATTGTTTTGGTGTGAGTAATGCTATCCACATGGGGCTCTGGGAAGTTTTGAGCACAGGGGTGTTTGAAGTGAAGGAGACCGTGCTACCAGAGCGCAGAGAAACCCATTACATTTCCCACTGTGTCCTTTCTTCTGTGTAAATCACCTTTCTTTTCTCTCTTAGAAAAAAAAGGCAAGGTTGTTAAATTTTATCTTTAAAGACAAGTTAGTTACATTGGCCTAGAATAAGTGACATCTCAGATAGGTAGGGAGAAGTTACTCGTTCAACCACTGTGCTTAAAATGTAAAGTCCTGTGTTTCTATAGGAAAGAGAATTAAATCAGGCTCCAGAATTGGGACTTAACTTCTCATTGATGAGGAGGAAACCACATAGGTGGGATCATACTTCAGCTCGTGAACACTTAGAATCAAACATCATTTCAGAGCTGGGACTTAATTTCCATATACTGTCAAGGGCATAGGTGAGTAAAAACTTGGGGAGTATTGGTAGCTGCATGCATTCTGATAAGGTGGGGTTGCGTGGAGTGGGAAAGAGAAAGGCTGAGAAGAAGGGAAGCAGGAGTAAATCACGAAGGGTTTCATAGGTTAGGTTTTAAGAGTTTCTGTTAGATTCTGTGAACAGCGCTTCAGGAATTTTACTGGGTTTAGGAATCAGCTTGTTACTTAAATGGTGCCTCTAGGGTTTCCCTTTAAAGATTCTAATGAGGTAGATCTGGGGTAAGACCCAGAAATGGCTTCCTACTCTTTGAAGGATATATGTTCATGGAAAGGAGCTAAACTTGGTATAATCCTGGTCACATAAATGTACATGTTATGGAACAGAGGGCTAATCCAGTGAAAATAGAGATGAAGGCACAAGTATAAACTTTGCCTGTGATACGTCTGTCAGGAAACAGTGTTCCATGGGTGTCTTGCATCTCTGCACATCTTGTGAGCAGAAACACCAAGTGCCTTTGTTCTGCTCTATTTTTAAGGAAATTTCTGTAGAGAACATCCTTGGAAAATAGATGTGGTGTCTCCTTCCAGAGTAGAAGGCAGGTTTTCCTGCTGTGGAGTGCAGTAAAGAGAAGGTGTCCCTTGAGATGTTGAGCAGGTCTGCTTGCAGGTTGGGGTTTCCTCACTGTAATACATGCCCACTGTGCGTGCCGCACCTGCCTGAGCCGCCTCCGCCCCCAGGGACACGCCATGCATGCTACTGCAGCAGCTGACTGTAGCTTGCAGCTAGGATAAAATCTTTGAAACGTCACAGTACTTGACACTGCCTGCGTGTGCTGCTGGGTTTTCATCCTACTTGTAGTTTGTTGAGCTTCTTTGATCTTTACGTTAATTTTTAAATTAATTTGAGAAGATTTGGGGCATTACTACAAAATATTTTTCTGCTCCTTCCTGCCCTCTTCTTCTGAAACTCCTATTTCACTTGTGTTGGAGGGCTTGGCACTGAGGCTCTGGTTGTGTTTTTTTTCCTTCAATATTTGTTTTCATTTTTTTTTTTGACCGGATAACTTCTGTTATCTATTTTCAAGTTCACTGTTTATTTCTTACGCCATCTAAACATCTGATGTTAAGCCCATCCAGTAGTTTTTTCAGTTCAGTTGTTGTACTTTCAACGCTAGAATTTCCATTGGGCGCTTTCTTCTGCTTTCCATTTCTCCCATGGTATTTCTTATTTGTTGAATCATTGTTAGTATATCGTCCTTCAATATTCTGAACATATTTATAATTGCTGTTTTGACATCTCTTTATACTAAATCCAACACCTAGTCCCATGCAGTCACTTCCTATTGACCGCTTCGTTTTTATTTTTATTTTTTCCAATATAGCTCACACTTTCCTGATGCTGTATCTTGTAAATTTTGGTTGAAAACTGACATTCAAGATAAACTATAGCAGGACTCTAGATTTTTTCCCATCAGGGCTGTTGAATTATTTTTTAGTAATTTCCCTGTACTTCAGCTACAAAATTAGTGTCTCTCCTGATGTGTAGCTCTTGCTGTGTCTCGTGATTTTATTTATTTGTCCATCTATTTACTCATTGAGTTTTGCCGAGGTCCTTAGAGGTGGTTTCTATCTCCGCATAGTTCAGTGATCAGTTCCAGTGGTTTGGACAGGAGTTGTGATCAGGCAGCTTTATTTTATAAGGCTTCTAACTTCCGCGAACTGACTTGTCTGTGGGTTGAGAAATATATTCATATGTATAGCCAGTGCTCAAGTCTCTCTTGGCTTTCGTTTATCACAGTGTCTTGGATCTCCCTCAGGCTTGCATAGGACAGTAGTCAGGAAGAGGTGTGGACAGCATGTCTCAGTCCTTCTATGGTTTTCCTCCTTCTAGGATCTTCCTGTTAAATCTCTGACTGGATGGCCACTCACCCTGAATACGTGCAGCCTGCCACCTTGAGCTAAGAAATCTATGTGATTTTCCCCATCTGCTCTGAACTAAATCTGCCACTTTTAGCCAACAAAGCCATGGTTTATGAATGACCTTTGCCCTGACTCAGTGAGCCACCTCTAGCCCTAAAGCTAGTCCAGTAGCTAGTCCATCCTTCTTTGTTGAATCACTGTTAGTATGTTGTCCTTTAATATTCTGATGGACTAGCTAGGAATTCTAGTCCATCCAGACTAACCCCAGAAGGCTATGACAGCTAAGCAGGAAAGCTACAGACTCACTGACAAACTTGCCTAAAATTGTAACCGTTTTTTTTTTTTTTTAAGAATTAATGCTTCCCAATTTGTTGTCTTCTGCATTTGGTGAATGTTAAGGAAATTGAAATCGTTGTTTTTGACATTTTGTCTAGGATTCTACCTGTTTCCTACAAAGGGGAACCAACTAAATTTATTATAATGCCCCAACCAGCAGTGGGCTCATTTAAGAACTGATCTTATAAAATACCAAGTTAGGGCTTCCCTGGTGGCGCAGTGGTTGAGAGTCCGCCTGCCGATGCAGGGGACACGGGTTCGTGCCCCGGTTCGGGAAGATCCCACATGCTGCGGAGCGGCTGGGCCCGTGAGCCATGGCCGCTGAGCCTGGCGTCCGGAGCCTGTGCTCCACAAGGGGAGAGGCCACAACAGTGAGAGGCCCACATACAGCCAAAAAAAAAAAAAAAAAAAAAAAATACCAAGTTAAAGATGTTCAACTGTAATTTTGTAAAAGATGGAGTGAAATTTAGACAATGTACATAATTTTAAGAAATTCCATATGTTACCTAACAGTATAATAGCTGGATCACATGAGAAGTATACTTTATATATATATATTTTTTTTAACTGACAAAGTATTTCTCAGACTGGCTGCATCATTTTACATTCCCACCAGCAACATGTGAGATTTCCAGCTGACCCACATTCTCACCACCCCTTGGTGTTTTCAAACCTGTTTAGTCATTGTACTAGGTATGAAAAGTCCCTCCAAGAAAAACAGGGCAATTGTAGAAACCATCTTATCTGTGTCACCTGTCTCAAGAATCATAGTCCTGACAGAGATGTTTTCCACTGTATGAAACTGATTTTCGTGTATTTTTATGGGTTTTCCAGCTGCTTACAGCAGGAGGGTAAGTTTCATTCCAGTTATTCCACTAGGGCTGATAGCAGAGACTCATAGCTAGAATTTGAACTAAGATTCCCTGGTTCTTTTGGTAGCTTTTCATTTCATTTATAGGTAATAATGCTTAGAAAGCAATAAGCATGCCAGTTACCTTTTGTACTGTGTCACAGGTGGCTTGTCTAATTGTTTCTACATCATTAGATACAGGCTAACCATTTCTTGTGTTTATTTACTGTGTCTGTTATGTTATATGGGGTTTGGTTTGTTTGTTTGTATCTCTGTGTGGTCCATTTCTTTGCTCCCTTATTTGAATTTATTTCACTGTCTTGAGTGTTAGGAGGTCTCCAAACACAGCCTCCACACAGTCCTGCCCCTCTCCTTGTACAAAGGTCACTCCTCCCACCAGCAGAGCTTGTGTTCCTTCCCCTGGCAACGTGGCTGAGTTTTAAACCACAGTGACTGGGGGTGAATTCTTACGCAACAATATATAACCCAAAATTTCAGGAATATTTATATGGACCTTTATATGTTTATAATGTCCTTATTCTCATTTTTCCTTTCTTAGTTTTCTACTAATTTATTTATTAACTTTAATTTTTTGACTCCCACCTGTTATAATCCCCCCAAGACACTCTATTTCCTCTCTTTCTGTTGATGATTCTTTTCATTTACAGTTATTTCTAAATTGTAAGAACACTTAAGATTATTATACTTTTTTCCTATCCTCATTGCACTTTTCTTTAGTTATATATATATATATATATATATATATTTTTTTTTTTTTTTCTTTTTCGGTATGCGGGCCTCTCACTGTTGTGGCCTCTCCCGTTGTGGAGCAAAGGCTCTGGATGTGCAGGCTCAGTGGCCATGGCTCACGGGCCCAGCTGCTCCGCAGCATGTGGGATCCTCCCGGACCGGGGCACGAACCTGTGTCCCCTGCATCGGCAGGCGGACTCTCAACCACTGTGCCACCAGGGAAGCCCTGTTTCTTTTAATGAGAAAAGAAGGTCTCACATTAATGAGCTAAGCTTCCTCCAGGAGAAACTAGGGGAGGAATAACCCATTAAATCAAAACCTGGCAGAAGAAAGTAAGTGAAAAAGATAATATAAGAAATCAATGAAAATGAAAACAGAAAACCACCAGAGGAAATCAATATGCCAAAATCAGGTTTCCTGGAAAGATCAATAAAAATAATAAACTTCTAATCAGAATGGTCAAGAATAAAAGAGAGAAGACACGAATTACCAGTAGCAAGAAAGAAAGATATTATACCACTAATGATTCTACAGATGCTAAGAAGACACAATAAAAATGTTATGCCAGTGAATTAGATAACATAGGTAAGGTAAAAATAATCCTGAAAAATTACCCAGTCAATCAAGGAAAAAAAAAAAGATGACCTGAATAACTCTGCCTATTGGAGACATAGATTTCGTAGTTTAGAAAGATTTCCACAGGGGCTTCCCTGGTGGCGCAGTGGTTGAGAGTCCGCCTGCCAATGCAGGGCACACGGGTTCTAGCCCTGGTCTGGGAAGATCCCACATGCCACGGAGCAGCTGGCCCCGTGAGCCACAATTACTGAGCCTGCGCGTCTGGAGCCTGTGCTCCGCAACAAGAGAGGCTGCGATAGTGAGAGGCCCGTGCACGGCGATGAGAAGTGGTCCCCACTTGCACAACTAGAGAAAGTCCTCGCACAGAAACGAAGACCCAACACAGCCATAAATAAAAATAAATAAATAAATAAATAATAATTTTTTTAAAAAAGAAAGAAAGATTTCCACAAAAGTGATACCAGGCGCAGAGAGTTACACTACTGTATTCTACCTAACATTTAGGAATGGAAAATAGTAATGCCACCCGTCCTAACAAATTCTTCCAAAACATAGAAAGGGCGAGGGACACTTCTAAACTCAGTTTAAGACCTTTGCCTAATCTGTATTGAAATGTGAAAAGAGACATTTCAAGAAAAGAAATTATCTTTATAAACATAGATATGGATTTGAAATATGGATCAAGGGGCAATAGTGGTTGAATTTTAGCTTTCCATAGGTCCCTAGTTCTGAATTAGTTTAGAAGTTTCTCCCCTCTTTCCACTGACACTTAACAGCAACCACAGCATGAGTGTAGAAACAGATAGTGTGCTGGATATAATTTGGGGTTAGCCATTCGCACATCAACATAAAAGAAATGTGTGTGTGTATGTGTCCTTAAAGCATACACTGGCCTCTCTCTGCCCTTTAGTAACTCCATCCTCTGGAAGGTGGAGTGAGTTCGCTGATGGATGCTTTTGGTAAGAATCACTGAGCAGGTACAGGTTGGCTTCATCCTTCCTCCATCGGGAACCATCTTGTCCACAGAAAGCTCGTGCTCTCGTCTGCAACCCCAAGCTGCACATTGTAGGGAAGTCCACAGCTTTTGGAGGAAGCTCGCTCTGGTCCAGCACACTGGAAGTAGCGATAAGCCTGCAAACTTGGAATTCAGTATTAGCACAGACATCTTTCTAACAGAAGTAACTAAGCCATAATTAATGATGATGTTGATTTGGGCACTTCTGTATTTACGTGTTTAATTTTACAGTTTGTTCTGTAACAGGTTCGTGAAGAACAGTCCAACTCCTAGGGACCCCTCAGAGACCTCGGCAAATGCTGAAAGCAGGAGTTATTTGGGACTAAGGAAGTTTATGGAAGAGTCAGGTGGATGGAGTGTTTATGAGGGATGTTTCCTCAAGAATAAGGAAGATGAGAAATGCTGGCAAGCATGAAATAAAGATACCAGAATCTTGAGGGGGACGTGCTAAGAAGATTCTACTACAAAGTGTGTGTGTGGGGGGGGAGTTTTGAAAAGCACGACCTTGGAGTTGACATTTGAGAAGAATAGAGGACTCAGAATCGGATGTTAATAAACACAAGAGATCAAGGGCTCTGAATAAGGTTCTCTCTCAGAAAATAGTAAAATAATGCCAATAGGTGAGTGAAGTTTTATGTCAGTTCTAAAATGGAATTATCTCCTTGGGACCTTGGCATTAACCTTTCAAAGAAAAATACACGGTTATTATTCACAGCATTATTTCCATTCTATACTTACTTTTCACAGCTTTGGGACTTCTTTTTGGGTAACCAGGGAAATGAATTTGAACAATTTTTCTTTGGTTTTGCTTTTATCTTATTTTGAAAACTGGCTTAGACGTTCAGTCTGTCATTTCTCTTATAAAATTTGTATGGTGACACTGATGCCAAGTATCAAATCCAGCCATCTCTAAAATGCCACTGTTCAAACCAGCCGTCTTAACACATGAGCCATAAGACTTTATTACTCTAGGGGATTAAAAAATATCCTAGTGTCTTGGTGGGGCTTTTGAGGTCTTGCCATGAATTTGTAGTGATAGCCAAAACAAAGCGGGGGGGGCGGTATTTCTGAAGAGTGGCACTTTAAAAAGTCTTTTCCTTGCTCTGCTGCATTTTGGATAGGCAATGAAAATGTTTTCTGGAATGCCTTTCTCCTGATCTTAATGGAAAACCTTTCATTGTTTTGTTGTGGAATATGATATCAGCTGTAGGTTTTTCATATATGACCTTTGTTACGTTGAGGTAATTACTCTCTATTCCTACTTTCTTGAGAGTTTTTATCATGAAATGGTATTGAATTCTGCCAAATACTTTTTCTGCATCTATTGAGATAATCATATGGCTTTCATCTTCCATTCTGTTAATGTGGTTTGTCATATTAATTGATTTTCATATGTTGAAGTATCCTTGCATCTCAGGGGTAAATCCCCTATGTCATGGTGTAGGATCCTTTTAATGTGTGTTGAATTCAGTTTGCTAGCGCTGTGTTGAGAACTTGTGCATCTGTGTTCATCAAGGATATTGCCTGTAGTTTTCTTTTCTCGTGGTGTCTGACTCTGGTATCAGGGTAAGGCTGGCCTCATAAAATGAGTTCGGAAGTGTTCCCTTCTTCAATTTTTTGGAATAGTTGTGGAGTTAATTCTTCTTTAAATATATGATGGAATTCATATATATACATATATACATGAAAAATGTCACAATACGTTATCTGATTTCTGGGGAAACTTTGTATATTCTAATCAAATTTCCAAGACCTCTTTAAAAATAGCTTGCCAAATGTAAGATCAAGCTTCTAGCATCTTCCAGACTTGGTCATGAGCAACTTATTAATAATTGAAGATAGAAATGTGTGAGATTAAAAGTAAAACTTTCTGGAAACAGAGTATCTGAAAGGCATCTGCAATTATTTGAAAGCAGCCTAACATCCCACAGTGCATGCTGAGCTGTGCTGACCACGGGCACCAGATCTGAGCAGTAACAGAGGGCAGCATGAATAAGATACCAGCCACCTGCCAGCTGTGTAGTGAAAACAAGTGAAGGCTGCTGTGGGGTTTTAGCAGAAGTCACTCAGCACTGAAAGAGTTCCAGGCTTCAGTGCATGCTTCACATTAAATTATGTGCCAAAGAAGACTCTTAATCCGTAAGATCAGCCAAGTAAGAATAAATTGTCAATAGGATGCTGAATACCTGAACACATTACTACATGTCAGATATGTAAGTAGAATCCAAAGGGATATATTGTATAAATCCTCAGAGAAATGACAATAGAGAACAATGTAAGCAATAGCATATTAAATTAGATTTTAATTTGAGGCTGAATGTCAAGAAAAATATATATGATTATCAAATTGAGCCTGATTTGCATAGTTCCTTAAAATTATATATATATATATATATATATATATATCAACCTATATATATATTATATGTAATCAACTTAGCTGAGTTAAATTTATAAATATATATATAAGTATATATATAAATTTTATTCAGCTAACTTGATTAAATTTTTTAAAGTTGTAGCAGGCTTTGGGAAAATGCTAAAGTTTGAAGTTCAGCACGTTGCTGTATATATAAACCTGAAGCAGACATTAAAAGCCCTGATATAGATGTGTATCCCCGTATTAGCTCCTTAACGTGAGACTCAACTGCATTGTAAAATAGGGATAATCATTTTTCTCTTTTCTAAAACTGTCCTGAGAAGCAGACATGGTAATATATATTCAAATCCTTGGAAAAGTTCTGTGCAGTTGTAGAGGGTCATTGAAATAACCCATGACCTTATGTTAAATTACTGTTCTGAAATTTGCCATTTTTTGCCACCCTTTTTTTTTTAATCAAAGTGCTTGGCCCTTCAACAGCACCATGAGCTTTGTGAGGGAGATCCCTGCCCCTTATGAAGCCACAGTGATGGGTAAGGTGACCCGAGGCCTCGTCGTCACTGATCAGTTCAGGACCCCTCTCTCCGGGGGATAAAACGGTGGCTGCTTCTGGGACTCACCCCACTGAAGCTGTCAGAGATTCAGTGTCGCTGGGCTGAGAGGCTGGGCTTGAAGCTGCCGCTGACCCTCTTCCCTCATGTGAGTAAAACCTAACGGGTGCGGCCAAAGCTGACAGCTCGGCACAGGCCTCTGCGTCTGGTTTCTAACTCTACAAATGAACTGCAGAAAACAGCAAACACTTTGTTGTCTTTTGAGTTGGAAAACAGGATCTTGGAACTTCCAGGTGAGACAGTGGTCTTGAATAGTGTTTTTAATCCTCAAGTGGCCTTGTTTTGAGTGTGAGAAGGCCCAGCCCTGGAAACTTGACATGAACGAGGAAAGGGGAAAAGCTGAAATGAAGGCTTACACTGTCCTCCAATTAAATAGACTGGAGGAGGGGATCCCCAGAAGGTTCAAGGCACCGAGGCCTCGTGGTGGTCTGGGAGATGTCAGAAGGAGCCTAAAAGCAGGAGAGACTCCTCCAGGGGATGTTCTGGGAAACTCCACACTTAGAAGTGGTGACGCAAGGGTAGAGCAGGATCCTGTAGCTCCATGGAAAGGCTTGGGAAAGAATCCACAAAGGCACCCAAGCCTGCTGAGGTCCAGAAGATGTGTCAGGTAGCATTGCAGCGCTGCCCACAGATTCCCAAGAGGAAAGTGGGAGGGTGAGGAGAGGGGTGACATGCCCCGAGGACCCTTCCAGACTTGGTGAAGATGCCCGGTGAATTTTCACTGCCTAAAGGTCAAGGCTTAACAACAACCATAGGAATGATGTCATAGGGGGTACAAAACTGTGTGGATATTAAAACTGACATGCTGAAAATTGTGGAAAGTGTTTATCCTGTTGACTACGTGGCATCTGCTATAAGGCAGAAATAAATGCTGAAGAGAAAAGTGTGTATAGTTATAGACAGATGAGGTTATATTTTGCATTATATGTGGCTTATAAATTATATATGCTGGGATCCAGAAAGTATGGTGGTCTGGTATTGCCTTATTTTTTTTAAGTTTTAAAGTTATGTTTTCACTGTGTTTTCTTTAACCTTTAGGCACCAAATTTGAGGCACTTCTAAATTTAAAGAAAAGAACTGAAATAAATACACTGTCTTCACCAAGTTTCCAGATATTATAGTGCCAAGGTTTCATTTTTGTTCATTTCTAACACATTTACTTTGACATTCTTTTGAAGAATCCATGGAGGAACTGATAATTGATTATGTTAGTTTCCAAGTGCCCTTGTTCTCAGTACATTAAATGTATCTGAAAGAATGGTTTGCTTAGCGTCCCCCTCAAAGAACCAAAAAAAAAAAAAAAAAAATGTGTTTGCATTTTTATGTCTGCCCCATGGTGAGGAGAGGGAGGATGAGGGAATACTGTCTGCTGACCATGTAATTCAGTGAATAATAAACTATTAGAGACACAGACTAGCTGAATCAAAATTAAGGTGTAAAAAATGAATTAAATGAGAAGAGAGAGCAGGAGAGTAGGAAGTCAGATGGAACGGGACACAGAGGCACTCAAACCAGCACGTGGCACTTCCTGTGTGACCGGGACGGTCAGCACAGAGAAGCCGCGTCAGCCTGGACCCTGGAAAGCTGGGATTCCAGTTTGTTCTTGAAAAGACTTGCTAGTTCACATTTCCCTGTGCATCCTTCCCACGTACGTTCGAGGCTTTTTCTCTTGTTCCTCTGTGTCCTTGTAAGTGAGAGCTCAGCGTACGCGTGGCTGTGTTCGTCCTAGTAGCGTCTGTGTGCCCTCCTTTCCTAGGGGGTCTGGAGGGCCCTTCCCGGGCAGCCCTAAGACTCACGGGTGATTCTCTTGCAACAGTGCTTCTCAGGAGCACTGAGTTCATCAAAGGGGGTGACCATTTCTCAGGGTGACAACCCTTCCTCTGGGCTTTGACCCCACGTTCTGTTCTATTCTCTTCTCCTGTAATGTAAGCTTCTCATATGATTCCGTTAGAGTTACGTACATGCTACTCTGAATTCTCCCCCTCCTCCAGCAAGGAGACCTGAGCTGCTGCTGGGGGCAACTCAGGGATGGGCTGCACCTCGACTGGATGCATGTCCAGCAGTGTCCAAGATTAGTCTTTTATATACAAGCACAGAAGAGAATGAGTCGGAGACAGAGAGACAGAGGCAGAAAGAGGGACTAGGAGACAAAGAGAGATGGAGAGGGAGAGACCAGAGATGCAGAGAGACAGAGACAGAGCCTGCACAGTAAGCCTTCTTTTTTTTTTTTTTTTTTCTTCCTGCTGTACGCGGGCCTCTCACTGCCGTGGCCCCCCCCGTTGCGGAGCACAGGCTCCGGACACGCAGGCTCAGTGGCCATGGCCCACGGGCCCAGCCGCTCCGCGGCACGTGGGATCCTCCCAGACCAGGGCACAAACCCGTGTCCCCTGCATCGGCAGGCGGACTCCCAACCACCGCGCCACCATGGAAGCCCAATAAGCCTTCGTAACACCCTGGATGCCCCCTTTCCCCACACACTGGAAAATCCTCTTTCTTTTAGGTTTTATGTAGAGTTTAATTCCCAAAGGGGAAACAAACATTACCAATACCATCTGGTGTATATATTAGTAAAGGTGTAAGATGCTCTTTTTCACTTTGTTAACAAAACATAATTGTATACTTGGGTTTTGTTCTGCAGTTCCCAAGTGGGACTGGGAACCCTGGAGAGAAGTTAAGCTTGTGACAATGCGAGGCTTGTCAGAGTCTTTCTCATGAACGTCTGGAGGAGGCCCAAGGGAAATGGCTTGAGGGGTGCACCGACTTCCCTTGTGTCTTCAGCGCTCAGTTATTCTAAACCAGCCGAGTAAACCACCTATGACTGCTAAAAAATTGTCCAAGTCTTCCCCTCCTTCACGGTGGCCCCCTACCCGCCCCCGTGCTCTAGGAAGGTGGAGGGATCCACGTACCAGCTCTTTGGAGAGCTTGTTCCTGTGTGGAGTCCATGCAGTTGAACTTCTTGAAATCTCAGCTCTCCCATGGGCTCCGACACAACTAAGGCTTCTGTAGATCATTCAGCTTTTTCTGTTTGTTTGCATGGGAGTGATGTTCTTCTGAAACATTTCACCTCATGAATCCAAGTGCAGCTCTAGGTTGGTTTTGAATTGGCAGCACATTTTGAATTTTGTCAACCTCCCTCTGTCCACCCCTTGGTGGCCCCTGACCTCAACGTTCCAGGCCGCGACCCACGAGTCTGAGGGAAGATGCCCTTGGCACCTCAGCGCACCAGCCATCGTTTCCAATTTCAGCGTCCTCAGAACTAGGGAAACCTCCACTGCAGGTTTGCTTTGCTGGGGCTGGATGTTGACCACATAGAACTTCAGTACCTTCCCTGTTATCTTCAAGCAGGTTTTTTAAACATAGTTTGTCCATTTTTTCTACTTTATTCAGTGGAGGATTTTGTCTAAGTTAGCCCACCATGACTGGAAACAGATCACTTTCTTTATTTTTTAATATAAATGTTGCTGTTTTATGGAGTCCTGTTACGTATACAGAGGAATTTAGGAATCAGTTGCTAAGTGTGGTTTTGAGACTTCCTGTCTAAAAATGTGTCTTTTTCAGCAGTGGACGGGGAAATAAGCAAATTTTCCAATTGCTTTTTCTTTTCTTGTCAGAAATCATAATTTGCAAAATTTAAGATACATTCAAAAGAAGAGACGCTGATAAGGAAAAAAAGTAAAAATTAAAAAGAAATTTTAAGTGTCTTTTTTTCTAAATTTTTTTAGGGATTCAGACATAAGGGCATTGTACTGTCAGTACTGTTCATTGATACCCTAAGCAAACTGAGCTGCTGGAGATCACAGTGAGGTGCCCCCTTTCTTCAGCTTTCCAGACTTACTGTAATGAGAGTGGATGTCAAATCAATTCATGCATTTATAATTAATATTTATAAGCAGTACATTTTAGTATTGGGCTAAATGACATGTAAAGCTTCTGCATAGTCGTAGTGGTATTGAATATTTGATCAACACCAAATGGAAACTTTGGATTTTTTTTCAAATCAGTCACTAAAGTGAGAGTAAAGATTCGAGGTAAAGGAACAGGCCTGGCATGGCAGAAACAACCTATAAATAGCACTTACATGCTCACACTAAATTTAGAAAACAGTTATCTTACGTATTTGTGTTCAGTACTCATAATGGTATAACCTACAACTGACAGAAAATGAACTTCTGCTGCAAAGGAAGAAATAAACTCTCCTTGTGGCTAACAAATTGTATCTTAACTGTGAAACGAATATTGAGTTTACATTTTATTTTTTATTCTATAAGTCCCACAATCTAAGATCCTTATGTTTTAACTACCTTTAATATTTTAAAGGTACTTAAAAACTTTACGGCGGCAGTTTACATACTTCTCAGGTGGCAAAAAAAGTAAAACTTTGAAGACCAAAATATTGTCATATTCAAATGGGAAAACTTTAAGAAGAAAGTGTCTGGGTTTTAAAGTCAACAGCAATAAAATTTAGGGGAACAATTATTCTTCATTCTTCTCTACTATGCAAAATGTATTTTTAACTCCAAGAAGGCTTTTATTTTAAAAGAGATTCCTTTGAAGTACATCAGCTGAACAGACTTTATGAACCTCAAAACTGTCTTTATTTGTGCTGCATACAAGTGACAGGGAGTATGCGGTGCTACACGCTATCCAGGGCTTCACGGTGACCAGACCGACGTGAGGCTGTCGGAAGTTCATTTGGACAAGCGTGGCTTGCAGGCAGGGGCTGTAGGGAACCCAGAGTGCTGAAGGAGACAGTTGGGTGAGTTTCAGTTCCAACTTGAAATCCCCCCAGAGAAGTCTTAATCCCTTCACCAGGGCGGAAGGCACCTAAACCCATTGAAAGCCCACCAAAAAACAGCACTGGAACCAAAAACTGCAGGAGAGTTGCCTGCTAAATTATTAATTCCCTTGCAGGGCTTAAGAGGTCTGATGACAACCCTAATCCCAAACAAAATTCTCTTCGCCTGGGGGATGCCAGCCTGGAAAACAAAGCACAGCCTTCCTTTACCACCTTGATAGCTGTCTCGCTGAAACCGCCCCCTCTCATAGGTAGCTGTGTCTCTGTTTCTGTACTTCTCTGTTTTTCCATCGTTGCAGGCCATAGATGGATGCTCCTCCTTGTCTACTGGTCTGAGATTGATTTATTGCAAAAATCCTGTCCCCAGGAGCCATGGGAAGCAGTAGAGCCCAGGTGCAAGTCTCCTCTCACTATTTGGATATTATGCAAAGGACAGTCCAAAATGCCCCATAAAAATGTGGCAACTACCATAGGGCTCAGCTTTAAGGCTCCCAGATAGAGAATGTAAGAGGCTTCCAGCAAAAGGTATTTCCAAAGCTACTTTAGGAAAAAAGTAAAATCCAAACTTTGGAGTGTATTAAGTGCTCTCTGAAAAACACCCCACCACTTGGAGTACAAGAATGAGTGTTCCTCATTCCTCATTCTTGGGACCATCCTGTGCTCATTAAAAAACAATGCATATTCATCACTGTGCTTAGCAGTATGAATCAGGCAGCACAGAAGGTGCATCTGGGAGAGCAGCCTGCGGGCTGAGAAGTTTTGTGTTACTAAATGAATACCAGTTATATTTTGTCCTCATCTTGAAGTATTAAATATTTGAAAGAAAATTTTCCAAACCCTAAATATGTCTCTTTTCATTATTTGATTAGAATCAGGATTCGGTAGGATTGGAATATAAAATTAGTTTCCTTTGGAAGCAGATTGTTAAAGGAAGCTCCTATATTTTATTAGATTTTTCTCAAAACGATTATAAATATATCACAAAATGTGCTTTTGTACATAGTGCAATTGCAGATAAATAGCACGTTTGGTCCAATAACATTTATTTAGGAGCTACTGTTTAATTTTTTCATTTAGTGAATTGCAAAATAGGTAACACAGATTATGTACTACCGAGCTTGGACAAGTGTGCAACAGCGTCCTTATGGGAGTACACGGGAGTGAAAAATTGATTTTGACGGGAGAAAAATGTGGATCAGTGGGAGCCTCATGTGAAAGGTAGTGTTTCGGCTTGACCTTGAAGGTGGCTCAGGTGACTCAGAGGGTTTCTGACACACACAGGAACTTAGATATTTTTCATGCTAGGGTTTCATAGGCCAAGTGCATAGTCTTTCTTTTTACCCTGATTGGCTAAATTAAGATAGTATTGAGTAAAGTACAAATGGCGTGGTTCGTCTTTGGTGAATATGTCTGGAGTGGGGAGAGGAAGGTGACTGCTGAAAATAAGAGCTGGGGAAAGCTCAGGAGAGCGTTCTCTTGGTGAAGTTTTGGAGAGAACCGTTCACGATTTACAACAGGAGATGCAGTCTCGTACATGTGTCTTAGGAAATTGGTTGGAAAGAAGGATGCTATGGTGTAGTTAAGTCCTGTGGGCTTGGAGGAAAAAGCCATCCTAGGGCTACTGAGCTTTCCCAGATCTGCAGGGGCCTTGCATGGGGACACGGGGGCAGGAGTGTAAGGTCGGGGCGGGTTACAGATGGGGAGGCTACGCCAGGACACGGTGATGGGTGGGGTGGGGGCTATGAAGAGCCTTGAAGGGGGATGGAGGAGTACAAGTGCTGATGCCTGGGGTGTCGGGCTGCAAATTACAGAAACAAACAAAGAGCATATTGAGGCAAAGAAATAATGTTTCCTTTGTTTGTTTTTGGACCATATGACACCTTTTATAGTAAAAACACAAATTTTGAAGTACCTGATGGACAATAGCTTCTTTTTCGTCTATGATAACTGAGTTAAATCTCCTAGATCTTACTTACATTCTTAGTTTCTCTGTTAACATCAGCCTTTCTTAAAATAATTTCAATAATAATTACAAACCAATCCAATTATTCTACTACATTATTATAGAATAGAGTGATCAATTACAGCCAGACGGTTTTTAGACAAAGGAGTCCCTTAGAACAATTTTTTTCTATCCCTGCAGACATAAAGGACAAGATACACTAAGAATGACTCACTTTATCACAAGGAAATAATTCTGGACAAAGTGGTGGAGACTGCGGATGTAAGGGAAGTTCTTTGTGACCTCACCCGAGTCTTTTTTAAAGAATAGTTTTATTTAGTCTGTATTAATCAACATGATAAGTGCATCTTTCTTTTAGTTCAGTTATCATTTTATGTTATGCTTTACATTTTTATTGTGTTTTTTAAACTTTTATCTGTGCAGTATCTATTTTATTTGCTTTATTCCTTGTATTCCTTATAGTAAATTTGAGAGATAATAATTTGTTTAAATTTACATTTACAAATTTAAATCATATATTGAATTATTTGTATAAGACATACATTGACTGCAATGAGAAAAAACAAAATTTTTTCTTTCTCAGTCTTTTTCTTCCTTCTCTTCCCTTCACAATGGATGAATGCTTAGTTTATTATATTATTTTTCTTGGTATTTGCATTTATATAACTTATATCATACCCTAGACTTGAAATTTCAACTTTAAATTTAGATTTTGACACTTGACGGTAACTTCCCTTTGCCAAATATGTTGGTTATATTTATTTTATATTGTCAAATTTTAAAACATTTATGTTAAGCACATTTTTTTCTTTTTTTCTAATGGTAAATGGATTCACCACACATCACTAAACTTCTCACAGACGCTTTACCATTCATATCTGGATTGTTTCATCTTTTATTAGTTGTGGGTTTTTTTCCATCGAGTAGTCAATAAGACTCTATGACTTGCATCCCAGTATGTTCAGAAAGCTTTGGTTCTTCCTACTTGAAGGGCAGTTTAGCTGTATAGAAGGTTCTAAGGTCATGCTTTAATTGCTTAAGAACTTTTTAGATTTATATTATTTTCCAGTTTTGAATGAAAGGTCTTTTCTTAACTTATAAAATCTTGTAAAATGTTGTGGATGTGTCATTGTGTGGTTTGAGCAGTGACGATTGTTCCAGGCACAAAATGTTTTCTTTCAGTCAGTCTTTTTTAATTTCTGAAAAGTCTTCATTTAGTATATTATTTTATTTTTTATTTTTTTAAATGTATCGTTTGTTCATGTTACACATCTACTGTGGGCTTCCATGAGTTGGCTTTGGAGGACACTTATTTATTTATTTATTTATTTATTTATTTTTGACACATTGGGTCCTCGTTGCTGCCCACAGGCTTTCTCTAGTTGCAGCTAGCGGGGGCTACTCTTCACTGCTGCACGCAGGCTTCTCATTGCAGTGGCTTCTCTTGTTGCAGATGGAGCATGGGCTCTAGACGTGTGGGCTTCAGTAGTTGCAGCATGCCGACTGCATAGTTGTGGTGCGTGGGCCCTAGAGCACAGGCTCAGTAGTTGTGCCGCATGGGCTTAGTTGCTCTGTGGCATTTGGGATCTTCCCGGACCAGGGATTGAACCTGTGTCCCCTGCATTTGCAGGTGGATTCTTAACCACTGCGCCACCAGGGAAGTCCAGTATATTATTTTAATACTTGGTATATATGATGTATTCCCATGTTTCAAATCCAGAAATTATAAAGAATGTATAAAATAATAGATAAATCTGAAAAATATTATGGTTACTGAAGAAACCCAGAGAGATGTATGTACATATAAGTTTATATGTATGTGCATATATATGTAGAGAGAGTTCTGTATATCTACATATACAGATGTATTTATTGATATGCATGTATGTAGGTATATGTATACAGATAAATATATAGGTATGTATTTGTAGATATATATATAGGTATAGATGAAAATGGATGTATATCTAGATATACAGGTAAATATCTGTATCTCTATAACTTACATTTGTATTTGGGGGTAGTTAGATATTTTTGAGAAAAAAAATCAAGTGATCCTGAATTCTTTTCCATCATAACAATGCAATTATAATATATACTAATTTTATTTCTCATATTTATTAAACATCTTTCAGAAATAGCTTATTGGAGCATTCTTCCTGCTTATTTCTCCCCAACTAAACTACAGTTCAGAAACATTTATGATAACTCAGGGAAGTAACTTATTTCCTCCTTCTGTACTCAAAAGTCACCAGCTTTTCCTATACGTAATAAGAGGTTAAAATGGAAGATTTTTAGTGTCTGTTTCAGCTGAGACATAAGGACAGTAGGGGTGAGACCACCATGCACTATTTGTAAAGATGTGAATTGCTTTTTCAGTCTAACTCCCTCCCCCGTGTCTGAGGTATAACAATGTCAGGAAGCTGGAAATCATGAGATTATCACTGATGTAAAATGACTTTCCTCTCCCGTCTCAAGAAGAAGGAGGACCCTAAGCATCTCCCAGAGATGAATATGCAACGAAAATAACACAGAGTCCGTCCAGCCTGAGACACCCAAGCAAGTGAATGACTGCAGGTTGGCTCTGATGGAACAGAGAAGACGCTGCTGCTGTGTGCCGCTCACCTTGACCCCTCCAGAGTCTGGTGGGGCAGGAGGATGGGGCGGACGGGGAAGCTGGCAGCCCCGGAGCCTGGGGCATTGCAGCAGGTCGACAGGAGGCAAAGATCCCAGTGATGGGAGGGAGGAGCGGGCTGAGCAGAGCCAACTCTGAAGAACTCACTCAACAGGGTTCACATCCCGTGTTTGCTCTGTTCACAGCACATGAGTGAGGAGGGTAAGAAGCAGAGAGGAAACCCAGGCACTTCCCGCTGTGCTCACCGAATATCAGGAATCGAAGATTTGGGAAAAAAGTTTAGTAGTTTGGTATTTTCATTATTACGTGTCCTAACCAGAATAACCCCGAAATGGTGAGAACCATTAGGGAATAAGATTTCCCAGAACCATTTTAAAAGGGTAGTAAGAGACAAAAATAAAGTTTCTTTACAACTTTATCTCATGACTCTTGCTTGATTACAGCTAAAATGACTTAGTAATAATTTGATGATGCTTGTATTATTAAACATTCTCCACATGACACATAAAATATTTAGTTTTGATTTTATATTAAATAATTATATGAGCATAAATTAATCAGCAGAGAGAACACATCTGTACTCAAGGTTATGAGACGCTGGGCAGCCTTGTGTTCCTCGTTCGTCTGCTGACTGGATTTAGCACTAAGCCTTCACTAGTGCTGTTTTGGGGAAAAAGAGACCCATTTTTTTTTAATGGGGCTAATAGTGAATTGAATACTAACCACTTAGTCTCTCACAGGGTTTTTTGCTAATGAAAGACAGAAAAACACATATAAATTATATCTGTTTCTAGCTTCAGAAAATAAGTACGATGACTTTATGAAGATACCTGCTATGTGCATTTACTGTTTATTTGCTGATTAGCAAACTAAAGAACAAACCAAGATGGCTTTGTCTAATTTAGGAAGAGTGATGTATTCATGACATTGCTTATGATTCAGGATAAAATGCTAATGTGGCATAATTTAAATGATGTATCCAAATGCAAACACATATAATGAAAAAAATGTTTGTATTTGTCCTAATTGTAAATACAAGGTGTTGACTCAAATAAGAAGAAATAACATTGCCCAGAGATTGTGGGGAGCAGCACATCCACACTTGTTTTGTTGTAACAAAGGGAAATCATTCAAGTATGATGTTTTCAAACTATTGACTCCTTCATTTTTTTGTCCCCTATGGTTAAATAAACTATGTTGTATATTTTATGTCATACATGCAATACAAATATGAATCACGTATAGAAATGTTGGATAATAATGAAACACTAATTACAAAAAACTCCTGCAGAAGTCATTGATGAGTGCCTTTGATAACCTTTGTCCTGTTTCTCATAACCCATACTTTAAAGATTTTTTCTTTACTCGTAATGCAGATCTCATTTTTTCTTTCCTGTTCTTCAGTGTGGGGCAGTGAACAGTTAGTAAGCTTGAGTTATGTAACAGACTGTATAATATTTGAAACTAGTTATAAGCTCTCTGCTCTGCTGCACTCAAATGTGAATACCTCCAGTTTTCTCATCTTTTTCCCTCTTCTCAGAATGTTTATTTTCCAACTCCTTAATAAAATCATACAAGTGAACTCTACCCTGTTAGCCATTGTTTGCTGTAGACCATAAGGAACTAAATATGTGAAAAAGCAAAAACGGTGTCTTTAGGAGAGAGGAAGACAGCTGCCTATATTCTTGACAAGATAGATTCTATTCCAGGCCTCAAAGTATCATCTCCCCATTACAGCAAGTCATTTCTAAGGATGCCTGCCCCTTGTATGTCCAGCTCTACATCTGAGGGGACAGAACAGCCAAAGCAAGCAGTATTTTCCCTTCATTTCAAATTCCAGAAACTGATATTTTGCCTGTGTATTTGCTGATGGCTACTTACCATCTTCCCTAAGTTTAACTCATCTTCGGGGTCAGCTTCTGAGATGCCCTTATATCAGAATCCACACAGTAAATGGCAACAAGTGCTGGTCCATGGCCCTCCGAGGATCTCCACAGGAGTGTGTCATGTGAATAGGACTTGCTCTCATGTGGGTGTGAGGTAACCCGCAGTACACAGATATTGAAAGTTGGAATTCTACAAAAAAATAACATTTGAATGCAGAATGAGGAGAATAAAGGAAATATTCTTTCCCTTTTTATTTTAACCTGGTCTTATTGACTATACCAGGATTTCCACTCCAGTAGAAGTAGAGTTGAGTAGAGCTTTCTGCCTTGCACGGACATACAGTGCCTAGAATGTAGGGAAAAGAAATTTTTGAGAAAGACAACTTATATCTTTTGTAAGATACAGTTTCTTTTACTTATAGGTATTAAAAAAAAAAAAGTCCATCTAAAGCCTACAAGTTGGACCGAGTAGCTGTCCTCAGCTTTCCTTCTTCGTGTAACTGGCCTCATCTCTTAATCAGTGTGACTAAAGGACTACTCTCCCTATCAGGGCACCACTGGATATTCCATGGTGTTGTCATCGTCCTGCTCATGTGACCTGGCCGGTGCTAACCTGTCAGTTTTTAGTTTCAGGGTCCTAAGTGGCAGACCCCGTCATACATTCTGTAAATAGTTCAGAAAGCTCTAAGCAATTTATTTCTAGATAAACACTATCTTTATCTGCTATACAGATGCTGTCTGACTCTGGATTCCTAGATCTTCCTGTCTTATTAAGCTCAGGAGACTCTGCTAGTGTTTTTTGTGGATTCAGCATTTAGAAAGGGCTTTTTTTGCTTGGACTAAGAAATAGGAAACTTATTCATGATCTGCACGAAACCCTAACACATACTCAGAGTTGCGTTAACAGAGAACTGAGAATTGATAGAGTAAAACATTTTCTGTCCAGTGTTGTTGGCTCCAGGAGAGCAAGGGTTGAGGCCATCCGCCAGCTACAAAGTGTTTTGGCCACACCGTGGGCCCCACGTTTATTAATGGGCAAAGTGAGCATGGCAGACGTGGCTGTCCTAGTGAACATCGCCGTCGCTGAACTTGTATTTGAAACTCCATTTTTACAGTTCTATTAGAATTCTAAATCTATAATCTTTCAGTCGCCTAAAACAAAATTGGCCGCAGAGCTATCTCAGCTCATTCTGAATCAGCACTAACATTTGCTGGGTGTGTGATATGTCCCAGGCACTACTCTGAATATCAGACACTCATTTCCTCACTTAATCTTCAAAAATATCTGCAGATACCATTATTGTCTCTATTGCCTCATAAGGTTGTTTTGGGAAGTAACAGATTATCTTTCAAAATAGCACAAGACTAGGGCTAAAACAAACACTCAATAAACGTTTGGGTTTTGTTATAATAATGTTGCTGTTACTAAAATGATGTAAAAATAAGATATATACATACATAGAAACCAGAAACTATCTTTAAATCACTTACTTTGAAAAGGTAGAGATGTTAAAACTCTCATCAAATTAGGAATAGTTGGGAAAATCCCCAGTTTGATAAAGAACATCTACAAAAGCACTGAGAGCCTCTTGGAACTAATAAGTGATTATAGCAAAATTGCAAGATACAAGGTTAGTATACAGAAGTCAGTCTTTTTCCTATATACCAGCAATGAACAAATGGAATTCAAAATTTAAAACAATATTATTTATCTTACCACTCCCCAAACTGAAATATTTAGGTATAAATCTAACAAAATACAAGCTTTATGTAAGAAAAACTATAAAACTCTGATGAAGGAAATAAAAGAAGAACTAAATAAATGGAGAGATACTCCAAGTTAATGGATACGAAGGATTAATGTTGTCAAGATGTCATTTCCTCCCAATTTGATCTCTAGATTCAATGCTCTACCAACCAAATTCTCAGCAAGTTATTTTGTGGATATCTAGAAATTGATTCTAAAGTTTATATGGAGAGGCAAAAGCCCAGAATAGCCAACACAATGTTAAAGAAGACAGAATTGGAGGACTTTGCTGATTGACTTCAAAACTGACTCTAAAGCTGCAGTAATCAAGACAGTATGGTGTTGGTGAGAGAACAGACAAATGGACCAGTGGAACAGAATAGACCCCCATAAATTTAGTCAACTTATCTTTGATAAAGGAGCGAGGGTAGTGGTGCAAAGACAGTCTCTTCAACAAATGGTGTTGGAAAAACTGGACATCCACGTTCAGAAAAATAATAATATAGACACAGACCTTACACCTTTCATAAAAATTCACTCAAAATGAATCACAGAACTAAATGTAAAACACAAGACTATAAAATGCCTAGAAGATAACAGGAGAAAACATAGATGACCTTGGGTATGGCAATGACTTTTTAGATACAACACTGAAAACATGATCCATGAAAGGAAGAAATGATAAGCTAGACTTCATTAAAATTAAACACTTCTGCTCTGTGAAAGATAATGTCAAGAGAATGAGAAGACAGGCCACACACTAGGAGGAAATATTTGCAAGAGACACATCTGATAAAGGACTGTTATCCATTATGTATAAGAACTATTAAAACTCAACAAAAAGAGAACAAACAACCTGATTAAAATATGAGCCAAAGACCTTAACAGACACTTCTCCACAGAGATATAAAGATGGCAAATAGCATATGAAAAGGTGCTCCACATCGTATGCTCTCAGAGAACTGCAAATTAAAGCAACAATGAGATAGCAGTATACACCTATTAGAATGGTCAACATTCGGGACAGTGACAACACCATATGCTGATTTGGACATGGAGCAGTAGGAACTCTCATTCATTGCTGGTGGGAATGCAAAGTGGTACAGCCATTTTGGAAGACAGATTGGCAGTGTCTTACACAACTGAGCATTGTCTTAGTATACAATCCAGCAATCACTGGCTTAGATATTTAATTTACTGATTTTAAAATCAGTAAAAAAAAAAAACAAAACTGTAAAAAAAACTGCACAAAGTTGTATATACTAGCTTTATTCATATTTGCCTCAAACTGGAAGCAAGTGAGCTGTCCTTCGATAGGTGAATGCATAAATAATGTGTCATACATTTATACACTGGATTATTATACTGTGATAAAAATTAATGAACTAGCAACCCATGAAAACACATTGATGAATCTTAAATGCAGACCGATAAGTGAAAGAAATCATTCAAGAAATATCATTTACTATATTATTTCAATTATAGAAAATTCCCCAAAATGCAAAACTGTAGAGATGGAAAACATCAGTGGTTACCAGTGGTTTGATGATACAGGCATTATGGCTTAGTGTGAGGCACAGAAGAATTGTTTATGGTGGTGAGAATTTCTGTGTGATAGTGTAATTTTGATCCAAGACACTAAGCATTTGTCTAAAACTATAGAACATAGAACTTTACAGGAAAAGAGTGAGCCTTAATGTGTGCAAAAGTTTAAAAAATAATTTAGGAAGTCCGGGAATCCCAGGACGGAATGCGGAATAGGACCAACTAGTCTAAATATATTCCATATGTATTAGATGATTTCACTTAATGGCCTGAGGAAGAAGGTGCTGATTCAAGAAACGTGAGAAATGAGGAGCCTCTGTGAGACTAAAAGCAAAAGGAGCTGTACGTGGGCAGCACGCTCTAGTCCATAAAGGTGTGTCCCATGGGGTTACAGGTTAGCAATTCTAAAGCCACTCCACTGGACATACATATACTGGGAGTGTATGTATATGTGTCTGTATATGTATATGCTCATGGATGCATATCCGTGAACAGTTATAAACATGGTTGCTGGTGTAGAGAGCCTAGCTTATCACTGCTGAACTGGGAGTTTGCATATAAGCAAAGGGAGGTGATGAGAATGATCCATGTAGTGATGGGTTAGAGTTGGAAGCATCAGTAAAAACTCAGGTTCAGCTTACCATGGATACAGATGGTTACATATAGGAATGTTTATAGGTACGAATATATGCACAGGTTAGTATACACACGCATATCTTTGCTCTGTCAGTTTAGCGTTCCTTCAAGCAATGAAATACCAGTAGCAAGGAGCACACTTAGGCCCCATATCTTGGCTTCTAAACCTTTCTCTAGTAAGAGGAGCCAGGGATTACTGGAAAAATGGCTGATTCTAGGGCTATGGCAGGATGATCCAGAGTGTCTTGTAGTGCTAGAAGGTGAGAAGGTACTTAAACAAAAACACACACGCAGTGATGTTGGAATATCAAAGAGATAGAGGAGCCCTGGCCCAGGTTCTCTCCCTGAAGACTCCGAGTGCCTCTGTACTTTCTGTGACTCCTCGGCTTGCTT
Source organism: Mesoplodon bidens (assembly GCF_964165515.1). NCBI lineage: Eukaryota > Metazoa > Chordata > Mammalia > Artiodactyla > Ziphiidae > Mesoplodon > Mesoplodon bidens. Next base: position 31,614,913 of record NC_138181.1, on the reverse strand, counting down.
GTCAGCTGTCCTACCAACCTATCTTCCTTCTCTCCCTCACCCTGCAGGTGCAGGGCTGCCAAGGGGTTTCTCCATGGCATCTTCCATGCATTCTTCATGGGTGTTATCTTTCTCGTAGTCCTGTCATCATTACACTGTGGAAACATCTTCATATTTCTGACAAAGGAGACTCCCCTTTCTTTCAGCACCGATGCTGATGGTCCTCCATCCATTTATTCTTGTTCCCCATGTGATTCTTAGAAGCATTGTTGTTGATGCACACACTCTCTCACTGTCTGCCCTCCCTCTATGTGGGAAAGCCATTAGACACTTATTTGTCTTCCTGCCTGCCTACTGTGGCTTTCATTTCATGAGGAGCTTAAAGTTAGTTGGGATTTGCACATCAGAAAAGTAAAATATTGATTAAAATGCAGATTTTAGGATACACAGAGGGATTGTCTGTTTATCTAAGTAGGAAAAAACTATGCATACAAATATTCAGGAAAAGGTAGTCTAAAGAAATGAATTTTATCTCACTCCTTATCTACTTTCATTATATCCAAGAATACAATAATGAAGATGGATACCATGGCACAAAACATAATTGACGCTAACTCAACTATTTTATTCTATAATATCCAGAATTTCATCCGTTTTGTCTTATAGTCTAAGCTTCGCTCATACCATTTGGTAAAACTGATGTTATATCTCTAAAGTAGTTTGTGATATGAATAGTAGATACTTTAGTGGCTGAAAGAAATGTTATGTATTCAGAATGAATGCGTATGTGTGATACATTTAAAGCTCTGATCTTTGAGACCTTAAGTAAGAAAGATACTTGATTCTGCTGAAGTTATAATTTGCACAAATTTAAGATAATAAATAACATGTAAAAGGCTACTATGTCATAACTGTTGCTGTGTATATATGGTTTTTTGATACTTTCATTTATTCATTAATTTGAAATGTTAATGCATAATTTGAAAACAACTATTGAGTGCTTGCCATTATGATAATAATGCATTTTTGGAAACCAGAGGCTATTAAAGATAGGAAATGATTATTAATTTCTCTAATTTTACTTGAAAGCATATCTAGGAACAATAAATTTTCTGGACACACACACAGAAAAACAAGATAATGGCAAACTGGTATGATAATAGTTTTTCATAATAAGAAAGTTTACCTATGCTGAGTAAATGTGAAAACATAATAAAATCCTTAGCTTCATTCTCCATCATTTTCATCATGAACCTTTTAGTGATTAAAATAATATTCAGGTTTATTTTTAGGAGAATTTAAGATTGTAAATACATAAACCCCAAGTCTTCATTTTGTTAACTAATAAAAGATACACATATGGGTTTTATTTCTTTCCCTGAATATCTAAGTGGGAAAAATACATACAGATATTCAGGGAAAAGTTAATCTAAAGAAATAATTTTTATATTAGTTCTGAAATGATTTCCTTGTATTCAAGAATATAGTAATGAAGATGGATACCATGTTATAAAGCATAATTTACTTTAGCACTTTCATTCTATAAATATCTGGAATTACATGGGAGGTCTAAATCCAAGCATCAGCCACACTGCTTGGTAGAATTCATGTTATACCTCTGAGATCATTTATGGCTTGAGAATCATAAGTGTAACAAATATTGCCATAAGAGCAAATATTCTGATATGAGGGGATTAAAATATGTTTTGTTTGTTGAGCTTTTTGATGTTTAATTGAGTTGCTAAAGATATGTTTAGGTTATTGTTGAATACAGCAATTGGATGCTTAGTAGATGGGAAGGGGGTTGTACCATCTGGTAATATCATTTCTAGTTAAAATACATGATAGAATGGACAGCCTCTGACTGGCTAGATAACATGCTTCCTATAGGCAGCTTTACACCAGTAATTACAGATTGCTGTGCAAAATCGTAATAGCTTCCCAGGAACTTGAAGCAGCTGATGGATGCCTTTCTTAGAGCTGATGTGCAGTAATATTTAATGAATCAATGTTTCATATTATATGTATATATTTAATTTGTAAAAAATAAATGGAGATTGCAGAGCTCTTGGAACAGTACTTGGCACATAGAAAACATCCTCCCCGTGTTCACCGAGTGACCGTGAGCAGCATGAGCGAATCCCACCTAATGATGTCTCAGTGAGACCAGCAGCTCCTCAGCGACAGCTGCATGGAGTGAAAGACATACAGCTTCTCACACTGGTCTAACTCTCGTGAATAAACGTGTTTAGATGTTAAGAATTATAAGTAATTTTGATATTCTTGCAGTATGTGTTCAAATATCTAGAGGAACAAAGTGAAAATCTTCATAGACCCATAAAACATCTACCAATTAACCAATGAGTAATGACATTTTTAAGAAAACGAGCAAAAACAACATCAAGAGAGTATAACCCTTTTACAAAGATGCGAATAATTGCTTTACAATGGAAGGGAGATCTTCAGTGTTCAAGATAAATCTTCTATAAAGGCAATAGAATGTTTTGTAAGAATATTGAAAAAATTTTAGGACTGTGCTACAAAATTTATTCTAATACTGTATTTACTTTATTGTGAGTTTGGTATTTGTTGAGTGTACCTTGAAGTTTATTGGTAATGTTTGAGCTTGAAATGATACATGTATAAACATATATGTTCAGTGCTTTATAATGTAAAGTTCTTTCAGGCATCCACTAGTGTTTATTTAAAAAAATTAAGATTTTTGCCTCTTAATAAGTGAATGTTCCAAAATCACCAGTGACCTCAGTAACAGCTAGGTGCAGGACTCAGAGTCAGGTGCTAGGAAGGGTCTAGATTGTTGGAAGAGTTATAGGGTTGCATGGACCAGCTTGCTTTCCGCCTGCAAGAACGCTAGACGTGGATCCCCTTGGCCCCGGTCGGCTTGAGTTTCCCCTAATGCCATGGAAGAAATGATCGCTCTAGGCAGGAACATGAGGAGAGCCAATTGCCTTATCTTGGTGTACTGTCTACCCAAGACTCTCAGGATGGGCCCAGCTCTACAGAAACCCCGCCAGACTGAGAGCGGGAGGCGGGCAGACAGCAGGAGGACAGCTCAGCTCCTGTCATCAAATAAGTACGAATGGAGCGGATCTCTCAAGAATTCTGAAATGGAAGTGCCTGCGATGTCTGTGGAACAGATAGATTTGAGTACTTGCTATATTGGCCTGACGGAAGTATTTCTTCAATTAAAACTGCAAAAATCCACGTGATTAAAGAGGAGAAGGAGAGGCAGCCTATTCTCAATAATTTATTATCAGAGCAAAATCACTGGAAATTGATTGTATTTTGTCTTAGCTCTTCTGCTTCTCAAGCACAGGGACCTCGTCCCCCTGCTGTGGCTTTGACTGGGTGAACACCCACAGCGTCCTCTGTTGAACTTGGAAAGTGATACTTACTATTGACCTCTAACTTTCATTTCGTTAATTATATGATATGGCTCACTCAAGGCTTTGTATGCTTTGTAAACCTCCGCTGCAAAAGAGGAAAACATCAACAACAAAAGGCAATGCCAGGTAATAAAATGTTTCATTTTATTGTGTTTGGCTTTGCAAGAATTCATTAAGATAGTCTCATCTGTGGTCTTTCTTTAAAGGAAAAACATCTTAGGTTTTACTGTGATCTTTTTCTCAACACAGTAGAACATTTGTTTATAAAATCTGGTTTTAAATCTAGAAATGTGAGTTTATTTTTTCCTGGCTATATTCCATCCTTTTCCGATTTTTCTGTATAGAAATACAATGTATAGGCACTCCTATTATTTAGTTCTGTGCTTGATATTTAGTGTGTAGGACACATAATGTAAAAGTACTACACGTTAATTTTAGGTGTCTCTTAAGAGGCTAAGAGATTTTTATGTGTGTACAGATTGGCAAACCAAAGCATAATAATATCTGTTCTATATCTCTATCTAAGGATTTATGATTGATGAGAAAGTCAAAGAAAGAAAATCAACACTAGATGTTGTAGTCATACAAGAAGAGAGAGCAAAATGACTAAAAAAAAGAAGCAGCACTGCTTATGCTTTCTGACTTTTTTTCAGAAGTCACTCCCCAGCCACATCTCCAGAGGAGCAGTCTCTTATTCTGCTCATTTTCTTCACATCAAATGTTCTTCATTTCAGATTTTGTTTGTAATTATCTGTTTGTAAAACTACATTCTTTATTAAGCTTGTGTTCCTTACAAATGAGAAATTTGTCTTGATTTTTGTTCCTCTAAGACCCTAAGTCACTCCTGGAATATTTTTTTCGGAGAATGTTTGATGAATTAATGAATGACCACATAGAATAGCTCAGAACTTGGATGCTGAAATTTGTATGCTTTATATACATTCCTATTGAGTACAGAAAAGATGATAGAAACTTTACAGTTTTATATCTTCATCCCCAGTGGAGAGGCTTACAAGGGAGATTATTCAAGAGGCCAACTCAGAATATTTGAGGTTTCAAAATCCGTTTTAGCTTTCTCTTTTTGTAATTAAAATGTTTGTAAGCCCCCAGTTAAAACTGTCACTCCTTTAATTTTTTTTAATTCAACTTAAAAAAAAATACAAGCAAATATAAGCCATAGCACCAATCAGTTTTGGTCCATTTTATGACCTTCAGCTATCTAAAATTTCGTAGAGACCTCTCATGTTAATGGTGGGCTTTCGTATAGCTTGTTGGTGTGCAGGTAAGAAAGAAGGCATGAAAACAACTGAAAATTTTCTTACTTGCCTTTCACAAAGCAAAAGGAGAATAGTGTTATAAAAACAAAGCAACTAAAACAGAAAGCATATGGGAAAGCCATCCAAAGGTGGAAATATGACAGTCCCTGAGGAGACATGAAAACACACAGCACAACATCAAAACCAAATTAGGGAAACACGTTTGGAAAGAATTGCTTCTTTTATCCAGGGTCGGTACCACCATCTGTGCCAAATGCCCAACTGCATAGGTGATTGACAGCTGGAGATGAAGAAACAAACCCCCCCAGTGATGGGCTGAGTCAGCCTTGTCATCGTCGCTGCCACAGCGAGACGGTCGCTGCCAGCCAAGGGTGGGTGGTTTGGGGCTCAGTGTCAGTCAGAGCTGAATTCTGATCCCTGCCAGTCTGTGTATTTACCAGTGGATTCTATGAGAGAAGAGACTCCTGGGAGATTTCAAATTATAAAAGCCCTTGTTACGCATTAATTATCCCACCTTTTAATTTAGTCATTACTTTTTGGATGGTCAGTGATTCCAGGTAGCAGGTAGTATCAGATTGGGATAAATGCAAATTGATGAATTGGAAATGTTTTATGAATAATAGAATAAAAACTGAAACTGAAATTGGTAAATTTCTCTTTCTGTTTACCTATTTTAGAGTTTCTAGAGTTATTTCTCAAGTAATTTTCAAAATCAGTGTGTATAATTAAACAATAAATATTTTAATGGAAAATGAGACTCTGCAGCTACTCAAAAGGTAAATTGAATCCTAAGAACATCATTACAGAACTAATAAAAATTAGGATAAAAATGCTCTGTGAACAAACAGGAAATGTATTTTATTCATTGATTTGTTCCTTCACCATACATTTACTAAATTCATACTCTGTTCCTTCAGAAGCTAGTGCCTTAGAAGAAAACAATACCCTTATCTGAAAGAGCTAAGCTTGAAACTAACTGAAATAAATAGAAATAAATGATGCAAAGAGATTTCTATAATAAGACACTGTTTCCTTACATTTCTTCAGGAAGGAGGATCTCCACGGGGTGGGGACAGTTAGGTGGTGAATAACTCATCCTTTCTTGTCAGGGATTTGGGATAATATTCGCCAAATATGACGAATATTATAAATATTCCAGAAAATGACCTCTGGAATTAGCAATGTGAATCTAAGAAAAATAATACGGGAAAATAATGTGCAATCACAAAATCAATCAAACAATTATCATAAGGTCACTCCTCAAATTTATTACCGTACAATAGTCAAAATTTGCACCCTCTTCAAGGGTGACCCTAGTTATGTGCCCAAGATTATGTCTCCCTCATCCATCAAATGGAACTGACACCAAACACTTAGGATTGAAGCATGCTTGTTTTTAGATAGTGGGATTGGCCTGGCTCAGAGGTTGGCAATATTTAATATGCATTATTAGTCTTTATCTTTCACTCTATGGCATTCCTGGGAGGAGAGGTTCCCAAACCTATTCCCTGATGTGGTCCTGGACAAGGTCTCCATCCCGTTATCCTTCCTTTTCTATGCGGCAGCAGCCTCTGCCTTTCTGCTCTTGGTGTTAAGGAGGCTCCCTGTTCTGGTTGGACGTTATTGTCATAGGGTTATATTCTGATGTCCTTTCAGAGGAGTGATTGGTAATCACAAGCTAAACACCATGTCATTTGGAGAGTAAAGGAAGCCAGTGTTCTCTCGTGTTTTCTCTCGTGTTCCTTCTGTCCTGTTGTTCCTCCTATGGGTCGGCATCTGAGGGGTCACATGGCGGCTTCTCTTCACTCGTTACAGTATGAGTGTGGAAGACATCCACTCAATCCAGCATAAGAAAGGGACGTAGCAACAAATAGTTGCAGATTTTGAAAGCATATCCTCGGTGTTTTACTGGTATTTAAAAAACATTTAAACTGTTCATTTGAGTATTCACGTTCTGAATGTTCAGTGTTCACCGTCTCCTTAGCATTTGGGGAGTGACTGATCCTGGGGAGCATCTCAAAGTGACAGCATTGGGGGAGAGCTCTGTCCCTCTTCTGAAGACGGAAAGATGAACGTGAGGGGGCCTGGGGAGGGCCAGCACCATCTCCACCCCCTCCTGCCTGGGAGGGGTCAGAGATGGGTCTCTGTCTTCCACAGTGGATGTCTTCAGTGGATTAACGATTGTGTTCATGTTTGTTGAAATAAGGACGAGAGAGAAAAATGTGCGCAGTGTGTGACCCGCCTCGTGTTAGCCAGAGGGGGTTGCTTTGATGTCTTCCCTAACATTAATTCATTTTTCCTTTCTTGCAAGAAACTAAGGACTTAAGCAAAGGCAAGGATGAAGACAAATTTATTAATGTGTTGAACGAGTTCTGTTCTTGTACACTGTGCTCTTTAGGTCTAGATACGGAGTGGAGAGGAATCTGGGAGAAAGCGCTTTTCATAAGAACGAACTCCTAAAAAGGCTCCTTCTACAATGACAGTAATAACAAGACGTCAGAAGCAGTGTGAAAGTGAGGGCCAGATTCCTTCTTTTTGATAGAATCAGGATCAGATTAGAAAAGTTAGGGCAGGAATGGAATTTGTATCCTATTATTGTTAACTCCTCTCCATCTGGTAGGCTTATTTTGCAAGTTGTTGGAAAATAAGGAAGCAAAGAAAAGACAGTTTCTGCATTGAGGAGTTTTTGGTATGAACTTCGAAAGGAGTAAGGAGCATAGTGGTGATCCTGTGTCTTCCAGAATGTCAATGATAAACATTACCTACGTGACTGGTGTGAGAATCTTATATTCAAAGGAATGCCCTTGAACATAAATGGAACATTGCAAACTGCTAAAACCTTCTTCTCGTGGCAAATGGAAAATTGGCATCATTACTAGCAATTTTTACTCTTACCCCCAGGGAGATTATGGCATTTTAAAACTCTAGTTTGTCTTTGAATAATTGGTCATATAACTCCAAATAGAATTTAAAATGTAAGCTCTTCTGGGTTCAGGGGTTTTAAGATCTTTCAGCATCCCGAAAGAGGTAAAATAATCACTTTATATTAGATTTTGATAAATGAAGAATGTACCTTTTAGCCTCTAGGATAACTACTAAGAATTACAAACAAAATATATAAATTCAAAGATAATATATGGGGAGAATAAAATAAAAATATAATAATTAATACAAAAGGAAAAAAGTGTAGGCTATAAAACAGAAGAAGGGGCTTCCCTGGTGGCACAGTGGTTGAGAGTCCGCCTGCCGATGCAGGGGACATGGGTTCGTGCCCCGGTCTGGGAGGATCCCACATGCCGCTCCGCGGCTGGGACCATGAGCCATGGCCGCTGAGCCTGCGCATCCGGAGCCTGTGCTCCGCAATGGGAGAGGCCACAACAGTGAGAGGCCCGCGTACCGCAAAAAAAAAAAAAAAAAAAACAGAAAAAGGTAGTAAATTGGAAGATTTAAAGACAGCTATAATAATAATCACAAATATAAATGTAAATTGAATACTCTAATAAATAGTCAAATATTATAAATAAAGGATTAAAAAATATCAACTATGAACTAAAATAAATGTGGCATGTTAACCATAGATTTAGTGCCATTGAGAATTAGTTTAGAAGTATACCTGTTGTAAAAAATCTTATACCAGGTTTATTTTTGGTAGGGTTCAGAACAGTAACCCTAAACGTGGCACCTTGGCGCATTGGATATTTTAGGCTAAAGGCATCTGAGAAATAGCAAGTGCAGGAAGGCTTGTATGACCTTGCAGTGAGGCGGTCCTGTAACCCTCACTTGAGGGGAGCCCTCCGTGCCCTGCAGGAACAGTGCATCCTTCCTGAAGAAGAGGGGACATGGAGAGGACCTGAATGAGCAGGCTCCCTAGGTTTCCCTGGTTTTCCACATTGGCTCACCTTTGTCCTGTCATGCCTTCCCGGGACTCCACTCTCCATCAAACACGGCATAAACACGCTCAGGTTTAACAGCTTTCCTTGTGACAGCTCCTGTGTCACATAAAACTTACATTAAATAAATTTGTAGGCTTTTATTAATCTGTCATTTGTCCCAGCGAGAACTTGGAAAAGTAGAGGAAAAAGATATGTTTCTTCTCAACATTTTCCAAACAAAAATTTACTGTTACTACAGTTATTTGTCTTTACAGGCATTATTGAATGAAATTATGAGGATGTAGGACTCATACTATCACCACATTTTACCAAAAAAATCATGAGTTTGGGAGCTGGAGAGAGTGTGCTCAGCACAATTTTTGTCTCTTCATCCAGTGTCTGCTGGTCTCTACCTTTCTGTGCTCTATGTGCACACACACACACACACAAACACACACATACCCAAACACACACACACACATATATCACATACTGGTGTATATAAATTTTACCATCATAAATGTCTGCTGTTTGTTTTTGTCTTATCTAAAAATGTGCAGAACTGAGAAAAGCATCAACATTGGAATTAGATTTGAGTTTGAATCATTATTTTTCATTAAAGGGGGTTGTGATATTAGGAGGCATGGATAAAACTGAGGGCATGAAAATCAACTTGTTGATAAACTAAAATGTGTTTGGCACTGTCATTTGCAGTTTTTATATATTATTACAGTTAATCTTTACCACAACTTAGTAGAAATGTCATTATGCCCATTTTCCAGATGAAGACATTAATATATGCAGGGGTTAAATAATTTGCTCTGCATCCAATAGAGAGTAACTGTTAGATGCTAGATTTGAATTCAAAGCTGATTTAAAAGCCCATGTGTGGGGCTTCCCTGGTGGCGTAGTGGTTGGGAGTCCGCCTGCCGATGCAGGGCACGTGGGTTCGTGCCCCGGTCCGGGAGGTTCCCACATGCCGCAGAGCGGCTGGGCCTGTGAGCCATGGCCGCTGAGCCTGCGCGTCCGGAGCCTGTGCTTTGCAGCAGGAGAGGCCACAACAGTGAGAGGCCCGCATACCACCAAAAAAAAAAAAAAAACCCATGTGCTTTTCTCCACAAAATCATTTTTCAAAGTGTGTTCAAACAATAGTCCCCAAAGGCATTCCAAAAAAAATGGAGGTGTAATGAGGGTTGATGTCAGACAAATACAAGAAAAACCAGGTTTTATACCTCCATCTTCCTGGTCCACAACACATATCAGCACCCTGAAGACTCAAAGGTAGATTGCAGTAAGGCTAACCAGACTTCATGCAGGTGTGTTCCACATCGGGACCCTATTCTCAGGTGAGGTGAACAGATTCCGTCAGGCAACACTCATATTTTCACAGAGCTGGCTCTTGAGCAAATTATTTGGGATGAAATTGCTTAATTGGGACTTTAGAAATAATAAGTTATTTGTAGAGTTGTAATAAGTAATGAGCTAATGCAAATAATATGAACTTTTCCTTTCAGACTGAGCCAGTGATATGTTTATGTAGACTAACAACAGAACAGACAGCTTTTTCTTACTAGTCACAATAGCTAAAAATGTAAATGTTATCAGCCATTATTTGCCTGACACTGTTCCAGACACAGAAGATACAAAGTCAGGTCACACAAAGCCCTCCTCCTGGCCTTAAATAATTAAGAACATAGTAGGTTCATTAAATGCGTAAAACAGAGGACAGCAGTAAACAAAGTCAAGCTGTGGAAGAGCCAAGAGGGCAAGCACTGCTGGAAAATGAACCTAAAGTTCTCAGAACAAAGTTGACTCTCTTTTTGTTCCAGGGGAAGAGTTCAGCCCCTGAGTTCTCTTTGCTGTCAGATGAATTTAAAATTGTTTACGGTCCAACCAAATGATATGTTTTTTATCCACGTTAGGGAGCATTAGTCACATAGTTTCTGGGGTTTTTTGGTCAATGTGATCATGGCTTTAAATGCTTGAACATTTACATATCGATAAAAATTGATGCTTTTAAACGCTACTGTTTGGCAATTGATTGAACACAACTGGTTTATTTATTTTTAGTTAATACAACTACAGTTGTGAATATAACATTTCACAAGGGACTTGACTCCTGACCTTGTCCTTTCATGAGTGATTTTTAGCCAGAGATCTAATTGCCTCATGCTACTTGGGGATTGAGATAGAGTAAAATTCAAAGACCTACTTGTCAAGCTTATGACAAGAAAAAAGGGGACTAATTCCCCAAAGCATACTTAGATTTCAGGATTACCCACTTTAATATTCTAAAGTTACTTCTTGTGTGCCTTTCCCTTGTCTTTCTAATGATAAAATTGCTATAGTTACACTTCTCCTACAGATGCAAGAAGTCCTTTCAAAAATCTGTGCTGAAAAGAGCTGGGTTTTTTTGTTTGTTTTTTTAAAGAAGATGTTGGGGGTAGGAGTTTATTAATTAATTTATTTATTTTTGCTGTGTTGGGTCTTCGTTTCTGTGCGAGGGCTTTCTCTAGCTGTAGCAAGCGGGGGCCACTCTTCATCGCAGTGCGCGGACCTCTCACTATCGCGGCCTCTCATTGTGGAGCACAGGCTCCAGACGCGCAGGCTCAGTAGTTGTGGCTCATGGGCCTAGTTGCTCCGCGGCATGTGGGATCCTCCCAGACCAGGGCTCGAACCCGTGTCCCCTGCATTAGCAGGCAGATTCTCAACCACTGCGCCACCAGGGAAGCCCAAAAAGAGCTGTTTTGGTTGAAAAGTCGTGAGCAAAGAGTTTGGAAATTTAAGTCACACCCCAGTTCTGCCTCAGAAAACATGCTGCCTTATGTGAACTAGTCAGTTAATATCCATGGGTCTTAATCATCTTTACAATGAAGAAACTGGGTCAGATGAACTGAAATGTTCTTTCACTCTAAAACTGTTGACTCCAAAGGGGTTGAGCTCTTAATTCCAACATGACTATGTAGTTCTTAGTTTCAGCCTCCTCCTCAACTTATTCAGAAAGACACACAAAATAATTCCTGAACTTTCAGTTCCAAGCCCAGCAGGTAAGGAACTCTGACGTTGTCTTTCCCATCCTCACCACAACAAAAATGCTGAGCAGAGTGAAAGTCAACAACTCTCCTTAGATCCATCTGGTAATTGAGGTCAGAAGGCAAACTACTGTTCCCCACCCCCCAAAAAAATGGAGAGACAGGCAGAAAGAGACAGTTATATCTCAAGGAAGAAGATGCCCAGGAACCAGACACAGGAGGAAGACAAATGGATGAATGTCCTTCCTCAGCTCTTATTTAAGACAGTCTTTTAGCAAACCCAAAGACAGCAGAGGAGCAAAACAAGGACAGCAGAGGACATTTTAGCCTCTGACACCAACAGCTACAGCAAACAGCGAGCACAGCCTCACTCGTAGCCTTGTGGACAAACAGCTCATGATCAAGGTCTGACTCAGTTCCTTCACGCAGTACATCATGTCCCACTTTCAACAAGAAAAATACAAGGCCTACTAAAGGCAGAAAACACAGTCTGAAGAGACAGCAAGCATCAGAACCAGACAACCAGACTGATATGACAGAGATGTTGGAATTGCCAGCCTGGGAATTTAAAACTATGATTAATATGCTAAAGACTATAATAGGGTCACAGGGAATATAGCCAATATTTTATAATGACTGTAAATGGTGTATAATCTATAAAATATTGAACCACTATGTTGTAACCATGAAACTAATATAATATTGTAAACCAACTACACTTTAATTAAATAAGACTATAGTGGGAAGAATAGACAACATGCAGGAACAGATGGGCAATGTAAGTATAAAGCTAGAAACTCTAAGAAGGAATCTAAAGGAAATGGTAGAAATTTTAAAAAAGAGCTAACAGAAGTAAAGACAGCCTCTGATGGGCTTACTGGTAGACTGGACACAGCTGAGGAAGGAATCGGTGAGCCTGAAGCTCGGTCAATAGAAATTTTCAAAACTGAAATGCAAAGAGAATGAAAATGGTGGAACATAACATCTAAGGACTATTGGACAATTACAAACTGTAAACGTGTGTAATGGGAATACCAAAAGGAGAAGAAAGAGAGAAAGGAACAGAAGAAATATTTTAAGCAATAATGACAGAATTTCCCTAAACTAACCAAATCACAGACCCTGGAGGTTCAGAATACACCAAGCATAATAAATACCAAAAAATCTCTACCTATGCATATCAAATTCAAACTTCATACAAAGAGAAAAATTTTTAAGAAACCAAAGAGGAAATTTTTTATTTATTCATAGAGGACTAAGAGTAAGAATTACATTCAACTTCTCAGAAACCATGCAAGCAAGAAGAGAGCGGAGTGAAATATAGTGTTGAAATTTTTTTAAAAAACATCTAAAACTTTATCAAGCAAAGTTATCCTTCAAAACTTCAAAAAGTTATCCTTCAAAAAGGGGAAATAAAGACTTTGTCAGACAAAAATTGAGGGAATTTGTCACCAGTAGACCTGCTCAGCAAGAAATGCTAAAGACTTTCCTCAGAAAGAAGGGAAATGAAATAAGTCTGGAACTCAGATTTACATAAGAAAGGAAGAGTGTTAGAGAAGGAATAAATGAAGATAAAATAGAATTTTTTTTCTTATTCATAATTGATCTAACAGATAACAGTATGTTCAAAATAATAACAGTGGCATTGTATTTGAAGATTATAGCTTATGGGTTAGTGGAATGAATCACAGCAATGTTATAAGGAATGGGAGGGAAAATTTGGGAGTACTCATATAAGATACTCACACTACCTGTGAAGCAATATACTGTTATTTGAAAGCGACCTTGGATTAGTTGTAAGTGTACATTGCAAACTCAAGGGCAAGCAGTAAAAGTTAGTATGCTAAGAGAGGAGAAGAAATGGAATCACACAAAATGCTAAATTAAAACTGAGGAAGATAGACAAAAGTGGAAAGAAAAAAGATTAAGGGCGATGAATTGAAAACAGTAAAAAATACAATAGATATTAATCCAACCATATCAGTAAGCATTGTGTCAATGGAAATAATTTAAAGACAGAGACTGTCAGAGTAGACACAAAACAAGGTGTATGTTGTCTACAAGACACCCACTTTAAATGTAAAGACAGAGTAAAAGTAACGGGATGGAGAAAGGTATACCATGCTAAAGCTAATCAAAAGAAAGCTGGGGTGTCAATATTAATTTAGGAAAAAGCAACTTCTGAGCATGTGTTCTGAAAACTTCTGGGTAATGATGAACAATAAAGTATAAAGATGAAGATGGGGTCTTATAACAATTTTTGATAGTTCTGAATATCTTACTTGGCTTTTTATTATTAACATGATATATTGATACTAAAGTAGATACCCTTGAGGAGACAACTAGGTATTATTACGTAAAAAATACAAGTTAATGAAGATGATTGAGTTAAAAAAGTAAAGGGATGGAGATAGATGCACCTTGCTAAAACACTAATCAAAAGAAAGCTGAAGTAGCTCCATCATTATAGCTTCATGGAAATGTCCTTACAGTAGAGAAGGAGAACTGTAATTGTCTTTTATATGCCACACCAAATATGTATTAGAAATTATTTTCTCCTTTTAAATATTCTGTATGTCTTAATCTTTCATATTTTAGGTTTATGTATTTGAAATGTCTTCTCATCTATTTTTCTCAGTTCATTAATTCATTTTAAGCTATAGATAATATACTTTTTATTCAATTTTCTTGTGTCTTTAACATTAAAAGTTTCTTTTTAAATATCAGTTCATTAATAAACTCTTTTCCAATGTTCATGCATTTAAATTCCCCTTTTATTTATGCACATATTTGAGGCACACTTATTTTACTTTCTGATCTGAAAATTCCAACTAAAGTCTTCAGGGATTTAAGTCTCCGTCGTGTTATTTCTGGTGATCCTGGCTCATGGTGGATCTTGCCCTTAAAAGTTCTTAAATTGTGGGGGGGGGTGGCGGTGGGGGGGAGAGAAGGAGAGAGGAAGAGAGAGAGAGAAAGAGAGTCAGGGAAAGGAAGAGACAGAGATCATATTTATGACTATCTCGAGGTTCCTATATTTTCTTGCAGGGAGAATTTGTTTTCTTGGGTTAGAATTTAATCTTGTACTTCATATTATCCACCACACCCAAGAATTAACCACATATGGCCTTGTAACAACATTCTTATATAAAGGTTATTTTCCTAACATATTGTTTTACTTATCTATCCTTCAAGATCTCCCGACACTGTTCAAGAATTGGTGGTGGTGGGATGAACTGGGAGATTGGGATTGACATATATACACTAATATGTATAAAATAGATAACTAATAAGAACCTGCTGTATAAAAAATAAATTTAAAAAATGATATCATTGATTAGAAAAAAAAAAAATCCCCATTTCAGTTCCCCACCTTAAAGAGTTCTAAGACTGTAGCCCATTCTCCATGAGGCTGTCAGCCAGGATTCCAGGTTGTGGGCACTGATGTGCCCCTCAGCCAGGTATTCAGTGCTGGCTTCTGCTCAAGACCACTCCCTCTTTGTTTGTCTTCCTTAGTGACATTCTACTATTCTTTGTGAATTCATTTCCAAATCCTAATGGATTTTTGGTGGAATTTTATCAAGTACTCTAGGGAATTTTTTCATAGTCAAAATTATGAAAGTACAATTAATAAAACTATTTAGCCTCATTTCTAGCTACCAAAGGTTTAAACTCATCAAAAAGTATAGATTTAATAAAAATATTTTTCCTACAAAAATGTATTTTAGAAAATGGCATGTGATTGCCATTCAAAAAGTGTAAAACTTTAGGGATAGGTAAAAATTAGGTATCTTCCCAATTATGATTTATAATTCCAATGTAAACTTTACTTCAATGTAAACTTTGATCACTTCAAAAGCAGAACTTTTTATAGGGATGGAAGAATTGGTTGACTGATTACATAACTATGTGCATAAATATCTCTTAAGTACAATTTAAATACGGCTTCTGTTTTATCACACATTCCTATAGCCTGTGTATGTTACTTCTAGATCTTTAAGAAATTAGCAACAAATGCAGTGCTCACACTCATTGCCTGTGAGGAAGTTTAAATATCTTCTTCTCTTTTAGATCATTCTAGATACATATATTTCCTTTAATTACATACATTTCAGATAACTTACTAGGACAAAGCACTGGAACTCTGGCAAGAAATATTCACATATTCTCCATGCATTTCCCTGCATTTGCTGATGTAGGATTATTTCATAGGTTCCTCTGAGCCTTTTGAACAGCTATCAGTGGTGATCACTTCAAGTGGTGCTGATAGGCAGCCTGCTGTCTGTAGTCACAATAGCTTCCAACCTCTAAAGGCCAGCACCAAGCCCACCTTTGCCCAGAAGCCCCATCTGTGATCCCAACCACCGAAGCCTGAGCTTCTTAAACGGGGTACCCGTGCCCTAGCTTTTTGTGGTATGCTAGAAAAAAAGCATGGGGACCTTTCTGGAGACTCCTTTTATGGGAGAAAAAAATGGTGTTTTAAGTAAATAACAGATATTAATGAAGTATAGCAGCAACATCAAAGAAAAGAGCCCTTCTGTTTACACCTCCAGACCTTCAAAGAATCAGAGCAATCAGTCTTACACTGTAGAGAGATTTCAAGGCAAATATTTCAGAGGCATTCATCTAAACTATCAAGTCAATTATATTATTCTTGACTGAGAACTCCTTGAAATGTTTTTATACGATGAAAGTTTTATACTAAGAAAGTTTTAAATGAACTTTCTTCATTCCCCTGATCTTAGAAGTTTGAAACCAACTTACAGTGCTAAGCTTAGCCTCTTGAAAAGCAGCAAATAATTTTTGCTTTTATAGTTTTAATACATTTGAAGGTATTTGTTATAAGAGATACTGTTACATTCTGACAATATAGCATTGCTTCATAAAAAATAAATGTTTACTTCTGTTAAGTAGGATGGTTTTGAAATGTCAACATCAAAACTAAGTTTTGCAAACGGCTTTGACTTACTAAGGTTGGGAACATATTAATTCTCAGTTCTTATTAGGAAACACAGCGTTTCCCATTATTAAAAGTTTAAACCCAGAGTCACAATTTTTCTATTATTGTTTGCTTTTAAACTCAGATAGAAAGACATGTTTGAGTTTGTGTGTGTGTGTGTACATTCAGTTTCTCACTAGAATAAAAAGCTCTGGAAATTCAATATTTCTATTATATAGAAACTTTAGTTCAAAGTTGTGGTTCTTTGTGACGTTTCTATTTCAAAACCTACTGAACCCAAATACACACACACACACACACACACACATATTTTAGGCCATGAAATCACAGAAAAAAATTTATTTATTATAAATTTCTTACACCTCGACTTTACCAGTTTATTTAGCCTTTAACTTATCAGGCACATTTTGAGTTCTTTATATATGTAGAACACTTTCAGGCATGAGGTTCCAAGGTAAGCAGTAGATGAATAAGTGCACCACTAAGCACAATGCTGAGATATGTGGCACAAGTGCCCAGTGCCCAGTGGATGGTGCGGAGGTCGCTATTGACTGAGATCAATGGACAAACCTCAGGAGAAGGTTTATCCTCAATCTCTTTCTGGAAAAACAAACAGTGTTTGTTAAGATGAAGGTGGGGCAATGCGTGCAGGACAGAGGCATGCATAAATAAAATAGATGAGAAGGTAGAAAGTGTGAAAATTTTGATAATATGGAATTTAGCTTTTCCCTACAACTTAGATAACAGGAGTAGGAAATTGGCATTAATGGCACAAATCATGGTGGTCTGTGATGGCTGAGGTAAAGCTTTGCATATTATCAGTTAATAAATTGAAAACTATTAAATCATTGCATAATTATATAAAGGACCAAACAGTAGCAGTATGAATTGAATGATAATTTTTTGTATGTTTTAAAAAAGTAAATGAAATATGAAAATATATCTCACCTTTGAAAAGAAATGCCAAATACAGTTCCTAAATATGTCTTTATCAACTATCCCATTTCGTGTTCTTTCTTTTCATTTGAAAAAACCAATATATAGCAAGATATGGCACTTTTTAAACATTGGAATTTTTTCTGAATCTGTGAATCTTGAAAAAGTAATTTAAAATTCATTCTGCATTCTTTTATCACAAGGATCCCTGTGTTGCTCCTTTAAGGCACATCACCCCCTCTCCCACCTCTGCCCCATCCCTTACCCTCTCATTTCTACAATTTTTTCATTCCAATTATTTCATATGACTAGACTCAGAATATGTAATTTTGGGGGATTGACTTTTTATTTTTGCCCAGCATGGCTGCCTACAGATTCATCCATGTTGTCATATCAGTGAAAAGTTACATACCCACAAAAACCTGTACACAAATGTGTAAAGAAGTTTGTAATATCCCCAAAGTGGAAACAACTCAGAGATCTTTCAGCGGGTGAATGGGTGCATTATACCATGGAACACTACCCAACAGTAAAAAGGAAATGATTATTGATAAATTCTTTTACTTTTATTTTTGTCTTTATATTGAAATGGGTTTGTTTTAGGCAGTAGATAGTTGCGTCTTCGTTTTTTTTAATCTGACAATCTCTGTGTTTTAATTGAAAAATGTATACTATTTACATTTAGTGTGATTACTGATATTGTAAGGCTGTATTTATCTTCTTATTTATTATATTTATCCCATCCATCCCAAAATTTATTTTATTTGTCCCATCTGTTCTTTGGTCCTCTTTCCCCTTTTGCCTGCATTTTATTAAATTACTTATATGTTTTCTACCCTTATATTTTATGTCTTTTTGGCTTATTAGCTATAACACACCTCAGTATTTTAGCAGTTTCTTTATAAATGATTGTGTACATCTTTGACTCCTCACAGTCAATCTTCAAGTAATTACACCACCTTACGTATAGGTAAAGAACCTTATAATAGTATACTCCTATCTCTCCCCTTCTGATCTTTGTGCTATTTTTTCATGCATTTTATTTTTAATATATTATAAAGTCATGCTAATTGTTATTTGAACAGTTAATAATCTTAAAAGAAAATTTAAATAATAAACGATTTTACATGTTTACCTATGTAGTTATCATTTTCATAGTTTTTCATTCCTTTATGTATATCCATGTTTCCTCTAGTATCATTTTCCTTCTACATGGAAGGTGTCTTTCAACATTTCTAATAGTGTGCATCTGCTGACAATGAAATCATCCAACTTTGTATGTCTGAAAAAGCCTTTGGTCACACTTGCTTTACAAAGAAAATGTTGCTAAGAATAAAGTTTTGGTTGACAGAACCTTCCATTCAGGGCTTTAAAGATGTATCTGCAGTGTCTTCTGACTGCATTGTTATCGTTTCAGTAGAAAAATCTGGCACCCTTGTCTTTGTTGCTCTGTATGAAATGTGTCTTTTTTTCTCTGCCTGCTTCTAAGAATTTCTGTATTATAAATTTTGAGTAATTTTATTAAAAGATGCCTTGATATTTTTTTGAATGTTTTTGCTGCTTAATGCTTCTTGGATCTATAGGATTATAGCTTTCATCCAATTTAGAAAATTTTCAGCAATCATTTCTTCAAATATTTTTCTGCCCATAATACTTTAGGAGCAGAAAGGATTGTGTGTAGGTTTGACTGTTTGATGTTGTTCTACACCTCACTGGTTTTTCCAATCTTTTTTAAAAAATTAGTATTATTATTTTTTCTGGATATTTAATTTTGGATAGTTTCTGTGGCTTCAAGTTCACTAATCTTCTCTTCTGCTCTGTCTAATCTGACATTAGTCTCATCCAGTATATTTTTTATCTTGGACTTTGTATTTTTTAATCTGTAGAAATTCAGGGTTTTTTCCTTTATTTTACATATCCCTTGTCTCTATTTTACCTTTTTAACGTGCAATAAAGTTATAATAATTTTTAATATACTTTTCTGTTATTTATAAAATCTGTCATTTCTGAGTCCATTTTTTAAATTTATTTTTTTATTCTTTAATATTTTTTTGGCTGTGCCAGGCAGCATGTGGGATCTTAGTTCCCCAACCAGGGATGGAACCCACCTCCTTGGCAGTGAAAACATGGAGTCCTAACCACTGGACCGCCAGGGAATTCCCTCTGAGTCCATTTTGATGAACTGATTTTGCTCCTTCTTATGGGTAATATTTTCTTGCTCTTTTGCACATCTGGACATCTTTGATTATGTGGTAGACATTATTATCTTTTGTGGTCTAATATTTTTGTAAGACTATGACAGCTGTATTACCATATATTTCATCTATGGTGTACTCTATAACTGTCATTACATTTTTAAAATTATATATTTATGCATGGACCTTTGTTTTTGTTTTCTTATTTTTGACTCATTTTATTATATTCTGATGTATCTCTTAGAACATTTATTACAGATGCATTAAAATCTTTGTTCCTTTTTGTAATACCATTGCTGCTGATAGGATCTTAATCCTGTTGTTGCTTTGAAATATGTGTGCTCCTCGCCTGACCATTTATTTTGGTCTCTGAGATCAGTTATCTTCCAGCTGTTCTGGAGGCAGTGTGGGTGAGGGAAACCAGTAAGCTTCGTGCTTGGAAGGACGTGGTATAGAAAATCGGGCACCAGAAAGTTACTCTGCTGAGGGAGTCAAGCTAGATGCACAAGAAGGAACAATGTTAGAATGAGAACTACCTTAGACTGTAATGAATCAGATAGGGAGGGTGAAAGGAACCGTCAAGGAAGAAACTCCTTCAGACCAATCTGACTTAGTCTTTTCTGGGCTCATCGTTCACTCAGGGATTCTAAACTACTGTGAGTTTGCTCTTGACTCTTCCACACCAGGATCCACATCTCGTGCTGCAGATACAAGGCACTGGCTGAAAGGAAGCAAAACTATATCTCTCACCACCACTTTCCTGTAAGCACCATCCCACAGCTGTGCCTGGCCACTTCCTTCGCAATGCCAAAGTCACCCTCCAGCACAAGCACAATTCAAAGTGGGTCCCTTTAACTCACTGCTTTCTTGGTATTTTTCTTGGTGTTTCCTCTAAGATTAATCGTGAGGGGAAAAACCCAGCAGTCGTCGTGTAGTTGAACCTCTTAGCTCCCACTTGCTAACTTATCCACCAACCCTGTCTATTAATGTGTGTGCATAACATTGCTGCTAAAACCAATCACCTAAACTCAGTGGCTTTAAACTCAGTGTTCATTTATTTTCGTGGATCTCCATGTAGGCTGAGGGTCAGCTTCTGACGTAGTTGTTTCTGCTCACCTCAGCTGGTTCACTCGTGGATCTGTGGTTGGCCAGGTGTTGATGAAGTAGGCTGGATTTGGGTTGGGACAGGTTTGCTCCAGGATTCTGTTATCATCCCCTTGGATCATCAAGCCAGCCCGAGCATGGCCTTGTCATGAGAATAAGAGAGTTGCAAGAGTGACAGTTCCGAGCGATCAAGTGCTTTTCAAGACAGATTGCGTCACATCTGTTAACATTCCATTGGCTAAAATAAGTAACTTGGTTGACCCTATAGATGAAGATTTATATATCCCCTCACCCACAGTGAGGGAGCATTTGGTATGTTACATGCAAATGGTGTATATTCTGGAATACCTGGATCAATAACTCAACATCCTTCATTCATCAACTATTTCCTCAGGGTTCATAGAGTGGAATTCAGGATTCTTAATATATTTCAATTTTGTTCAATTTCTGTTGCTCCACACATTGCAAGACAGTTCACCTTTTTATAGTTTTCTCTGATTAGCTTGATTTTCTCTTCTTCTATCATCTTCAATCATTAAATTTACAATGTTCGTCCTTTCTGAAAGGTCCAGTAATGAGGCCAGAATGAGAAGCCAGAGATTAGAGTATCCTTAAAGATGCTATGCTTTTCTGTACCTACCGTCGCAAATCAATGTTTTCTTAACGAGTTTTATTATAATACAAATATTGGAAATTCCTAGCATATCTCTAGAAAACTAGTTGATTTAAGAACAAAAAAGAACTGATATGAGGATAGGTGTCTGAGATTCATTGTAGGAGTTGTGTATTAGACACTGAAACTTTGTGGCCAGTATTTAAATTCTGCACAGGTTTGTCACCTACAGTTTTACTTTCCCTTAATAGTATGTAAAGAGTTTTCTCTTTGTATTAATGGCCTATTTTGTTGGGTCAATCTGGAAAATAGAAAGAGTTTAAAAATGAAACAAACAAAAGTCATAATATGACTCAGTCCATGCTATGCATACAAAACTGATCAAAAGTACAGATTCTACCTTAAATGCGTTTGTTTAATCAGAAGAAAATTCAAGTTTACCATATTCCTAGGAATGAAGCTCAGTTCATACCAAAGCCTGTCTCTCTCATAGATCTCTGTCAACAGTCACAATCTCCCAATTCCAGAGTTCTTGCTTTTTTACCATGGGATATGGTCCCAGAGCTTTAAGGCTCCTGTTGCAGGTTTTGATGGATGTATGAACTCATCCAAATGACAGTGCATTGTAAAGATGAACGTGTGTATGCTGGCAACTATGACAACTTGTTAGTTGTATTCAATTTTTTGTATCCGTCACAGATGTATACAGGACCTAGGATGAGTGAAGTATTGCCAAATTTATAAGTTATGAAGAGCTTCTAATTGAAATCCACCCTTTCTAACATATCAGAGTGAGCTGGACTCAGAAATGCTGACGCGCCCTTGACTAGAGATGTCTGCTGGCTATTTTCCTTGATGGCCCTTCGAGAGCTAGAGTTTCCTCCTGTTCTCCCAAAGAATAGGTGAACAAAAGTGCAAAAGTAAATATTTGGGTGAAATTCATGCAACCCAGTGGTCCACAGCTCTCTTTTCGTTCATGTAACTAAAGCAGGCAAGAGCGACCTGTACCAGTTTTCTATAGCTACATAACAACCCACCCAAAACTTGGTGGTATAAAGCAAAACCAAGCATGTGTTTCCGTGATCTCGCATGGTCCTGCAGGCTGCCTGAGCTCTGGGAGCTGGTTCTCACTTACGGTTTCCCATGCAGCTGAAACAAGAAAGTGGCTGGGCTAGAGTCACCTTGCAGTCCTCACTGGCTGTCAGCTGGCACCCAGCTGCAGATGCTGCCTGGAGCACCTATGTGGCCTCACCTTGTGGTCTGGCCTTCCTCCCACCATGATCCCTGGGTTCTAATAGCAGGTGTCCCGAGAGAGTGCAGAAGCTACATGGCCTTTACTCACCTGGCTTTGGATGTCACACAGAGGCACTTCTATTATATTTCATTCTTCAGGGTAGTTAGAAAGCCCTCCCAGGTTCAAAGACAAGGCATGTAGACACCACCTGATGATGGGAGAAATGCCAAAGAATGTGCATATGTGATTAAAACCAACACGTGACTACCTACTGTTCTTAAATGTGGAGTAGGATTGGAGCACATTGGGATAAAAGAGAATTGATTCAGTTCTCTTGTGTAGCCCAAGGCATACATAATTTTCTCTTAAGGTTTTCTGACATTGATTTCAGCATTTGTTCCCTGATTGGATGCTAAACTGGAATGATCCCTCTGCCAGTTTTTGTGCTGCTTTTATTCTCACTGCCTCACCTTCCATTAAGTGCCCTGGGTAATTAACAGTGCCTACTTCTTGAGAATAATTGGCTGAGTAATGAGGGATGTGAGGCCAACGTGCAGTAAATGTTTTCTGAGTTCCATATTAAACACAGCATTAGTAATCCTCACGTTATCACTTGATTGCCTCTGTGGTGAAATTATTAGGCAATTATTTCCCTAAAACAGCATTTTAAGGATAAAGATGAAAATTATACAGTTTGCTTTAGTCGTTATTTTTTCCCCAAGGTTAATGCATTTGTCACGTCATATTAAACACTCATATTAACAATTAGAACACTTCACAGTGTACACATAGATGTCTCTGTGCGCTAATAAAGAGAACAAATTAGAACAATTGTCACCATTATTCTCACGTTTGTGAATACTAGTAATAGGATGTGATACATTTTTTTAAATTTGTAGGACAAATGACACACTTTCTATGATTCTGTGTGCTTCATCTTTTAGGCATTTAATAGAGTCTGTGAGTGCATGGTTATAGCAATGACAGTAATGCTAGAATCAAACACTGGATTTCATGTTGTAGCATTTAAACCAAAAGATGTTTCCAGGTAAGGGTAATTGTTTTCTAGGAGAAAATAGCAATTCATTTTCAAATATTTTTTTCATTCCTGTAGTTAGACACTAAATATTTTTTGACAGGAGTTTGGTTCAGTATAACATGACCTGAGCCTTCCCCTCAATATTTGAGCTAAAAGACTCTTTCAGTTGGCCCTAATCTACTAGTTCTATATTCCCTATGGTTTGAACTGCAGGGCTGAAGCCTGCTTTGGAAAATCTCTTGGGTCCTTGCTTAAAGGGAAAAATGATCCAGAATGTCTAAGTCCATTAGGACAGGTCCTAATTCTCTACGACTGATAATCTAGGGGGATATCTTAGGTGGAGGCTGATCAAAAAGAATTTATGTGGGCAGCCAGATACCCTATGTTTACTACCCTGCTTATCATAAACAGAAAGATTTAAATTGGTATGAGGATTCCTAGAAGGATATGTGTTGTGAAATATAGAAGCACAAAAACTAAAAATCACCAAAACAGAAAATCTATCCTGTCCAATAAGGAGATCACCCCAATTTTATCAGTTTGCTAAAGTGAGGTTTCAGGTGAAGTTGGCAAATTGATGTCACATATTTTAAAGGCATATCTGCTAGAGTTTAAAGCTATATGTGAACTCATTTCCTAGTAAACTGACTCAGCGTTGTAATAGAGAATAGCTCAAGATAACAGACAAAATCGTAGACCTCGGGCTGATCCAGCCCGACCTGCACACCCAGCGTGCCTCCTCTTCCTGCTGGATCAGAGGCCTGCCACTAAATCTAAATATTTGACGTTTTGGAAGCGAAAACCTGTATATCACACACAGTCCACGCTTACCCCCGATTCACCCCACTGCTCCCACATGCTGAACCCGCAGCTGCTTGCTCCACAGAGGACTTACAGACACAGACCATAATTTCATCTCTGAGCCCTGCTGGATTTTTGGTTTCTCTCTGGGTGAGGACCCTGCAAAGCCTTCATTGGTCTGGTAGCGATGACCCTTTAATTCTGGAGATCAAGCCCAGTCGTGTAGGACCCACAATGGCTCCTACAAAACCACCTGAAATCACACCTAACTGCGCTGTAGATGTGGCATCTGCCTCCCCTTGCGGCCGGAGGATGAAGGTAACACACCCTGAAGAGCTGTGGGGCTTAATGCCCCTTGGATGGAATTTTGACTTATATAGAAAACCAAAGAATCAGGCAGGAAAATTCCTCTTCCTGTCTTCTCCAGATGGATGCATATGACGAACCATGTTTGCATGCTTTTAAAGGAGACATCCCATAATATGATGACCAGCTTTATTCCTCTGCTGACTTTTATCCCAAACTCTCACTTCCTGGCAATCCCCCCAAATGCATTAGCTTCTGTAACGTCCCCATGGCTTTATGTTTTAGTGATCCTAACCTAAATTAACCTTCTACACCAAAAGAATATCAAAATCTTACGTTTTATTTATATTTACCATCTATGGTACAGCCATAGAATATTTCATCGAGATACCTCAAATCTATCTGTACCTCAAATCTATCTGGTCAGATGCCCTCGGAGGCTCTCACAACTGAGGACCTGCTGCATCCGTATCCAGGCGCTTGGGTCCGGGCTCCCTTCACTTCTGGACACAGACCTCCTCTTGCAGAGGCTCTGCTGTGTCCAAGTAGAGAGTGGACTTCACTTGTGTGGGTCTCGAACTTTTCACTTTCTGCCTACTTTTTTTAGGTGCAACAATTGGACTACTGTGTTGTGATCAGAAAGCTGTTTTTGCCATAAAAACTGAAGTAGATAACAAGGGAAATGTTAATGATAAAGAATAAATAGGGAAAAACTCAAGGGCACTTCCTGAATGAAGTCCAAAATTAATCATAACACATTGTGACACCATCCTATTCTAATGACAGATTCTTGGCTTCTTTTTGTTTCATTAGAAGCATTAACATTTGCTTATGGAATCATGATGAGTATTTGAAAGATGATTATTCAGTTGATGGAAACTAACTGATAACTAAAAGTTTATATATTATCAAATTTTGTTACTGTTTGGTTTATTTTTTATAAAGCATAGTAAATTAAATGTAACAGTTTACAAACACTTCAGCACTATACATACTGATTTTGTTTTGGCAAGTGGGATAGTTAAAGGTCAGAGTGAATGATTCAGATTCAACTATTTGACAATATATGACACACTATGCTGAGAATTTCCCCATTTTCATTCTAATTTAATACTAAACACATCCCTTGTCATAGGTTTGAGGACAGTGATTTATGAAGAGGTCAGATAACTTAATCAGGGCCCCCCAGCCATTGAGTCGTCGTGGAGAGGATAAGGTCTCTGTCCTTGTGTCCCTCTCAGAGTCTCAGTCATGTTCCACTGTATTAATTTGTGGTTTATGTGTTTGTTTTTTTTCAGAAGTGAAAATGATTGCTTTAAGAAAGTAAATGGAAAATACTATATAGACAGTAAACATTCTTTCCACAGGGGAGATCTTGTAGCCTGTTTGCCAGTACGAGGTTCTCTTCTGTTCCGGGGTATGGGAAGATTGCACTTCCCAAGTTAGTTGTTTTAGCCAATGAAATGCAAGCAGAAGCAACAGTTTTCATTTCCCTGCAGAAGCACTAAATTGGTGGCACTTAGCTCTCAAACAACTCTTCCCTCGTTGGGCTGATCTGAAAAGCACAGGTTGATGCAGAGTTATCTGTCATATGACTGAAGTGGTCAGAAATACTGTAGTGAGCCAATATATAGCGGGGAGTTACCCTGAAGAGCTGCCTGGATTCATGGAAAGTACTGTGTGAGTGAAAAGCACATTTTTATTGGCTTATTCCACTATGATCCGGGGCTGTTACAG
Organism: Mesoplodon bidens; assembly: GCF_964165515.1. NCBI lineage: Eukaryota > Metazoa > Chordata > Mammalia > Artiodactyla > Ziphiidae > Mesoplodon > Mesoplodon bidens. The sequence continues at coordinate 31,588,424 of NC_138181.1, read as the reverse complement.
CAATTGAACCTATGCTATACTTTCCAAGTTAGGCATCATAAATTACTTATGTTTGTTGTGCTAATCTCATTAGTACTTTCACTGCTGTATTAACAAGCATTGATATTTAAACTGACAACCTTTGAAAGCTACTAAAAATGTTTAGTGAGTGATGAAGCACAATCAGTTTCTATCTCAGCAATTATTTAATTGATGCAGTTAGACACTTTAAGGCATTTTTACTGCTTTTATTTTTTATTTTGTTCGTATATAAACAAATGGCCCCCCAATTTTTCCTCATAGCTTTGACCTTATCATAGAAAAGTGTTCTGTGAAAGTATGATAATAAAAAATAAATAGAGATGTGAATTGCTTGGCAGACAAAGAAGAGAATAAATTAGTTGATTTGGGACATTGGAAAGTTCAAATCTCTCTAATTTTCTGATTTTCCTCTGTGTTTTTAAATAGCATTATTAACATATAATTTACATACCATAAAATCCACTCATTGTAGGCTTGCAGTTTAAAGGTTTTTAGAAGATGTATAACTTGTACAACCATAACGGCAATCCAGTTAAGAACATTTCCATCGCCCCACTAAAGTTTCCTTGTGCCCTTTTGCAGTCAATCGCAATTCCAACCCAAGTTCCAGACACACACTGATCTTCTTTCTGTCTCTATCATTTTGCTCTTTTAGAGACATCTTATAAGTAAAAACATACAGTATGTCATCTTTCTTTTACTTTGCATTATGTTTTTGAGGCTCTTCTGTGTCATAACATGTAGTAGTGTTCATTCATCTTATTACCGAGTAATATTCCATTGTAAGGATGTGTCACAGCTTATCAATTCATCATTCGAGGCGTTTACAGTTACTGCTTTCTATAAACAAAGTTTTTCAAAACGTTTTGGTGATGTCTTTTTGTGGAAATGTTTTCATTTTTCTTGGATACATACACAGGACTGAAATGCTGGGTCATATTGGAAGCATATGTTTTATTGTTTAGAATCCTCCAAATGCTTTTATTAGTTTACATTCCCCATGACCAGTATAAGAGGTTTCCAGCTTCCTTACACTCATGCCAACACTTGTTATTTTCAATCTTTTGCATTAAAGCCATTCTAGTCCATGTCTAGCTGTGTCTTAAGATTTTAGTTAGCATTTTCTTAATGACTAATGATGTCGACCATCTTCTCATATGATCAGGATAACCATTAGAACAACTTCTTTGGCTTCATATCTATAAGAGGCACGCTTCAGATGTAAGGACACATATATGTGAAAGGAACTGATGGAAAAGATACTCCATTAAAATGGTAGAAAAGAGAGAAGGGGAGACCATGCTTATATCAGACAAAATAGACACTAAGCCAAAAACTGTCAGAAGGACAAAGAAGGACACTCTATAATGATAAACGGGTCAACGGGTCAGTATGTTATGGGTATATGTATTTATCCAAAATAATTAAAGATGTGCGGTTTTTCTATATCAGTTCACCTTAATAAAGCTATTTAAAAAGCATACTATTGTGAATGATATTGTGTTATTTTAATTTTGTTTTCAGATTGTTCATTTTAGGATATAGGAGTACAGTTGGTTTTTGTATACTGATCTATCCTCAGCCTTGCCAAACTCATTCAAGAGATCTTGTATGTTATTTTCTAGATTCCATATGATTTTCTATTTATAGAATATGTCATTTGTGGGATAAAAGGAGTTTAACTCCCTCTTTATAGTAGCTGTGCTTTAATGTCTTTTTCAGCCCTAATTTTACTGGTGAGAACTCCCATTCCAGAGTTAAATAGAGTGGCATCTTTGCCTGGTGTTCAATCCTAGTGCAAAAGCATTCTGTCTGTCAATGTTAAGTATGAATTTTCTTCTAGCAGCATGTAGGCCCTTCAGTGTTAATGTGTCTCTCCCTAGGTCTAACTGCAAAGCAAGAGCAGCACTTGGCCTCTGCACTCTGTTCTTCTGTTCTGGTGGGGCCTTGCCTCCACACAGACCACGCTGAGTGAAAGAAGGCTACTTATGCCTTCATGAAGAACTGGGCAGGCACTGGGACATAACTCTGCTTATTTCTTTCTTCATCACATTTAAATCCTTATTGATCGATGATTAAGTAAATCGAATCAACTTAAACAACTTCCAAAATGATGTGTTTTTTCTAACCACCTGCATCAGACTCCACATTCTAGCCCAGTTCCCATGTCCTGCCAAAATGCAATCCTATAATCACAACAGAAGAATAAAAACACTCCAAAATTTCCTTCATTAAACAAATATCAACCGTTAATCAAATGTCAAAGCACTGAGGATGTGTGTGGTTATATTGCCTTTCAAATCTGCGATAATAAATTGATCTAACATATTTTGAGTAGGGCATAGATAGATAATATTTTTAAAGTACTTCCTAATACAGAATACTTGTTTTAATTCTCTATTCCAAGATAAAAGGAATGCCTCCACTTTCTGGTAGGACTCTATCAGAGCCCCATCAGGACACACAGGCTGTGCCATGCTGGCTTCGTTGCCGCCTGTGGACCCGACCCTACAGTCTTCAGAATATGTTTGAGGGCACGCCCTGTAGTTAGCATAGTAGAAACAGAGTGTTGCAGATGGCTGCTTTGTTCTGTGGGTCTAAGACCATCCCCATTGGCTCCAACTTCATTTTCCTGGCTTTCTGCCCTATTCTCTCTCTCTTTTCCCCAGTTTTATTAAGATATAATTGACCAAAATAAAAAGATATAATTGACATATAACATTGTATAAGTTTAGATATACAGCATAATGATTTGATACATCAAACTAAAAAGCTTTTTAACAACAAAAGAAACCATCAACAAAATGAAAACACAACATACAGAATGGCAGAACATGTTTGCAAGCCACACATGTGGTAAGAGGTTATATTAAAAATACACGAGGAACTCAAGAAACGCAATAGAAAAAGACATAAGTAATCCAATTAGAAATGGGCAAAGGACCTAAATGGACATTTTTTCCAAAGAAGATATCCAAATGGCCAACAGGTATACGAAAAGATGCTCAACATCACTAACCATCAGGGAAAAGCAAACCAAAGCTACCACACCTGTTAGAATGGCTGTTGTCAAAATGACAAAAAAATAACAAGTGTTGGTGAGGATGTGGAGAAAGGGGAACCCTTGTGCACTGTTGGTGGGACTGTAAATTGGTGCAGCCACTATGGAAAACACTAAGGAGCATCCTCAAAAACTTAAAAATGGAACTATCATATGATCCAAAATCCCACTTTTGGGTATTTATCTGAATGAAACAAAATCACAGTCCTGAAGAGATAGTTGCAACCCCATGTTCATTGCAGCATTACTCATGGTAGGCATGACATGCAAACAACCTAAGTGTCCATTGACAGATGAGTGGATAAATTCCACCTTATTCTCAGTAATTCCCATCGATCATCTGAATCGCCTCCTCCTGGCATTACCCATAGCACTTTGCTCTACTGCCAAGACCAAGATACTCTGCCTAAAATCTTTGTTCCTTTCCTTCACTGATTTTGTGAGCCATTTAAGCGTGATTCTTTCTCTGTGCCTATATTATTTATAACGAATGTGCCTGCTTTTAAAGCTAAGGTATATTAAAATTTTGAATATATTTTCGATGCCTAGTAAACTTACATGCACATTGAATGAAGTCTTACAGTTATATGAAGATTAGAATTATATATGGACCCATCACCCTTTCATTGTAATGATCTAAGAAAATACTCCAAAATAGCAAATTGGCAGTAAGAAAGAATTTCAATATCATATCGATCACTTTGGCATAGTTCTGAAAAATGAATGTTCACTCTCGAGGTGTGAAAGGAATATGGAGATGAGGTGAGAAAAAGGAAACACGTGTGTCACATGTTGTCTGAACTTGGAAGGCATTTTGATTAATGCAACACAGTTTGGAGAAATAAAAACCATTCAACAAAGACAGAGTAACCAACAAGAAACACTTCCATTTTCATGTGCTGCATTGGAGATAGACTTATTCATGTGGAAACCCAAGTGAGATAAAACATGCTCTTTCTCCAGAGGGATGAGCAGAAAGGGCTGCTTTGTAAATTCTCAGAGAGGAATTATTCTTTATGACCAGACCTCAGTGTGTTGCCTTGAATAAATTCTGGTGCTGAATAAAATGTTTCTTTTGTTGTTGTTGTAGATAAATAAAGTAAAGGTGAAACCATTAGTCTTTTTTTCTCATTGTGAGGATATTCAGCATCCTGTGCAGTCTCAGGATATTCAGTATTTCCAACATGTTTTTGTACTGAATCCCAGTAACTAAGACAGGTCAGAAACAATAAAATTCTCCCTTGCAGATGCTCTAAGAGAAGGAAAACTCATTCACTTACTGAAGAGGATACACAGCTTCCTCTCTGTGACATTCTCGAGATATGTTCTGCATCATTAACAGTATACCCTGAAGTATTCTGAGCCATAGAAGAAATAGGGCAGATGTGGAAGAGGGATTAAAAGAAGGAGAGATAATGTAGAGGAGATAGCCCTGAACTTGTTTGCAGCCTTTTCACGTGCACTCTGAAATATACTGCTTCTTGCATTGGCCCTGAGTAGCCTCCCGAATCAATCAAGGACAGGAGCTCATGTCTCGCATGGGGATTCCTGGGGTAGTCCTGGGAGTGGAGGTTCCTGACATAGCCCTACAGACCAGAACCAAGCCAAGTGAGAAGCTGAAATAGAACTCAGGCAGGAAGCCCAGACCAATGAAAACCTGTAACATCCACTGAGAGGGTGAACAAGAGCAGCAGAAGTGGGTACAACACAGTAGGATGTAAAACTGGGGCCGTTTCTTTACACTTTGCTCATGGGATTTCCTCACCGTTCTGCCAGCTTCTGTCTCCATCTATTGTTTTCTCCCAGCTGTCATAGAGCAAACACCCTAAATATCAAAGAAACATTTGTAGGAAGTAAAATCCCCAGGAAGTTTTACTCAAATGTGGTTTCCTAAAACTAGTCCACCCTGACAAGTTAGGAAAGTCTGTGGAAATATCGCGAATTCCTCATGGGGGGAATCGTATAGTGGAGGTGGGTGTGCTGTGGAACCACAGAGACCAAGGCTTCATGGGAAGCATGGCCCTTAACAGCTGTGTGGAATGTTGCCTTAGGTCATTGAATCTGCTTATTCATCTTTACAGAACTTAACACTGCCCCCCCCCCAAGCAGGTTAGTTAACAGGGATTAATGCATGTAAAGCATACGTGTGCAGGGGGTACTCACATGATAGTAGTTCTCACACACACACACACTCCCTGGCTTTTTCCTGTTAGTTTGGAGAGTACAACATCAGAAAAACATGAAAACTGGCATTTCAGGAATGGCCTTAGATAGGTTTGTCCAGCTTTGGGAAGTACATCAGATCCAATGATTGGCATTTTTCAGTGAGTAAGTGCTTGGATAAGTATAATGGGATATACTTATCATGAGTAGAGATCTTCAAGCATCCTGTGAAGTGGAAGCTGGGAAAATTACTGGGAAAGTTTCAACAGAGATCAGGTGTATAGTTGGGGGTATGACTTTGGATATATTGAACCAGATAAGCTCAAAATTCCACTTCACTGTTCATCCTATTGTCTGTTTCTTTAACACGGTGAAATATATTAATATAAATATGTGTAAGTGTATGTATATGTATGTCTATGAATATGTATGTGTATATGTATAGCTGCAGGTAAAATTATAGGCATAGATCTACATAAGTGTGTAAAAGTGTATACACGTGTATGCGTGTATACATATGTGTGTGAGCCTTAGTATGTGAAAAGAGCCAGAAAATGGAAGTAGCCCTGCCTAAATATAACTCTGCTCATGATTTACCTTGAATAAATCATTTAACATCATCTGGTTCTTCTGGCAAGTGGGGAAAATAACATCTGTCCTACTATTATCACAAAGAAGACAGCAATGTATAATTAAGAACACTCCCACAGCCATCACCTCTTTTAATCATAGCAGCTGTGACAATCCAGATATGATAAATGTGAAAATTATTTTTAAACTTTAATGCAGTATAAAATATTATTATAACTAGAAAAAAGTATTTGGTTTTAATGTTTGAACTATGACCAATATGCTTATTATTTTCCTAAAATAAGAATGGCAGGTGAAAACAGAAAATTATGATGTCCAGTAATCAGTGAAGATTTTCTACCTATCGCTAAATACGTTAATTAACCATGTGCCAACTGTTATCAGTTGTAGAATTACCAAGTAAAAATCTGAGGACCTGACAAGGAATGTGTGCATGTGTGTGTGTGTGTATGTACATCCCTGTGTGTTTAATTTACTCACATTGGCTTTCATACTCTTTTAACCCACACAAAATTATCTATTGTTATTCAGAACAAACCTGCCTTCTTGTTTGGCAGGATTGCTTCTCTAAATGTCAAACATTAATTTTATATTACATTTTCTGTTCTTGTAATGGGGCATTTTGCCCCTACGAATTAACATTCTTTTCACTCTTTTCATGAGAGACAAGTTTTTCTCCTTCAAATATGGATACAGCATAACTCTTGTTACTGAAATTTCTTTCCTGAGAAAACCATATTATAATACTTTAAGCTTCATATAAACTACAAATTTGGTCTGCCTTCACTTTAGTATATGTTTTGTAATTATTCAGGTTCTTTAATCTTATCAAATATTTCTAAAATATGATATTAAAGCACTTTACTTCTAGAGAGGAGGTTCCTGATTCTGTCTGAGTATGAGAATTATCTGTGAACCTTTAAAAAAATTTTGCAATCTGCGTTCCACCATAGACAAAAGAAGTCAGAATCTCTGAAATGTGGGATGTGGGAACCTGTTATCAATATTCTATTAAGATCCATGAGTGAATTCAAATATGCATCAAAGACTGAAAATAGCTATTCCAGAGTGATATTAATGTAGCAGATTTATCACAACATCCTCACCTGAGCCAGACTCAGTGAGCACTGATGGTAAAGATGGATGAATGGGTCACAGGCTGTGCCATTGTCTGGACCCCATCCTTAAGCACTGTTGGCTCTTGTGTCTTGTACCCCTCAGGCTGCATGCTTCATCAGCACCAAGACTGCTCACTTTATTACAGACAATTCACGACTAAATATTCTCTACAGTTCTTATCTTCTGACTGTAGCAAGGCTTTCCCAGTACTGTCAACTAGACTCCATGACATACGCGGACAAATTCCAAAACACCTCTCGGGCGGGCTGGTGGGTGGTGTTAGGAGATGAGTTCTCTGGGATCCATGGTGACACCGCCCAACACAGTTACACAGAACCGCACTGTGGGCTCTCCTCGTGAGCGTGCTGATGAAGTCTGAGGAATCTTTCTCTCTGCTTATCATAGCTTCCTTTTTAAATCTTCTTATCAACGCAAATGCTTTTTTTTTTTTTTTGGAACTAAGTGCCTTTGTTTCACCCATTTAATCCATTTGTTTCTCCTTTTGTGAGAAACATTCAACTTCCTAAGTCTGTGGGTCTTAACCAGCAAGCATGTTAGAATCACCTCAGAACTGATTCAAATGAAAATACCAGATTCTGTTTCTGGGGATTCTGATTTAAAACTCTGTGGGTGGAGCACAGATATAGATTAATACTTTTAAAAGATGCCTTGGTAGGTCAGTTTTGCATTCCTATATAATATATACATATATATATATTTTTTGCCACAAATGTACTTCCAGAGTAAAGACCCAAAGCATGCATCTTTCAAGAGTAAAGCCAGAAAATCCATTTTCATATGCATCACACTGGTGTATAAGACACACCCCAATTTTATTAAAACAACATATTGGACATAAGTCTAATTTTTTTAAAAAGAGAATTAGGTAATTTTTATACCTGTGTATATGTGGTTTACTACATATTGGGATAAAATAAGCAATTATGACTTCTGGGTGAAATAATTTTCCAAAAAGTCTAAAGGAAAACCAAGCTCACTTAGCTGAAAAAATGTGTGTGTGAATATATATACAAAAATATATAACTACTTTATTACGTATTATATACATTTTACATTTTAATGGTAAATCAGTGACTTAAAGCAAATATACTCATAAAGTTCAAAATGACACTCAGGTGGAGCAAATACTGGTACTTTATTTCAGAATTTATTGGTAATAAAAATTAACTCTCCAAGTCAATCAAGTCCAGGAAGCACAGAGAGTCCCATACAGGATAAATCCAAGGAGAAACATGCCAAGACACATATTTTTTTTTTTTTTTTTTTTTTTTTTTTGTGGTACGCGGGCCTCTCACCGCCGCGGCCTCTCCCGTTGCGGAGCACAGGCTCCGGACGCGCAGGCCCAGCGGCCACGGCTCACGGGCCCAGCCGCTCCGCGGCATATGGGATCCTCCCAGACCGGGGCACGAACCCGTATCCCCTGCATCGGCAGGCGGACTCTCAACCACTGCGCCACCAGGGAGGCCCCAAGACACATATTAATCAAACTATCAAAAATTAAATATAAAGAAAAATATTAAAAGCAGCAAGGGAAAAGCAACAAATAACATACAAGGAATCCCCATAAGGTTAACAACTGATCTTTCAGCAGAAACTCTGCAAGCCAGAAGGGAGTGGCAGGACATATTTAAAGTGATGAAACGGAAAAACCTACAACCAAGATTACTCTACCCAGCAAGGATCTCATTCAGATTCGAGGGAGAAATTAAAACCTTTACAAACAAGCAAAAGCTAAGAGACTTCAGCACCCCCATACTAGCTCTACAACAAATGCTAAAGGAACTTCTCTAGGCAGGAAACACAAGAGCAGGAAAAGACCTACAATAACAATTAAGAAAATGCTAATAGAAACATACATATTGATAATTACCTTAAATGTAAATGGATTAAATGCTCCAACCAAAAGACACAGACCGGCTGAATGGATACAAAAACGACCCGTATATATGCTGTCTACAAGCATATACAAGCAATATCTATTGCCACTCAATGTCAAAAAAACAAACAATCCAATTCAAAATGGGCAGAAGACCTAAATCAACATTTCTCCAAAGAAGACATACAGATAGCCAACAAACAGGTGAAAGGATGGGATGCTCAACGTCACTAATCATTAGAGAAATGCAAATCGAAACTACAATGAGGTATCACCTCACACCAGTCAGAATGGCCATCATGAAAAAATCTACAAACAATAGATGCTAGAGAGGGTGTGGAGAAAAGGGAACCTTCTTGCACTGTTGGTGGGAATGTTAATTGATAGAGCCACTATGGAGAACAGTAAAAAACTAAAAATAGAACTACCATACAACCCAGCAATCCCATTACTGGGCATATACCCTGAGAAAACCATCATTCAAAAAGAGTCATGTACCACAATGTTCATTGCAGCTCTATTTACAATAGCCAGGACATGGAAGCAACCTAAGTGTCCATCGACAGATGAATGGATAAAGAAGACGTGGCAGGTATATACAATGGAATATTACTCAGCCATAATAAGAGAGGAAATTGAGTTATTTGTAGTGAGGTGGATGGACCTAGAGACTGTCATACAAAGTGAAGTAAGTCAGAAAGAGAAAAATACCGTATGCTAACACATATGTATGGAACCAAAAAAATAATAATAATGGTTCTGAGGAACCTAGGGGCAGGACAGGAATAAAAACGCAGATGTACAGAATGGACTTGAGGACACGGGGAGGGGGAAGGGGAAGCTGGGACAAAGTGAGAGAGTGACATAGACATATATAGACTACCAAGTGTAAAATAGATAGCTAGTGGGGAGCAGCAGCATAGCACAGGGAGATTAGCTCGGTGCTTTGTGACCACCTAGAGGGGTGGGATAGGGAGGGAGGGAGGGAGACGCAAGAGGGAAGAGATATGGGGATGTGTGTATATGTATAGCTGATTCACTTTGTTATAAAGCAGAAACTAACACACCATTGTAAAGCAATTATACTCCAATAAAGATGTAAAAAAAGAAAAAAATAGATACTGAGTATAGTTCCCTGTGCTATACAGTGGGGCCTGGTTGTTTACCTATTTTATATATAGTGGTGTGTATCTGTTAATCCCAAACTCCTAATTTATCCCTTGCCCCCATCCCCTTTGGTAACCGTAAGTTTGTTTTCTGTGTTTGTGAGTCTATTTTTATGTTGTAAATAAGTTCACTTATATCATTTTTTTAGATTCCACAAATAAGAGATATCGTGATATTTGTATTTCTCTGTCTGACTTAATATGATCATTTCTAGGTCTATCCATGTTGCCGCAAATGGCATTATTTCATTCTTTTTTATGGCTGAGTAATATTCCATTGTATATATGTACCACAGCTTCTTTACCATCTGTCAGTGGACACTTAGGTCGCTTCCATGTCTTGGCTGCTGTAAATAGTGCTGCAGTGAATGTTGGAGTGCATGTATCTTTTCAAATTAGAGTTTTGGCTGGATATATGTCCAGGAGTGGGATTGCTGGATCATATGGTAGCTCTATTCAGTTGCTCATCTTGTACTTGGCTGGGTTTTGTTTGTTTGGAAGGAGGCACAATACTGCTCTATCACCTGATTTCTAGCTTCTTTCCTGAAGTCTTTCATATTAAACTTGAATCTAATATTATGTCAATGCCTCCCTTGCTATGGGTCATGGGTTAGAGTAGCGATAGATTTAAGTTTAAAACGCAAATGAAGTAATATACACTCCATTTCAAATCAGTTGTGTGGCTTGTTCCTTCGAATCTTGTTAAAAATCAAACAGTGTTTGAAATGCAACTTTTCCACGGTGTTTGGTGATCAGATGTCCAGGTGGCCCATCAGGTCAAGGCAATCCAACGGTCACAGGAAGCGTCATTCACTTAGTGTGACAGCACAGGGAAGCGGTGGCGCCAAACGGCGCCGGCTGCGCCCATTTTACCCACAGGCTGAAACCAGGCAAGGGGCAGGTGAATCAGGTCAGGCCGGGGTCATGTCCCTGCCCAGGGGCCCTGAACGCATGAGTCGTGCCTTGTTATGGCCCCAGGACCCTGAGGGAGCGGAGAAGGGCGAGGGCTAGGGCTGGAAAGCACTCAGATCAGAGCCCAGTGCCTTGGTCAAGGCCACTGGAGACCTGGGCCCGGACAGGTTGGGAAGGCACAGGTGCTGTGAGCGTGGTCCCCCAAGGGCCCAGAGTCCTTGGCTTAAGCCCCCCAAAGCCGGAAAGACCCTCTGCTCCAAGTCTGGAGGGGCCGTGCCGCTGCCACCACGCAGCCCTCCAGGCAGAGCCCTGCAGGTGCCTGTGCTTGGCCTGAGGGATCGCACCTGGGATTTTGACCAGTAGCCGTGTCCTCGGGTGCGGTCACAGGGCTCCACTCTTGAAGGACGTCGCCGGGACCTCACACATCTGTCACCGTCAGCACTTGGACTCTTACCACTACCATGGGCGTTTTGAATTCAGCATCATTTGTGTGATCATTTTAATTTGAAAAAAGAAATGTTGGTTGTGCTGGTAACCATTACTTCAGTTCTAATTGGGCTGCAATAAAATGCGCCCCAGAAAGCATGGAAGTAAACCTATCGCCTGACAGGCCCAGATTTAATATAAATGGTGCATGAGAATAGGACTCTCACAGAGATTATGTCCCCTTTGGGTGAAATCCTCTCTTTACTTTGCCGTCATATCCACTTCCCTGCTGCCTTCATACATCCTTTTCTGTTTCCAGTCAGGAGCTTCTGCTAAATGTTCAAAGAGTTTTAGGGAAACCACTCTTATCAAACTTTTACTTGCAAAGTTGGAATATTCAATTTGATAAACATCGTTTGGGTATCCCCTGGGTGACAGGCATTGCCTAGTACAGAGCACACCTTGGTGGCCCAGAGCCTTGCTTCCTGGGGGGCCCTGACGGAGACTGAATGGGTCAAGGCGGGGTCCCAGGTGACTCAGCAAACTGAGCTGCCTGCTGTGACCCGGGGTCCCCTTCCGTCATGCCATCTACACCACTTCTCCAGACGTGTGTCCTAACGTTCTCTGCAGTGGCTCCACTGCTTAGCCCACTGCAGTGACCACAGAGGTGGATATACAATATGATACTGGGCCGCAGTGCGTCTTAGAAGGACAGGCAAGTTGCAGGGACAAGAGGCTTGTACTACACGTTCCTTTTTCCTGCAAATAACATCTGTGGCATGAATAAAGTGACTTGGGACTTTGCCTTCCGTTTTGGGAAGATAGTGAGCATGACTTTGCTGATGTCCAGGAGTGTTGCCCTGGGTTGGGTTGAAGGCTTTAGGGTTACCTACAGTAGTCTAGAAATACAGCAATGGGCAGAAGTGTTTGCAGGGAGGCTGAGTTGACTGGTGCCCAGGGGAGGTGGGTTTCCACTGTAACCAAACACCACCCCTGACCGCTTCCACCTGCCTCTCTGCATTTGGCAGAAAAGCCTATTAGGAGGTGAATATTGTTATGTTTCTGCACAGTTAGAGCTTTCTGGGAGCATAACACTATGACACTTTCACCTTTTCCAGACCAGGTCCAGGATTCAGAATTTCTAGTCCCTCCTACACCCCCCTCACCTCCTCCCAAATATTTGCACACAGTCCCACTTCGCTGCTTCTGATCCCATTAGTAGGCTGGACCTGGAACTAGGCAGAGTGTGCTGGAAATCCAGGTTCCAAGATTTGAACATAACACAAAGAAAGCACTTGATAACTTTAGATTATTTTAGACTGAAAGTGACAGATAAGAAATGCAGATAAAACACAAGTCCAGGCTGAAGGAAAGGAAAGGAGAGCTCTGTTGGGGCAGGGGAGACTGAGTCGGAGATTCCAGAAGCAACTGGAGGAAATGGGCCGACGTGGACGCCCTCTTGTACTGACTCAGCTTCTGAGGCGCTTCTTCAGGGAGAACCAAGGCCAAGGTCTTCCAAAGTGAGATGCCCAAGGCTCGTGTCAAAAGCACAAACCCAGAGGCTCCTGCAGAGAGCGACCTGCAGGCCCCAGATGTGCTGGTTTCTGCTTCAGGCAGAGCAGCCAAGCCCCTGGGGGCTGCAGTGGGGCGTCCCCCCATTCTATCCTCTAGGTCAGGTGAGGCCACACTGGATTCCCAGCCACCGGCTGGATGTGAGCTCAGAACTGGGATCTCCCTATTCACCAGTTAGATCCCAGTTCTACCTATTTCCACATCTGCCTTTTAAGTAAATCTAAAAGAACTATACGGTGTTTGACCACAATGAACGGATGTGGCCCCCAAGCATGGCAGGAGAAGGTGGTGTGGTTTAGTAGACGCTGGAGTCCCACAGACCTCGATTGGAATCGTTGTTCTGTGGCACCATATTCTCTCCAAGCCTCGGGTTCTTCCTATTTAAAAAGTGGAGCGTTGACACTTAGAATTCAGGTTTGTGGCAGGAATTTATTGTTTATACCAGACACATGCAGATGTGCAAATGTATCTAAACACATACAAAGGCATCTAATGCAGCTACTTTTTAATTAAATAAATGCAAAATATTAAAACAAATAATCACTAACCTAATTTAATACTTTTATTTGGGGTACCTTATAAGTAATATATATGGATAAAATAGACAGAGTGCTAACCTGTATAGTGTCAAATAACTATTCCATGTCATCCTCCTTTAAGGATTGTTCCATATCTTTTTAAAGCTCCCTTGCTATGTAATAATGTACATTTTCAAACTTGTCTTTACATTAGAAAATTACTTAGGGTGTTGGTAACACAAATCAAATACAAAATACTTTCAAATAAAAATATTTGAAGTCAAATATTGCTTTGAGTTTCTGCTTTCTCCTGGAAACAATACATTTTGTTGCCAAATGTTTTTCCTAATCAATTCTTGTTCTTAATGTATGTTTTCTAACAGGATAAGTTATGATGTATCTACAGTTGATAGTTTAAAATGTTTTCTTATCTGCTTTACCTTGAAATTTTTTTTTTTTTTTTGGGCGGTACCCGGGCCTCTCACTGTTGTGGCCTCTCCCGTTGCGGAGCACAGGCTCCGGATGCGCAGGCTCAGCGGCCATGGCTCACAGGCCCAGCCGCTCCGCGGCATGTGGGATCTTCCCGGACCGGGGCACGAACCCGTGTCCCCTGCATCGGCAGGCAGACTCTCAACCACTGCGCTACCAGGGAAGCCCCAAGAGTATAGTTTTAAGAGTGTGTGACACGAGGAAAGGACCAGAAGAGAAAATCCCCTGTTTTGAGGAAAAAAAAGCATCTGGGAAGGTGGAAGAAGCCCAGAGTGCTGGGCATCGCGGCGCCCTGGAGCGCCCCCTCTCAGAAGAGCAGAGGAATGGTCAGCCTCGGTGCAGTCGGGACTTCCGTTAATTGGGACAATCACTAAGATAACGACTGAGAAATGCTTGCTAGATCTATAAATGAGGAAGTCATTTGTGATCTTGTTGAGAAAGAGAACTGGACTGTTGGGGTGGAAACCAAAGACATGGCCGGGCGATGGTGGCAGGCGCTCAGACCTCTGCTTGCAGCAGCTCACCTGTGAAGAGGAGGAAGGAGAAGCATCGAGGAGAGACCAGCTTGGTCCATGCAGGCTGCAATAACGAATTACTGCAGAGCTAGCAGCTTACAACCACAGAAGTGTATTCCTCCCAGTTCTGGATGCCGGAAAGTCCCAGATCAAGTCCTCAGCCTGGCACTGCTCTGGCGAGGTCCCTCTCCCTGTGCGAAGTGAGGTTGAAGACAAGGAATATTTTTGTGGCTCCCACACAGAAAGGTTGGCTAAGAAGGCCTAAATGACCAGGTGCAGGCTAATTTGAAAGTAGCATCTTCATTGATTTCTTGAGAGTTAAAGTTTGTCAGTCAGGGAAAGAACATGGTAAGTGGCTAGGGATACTAGTAAGGGAGTGGCCAATGTGATGAATAATGGAATATATGCTAGACAGAGAAATCAGGAAAGTAAGCAAGCAAATCCACTGTAGATTCCCTAGGGAAGAACTGTGAAAATCTTAGAATTATAGAAAATTTTGGTAGAATTTGAGGATGATTTTTCATGTTTTTTTTTTTTTTTCCAAAAGGGAACAACTACAGAGCTTATAGAATGGAGATTGTTTCTGTTTGAAAATACTCTTAATCCCAGGCAAAAAGAACCACTGCCTTGGACCTCGGGTTGTACAGGCCACCATGTATAAGAACTCCAGCACTTACCCCAACACACAAGTGCTTTACAGAACCCATGGACCTTCTGTCATTTAGAGTCTGTTTCTTGGTTCTATCCCACTGCATCCAGGAATCATGGAACTAGGAAACAGCCAGTCTCATGGCCAGCACTCTTCAGGCCCCAGAGAAATGCTTCTCCCATCATTCTCCCTATGTCTTTGAAACAAAAGATTATATTGTCCAAGTGCTGTGCAGGTGTGTGGATTCTCCTGGAACATTGAGATGGACGTTGGGTGTGGGAGTGATGTGAGCAGCAGGAATGTTCAAGTGAAAGAAAGGCAATTTAATTAAGGCAGATTGTGCCTTTCAGATAGCATGAATGCAACATATAATTACATAACAAGCGCCATTCCCTGATCATCTTGCTGAGCACTTGTTATCTCTCTGCATTTTTTATTCCAGTGTGTGCTCACAGACATAATCCTGAGTTAGTGTGTATTCTCATTTAGTTGCACACAGAGGATGCATAATATTTTGCGGTACTAAATATCTCATGTTATTCTTAACTTTGTATGAATAAAGGTCCAGAAAGAATGGAAATGAAGCATGATACCAGTTCTTTATGTTGCAACTAGATGAACACTGAATGCTAGAATTAAGAATACTTTTTAAGGGAATTTCCTGGCGGTCCAGTGGTTACGACTCAACGCTTTCACTGCTGTGGACCTGGGTTCGATCCCTGGTCGGGGAACTAAGATCCTGCAAGCTGCGCGGCACAGCCAAAAAACAATACTTTAAAAAAATATTTAATAAAATGTTATTACATATATTATATGTATATGTAACATTTTATTACATCTTCTGATAGTGAGATGTAATAAAGCCATCTTTTGTCTTGGCAAACTCACTATTTTGAATGGCTGGACTGTCTAGTATTAAAAAGATCTTACCTACATGTGAGGTCAAAATATCTTTCTTGTGGCCTATTCTCTCCTTCAGGGACTGGTGCAGCCTTCCTTTCCAGCCCAATCTCCTGTTATTACTCTCCATATACTCTCTAGTTTCACCATGTACCTTGCATTCTCTCTACGATAGATAGATGATAGATACAGAGACATACACTCTTTTATGCTCCATGCCTTTGCTCATTACTTTCTCTGCTCCCCATCTTCTATATCTAGAAACTGTCTGTCCTTCAAGTCCAAAGGTCCTCTATTCTCTGTTGCTGTCACAGCCTGACATTCATCCCACCCTGATCCTACTAATCAATCCTCCCTCTTTGTGGCAACTGTATTCGTTTACATGTAACCTCATAAATCCTTATCACACTGCCTGTTATGGACTGAAACTTTGTTTCCCCCAAAATTCATATGTTGAAATTCTAAACCCTAAGCTGTTGGTGTCAGAAGGTGGGCCCTTTGGGAGTTGATTGGGTCACAAGGGTGGAGGCCCCATGAATAGATTAGTGTCCTCATGGAAGAGACCTCAGAGAGCTAGCTCGCTTGCCACTCCTGCCATGTGAGGGCACAGAAAGCAGAGGCCCTGGCTGTCTGTGAACCGGGACCAGAACATGACCAGGATGGTGCCTTGGTCTTGGACTTGCAGCCCGTAGAACTGTGAGAAATAAATATTTGTTTATAAGCCCTCCAGTCTATGGTATCCTGTTAGAGCACCCCCAACGGACTAAGTCACTGCCTTCTCTTTCCTTTTTTTTTTTTTTAACAAGATCGATTTCCATTCAATAATAGAAAGCATTTTCTAAAAACTAGGGCTGACTGACAAGTGAGCAGTCTGTTTAATTAAGTCATAGCATTGAAACAAATCTTAAGTAGTCAACAAAGACTCAGAAGATTCAACAAATAGTTGTCAGATGTCTAAGTATACAGCAGTAAGAAAGGTAAAAACCCCTACTCTCATGGAGCTTATATTCTAGTAGTAAAATTTTAAAGTAATAAAAAGATTTTTTAAAGTGAGATGGAGAAAAAACAAAGCAGAAAGAAGGCTGCTGAGGTATGTCTGTTCTATTTTAAATAGACTTTGTCCACATTTATTCACTGTCTAGCATGGTGGGCAGTCTCTGAGATGGTCCCCAAAGACCCCTGTGTCCTTGTAATCATATCCTCGTATAATCCCCTCCATTTCTCTGTAGACTGGATTTTGACTCACTTCTAGCAAATAGAATATGACAGTGATGGGGTGTCACTTGAGACTAACTTGTAGAAAGTGACGCCTTACATTTTGGGCCTTCTCTTGCTTCCTCTCTGGGGAAGGTGGCCTTGTTCAGAGGCACACACAAGTAAGTTAGCAGCTCTCGCAAGGTGGTTCTTCGGAGACCAGCCAGCAACCACGTGAGTGAACTTGCAAGCCGATCCTCCCCTAGTTGAGTCTTCAGAGGAGACTGTAACCCCAGCCAATAATGTGGCTGAGACTCTATGAAAAAAATAGAGCCAGAAGCCCCCAATTAAGACGTGCTTGGATTCGTGTCCCACAGAATCTGTGAAATAAGATTTTTTGTCTGTTTTAAGTAATTCAAGTTTTGGATAATGTGTTATACAACAAAGACAACGAATACAATTAGTAACCTCAAGTCTGTAACAACTAAGTCACATGGATACCTAGGGGAAGCAGCGATTGCCAGAGGCTGTGGCAGGTGGATGGGCTCATTGGGCTCCTCTGGAGCTGGGGAAAGAGAGAGGGAAGGGGTAAGAGTGGAAGAGGTCGGAAAGGCAAATGGCAGAGAGGCAGATCAGGCATGGTTTGTTGGCCACTGTAGAAGATTGGAAAGCAAATCGAAACTGACAATATGTGAAGTAAGCTTCAACATGGCCACTTGTTAAGTTTCAACAGGGTGACTTCCTGACCTATGGGAAGTTTAGAGTTGAGATTTACTGACTTGAGAAAGTCTGAGGAAGAGAGGTGGGTGAAAATGAGAGATGTAAGTGGGAAGTTGGGAGAAGAGCTGCAGGTCCTGAGATGGCTGTTAGACATCCAGTGGAGCTGCCTCATAGGCAGCTGGACTTATGAGCTGGAATTGCAGGGAACAGTTGGGTTACAGTTATAATCCTGTGTTTCCTCAGCACATCAGTGGCATTCAAAACCACAAGAGTAGTTGAGACCGTCTACAGAATGAGGAGGAACACATAAAAGTAGAGATTCAAACAGTGAGCCCTAAGGATAGGAGCATAAGGAAAAGTCTGCAAAGGAGACCTGGATGGAGCAACTAAATAAGGTAGAGAGGACACTAGATACTGTGCGGGTCTGGGATACAAGTGAAGCCGTGTTCAGTATGAGGGCAGGACTCACCAGGAGAAATACTGCTGAGTTGTCTATTAGGGTGAGGCTTGAGGATTGCTTATTGGATTTACCAACTGGTCATTGATAACCTTGCCAAGGACAGTGGTGGGGAAATATTAAGAGCAACTAAATTCTGGTTACAAAAGTCACATTTATTTCCCCAATAAATAGAATTTATTTCACAATTATTTCCTCCTGGTCTTCTACAAACTGACCCCAGGTATATTTGGAAGTCCCCAAAAGGTACCACACTGTCATCGTTTCCTCAGAACTTCAGCAGTTTGACCTCATTTACGTCCTTCTTTGTGTGCTGTCCTTTCTAGTCATGAGATCACCAACATCCTCATTCCTGATGGGGCCTCCGTGTGCAGCCATGGCTAATTCTGAGTTCTTCTTCACAACTTTGCAAAGCACTTTGAGGATTCCACTACAAAGTAGCTGATTTGGGGTCCAGAGTCTTACAGTGATTCTCTCTAGTAGTATTTTTGGTTAATCTCTTCACTCCTCCATTTGTAAGACTTCAAACTCATCACTAGGAAACAGACCGAATTCTGGCAATGACCGACCTCTTTGCTGTCATTCCTCACTTTCCCAGCCAAACAAAAGCAAACAAACGAAACAACTGCTTTCATCTCTTGTTATAAAATAACAAACTTCATGGGTATGACTACATAAAGTGATGGAAAATGACTGCATGGTACCTGAAGGGAAACTTGAGGTTTTAGCCACAGGATAAAGCTGCTGCTACTCCCCAGGGCTGGGAAGAATGCCTTGTTGAATAATTATGTACTTGGCAATTTATGTTTTACTTCATTTTATAACTGCATCTATGGAACCACCCCCCTCAAAATTCAGGAAAAAAATGTGACCCAAGGGTGTTACCCGTCATTTCTCTGCTCTCCTAAGGAGGAAAAAATAGAGTAGAGAGTTGAATTCCGAATTTTAGCAAAATCCAAAATCCACTAGGGGAGAAATGTTGCCTTGCAAGCATTTGATAAAAGAAAGTAATTACGGTAAATAGCTTGATAGATTCAGTAAAATGTCTGCCGTTATTAAACCTACTTTGTTTCAGGTTTACCAATCTAATGTAGCCTTATTTTACCTAGAATTTACCAGAGAATTTGGAGAAGGAAAATAAAGAGTTTAATGTTTCCAAAAAGAGATTAAGTCTTTGCTGAACAACCTTTTTCATGCAAAGTTGTGCCTGACTTTTAATTAATAAACTGATTTCAGTCTAGTTGATGGTATGTAAAAGACTGCTGCACACGCCCTGCTTAGCAAGACCTACTCGTCAGTATCAGTTAGGGACACAGCTGAAGCATCGTGCTTGTCAGATTTCTTTGATGATAGAAGCTTTTTCTCCCTGCACTTTCTTGCTGGGCTCAAGTCTCAATAACTTAGATTAAAATAAAGTTTCTAGTATAACCTTATTTTTTATTTTAGTTATTTTTCATGTGTTTCATTATTATGCATATATGTTTTAACATAAGAGGTGGCATTATGTAAAACTCTTTTGGTGACTTGCTTTATTCATGAAACAACCTGTCTTGGATCCTTGCATATAATCATAAAGAGATATCCCTTTTTTAAACATTTCTATTCAGCATGTGAAAGTACCATAATTTAGTTGATCATTCTTATGCTAGCTGATTTTTTTTAATCTTTTGCTCTTCAAAAACTACAATAAACTTTCTATATCTCTTCAAATATATTTGCTTATACTCTACATTCCATATATATATATATATATATAAACACACATGTGTATCAGTTATTTAAATTTTTCCTTCATATAGAGTATAGAAGTGGTTTCTGTTAGATTTTGTTTTAATTAACTCTAAGCTAGGTCACTTAACTTCATTCATAAGCATTTCTATAGCAGATAAGATCGTTCTGTGTTCTGCCATCCTATAAGTTAAATTTTATGATGCTATTTCATTGACGCATAATTTACAAACAATAAAGTGATATGAAGTATTGAGTTACATTTTGTTGACAGTTTTGTCAACATGAGATTTCCACCTAAATCAAGACAAAATATTTTCAAGACCCCAGACAGTTTCTTCATGCTGCTGCCAGTCAGTCCTCAGTATACACAGGCAGCCACTTTCAGGTTTTCTCCTGGGAGGTTAGTTCTGCCTGTTGTAGACTTCCTATATAGTGTATATCTTGTTGTGCCTGGCTTCTTTTTCTTAACATGATGTTTGTGAGAACTATCCATGTTGTGGTAAGTATTCACAGGTTATTCCTTTTTAAATTGCTGAATAGCAATCCACTGCATAAATACAGTATATTTGTTTAGCCTTTCTCCAGTTAATAGACACTTAAGTTCCCAATTTTTGAATATTTTGAATAATGTCACTATGAAAATTCTTGTAAATGTCATTTTTTGTAGATACGTTTTTATTTCTCTTGGGTAAAATATGTAGGAGTGGAAGTTAATTGTGTTTCCCCCCCACATACTTGGTGATATAGTTTCTGTTTCCTTAGTTTGCATGTATGTTTGAAGATATGTATTTCTTCAAGTGACTTACAAGTTTTATGATCTATGTTTTGTATTTTCATTCTTATATTTAGAACTCCCAGTAATATACTGAAGCCACTCTTGTGGTTTATAGATTTTATAGCATCTTTTGACCTCTTGTTATGGAACGTCAGCAAACTGGTAGGTTTCACTTCTCCTGTTTCCTGTTTTCACTTGTAATTTTTAATATTTATTAATTATAACATTGTTTCCATTATGGTAAGGCTATGACCTATGACCATAATTACCACAAGTGTTTAGCTTTAGTCTGTATTTAAGTTTTCAGTGATGGACATCAGTTTCTTAATTCATTTCATTTCATTGCTTGGATTTTATCTATTTTGGGGGTGGGGAATATAATAATTAACAGTACATTTTCAAAAACATTTTCAAGCTTCTTGATATTAATTAACTATTTTAATCTCAAAACCTCCCCTCCCATGAGTTATTTAGATGCTTGTTATTATTCTCACCTTAAAGATCAGGAAGTTTGATCAGCAGAATGTTAAAAGACCTTGAAAAAGTTTGCAGAGCTTTTCAGTGTTAGAGCCATACTTCCAACCCACCATGTTCCTGAAACAAGAAAACTCGTGACTTTGGTACTTGCTGGGTTCTAGCAGGCCACACAGCTTGCCTGCTGCCAATCAGGTATATGAAGGGTCATCTCTGCCTTGTGGGGAACAAGCCAGGAGCTCCAGTTCCAGGTCCCTTTCATCTCTGTGGTTTTGGCTTAGTCTACAGGAAGCACTTGTGTGCAATTAGAATGCAGACGGGAAGGGAGGTTATTACCCTCCCTGGGGAATTGCAGCTGGATGCATTCACAGACGGGAGATGCACTCCCGATAAAACTATTGAGGTTGAGGTGGTTGTTGGAGCTTCACTGAGATTCTTGTACTTTATAGTGGCTCCCTACAAGCTCTTGGGAGCCACTGCTTCAGCCTCAGCCAGAC
Organism: Mesoplodon bidens; assembly: GCF_964165515.1. Taxonomy (NCBI): domain Eukaryota; kingdom Metazoa; phylum Chordata; class Mammalia; order Artiodactyla; family Ziphiidae; genus Mesoplodon; species Mesoplodon bidens. Next base: position 31,566,577 of record NC_138181.1, on the reverse strand, counting down.
ATCAATAAAGATAGATTCCTTGGCCTTCGTGTTCCCAGCTCCTCTGAGAGTTGCAAATCCCTGATGCCCTAAAATAAAAATCATAAGTTTACTTCTATGATTCTCACTGGGTATTGACTGATACTGTTTGTGATACAGTAAGTGATTTCTAGGGAAACCCCAGACATGGTGTATTCATCTATTGCTGCTGTAACAAGTCCTCACAACGTGGAGGCTTAAAGAACACACATTTATCACCTTATAGTTCTGAAAGTCAAAAGCGTGGCACGGTCTCACCAGGCTAAAATGAATGCTGTGTTCCTTATTCGAGGCTCTTCAGGAGGATCACGTGCTTACTCAAGGAGTTGTCGGCAGATTTCAGTTCATTGCAGTTGTGGGACTGAGGTGCTCCTTTCCTTGCTGGCCGTCAGCTAAGGGTCCTTTCAGGTTCTTGAGGCCAATTCTTGACTCATGACCCCTTCTTCCATCTTCAAAGTAGCAGCATGGTCTCAAGTCCTTACCCATGGACACTGCCCTCCTTTCTTCCATCTCATTGCTCTGACCCACTCTTCTGCCTTCTCTTCCACTTTTAAGAATTCCTGTGAAAATATTGGACCATCTAGATAATCCAAGATAATCTCCCCGACTCAAGGGCCTTAATCTTAACCACGTTGGCAAAGTTCCACTGCCCGGGAATTAGGGTGTGGGAATCTTTGGTGGACATTTATTCTTCCTAGCATAGATGGAAATTTGGAATTGGATTTCTCATCTGATTCTCTTTGATGGGGATAGTGACCTCATTGTCAGTGGGAAATGAAATGGGACATGGTGATATATGGCATGCACTCTGATGTCAGATTGTTAAATTGTTACTTGGTTTCATGTGTTCAAAGAATTGCCTTTGAGAGACTAAGTGGCTGTTGTAATGGTTGTTTTTATTGCTAATATTGGCAATAATACAAAAATTAATGGATAAGCACTATGGAGTCTACTGAATACTTCTTGTTCCAGGGAAAATTGCAAAAAGAGAATAAAAAGAGCTTTTTATTCAACTCTAGCCATGGATAAAGAACCAGACACTTCTATGTTAAATTACTATTTATCTTTTATAGCTATGTAACAAAGATTTCTGAATAAAATTCTGAACCAGACCCCACAGGTAAATTGCAAGGCAGGGTAGATTTATAACTTTGCCTCGTCTCTTAAGCTACTATGTGACACTGATTGTTAAAAAGTGGGATCCTAGAAATGGGAATGGTAAGATTTGTGCAAATTCCATTTTATACACTGAGTACTGTTCAATACCTGGAGTACTGTGGAACCTCTCTTCACATCGTGAGACTGTTAGCCTTTCCCTGACCCAGCAGCCTTGAAACAGTCTCAGCTGGAGCACTAGTCTGGAAAGGGATGACTGTTCTCCCAGGACCGAGTTGCACCATCTCTAAGGTCTCTGTTTCGAGACTCATAGTTAGAGTTATTTACTAGAAAAGGTACCCGACATCTAAAACTAACTTTGCAATTACCATTAATAAAAACAGAGGAAATCTGTGTCAGATGATAAATTAAGATGAATAAGGGAGGAAAAACAGTGATCTTAGATTAAAGTGAATATATTTGCACTCACACACTGCCAAGAGATTCTAAATTTGAGGTGGTTGCTTGAACAGCTTGTAGTGGCTCTAAAATTTACCTGGTGAGTGATTGAAAATTGTGCTCAGTGTGACCTACATTAAATCAAATTAAGTCGAATTAAGATCTCCCTTGATATACTGTAGAAAAAGGAATTGAAAGACTTGAGAAGGGAATGATAAGGGTAGATTTGCTGTGATACCTGCCCCCTCCCCATAATCACGTCCCCTGGGTTGTCTGGAGGCTACGGAGGCACTGAGGGAAGTGTGAGCATGCCTAAGTTTGCTGTGCCTGTTCCCTGCAAGCCAGTGGACACATTAGGAATTCTGGTATTGAAATGAATTTCTCAGTCGAATGGGAATGATGGGATTACCCAGCAATAGCCTCTGCTGAGCTGCAAAAACAAACTTCCAGTGACAAAGTGAGCATAGTCCCCACTAGATGGCAGAGTCAGAGCAATTAAAAGAACAGTCTGACGCAGACACATTTTTGTCAGCCACTAATTGATGGTGGTACCCTTCAAAACTATAGAACAGGCCAGTACACTAGTGTCTTCCCTAATCTGTGTAATTAATGCCTCTAATCACCAAGTAGAAGTGTCACAGCTGAGTGCCCAGCCTGTCACAACGGAGGCCAACATTGGACCCGATGTACAGCCTCTTTTACTTCAGTTGCGTTCTCATTTCTGGTCATAAACTATGTTTGGGTTTCCTTTAGCAAGTTCTATCTACCAGGCTCTCCAGTTATTCCTATAGTGGGGTCCCTTCATGTATCTTTCTTATTTATTGCTCTCTTTCAATCACTTTCCCCCTCTTTCTTCTTTTACATTCCTTCCCCTTCACGTTCCTTACATATGTCCTCTGGCTCCACGTCATGGTTTTCTAAGCGAGGTGTCCTTTGGCACCAGAGGGCCGCACCACCTCATTTGGGAAACTCTGCTTTCTGAGTTGTATTTTCTTCTTTACCCGGAGCTCTGCTCTTTATGGTCTGTGGCTTTGGGTTCTCTCTTTTCTAGGTATTTTAAAGAGGTAGTTTTAGTGTCTATCTCTATTTTCATGGTTTTAAATTCCTCTTTAGGAAGGAAAATGCAGTAGAAATTACCTTAACATTTTTAATTTAAAGCCTTTTCAGATGTTTCCATTTAGTAGATAAAATATTTTCACCATATGAGAAGATATCTCAGGCTCAGCCAAGTGAAAATTATCAAGGGTAAGTGTAGTATCTGCATAACTAAGTTTAAATTTTTCAAGATAGAAAAAAATGTGTGAATTGCATCTTGTAGCTTATATGATAAAAGACTTAAGATTTTAGTTAAGTGTTGTCTTGCTTCTAGAAGACCTAAGGTGACCTTAGGGTGCAGATAGTGAGCTATAGTAGCCTAAAGGAGAGAAAAAGGTGAGTATTACCCTGAGACTTAGAAGAATTATATATAGATTATTAGGTTTATTTCTAAAGTCCTCATCAGAGTAGAAAATACATAAAGAAGAAAGAAATGACAAAGAAGCAGTGTTTAGCTTGGAAATAGAACATTATGGTGTGGTCATGATTTTCATCTTTACGTATTTGTATAAAAGAAAAATAGAAAGATATTCCTGGGTTTACTTCTAAATGAATGAACAGCCTAATAAGCAAAATCTTGAAAGTTACTGAAAGGCAAATTTTATTTCAGCATAAGCAAACATTTCTTAAACATTTTAACTCTTGAGAAAAGAAACTGTAGAGTTTTTGGATAGAGTATTATATTCTGTTACTGGAAGATAAACGTGGATGATCTGTTTTCACAAGTGTAAAAGGAGGAAACTGGAATATAAGACATTCACATGGAAATCTAAGTTTTCTAAGCAACCTCTACTTCCTCCTCAACTTTTAACTTGCATAAGTTTTAAGGTATATAAACAAAAATATCCAAAACAAGAAAATGCAAGGTATTTTATCCACTCATCTTAACTAGACTGTTATTTGCAGTTAGAATGGATGCTATTTACTATATTCTCTAAGTGAAACATTCTGCTGGAAACTCTACATTTACACTACCTCTAATTCTAGTAACCATCCCAAAAGTTAAGCATTATAACTTTCATTTAACAAATGAGAACATCAAAACATTAGAAAGCATAACTAACTCACCCAAGGTAGAACACCCGCTAGATGGCGGCAGTAAGTTTTGACTCAGGGCTTCCTGACCCCAAACCACGCTGTCTTCACTAATATCAGGAGGGCTGACACCACTTCATCAGCCACAACTCGTAACAAAACGTGTTGACAATACAATAATTCATTAAATGTTTCGTATGAACGACTAATTGAATAGAAGAGGATCAGGATAAAATACAAGGTTAATAGACCTTCCAAATGGCTGCTATCTAGAAAGAAATATTCAGACTCATGACTACGGACAACCAAAAGTCACATCCTATTACAGAGATACTTATTCCTGATTCGTATATTAGAGGAATTATTTAGTGAGCAGTAGCAGAAGAGATACGCACATATGCTGTCTGTTGATTTGTGACATTATGTTGAAATTACGTGTGTAAATCTATCTCCTCTGTTGAAATGTAAGCTCCACCAAGCCAGGAACCATGTCTGTGTGTCTGGGTTATTTTTGTGTCTGGATATAAGCGCAGTGATAAGTACGTAGTAGGTGTTCAGAAGTGGTATCAGATAAAGTCAGTGTCACAGAAGAGCATTCAGCTGTCCTGGAAGGACCAAATCCCAGCATCTAACATTCGACTCATTGATGAAATACAGCTATATTGAGGCAGATGGGATCTTAGTTGTGGTTACAGGGCTTAGGATGGAGAATATTAACCACAGAGCCCAGACCTTTGAGGAGTTCACAGTTTAGTCAGTGATGTAGACAGTCACCAATAAAAAATGAAGGTCCAGATTAATAGTATAAAAAGTATTGTGATAAACATGCATATAATCTACTGGCTTGGTCAGATATGAGGCACTCTATATATAAACTTCATTTAATCCTTATAATTATTCTGTGATGCGAGGAATATTATTTAAATTTTACAGATACATTTATCCATCCATCTGTCCTTTCATCTGTCCTTCCTTCCTCCATCATCCATCCAACCATCTATCCATCTATTTATCCTTCCATCCATCCATTCAGTCCATCCATCTGTTCATCTGTTTATTCAGTGAATAATTATGAATTGCTAAACTTTGTGATAAATACTGTGCTATGCTTTGAGAACTTAGTAGTGAAAAATAAATACAAGTTCTCTTACACATTACGGTATGGCAAGAAAGAATGATTTTAATAAGAAACATTACTAAAGAGAACTGTAGCGGTTTTATTGGAAGCCACCATATAACAGATAGTGCTCTGAGGTAGGTGGCATTGCTGTTCCCATTTACAAATTATGGAACCAAGGGACAGAATGTTTGCATCCTTCACCCACAGTCACCAAGCTAGTGAGCAGCAGAACCAAGCACCATTCCAGTCCGTGCAGCTTGTCTTCTAAACCGCACTTCCTAGAAACCTTTCACCTGGGAAATATTTTACTGTAATTTCCTAGGTGAATGTAGAAAAAGAAGCACGTCTCTCCTGAATAAGAAAAAGATGGGTGAGAATCAACAGTAGCTTAGAGAATCTACATTGTACATTACACAACTAGTTAGGAACACAGTATCAACCAAAACCAGCCCTCCTGATTTATTGCTTGTCCACATGACGGTTCTGATCTAGCCTCTCATTAAGGTGCTTCCTGAGAGGTGGCACTGGTCCCCATATTGAGTGTGTGTGAATACTCTGATTCCAGCACAGTACCTGGCGCATGGTAAATAAACAGTAAATCCCGGATTTATGTGCAGCCCGACTGTAACCTTTCTGAAGGTTATAGTCAAAGAAGAATATTTTGTCTGGAGCTTCTTCTTATTTTATATACAAATACAAAATAAAATTAAAAATTGGCAAATTAGAAAAGCAACAATAGTAAGTTCAAAATAGCAACATTCAAATCATGTTAGGCTATGAGACACATCAAGACTTTTCATACCTATGATCTTCACACCAAGTTCTGCAAAATCTCTAGTTGTACAAGAAACTCCTCAGTGTCCTCAAAAGGCATGGGGATGGGAAAGGGGGGAGCATCAAGCTGGGTGCACATTTGAGAGGGGTTGGGAGAAACAGTGGGCCCTTCAACCAAAGCAGCTCTAATACAGCTAATATTTTACCTATTTGCGGAGTATGTAAAATGTAGTTAGGAAAAAGATGCTACTGAAAGTGTTCAAAACTAGTCAGCTAAGTTACCTAACTCGGTTTTCTGGGGTCTGTTATTTGAATAATGTTAGATGCTTCCCCATGACAGGACAACCTGCTGCAGGCTCTTTCCTGCCTACTGAGTTTTGATTCTTCAAGGACACATATGTACACACATGTACATACAAAACACAGATGTAGCTAACTGCTGAATGAGAATATGCCTAGTTCTAAATTTATAAAAGCTATGAAAGACCAATTCTATACTATAAGCCAAAGAACTGAATTATTGCTGTCTTTTCCTTTCATTTTCCCATCCGTCAATACTTAAAAATTGAATAAAAATTCAATCACCTAATTAGAAAGTTTTTAATGAATTACCCAAATCCACACCCACTCTGGGACATCTTTAACCTTTCTGTTAACTTCATGATAAATGGTATAGGACTGGGTTTTATTAGGGAAAGTACAGTCATTATTCCCTTTAATTTAATTGCTCAGAATTAAGTGACCTACCAGGTAGTTAGAGGAAAGAAGAAATACTGTATTCAGTTGTATGTACAATTTATGAAAAAAGAGGAAGTGTCACTCATGAATTAATTTTACTTCTAAGTAATAAATACAATTTTTAAATATTAAAAGTAAAACAGCTCACATATTAAATTTGCAAATGATGATGCCAAGAAGGAATGGCTTCATTAATTATAACACACATTTTATCTTCTTCCTTTTTTTCCTTTTGATTGCAGGTGGGAAGTATATTGAAAGGAAAAAAGCAGCTAGAATTGTAAAGTCAGAAATGTTAAGATAAAAGAAGGTCATTTTTTAAAAAGTAACGTATATAAATCACTAATGTCATATTCTAATTTTCACATCACAATCTCATGAATAATAAGCAATGGAAATGCCTTACTTATTTAAAGAAAAGTTGGAAATTATTAATAAATTCTAAAACTGATTTTTATCGCTGAATTTTATATAAAGGAAACTGATTTTAAACTTCTCATTATCAAAAGTATGTAACATGGAACATTATTCTAAAAGCTCTATTATTCTGATCACAATATATTGAGAAAATTAATTAATTGAAAATGTGTCCTGATATATTCAACTTATATTGGAAACAGTTTAAAAGATATGCTGTGTGTTTTCAAGTTAGTAATGTAAGGTCCTCCATAGGGTGACTTTCAGTCTTTGTGGGTTTATGTGGTTTTCTTCATCCCTTCCAGAACAATCAATGCATTCCAGATATTTAAAGCCAGAGAATGTACCTAATGCCACTGAACTGTACACTTAAAAATGGCTAAGGTAGTAAATTTTAGGTTATGTGTATTTTACCACAATAAAAAAATGAGAATAAAAATTAGAAACAATGCGAATTTCAATACAGTGAAAACAGATCGTTAAGCATGGGACCTTCCTGAGGGCTGGACCCCCTGGGTGCACAGATCTGCCTCCTGAGTGCCAGACTCTGCTGAATTCTGGAGATGGGAAAGTGAATAAGGTGCATCTCTGTCCTAAAGAAAACCAGAGTCTCCTTGTAGAATCGGATCCCAATCCAAAGGGTAGCACTGGCATGGGTGCTCCAGGAGCCCAGGGCAGCACCTGAACCAGCCTGTGGGAGTCCAGGGAGAGGTGTCTGAGCTGAGAGATAAGGATGGAGAGGAGGTGGTAGCTGGAGAGAGGGGAGAGGTATCCAGGCATGACCCTCAGAGTCACAGCGGAGAAGAGGGCAGGAGGGGACCGGAACCATCAGGGGTCCGGTTCGCTGTGCAAGAGAGCCAAGGGCAATCCTGTGAAAAGGATTTTAAGTGATGTGGCCAAATGTATATTTAAGTTGAATTATTTTTTTAACATCTTTATTGGAGTATAATCTCTTTACAATGGTGTATTAGTTTCTGCTGTATAACAAAGTGAATCAGCTATACATATACATATATCCCCATATCCCCTCCCTCTTGCGTCTCCCTCCCACCCTCCCTATCCCACCCCTCTAGGTGGTGGCACTGAGCTGATCTCCCTCTGCTATGAGGCTGCTTCCCACTAGCTATCTATTTTACATTTGGTAGTGTATATAAGTCTATGCCACTTCGTCCCAGCTTACCCTTCCCCCTCCCCGTGTCCTCAAGTCCATTACATATAGTTTCCAGAGAAAATATATATTTATATATTTCCTGGAAAAAAATCTTGCCATTTAATAACTCAAGCAGTTGTTAGCTTGGCTAAAGGTGTATCAGGTTAAACATATCAATCTCCACAGCTTAGTCATTTTTATATCCATAATCAACACAATCTGATTAAAATAAATAGCTGGATTATATATATATATATATCTTGCCAAAAGCAGAATAATATATAATTGTAAGTAAATTTAATGGGTAGAGTCTTTTTTTCTGCTTTTGTTTGTCTGTTGTTTGTATTACTACTTTACATCCCCAGAAGTTAAAACAACATTCTGTATATAAAATGTGCTCACTAAATATTTGTTAAATGAACATATGAATAAATGAATACATGAAGTCAAGTATGAGATACAAAGATAAAAATCCATTTTCAAATTGATTCAATAGACAATGGAGGAAAAGAAGAAATAAGGTAGCATAAGGTAACTAAACAATTATGTCCGTGACACTGGTTCCAAATACTGATACATAAAGAACTTGTGAGACATTAATTTTATATGGTAGGGGAGCAAATCCAGACTTCTGTAAAATAATTTAAATGTTTTTCCATGCAATCATTCACCATGCATTCCTACTTACAGAATAAGTAAAATCCAGTTACTTTAAAGAAATAAACCTGGAAACTAGCATACCATTACTGTCTGTATTTCAAAAGTATAATTAAAAATCAAAAACAGTAATGCATTCATGCACTGTAAAGCCTTCTTAGAAATTCTGAGCATGTCTTGGCAGTGTCAGCCAAGTTGTGGGAAGCCACAACTATTCAATTAATAGACACATTTATAAGTGACAATTTGATATGTTCTAAACTGCCCAGATAGGTAGAAGATACAGAAGTTCAAGTTTCTTAAGTAATAACAGATCATTCATTATTGCACTCCCCAATTTTTTTAGTACATGGAAGCAAATCAACTTCATGTATAGTATCAGTTCACATTAACAGCTTTGCCCTCTGGGACTTAAAAAATTCTTCTTTGGGGAACAGAACGAGTACACATAAAATAGTAACAATTAAAATATGTAGGTTACAGGTACAGACTACTATATGTAAAATAGGTAAACAACAAGGACCTACTGTATAGCACAGGGAAGTATATTCAATATCTTATAATAACCTATAATGGAAAAGAATCTGAAAAGGAATCACTTTGCTGTATACCTGTAGCATTGTAAATCAACTATACTTCAATAAAAAAATTTTTTAAATATGTAGTTTCTAAGAGTTTAGAGTAGAAATAACTCCATGAAAACCAGAATAATCATAAAAGGCTTTCTGGGAAGGATACAACTGAATATATGCTTTGAGGAATGTGTAATTTCAAAAGGTCATGACGTTCTACCTGAAGAAACAACATGAAAGGGAAAAGGCGGCAAGAATTAACGTGTGTTACACAAGACAGGAATTAACCCTAATAAAAAGAAGGTATCTTTTGGAAAGAAATTGGATACAAAATTGTATACATAAAATGGGAGAGAATGTGGGATATCAAAAATCCCAGGAGTGGAAGGCTTACCTCCAATTGTAATTAAACAATTAGACTTAAAACATCTGTGGCAGGGTAGTGATTTAATGAAAACCATTTAAAGAAAATGAATTTGTAGTGGTCATCAGAACTGAATAAACATGCTAGGGTTACAAGAGTGCTGCAGTTACCATCACTTTAGATGGCTAGAGTTTGGAAAGAATTTTGAGTGTAAGAAATGAGAGGCCAACTTAATACTTAAAATTGTAAAGAAAAATACGAGATATATGTGATTGTGTCCAGATGAGACACATGGAGTCGAATGTGACTGAAATTTTGAGGCTGGATCAGCTGAGAGTATGGTGGCAGTATGGTCCATGGTGGTGGCACAGACTAGGAGAACAGCTGCGTGATGCAGGCAGCACTGGAGCTGAATCAGGAGAAAGTCAGGTTCTTCCAGGAAGGGTCACGTGGAGTGATGGAGAGCAGTACTGGGGAGGGTCTGTAATTAGGAAGTTGGGAGTAAAGGAGAGACCATTCAGTGGAAGAGAAAATTTGGGAGGCAAGACAAATGTTTCTGCGAGCGTAGGGTCTGAGGATGTGACCGGCGGGGACACTTCCAAGGAGGAAGCCCTGTCTGTGAGGTTAACTCTTGCTAAGGACAACTGCAGGGAGGCAGAGGCCAAACAGAGGTGGAGAAGATGGCACCATAGGGGTCATTCACCACTTTCAGGAATCTAGTTTTCAGCACAGTCCTGGTAATTGAAGAGCTGGCATCATGGGAAAAGGAAAAGGAAAGAGAACCCACAAGGGCCACTCAGTGAATGGAGTCCAGCCCTCGACATCAGGTTACCTTCGTAGGCTGACACTGCAAAGACATGCTCGACCTCTGGGGACGAAAGCTTGATTTTATGACTTATGACACTTCGGGCCACAACAAGCTAGAAAAATTGGAACTGAGATGTCAAAATAAAGCCAGGGCCTCAGAAGGACTGTACATTCTATGTGAGAAATCTCTAGAGCAATTCCATTTGCCTAAAAAATGGCAACAAGAACTCGTTCTCTCTGGACCATGCTCCAGGTCACACAAAATCATCCCTGACTACTTCGTGGTCACCGTCCAGTTCTCCACTATGACTGGGGTAGGCTCCACATGGTCCAGGAACCTCCTAGCAATCCTAAACTTCAGTGGGCCCAGGTTGGTTGCATCCCTGGACACCTAGCCAAGGCAAAAGCAAATTTTCTTGGAATAGATGATGTGCTCAAATCAGGCCTGACGAGATTCTCACAAAGCAGTTATGAAATATATGAAGAAATAAGGCTCAGGTGTGAGAGCAAGCAGAATATCAAAAAGGCCCTCAGATATTGAATATTATATAATCATTTAAAGTGTTTAAAGAAATGAGAGGGGTGTCATAACACAAAGAAAGAAGGAAGTATGATCAAAAGAGACCAAAAACATTTTACATAAATAAATATAAATTCCAGGCAAGTTGTTGAAGTTAAAAATCTCAGCGGACAGGCTGCTGATACAAGTAGAGAGCATACTTTACTTCATTAATAACTTTTCAACAGTAAAGGGGGAAATGGAAGGCTATGTTAATGTAGGAAAGAGAAAACTGCAGAGCTAAAGATGATTACCTCACATTCCCTAATGACAGCCACCTCTTCAGAAAATTTTAAAATGAGTTAAAGACTGTTATACTATTTAAGAAAGAGAACAATATGATTTGTAGGTGGGTTTTAATAATGATGGATGAACAGAAAAAAGTTGTAACTTGAAGAAATCATCATCATTAATTTGACATTAATTACATCTGTTTTCTCTGATAAAGGCTGCGGACTGACTCGTTACTATTCCTAAGTTCTGTCACTTTTTTTTTTTTTTTTTTTTTTTTTTTTTTTTTTTGCTGTACGTGGGCCTCTCACTGTTGTGGCCTCTCCCGTTGTGGAGCACAGGCTCCGGACGCGCAGGCTCAACGGCCATGGCTCACGGGCCCAACCGCTCCGCGGCATGTGGGATCTTCCCAGACCGGGGCACGAACCCGTGTCCCCTGCATCGGCAGGCGGACTCTCAACCACTGCGCCACCAGGGAAGCCCGTCTGTCACATTTTTTTATGCTGAAACTAAATACTTCTGTTAAAATATTGACTACTTTTCATAAAAGTAAATATTGCCCTTGCAGGATCCAGCCCAGCATGTAGCCAACTACAAGTAGCATTGCTCATATAGTTACAAAGACAAATCCCTGACTAACTTCAAATTCATGATTTTTTTCCAACACATTAGAGAGTTGAAGGCACAGAGCAATCAACTGGTTCAAAATTTAGCGAGAGGCTGGGTCTGCAGGGAGAAAGGAGATTTAAAGTTGTGCCCACCTGGGACAGGATTAGCCAGATGCTAGCAAGGACAATTCAGCGAGAAGTGCTGACAGGGCACAGTGTGCGGTACCTGGACCACAGAAATCACTGGAGTCTGTAACTCTGTTCCAGACACTTGTTAGAGACGGTAAGGAGGACCTCACTCAAGAGGGGTCTTGAAGGACAGAGAGACTGGGCTCAACTCTGAACACGAGAAGAATAAGCAGGGCTACAGCCCAGGAGCAGGGCAGGTCCCGGATGGAAAATCTCTAGGAGAAACATCAGAGGTCGGGGTTCTGGCCAAACCAACCTGGTCTGAGGGGGATCTTGCTGAAGGCAGGCAAGTGATCAGATGCCAAGGATGGGGATGAGAATTTGATCAAATATCGAGAGTGGAGGATTTTTGTGAACCTGACTCAGCAGGATTCTTGCTAAAAGTGGACCAAGTGGACCAAGGACAGGGCCCAAGGTGGAGGCCCAGTCGAGAAAAGGGCTCAGAAGAGCCTGACTTGGGTTCAATCAAGAGAACATCCTACTGGTTCTTCCTCCACAAAACCCAAGGTGACGACTAACAAAACAGCTGAAAGAGCCTAAGTGTTGTCCATTTTGGTGCAGACATAGGGGCGGAGCCGGTGCTGGGGAAATATACTTAAACACAAAATCTTCTTCCAACCCAGAAACCTCTCCACAAAGGTATAGAAGAGAAAGAAGCAAATTCATTGTATTACTAAGTCATTAGCAAGCCAGAACATGGTGGGCACCACAGGCAATCCACTAAGAGTCTGCAGACAGAAGGAAAGCCCACCTTTCACGTGGCCCGACAGAGCCATTACATGCCTGCTCTCAAGATGAGCAACAGCTCATCCACAAGCAAGAGGACGTGAGGATCATTTATCACACATAGTTCATCCCCAGCACACCTGGTCATTGGGGTGACCCTCTTGTTTGCTGATCCACTTTATCCAGAGGAAAAACGAACTGTTCACATCTTTATGACAGGAGGTAGTTCTGCAACTTGCAGCAAGCCGCCTACTCAGGTGAGGCTCCTGCCCTCACGGAGCCTGGGAGATGGGGCTCTACCTCCCTGATGCATACGTTTCAAAGACCTGGCCCCCGGGTGCCTGGTGAAGGTATTCCTGGGCCACGAAGTTGAAAAAAAGCCCGATCTAATACTCAAGAGGATTCATGTTATACATTGAGAGATAGGTAGAAAAGTAGATAGAGGCATTATGTTAAAAAATATGTATATATAAAAGAGAGGATAGAATACTTACAAACACAATTACCAGTTTTCTAAAATAAATGCTCTGGGAATAAGGGAGGGGATAGAAATCTCTTTCTTTATTTTCAACCTGGAGAATTAAGCCTCTTATCTCTGATGTGCCTCTGTCCTTACATAGATGTGAATAACGAGTGATAACAGTAGGCCACCATAAGGGGGACAGGAAGGAAACAAGAGCTTGCAGGGGGACCCTTTCTGAGGAGAAGACAAAGGGAAGACACAAAGCTTGGAACTAAGTAGGACCTTGCTCTGGCAGCCACCCTGACCCTGGAAACTCCTTATCGCAATAAGATTTTGAAAGCTGTGGGACACTGAGAGTAACCATAGCAACAACAAATCTCAAACGCACACCAAACTAGATTAATGCAAATCCCACACTAAAGCCCCAGCGAAGGAAAATGATGTCCATCTCCAGACATAAAGACTATTTACCTTGGTCACTATTGTTCTATACAACATGTCTGGCTTTGAACAACAAAAAAATTGTGAGGCATATGAAAAGGCTAGAAAAATCAACCCACTTCCAAGCAACAAAGAAATTATGAGGAGCAGACTCAGCTGTGACACACATTTGGAACTATCTGACACGGAAATCTTGAAAGCCACCAGAGAAAAAGAGAAATCCTACATTTAGGAAAAAAAATGGATAAGGTTTACTGAGCATTTTACATCACAAACCCTATATGCAAAGAGTTGCATATTTAACATACTGTAAGAATAAAAACTGTCAAACCCAAATTCTGCAGCCAGCAAAGGTCATTCAAAAATGATGGAGAAATAAAGGAGAGAATGAATTTCCAAGAGATCTAGTTTTTAAGAAATGTTAAAGCTAGTTCTTTAGACTAGAAATAATGTATCATTCTGAAACTTGGATCTACACAAGGAAATGAAGAGCTTTGGAAATGGAATGAGTAAAAGTAAAATTAGATTTAGGATTTTCCATAGTTTGAAATACCCTAAAAGATAACTCACTCAGGCGAAAAATTGTAGCAATAGGTCATGTGTTTATGGCGTATGTAAAAGTATGAGGGGGTATGAGAAAATAATTCAAATAATGTAAGGAAGGAAATGATGTAAAGTTCTGGCAATAAAAGGTAGACTCTGATTAATTCAAGATGTATGTTGTAAACCCAAGGGGATCTAATGAAAAGAGTAAATAAATAAGGGAGGTCTGTCAAGGAGATAAAATGGATTCAAAACAAATAATTATTTAAAATAAGAAGAGGCAGGGAAGGAGAAAAAAAAAAGAGAAAGAGCCATAGCAAACAACAACAAAAAACAGCCTGAGAGAGGAATGTTTTTAATCCAAACACCTCAGTAATCACATTGCATGAGAATGGGATAAACATATCAATAAAATGGAGCCAGTCAGATTGGATGAAAAAAGGAAGACTTTATGCTGCTTGCAAGAAGCCAACTTTAAATATAAAGAGATGGGATAAAAGTGAAAGCATGAAGCAAGATGTAAAATGCACACACTAACCAAATGAAAGCTAGAATAACTATACTATTGTCAGACAAAACAGGTATCAGAGCAAGGAGCAATACTGGAAACAAAGTGGGAATTGCATAAGAAAGGAGGCAGTTCTCCAAGAACACATAATAATCCTGAATTTGCATCTCCTGGCATCAGAGTTTCTAAACACCTGAGGCAGAAAGGGAAGGAACTGAAAGGAGAAATAGACAAATCTACACTTAGTGTGAGGACATCAGCATTCCTATCCATGATTGATAGACAGTGAGCTGTGAGTCAGGAAGGAGAGAGAGGACCTTAAGGATGCCATCGGCCAACTATCTTGATTGACCCAACAACAGGAATTCCTATTGTTTTCAAGTTTACATAAAATATTCAAGACTGACCATATCATGGACCATAAAACTCAACTCACAAAATTTAAAAGAAAAACCCATACAAAGCATGTCCTCAAACAATAATGGAATTAAACTAAAAATCAATGAGCTAAGTATCTGAACAATTCCCAAACATTTGGGAAGTAAACACACAATTTTAAACATCTCATGGGACAAAGAGAAAATCTCAGAAAAAATAATCTTGAACTGAATACAAGTTAAAAAAACAATATATCAAAATATGCAGGATACCGCTTAACCAGTGGCGAAATTTATAGCATTAAATGTCTTTATTAGAAGAGAACAAAATTCTCAAATCAGTTATCAAGCATCCACCTAAAGAAACTAGAAAAAGGAGGGCATATTAAACCCAGCACAAGCAGTGGAAGGAAACAATTAAGGTTAGAGCAGAAAGCAATGACATTGGGAAAAAATGTAAACACATTGGGAAAAAATGAAAACACAGAAAAAGTAATGAAAAACCATGTTGTTTGAAAAAAGCCATAAAATTGATAAACCTTTAGCCATATTAACAAAGAATAAAGAGAGAAAAAACAAATTACCAATATCATGACAAAATAGGAATATCACTACCAATCCTGCAGACTTTAAAAGGATAGTAAAAACTATAGTAACTCTATGCCTACGAATTCCACAACTTAGATAGACTGGACCACTTCCTTGATAGACACATATAACCAAACTTCTCTCAAGAAAAGTAGATAACCTATATAGCCTTATATCTATTAAAATAATTGAATTTTCAGTAAAAAAAAAACCCATTAAAAATAAAATTCCATGTCCAAAGATTTTATTGATGAAGTCTAAGATACCTTTAAAGAGAAAATAATGTCAATAATATTAGTCCTTTTATGAGGCCAGCACTATCCTACCACCAAAACCAGACAAAGAATTTATAGGAAGACTATAGATCAGAATTCTTTATGATCATTGACTCAAAATTCCTCAACAGAATTTAATCCAGCAATGTATAAAAAGGATAGCTACATGAGATTCATACCAGGAATGCAGCACTGCTTCAACATTTACATTTCAAACAGTGCAATTCACCATATCAACAGATTAAAGATGTAAAACCAAATGACCATTTCAATAGCTACACAAACTAATTGACAAGATTAAAATCCATTCATGATAATAAGAAAACTCTCAGCAGGTTAAGAATAGAAGGAAACTTCCTTAATACGAATAACAGCAGCTGCAAAAAAAAAAAAAAACTAGATGGGTCATAATTAATGGCATGGTAAGATATAATTAAGGATGTGTTAGGCTGAATGTTTTTAACTTAATTTTCTACATAGAAATCTCCAGAAAGTCTACAGAAGTACTCTTAGCTCTATTAAATGAGTTTAGAAGGATCATAGGATCACCTCTTTGAAGGCCTCATCTCCAAATCCAACCATATTCTGACCCACGGGGGGTTAGGGCTTCGACATAGGAATTTGTGGGGGACACAGGCAGCCCATGACAGCTGCTTTGCCCAGATTTTCCCAATGATTGATAAAAGAGTATTACTCTTTCTAGGAAAATGAATCTATTTTTAAAATACACTCAAATATTTCTTTTTTTGCTAATTTTTAAATCACACAAATAACAACTAAAAAATATGTTTCCTGACATTACTTAAGTAAAATATTTATATATACACATATATATATTATTCAACAGTTGCTAAATTGTTCTTTGTATTCCAGAGTTTATTATTATATTCTAAATATAGTATATAAAGTGTTCTCTAGCATTACTTATATGATAAGTTAATTTTTCTTCATTTATTTCTCTTAAAAGTATTTATTTTCTTTATATTTAAAGAAAAAAAGTCTGTGAAATTATTATTTGACTAATGTGATGTTATGATGCACCTGTAAATCATCGACTGGTTTATAAAGGCAATAACACACTGATATAGTTTCTCTTTATGTACATGTTCAAGTAGAATCTACCTCTAGTGCAGAATATTTTATTTCACACATTTTTTCAGATGATACTACTTAACTCTTTCCATAAAATGGAGATAGAGGAAATTTGGTTCAGTAGTAAGTACTTTGACTTACGATGTAAGGGATGTGACTTTTCCTTTCGGCTCATTATGGATGAGTGTGTGTGTGTGTGCATGCGTGTGTGCATGTGTGTATAGATATTTGTACAAATGTACACTTATACATGCACACACGAATCAGTTTTTCATTTCATCTGTTCTCTCTTCAAATACTTCCTTATATTTTATGCTTCTTGAGTGAAGAAATGGTTCTTCTCACCATTTTTGAAATAGCAAACTGGGTCGTGTGTAATGTAGATTTAGGAAACCTTGTATTAATTCCAGCACGACTCCTAAATACTCTTCTGCATTGTGTGCTAGGAAACTTCTGAGAGATGGTGCTGCACATCTTCCACCTACGTGAGTGCAAACATCCAGGGCACCAAACTGGTCAGATCTGAGCCCAAAGCATAGGCAGAGGAAAATAAAGGGCCTTAATGGAACTCAGTCACAAGCCCTCAGTTGAAAGAGCAATAGAAAAAAAAAAAAAAAAAGTATGACTAGGACATTCCAAAGAAAATAAAACTCATGGCAGATAACAGAGAATGTATCTTCAACAAAGAAAAGAAAACAGAGGTTTAGTGACAGCACATAAAATACTTTTTATAATCACAATCAAACAATTTCCAGACTAATTACCTAGTAGGTTGTAATTTGCAAATATTCCATAAATTAAGAGTAGAAAACCACTGTTTAGATCAGAATTAGTTGCTCAAGTATAATTAATTGACCAAAATTTAGAAAAGTCTCAAAACCAAAAGCAGAGAATTAAAATAAAAGGGACTCATGGGGAAAATAGAATAGATATCCAGGACAGATCCAATGGGGTCACTGTGAAAAAAGTTCCAAAAACATTTTTAAATGACCGATAAAAGAGAAGTCATACATATTACAACAAAAAGTTTCTGATATGAAGATGGCTTGGGCATAGCAGTTGAAAACTTTCACTGACACCCAGTTAAGAGCTTGACGGAAAAGGAAGAGAGCACATATGTTTGCAAATTGTATAATCAGACATCCATCCTACGATCTGCAACACTGGAAGCTAGAAAAAGTGGAATAAAATCTGCAACGTAGCAAGAGAAAATAATCGCAGTTCCTGAATTATGTTCCCAGCCAAGATATCATCGACATCATTCCTTAACACAACCCAGATGAAGATGATACTCAAGGACAAAAGTCCTTGGTGGGGGAGGGCGGGTAGTTATGTAATCTGAGGAGGTAGCACAATAAAGAACATGAATAGAAGAGAAAGGAGAAAGAGGGGGAAAGGATGATGATCTAGGAAAAACTTGCCTATTCGTAGGATTGATGTATAAATACAGACAATGATACAGATGATACAGAGGCAGATAGGTATACGTGTGAAGTGTAGATTATTTAAATAGAAGTGGACTCATGCCAAATAAAATCTAATACTGTCCTACAAATGAATCAGATAAATTATATAAAAGATAAATCAGGACTTTGAAGAGGAGTATTGGGGAAGTAAAAAGTGTGTAAGTTCTAAAGGCCATGTGGGTATGGTTGAAGAGTAGGGTAATAAAATAATTTTAAAGGACTAATTTATAGAATGAGATAGCATAAACACAGGGAGCATAAAATGCCTTGAATGTTAGAAATAGTTGGTAATCTGTTTTTGTATCAGAGTGGAAAAATTAAAGTTTGAAATATAAGAGCCAACTTCAGCTTCCAGCCAAGATGGAGTAATACAGAAAAAAATTAACCCTCCCATCAGAAACAATTAATAAACTGGACAAAATATATGACACAGTGGCACCCAAGGTCACAAACAAGAGGAAGAAAGTGAGGTGAGCATTCTATTTGGTACAGCTGACCACCTGAGACCGCTTCCAGGCCACTGGGCAGGGAGGGTAACTCCAGTGGAACCCAGTGGTCCCCCAGGGTTGAGAGGCAGAGATGAAAGTCTGGGGAAGCCAAAGCAGTTAGTGCTCACAGCACAGGTCCTGGAAAGGGGGGTTCCAAAGATCTCCGAGATGCAGAGGCTCTCTGTCCCACCCCACCTGGTCAGGGAGAGACCCACCTGAGAGGGTTAGAGGGACCAGAGCCCACATGATGCCCAGAATAAACCCTCCAACAGCCAGAGTAGAAGAGGTTGTTTTTCATGGGGCGCTGGTTAGAGAGCTAAGAAAGGTCTTGCATCGGTAAATAGCGAAAATTAATTTCAGACTAAACACTTCTCTGGTCCCATCTGCAAAGTCAAAACAAGACTCAGAAAGATCAGAATTAATGAGTAGCTTAATGGGATCCTATAACAAGGCTCAAGAATATTTTCAGAAAGACCAAAATATCCAGCACCCAACCAGGTAAAAGCAGAATGACTGGCATTGAATTGAGAATTATTAGGCACAAACTTTATGGAAAAACTAACTCAAAATGAATCACATATTTAAATGTAAATTATGAAAGTATACTTTTAAAAGAAAAAGAAAAACAGAAGACAATGTCTAGAACCTGTGATTGGCCAAGAGACTCTACATTTAGTGACAAAAGTACAATCTATAAAAGGAAACATTGACTAACTGGAACTTATCAAAATTAAATAATTTTTCTCTGTGAATGAGACTCTGAAGATGAAAATACAAACTACAGACTTGAGAGGAAATATTTACAAGCCACGTTTCCAACAAAGACGTGTACGTAAAATATATAAAGAACCCCCAAAGTCAATAATAAAAAAATACAAACAATCCAATTTGAAAATAGGCAAAAGACATCAACAGACATTTATCCAAAATATGTTAAAGGAGATCCTTTCAGCAGAAGAGAAATGATACCAGATGGCAACTTTCAAGAACAGTGAAGACACAGTTCATTTGTAAACTGAGACATTAACCTGCCAGTTTCATGGTTGTGATATGGACCACACAGGCCTCTAGCAAGAGTAGGAGTGGGGAAAACATTAACAAAGTTCATCACGATGCGTATCAGCCAGAGCTATGAGATTAGCCTTGAACAAACTGACTTTACTGTGAGAACTGTAGTTGTCTAGTAATATGGGTTATCAATTCTAAAACTATCCTTTTGTCCTTTAGGATTGATACAAAGGTATCTCCAATATCATCAATAAAGGGCATGGGAAACAGTATTATTGGGTGTTTGTTTGTTTTTCCGTTGGGGGAATGAGACTAGATATCGAAAAAGGGAAGCCAAAATTTACCCTGAAGGATTGGAATGGGGTTGAAATAACAGTGTATACTCTATTGTTGTTAATTTACATAGATGATGATGATGATAGACGGATGGAAGGAAGGAAGGAAGGAAGGAAAGAGCTGTGCAGACACACACGTGCACACTCGTGTGCTCTGTCCCTGCCACTGAGACAGCCTAGAATCAATGGCATCTTGGCAGCCACAGACACACCTAACCCCACAGTCTTGGCACATAAACAGCTTTCTCCATTAAAAGGAGTCAGTGTTCCTTGGAGAAATGGTTGATTCCAGAGCCAGAATAGAAAAAGTGGAAGATGAGATTTCAACTTCTTGTTTTGACAGAACATAAGGAAATCTCAAGGAATTATGGGGACATGCCAAAAAGACCAAGTATAGGAAAATATGAGCATAAAATAAATAGTAACAGTAAAAGATTATCCCACTGGATAAAATAGATATAAAATACGAGTAGAATAAAATACAAATCCAGTAGTCCATACTGATATAAGTTAATTAATTAAGTCATTTAATAAATATGGAAGAATGATGAATTTAGAAAACCATCATTGAAGTCTAAAATTCATGATTGAAAGTTTGAAGACAAACGGTATTTACATCATTTCAATTATCTTTCCATAAATTAGTTATTAATTGAAGTGGGAAAATCGTTACTTTATACCACCTGAGCAAAGACATCTCTAATACTGGGACAAAAGGACATCTTGTTCCTCCTTTCAGGCTGCATTCAGAAGTACTCAACACCACCTTAGTGGTTTCTTGCCAAAAACACATCACCTCTATCTACACCTGAGGAAATTTCAGACAAATCTAAATCTAAATTCTGCAAAATTGTTATCTATACTTTAAAATGGCACCATAAAAATGACAACATCAATGAAAGCTTAAGACATTTTCTAGATTAAAACAGAATGACAGAAATCTGAGCCTGGAGGGGATGCAGCTACAAAAGCTGTTGTTGAGACAATTGAACATGAAGTGAATATGAATAGATAACTGTACTGTACCAGTAAGTTTCCTTATTTGGAGAGTGGCTCTTTGGTTAACTAAAATAATGCCCTTGATCTTAGGAAAAGAATATCACTAAAGAATTCCAGTGAAAAGGACAGGATGTTTCCAATTTCTTCTCAAGTGGTTCAGAAATTGTGTGTGTGCGTGCATGTGTTCACGAGTGTGTGTGTGTGCATGCACACCCGTAAGCCTGTGGAGAGAGGGAGGGGGAAAGGTAAGAGAGAAAAAGCAAACGTGGATCTGGGTTAAGGGTATAGGAATTGCTTGTACTATTACTGTAACTTTAAAAAAATTTTTTTTTATTTTTAATACAGCAGGTTCTTATTAGTTATCTATTTTATACATATCAGTGTATATATGTCAATGCTGCATTTAAAATTATATCAGAATAAAAAATTACAAATAGGGCTTCCCTGGTGGCGCAGTGGTTGAGAGTCCGCCTGCCGATGCAGGGGACACAGGTTCGTGCCCTGGTCTGTGAAGATCCCACATGCCGCGGAGCGGCTGGGCCCGTGAGCCATGGCCACTGAGCCTGCGCGTCCGGAGCCTGTGCTCCGCAACGGGAGAGGACACAACAGTGAGAGGCCCACATACCACAAAAAAAAAAAATTACAAATACACTTTTCTTTTTTTTTTTTTTTTTTTTTTTTTTTTTTTTTGCTGTACGCGGGCCTCTCACTGCTGTGGCCTCTCCCGTTGCGGAGCACAGGCTCCGGACACACAGGCTCCGCAGCCATGGCTCGCGGGCCCAGCCGCTCCGCGGCATGTGGGATCTTCCGGGATAGGGGCACGAACCCGTGTCCCCTGCATCGGCAGGCGGACTCTCAACCACTGCGCCACCAGGGAAGCCCTACAAATACACTTTTAAAATGAAGGTGAAATAGCAGAAGAAAGATCTAAACCCATTCATTTGTGAGTCCACGTCTTCATACGTGCCATTTCTAATCATCCTCAGTTTTCCCCAGATTAGTTTAAATAATCTAAAAGCTCAGATTTGTGGAGTGTGAAGGTAAATGAAAGGAGTAGATGGCCGGTTGGTTATCTTGATGGATTAATGAATGGCTCTTAAGGCAGACATAAAAATCATGGCATGCCAGATATTCTATATGAAACATTAAATATACAGTTACTACTTCATGAGATATAATATTCCTTGGGTTTATCTATCAGGTATTCTTTTTAGAATATTTTTTCTAACTTTCCTTTGACATAAATTTAAACGAATACATTAATTTAACATGCCCTTTTTGTAAAAGTAAGCTGCCATGTTTGTAGGCTCCTCTCCCAAAAATCAACCACGTGTTCTCTACCTGGCCTGCCATCCACATTAGCTGTTTATTCAGAAGCATTGAGCAGTGTCTGCTAGAAGTACTGACTTACACTGCATCTTAATGGGCTACCTTGTATCTCTGAATTTCTTTCTATTTATGATACAAAATGAAATAAAACCCATTAAACCATGCGTCTACACGAAATCAGGGCATTTGTTCAGAACCAGCATGTTGTCTGAAGAGAAAGACACAGAAACCGCATCCAGGTTATCTGATTGCACAGGCAGTTTCTCTGTTATCAGGACTAGCAGGGCTGTCGGAAGCCAGGACATCCAGCATTTTAAAGTGAGATCTCTCCTTGAGCCGTCTGTGTTCAGTAAAAGTTCTGAAGCTCATAGGTTCTTCCCCATCTGGAATTCCAGCTGCTATTAAACTGCTTCCGTGGAGCTGGGATGACTCAAATTTCATGTGCTTGACTCCTTTCTGTGCTTGCAGACAGAGATGGTAAATTAGGAATGCCTGCTGACTGTTGGAGACCTTCACAAACACCAAGGAGTCCGGCATGTGATGTGTAAGTTGGAAATGAAAGGTTCTTGCCAAAATCACCCCAGAAAAAGAACTTAATGCTTCAAGTGAACATCTGGAAGGTTGTACCTGTCTGAGGGGCTGAGAGAGTTAAAAGGCTGAAGGAACTGGTTTAAGACTGTTAAGGACTTTCTAATAAGTTACAATTTCCTGAAAGCCAGATGAGGTGCATAAAGAAGTGGTGTGAATAGAGGCCCACAGCTGGGCTGATTCACTTTCGTAGAAATTATTAAAATGTTGTCTGAGTGTCCAGTTGGGAGTTGGCCTAGGTGACCTCAGAGAGACATTCCTTCTCTGAATTTCTGAGAAATGCCAATCTTTCTAAGTGTCTATATTTGCAATTGGCAATAACATAGATAAATTCAAGCCAAAAAAGGCTGAAGTCCACTTTCTCCACACTCTTTACCTTGAATTAGTGAAATAAATAGCACAAAAGTTGGTTCTCTTCATCAAGCCATTAATCTGTACTTGTTGGAAACAACCCTCTTCTCTTAAAGAGATCATGTTTCAAGATGTATCTCTTGTTTTAGGCTTAAGTTTATCAATTGAGTGATTAGCTGATTTAACACACATTTGTGGACTCATCTGTGTGTCCGACAGCGTAGGTGGAGCGCAGTAGGAACGCTAAGGAAAGGAACACAGAGTCTGTGCCCTTCAGAAACTTCCATGCTCTGGGAAATAAGTCAGAAACAATTACAATATAATATGACATGGTTAATGGGAGAAAGCCATGTACTATATGGTTGATAGAAAGTCTCTGTTGGTGCACCCAGACAGAAATCACCAATCCAAGTCTCCATCAAGAGTAGACTGAAGGAAGCACTGACCTGTTAGACTTCCCCTGGGTGTGAACAAAGTTCCATCTATTCCTGAAGCTCATGTTTCTGTTGGTCAAGGGCAGTAACCTCCTTTTACCATGAATCAACTGTCTCCATTGCTCTCTCTTTTCATTCTAATACTTTCTTCACTTGGCTTTCTCAAGACTGTATTCTTCTGTTTTTCCTCAAAGCATGCTGGTTCCATTTTGAATCCATATTGGTAGATTTTTCCTTTTCTGATCTCCTAATATTTGCATTACTCAGAGTTTCCTTGTCAGAACTCTCCTCTCTTCTACTGATATCCACATCTTGGTGATCTCACCCATTTCCATGGCATTAAATGCCACCTGCATGCTGAGAATCCAGCACTTATAACTCCAACCATGACTCTTTTTCTGAGCTCAGATATCCAACTATCTGCACAACAACTCCACTTGGCAACAAGCAGGTTAATATTACCTCTATTTCCCTCCTTTATGGAGCTTAAATGAACATACAAAAGCACACTATTACTTAAATGACTTCTCTATTGGAGCAAAGAGAATCTGATAAACCAACCCCATACTAAATTCTTAGCTTATCAGCTTACATTTCCCAACAAAGTTTTCACTTCAAAAATGCAAACTTTCAGACAAATTGTTGGATTTCGGTTTATGGTTGAGAGATGCTGGCATCCTCACATGAAGGTAACTGCCTTGTGTGCTTCCAAGAGGCCTGTCTTCACCACCCTGTTCCAGCTAACCATTTCTATTAACCAGGACCAAGAGTAGTTTCAGTTTCTGTAAAGGGCAAATGTTGGTAACATTTTTCTTCTCTCCCTCTCTCTTTCTCCATTTTCAGTCACTTTTGCTCTCTACTTCCTAAGAGTTTTAGAAGTGTTAAGAAAAAAAATATATATATATATATATATATGTAATATATATCACTCACATGACAAAAAAAGCAAAAACATGAGAGTTTTTATATGTTAAAATGTTGCATGAAAAATTCTGTAGTTGAGCCAGGTGTTAATATAACTTTTTGACTTTGTTAATCAGAAAGGAATAATCAGTACTCAGGAAAGACAATCTTACAAAAGAAGCCAAAAATCTGAAGGAAAATAATCAAAGCAATTGCTCTTTTCTCATTCGTAGTAAGAATTAAAATAAATTCTTGGGAACCTAAATTTCTCAAGCATATTTTCTATCTCATATATTTTATTACACACATAAAATGTGCAGAAAGAGGGAAAAAATTTTGAAATCAATTCTTAGTCTATAACGATTAGCTTTTCTTCTGGATACCCATTCTGCTGTTCCTTAAACACACCTGTTTCAGGCAAAGTTAATGGTTTCAAATGGGTTTCTTCGCCTAAGTTGCTAGGCATAGAGATTTTTATCAGGAACTGGGAATTTAATTCTGTAGGTTTAGAGAAAAAGCACATAAGCTTCGTAGATTGCCTTCTCACAGAAAAGGACAAAGAGATTCTCTTTAAATAAGAAAAAAAAAGTACTTTTAAACTTTGTGTTCTACAAAATGAGTATTTAGTGCACCTCTTCAGTGTTTCAGTTGGTCACATATAGCACTCCGAAATAAACTCCAAGGAGCCTCAGTCACCCACTGGAACAGCTAGGGGGAAGATGCCACTCCTTGTGTATGTGGTGGTGACGACACGGCAGTGGTTTCTGGTGAGTGTTACCAGCCCAGTGAAAATGCTCCGTGAGTGGGAAGAGACCCCAAGAGAAGGAAGAGAATGGTGTTCTGAAATGTTTAGATGCTGAATTCAGAGACCCCTTAGTTCTCAGTGGGAATTGTGGCCACCGCGGGCTGTGCCTTGGAAAGTTAATTTTGCCCAGTGCCTTGGTTGTTCATTTATCAAGTAGGCCTCATAAGAGGCTTGGAGGTAAATTCAGCTCTTACTGCTATGCCCAGATTTATCCAGAGCTCAAAGTATGTGAGCAACATAAATGTGCAGCCTGTCCCAAGCCTGGCGCAGAGGTGGAAGAATTTAGGACAGAGTAACAGAGACACAGATCCAGTGTTCAGCCATGTCCCCTGCTCTCCTCTGCTTGTTTTTTCAAGGAGGCCAGCCAGCTGGCATACAAGAAACAGCACCAGCCCAGGTGCCATCAACTGCCACTAGCCAGCTCTGTGAATTTTAGTTTTGTTTCCTTTACTTTGTATCAAGGATGCTGGGCTGAAGTAATCCCCAGGGATCTTTCCATTGTTAATATGCACTGATCTAACCAGTGCCACTGCAGACACACCTGGGCAGAATGGTTGTCTGTAGCCAGTTCCTATTAAGAAAACACTTACGTAGCAAGAACATATTTTTGTTTCAAGATGAATAGGTATCAGTTATGTTGCTGCTGCCAGGCTGCACCTGCCTGGCTCTGAGCTGGTGGGAAGGAAAGGTGAGGGACTTCGTAGGACACAGTGAGGGCAGAGGGTAGTAGCTTCTCCGAGGTGCTTACATTGTCAGCTTTGCTCACTTCTGTGGCCTCGGGACTCACCGATATGTGTGACAGATGGTAGCTATTCAATAACATTTTAGAATGGATGAATGAAGCCACAGAGCAGTCTCAGACTCTGTGAGTGAGTAAGATTGCAAGAGGGGTGAGCATCACTTCTTTTTCTAATGACGTGATCAGTTTCATCATACTCTAAAAATTTCCATTGCACCTGAATCCAGTGTAAAAAAAAAAAAAAAGAGAGATACTGAAGAAAATTCCTACTTACTATAGCAACAAGAATAGATAGATGTTTCCCTATTTATAGATCACACATATTAGAGTTGAGGAGACATATTATATTTCCATTTTTCTATATCCAAATTAATAAAACTTTCCAGCTAAAAATTTTCTCCTTCCCTGCTTCCATCACGCAGGAGAAAATGAAACTAGTTTAAAAAATTAGAATTAAATGAGCCTTTAAATTATCAAAAAAAGAAAAGCAAATGGAGACAGAGCTTTCAGATACTTGGTTTTCACTGGAAACTTCGCTGGTATTCTGCACCAAGGTACTGCACGTTTTCTCCCTGCACATACAGGGTGGGGGAACTGTGAAGATGGTGAGACCCACCTCCCCAGCCCATGCTCTCTCCTGCCCAGTTCTAACCACTCGGTTCCAGGTACCTCTGGCAGAGCTGAGGATTTGGCAGCGAGCAGGGCTCTTATGAACGTTTTTCAGGAAATCCCAGCGGCAGGAACACTTGAAGCGGAGAAGGCTCAGTTTAAATCCAAGCTCGGGTTCTTGTGGGTATGTTTTCTCAACTGCAAAATTAGATTAACAACCAATTTGAACTCAAAATGTAAAGTAGATGAAATGAGAAAACACACATAAACCTCTCAGCACCAGGCACGGGATGTAGTAAGCACTCAACAGATGCTGATTAACGCCCTTATTATTCCAGTTTTTAAAAATCCATGAGGTTTCTCCAGGCCAGATCAGTAGCTCAATACCAGAACATTAATTTCCAAGTTAGTACAACAAAAATATCTTTACACCGCTTATTTCTTCACAAGTTGAGGCAGTATTATGAGCCACAGTCAGAAGTTGACAAGTCGCTGGTGCAGGTGAAGTAGCAGAATTAAATGTTCCTGTTCTCACGGGCCGGCAAGTGTGTTGGAACCTCCGTCGGACCTGCGTCAGGAGGCCGGTCCTGTTAGGGACACGCATTCTTATAGCAGCTGAATGCACTCGTGTACGTCACCTGAATCACACTGTGCGTCAGTCTTGGAATATACGAAAGCAGAGTTTAAAATGAGCTCTCCAAACCTTAGGAATATATGTTTTTTGATGTATTTTAAAAGACATTTTCTTCATTTGCAGTTTACCAAAATTGACCATTATATTCGAACGCTAAGGAACTATATAGGACAGTCAGTCAATTGCAGTCAGAAGAAACCGTTAAATTCTCAACTTCATTTAAAATAATATCCTCTGAAAATCAATATCACAAGAATGTAAATTTTACTGGATAGGAAAAATGTTATTGCTGAGTCTTCACTTATGGGGAAAAAAAAGAGTGGATAAAATATAAATGTCATCTCAAGTATATACCTGATGTTTCAAAACAGATCACATTCTAGATAAAGACAAAGGAAGACAGGTAAGACTCTGCTTTAACAACCTCTACTCTGAAGGCCATTAATTATAAACAGCTAGCACATTTCAGACCAGTCTATGGATTTTTGTCTAATTGATCTTTGAGCTGAGACTAGTGATGGACAGTTCTTACCCAAAAGGACCAATGTTTCATAAATTAAGGATGGAGTCAAATTACATTGTAACAAAAATATCCTTATTATTAAAATAAATGAATAGAAACAAACATGTATTTTTGATAGCATCATATGCATGAACTTCCTAACCATTCATTTTAATTTGCAAAAGGACAGAACAGAAATTCTCACAACCTGGGAGGCAGTGTAACCAAGAGGAAATGAGTAGAATTCGATTGTTTTTTCCTTTTTCCGTCAATGAGAAAGTTAAACAAGGCTGATAGGAAAGAGATGAGTGCTTTCTGCCAGACATGTGACTGGAACCTGCAAACTTTGATACCAATGAGATAGTAACACCGGGGCACGAACCCGCGTCCCCCGCACCGGCAGGTGGACCCCCAACCACTGCGCCACCAGGGAAGCCCCTGTTGTGTTGTTTTAAGAACACTAAATGTGAGATCTACCCTCTACCAGATTTTTAGCGGACAGGACCCTGTTGTGAATTCCAGGCACTGTGTCATAGAGTAGCAGCCCACAGTTCACTTATCTTGCACACCTGAACCTTTACTGAGCACCGCTCCCGCCTCCCCTCCTCCCTGCCCCAGCTACTGTCATACTTTCAGCTTCTGTGAGGTTGACTGTTTTACGTTCCTCACATAAATGAGGCCACGCAGTATTTGTCCTGTGTCTGGCTTACCTCACTTAGCATAATGTCCCCCGGGTGCATCCATGTTGTCACAAGTGGTAGAATCTCCTTGTATTTTTAAGGCTGAATAATACTCTATGTATAAACCACATTTTCTTTATCCATTCATCTGTCCATGGACATTTGTGTTATTTCCATGTCTTGGCTACTGTGATTAATGCTGCAGTGAACACAGGGGTGCAGATAAATCTTCAAGATCCAGATTTCATTTACTTTGGATGTACACCCAAAGGTGGAATTGCTGGATAACATGCTAGTTCTATTTTTAACTTTTAGAGGAACCTCCATACTGTTTTCCATAGTAGCTGCACCATTTTTTAACTTCCCACCAACAGTATACAGACTAAACACCAGGGAAATGCAAGTCAAAACCACAGAGAAGCCATTTTGAGCGTTCCAGACCCAACAGATGCCACATGGGAAACAGAAGAACCAGGCAGCTGCCAGGACTGATCTGCCGGGTCCTCCACGTACCTCTGTCCATGGGAGCTGGAACAGCAGCCTTGTGTCCCACCTGCGTTCCTGACCCACAGGGTTGGGACTAGAGAAAGGGAGTTGTGGCTTCATGCCACTGTGTTTCAGGTGGTTCTAAAACAGATAAGCCAGATATGTATCTTCAACCAGATTTCTTTAATATCCCACAAAAGGGAATATTTACTTATCTCATGAGTCCCTGAAATTATCTATTTCTCAGCTGTCATTTATTGTTTTACATACATATTACAGTCCCCTCTTGTTCTACTGTGATCTAGACCTTGCAGTATAAAGTTTAGTGTTAAAGACCCACTAAAGTATTTACAGGAAATTACTACTATTTACTATCAGTTAAAAGTCACAATTTCTTTTCAGGTCAAACTGTCAGTTGTCGAAAGCCTTACAAAGTAGAAAACAACTCAGACCCCAGAGTGTAACTCTGATCAGTCAATTAGATTGTGTTTGTCTTCAGGCTGCCTCTTAGTTTTCTTAATCAGATTAATTCGGTTTTTTTAAAGAATTTAATTCCCCTTGTCTGTCTTGAATTCCTATTTGCTATTTTCACTTAGCTGATCTCAACATATTAATTTCCTCCTCATGTTTGGTTGCAGTATAATAAAGCAGTGACAAAAACAGTGCCCCACACGTAGGAAAGCATGGAGCCACTCTTTGCTATGTTTCTGGTGACCATTTGTGTTCGCGTCACATGGTGTGTCTGTTGTGTGGGGTAACACCCGAGAGCGTTTCTAAAGGAAATGAGAGAAAGGGTTAATTAATAAGGATGAAAACACGGAGTGACTTTGTCAATTAAAAGCGTGCCATTTGTTTATATGAACTGGGAATTGGATTTTCCTTGCCCACAGTATCTTAAAAGACCGGAACTTGGATGCATCCCTCAACTATCAGAGGGAGGGGTCTGCTTTACCATAAGGTAAATACACTGGTTATTTAAGGAAGCTTTCAGTAATAATTTAGAATAAAAAGTTGATGAAGTTTCTAACAGAAAAACCAAACCTCAGCACTTAGGTGTAGCAAGTTTGCCATCTACTGATCACTACGGTATCTTTTTTTTTAATGTAAAAGGAAATTTTGAATGTGATGTGGCTGCTGCATCTGAAATAGTAATATCAATATTTTAAGGCAAAAGCATTTTAAGGCAAGAAACATAGCTTCCAGGTATGCAGCCCTAGGCTGAGCCTGGCGGGGAGCCAAGCACGAGGCTGGCCAGTCTCCAGAATCATTCTGCCCGGCAGGGCACACGGTGCCCACCATGCGAGCTCTTTAAGATAAGGTAGAATGTGTCTTGGATCCAAAAAGAGGGACAAACAGGTGTGCCGTTTTGTTCTCCATCATCTTCTGCACGTTCAGAAGCAGGCTGCCCCCTCCCTGTGACCCAGCACATCTTATTCCCAGTGTAACTTCCCGCTGCTGAGCCTACAGGCATCTGAGACCTCACTCTGGAGCCTCTGGTCTAGGCAGCTCTAGGGGACTTGTCAGATAACTGTCTGGTGTTACTGCTTCGGAAGAAGGGCAAGCAAGGTTCTAAGCTGAGTAAGTCTCAGATCAAAAAAGAGGTCCAAACAAAATACTCAGATGAGTCGAAACACAACAACGCTAGCGGGCTTGGTGATAAATCACAGCCACGCTCGGCTGCAGAGGAGCAGGGCCTGTGAGCTCCCGCCGCAGGGCTGAGCACACATGGGGTGAGTGCACAACTCGTAAGTAGCTGAGGGAAATATTCTAGACGTCACCCTGCCTCTGAGTATAGAGTCGAAGTAGTTCAGGCAAAGGGAAATAGTACCACTACTGATCAAAGTTTAATTTCTTATTGCTTAATTACTATAAATATTTGGTCATTAATCCATCCAGTAACCCTTCCCAGATATGGTAACACCTGATCCTCATATGGACGTCCAGGCATCAGGGCAGGGACCATCGTCCCATTTCCTGTGTGTGAACGTTGAGTCTGTGAGGTTTCAAATGATTGCCCGGGTCAGGGAAGACTGGTCATGTCCTGATGGGGCCGATGCTTTGATGTAACGTATTCCTGGGTGATCACACACAATCCCATCTACACCAGACCGAATGGTGCACCACAGTGTTAATTCTCAATTTATGCTGTGTGCAGTTGGATTTATTTAACAACTTTTTAAATGTGGAGGCAAAGTCATCTACCTCCACGGAATTCATCATAGGATAAGCAATTATTTGTTAATTAATTCAAGAGAAGAGTTTGTTTTCCAAAAGTAAAAACTAAAGCGGTTCACATGTGTGGATCCTTCAGGGATCCCAGTTCTTTAGGGAAAGAGAAGGCATTTTATTTTAGAATAAAATTCCAAATTAACAGATGCCAGTTTGAAAAAAAAAGGTTAATTTTTCTTTGAGAGTGACTACATTTAATTTGCAAGTCATGATTATTCTAAAATCATTTCATTTCTATTCAAAATTGTTCCCAAGAAGAGAACAAGTTTTGTTTTGTTTTGTTTTAATATACGGCTCTAAGTTTTAGAAGACTTTTCAGAAGTTATTATTCATACAAAATGTCTACTGATAACTTAGTTTTGTCAACACATTTTTCCATCTCTTGTTCAGTAAACTGCTTTTAAACCTTTACTCTGGAGCATTGGGCTGAAAGAACAGCAATGGAAAGCAATCAATCATTCCCACAAGGAGTTGAGGGTGAATAAACAGACGCTGGTGGGCGTGCTGTATGTGTGTTTGTGGGAGGGACAGGGCACAGCATCAATTCTTAGGCTGCAGATTCAGCCAGTTCTGTTTTGTGTGTAGTCAGGTTTATTTTAACAAAGAGCGACAGGTTTGTTGCTTTTAGGTACTTGTAGCAGACTCTGGGGTCAGAATCCTTGTTTAGAAACCTGACTCTACCAAAGGCTGAATGTGTGACCTTAAACAGTGCATTTACATTTCTGTGCCTCAATGCCGCCAACCATAAAGTGGAGATAACAAGTGTGCAGGCCTGTGTGGCTGGCGAAATGGTTAGATGATGACTGGGCAAGTGCAGAGAACAGTGTCTGATTCATAAATTAAAACTTTATTATTATTATTATTATTATTTTGATGCTTCATTTCAATTACCTTCTCATCTTTTGAAATCTTAATTTCATAGGCTTGCAATAATTTGATTATCCTGATTACTAGGGGTTTTTTGACTGGGTAAAATCTAGAACACAAGGGTGTGTATTTCACATAACACAGGAAACACAGTAACGTCAGTGGGTGAAAATCAAGAGAGGGCAGAAGCCATCAGGCCAAAGGCTTTCCCCCATTTTACTGTCAGGCCTGTTTAGTGATGTGTCTGCTAGAAAAAATGCACAACCTTGAGGTACTTGAAAGCACTTTTCCAATATCAACTTCTAAGCCATCAGGTTTTAAATACAAAACAAATTGTAATGACGCTGAATCTGATGAGTGTGAACGTATCAGAACATTGGACTGGGAAACAAGACACACACCAGGCCCCAGCTCTGTCAGGAAAGAGCTGGCCTAGTCCTTATAGCTCAGCTACCTTCTCTGTGGCTCAGTTTTTTTACACAGAAAACAAAGACTGATTTGATGGCGTAGGTTTACTCCCAAATAAAAGCTATCAACACAGGCAGATTTTATTTTAAAGATGTTATTCATCGTTGTAAAATTTGTAATTTAAAATGTTATGATCTTCTTATCACTGTAAAGCAAAAACATTGAAAAATCTATTAGTTTTTAATTATTTTTTTAGCTTTATGCATCTTTATTACATCCAAATAAAAATTAAAGATCAACACCATGTTAAAAAGGTCCATTAACTATAAACGAGAAGTCTACTTATAAAATTCATTTGGGAAATGACTGGAGTGGAGGACATGGGAATGGAAGTGAGGAGGTGCTCCAAGGATCTTTATCTGTGTTATTCCATTATTATATATTCATATCCTGAATGTTATGATAACATAATACTGTCTCTTTATTAGTTGATAGATTTTTAATATTATTATTTGTAATTTTTATTTTAAATTTTTATTTTTTAAATTTTATTTTATTTATTTATTTTTTATACAGCAGGTTCTTATTAGTTATCTATTTCATACATATTAGTGTATATATGTCAATCCCAATCTCCCGAAAAACCTAATATTAAATCATTGATTCTGTGAACATTTTCTTTCCCTTCTCTCAATGTCTGAGCAATTACATAGCCAAACCCACTAGCCAGCCCATGTCCAGTAGGAGACACAGCACCTTATTAGTCTGACGGTGCTGACCTCCTGTGCCCGCATGGTAATTAATTCACTGAATGAACAAATGTTAGAAGCCATTAGTCCTCACTGGGAGCCCTTAACTTACTTTAAAAAGTACACTCTGGGGGCTTCCCTGGTGGTGCAGTGGTTGGGAGTCCGCCTGCCAATGCAGGGGACGCAGGTTCGTGCCCCGGTCTGGGAGGATCCCACATGCCGCGGAGCGGCTGGGCCCGTGAGCCATGGCTGCTGAGCCTGTGCATGCTCCGCAATGGCAGAGGCCATAACAGTGAGAGGCCTGCGTACCGCAAAAAAAAAAAAAAAGTACACTCTGCTTTTGCTCTTTTCTTCAGAAGTTTGTTGTTCCTTTAAGCACACTGTGTTCTCCAAAGTTCCCAGAGAATAAAGCATTAGCACCAAAAAAGTGAATGTATTTCCAGGGTAGCTATTGGACTTAGTGAAACTCTCACTACGTAAACTCGTAACCACCTGAGGATGGAAAATGGAAGATGCCCCGCTAGCAGCATGTCTGGGTTCCAGATGTAGTTCTTCAGAAGATCACCACTTCTTAGACTCTTCTTTCCTCGTAATCCCATAATTCCTTTTATCTAATGCTAAAGTGGCACTGTGCAACTGCATTAGAAGTAACTGCAATAATATATACTAGGTGCCTGTTCATCATAAAAATACATTCTCTCTCCCTTCTGCTGCCTCTCCTCTCTCCCTTTCATCAGTTTAGTAACTCAAACCCTTTAATCCATGCAGATACATGCTTCTCTGTTCACAAATGACAAGATCTTCTAAGGCACTGTACACCACTCCTCCCCACCAGCCTCCACTTGGGAAGTTAGAGTCTAACATAAAGTCCTCCAGGCACTGCATCCCATGCAGAAATACCCCAAGTCAGTCTTGGTCGGGTCAGATGGCGAAGGAACTGTTCTAATGAAACTCTTTTAGAGAATAGATACTAATGTTGCCTGAAAATTGTGCCCCATCCACACCAACTCAACATCTGAATATACTTCTTGTGCATTTCCTACTTGGGAATATTCCAGAAAATGTCCTCATGGTACTCAGGAGCACCATGATTCTCCAGTGTGGCGTGTTTGGAATCCCCCTTCTGTGAGATACCTGTTTCTAGGCATGACCATGCTGATGATGATGGTGATTGTGATGATGGTGATGATGGTGATGGTTATGACAATGATGATAGTGATGATGGTGATGATGATGATGGTGATGTTGATGATAATGATGATGTTGGTGATGATGATGGTGATGATGGTGATGAGGATGAAGGTGAGGATGATGATGGTGATGGTTATGACAATGATGGTGATGATGATGGTGATGCCAATGATGATGCCGATGATGGTGATGATCATGATGGTGATGATCATGATGGTGACAATGATAGTGATCATGGTGATGGTGATGATGGTGATGGTGGTGGTGATGGTGATGATGATGGTGATGATGTTGGTGATTATGATGATAGTGATGATGATGGTAGTGATGATGGTGATGATGGTGGTGATAATGATGGTCATGATGATGATTGATGGTGATGATGTTGGTGATTATGATGACCTCCACGCGGGGTCTGAGGGGGGCACTGCAGGACCACTGGGTGATAAGAAGGCCCTCAGCATCAGGAGCACAGACAGGTCACTGGGAGGATGCACAGAAAGCAGGACTTCACTGTCTTACCGGTCATGAGGGGGCGGCAGGGAAGCAGCACCACTCCAATTTCACATCCACCACCCCAGAGTTTATTCTACATCCTCCAAGTTACTGCTTGACCTTTGTAAAATATGTATTTTTAATTTTGACGAATTCAAAGGACTAGATCTGTTTACTTGCAACTGCCAAAATGTAGCAATGTAATAAAATATAAAATACTGGTGTTCAGTAAACTTTGGGAAAGGCTGACATTTTGTACGTTGTGCTCCTAGGTGTTGCTAAAAGTCAGTCCTGACACAAGAGCACTTCATTTCGTGTTTTATTGCCAAGTGTACTTAAATCTTTGGTCAAGGACATAAAATGTCTGCCTCCTTCTCTCTCCACATGGATTTACAAAGGAAAACATAACTATGGCTTTTAGGATGAGTCTGTCTATATGGGATAGAGCAGGAAGATATTAGTATTAAGTCAGCATTTCAAGTACATCTTGGGGACAAGGCACCAAAGATGACTTCTGTGCCATGTTGTTTTTAATTGACAAGTCCAAAGTTAGTAATTCCTATGTGCATACCTGATCAGATAGATAGATACACACACATGTGTAAATATATATAATACACACACAACTCATACATACATTCATGTTGATTACTTGCTTCTGCAAAGAAAAAGAAACAATGAAACTGAAAGAATTCATCAGCAAGGAAACTAGATTGTGAACAGTAATATAATACTACTGTTTATTTTTCTGATTATGTTATAATGAACAAAACTTCAAGTTTGACAGAGGTATGTGGAAGGAAAATAAGTTCCTGAACCAGAAATAATTTAATGTACCATACAAGAATTATTAAAAAGAATAAGCTATATCTTCTTACAAAAATTTCAAAAAAGTAGGCTACGTTTGGATAAGTTACAAAGAAGATTTTTCAATGAAAAAGGTAAAATCAAACGTGTTCTCTATTGCGGATTTGCTTGTTATTAATAGAAAGAACTCTCATAGGAAAAAAAGCATTATAGTCAAAAAATTACAGAAAAAGGCAAGTAAGAGAATTTTACATAGACTGACACCAGGTGAGAAGAAGAAAAAAAAGATATCAGAAGAATGGAGGTATTAAATAAAGCTCACCAAGAAAAAGAGAAGGAAATATGAAAATTGTATTGTCATGAAAAATGGACATTAAAACAAGCAGAAAAGGATGGTGACAAACAGCAGCTATGCATAAGAGACAAGATTGAAACAGGGTTTGGATCTGAAATGTCAAGGAAGAAATAAGTGAAATGCTTTGGATAGAACAGTGCAACAATAGGACAATACAATAAATGCCTAAAAAAGAAAATTATTTACCTTCTGACATAAGAGTGGAAAAAGTAAATAATATAAAAAGAAAGTAAAGTAGGGTCTGAAAGGTCTTCTCCCAGATAACACTGTCAGGTGCCCTGGGATTTCCCTACCCTTTTTGAGCAGAGCCTTAATGCTTTAAAAGGCTGAAAGAAAAAAGGTGAAATGTTCAGAGAAAGAAAACAAAAAATAATTTCACTAAATGAAAGGGAGGGGAGGGTGTGGGTGGGTGACGTCAGCAAAATGGAGGAAAAGGGGGTTTCCAGTGCTCGTCCCTTTGCAGAAATATCTATCCAGGCACGAGAATACCTTCCCGAGAGCCAAGGACTCCATCCAGGTGAGGGATTACGGCCCCTGGGGAGCACAGACGTGAGAGCAGATGCCTGAAGAGGGAGGGAGGGCAGGCTCATCACCTGCATCGCCCAGACGGCCCAGCTGGAGAGAGATGCCTCCCTGTGGGCAGGAGAGTGAAGTGAGCCCCCGGTCCAGGTCACCCCCGTGAACTCCGCTGCTGGGCTGGCCTCTGTGACCCCAGGCACCTGCACACCAAACTCTGGCTGGCCCCCATTGACCCTGGATCCAGTGGACCCAGGGTCCAGGTCTGTACTCAGGACCCACCCCAGCACCCAGAGGCCCCACAGACTGAGGGCCAGGCCCCCCCATGGGCCCAATTGCCAGTCCCCCCCTACCCCCAGTGCTAGGCTGGCCACAGTGACTCAGGCTCAAGGCCACCCCAACACCAGGCTGCCCCCAGGGACCAGACAAGGGCTGGGGGAAAGGAGGAGATGCCGGTCTGAAAGTACACAGTTGCAGTTATGTCGGATGAATAAGTCTACAGTTAACACTGTACTGACCATTGGAAATGCACTAGATTTCAGGGCTCTCGCCACAAAGAGATGGTTAACTGTGAGGCTTGACTGTAATAATCATTTCACTGTGAATGTGCGCGTCAAATCATCATGTTGTACACCTTCAATATGTATGTTTACTTAAAAGTAAAATAAATAAAAATAAATAAAAATAAAAATTTTTAAAGGAAATTTTTTGAAAAACCTAGAGATCATGACATTACTAAACACTGATTTAGAAGTGGTATAAAGAACACTCTCCCTACAATTAAAAAATGGGCAAGATGGTAAAATTCGAAATTAATTTCTTAAAAAGTAAAAAAAATTATAAAATTCTAATTAGGTGTGTTAGAGAAATTTGCTAAAACCTGACATGAATGGTCCAATGTTTGAATTTAAACAGCTCTATTGAATATATCAGCTTAAAGAAATACAAAGAACTTTTACCAGATTTCCAAATTAAGCCAGTTTATCTTTACTTCATTGGTGAGAGAAGAGTGCCTCTAAAAGACAAATTATCTGAGGTCTCGAGATGGTCCACAGCCATTGCATGATGAAACAGACCTCAGCCCTGATTGTTGGACCCTAAGTCGTTGCTTGTTGCAATAATCCAGGTGCCTTTGCAGTCTCTCCAGTGATTTTCCATCTCAGCCTTTTATTTCTTCTCTTAGCATAAGTGTCATTAGGTAAAAATCTTATTACAAACGTTAGAATGAGGTTGTCCCAGGTGGTTGATGGAGCCATTAACATATCTTTCTCATAACTCTTAGTAAAATAAATTTTAAAAAGAAAATACAGTCACAGATGTCCTAAGATAGATCGATAGGAGTATCTCTATTAAATAAAAGAGATACATGAATTTCTAGAAACTCAAGGTGAATTTCATCCCAGTGATGGATGAAAGAAAAATTATGTCGTAGTCAGCTCAGGCTGCTACAACAAAGTACCATAGACTGAATGCCCTCTAAACAACAGGCATTTGTTTCTCGCACTTCTCGAGGCTGGAAGTCCAAGGTCAAGGTGCCAGCAGATTCGGTGTCTGTTGAGAGCCCCCTTCCTGGTTCATAGATGGCATCTGCTCACTGTGTCCTCATGTTATAGAAGGGGCGAGGGAGCTCTCGTGGGGGTCTCTTTGATAAGAGCTAATCCCGTTCTTGGAGGCTCCTCGATCATGACCTCATCACCTTCCAAAGACTATCACACTGAGTTTCAGGATTTAACATGAATTTGGGGGATCACATTCTGTGGGTAGCTGTCTACAAAGACACACGTCGGAAGAATCACAGGAGATGTGCAGCGGGGTCAGCCTCTGTGCAGAAAGGGGCTGGTGGATGCTGAGCAAGACCCAGGAGGCACAAAGGGCAGAATGGTGACCAACTGGAGGACAGCCTGTGTCACAGCCACAAGGACCACTTCACGACTTCATGATGGCATTTGCCAAATATAAACTGAATAAATGGAGCCAGAAAGTCAAAGATAAAGAGACATTTCAAACCATTTCTAGAGAGAGAATAATCGTGTACGTAAGAACACAATCCAGATTATCAACAGCTTTCTGAACAGTAGATTAGGTCGGGAAAAGAGAACGGAGCACTGTCTCAGATTTTTCCAGAAATGATTTTCAATCATGATCATCACTTGCTATACCATTGGGTGAAATGACTTAATTAGCATGCTGGGGTCTGCTAGAGCACCCTCAGACGTCCTGATTTGCTAGAACGTCTTATGTGGCCGTGACAGCAAAGGACACAGAATACAATCAGCCAAGGAGACAGTGCTCTGGACAAAGCTCGTAGCAAACCTGACTCAAGTGTCCAGGTGCTCCCCTCCCAACTCCCAGTGGAGTTGCACAGGACACACAACTTTCCCACTGATGTCAAGCAGCACTCTGCAGTGCTGCCAACCAGGGCTCTCACAAGAGCACGGTGTCCAGGGTTTTTACTGGGAAGTCAGTCACGTAGCGTGCAGCCCCTGTGTGGTGGCCTCAGTTGCTGAAGCTCCAGAGCCCAGGAGGATGGCAGCTATTCACCATCTATCGTATTGCCAGCATAAACTGTCTGAACAAACTGGTTCAGTGTGGCTCAAGGCCTCGGGTTTACAGACACAATGAAACAGAATGTTCCAGGAGTTCTGTTCCCAGGAGCTGTCCAATGACTGGATCTGAAACTGGCCTCTCTAGGGATAAACAGGGTTGGCCCAGCCCAGGCCTGTTGAGTTCACGCTTTCTCGCACAGCATGCAGGGTACATTAACGTGGAGACGGGATCCAGAGAAGATTTGCTCCAACTAGAGAACAATGCAGCAAACGCCAAGCAAGGTCATAGAAGACTTAGAGAGCAGTGAGGGTGAATTGTAGAATGAGGATGATGGAGTTGGGAAACACATATCTACAGCAAGGAGCAGGGGCATTGAGGAGATCTGGGAATAAGAAAACTTCGTCACGCATTTGTAGCAACTCAAGGAGGCAATAGAGTCTGACACAAAAGGAAGGAAGAAAGGCGTCACCCGCTGTAGGCCTTGATGGGGAAAACAGGCATAAATACCACCAAGTTAAAGGGAATAAAAATGAGGAACTAAGACTGGAAAAGCAGGAGCATTGCATCTGTCTAAACATAGAACTAAGGCAAAACGACAACGAGATTTATGGTCCTGGTTATGAAGGTCATTGCTGCCACACTAACAAAGTTGATCTGAAGAGTGAATTGAGAAGAACATTGAATCCCTTGACTTTATAGCAGGGATCCACACACAATCTGAAAATGGAAATCTGTAGTTAAAAATAATGATTGCAACCCTCTTCATATTTTTATAATAAGCTTGGTGTTTGTTTTGGTTTTTTTTTTTTTTTTTTGCTGCATTGGGTCTTTGTTGCTGTGTGCGGGCTTTCTCTAGCTGCAGTGAGTGGGAGCTACTCTTTGTTGCAGTGCGTGGGCTTCTCATTGCGGTGGCTTCTCTTGTTGCAGAGCACAGGCTCTAGGCACGCGGGCTCAGTAGTTGTGGCACGTGGGCTCTAGAGCGCAGGCTCAGTAGTTGTGGTGCACGGGCTTAGTTGCTCCATGGCATGTGGGATCTTCCCAGGCCAGGGATCAAACCCGTGTCCCCTGCACTGGCAGGCAGGTTCTTAATCACTGCACCACCAGAAAAGTCCCAATAAGCTTGGTGTTATTTTAAATACCTTGTAGTAACATGCATCTTAAAATAAAGACACTCATCTCAATTTCAGTATTTCCTTGATCTCTTTCAATTTTTCTTGTAATAAATTCAGTCAGATTAAATTTGATTCTAGAAACACACTGTATAGAGTATGAC
Organism: Mesoplodon bidens; assembly: GCF_964165515.1. Classification (NCBI taxonomy): domain Eukaryota; kingdom Metazoa; phylum Chordata; class Mammalia; order Artiodactyla; family Ziphiidae; genus Mesoplodon; species Mesoplodon bidens. Next base: position 31,525,883 of record NC_138181.1, on the reverse strand, counting down.
CCCATATTATCACACTGTCTGTTTCCCTCTCTCTTTTTCTTTCTGTTGCTCTGTGTGTTTCTGCCAACATGCCTAGAGAGATTGAGACTTTATTTCTAAATGGTGAGATTCATGGTAAAATTTTGCTCTTATCTTTGTATTTCCCTGCACTGCTGGTGTATTTTTATAATGCTGATGTGGATCACTCTCACAGAAACGCAATGAGAGATTTATTTCCAAATTAGGGGGATGCTCAAGGCATAAGTGTGGGAGAGACAGGTTCAAAACTGTTCACCTCTGATGCACCTGAAGGCCCAGTCCACCCTTTCCTGTTGTGTTCCCATCGGCACCACCCCCGCTAACTGAATCACCACCATGGGGGATGTGACTGTTTGTCAGCAGGATTTGCAGTGAGTCACATAATGCTACTTTAGCACAATCTTTTGCATATAAGGTTCCATTATGTCTTTTTATGATAAATATGTCAAAAATCATTTCATTTGTTGCCGGCTCAAATGCAGTTTCTTAGGTGAGCTCCAGTGCCCTGTGAGATGAAGGGATGCCCGTCTCCACTCTGCCCCCGAATGAAGACCAGGAACAGCAACATAACAATTTAAATGCAACTTTGTTTTTTAATCACATTGTGATTGAGCGTATAATGAAAATAACATATTCCAAGTGGAGTAGCTTTATCAGTTCTTGTGTTTGCCTCAAGGCTAGATACAGTATTCCCTAATCATCAACCTGTGTAATGAAAATTTGAGACATCCGTGTTTATAATTATCTCACCACAGCTCTGAGTTGAGAAGATAATATACTTTGTATACATTTTGACTTAACTACATTTTCACTACTCCTTTTAGTTCCTTTTCTGAAAACAGGAAATACAATCTATATTTTCGTTGTTTATAAATTAACGTAATTAGTTAAATCTTCCAAGTCTCCTATAGCATCATTAAGGTGCCATCATTTTTCTCTCTGTTTAATCATTTTATAATATAAAGGTTTGCTATGAAATACCAAACATGGCTTGGCCGCGACTAACTGTATATTAACCTAAAACCAAACCCTCAATTTTGCTAATCCCTAGTAATGCAATTCCTAATACCAACTGGATCTGTCTGTTCATGTGTCTTCTGTATGCTAATTAAAAATAAAATAGAGCTTTAGGAGAAGAGTCACACAGGGATTTACACCTGCTTTCAGTCACTATCTCTCCTCCTCATTGGCTTCCTGTGTCCTCACTCAACACAGTTACAGACCACCCAGGAGGGGCCAGGGCTGCACATCGTTTAGACTAGATATTCACCTTCTTATTTGGCTTTTGGAAAAGAACAAAAGGATTTGCCAACACAGTTTTATGGCAGTAATGGTTCTGAGGAATTCTTTTAGGAGGAAATAATCTACTTCATTCTTAGGATATAGAAGTTGGCTTCAAACTTATCCACCCGGCAGCTGGGTTATTGCCTCATAAAATAGTGTGAAGATTCTATTATCACTTAATTAGAAAGCAGGGCATTTACTGCTCCTTTTTGCTTAGTTTTATTCGATGACTCCTAGGTTTATCTCTCTCTTTCAAAAAAAAAATCAGTTCAATCTTGATCAGCATGCGTTTAATATGACTAAAAATATGTTTATTTGATTATTTTATGTTACCATGAAATCAGATTTTAAATATGCATTACAAGTGATGACTAATCAAATTAATTCAGACATATAGCACTGGAGATCTCAAGCTTTCAGAGTATATAAAGAGAAACACAATTCTTATTAACACTGGTTACATAACACACTTGTGCTCCCTTAAAATTTGAGAATGAGCTCACGAATTGATTCCTTCTTTTTATGCAGACAGGGACCCTAGGGCCAGACAGCAAAATACCCAGGTGTCCTGGAAGTGCCTTTTGTAGGAGAGCTCATGAAAGAAGCTGTCAGGGCAGGAGGGGATCCCTGTGCCTCATCACCCTGGGAGCTCATAGCACCCCAGCAGGGCAGACTTCTGCACCCTGGATGGTGGGCTTTGAAGTACAGCCAGCAGAATCCCCAGACCCTCTTCTGCCATCACAGGTCTTTCAAGTCTGGTGGCTGCAGTTTGATGGAGTAACAGTTCATAGTGTCAGCATTCTACGAGGGGTGATTCCCTGTAGGGCTGGGCTCTATGCTACATTCACAGGATTCTGTGGGGTTTCACAAGAGACCCCCTTGCCAGAACTTCTCTTATATTTTGAAATGTTTCAGCCACCCAAAGAAGGTAAATACTATTATAATAAACACCCATATAACTTCCCCCAATATATTGGCAAACGTTATTATTTTCCCATATACACTTTCGATTTAAAAATAATAATGAACGTAACAGATACGTCTGTGCTTTTCTCCCACATCCTCTTTTTCTGTTTTCTTCCTACCTTGAACTCTGGTTATTATTCCTATGAATGTTATTAAATAATTTACTTATACACACAGCCATAGTATATGTATGATTGATTTTAGAGTATGCAATAGATGATATATTCATGTAGCCTTCTTGCTCTGAAATAAATGTTAGTGCTCCCCCCCACCTCAAATTCATATATTGAAAACCAAAACCCCAATGAGGTGGGACCTTTAGGAAGTAATTAGGTTGAGATGAGGTCATGAGGGTGGGGCTCCCTTGATGGGATTAGCGCCCTTATAAAAAGAGGAAGACAGAGGTCTCTCCACCTGGGGAGGACAAAAGACAGCCACCTGCAGGCCAGGAACAGGACCTTCACCAGAAATGGAATCCACCAGCACCTCCATCTTGCCAGCCCCCAGAACTGGGGAAAGAAGCCCCAGCCTGTGGTGCTGTGACAGCGACCCCAGCAGACTGCGAGCCTCAGCAGAAGCTTGTCCTCAACACACGTTTAACACTTGGTCGTACACACAGTGTATCTTAGGCTCTTTTCTTTGAACCACCACACACAGTGTGCCATTACTGACTCATTCTCCTCTTGATAAAAACATTTTTCCAGTTCTTCTCTGTTACAGACTCCAAGCACATTTATCTAAATGTCTTTTACAGCTTGCATGCATACATTTCTCTAGGATGTGTACTAGGAGAGGACTGATGTGTCCCAGAACGTCTTCAACTAGAGCTGATCTTTACCGATATCCGTCCGAGTTTTTGTCAGCAAGATCCGACTTAATCTAAAAGGATGGATGAGTTCCCTTCCTAAGTAATATTCAGCCTTAGCAAACCTTTTATTTTTATTTGCAATTTGTTGGATGTTGCATTGTATCTCACTTCAGTTTGAATTTGCTATTCCCTGCTTACTAATCGGGATAAGGAAATTATTGTTTTGGGAACATAATTTCTTCTTTCTGAATTTCCTTTTCACTTCCTTTGCTTTTCTTCTTCTATCACATTATTAGCCTTGTTTGTTTGTTTTGAGATTTGTATGAATTCTTATTTAGTCTGGATCCTAAGCTTTTGTCAGTAATGTCAGTGGAAATTATCTTCTTCTACAATGTAGCTTGTATTTTCACTTTGTTCCATTGCTCAGAAGATTAAAAATTTAATGGAAATAAGTGTATCCTTTTTTTTCTTTTTAGATTTTCCATGTAGTGAGGAAACCCTTCTCTCCCATACAGGAGGTTCACCCCCGCCATCTTATTTTCAGATCTGTGTTGGTATAACTGGCCTTTTGCTTCTCTGATACATTTAGAAATAAACTCAGATTTAGTAAATCTCTCTATGGTTCCAGATATGATTGGATTCAGTCAAAAATAAATTTCAGAAGCCCTGTCACCTTTATGAAATTGAGTCTTCCTAGGCATGTGTGATATGTCTTTATTAGTTCTATATTGATGTATTTCAATAATGTTCTTATAATTTTATAAAAACTTTATGCATTTCCTTTTTTATATTATTTATAGTTATCAGATTTTCCTTCTGTTGTAAATGGTATCTTTTTTACTATTTACCATTTAAAATAAAAAATTCTAACAGGTGTTGAAATTCCATTTATTTTTCATATTAATTCCCTATCAAGCAAATTTACTACACAACTTATTTTTTCTGATTTTTTTGCCTATAGATTTCATTAATTATTCTATGTAAACCATCATTTATTTGTGAAAAAAATGAAACTTCATTCTTTCTTCAATCCTTATGTATATTTCCTATATTACATATGCATAATCTATATATTCATATCTTGAGTATACATTTATATCTTACTTTATTGGTCCTTTCCCATTTATATCACTATCTATTTTTTGCATTAAAAGTTAGTGGCTTAAAGCCACTTCCATTTATTATCTCACAGTTTCTGTGGGTCTGAAACCCATAAACGCCTCACCTGAGTTGGGTGGCTCTGGCCCGGGGTCTCTCCTAAGTGTGTGACCCAGATGCAGTGAGAGGGGCAGCCAGTCTTGACTGTGCAATAACGACATGTTAACACATCTTCCAGTTTGTTTCTTTTATTCTGTTTCTCCTGTTTTCTATATGTTGACTGTTTCCTTTCACTGACTTTTTTAGAGTGAACAGTATTTACTTGTCCCTCTCTCTTTGGGGAATTTGGATTTGAGTTTGTCATCCCTGGCTCACAGGAAAGAGGCTTTTTTATGTTAATGCTTAGTAACCGTGATGGCGAATTGTATCAAATTGATGGGGCTGAGAGATGCCCAGAGTGGTGGTGAAACAGCATTCCTGGGCACATCTGTGTGGTCCTGTCTGGAGGAGTCAAGAGGCTCACTGTCCCTTAAGTGGAAGAGCACCATCCACTCTGCTGGGGCCTGAGCAGAGCAAGAAGGCAGAGCAAGGCAAAGTCGCTCTCTCTCCGTTGGGATGCCCGTCTTCCCCTGGGCTTGGACGTGGGTGCCTTGGTTCTCCGGCCTTCAGAATTACACCCCAAGGTCTCCTGGGTCTCTGACTTGCAGATGGCAGATCATGGGACTTCTTGGCCTTCATAATCACATGAGCCACTTCCTACAGTGAATCTCGTATGTATACGTCTGTGTATCTAATTGGTTCTATTTCTCTGGAGAACCTGACTGTTACACCACGTCTGTCTCCTAAGTGGATCCCACCTGGTCCACAGCGCTGTCGGCCTTTCCCAGTGCAGCCTGTGTCTTCCTTCTGCGCCCAGAGTGGCCAGCCAGCCTCAGCCTCCAGCCTGTCAGCTGTTTGGGATCTGGATCTGGATCCAGTTCCAGGCTGTGTCCTAAAAGGCTTCCTGGGAAGCTGGCTGTGCCCTCAAAATGGTCCCACTGAGGTCAGCTCTCAGTTGAGTTGAAGCACCCACCTTTCATATACCCCACATATCTGATGCATAGTCTGCATTCAGTAATAGGTACTACATAGCTTAATGAACAAATAGCAGACTTCTGTAAACACCGAGGGTCTACACTGTGATAAACTGTTTTCAAAAGCAAGAACATCAATTTATAGCGATTTAAAATATTTCCACATTTAATTTTTAAATCTCTGGACAGATATAGGTCCCAGTTTGCAATCCATTTACACTTTGGCTTTTAGTGTAAAAAAAAAAAGAGGTATGATTTTAAGGAACACAAGAAAACACCCTTAGTGATATGCTTTTGAAATATTGCAAATCATTTATTCAAGTTCCTTTTGTTTTAGTCCCTACTAGAAAGGATTCCTACCAAAACAATGTAATAATGTTGTAGGGAAATGAAGGAATTTGGGATCACAAAGCATCTTGGGGAATAAAGAAGCTAAGACAGAAATCCGGGGGACTGGGTATCCAAGGAGAGGACATCAGGGCATGGAGACACCAGTTGGTGGCCGTGGCCAAAGAGCGATGCTCCCACTGGCCAGTGTTGCCTGGTAATGCATCTGACCCTCCAAACCACCTCTGAGGGCATTTGAAGTCCAGGGACCTGAAACCCATCTCTTTCCTTCCAGGTACCTCAACTGTGCTCATCCTAATGGTCCTACAAGTTTAAGGTGTCAATCAATCGAGCTTCAGGCAAATGATAGTTTTCGCTTGGAAATTTGTTCTTCATGTCGTTTTCATCTTTATGATATTGACTTTTAGGCAATAGTCAGAAAAATTGTCAACCTCATGCTTTATTTGCTTATACTCCTTTGTCCATTTAAAGCACAACCGATAGAGATAAAATCCGAGCCACACTTTGCTTCTGACCTACATTCATAAAATGAGTATCCACATGTGAGCTCTCATCATCTGAATCAAGTGCATTTTATTTTTTTTAAACTGTGATCACCAGTATTTCTTAGAAAAAAAATGGCAGTGGAAGGAAAGGGTCCCTGAATATTTAGAAACTGAAAGGAGCACGGAACCAGCAGTGCAGTATTTCTCTTGCTTATTAAAATGGATTCAGCATTGGACATTATTTTCCCCAAATGCTAAAGATATATATTTCCACAGAGTTTTAAATACCTAAATCAGCTATAATATAAATTTTGCAACTGAAGCATTAAAAAAATAAATTTTCCTCTGGCTAGAAATACATTGTTCAAATCTCCTTACACACAAACAGACATCTGATTTACTTTTTCATATACCATTCCTTTCAGACAACTATCAGTATAAAATAGTTTAAAATTATCTATCAGGATAAAATTTAACCAGTGGCTGTTTTCAAGAAGTTTTATTTTTAAGTTATACCATGGCTTACTAAGCCTTTTATACATTTGGCTTGGTATTTTTAGATTACTGCATTTATGAAAATTCCATTTTTTGTTATATTTGTCACAAACAGATGGGGCAGAAATGATTTAGCAATTCAAGCAGAGTGTTTGCTAAGCAGCTAGACGTTAAGGAGGCGAAGCCTTCAGTGAGGAATGATCCTCCCTCTTTATTTGGTTGCCCCTAGTCTGCGTACAGCACATTCTAAAGCTGTTAGTGCAAAAGTGCTTCTGAATTTGGTGCCTCGGTCAAATGGAAGAAAATGCTTATGAAATGTAGAAACATTTTTCTGCAAATTTATGCTAATTTTCTAACTCAGCTAATTGTATTCTTTTATTCCTAAATGTACTTGGTAGCTCTTATAATGAATAGATGAGATAATTTCCATTAGTTTATCAATTTTGTCTAAAAAGATGCTTATGGAATGCTTGAGTTTATTTGCAGCTGTATTACTTCCAAATCAAAACATTTCCCTACATAAATCTCCATGTACTCACATTACAATAACATTAACTTCTGACAGGAGCAGAATGGGGGAGTTACGCATGTTGAGCAACTGGGTCTTTCTGGGTCAGTGAGGCCCATTGCATTTAAACAGAATCTGTCTCTCCCTTCCTCTCTCTCCCTTTTCAGTCATCTTGTAATCCCTGGCTTCTTTGAGCACAATTTACTTTTTATTTATTTATTTTTTTTGCGGTACGTGGGCCTCTCACCGTTGTGGCCTCTCCCAATGCGGAGCACAGGCTCCGGACGCGCAGGCTCAGCAGCCGTGGCTCACGGGCCCAGCCGCTCCGCGGCATGTGGGATCCTCCCAGACCGGGGCACAAACCCGTGTCCCCTGCATCGGCAGGCAGACTCTCAACCACTGCGCCACCAGGGAAGCCCAAGCACAATTTACTTTTGAGGTAAGTTACTGTCCTGATAAAATATTACTCCCTCTACTGCAAATATAAGTTGAACTCCGTTGAGCAAATCCACCCCTAATATGTGCTGAATACGTTTCTAGACATTAAAAATGCAGTGATGCAGGAGAAGCAACCATATTTATAAATATTTCTAGTATCGCAGTGTTCCCTTATCCGTGGTTTCAGTTACCCAAGGTCAATCACTGTTAGAAAATGGTAAATAGAAAATTCCAGAAATAAGCAATTCGTAAGTTTTTAATTGTGCATTGTCTGAGCGTCGTGATGAAATCTTGCTCCATCGCACCCTGGACGTGGATCATCCTCTGTCCAGAGTGTCCCACCCCTGTCGGTCACTTAGTAGCCGCTCGATGATCAGACAGACTGTCCTGGTATCACAGCTTGTGCTCAAGTGACCCTTCTTTTACCTAATAATGGCCCCAAAGTGCAAGAGGAGTGATGCTGGGAATTTGGATATTCTCTTGCTGTGCATAATTTATAAATTAAACTTTATCACAGGGATGTTTGGACAGGAACAGGACATAGTGTATATAGGCTTCTATACCACCCATGCTTTCAGGCATCCACTGGGGGTCTTGGAACAAACGTATCCCCCGAGGATAAGTGGGGACAACTCTACGCAATCAGTGTTGATGCAGGTAAATAGCATTACTCCAGAATCTGGGCAAAGTGCTAGCAGAGGGAGGGAAGAGTTAGAAATCCGGGTATGTCCCGCAACTTAATTCCTGGAATCCGTTCTTTGTTATAAATAAAATGCAAAGGCCTATGGAAGGAATAGGTAACCATGCAATTTATTTGCCAGCCTAAGATACCGCTTCCCATCCAGGTATACTTATCTGTGGGATGCGGACGGAGATTTTTGCAGTCACACAACATTTAATTCATTAGCTATTTTGTTTAGTTTGTTATTAATGACTGCTTACCATTTTTTAAACATTTTAATGACAAAATCATGCCACAAAACACAATATTTACATAATAATAGTCTTGATAATACGAAAGTTTTCTTTAAAAAAATATGTTTCTCCAAGTGATAGTTCATTCCTCTGTGTTTCTTTATTTCAGATGTCATGAAGTGTGAAAAACTTGAACCTCTAAGCGCTCATTAGTGGTCAGTTGTAAAACTACTATTATGATAATAATGTAATATCAAGAGTAACAAAAAGAAGCTTCTCATTGTGGGGAAATTGCAGCATGGAAGATGGGAGTGTTTTATCTCCTTCGGGCATTTTTTATCAGCATTTGCTAGGATCAGTGACCCTGTCGGAGCTCAGGCCGGCGGAGGTGAAAATGTCTCAGCTCCTCACACATGATTGTCCCAAGAGATAAAAGAAACATGGACGGTTGCGGGGAGGAGGGGAGACGGAAGGTGTCATGATATGCTTAGTTCATTACTGCCAGGCTGGAGGACCGCGTTCCCAGGGATCGGGGTGGGGTGTTTGTCTGCATGTCAGACCTGAAGAAAGATTCCGCCATAGCCACTGGCTCTGAAGGTAGCTCTTACAGATCAGTTGTTGGCCCCAATTACAGAACGAGTATTACAGTGGTGGCAGGATGCCCAGGTATGTGGACGTGTGCCGTGTATGGCGAGTGAAGACTAGGTACCTTCATCACCCGAGTAGAACCGAGACGGGCATTCAAGTTCCCGTAGCAAGGGGCTGAGGATCCAGACCCTGTCGGTTTCACTTGAGAGCCTAAAATCCTGCTAGCCTATGCTGGCCGGCCTTTGGCTAAATATGAGCAAATAGAAAGTGGAGTCTTTCGAATGAGACCCAAGAATCACAAAAGATAAAACAAGTCTTGGCCGGCTTACTGCCGACTACCTCCAAAACTTGGCTCTAGGAAGTAGTTTTATTTCTAAGTAAAATGAGTTCACATCCTGAGATTACAAATGAAATGCAATCTCTTTTATATCTGCCTATTTATATGTGTTACTTGCTTCTTTGCTTATATTTTGAGGTCCACAAAATATCTCAATTACAATTCAGGAAAGTTTATTATTCTGCAGTAATATATTCAACTGGGGAAAATCGATTTCTATGAGAAAGAGCCGGTCTTTCTCATAGAGATGTAAGAATTATAACATCTGTGGTGTAGACAGTTTTTCCCAGTAACATTATTAGCTATGCTACACGTGAAGCTGGCAGCATTCTTCTGCCATTGAAGCATACCGTAATTAACTGCATAATGCTTCTTCACATCTCCTAAATTACCGTTCCGTGCGCTTCCACGCTGCCGCCCTGGAAAACCTCGTGATTGGAATTGGGTGAGAACGAGAGTGGCATTGCTCGGCCCAATTCCACCTGCATCGGAGGCAGGAAATCACCGCTGGGCAAAATAAAGCCCTTGCAACCATCGGATGCCCCAGGCGATCTGGGAATTTCTGTTAACCCTTCACAATTTCTCACGCGATGAAAACTAGGGACAGTGGTCACTTTCCGAGTACTGCCCCCGTGGCTGACATGTGCAGCTCGATAGATTTTACCCGGTACCCTTATATAACTAAATGTGGCTTTTTGTGCGAAGCTCTTTGAGGCCGACTCCGCCTTGGGCTTTTAGCCGACCGCTACTACCTGGCTTTTTCAGCACAGAATGTAAAGCAGTGGCTGCTGAATCTCTCCGGATGTGCAAGCCGTTTCTTGTGTCGGGTGTGTCCCTGGTCCGTGGGCTGTGCCGCTGCCGCGACGCCCCCCAGGGGCAAGGAGCTCAAAGCCGGCCGAGCAGTGCCCCGGCGCAGCCTCTGGCCACAAGGGGGCAGCCGAGGAGAGACCACGCCTTCTCGTGGACGGCGGCGGGAGAGCGAAGGGGCTGATGGGAAGCCGTTTCCTGGGCCCTCCCTTCCTCCTGAGGGGCCGCTGCGCAGTCCTGTGAGAGGCGGGAAGCTGGTGTCCCTGCGTTCTCCGAGCCCGCCCCCGACGCCGTGTGAAGTAGGGCGCGATGGGTCTCGGAAGCTCGCTGCAGCACGCGGAAAAGCACCATCCGCACCAGTGAGGTCAGTGAAGAGATCAAGGGGCCTTTCAAGAGTATTTATTATTGTTTCTCTTCTATACTGCTACTGCAAGACACAATTTTTCTCTTCCTTTATGGCTGGGTTTTTTTTTTTCTTTTTTTTTTTTGCCTTTTTAAAAACTTTTTTTTTTTTTTTTTTTTTTTTTTTGCTGGAGCCGAGCAACAGGCACTCTCATCATTGCTGGCGGGAATGCAAAATAGTGCAGCCACTTTGGAAGACGGTTGGGCAGGTTCTTATAAAATTAAACATCTTCTTGGGTTTCCCTGGTGGCGCAGTGGTTGAGAGTCCGCCTGCCGATGCAGGGGACACGGGTTCGTGCCCTTGTCCGGGAAGATCCCACATGCCGCGGAGCGGCTGGGCCCGTGAGCCATGGCCACTGAGCCTGCGCGTCCGGAGCCTGTGCTCCGCAACGGGAGAGGCCACAACAGTGAGAGGCCCGCGTACCGCAAAAAAAAAAAAAAAAATTAAATATCTTCTTAACCTGTGATCCAGCAGTCATGCTTCTTGGTATTTACCCAAAGGAGTTGAAAACTTAATGTCTACACTGAAACTTGCACATGCGTGTTTATAGCAGCTTTATCATAATTACCGAAAACTTGGAAGCAACCAAGATATCGTTCAGTAGCTGAATGGATAAATAAACTGTGGTCCATCCAGAGAGTGGAATATTATTTAGCAATAAAAAGAAATGAGCTACCGAACCATGAAAAGACAAGGAGGTACCTTCAATGCATATTACTAAGTTAAAGGAGCCAATCTGAAAAGACTACATACTGTACGATTCCAACTCTATGACGTTCTGGAAAAGGCAGAACTACGGAGACAGTAAGAAGATCAGTGGTTGCCAGGAGTTGGGAGGGGGAGGGAGGACCAGGTGGAGCACAGAGGATTTTTTGGGCAGTGAAACGACTCTGCATGACACTGTATTGATGGATACCTGTCATTATACATTTTTCCAAATCCACAGAATGTACAACGCCAAGAGTGCACCCTGCTGTAAACTGTGGATTCTGGGTGGTGATGCTGCATCCGTGTAGGTCCATCGATTGTAACAAATGTCCCATCCAGCCTGGGGGAGGGGCACATTCATAATGTGGGAGGCTGGGGCAGGGCTTTCTTTATCTTCTCAATTTTGTTATGAACCTAAAACTGCTCTAAAAAATAAGTTCTTTTTTAAACTAAGATTCAGTTGATCTAAGTTTCCGAAAGTAAATGAGCAGAAGAGAATAAGGACCCAGCCAGTGTGTAAATGAAATGTACAGGTCTGACTGACAGATGTACTGGAGCTTAGTAGGAAAAGCTGGGCTATTCAAAAACGGTGCAAACTGGTTACTCATATGGAAAATATATCAAACTGGATTCATCCCATTCTCACACACATACACACACACACACACACACGACTTCAGGTGGATTAAATACTTAAACATGGGAAAGAATCACCTTTAGAATATCTGTATGATGAAGTTCTTAACTTTAAATGAAATAGACAAAGACAAGCCACAAACAGGGAAAGATGTAGCCTCCATTGATTAATATCCACAATACAGAAACACTCCAAGTTATCATGTAGGCATGTAAACCATCCATAAGGAGAAAAAAAAAGAAACAGGTGTGTCACTGAGGATTAATTATATTTGATCCATAAACCTGTGAAAAATGCTCAACCTGATAATATTAGAGATATGCAGACTGAAGCCAAAGTGAGATACCATTTCAAACTACAGGCACAACTTTAAAGGTTGGCCAATACCTAACACTGAGCAGGATGTGGAGCAAATACAATTCTTATTCACTGCTAGAAAGCTGAAATTGGCACGGTCGCTTTGGAAAATGATTTGGTATTTCTTGGTAAATTTGAGCGTAAGCGTTATCTGCCACATAGCCATTCTACTTAAGAGTATCTTTCCTGCAGAAGCTCTCTCAAATCCATGCCAGAAGACACATCTAAGAATGCTTATAGGATCATTGTTCACAATGTCCACCCATTGGAAACAACTGTAACTCTTGCAACAAAGAGTCAACTCTGGTCCAGCCACAGAATGGAAGCCCACAGGGAAAATGGATGTGCTGTGGGTCCAGGTGTCGGCATGGATGTGCCTCCCAGCACTGAGACAAGGGAGCCACAGGAAAAAACCAGACAGGTGGAGTCCATTTACATAACATTCAAAAATAAACAAAACTAAACAAAATAAATTATAAGGAGAAATAACTGTAAATGGGTATGGTAGGACAATTAACACAAAATTCACGGTAAGGTGGTCTCTGGGGAAGGCAGAAGGAAAGCAGCTACAGTTGGGAAAGACTCCACCCCCAGTGTGTGATTCGCTAGCTATGCTTGTATACCTAAGCAATAGTATAGAGTATTTTGCAGATATTTATTTTTTATCTTTCATGAATATTTAAAGTAAAACATACATTTTATTATTTTGCTCTGCATCGAATTTTCAGTTTTGTGAAAGAGATCACGTCAAGTATGGACATGCTCTCTGTATGTAATGCTAATTTTTTAGCAATTCCATGATGTAAGGCAATAAAGAAGCATGATGTCCAAGGCACAGCCCTAAATGAAGACGGCGTGACTCAGAGGAAGGCCCACCAGTCAGCACTGCCGTCCTTTCCCCATGTTGCTGTGCTGAATTACTTGTTTATTTGAATTGCCTTCTTCCTGATGATCGCACGTTGAAACATTCTTGCTGGGGTATTAACTTCTCAAATGCCTTGGGATTGTGTAGAGGGAAGACGGCAAAGCGAGTGTTTGTTTTGGTGGAAAGACAGTTGGCTGTGAAGTCCTGGGTTAAAATCCTTTCTTTGATTTTGGACAGATCACTTTGCCTTGCTAACTTTAAAATAACTCATAGTTAAAAGTGGGATAGTGAGTGATATCTACCCTGAATAGTTGGAGGAAGAAGAGGGATACAATTATCTCTTGTTTATCCCGTCCTCCAAAGGGAGAGAAAAAATGTTCAATCAGTTACTAGATCCATGTCCTTCCCCTTTGTCACTTAGTAGCTGCTCAGTTACCAGATGGACTGTCGCCCATGGGGCAGTGCTTGTGCTCAAGTGACACTAATTTTCCTGAATAGTGGCCCCAGAGCACAAGAAGATTGATGCTCGCAATTCCAGTATGCCAAAGAGAAGCCCTACAGTGCTTCCTTTAAGTGAAAAGGTGAAAGTTCTGGATTTAATAAGGAAAGGAAAAAATTGTTTTCTGAAGCTGCTAAGATCTACAGTGAGAACAATTGTCTCCCTGTGAAATTATGAAGAAGGAAAAAGAAATTCATGCTAGTTTTGCTGTCGCACCTCAAACTGCAAAAGTTACAGCCACAGTACGTGGTAAGTGCTTAGTTAAGATGGAAAAGGCATTAAATTTGTACAATAAGCTATTTTGAGAGGCAACATTCACGTAACTTTCATTACAGTATATTGTTATAATTGTTCTATTTAACTATTATTGTTAATCTTTTAGTGTGCCTAACTTAGACAGCAAGCTTTATCATAGATATGTGTGTGTAGAAAACAACACGGATGTACTAGAGTTCAGTCTTATCTGTGGTTTCTGGCATCCACTGGGGGTCTTGGAAGGTATCGCCCGTGGATAAGGGGAGGCAGCTATAGCACCTTTTTTGCCTGTTGGTTTAGTGCACTTGAGGCAGGTGGTAATCTTAGCATAAAGTACGATGGAAGCCATCATTGTGCCTCCTTGTGTATGTATTTCTCCTTTGAAAACCAAGACTTCCAAATACACAGAACCGAAAATTGTGGGTATCTGAAAGACAAAATATGAAAATAGATTCTTAGGTTTCATAGTAGGAGAAGCCACTCTCGTTTTTGTTTCCTGATAATGACCTTCATATTTTGGCTGAGGGAGAAAGTGATGGTTTCTGGTTCAGAGTATATGCCAAAGCCCATAGAACTGTATATCAGCTTTCCCGTGTGTTATTAGTCAGCTGGTCCCACAACTGAATCTTCACAACCTCGCCCTCTTTCTATAAAGCCAGCTGCTCCTGGGTTATATATACTGGAAAAGATAAACGAATTCCATGGGTGTAAGATCATTGTCCAACTCCTCTGTCTCCAAAATGAGCTCCAGGGTGGGAAGTATTGTGTGTGTATACCATGACGGTGAAAAGGGCATTCTATAAGGGAGCAGCATCGCAAACAGAAAATCGTAGCTATATCTAGAAAAGCTGTCCATTCCAGGGATGAAAAAGTGTTGTGCCTCCTTCACAAAATACGTCCAGTGGGATCAGCCTGCCACCAGGTGGTTAGGTGGTCTCCCCAAGCCATGATGCTGTACCATTGGCCTCTGCTGTTGGCCACGTCTCTATTCCTGTTGACCATGGCAGTGATCTGCTCAGTCTTGCTGGGGAGTCTGTGTTGTTGAACCAGTGTAGACTCCACTTCTCCACAGGTACGAGCAGTTTGCACCTGAACACCATGAGCAAACACTGTTGTGGCTGAGGAAACAGAGAACTGACCTCAGTGGAATGGGCAGGGTGAGCCCCCTGATTACTTAATATCTCATTGAAGTTGGTGTCCTTCTTGAGCATTTAAATGGCATACCCTACCTACTTTAATACATCCCATATGCCTCTTGGCCATATTTTTTTCCACCAGTTCTCCAATTTTGTCTTCCTAAGTCATTGACTATTTGGCTAAACTATAATTCAAACAAGATTCCTACCTCTGGGCATCTCTGTATCTGGAAAAAGGGGAAAACAAGATAGATTGATTGATTGTTTAATGATAAGCATTTATTGCTTATATGTCTTTTATTTATTGTTTTTTTTATTGGAGTATAGTTGCTTTCCGATGTTGTATTAGTTTCTGCTGTACAGTGAAGTGAATCAGTTATATGTATACATATATCCCCTCCCTCTTGGACCTCCCTCCCCCCCACCCATCCCACCCATCTAGTTCATCACAGAGCACCGAGCTGAGCTCCCTGTGCTATACAGCAGGTTCCCACTAGCTATCTATTTTGCACATGGTAGTGTATATATGACAATCCTAATATCCCAATTCGTCCCACCCTCCCTTGCCCCCTGTGTCCACATATCTGTTCTCTACGTCTGCGTCTCTGTTCCTGCCCTGCAAATAGTTTCATCTGTACCATTTTTCTAGATTCAACACATATGCATTAATATATGATATTTGTTTTTCTCTTTTTGACTTATTTCACTCTGTATGACAGACTCTAGGTCTGTCCACCTCACTACAAATGACCCAATTTTGTTCCTTTTTATGGCTGAGTAATATTCCATTGTATATATGCACCACATCTTCTTTATCCATTCGTCTGTTGATGGGCATTTAGGTTGCTTCTATGACCTGGCTATTGCAAATAGTGCTGCAATGAGCATTGGGGTGCATGTGTCTTTTTGAATTATGGTTTTCTCTGGGTATATGCCCAGTAGTAGGATTGCTGGGTTGTATGGTAGTTCTATTTTTAGCTTTTTAAGGAACCTCCATACTGTTCTCCATAGTGGCTGTATCAATTTACATTTCCACTGACAGTGCAAGAGGATTCCCTTTTCTCCACACCCTCTCCAGCATTTATTGTTTGTAAATTTTGTGATGATGGCCATTCTGACTGGTGTGAAATGATACCTCATTGTAGTTTTGATTTGCATTTCTCTAAGAATTGGTGACGTTGAGCATCTTTTCTTGTGCCTCTTGGCCATCTGTACGTCTTCTTTGGAGAAATGTCTATTTGGGTCTTTCACCCATTTTTTTATTGGGTTTTTTGTTTTTTTGGTATTGATCTGCATGAGCTGTTTGTATATTTTGGAGATTAATCTTTTGTCAGTTGCTTCATTTGCAAATATTTTCTCCCATTAAGAGGGCTGTCTTTTCGTCTTGTTTATGGTTTCCTTTGCTGTGCAAAAGCTTTTAAGTTTAATTAGGTCCCATTTGTTTATTTTTGTTTTTATTTTCAAAATTTTGTGTAACAGGTACATTTCTACTCACCACACCCCTTCTTCTTGTTAGTGGAATGCTAGTCTTACAGCGTTCCGTTTCTTGCTGGTGGCTGCTACCAGGACAGTGTGAATAATCATCAGTAAAACAAGCCTGAATATTTCCCCACACACACAATCAACTGTTCACAGCGAAGTACTCATAAATCACTGGTGCCTGTTGAGAAAAAACAGCAATGTAACAGAAATCAATGCCATGAGACTCTGAGCCACCTGTTAATTCAACTTATTTAGGACTTTAAGAACTGCTCAAGCATAACGTGTGTATGTATATATATTTATATATAATATCTCAGCTATCGGGGTATCTCTCAGCACAGTCGGGTTGACACATACAAGTAACCATCACACATGGAATGGAGAAATGGGCAGTGAACCAGAGCACGGATTGGCAGCTTGCTCCATGATTAATACCACCTGACTAATGATTGTTAGCCTGAGAATTGGGTGTTTTATTTTTCGTGTCTTTTTTAAAATTTTGTGTTTATGAGGTTTCTTTAATCTCATCCTTGATAATTTTTTAAGTCCATTTAAAACCTTGAAAGATGGGCCTGTGTTCACCGTTGAAATTGCCCATGCTACTTTTTATTTTTAGCATCTGTTTCTCATTCATTTTTTTAAATTAATTTATTTATTTTTGGTTGTGCTGGGTCCTTGCTTCTGCACGAGGGCATTCTCTAGTTGTGGCGAGCGGGGGCCACTCTTCATCGCGGTGTGTGGGCCTCTCACTGTCGCGGCCTCCCTTGTGGTAGAGCACAGGCTCCAGACACACAGGCTCAGTAGTTGTAGCTCACAGGCCCAGCTGCTCCACGGCATGTGGGATCCTCCCGGACCAGGGCTTGAACCTGTGTCCCCTGCATTGGCAGGAGGACCCAACCACTGTACCACCAGGGAAGCCCTCTCATTCATTTTTGATGTGAATTTTAGTCACAGCATTTCACAGTTTTTTAATGGCATTATTTTAACAATATGGGACATATTGTCATACATTAGTGTTCCTTTCCTCCGTTTTGAAAATGCAGAGGAATAAATAGAAACTAGGCATTTACAAATTTTTCATTCTATATATCCACCCATCCATTCAACAAACAGCTATCATGTCATGCCCTGCAGATACTAAGATAAATAAAACATAATTGGGCTTCCCTGGTGGCGCGTTGGTTGAGAGTCCACCTGCCGATGCAGGGGACACGGGTTCGTGCCCCGGTCCGGGAAGATCCCACATGCCGCGGAGCGGCTGGGCCCGTGAGCCATGGCCGATGAGCCTGCGCATCCGCAGCCTGTGCTCCGCAACGGGAGAGGCCACAACAGTGAGAGGCCCACGTAATGCAAAAAAAATAATAAAAATAAAAATAAAAAAAAATAAAACATAATTACTGCACTCAGGCAGCCAAAATATCTACTACAGAGGGAAAAACAATGCTGACGACATCAGTAATATGAGTTCCTGACCCATATGTAGAAATACACAGGTGCTTGATTCTGCACAAATAGCAGCTGATTTTATTCCTTCGTGCCCACAAATTTTTGTGCTATGGAGTAAAAATAGATACCGATCTCTAGGGTCACTTCTAAATATTAACCTCCAAATTAACTGTGCCTCTTTGAATCCTGTGCCCCAGCCAAGCCCTTTTAATATCTCATTTACAAGATGTAAATACACCCAGATTCATGACAACATTGAGGTGTCTTATACCAGCCATCCTGGTGTTTGGCTGAACCCGTATGTTTTGATGCAATTCAACAACATTCAAAGGAGACTTGTGAGCCCCTATTATATTCCAACCACTGTAAGATTCCAAAGATAGTAAAATGCTATCTATTCCGGACACTTCCATTTGTTTACGTGCAGCAGTGATAACACTGCAGGATGGGAACCGTGGAGCAGAAAGAGCAGCATGAGAGATCCCGGGGTCAGGACACCTGAAACTCAGCCCCAACTATGCTTTTCAAGCACGTGAAGAAATATGGCAGATGCCTTTTGAGGGGCCTGGCATATAGCAAGTGCTCGATTAATGGTAGCTCACATTATATCATATTATATCATGACCGCAGTTAGAATTCTTACAGCAAATTCATGCATGACACAAAAGCACAGCACAGTGATGTACAGTATATTTGCAGTAAAATATAACTAGATGACATGAGCATTAGGCCCTTTGTTGCAGTCTGCAGGTCCTTTGTTCGGTCTCTGGCGCTCACGCTGGAGACTTCCTGTTGGTCCAGACCCAAGCTCACTGGCCACCTCCTCTGTCCCTCGCTCCTTCTAAGGAGCCCGCCCGCTGAACTTTTTTAGTTTTTGGTTGTTGATTTTTTTAGTTCTAAACTTTTCCTTTCGTTCTTTTTTCATATCTGAGATGTTTTATTTTTTCATTTGTTTCCAGTTTGTGTGTGTCACCCACTGAAGCATTTTGAGGGCAGCTGCCTTAAAGTATCATATAATTCTAACACCTCACTCTTGACACATCTGACTCTTTTTTTTTTTTTTTTTTTTTTTGCGGTACGCGGGCCTCTCACTGTTGTGGCCTCTCCCGTTGTGGAGCACAGGCTCCGGACGCACAGGCTCAGTGGCCATGGCTCATGGGCCCAGCCGCTCCGCGGCATGTGTGATCTTCCCAGACCGGGGCGTGAACCCGTGTCCCCTGCATCGGCAGGCGGACTCTCAACCACTGCACCACCAGGGAAGCCCCCTGACTCTTGATAGATTGTCCTATTCATTTAGTTTGAGACTTTCTCTTTCTTGTATGACATGTGACTTTCACTTGAAATCTGGACATTTTTGTGTTGTTTTATGCGAGTTTGGATCCTATTGAAACCTTCTGCTTCAGCTGGCTTTCTCCAGTGCCATCTAGCTGGGGACTAGGAGGGCACTGCCTCATGACGGACCAGTGGGGATAGAAGTCTGGCTTCCCCCCCAGCCTGCCATTACACCAATGGTGTGTGCGTGGGGTCCTCCTTCCTGCAGGTAGCAGGGGCACTCTGGCTGGCAGGTGTGCCTCAGAACTGCACCCGTGTGTCCTACGGGGACCCACAAGGGTTTGGGGTGCCTCAAGAGAGTGGAAATTCGGAGGGTGACGTGGCTTTTTCTGCTCTGGATGGTATCAGGGCACCATTTTTCCTGTGGTGTTTGGCTGGAGTATAGAAGTTACGATCTAAAAGCTTCTTGTCCAGCTGGGCTTTCCCATTTCTAAGGCCAGAGAGAACAGCTTTATGTTGGGGTTTCTTTTCTTCATTCCCATCGGTATTTCTCCGACTCCAATTCAGGATTAAATAAGGCAAAAGAAGGCCCAGGAAACTTACCACCATGTCATTCCTTCGGTCCTAAGGCCCCAGACCAGTGTGACTTGTCTTCTTTCTACCCTGCAGAGTCTTCTGATATTTGCTTCTTATTTCAAATCCATGGTTGTACTTAGAGGGAGAAATAGGAAAAGGTGTTTCTACTAAACCCTCCTCCAAGTAGAAGTCAAGAGAGAGAAATTTAAAGCATGAAAAATGAAAATCAACTTAATGTAGTAGCTTTGGTGTTTGCATCGCTATCCGACAATTTTAAATTGCGGATCAAATTCACATAACGCACCCAGAATTAATTAGCAAGTGCCTGGGGAATGCAAACTAATGTAAATATTAGCTTTGATAAAAAGTAATTAGTAAGGCAGAGTTATCAGCACAACAAAATGGATTTATTTCAAATTCAAATAGTGATGCTTTAAGGATGATCAACTCTTTGGGATGAGATGAATAATCAAAACCTGAAAATTCCCTCTAACGTTCACAATTGTCGTTATTTTTCAAGCCTCACCCTATTAGATATGGTTAAAGGGGAAAATTAAAATAAAGCTAGTGTCCTAAAAAGGTAACAAATTCTAATATATAAAAATGTTTGATCTAGAGAGGGAGCCAGACTCTGAGGCTAGAGTGGGCCTGGGGTGGTGGCTGTGCAGAAGGGGCCTGGAGGAGGGAAGTGTTTTGAGGCCAGGGTGGGAACAGCTTCCCTCCCAGTCCTTCGCTGCAAACAAGTGGTGGAGTCTGCATAGCGGATTGCGTTGATATACTATGTACCAGGAGAATTTCGGGACTCAGTAAGAAATCAAAGTCTCCTGGGCTTCCCTGGTGGCGCAGTGGTTGAGAGTCCGCCTGCCAATGCAGGGGACACGGGTTCGTGCCCCGGTCCGGAAAGATCCCATATGCCGCGGAGCGACTGGGCCCGTGAGCCATGGCCACTGAGCCTGTGCGTCCGGAGCCTGTGCTCCACAACAGGAGAGGCCACAACAGTGAGAGGCCCGCGTACCGCAAAAAAAAAAAAAAAAAAAGAAATCAAAGTCTCCCCTGTTAGCTGGCCTTCCAAGGAGGTGAGAAGGAAATGGAGCCAAACACAACCAACCGTTTTCTATTCCAGTAAAAAGAAAGTACAGGAAAGGGAATGGACACAATATTCACTGGAAAAGCAAAGAATCTGCCCAAATTATGAGTCATCCATATTCAAAAAATCCTTTTAGTGTGAGGTAAAGTTTTATATGCCTTTATTTCATTATGATCTGGATTTTTTGGCAAATTATATAGTTCCAGTGTGGAAGCCATATTTTATAATTTGGGGTTATGTATAAATGTTGTAATTGTAGTTTCTTCCCGTGCTTTCACAAGACTCTCCTGAATACCAAATCTCGTGGTCCTGGATTTGTCTGATGCCCTTTTGACAGTCCAGAGTGCTTAAGCCAGGACTGCACGTGATTGCCTTTACTTAACAGTTGTGTTCCAATGAAATAAAGCTCGTGACTTGGCCATCTTCAAAACCGCAAATGAAATTAACATTTTTAATAGCTGCAGTTTACCTTTCAAATTCTGCCAAGAACATGAAAAGGAAAATTAGTGAAATTTTATTTTGATAGGTAACATAGAAGGCATTTGGTAAAATCCTGTAACTAATTCATAGATTGCCAATGAAATGTCCCAGACAAACATATTTGTTCTCAAAATATGACAAAAGTTGCCCACTTCCAGCTGGATAGGCAGACTACCAGTCTGTACCCAAAGCTTGCTGCTTCTTTCCATTCAAGACCATCAATCATTCTTTGCCTCTATGGAGCAGTTTAGAGCGTGTCTTAGAACTATTCAATTTTATAACCAGAAAGGAATTAAATAATTTTGTTCAAACCTGTTTTTTAAAGAGGATAAAGTCTGATGACAGAGCCTGAGAACTTGCCCTTTCTGGGACAGCAGGTGGAAGAACCATAACTGTGACATGGACTCTCCGAGTCCCAGAAGCTGTGACCTGTAATGAAGATGCAGCCCTGTCCTCATCCCCACCTGCCAGGGCCACAGCCACTAGGAGGTCCTGCATTTAAACCTGCCTTTTTCACTAGCTGACCGTGTAGCCTTGGTCCAGTCATGTAACTTTCCGAGGACTCACATTCTTTCTCTGTTCCGAGAGAGAAATGGATGACGTAACTTCTAATGTTCCCTCCATTGTGAAAATTTTATAATTCGATAAGCAATTCTACACTCAAATATTGTACTGTCTAAACTAAATAGCTAAATGCAAATAAATACAATAAATCCTCACGTACGGTGAATACTCAGTCTTGTCTGTTACATATTTCAGCTTGTGTCCTGCTCAAAGTGTGGGGACCAAGTGTGTCCTGCCTGGTGTTAAAATAAACAGAAGAAGGTAACTTTCCTGGTGTATATATTGTGGATATTGAAGATTCCCATTTTAGCAAGTTCAGAAGATTTTACCCTTGCTTTTCTACCCATCACTGCAGAGGTAAAACTTTACAAGCCACACTGTAAAAGCAGAAACATCTGCATTACACTCTGGAGAATGGCCATACAGGAAGCAGCGTTTGCCTGCCCATCTCCGGTCAGGAAACTAAGATCCCACATGCTGCCTGATGCGGCCAAAAAGAAAATAAAACACTGCCGTTTAAAAAAAAAAAAGAACAATCTACCTTGTCTTCTCCATCTTACTGAGCTGTGAGGTTGTACACCACTGGGCCTTGGAATTTAGGGAATTAAAGCTCTGAATGGCTGCATGTACTATCCCAACAGAGTAGGAGTAGGAGTGGGTGCTGGGGGGACGGGTTGCTGTGTCCACCTCCATCGTTTCTCCTCTGGTTCTGGGTACAGAGAGGACGACTCTCCCTGCAGGACCTGGAGTTGGGCGTGACCACGTGGTGAGTCTGGGCTGATCGTGTGTGCACAGAAGTCACTACCAAGCTATAATTGCTGCTGTTGGATCCTCTCGCCCTTCTGGGGGGACCCGAATGACAATGTGTGTCTGATGGTGCAGGTAAAAACTGCTGGATCCCAGATCAGAGGGGCTGCTGGCCACGACCTGAAAGTCAGGTCTCGGTAGACCACCTGGCACCGCGTTGAGTTCAGACATCTGAGGACTAAACCGTGGAGGTGTGACGTCGGTGAGGTTTGGGGCCCACTTCTTCTCCAAGGTACCCTTGCTGTCCTCACTGGTTCACTCTTCACCCACACTTGTCTCCTGTTCCAGTCCTGAGACAGCCACTCAAGAGCCTCCTCTCTCTGGATCCCCGAAAACGTGCCCAGAAAGTCCTGCATGTGCCAAGGGTCCGAGCTCCATGTACAGCTCCGTGCTCTGCATCACAGAGCAATTCCCACCAAACCGCCATCCTGACTCTGGGAGAAGTTGTTCTTTCTTTAGTTTTGGGCACTGCTTTCCAAATCTGTGTGAATTCTGTAAAAACACTTAAGACATTTCCTCCAACTTCAACTCAATCATCTGATCCTAAAGAGGGAAAATCAACATCAACCAGTTAGAATACAAAATAAAATGAATATGAAGCTAACTGCAGGGTGTTTGAAACTCAGGTTTGCACTTACAGACCCAGACTGTGCAGGACCAATGCCTTCATACCTTTGTCTAAATGATATGTGACCGTGGAATCAAAGAGGCAAGCAAGACAAGGTTTCATACTTCAGTCTCAAGACACATCAGCAGAATTCCCTGACAGGCAGAAGCTTTCTGAATACCGAGGAGCCTTTTATCATCGTGCCAGACGCTTCTCTGGCTTCCACGTTTCTGGGCTGCTCTGGATAATTTAGAATGCCATTTATAGAATTGCATAGAAGTTTTGCTAGGGAATATCAGCTGAAAATAAACAAAAGAAAAACTTTGCTGGTATGTGAAGTGCACTTAAAGTATAAAAATCTCAAATATAAAATACAAAATGGTAATGTTCAAACTGATTTGGAAATGTACATTTTACTAAAGGATTTCTTCAGGCATGCTGGGCATAGGCCTGAGGTTTTTTTATTCCCAGTTTGAGAATCTTTGCTTTAAACTTTCCTATACATCAGAATCAACACAAAACTTTCCCTCAAGTTAAGTGTGAATTAGCAAGAAGAGATCTTTTGGGCAACATGGAAGTTTTTCCAGCTGAGAGAGGCAGATGTGAAAGGCGAAAAAGTTTTCCTTTGATTTCTTTCATTTTTCTTTTGCCTTTCCACCATCATTTGTTCACATTGGGGTTCCTCTTTACGTATGTTATGTAATGAAAAATTAGGATCGGTAGAAAGAACCCTTTGTTTGAGCTGTAAATGCTGGAATGTTATGGACTGAAGTTTATTTCACAGACTGTATTTTGGAAGTTCTAGGTTGTGCGAATTAAATTAGAATGCATGTCAATATCTCCCTTATCATAACTGTTGTTCATAATTTATTATCCTGTTCATATTGGTTTGCATCTTTTGTTTCCTGTTTGTATTCTGCTCCATTTATTTCATACTTTCAGTGATCAATTTTACAGAATATACTCTTTGACAGCAGATCTTCAAGCTGATCTAAATTGTATTATATAATATGCATGAAACGCTATTTAATTGGGATTGTTTTAAACGGGTGTCTCTACGCCAATATGCACATATTAAAAAGTAAAAAAAAGTATGAAAATATGATTGTGGACTATCCTATAAAATGGGGCTGTGAGTGACATAAATGTACCTCTTTATTTTTTATATCACCCAATTTTCCTAAAATGTTCAATGCAAATAAGAATGTTTATACTCGGAATTATTTTTCCGTATGTGTGTAATGTGTATAGACACAGCCTGTAATCCTCTATTCCCAAACAATAATTTCTTGAAGGCTGACCAGTGTTCAGCTCAGGGTCCCTCAGTTCTTTGGAATGGATGTGATGGCCCCACAATGGCCAGTAACCCTCGCAGCCACCGGCCTGACCGCCCGTGTAACAGGTGGTCTCCTCCACGCGGTGGCCGCACGGCTAGACCCCTCCTCTGTCCTCACCTACATCAGAGCGGATAGGAAACGTGCTGCATCTTTATCTCTGCTCCTCTGGTGCTTTTTTCTCACCACAATTAAAATTTTCTCTAAATTACTGGTTTTAACCAGTTAGCTTATGATAGGCCTTAGGTATGTGATTTATTTTATATTCTTGTGCTTGGAGGTTGTTGATCTTCTTGAGTTTGTATATTTTACAGAATTTATCAAATCTGAAAAAAAAATGGCCATTATTTCTTCAGATACTTTCCCATTCTTTCCTCTCCTCTCCTCCTCCAGGGACACCAGTAACATATCTGTTCAGTCATTGGTATTTATTCCACAGTTCTCTGATGAACTAATTATTTTGTTTTATTCTCTTTCTGTATATTTTTTCAGATAATTTTACTGCTGTGTCTTGAATTTTTCACAGTGCCTAATATGGCAGTAATCTCATCCAGAGTTTGTTTTGGTTTGGTTTTTTACAGCCTTATTGAGACAGATTTCATGTACACAAAACATTTGCCCATTAAAAGAGTACAGGTCAGTGTTACCCTCAAAACAAGCTAATTTTAGAATATTTTCATATCCTCAAGAGCAAACATAATACCCATTAGCAGTAATTCCCATTTCCTTTCCTCTGCCCCCCCTCTCCCAACCCCAGGCCAACACTAAGACACAGGGTGTCCATGTGGATGTGTCTATGCTGGCTATTGCACATAAGCACCATAATAGAACACCTGGTATTTGGGGACCAGCTTCTTTCACGTGGCATGATGTCTGCAAAGTTTATCCATGTTGTAGCAGGGAGCCCTGCTTCATTCGTTTTTACTGCTGAGTCGTATTTCATTGTATGGATGGGCACATTCTGTTTATTCATTCATCATGTGATGGTGGATGAACATTTACGTTGCTTTCACCTTTTGGCTATTAGGAATAATGGTGCTGGGAATATCTGTTTCCAAGTTTTTGTGTGGATGCATCTTTTCATTCCCTTGGGTGTGTACCTAGGAGTGGGATTGCTGGGCCTATGGCAGCTCTATGTTTATCATTTGGAGAAAATATCGTACTGGTTCCCAATCAGATGCAATACATGTATTTATACATTCTCCACGTTCTCTCCCAACATTTATTATTGTCTGTCTTTTTTATTTTAGTCATCCTTGTGCATGTAAAGCGGTCACGAAGGTTTACTCCTGTGTCTTCATCTATGAATTTTGCAGTTGTAGCTCTTACACTTAGGTCTGTCAGCCAACTAACATGTACCATAGTGCATCTAGAAGGAAACATAAGAGAGTATCTGTGGGACCGTGGGGTAGGCAGATCTTGGGGAAATGTAAACTAAAACTGCTGTTCACTCACCAATATGGTAAAACAAAGCAACAACAGACACCACCCACATGGACCCACATGGACCCACGTGGCAGCCTCAGCATCGAGTTTGAGAAGCAAAGTGCAGGGCACGTGGTGGTTTCTCATTGACTTAAACACGCCCGTGCCTTTGGACAGAGCATCATCACTCCCAGGTGTTTAACCAAGAGAAACGGGGCAAAAAATATGTCCACAGAGTACTTAACACAAGAATCTTTGCAGCAGCCTTGTTGATAAAAACCCCAAAGGTGAAACGACCCAAGCTCCATTAACAACAGATTGATTGATAAGCACAGTGTGACACGTTCATTTAACAGAATGTTACTTTGTGGTAGAAATGAGCAATCTCATGACACACCCATCCATATGAGTTACAAAGTAATACTGTGAGTTCCATTGACATGAAGTCCAGCACAGCCGAAGCTTATTTACGGTGAGAGACGTGGAGACTTGGTGGCCCGATGTGAGGAGGGGTTTCATCTTGAAGGGGCACGAGGGGACTTTCCGGAGGGATGCAAATACGCCAGAGTCCTGTTTGGCCGGGGCGGGGGGGGGGGGGCCTTTTCATAGGCAATGTCATTGTCAAAAAACATATCAATATGAACACTTAATATCCTTTTATTTGATTGTATTTTAATTATATCTCAACTGAAAAAATATATATATTTCAATGTGGAGCCAGGACATGGGTAGAGATGGAGGGTGTAAAAGAAGCAAGATTGATAATTTTCAAGTGGGGGATGCATAGTTGGATGTCCATCATATCATCCTCTTTCCTTTTGTTTGGGTTTAAAGTATTTCATAGTTAAAATTTATTCTTAAAGTACTAGACACAGATTGAAGAAAGGGAAAGTGGTGACACACTGAGACACTATGAGAAAATTGGGGAATGTTTAACGAGTGGAGTCACATTAGAATTGACATAGATATACTGCAAAGTCAACTTTCAGTTTCACTTGTACTCTGGAAAATTAAGAATGGAGAGGTAAAAAGGTAAAAACAAAGATCAGTTCTCTTATCTGGTTACAATCAACAAAGTTCATCAGATGAACCCTAAATCCAGCCCATGAAGAAACCCATCTGCAGGGGATTTTTACACTAAAAAAGCCAGAAATATTAATATCTACTAATAACATGAAGCATGAGGATAATATGAAATTAAAGTTTAATAAATAGTATCTTGCTTTATTTGCCAAGTGAGTTGTTTATTAATATAATTTTTTGAAATTTGACTTTAACACCATTACAGAAACAGCGGTATTGCTTTTCTCTCATGCAGACTAAACATAAGGCTTTAACCAAAACTTTATATATTGCTGCAAATACTGTGGCCTATCCAGAGTCTGCTATAATTGCAGACTTAGTGTGTGGGTCAGAGAAGTGTTTTATTTTCTGTTTTGCAAAGTCAGTCACCTTTAAGGTTGAATCTGCAAATCAAATCTGTACTTATAGCAGTGGAAGAAAACAATACTAAAACTAATAAGAGTTTGGGGAATATTGTGCCAGAAAATGTCACGACACGTTCATGAAATCGATCAGAAATATGATATAAAGAGATAATCTTTAAACATCCTCATTATAAATGAACAATGATTGATTTTTGAAGAATGAAAATCATTTGCATTTGCTTAATCCATTGTTTTCTTTACAATCAAGTGTTCTTTCTTCTGCCATGAAGAACAGAGACTTTAGAAAATTATATTTACATAAAATAATTAAAATTATTTTATATTTATTTATAATACATCCTCTGATCACTTCTTTCAAAATTCCCCTCAGAAAGTCTGATTTTTGAGTATTTCCTCAGAAATTTCTTAGGAAAATAAAACAATGAATTGAAGAAAAGTGCACATAGGTCACGAAATTCACATTTCCTGAAGTTGAAATCAGAGACTATAGATTTCGATGTTTGCCTCATAAATCTGTGTTTTTTGAGAAATCTAGTGCGACATCCAAGATAAACATGGGGACAGGTTTGGCAACTGCTGCTGAATGGGCATCAGTTGGATAGAAAGGACATTCATCTCTGCTCAGGATGCATTTGGCTGGCTGAGCTGGAGCTCTGGGCAGTGACTAAGCACTCCTTTCCTGCAGTTACTCCCATTCTCTCTCCTGAAGAATATTTATGCCCACTGGTACCTCTGGTACCAGTGTAGTAAGAGGAGAGAGCGGTTGCTGCTGAGGAGGAGAGCCTAGCAGAGGCAGGCGTGGGTTAGGGGGTGTGGCTCCGGGAGGGGGACTTCGCCGCTTAGCCGGGAGCGGGGGAGGGGGGAGCGGGGGAGGGGGGGAGCGGGGGAAGGGGGTAGAGGACCAGACATCACAGCACACCCGGGGTCTGCGGCTCTGGGATCTTTGCTGTTGATCCTGGGAGATTTGCTATGGGCCCCAGCATAAACGGGGGGGCTCCCCTCCCCTCATGCTCCAGCATCCCAAGGGAGGGAACATTTGGGGTACCAGCAACTGGAGACCCCATTTTATGCCTCCTTGGCTCTCTGAAGCCTTGATGTGCTGGTTTGGGGGTTAATGTGAAACAAGCTTTCATAGGAAAATGGAGGGAGTCTATGTATCGGTCTGATTTCCAGTAATTAGGCTTTGGGAAGATGCTCCTATAATCATTTGGGTAGAAATAACAGAAGTCTTTCCTGAACTTGTAGTAAGTGTGAGGAAAGAATTGGACCACATACGTGTGATTCTCAGCATTGCTTTCTTTGCTAATACAACAGAGTCTCTCTGTTAACGCTTCTCTAACTGACCTTGGCTCACTTGGTCCATGACTCTGCGTGGGAAACTGTGTCCACTGAAGCGGGAAGGAGGCAGGAGCCCACCCACCGAGGGCCCAGGTGTCCTTGTAAAAGTCACACGGGTGATTCCAAGGCAGCTGGAGGAGAGTGCTTCAACTCCATTCAAAATCTCCACTTTACAGGCATCACTTACATACGGAATTTTTTTTTAAAATCTGAAACTCATAGAAACAGAGTACAAAAGTGATTGCCTAGGGTTGCAGTGGGGGCGGGGGTGGGGGGAGGAAGGCGGGCGTGGATGGAGACCTTGGCCCAAGGGAACAGACTTTCAGCTGTAGGATGAATAAGGTCTGAGGAGCTAACGTGTACCACGGTGACTAGTTGTTAGCACTATACTGTATAATTGAAATTTGCTAAGAGAGTACAGCTTAAATGGTCTCACCAAAAGGAAAAAAAAAAAGATAAATATGTGAGGTGTTGGAGGTATTAATCAACTAGATGGGGGATTCCGTCCACAATGTATATAGATGTCAGATCACCACGATGCACACTCCAAGTATCTCACCATTTTATATTATTACACCTCAATAAAGTTGAAATAAAACAAAATCACTGCTTTACAGATTAACTTACAGTTAATATAAAATGTTCCCAGGCATCTGTGTTTTAAGCACTATCTGTACACGTGGACAATAGGTCCTAAACCAATGAATGTATTTCATACACCTGAATCCAGTCAGGATCATATAATCAGAAGTACTCTCATTGTCACCTGTACATAAATCCAGTCCATCACCCTGGAGCACCTGGTTCTCTGTTGTTGATTTTCATCATCTGTAAAATGAGGAGCATAATTATCTCACTAAGTTCTTGTTTTTTATGAATCTCACCTTTGGTAAGAGATACAACCATTCCCTGTGCATGTTATAATTATTACTTAAAGAAAATTCAAATTTCTTTCCTTTACACTAATCATATCTTCTATGAATTCATCTATTTAGTTTACTAGATGAGTTTAACACTCCCCTGTTCTGAGTTGTGCACTATTTTGAAACTAAATTTTAAAACTTATTTTTGCTTACTTAATAAATTGCTCCTATCATTAGTTTGTCCAGATTCTAAGGATGAAAAGACCATCTGAAGAAATAGAATCACCATCACACTCTCTTATTGTGTCTTCCTTTGTCTTCTTCAGATGGTGAACTGAGCCCCAGAGGTGGAGCGAACTCCCAAATCCATGCCGGGCATGTAACTGGGTGGGAGACTTAAGCCCCAAACACATCGATTTGTGGATAGAAATGATACTGAGAGAACAGCAGACACCCGACTGTGACAAGAATTCCCGTTTCATTTTGTCAAGCCGGTGAGTAGATTGCGCTTTGCACTTAGAACTCAGAATGCTTAAGTCTCACTCCAATACCTGAAATTCAAGGAAAAGTCAGGAAGATGCTTTGTTGTATATGAAGTTGTAATCAGTTTCCTCTGCTTTTTGGAGATGTTTTTCTTAGCCTAGTCTTTTAGAGAAAAACATTTTGTGAAATAGTTACTTAACCTTGTCACACATAGCCTGGTATTTATTTCTAGCAAAGCTTGAAACACGAGCGAGTTTTAAAGTTTTTCAATCAGTGATATTACAGTCAACACTGACAGCAATTATGAAGTGATTTGCAGTCGCTCTCCCCAGCCTAATAACTTTCTGAGTTGGGGGTGGGGTAATGTGTGTCCATAGTGTTCTAGAACCTAAGAAACACAGAAAAGAGATTTACAAAAACAGGAAATTCTAAAATAGATGAAGAAAGTAACTTTGGTCACAGGATTATACATAGAGAAAATGTATCAAGAATGCATTTTTCCTCAACTGTTTTGCCTTATTAATCATGGAACTCAACCTTTGCTTTTGAGGTCAAATATTTAATCCACTTATCTATTTGTTTTAGAAAAACACTAAATCACTTTATGTATTTATTGCGCACAAGATGAGTGTTCTGAGAATCATCATAAGGTGGCATGGAAACAGGCAAAGAAAAATGCTAATGTTGCCTTAATCAGGGAGATGTGGCCGTCAAACTAAGACTTCGTAAATGATGAATTCCGTTAGCTACACAGGGAAAAAAGGTTATTTTCAGGAGAAGGGGGAGCGTACTGCACCTAATTGTCAAT
Organism: Mesoplodon bidens; assembly: GCF_964165515.1. Lineage (NCBI taxonomy): Eukaryota > Metazoa > Chordata > Mammalia > Artiodactyla > Ziphiidae > Mesoplodon > Mesoplodon bidens. The sequence continues at coordinate 31,494,835 of NC_138181.1, read as the reverse complement.
GTGTAAAAAGTGCAGTGTGTTTGAAGTATGACAGTGAATTTGATAAAATGTGACTGTTGCCAATTGAGTTTGAAGGTGTGAATTTGTAAATGCAAGTCACGGTCACGGCATGTGCCTGAGGGCTCCATGTGTGAGGAAAAGGAGTTTGGTCTTCTTCCTGCAGGCTCTGCGGGGCCAGGGGTTGGTGGCTTATGCGCGTAGCACTGACACGTGAACTTGACTCGACCTGGAGACTGTGGAGTCCCCATGACCCCCAGGGGCTGCCTGGGGAATGTGGGTTTCATGAGTAAGCTTTAGACACACTGAGAAAGAGTAAGTGATTCCCACTGCCAGCCACACGACCGGCTTCCCGTGATGGAGGGCCATCCCACTACAGAGGGTGAGGCCAGCACAGCGACGGGAGCACATCAGCAGGAAAGGACAAACAGGGCCAAACTGTAGTGAGGGGTTGACTCCATTCCCCCCGGAATATCTCAACAAGGGATTATTCCCAGCCTATGGCTCAATTATCGTTTTACTTCTCCTTACAACCATCCTTTTAGACGTATCTTCAATACCTGTCTGGTACTTGATTTGTAATCATTAGCTGAAAAAAAAAAATCAATGACAATTGTAAAGCATTAGTGATGATGGTACGGAGTCTCGCTGCTGTGCACACTTCCCTCTGAAAATCAGTGCTCGGGTACCATTCCTTTCAGTGAGTGCTTAGAATCCATCCTTTCCAAGCCTTTATTGTTTATCTGTGAATCCCAAATGTGGGGAGAATAAGGGATGCCTTCCTCCAGAAGGTGCTCAAACAATCAAATGTATTGGGTATTTATTAAGAAGTAATTTGGGCCTCCCTGGTGGCGCAGTGGTTGAGAGTCCGCCTGCCGATGCAGGGGATACGGGTTCGTGCCCCGGTCTGGGAGGATCCCATATGCCGCGGAGCGGCTGGGCCCGTGAGCCGTGGCCGCTGGGCCTGCGCGTCCGGAGCCTGTGCTCCGCAACGGGAGAGGCCACAACAGTGAGAGGCCCGCATACCACAAAAAGAAAAAAAAAAAAAAAAAAAAAAAAGAAGTAATTTAATGAGACTTGGATGTCACAGTGCAAATTCCCAAAACTCGTTTGCCCCAGCAGAACCCCTCAATCTAAACCTCAACTGTTTTTATTTGCTTTAATGAAAATTTTAAGTGAATAATTTACAAATTAACATCATTTGCCTATGCAGATCTTTTACAGGATAACAGAATATCAAATTCCATGTCGGTCTATAGATTATAAAAATGAAAAACGCTATTTGCTACAAAATCTTCTGCCTTTATTCGTGAATGGGTTTAAAACATCCTTTGGGAAGCAGAGTACATAAAAACATAGCTTCCATTTAGTGAGTTACCGCCATGTGCCACATAATAGTAAAAGTTAACACTTGAAGTTTGCTAAGTCCTTTATATTTTGTTATCTGATTCAAAAATAATACCAAAACCATGAGGAAAGTATTATTTTTATTCCCATTTTACAGAGGAATAAACTGGTTGTTAGATAAACAAACTTTACCTGGCACTAGTGCGTGGATACAGACTTTCTGATTCCAAATCTTAACGGCTCTTGACCTCCCCCACTTACTTCCCTTGTCTCTTCTAGACTTTATCTTTAATTATGCCAGGTAACCCCAAAGCCGCCTATTTGGACCATGATAGTTGAGTCTCATCTAAAATTAGCTGTGCTTTGACATTTCAAAAATTTAAAGTGATGAGCAGTTAAAAATACCACAATGAGGGACTTCCTTGGTGGTCCAGTGGTTAAGACTTTGCCTTCCAATGCTGGGGTGCGGGTTCGATCCCAGGTCAGGGAGCTAAGATCTCACATGCCTCTCGGCCAAAAAACCAAAACATAAGCAATATTGTAACACATTCAATAAATACTTTAAAAACGGTCCACATCAAAAAAAAAATCTTAAAAAAATACAATGGAACATTTTATTGTACCTCATATGCGGGTGTGATTGAGGATAATATAGAGATATTTAAAAAGCCATTTTTTTAATGAGATAGCAAAATGGAAATGATTGGTTTGTTGGCTTTTAGTTTCAGTTAAGGAGATAAATTGAATCTTACACAGTCACAAATGTGATTTGTTGTAAAGACAACGTGAATTACTTAGGTAGGCATGCTTTCTGTTTTCCCCCTGGTAATTAGGAAGCTTAGGAAGTGCTAAACCAAATCCACAGACCATTATTAGTAAATGGGAAAGCTGATAGAATGAATTGTGATGCTAACTTGCTTTGGCTTTTCCGATGTTTTCTTCATTTATTTTCTGCTTTGCTCAGATTACCTCTCCTTAGTTTTAGTTGTGCTGCACGTTTTTGGAATGAAATTAGATGTAATTAATTTAATAATTGATTCAATAGTTGGGCAATGATAGAATTTAGTTAGTGCTCAACAAATATATATTTGTTTATGTATGCACTAATTTAATTCACATGTATTTTTTACTTACCATATACCAGGTAAAAGCTTATTTTAAAAACTTTTAAAAAAATTAACTCAGGGTTTAAGTTGATATGCAAATGATTCCTGAAGAAATTGAGTTGCCACTCATTAAAATTGTCAAAAATTGGGGAGAATCATTATATATCATTATTTTGCACATCTATGAATATAGTCTACAAAAGAAACAAGTGATGTATTCCATTGTCTACACTCTATCTTGCATGAATTTACTTAAAGCTTAACCACTCAAAGTCACATGTGAAATTTTTGGTTAGTAACCTGGGGAAAAAAGATACATAAAATTAGTTCACACAAAATGGCAAAATGACGCTAATGGTAAGTAGAGTTGCATGCTAAATGATTCTCACACTGCTGGCGAAATCAAATAATGGAGCAATCTAGAGTTATGGACAAAGCACCACTGCAGTGCCTTCTTCCTGAGACAAGGTAGGTGGTGAGTCAGCACGGGTTCTTAGGATGCCATCAGATAAAAACCTCAGCTTCCACCAGGAGTGGCGCTTCTGTCCTGATCCTGACCTGGCTCCATCCGCTTCCTCCACAACACTGGCCTGACCTTGACCCCATAAATCCGTGCTGCCTCTTCTGACACATTATGTGATTGTAATTACATAATGTGCGCGCGCACCTCACCTCATTTCCCCAGAGCACTATGTTGGTGAATTGCTTCCATGATTCATATGTGGATTTATACACACATTCCCTTGTTACAGTACACTTGGGTGGCTTATATGTGGGGATGTTATAAACAGAGAAGTGCTGGACATCCCAGCACCTGTCATTTGGTAAACACCTCTTAGAATTCTGTTCCAAGAGTGGAACCCCTGTGCCATAGGGTTTTGCCAGACAGTCACCCAAAGCGGATACATAGATGTACACTCCACGAGCAGTCTGTGAGACTTCTAGTGGCTCAAATCCTTGCTAACTCTTGGAAGTTGGCATCTTTTAAAATTTTAGTTGTTCTATTGGGTGTCTAAAAATTTATGGCTTTAATTTTTATGTTCCTGGTGATAAATGAATTTCAGTGTATTTTCATCTTTAGTCATTTTAGTATCACTTTTCCATTTGTTGTAAGGGGTCTGTTTGAGTGTTCATTTTTCTATTAAGTTAATTTTTATTTTTTATTAACTTATAAATATATACATTATATATATATACACACATATATAAATATAGAGAGATTGATTCCAAAGTTCCAAATATAATATATATCTAAAAGTGAAAGGAAAAATAAATAAAAATACACCACAAAAAGCATTGAATATTAAGGAAATTACTGATAGATATTTTAAAACACACCATAAAGAGAAACAGCAATGTATATGCATATTATTTGGTGGACTTTGATGGGGATTTCATATATATATGTTAATTTGGGGAATGGAAATCTTTATAATACTGAGCCTACCAGCCACAGTACTGTGTATTACTCCATATACTTACGTCATCTTTAATTTTTCTCGGTAGGGTTTTGCTGTTTTCAGTATAGAATATTCTGACTTTATGAAGAGTTGTATAGCCTCCTCTCTCTTTCTATGTTCTTTGGAAGACTTTGTATATGATTGCTGTATTCTGTTTCCTAAAAGATGAAAGAATTCACCAGTGAAGAAATCAATCTCTGGAATTTACTTTGAAAAGGTTTAATTATGGACTCAATTTTTAAAATATGTTTTGGATTATTTAGATTTTTGTTTACTTCTTCTGACAGATTTGACAGGTCGCATTGTTGAGAATGTATTTATTATACCAAATGCCTACTCTGTTGGTGTAAAATTGAGCCTAATTCCCTTTCATTACCTTTCTGAGGAGGACATGATCAGTTCTGCTTTCCATGACTCCTCGCACTTGGAATTTGTCTTCTCTCTCTTCTGCACCTGATCATTCTTGTTAGTTACTCACAATTCTACTAATCTTGTCAAAGTACCAGCTGGTGGCTTTGTAGATGTTATTTATTATATATTTCCTTCTATTTCTTTGATTTCTGCTTTTATCTTGATTATTTCCATCTTACCAATTTCCTTAGATTTGATTTGCTGGCCGTCTTCTAGCTGCTGGAGACAGCAATTTAAATTGTTGCTATTTCAGCCATTCTTCTTTTCTAAAATTTGCATTTGTGGCTACACATTCTCTCAAACAATAGCCTTCAGCTGCATTTCACGATGTTTATATGCTGTCTTTTTATTATCATTTAGTTCAAAATAGTTGAAATTTAAAAAACACTGTGATATCTTCTTTAACACATTATTTGAGTCTGAATTAATTTACATGTAACTGGAGATTTTCGAGTCATTTCTTTAGTAAGTGAATTCTAGCTTAACCCAGTTGTGGAAAGAATACATATTCTGAATGATTTCCATTTTTTGAAATATGTTGAGCCTCACTTTATGAACAAGCCTATTGTCAATTTTGGTACATGTTCCATGTGCACATGAAAAAAGAATGTGAGTTTGGTTTTGTTGAATTCCGTGTTGCATACATTACAATCATGTTTTTCAGATTTGTATTCTCCCAATTTTTGTTTTCCTCTATCAGCAATTGAGAGACCTTTGTTAAAGTGTCCCACCATGATTGCAGATTTATTGTAAATCTTGTTCTTTCAGTTTTTAGTTCTTCTTAGTTTTAGTTCTTTCATTTTTTGCTTCAGATATTTAGAAACTGGATTATTGGAAGTATATGGCTTTAGGATTCTATCTTTCTGTTGGACTGACCCCATTTTAATTAGCAAATAGCCTTCTTTATTTCTAGTAAGTCTTCAAGTCTAATTTGCCTGATATTGTCATAGATACTGTATCATTTTTGTTTAATGTTTGTATGGTATGTATTTTTTCATGCTATTACTTTCAACCTGTGTGATTATACTTAAGATGCCAATTCTGATGAACGTGTAATTTGGATATGTTTCTTATAAAGTCTGACAACCTTTGCCTTTTATTCAAGCTGTTCAGACAGCTTATATATTTAATGTAATTACTGACAAAATTGATTTAAACCTGGTATTTTTTTATCCATTTTCTGTTTTTCCTACCTACTTTATGCTTTATTCATTTTCTTTATTTTTTAGATGTACTACATTTTTTATTTTTCCATTTTTCCTGTATTCATTAATTACACAGTCCTCTAATATTCCTTCGATGATTACAACATTCAAACTTGCGTATTACAGTCTGATCCATACTTTATCACTTTGCCAATACCTCAGAACCTTAAATCAATGTTGTATTTCCTTCTCTGACTTTTACATAGTCTTTGTCATGCATTTTTGTTTTATACGTATGTCAATTTCCACAAGAAATTGGAATTATTAATTTACACAGTCAATAATTCATATTTGTCCCACATATATGTCCCTTTTGTGTATTTAAGTCCTCTTGCATTTTGTAAATCTCTCTTTTCTGTAAGAACTTGCTTTAATACTTTTACTAGTGCAGGTCTGTTGGCAAAAAAAAAAAAATCCTGTTTTTTAAACTAAATCCTCCCTTCCTTTTGGAAGAATATTTTTATTTGGAGAAGAATTCTGAATTGGTAGATATTTACATTCATTCTTTAAATAAACATATACTTCTAAATTGTCTGGCCTCCATTATGTCTGCTGAGATATTAGCTGATAAAATACCCTTTAATTTCATATGTGTCCCTCTTTTATTTTCTAAAAAAATTAATCACATTAATTTTAGAGTACTGTTGTCTGTGGGTTTGTCACTTGTATTTCTTCTTATCATCTGTCATATTGTCCTGACAATTAGCATGTCTATTAATTCTTAGTATATGCTGGAGATTGGTTTAAAGGTAACGGAGGTTATAAATGATGTTAGCTTCCACTATAGAGGATTTCCCCATTCCTTTGTAAGGATCAAAAATGGGATGGGACTGATCACCACAGTGCATTTGTGATTTGAACTTAGTAGCATGTTTCCGTTTTGGTAATATCCAGTCTACTTTTGGTGCACCCTTTATACTAGGGCATAGCTCTCCAGAATTTCCAGATGAGAGCTTGGTAACCTCAAAACTGAGGTGGGTGTAATTCCTTGTCTTACTAGTTGTAAGTGTCACTCTTCAGTTTCTTCACTTCCCATGTTTTCAGAATTTGGTAAATGTCTTGAGAGGGAGAAGAGTCATGTGCTTGACGCCACTCAAGTGTCCCACCTGTAAGCAGCCCCACGTGAGCGTCACATCACTGCTGTTGGGGTTTTTTTTGTGGTTTGAGGGTTTTGCTTTTGTTTTTCTCAGCCAACAGCTGTTGGTTGGTTTAGGTGTTTATTTTGTTTTGTTTTTCTTGTGTGAGGTCAACTTCTCAGTTACCAGATGTTTGCCGAGTGAAGGGACATTAAGTCCTCTGTGTCTGGGGCTCTGATCTCTAGCTGGCTGGGGTCCAGGTGCCTCTCACAGTAGGTCTTTACCCTTTGAGCATTTTTGCTATGGCACTGAGCACAGGTTTTGCCTAGCTCGTTAGCCTCCTGCACAATTGTCAGAATTCAGATATCTTGTGGGGAAAATGAGCCAGTGCCTTGGAGACCCTTCACATCTCATACTACGCCCTTCCGGCCCCTCAGGACCACAAAGGAGCTTCTCAGCTCTCCACTTTTGCCATGTCAGCCTCACACGACTGCAAAATGTGATACTGGTTTATTCTCCTCCTAGCTGGGGTCCTTGGGAAGGGACTGGCAGCCCACGTGCAGAACTGAAAAGACTACCAGAAAAAGCTGGCTGCCAACCACACACTTACCTTCACTGAAGATTTGTCAGAAATATTGCATGAGGATTTAGGTCACTGAGACTACCTAAAAGGTGATACAGCTGAAGGACAATGTATTTTCAGGTCTCTAATAAACAAAGTGAAAAATTTAGCTCTTGGATTAATCACAGTAATATGTTATTGATTATTTATGCATTATCTTAGGAGTATATATACATATGAACATACACATGCAGATATACATGTGTACTGCATACGTATTTAGATTTTATATAAATACAATCACTTTTTGAGCTCTTGTCTTGATAGTATATATCATTTTAACCAGTGCTACAAATCTATGATTTATACACTGTTTTCTCAGTTTATATATCAGGCAGCTATAGCTTGATGAAGCTTAAATATCTTGCCCTAGTCACCTGCTAGGAGTGATGTGCTATTTATCCACAATTATCATGGAAATATAGAGAGTGTTCTCTGGTTCTGGGATTATTCGTGTATTTTTTAACAGAAAAAGGGAGGGACAGCATTAAAGACCCCACTAAATGATGAAACGGTTGGATGATCACTGCACAACAGTGCATTCTGTCTTCAGTAGTGAAATGATCTCAGACCTTCATTTACCCAAAGATTATATAAATTAATGAAATAAATGACTTTAATTAGGTATTCTGAGGTATTTTATATATTCTACCTCACTATTTCCCATTTCTTTCTCTGACATGAAAATGAGATAGTTTGTAGGAAAATTAATTAATGATGAAAGGTAATCACACACAGCTTTCCAAGAAAAAGAGGATAACACATACATATTTAAGAAGGTTTAGAAGTGAAAGTTTCCTATTACTGCTCTTCAGGTGATGCTTGAGAGGGTTCACAACCAAGCACCTGACCCGAATTTATTTTCTGGAAAATTTTAAGATATTGGTTATTTTTATATTATAGAAAATTTTGACCTAAACTTGGGGTCATAGCAAAGATGTGGGTTGTATCTTAGTGGTTCCTAAGAATCTATTCCCATCTCCATTCAACAAAGTCACAGGGGCTGTTAAAACACACTTTCTCCTCCATGTGTTACTGCAGTTGAAATTAAGGGGTTAAAGTGAGTGTAATCACATAGTGCATTCTCACCCTCTGTTCTTCCCACGGGAAGGAAGGAGGGGAGGCGGGGAAGGGGAGGGAGCCTACATTATATTCCTAAATCCTGTCCCAATTTTGGTATCAGATGACCTTCACCTTATAAGATCATACAATGAAAGATTTCTACAGTGCAGTTAAGTATGGGTTAGAATTGTTTCTTCTAGAAAAACAAAGGACAACAAAGTTTCATTACATTTGTATTTTCTGCAGAACAGAGAGTCAGAATTAAGTCTAACTGTGCACATTGTCTCAACAACCTGGTTTCTTATCCTTCAGTAAAAGCATCCTGATATTCCTCAGGAGAGAGAAATCCTTTATGGCAACACCCAAAAGAATTTAAAAAAAGAAAGAAAGAAACCAAACATGACAGAATCCCAAATATGAAACTCTATGTGTTTGTAGGGTTTGGGGGCAGAGTCATTTCCAAAGTGGGATCATTTCTGAGAAGTGTGTGTCCTTTCCTCTCCTCCCCGATACGGGTCAGAAACGGGATGCCAGGTCCTCCTGCAGAGCAGCCACTCCCACCAGCACCTACTGCTCAGGCACCTTCCCCCTCTTGCCATGTTGACTCATGCAGACGTGGACTCTGCTCCGTGGTACAAGCAGTCAGTTTCCTCAGAAAAAGAGTCACCCATGCGTGCGTTACAAATACACAAATAAGCATCTGTTGTAACGTGTATATTCGTTATAAAAGAGGTAATTATGAGGCAGGTATATCAATATATAAACCAATTCTCAGGAACTGTGAAAGCATTCATTCCGTCAAAGGTCAGAGTGCACAGCACGCACACACACTCTTAGTTTTATAGCACTATTATTTTATGTATCCCTTAAATTCGTACCTTAAGTGGCTACCGCTTCCCAGGAGCACTGCTGGGTAGTGGAATATAGGGGTGATACAGGAGGCAAAGGCACTGTCTCCCAGATAAAAGTTTTATGGGGACAGGGATGCCTTCTAAGGTGAAACAATCTTTCCAAAATGTGAGATGAAGGCAAAAATCCTCGGAGCTGAGATGGAGAAGTAAACCATTTTAGGAAACATGGGATCACCCACGGTGGCTCTGGACGCATGTCCACAGCATGTCCACACGTACACTGGCCCCTCGGTCTGTTCCCCGGCCTCAGGCTATCACAGCTGCTCAGAGACAGAAGGGATGGAGCAGGGATAACTGCACAGTGGATGCCTAAGGGGAAATACAAAGTAAATGAGCTTAATTCACCCCCTCCCTTTCCTTAGAGCATTTACTTTAGAAAACTTGTAATTACTTTCTCTGTCTTTTGAAGGGTGTGTAAATCTTTTTAAAGCCTAAATAAGTCTGCCAGCCTCAGACCCAGGAATACTCTTCTCAAGGACAAGGGAGCCACCAGGTTGAAATGCCACCATCAGGGACATGGTACCCTGTCTCCCAGGCTCTGTGGGAGAGGAGAGGCCTCCTCCAGAGGCACCTGCTCCAAGTTGCAAAATCGCCACCTGTGGTAAAGACCTAAGGAAGCTGATTTTTCCTTCGGATGAAGCCCATGAGCTAACGCAGATGGTCACCCAACTACCAGGTGAATTTAGGGTGAGCCACATGGGACAGACAGTGCTGCCATGTCCTCTCACCTGAGGACCGGTTAGTGTCACCTTGAGAACATGCACGTAGTGGGTCCTACCTGCCTGGTTACATAAAAGGGTGAGATTTCCCTCTGTCTCTGCACCTCTTAGTGGATTGTCTGTGATACGCAGTGCAATTCTGGTTTAATGCTTATTTGATAGTAAAACTGTCTTCTTTCTCTTCTTCCTTTGTGGAGTGTCTTTCTGGGTAAGAAGGAGATTTTGTTTTTCATTGTATCTCCCAACAACATGCATGGCTTCAAGTCTGTTCTGATATAACGTGATGAAAAGGAGAATTGGGTTTTTATTACACAAACCAGTCGTGTAGCCTTGGGGGTGCCCTTCAACCTCTGTGTGACGGAAAACCTTAATTTGGAAAGTGAGGTTGATACGATATGCCTCTAAACTTGTTAGAAATGTTCATGTTCAGCCTGGTACAGATTCAAAATAGCATTGAAAACAAAAATACATCTTGCAAGAAACAGTCTTGAAATGTACATACTTTATGAGTAGGTGAAGATACTCATGAATTATAGGGAGATTAGATTATGTTTTCAAAAGCCTATGCAATTAAAATATGAAATATTTTATATAACATGATAAACTTTATTGAGGTATAATAGTTAACATATTGATAAAATATTTGAAGGTTTTTCTTTTTATTTTGAACAGGTAACTATTTACTAGGAAATTAAATGTTCCCCAAGCATGCCTCTTAGTAGTTTCCATATGTAATTCTATGTAGTTAATCTTTCTTATTACAGTTTTCTCTTTTTTCTTTGAAACTCTTGTCCCTAAAACAATTCTTGACCCTGGGAGAAGACTCAATACATATTTGTTAAATAATTGAATGAGAATTTACTGTGTGCCTCTTCAGGTTTTTGTAACTGTACACACACAAAAATGTGACTTTTTTGGTTATTCAAGAGGGTTTTTTCTCTCTAATAAAGGATCATTGCATGAATTTTTTCCATTTCACTTTTACTATAGCTACCAAAAAATGTTTTTAAAGTAATTTTAAAATAACTTGGTTTGGCTGTACAGCTTTCAGCTAAAAATATCCATACCTAACCCTCCTTCCACTTTCCCGCTAAACATCTCCTCAATACACGTTACACATTATGTGTAATTATGTGCCTTATAACAGATTCTATTTTAGTATTATGGTAATATTGTACCTTAATGTTGACCATGGAGAATCTTGTTAAAAGAGCCACAAGTAAAATAAAACAGCATCATCACACTATTAAATACAAAATATTTTAGCCACAACACAAAATAAACCATATAGCAAAGCTCAGACTGGAAAACATAATATGAAAAGAAAGCTACTTCCAACCTGCAACATAAAGTATATTAAAAAAAGATAAGAAAAGAAGAAAGAAAACACCAGATTTGCATTTATTTAACCCAACCTTGCTCTGATTTGGTTAGATCTTTAAAGCCCATACAACTCTGGCACATACTGGAGTCCCTAAGTTTCTCTTTTATGACTTACCCACTATTGTTATGTAGGAAAGTGAGCCTGAGCTTTGTTTGCAATTAGCATCTCTGGTGCTGGCCCAGGATTGTGAGTTCATTGAGATGCCGCATGAGAAAAACTGTAGTCTGCCAGCCTTGGAAGAGTGGGCCCATATAGACACTACAGTGGGAATTGCCTGCATAGCCCAGGCCTGCAGTCTGCTGATCACTAATTGTTGTTTCCAGCAGCTTTTCCTTTTTGAAATTCATAGTTGCACTAGGCTTTCCATAGTCTGGCATGGATTTTGCAAACATTTTCACTTAAACTTTTGCAAATGTTAGGAGAATTATATCCTGGAGGTTTTAGAGTAAATGATTGTTTTATGAGTACTCAGGAAATACTATTTTTTAAAAATACCAAATGATGGTGTTTTGTTTTGTTTTGTTTTTTTGAGCAGCTCAGAGTTCCAAAACCATATTATAGAATTAGAATGAAATTTAACTAGAATTAACAGTTGTGTAATTGTTTTGGCCATTTTCTGTTTATGTTTAGAGTGTGGTTTGGTCTCTGTAGCAAATTAATAATAAGGATTTTACTCCTAGAGTATGTAATTTGACTGGATCAACGCAATTTTTTCCCTCCCTTTCTCATTTTAATTCATAACAAAGTAAGTGAATAATAAAAATTGCCCTAGTGAGATGGTCACTATTTCATTTTTTATTCATAATCCTTTTAATTCAACAATATATGATTTTTGTCTACTAACGTATTAAAATTAAATGGAATTTCTGGACATAAAGTGTACGTATATTTGCATAGCTAAATTGGTTCTTAGAAAAATATTACCCTGGAAATAAAATAACAGTAGATCTAGTTGATTGATTACATTTTTGATTTTTAAAATTCTTCAAAATAAATAGCAGTTGAATTATTCAAATGTAAGGAGTTGCATGTAAATTAGAGCACTAAAATATTAAACAAAATGGCAAAATATACTTTATTAAATGTATATATGGAATGCATGCTGTTAGAATAAAATTAAAACAAGGATACACAAACATGCACATATATACACTATCTCTTGAATATCTATATATTCAAGAAATATAAAGTAAAAAGGATTAGAGTAGCAACATATAATTTATGAATTTCTAACTTCCTTTTGATAGGACTGGTAATTATAGAATTTCCCTAGTATTTTTCAAGATTAAATCAATCTGGCAGCCTCAACACCGTGTTCCTATTGGCTGTGAATTCTGTCACTCCCAGGACCAGGACAAGCCCCGCCTCTCTGAAAGGACTAGGAACTGAGCCACACTGTACCTGCCCCTTCTCCAGCGGCTCTAAGTGAGCTGAATCCCAGACATATTTCTGAGACTCTACATCCTGGGGAAGAAGGAAGCTATGGGAAGGGGCAATTGGGTCAATGCTCCTCCAAGACAGCCTGGGTGGCCACCAGGTTCTTAGGGGTTCTTCCAGGTCCTCTCCAAGGATGGTACTGGGGAGATGTGGCCCTGTCCCCACGTCGTGGCCCACGCAGCTGTGCCAGGGCAGGGGCAGAGTCCCTGGTAAAGGGTTCTGAAAATGGAAACATAAACCCTTCTGGCCATAGGCTGAGCCGTGAGCAAGAAGGAAATCCTGCCGCTTGGGACAATATGGATGGACCTTGGCGCATCAGGCTGAGTGAGATAAGTCCGACAGAGAAGGACACGTGCTGCTTGATGTCACTTATCTGTGGAATCTAAAACAGTCAAACCAGTAAAAACAAACAAACAAATAAAACAGAGAAGGAAATGGTGGTCACCAGGGGATGGAGGTGGGGGGATAGGATTGATGGTGTTTAAAGGTACAAATTTGTAGCAAGGGATTTAATGTTCAGTATATTGAACATGGACAGTAACACTGTCCTATAAGCATGTAATGTGATAAATATCATTACACTGACTGTATTAATGTATACAAAGATATCAAAATAACGTGCTGTACACCTTAAATTTACACAGTGTTGCATGTCAGATTTTTCCAATAAAAATTGGTAATTTTGGGAGGTGATGGAGGAGGTGTTAACTAACTTTGTTATGCTAATCATTTCATAGTATACAAGTGTATCAAAATGTTACCTTGTACACTTTAACAAAACGTTCTATGTCAATTATAGCACAGTAAGGGGGGGGGGCGATGAAGAAACCCCGGGGCCTCCTCATTTCCTCTGTGAAATGGGCACACTGAGGTGGCACCCTCGTGGGGCTGGTTGAATGACTCAGCCAGTGCAGATGGAAGATCTGGCATGGCGTCAGTCTAACTCACATTCAATGTTATTGCCAAGTGTGAGGTATAGTTACAGGTGATATGCTCTCAATAACCTACGTGAAAACCGTGATGCCGAGCATCAGAGGGGGGTTCCTAGAAGACACAGCGCAGGTCAGGAGCAGAGAGCGCCTGGGACCCAGACCCCCAACCTCCCTGCCCACGCGCATTCCCTGAACTGCTCCCTCCGCCGGCTCACGTGTCTCAGTACCTCCTGAGTAGCAGCTATGCATCTGGGGCTGGGAGGGTGTCTGCAGGCAGTTCCTTGGCTTTCACAACAAAAATATGCCCTCAGGTGAACCTATCAATTGCTGGGACTGTGCCTTGTCTGCCCAAGCTCCCTGGCAGACAGGCGCTACCTGGCTGCAAAAACTCATTTATAACTTAGCAGGGGTCTCTTCTGCAAACAGCAGGGGGGGTTGTTTCTAACATGTTTAAAGATGCTTAAGAAGTGTTTGGAAAGTGCAGGCATGGCCTTAAGAATTTTGTCCCCGACAGGGAACCCCTGATCCCTGGCAGCAGAGACAGAGTTGGCAGGAGAGGGAACAAGAGAAAAAAGGGAAATGTTTGCTTTCCCTGACCTGGAGTGGGGCTCCCTCTCTCCAGACCCACCCCTTCAAGGAGGATTGTGATGGCTAGTTTTATGTCAACCGGGCTGTGCTGAGAGATGCCCAGAGAGCTGGTAAAATACTGTTTCTGGACGTATCTGTGAGGGAGTCTTTGGAGGAGATCAGTATTTCAATCTGTAGACCGAGTAAAGCAGATCCTCACCACGAGGGCAGCGTCATCCAATCCTGAGGGCTGAAGAGAACAAAAAGGCAGAGGGTGGGCAGTTTGCTGTCTTCACCTGAACTACACAGACCCCAGGACCGGGGAACAGCAATATAAAGTCAAATATGACAGAAAAGGGAGAAATCCCCATTCATTGCACCATATTCAGGGAGAGTATTTTAAACCTATTATCCATATTTTTAAAATTTAATATCTTATTTTTATATTTACCCTGACAGCTACAAAATAGGATGGTTTCATTACTTTCCATGTACCCTTATTCTGTGCCAAGGGCACCGTTCAAATACTGTAACAAGGTGAGGAAGGAGGCGGCTTAAACTGACTTCGCAGGAGAACTTGAGAATTAACGGGAGAATTTTCACATCGAAGTCAGCCTTAGCAATAAGCTCCATCTTTGTAGCGAGGGACCGTGGACTCGCCATCAGCAGCCAGGGCAAAGTAGGTGCAGTTCTGGGTTCATTTCATGAGAGAAAGGGTGACCGAGTCTTAGAAATCGTCAGTTCGCACTTCCCAGGTCCCCCTCAGCTGACACGCTCCAAAGCCGCGTGTCCAGCAGAGGAAAACTCTCATTTCCAGACAGCGGACCCCAGGGACCCAGCAGATGCTATAAAAATGGCCCCTCGTTGTAAGGCATTTTTCTGCCAACAACATAAAGTAGCTGCCAGCAGGTGATTCTGTTAAATGACCAGTAGTACAGCTCTGTGAAGCCTGTACCAGCAATGGGACAGCTTGTAAGGTAGATAGATAGTGGGAAGCAGCCGCAGAGCACAGGGAGATCAGCTCGGTGCTTTGTGACCGCCTGGAGGGGTGGGATGGGGAGGGTGGGAGGGAGGGAGATGCATGAGGGAAGGGATGTGGGAACAGATGTATATGTATGACTGATTCACTTTGTTATAAAGCAGAAACTAATTAAAAAAATAAGTAAATAAACTTAAAAAAAAAATGGATAACCAGTGGACCTACTATATAGCACAGGGGACTCTGCTCAATGTTATGTGGCAGCCTGGATGGGAGGGGAGTTTGGGGGAGAATGGGTACATGCATATGTATGGCCGAGTCCCTTTGCTGTGCATCTGAAACTATCACAACATTGTTAATCGGCTATACTCCAATATAAAATAAAAAGTAAAAAAAAAAAAAAAAAAAAAAAAGAGATGCAGCTTATGCTTTGAGCATCCTCATGCTAAGTGCCTCCCTGGGCAGCAGGAATGCAGCAGCCCTGCCCCTTACACAGCTGCACCTTCTTGCCTCGAGCCACTCCACCCACCCTGACATAGCTGCTTCCTCCCGAGAGCAGGGGCTGATGAATTTAAAATACAAAGAAGGCCTAATCAGAGCCGAAAGACAGTAAGAGCGTGGCAGAGTAGTGCCAGGGCTCCTTAGCAGGAAATGACATCCATCTAGGCATTCATTATTTCTCTAAGCAGGTCAGGTAGGTTTGAACATCTCTTTTGTGCCCAGCGTTATGTTAAACACTGAGATACAGAAATGACAAAAATATGAAGATTGTCAACACACTAGAAGGTGGGCAGAAAGAGCAGGGGTGAGGCACACAGAGAACTGATGACACATCATGGAAGTCCTGTCACTAAACACGCCTGCAGAGAGGGCTTCGGGTACGTCAAATGACAAGGAGCCGTGGAAGGCATTTCATGCTTGAGTTTTGAGCCTCATTCTGCACATTCCGTGGGTTGTAAGAGAGACACATGAAAGGAATTTAGAGTGAAGTATGAACAAAGAAGTACCTCCATAAATATCTCCAATACGGTAGTAAGGGAAAGGAAAGTATTCACAGGATTTCAAAGACTGACTGTGGGCTGGTATAAGAGCCCTGAAAGGCGCTTCTGTATAACTATACAGGAACATATTTTACAAGACGTGATGACACATGCTTTTCAGGATCAGTGTTAATGTCTGTGTTAAACAGTGATGTGCCTTTAGTTTTCGAGCCAAAAGTAGAACTTGGTTGACCCCAGAGATTACTCTTAAATTTTAGTTACAGGTAAATTTAACTTATTTTAATACATCCATTTTTCAGACCTTCTTAAAGCAGGCATAGATATTAAATTTGCTGAACTCCATTATCAAATATAAGTGTTGCATGTAGTCACTCGTGCAACCATTGGAAGAACTTATCATTGCTTGTATTTATGTACATGAATATGTGGGAATGAATATATGAGTAGAAACGATAGTTTGGGAATTCGTAAGGAAACATAGGATAATTCCACCCAGGGTCTGATATTAAAATGATTGAAATACCTTGCAAATTTTCCTTTCAATTCAAAAGTCCTTCTGAGAGGACTGGTTTAAATAATTAGTCTTTCACAGTCTTAACCTCGGCCGTCACCTATTGGACGGTTTCATGATAACCCACTGCCCCATCTCTCTGGGAGCGTCACACCCTGCTCCGCACTGCACCCCTGGAGAAGGTGTGTTGGCATCAAGTGGGAGGGGTTAGGAGTCTGGCCGGAAGCAGTTTGAGTGCGAGTCCACCTTTGGAGAGCACATAGCGTTGACTGAGAGCGTGAGTGCAGGGCATTGCCTTTCAGAAAGCTGTTCACCAAAGCCATCCTGTTAAATGTGCAGGGCACAAAAAAGAGAGATCTGAAGAGGATAATTTATCGTTCAAGCTCTCCTGAGTGCAGCCCTCACAATGCATGACAGTCATGTGGACAGCCTGTTCCTGTGCCTCAACATGCTCATTTAATTAATCTGGCTTGGGCCTCAGGCATCAGTATCTTTCCCAAGCTTTCTCGATTATTCCAGTGAGCATTTGGGGCTGAGAACCACCTCTGCAGAATGAGAGAGGGAACAGCACATGGCCCCACGCTCCCAAGTTTGGAATCATCATGGAGGGTAGTTCAGTGACAAGTAACTATGGCAGGAGAAGCAGAGGGATTGGATTGGACAAACTGGAATTAAAGGCCCTGAATCATCTCGTTTTACAGGAAGGACAAAGGTCCTCGTAAGCAGGGTGGATGATTCTTACAAATCTCACTGTGAAGTGCCACGTATTACCCAGCCCCACACTCCTCTGTGGCTGATTCACTTTCCCGTGAGGCCTTTAAGCCCCCTCAATCACCCAGCCACGCACTGAACAGTTTATATGTGCTAAATATTCGGCCAGGCACTAGCAATACACAGATGTATTAAAGAATTCAGGAGTGAATGTGCAATTATAATGCAAGGCAGTGAATGTAATGACACCTCCAAGGCGATGGGGATTAAGCATGGAAAATAGGTTCTGGCTGTAACGGCGTTAATTCATTACAACTGGGTAATCATCCCCTATGTTTACTTTGGGAAAGTCAAGTCTCTAGCAGTTAACAGCCAAGTAAACTTGGACAAGGTCTGCATCTCCTGGAGCATCACTCCGCTCTTTAGTACATCCACACGAGGTTCTTTCATGCCCCAAGTTTTGCTGTGTGAGGACTGAGGACGGCTGTGGAGAATGAGAACTTACCTTGTGCTCTTAATATTATCACTTTATGAAACAAAGAGAGCCGTTAGGTGTTGACGTCATCTTCATGATCTTACTGACTACTAAAGTATGTGTATTTAGACATGAAAGATGTATACTTTATTCACAACTGCAAAAGAAAATGAAAAAAGTCCTCATGGAGGGAAGCACTCCTGAGGTGCCCGTTCCTGGGGCCATTTATTACCCAGCATTGCTGGTCTGACTTTCCTACATCATCTGCCACTGTCATCAACGTAATGAGTATAATCTCCTAGCGGCACAATTTTTGGTTTAAACTCCAAGTGTCCCTTAGATAGTATTACTTTCTGTGATTGCTTCATAACTTAGGCAATTGAAATTTATGATTGAAATATTAGGTAATTTGCCTGCAAACGTGAAGTAACCCAAACATCTTTCTGAGGGAATGTTTATAGGAAACCATGGCTTCAGTTGCTTCTGGCCTGTCTCGGTTTAGAAACTCTCCTAAATGAAAGCAATTTTAACCAGTCAGGTACTTTCAAAGGTCCTCGTGACCTCGTGTAAGAAAGTGCCTTTTCCACGAGGCTTCCGGATACCTGAAACACTGGGGTCAGTACTCAAATCAAGGAGGTTTAGAGATGGAAGAAGACACCTATATTGCTTAAGCACCTGAAGCATATTACTCTCTGTTCCCTTACCCAGCTTCCTTCTTCTTCATAGGACTGCCTACTTCACTGAGAGCATATTCCACGCTTACTATGGCCTGGTACTCATCCTGCCCCTCCACGTAGGCTCCACGAGGACAGGGACATCATTTTGATCACATGGCATCCCCCAGTATCTAGGTCAATGCCTGTACCCTGAAAACTCACTAGACATCTATTGACTAAAGGAATAAATGGAACCAACGTTCTAAATGAAAATTTAAGTTTGGATTAAGAGTTCAAGGCTCTGGGTATGATTGTGCCATTTCTTGGCTCTCCCCAATTGAACGGAAAAGGACTTAGAGCAAACTGCCAAATTTGGGGCAGTCTCACAGATCACGTCAGCCCTTACATTTCTCCTGTAGTGTTTCTGTTCTTCCTTCATCCACAAAGCCCAGGTTTTTCTACATTTTCTGCCATCACTTATAGAATTCTGTCTTTCCTGGCCTTGAGCAAAGGAACTGGTGTGGACTCCTTCACCATTCTCTTGGGTTCTTTGTGTGAGGGATAGAAGCAGGACAGGGAAGAAATGGAAATCCTTCCCTTCGTTCTCTAATGAATTCAGTTAAGAAATACTGATTCTGCACGCCACTTTTCAGACAGTGTTATAAGTTCTCGGTTGTTAATTCCACCACAGACATTAAGAACAATTTCACTACTAGGGAGAAACATTCAAGAACTTTAGACATTGGATTCAATCTTAGGGCTGTAAAAAAATAAATTTAATATACCTATGGTTTAATCGAAGATTTCCTTGGATTATCCTGATGAAACTCCTCTCTCCCCATCTCCTGTGGTCCTGATCTAGACTAACTGACATAGAGATGTGGACATGTATCTGGGAATATGCCCCAGCATAGCGTGATGGGAAAAGAGCAATGAACACCGCGGCGAGATAAACTCTAGTAGATAGAGGATTGTCAATTCTAACTTCAAATTTTTCAGAATTTAGCACGTTTATAGGTGTTGAATACTTTCTGAAAAACTTAAGCAATCCCAAAACACTCATTTGTAAATTCAATAAATAGTTGCTATGTTCATATCACATGCTGAGCAAAAAGTGAATAAGTCTTCTGAAGAGCTAAGAGAGGGGAAAAAAGATAGGAAAAAGTAACGTCCTTGAAAAAAGAAAGGTAAACAAAACTTCCTGTCAGAATACACCACTGTTTGCAGTCACTAGTGCTCAATGTTAATAGCTCTGTTTCCATTTCCAATTCTGTTCAGTGTTTGTGGGATCAAATGTGTTTCCATTTTTATGCACATATTTTATATT
Source organism: Mesoplodon bidens (assembly GCF_964165515.1). Classification (NCBI taxonomy): domain Eukaryota; kingdom Metazoa; phylum Chordata; class Mammalia; order Artiodactyla; family Ziphiidae; genus Mesoplodon; species Mesoplodon bidens. The sequence continues at coordinate 31,474,939 of NC_138181.1, read as the reverse complement.
TTATCATAATGACTGAATACTAAATGTTTCACTTACTTTGCAAAAATTATCATACTCTTGAAGAAGTGCATTTAAAGATAAATACCGCCCACAGTTATTCTAGGTCTTATTCAGGCCCTGAGAATTTCTCCATAAAAATCTCGTCAAAAACAGTGATTTGCTTTGCATTTGTTGGCATTTTGCTGAAAGCGACTGCAGATGGTGCCACCTTTTGATGGCAGGAGATGAATGTGAGGTTTAGAAAATGAAATGAACATTTTTCATGAGGGCCCATTCGGGAACAGATCTATATTTGAATAAGTACTGAACACCTTCACCGTACTTCGTAGCCTGTAATATCTTCAGAGCCTTGGGTAGCCTGAGAGAGAGCTTCTGTGGAGCTCATCGATCTCCAAGGAGACATATTTAAAATTGATTTAAAGTTAGAAAATGCTTTAACTCTTTTCCTGATCCCATTCTTATTTTATAATTTTGTAAGTTATTTAAAAGTTATAAATATTGAAAAGGATCTTGGTGTTGGAAATACAGAAATTTTATTCAAATATTTTTGATGCCTTAGAAGAGATCTAAACATTGGATAATAAACTTTTTTTTTTAATTTCTAAAGTCACTCTCAAAACCTGACCACTTCCATCGGAACTTCAGACAACTTCAGAATGGTTCATGTTTAACTGCTTTACTAGGCTGAACACTGTTAAACTATTCAAAATTCCTTACTTTTTTTGTGCCTTGAAGCTATTGATACTCAGCAGGGTTAAATCACCATAGCTCCTTAAAGTCATTAAGTTGACTGTGAAGAGCCCCCAGGCTGTATATAACAATAAAAGACTCAATAGGCACATTATTTTTTTTTACCCTCCAGGAGTTTAAAAATTCAGTTTGATGTCAATAGTTAAAGAAGATGGCAAAGAGCACAAGAGCAGCATGTTTTTTCTACAAGGATGAGAGCCCATCTGTTATAAGTTGGAAAATGAGTTCATACGAAATAGGAATAAGTAGGAAATGTAAAATGTAGACATGTATGTACACAAAGAGAGTCACTTCAGTATTTCAAACATATCTGTCAATATGGAGATTTCTGGTAAAGGAATAGTCATAGTTAACAAAAAGATTCGGAATCTTGGATAATGAGAATTCAGTGCTTTCTTTTCCACTTCATTGTACACTCAAAAATGTCCCGTGGGGCTTCCCTGGTGGCGCAGTGGTTGAGAATCTGCCTGCCGATGCAGGGGACGCGGGTTCGGGCCCCGGTCCGGGAAGATCCCATATGCCGCGGAGCAACTGGGCCCGTGAGCCACAACTACTGAGCCTGCGCGTCTGGAGCCTGTGCTCCGCAACAGGAGAGGCCGCGATAGTCAGAGGCCCGCACACCGCGATGAAGAGTGGTCCCCGCTTGCCACAACTAGAGAAAGCCCTTGCACAGAAACGAAGACCCAACACAGCAAAAATAAATCAAAATAAATGACTAAACTCCTACCCGCAACATCTAAAAAAAAAAAAAAAAAAAAAATGTCCCATGACATTCATGACAATGAGCATTCTCCTGCTGTCCCTCTATCAGGATATACCATCTAAGTGCCTCAGAAAACTGTAAAATGACACCAAGAGCCCTGGCCAGGGAACATGTGGACAGCTCCTGTAGGACGGGAGGTCTTTAATGGAAAGGTGGCTAGTACAACCAGCTCGTGCTGAGCCCCAGAGCAGGCGTTTTCTTCTTTGATGGTGAAGGTATACCCAGCCCAGCCCACAAGCTGTTTCATAACAGAGAATAATCCCCAGCCACTGTACCCTCCTGATGACAAGGAAAATAGATGGTGCCTTAGTCAGCTCAGGCTGCTGTAACAAAATACCACAGCCCGGGAGGCTTACAAACAATGGAAATGTGTTTCTCCCGGTTCTGGAGGCTGGGAATTCAAGGTCAAGATGCTTGCAGATTTGGTGTCTGGTGAGGTCTTTCTTCCTGGTTCATAGACGACGTCTTCTCTGTGTGTCCTCACGTGGAGGAAGGGGTGAAGGAGCTCTCTGGGGTCTCTGTTATAAGGGCACTGATCCCATCATGGGAGGCCCACCCTCATGTCCTCATCACCTCCCAAAGGCCCCATCTCCACACACCATCACATCAGGGGTTAGGATTCTAATGTATGACTTTGGGGGACACAAACTTTGAGACCACAGCAGACGAGCTGCAGCTTTTCTTGTGCAAAGGATTCAGATTCTCCCTGATATGACTGTCCAGCTTGTAGATCCACCACTTTCCCCATCACCAAACTCAGAGCCTGTCAGTTCTCAACAGTTGAGAGTGAGGAGAAGGGAAAACAGAGGCCTCTAAACATTGATCCTGGTGCCACGGACCCCAGGAACCCTCAGATGGCACCTCCTCTCCCCAGAAAGACTGGCCCCATGTTCCCTTCGTCCTGTCACCTGGACCCACCCGCCCCGTTTCTCCAATGTCTTCACCTAGTTACTCTTAGTCATTATTCTTTCCATATGAAGCTACGAACAAGGGGGTGGAATTAAAGAGCTTGGTAGTAATAAAATTACCATGTGAGAAGTATTTCACTTAAATTTTAAAGTTTATTTCATTAAAATTGGTAATAAATGTACATACTGTAAAATTCAAAAGTAACAGAAGAAGTGCCATTAACTTTCATCTGGTCACCCAGCTCACCTCTACAAAGTTAAATATTGTTACTAATTTCTTATGTATCATCAAAGTATTAATTTTAAATGTAAATAGTGAGTAATTTTGACAGAGGAACTGTACCTTTATTTTTTCATTTATACATTGAGAAGAAATGACTATGATCTAAAAGGAAGCTCTAAAAACATTGAAAATTAATACATATATATTCTAATATTATATATATTATTCTATAAATATGAATGCATGTATTTTTACATATACATCCTACAATTATCCAAGTAAGTGACATTCAAGGATCTTCAATCAAAATAATTGTAATGATTAAATTTTATTGGAAAGATTAGTTAAAATACATATTATGTCTTAGATATAAAAAATTAAAACGGAGAGTATCAATTTTTTTTAAAAGACAACAAAGATTTATTTTTAATTTCTCAAGCAGGATTCCCTCTGTCTCTTGGGGACATTTTGGGTCAACTGTCCTGTTATCTTCTCCCCCACTGTCAGATCCATGACAGTAATCTTTATTCACATTCTCAGATCATTTTTTATTAAACCCAAAGGCCTTTCCCCTGACACTGGTGAGAGTCAAGCCCTTCTCTTGTGCCTCCAATACCTAAGCAATGTCCCAGATATACTGCAGGCTGGGGTTTTTCTCCAGAGTCAGCAAGGCTGGTTTAAAAGAAGTCTGCTTGATTGATCTTCCTTGGTGGCGCAGTGGTTAAGAATCCGCCTGCCAATGCAGGGGACATGGGTTCGAGCCCTGGTCCGGGAAGATCCCACATGCCGCGGAGCAGCTAAGCCTGTGTGCCGCAACTACTGAGCCTGCACTCTAGAGCCCACGAGCCACAACTACTGAAGCCCATGCACCTAGAGCCCGTGCTCTGCAACAAGAGAAGCCACCGCAATGAGAAGCCCGCGCACCGCAACGAAGAGTAGCCCCTGCTTGCCCCAACTAGAGAAAGACTGCGCACAGCAACGAAGACCCAACACAGCCAAAAGTTAATTAATTGAGTAATTACTTTTAAAAAGCCTTCCTGTTGCATACAAATACAGTGCAGACAAGTGGCTTCCTCATTCTTATATACGAAATCAAGATGTCGAGGGCTCTCTGAAGCTGTGAGTGGTGCCCTTTCTTCCCAGCCTACCTTAAACAGTTGAGAATCAGTACTGAGGACGGCTGTGGAAATCGCTAGCATGGCTAAAGCCCCTCCGAGCCCCCCTTCTCGCCCCTGGATTAAGTGGCTGAGCACCTCGTCACCAGCAGAGGGAGACAGTTTGCAGTGGCCCCACCTGAAAGCTGGGAGGGGAGTGCGCTGCCTTTTGAGGGGAGAGAAGGGAGATCCCATGAGGCTGGTGGAGCCCCTTCTCCCCTCCTCCTGCGGGAACATGGGGGGCGGAGGGAAGGGTGCAGCGTAAACACAGGATAAGGACTCAAACCACAGCGCACTCAGGAACACCCTAAAAGGAACTGGCATTTTAGGGATTACTTCCTTTACTTCAAGTAGTATTCGATATACGCACAAGATATGTATTATCCACTTTCACCCCAAAATCCTACCCCACCTCCAAGAATCTAAATTCCAAATTTTAGAAAAGACTGGTGAATAAAATAAATTATCTGAAAATATCAAAGAATGATATTCATTTACTCATATTAAGCTTCACAACGTGTTAGGCCCTGTACACACATCGCCTCATTGGTGTCTGTGGGAGAGGCAGGTAAAGGGTCAGGGTCGGTTCACAGTTGAGGAAAATACGGCCAGGGCACTGGGAGCCCTGCTGACATTTCACAGCCAGTGAGCACCGGCGTTGCTAGTACCCCATCAAGACCTCCTATCTTTGCTTCCCAGCTCTCTTATTGCAGTTTGGCGTGTGGACAATGACCCCATAAACACGAATTTACCCCAAAGCACAATTAAACAACTGAGGAAGTACAGAATTTAACCCCAGGGTTATAAACATTTTTTGTATAGTTTATGTGTCTTTCAACTTAAGAATCAAAATTATAAAATGATTTTTAGTTAGAACTGATGGTTATCATTCCAGTTGAACCAAAAGGAGACCAACTCACCTGCTTTTCCGTCACACGATTTCTTCCTGGGTTATATCTCCATTTGATACAAATATAGCAGAGTAAAAATCTGCTAGGTGAGTGTTAATTAGCACAGACTGTGTACCAGTTACCCGACGATGGGCCACTTCATGTGCAAATAGCGTGTGTTGACTGACGTAATCTCACAGCAACTCCACGACATAAGTACCATCCCTATTCCTATTTTAGATCATTTCTATTTTCGGCACAGAGGCTTAGACAAGACCTGTTAATTGCCCAAATCATGCAGCTGAAGATACCAAGCCAAGATTTTAGATAGAGCGTCTCCGGACTTTGGACATTTAATGGAGATCTGTCAAGGGGTGATGCCAGCCGTCTACTTCTTGAATTGCCAGATGGACAGACAGCTGAAATAATCCCAAGGTACAGCGTTTCAAAGTGAGTGAAGACAGTAGAAAGACAGGACTGGCTGATTACTTCTCAGGTGTTTTTCATGGTAAACCACACCCCCCATTAGGCAGAAAGTTGCCATATTTCTCTCTCCCCTTTACCTGGAGATTCAGGCTACCCTTTCCACGTCGCCCACCCATCTCCCCAGATTGCCACCAGCACCTCCCCCTGTACACTGAGTGGTCAGAAGGGACTTGCTCTTCACAATGTCATCACCTGGCAGAGAGTGGCAAGCCAGGTGCCCAGAGCCCACGACCTTTCGCGAGAGGAGGTGGCGGTGGACACCGGTAGCCTCCAGTCCCACACACCCAGTTCATCCACCTGCCTGCATACCCCATGCACCTCCTCGTGGGCACCACAGTGCACCAGAGTGTGGCATTTAATTTTCTGCAGTCCTTCACATAACATCTAATGAAAATATAAAGAAAATACAAACTTCAGGTTGCTTTTTGTTTGGTTTCGTGTGCTCTGTTTGTTGCTAAAGCCATTAACAGAACTCTTGGAGACTGATGGGACACGCTGTCAGTTTAGAGGGAGTCATGAGACAGAGACGGAAGAGGCTGGCCTTGGAGCTCTTGGTGACGGGGAAGCAGCAGTGGGAAAGTTTCCATTATTTCTCCTCTTTTAATTCACTGACTTCATTCAGAGAGGCTGGGGTACACTTTCCCGCGGTCCTTCCTGCCTCACAGCAGCCCCACAGGCATCTACGGGGTCTGTGATAGCTTCTCTCTGTTCATTTCGCACCAGAAAATCCTATGTAGAAAAAAATCATACAGTAAAACTCAGTAACTGAAAATTCGCTCATAAATTTCAGCATAGAACTATCTGAGATGTGTTTCCAAAGGACCACAAAAACCTTAAACTGAAATGAACATGTCACTGGAATCCTGTGTATTAAGCAGGGAAAGGTATAAGGCAAAGTGGTGAACAACAGATAAAGTGATTCATTTGCTACGTGTACAGCGATCATCTTCACGTTGTCCTTCCCGGTCAAGGCAGAATCAAACCTTAGAAATATTGCCCTCTTCTTCGTACCACACGGGCTGTTGTACGTGATACGTGCAAACCCACATTAGAGTCTGGAATCGAGGAAGGGACCATGTCACAGGGTTTATGGAATCTTCAGGGGCTTCTTATTTTTGCTTTCACCTCTGTGTCTCCGTTTGAAATATTCAGGCTGCGTATTAATAAGGAGGGTGTCTCAAAACTCTCTTGAGCATTCCCTCCCCCTAACAAAGAGTCGTCTGCTCACTTTTCTGGCTCTCTCCCCACCCTGTCACCGTGACCTGCTCCTGGACCACCTGCAGGCGTGCGGTGTCTGTGAGGCCCACAGAGCTCTGAGCCCCCGCGGACAGGAAGCTTTTCTTCCTCTGCATCCCACCGCTGGGCACATTCTAACCATCCAATAAGCATCCATTGGATCAATGGCTTTCTTTGTTTGCTCATCAGTTAGTTCTTAAGTGACCACATGGGGGTCAACGTGGGCGTCACAGCATCTTCTTTCCTTGAATGTCTCTTCTCTCCCAAGATGTCCATGGCCCGTCCTGACGTATCTTCTCTTTGCTGCTTCCCTGCAAGTCCCTCTGCAGTGTTTTCCTTCCTCTCATCTTAGGATCTCAAGCAGGTGAAAAGCTGCAGAGAACCTGCTTCCAAAAATGCCTGTCCAGAATTCAAAGATGGGTCTCTTGTCAGCATAACTTTCCACATATAATGAAAATTCATCTCCTAGATCATCCCTTCATAATTCCATTCAGAGTAGACTAAATTTGTTAAATATTCTCAATCAATATGACCCAAGTATATAAGTTCTTCACGGATATTTAGGAGTTTCAGGAGTGCTGTAATTATTGATGGAAAGAGACAACATGATTAAAGAAAAGTAATTTTGACTTACTTACTAAACCTGAAATTTTCTAGCCATGTGACCCAGGTCTCAATGTCATGCTCTGTACCATGAAAACGTTGGACTACATGATTTTCTGGGTTCTCTTGGTACTAAAGTCCCACAGTTGATTAGAACATATTTCTAAAAGATAACCAAAGGAATTATTTTTCAAACATATATAAATCATATGTAATATAGCAATTAAATCAGATCAATACACTTAAATTTTTGATCTAAGTAATTTGTCAATGAAGCATTATTTAAATATTTTACAAAAGTATAATAAGGTATGCTGGTGTTGCTTATTTATATTATTTAAGAAATTACTGTTGTGAATAAAAGTCACTATTCTGCCACAACTTAAATATCTGTTATAAAAAGACTCAACATTTTTTTTTTTTTTTTTTTGCGGTATGCAGACCTCTTACTGCTGTGGCCTCTCCCGTTGCGGAGCACAGGCTCCGGACACGCAGGCTCAGCAGCCATGGCTCACGGGCCCAGCCGCTCCGCGGCATGTGGGATCTTCCCGGACCGGGGCACGAACCCGCGTCCCCTGCATCGGCAGGCGGACTCCCAACCACTGCGCCACCAAGGAAGCCCAAGACTCAACATTTTTATCCCTTAAGCAGCTAAACACGAGGAGCAGCTCACGTACAGAGCATCTCTGCTTTGCTCCTTTCACAAATGACAGCAGATCCTATGTTGCCCCCTCGTCCATGGGGGGCACCTCCCTGTAGCTAGAAATCAGCCCCAAAACTCCTCATGTGTAAATCTTATTTTCCAAGCACAATGTCTGGGAGATTCTTCTGCATTGCCTGTGCTTTCCAGAGAAAGTTATTTTCCTCTTGGAAAGCAAAACTTTCCATTAAGAAGAAAATCAATTTTTGAAAATATAATAAGCAATGCACGAATGCTTAGCTCACCCATCAACTCTGAATTTCTGACTGTTAACAAAATTGCAGCGCAGTACTAATTTACAAGGCAAAAAGAGAACTCACTCTCAAAGAGGCAAAAAAATGGGAAAAGCTAATAGCCATAGTGTTGTGAGAGGCCTGAGAAAGCTTTTGAGATTTCAAAAGTCCTGCCTACAGCTTAAAAGATCCCCTAAGCGCATGGTAGTGGGTGGGTTCCTCCTTCCAGCCCAGGAGTTTTCTCCAGATGTTGTAGCCTCTGCAGACAAACAGCCTCCCGGGCTAGAGGGCCCCGGTACAGGGAGAAGCCTGAAAGCTTCAGCTCTGTATCTTCCTCGAATGCCCCTCCCATCAAGATGGGAATACGGAGTGTGTACAACATCCTGGTACCCAGCGGGGCACAGCTGAGGCCCACAGGCACAGGCAGGCCTCCTAGGTCAGGCGGTAAGGACATGCTTGTGATGGGGAGGTGGGGCCCCGGCTCCCAGGACAGGTACCATCACATCCCACCACCTCGCCCTTCGACACGCAGCCCACCACCTCAAGATGACAAGTTGACTGGCCTAGGCCAGGTCGACATTTCTTCACAGCTGGAAGATTTCTTTCAAAAACACATCCATTAATGAGCCCTTCTTAAGTAGACCTGATCAATATTTTAAAACCTATAGTAGGATTTAGCAGCCAAAGACAAAACATTCTTTAGCGATAATTTACATTTTATAACATAATTGCTGCCTCTATTAAACTTGAAATATTGTATGCATACATATTTATTGATATGCCTTTATAGAACTTGTATTTTCATTATACTCTTACAATGGTAGGGTATGTAGAAATGCCAACTTATTTCACCTAAATGTGTGGTAAAAATAAAGAAGGGCAAAGTCCCAGAAAAGCCAATTTATTCAATTATTTTATCAAAGCTACAGGCATTGTGAGTTCCTCAGTAAGGTTCTAAGAAAATGTGTGCTTTCGAAGTCTTTATTCTTTTGGGAAGTGATTTCTAACTGGGTAGGCCCGTCTTAGCAGTTCCAAAGAAATTCCAGTTTAAAACGTTGAAGGAAGTCTTTCCAGATCCAACACCTGACAAAATAAATAATATCAGAGTATATTTGTCTTGAAAACGTGAGCAAAGAGCAAATAAAAATGTTAGTTTTAAAACATCGGAAATCTGAGTGTCATTCTGAGGTCACATCTATAAATATGGACCTCATCAGCTAAGTGACATGAGATGAGCTAAAGCTTGAGCAGCGTGGGGGAAAAAACTTGAAACTGGCTAATTTTCTGCTAAAGGATCGATCACCTTGCAAAGTCCAAATATCATCCAATTTGTTCGCTGAATGCAGAGATATCCTCAAATATTTTGTATGCAACTAAAAATGTGTTCCAACTATGAGACTGTATTATGATTTAAATTTGCAAAAGAAACGAGGTAGATAATTTGGAATTTTAGGGACACTTGCCAAGCTCTCGCTATGTGGCTAGAGATGTGAGTTTTCCCCAGTCCTTACCCCACGGCTCACTTCGTCTTAGAAAGCTTCCTAATTTCCCGAGCGCTTGTTAAGCCCCAGCCTCTGTGCTCAGCACTGCCCACCGCTGCCAGCCGGGCTAGGCAAGCATCCCCAGGGCCAGGCCCCCTCTGCTTCCCGAGCTCACAGCATCTGGCCCTTTGCGTCCAGGCCTCACCCACGCTAGACGCCTGAACACGCTGCCCTGTTGCCCGTGAGGCCCTTGAAGATGCTGTTTCCTCTGACGGGAAAGCTGCCCTCCACCTCTCCACACCAAATTGATTCCGTCTGGTCCTTCAGAGCTCACGGGTAAGGTCACGTCATTTCCAGAGGGGATGCTGTGATCCTTCAGACTAGGTCAGCACCCAACCCCCATCCCTGCAGGACTTGCTTTTATAGCAAAATCTCTCATGTCTGTAGGAGCAGGAAATAACACAGCAATTCCAGAGTAGACGCCCAGCAACAGTGTGGAAGCTTCACAACGACTCCAAGAGCAGAATCCTTGTCTCCGCTGTGCAGGTAAGGAAGCCACTGCACCAGCGCCAATGCCACACAGCTGGTAGCTCACCAGGGTCTCAGCCCAGCCCTCTCTGCCCCATGCCCCTCATGCTCCGTGTGCATTCATGCTTCCTCCACCAAGAAGCCAGGGCCCTCACTCTCTCTGGCTACAAATTAATGGCCTAATGCTGTGAATTCCCGGCACTGTGACAAGTTGATTTTGAGATTGTCCCAGAGGGTGGGGTCCTTCACATGCGGGATCAGTCCAGGTGATGAGGTTCTCAGCCTGGAACAGCATGAAACAGTCTGGAACAGCCTTTTGCTTCTCCGGGAGAGCCAAACAGACTTCAGGGCGTTGTTACAGTAAACGCCACACGCCCTTCTTGCATGTTCGTTGGCCCCTCGAGAAGCTGAAGAAAAGGATTCAGAGATTGTTTCCATTCTTCTGAAGCCAGTATGAGCAGGGAAATCTAGCTGGATAAAATCTGAAAAGATATGGCTGAAATTATGTGTGTATGGAGAATAGATGTTATAGATAGATATGGATATAAATTAGATATAGAATGTATATAGACATAGATATGAATGATAGAGATGATACTGATAGAGACAGAGATGGGAGAGATAGATGTAGATGTAGGTAGATACAGGTGTAGGTGTAGGTATGGACAAGGATATAGATAAAGATAGAGTAGATATAAATGATGTAGGCGATATTGATGAGAATAGAGATGATCGAGATGGAGATGGAGATCTGGGTGATCTCACGAGCACCTGACCGGCCACCAGGCCGGCCCAGCCTCTATGAATCCCTGCATTGAACACTCCCTCGAAGAGAGGTGTCTTGTTTGAGTTGTTAAGACCCATTGGGTCTCATCTTACCTGAGGCAAATTCATGCAGGAATTATGGCAGATTATCCTGGAAGGAACTCTCGTTCTTGGGTTTCACAGATTGTGCCGTGGGAGAAAGTTTAAATTTCATGAGGTCTCTGTTTTCTCCTTTTCCGATTGTCTTCCTGCTGATATTCTCAGGTGAAGCCTCCATATCACTTAACCCAGTGGCCAGGCATAGCCTGGGTGGTCACTCAAATGCCCACTGATCCACAGACCCAACTAGTACTCAGAGAACTCCTGACATAAACCCATGTTGCTTCATGCACCTCGACCAGCGCAGCTGATCAACCCCCCATGGCTCACCTGTCACTGGGCATTTATTCCAGGCACGCAGGGCACAGGCCTCCTTGGACTGACTTTGATGAGATGTAATATCTTGTTCAGTGCGTGATGATCTGTGTTGCTATTATTTAGGGAACTAATTCCTTTGCATATAGCTATGTATATATTTTTCTAACTTCACTGCAATTCAGTCTGGCTTCCTCTGAAAATCACTACATATTTCTTTTATTTCTGTAACTCATTTTTTTAACATTTCTTGGTATTCTTTTTTTTCTCAAATGAACTCCTCAAATTTATAGTCCCACAACAGACTTAACCCATTTTCACTTAAAATATGCGTTACAGTCATGTGTCTCAGAAGAGTTTTTGCAGTATTCCCATATTAGAACATATATAAGATATTCATTAGATCTAGTCCACATTAACAAGAGAAGTTCAGTGATTTGAAATCCACACTGATATTTTCCTTTGAATTATGAATGACTTTATCAAAAAAGTATCTTATTACATGACTTTGAACATAATTTAGGTCAAGAAAGTAAAAAGGGAAGCTAATGTGTTTTGACTGCCTACTAAATCCGTGCACGATATAATTTAATCCTCCCCATGGTTCTCTGGGTCCCTTAAGAACCATTAACCTCACTTCATAGTTTTTACAGATGAGGAAACAGGTTCTGAAATGGGACCCAGCTGGGCTGGGTTTCAGGGGATGTTAGTAAATAGCAGGTTCTGATTACAACCCAGTGGTATTTTTCACTTCACTGTATCCTGCATCCCATCCTATTTATGAAACATAAAAATTCACTCAGGAAAGAAATGGTCGGAAGTTGGGTTTCAGTCCTGTTTCCATTCAGCAGCGTTTTAAGGCTATTTCATTATATACTTGAATTCAACAGTTTAGTCATAGACACTGATGGGCATTTGTAAGAGGAAATTTATGAATATCATAGAACGTATGAAGCCAGGAGGCAAAGAAATGATCTGATTGACAGACTAGAAATATGGGTTATATATTTGAACTATGATCTATACATATACTTAATACAAATAGCTTATATATGGTTTCAAAATACTAATAATTACAGCCCAAGATCAGGGAGACCAAATTAGATGCAGAATGTAGGCAAAATACCTAACTGACAAATAAGGACTTGCTATGATCAAGAGTGGGTTAATAGTGGCCTAATGTAGCTTAGACAGCATTTATACAAGTACACAGTGTTCATTTTCATCGGAACAAAATGAGATAGGAAGAAACTGCAAACTGTTTAGAGGAAAATAATGGGAAGCAAAGAGTATTTGGCAGAAGGCTGTAGCTACAAGGAATCTGCAACTAGGACACGTGTCGGTGATCCACCCGTAGAAGCCAGAAATGGAGGAGGAGAAGGAACTAGGGAATGGTGGGGGAACAAGAGAAATAGAAAACATCCAGAAGCTTGAAGTCTTTATGAAAGGAAAGAGCAGATTCCATGTGCGTGACGTGAACGTAGAGATGGAAATACAGACGCTATGGACAAGGAACGGGGCTTAGGCTTGGGGGTTCACGGGTGGTGGTTCCAGGGAGTGGCTTTGTGGATGAGCCCTCCTAGTTGAACGAAGGTGGACTGGAAATGCAAGAACGGGGAAACTCTTTTCCTGTCATGCCCACTCTTGTGCAGTTGTTCTCGGTTCTCTAGAATTATGGAGAAAGTTGGTGTGGAGAAAAATACCTACGATTATTCATCACTTTCTACTAATCATGTTATAATGACAACCTGCATCCATAACCTATTCGATATTATTAGGAGCTTCTATATGCACTTTCCACCTAACATTTCTTTTATGGATTCATTAATTCATTTATTTTCTGACCCTTATTGAGAACCTGCTCTGTGTCACATGCCATTTCATGTGCTGGGAACACAAGGGAGAAGAGATAGACAAAGCTGGTGCCTCCATGAACCCATATATTCTCCTGTGAAAACACAAACAAACCATAAATAAATAAGTAACTATGTATTTTCATATATTGGAAAAGTATCATAAAATAAAGCAGTGATAGTGTAGTGTTTTTCAGACTACTAATAGTGACCCATTTTGTTTCATGAAGTTGACTTATTGGGTTGCAACCAACAGTTTTTTAGATAAAATTCTACAGTGGATTAGAACGTGATAGGATAAATACATTGTGTACAGAAATATCAAAGTATAGCACATACTGGCACATAAACTCTTCTTTCCCATGTACACATTTCATCTGCACCCGCCACTCAATGGTGGTGTGTGTGTGTGTGTGTGTGTGTGCGTGCGCGTGCGCACACGCACGCTGCTCTGCATTAGACATTTGTTGTCTGACACTGGAGTGAAGTGACAAGATCGAAGCGGCCGGGCTGGTGAGGGTGCTAAGGAGGCACTTCCCCCAGGTCAGGAATGAGCTCTTGGAGGAGATAATCTTGGAGCAAAGACCTAAATTATGGGAAAGACTTAGATTTGTAGATATTTGGGGCATGGATTCCAGGAAAAGGGACCAATGTGTGCAGGGCCTGAAGCGAGCTGGATGCATGTAAGGAAGGAACCACGGCAGGACGCCTGGGGCCGTGAAGCACGGGAAGAAGGAGCGGAGGTGGGACCTCAGCCCTGGCCTCGTCCTCCCTGACGACTCGCGTGGTCTCCTCACCTGCGCCGGCCTCCCTCCTGCTCTGCGGGTGCTCAGGTCTCCAAGGAATGCAGAAGAGCTCTGTGCTGGGAGATGGATTGTGAGGAATCAGCGCACAGGGTCCTGGAGGCTGAGAGGCCACACGATCTGCCAGCTGCCAGCCGGAGACCCAGCAGAGCTGGGGTGTATTTCAATCCAAGTCCAAAGGCCTCAGAACCAGGGGGCTGACAGTGTGAACCCCGGTCCAAGGGCAGGAGAAGATGAGGTGTGACGTCCCAGCTCTGCAGTAGACAGGAAGAAGGAATGTTCCTCCTGCCTGCACCTTTTCTTTTATTCAGATCTTCGTGGCTTGGATGAAGCCTCCACATCGGGGAGGGTGACCTCCTCTACGGGGTCCACAGTCAGGTGCTGATCTCCAGACACACCCTCAGACACACCCTGACACAACCTTTAAACTGATCGGCTTGACACATAAAATTGCCCGTCACACGCTCCCCTCCACTAAATGGCCAGACTAGCTCCATGCCCTCCCCTGAGAATAAGGGGAGCCTAATCTGTATGTACACACACACAGTTTCTTATTTGGATCAGAAAAAGCAGCATTAGTTACATTCTCTCATTTTAATTACATTTAAATACACATTTAACATTCTTTCTAAAGAAAAAAAAAACTGGCCATCATGAAATTTTCTACTTTCAACAAAGCACAGGGGAAACATTAATGCCCATTATACTAAGTTCTAATGATTTCCAAGAAAATCATTACAACAGGAGCCTCGGCAGCCCTCATTCAGCAGAATCTTCCAAGAAGCAGTTGCACACAAATGCACTAAACATGGAACGCTGGACCCTGTCTCTTCTTATAAAGGGCGACCTGCTAATTCTCAGAGTGGTTTAATCAAAGATTACTGCAAGAGGATTTAACTAGAACCCATGTAGCCAAATAGGTTTCATACGGGAGGGACACTGGGTGACCTTCCTACTCAGGTCCCTGGGATAGTTTTTCCATGGATGGTGGCGGGGTGGCGGGTTGGCAGGGGATGGGGGACAGGGAGGGAGCGCTGTAGGTCAGGGAGTTCCTGTTGCTGTAAATCCCTATTGAAAGTCTTGATGGGGGCTGTGAGGGGGAGAAACAGACCTTTTAACAGTGCTGACAAATCTTTTAACACTTAAGGAATCTTTTCTGAGCTGGGAGGGCGTTGGGCCGCTGCCTGCTGAACAACTGGATAGAACATTTGGTTCCAGGTTAGATACCATGCCTCACTGCCTCTTTTTAAGGTAAAAAAGAGTTTATTGATATATATTTTTTTAATTCACTTGCAATCACTTCCAAGCTCTACTAATATAAAACACTAGGGACATTTCAATACGTAACTTGTGCTATGGACCTGAGCTGATTACCTTTTATAGAGAGAAGAGTCTTATCTGTTGACCCACAAGTCTAGTCAGAAAATAAAATGAGATGAGCTTTGTACCATCTGAAAGAAACCTTCAACAGGCATCTCAACATGAACAGTTAAGCTTGCGTAACCTGCGAAACGTAACTGGGAATTAACAAGTCAGTTTCTGCATTTAAAAAAATCTTAACATTCTTACGACACCAAACCATAGTCATAGGATAGGTTTACTACTTATTGTAGAGCACAACATTGCTTATATTTTAAGTCTCTACATTTAAGCATGGGTGCCTGATGAGCACACACATGCATATGTATTCAATTATATCATTTAATTTTGCTTTTTAATTTTCTCATTATCATGACACACATCTCTGACATATCAAAAATGATTGTCCTTCTGTAGAATTTTAGTGTAAATAGCCTAGTCAAAGTGCCTTTTAGAAACTCTTGAATTCACTTATAAGTAGTTTGTATTTTAACCAAAATGGTATCTGAAACTTCAGATCTTGAATAGGCCAAAGCGTTCAACTGACTTTTTATCCATCCTCACTTCCTTCCTTCCTTTCTTTTCCTTTCTCCTTTCTTTGTTCTTCCTTCCCTCCACACCCTCCCTTCCTCCTTCTTTGTTTTATTCTTCCTTGTGTTTTTGTTGCTGTTGTTTAGTTTGCTTTTTTTTAGCAGAGTAGGTGCTCAATGTTTGTCTCTGTGTCTCTGTGTTTCTGACTCTCTGATAGAAAAACTATTAAGATCCCCAGGAGCAAATGCAGTTGAAACTGAGGGAAAGAATCTGTGTATCAACATCAATTTCTAATTTTTGTAACAATGCAGGTGTGCACATCAGAGTTTCTAAAAAGACACTGTGTCGCTTGTGTGAACCACGCAGTCCCGTGGCTGTTAGGAAAAACTTCTGCATGCTTATCACGTGTCTTTGCTTAACTTCCCTTGAAAGCAGAGTCTGAGACGAGGTCTGGGTGGCGGGTGATCTCTTGGGGTTGTGCGTCCATTTGGGTTGTGAGTCTATTGGGGTTCTGAGTCTTGGGAGCAAAAGCAAGGGACTGGGGACAGCAGGTAGGCAGGGAGGGACTAAAGCCTCTACCCAACCTCTGAGGGCGCAGAAAGCCCTAGAATTCCCCAGCAGGACTGGAGGCCAGCCTCTCCATCCTCTGCATCCCTTCCCCTTTGCTTGAGGGCTGCTGGCCACACTTAGCCTGAACTTCCAGCAGAGTCTGTGCACGGCTGAGCTGGCCACTGGGTATGGAGGAGGCCCTCGGGGCAAAGGCGAAGGAGCTTGGTGTGCACCTATGGGGATCTGAAGGGCAGGCTGTGCTTTGCAGAGGCAGTGAGAAAGGCAGAGGGCTGAGGGCTGTGACAGGGCCAGGGGAGTGGGGCTGTGTCCAGGGACCACGCATGCTGGCTCCCAGCTTGTCACCAGTCCCCCTAAGGCAGCAGCCCCCAACCTTTATGGCACCAGGGACTGGTTTCGTGGAAGACAATTTTTCCGCAGACAGGGGGCGGGGGGATGGTTTCGGGATGATTCAAGCTCATTACATTTATTGTGCACTTTATTTCTATCATTATTACATTGTAATAGATAATGAAATCATTATACAACTCACCATAATGCAGAATCAGTGGGAGCCCTGAGCTTGTTGTCCTGCAACTAGATGGTCCCATCTGGGGGTGATGGGAGACAGGGACACTTGAAGTGTGTTGCTTATGTCCAGATCAGTAACTCTACTATGATCCCTTAGTTACATTTCCGTAGACTTACATGACAAAAATAGAAAAGCCAGTGAAAGGGAGTCAGAGCCGTTGATTGAAATGCTGACTCTTTATCGTCAGCACGAAATCTCCTCAAATCCTAGTTTCCCCATCTGTGAAACAGAGATGGTCATCTCCGTCCTAAATATCCCGAAGGGCTGGTGTGATGATCAGATTAGCCGATGCGCCTGGTGCCCTAAACTGAGAGGCTGTTCCATCATCCGCTCACGGGCTGAGGTAGTGCTTCTCCGTGGCTGAACAAGCTTGTTCGTAGTGAGCTGACTCACCAGGAAGCACATCAAGCATATATTTTTAAATGTTTGACTAAATACCAATAAATGTCAATGAGTGAATGAAACCATCAGGATGATCATCGTGGTTTTTCCAGGATTCTGTCACATGTACCCAGAGATGCTACTTCCCTTCAGGGGCTGTGGGTTTGTCCAGCCCAGACACCCTTCCTTGCACCTCTGCACCCACCCGCAGCCCGGGCACCCTTGTGCAGCCCCCATCATTCCACTCACCCCACTGCCCTGGGCCTGCCCCACACACTAGATGACAAGGTATTTGTGGTCAAGAACAAATTATTCATCTTTGAACTTTCCCACCAACACAGGTTGAAAACAGTAGAAACTCCATAAATGTTTATTGAACAGAGGTAAACTAAAAATTTAAGTCACAGGCTCAAAAACCAAATTATTTGATGTGTCATATTAAAATCTTTCAAGTATCTGATACTTGATTAACATTTTACAGTGAAAATGCTGACAATAAACCTAATTAAACCATTCCCAGGAAACCAGGCTATTAAAAAATTAGCTTGGGTTTCCCTGGTGGCCCAGTGGTTGCGAGTCCGCCTGCCGATGCGGGGGACACGGGTTCGTGCCCCAGTCCGGGAGGATCCCACATGCCGCGGAGCGGCTGGGCCCGTGAGCCATGGCCGCTGAGCCTGCGCATCTGGAGCCTGTGCTCCACAACGGGAGAGGCCACAACAGTGAGAAGCCTGCGTAACACAAAAAAATAAATAAAAATAAAAAATTAGCTTTTTTCCCCTGCTTTCCCAATTTTATGTGCCCATAATTTAATTGTCCATGCCTATTTCTTAACCATCATAATTTCAATATTGGCCTACCCATCGCAATTTTTAAATTACCCTGTCCTTCTTATTAGGCACAAACTATATTTCAAAATCTGTTTCAAGAAAATAATAATCTCTTAATAAATTACAATTGAGTCTAAATTGTCATGTTCAAATATTAGAGACAGTCCTTTAATATTTGATCAAGTTTTGACAATTGCAGATCTTGCAACCCAATCATAAAACTTGGTCATAGATGATAACCGCCTCTCAAATATATCACCATTCTCTGGTTTCACTAAAATATTAATCTGTTTTTCCTTTGTGAATATTTTCAGTGTTCTGGTTAGAAGGCTTTTCCTTATTAACAGTGACATTGGCCATGAATTCTGCATTTCTGTGATGTTACGATTTCCGTGCAGGTGCTAACATTCATGTAAATATACTTAAGGGCACGTCAGCATAAGGCAGCAGTTTCAAGTACAAAATCGTAAAACACAAGTCTTCTGTGTTTTGGGATGAAAGCTTGCCCTAAAGTATGTAGGTATCAGTAATAATATCACTTGTATTTTACCTTAACTGAGCTCGTTTTAGCACTCCCAGGTACGCAGTGATGGTTTCTCTCCTGATTTACTGGTGCCTTGGTATGAAAATCACCTCCTAGTGGCACCAACATGGTAAATAAAAATGTTATCCACTATGAATGCAAACACATTTTTAGAAGCCCTGAGGTCAGTGGAATTCTGGGGGAGAGGACTCCCATCAAGGCTGACCCTGCACAACAAGGCTCACCCTAAGCCAGGGCGAGAGCGGGTAACCATGACCAGGACACACATGGTGGTTGCATCCCTTACGACGTGGAGCCTGCTGCATTGTCTGGACAGTTTAAGGCTCCTTTTCCTCACATTGTCACAGTAATTACAGCCTTATTTTCAAACTCTCACCAAGTGACATTTTAAAAAATTACTTCAGATGGTACCGTGAAACCCCTTTGCTGTTTATTACCCGACGACTGGAATCAATTTATTTGTCTCCCAGCTCACAGGGCAGAGCTATTTCTGGGATTGCTGCAATTATCAGGTGGATATGTAGAAAATGGAAATTCTGTTACAGCTGGATTGCTTTTCTCTTTTAAAATTAAGTCTGATAGCTTGATCTTGAGTGAGAAAATCAAGACCCTTTTTTTTTTTTTTTTTTTTTGCGGTATGCAGGCCGCTCACCGTTGTGGCCTCTCCCGTTGCAGAGCACAGGCTCCGGATGCGCAGGCTCAGAGGCCATGGCTCACGGGCCCAGCCGCTCCGGGGCATGTGGGATCTTCCCGGACTGGGGCACGAACCCGTGTCCCCTGCACCGGCAGGCGGACTCTCAACCACTGCGCCACCAGGGAAGCCCAAGACCCATTTTTAAATAATGAAGATTATGTAAACGGTAACTGAAATGGTTGCTTCTCATTTGATAAAAAATGAATAACAGAAAATTAGCAGACCTATGTCTTTTATCATATTACTTTAAATATGAATTTACTATGAACTGGTGTCATGTTTATTTAATTAAATGGGACACTAGAAAGGAAATGTTAAGAAGAGAGCATTGAGATGCTGGCACATAGTGAGAGCTCAAGAGATTGTATGTAGTGTACATACAATTGCCTATGTTACAGTACGTGAACTTTGTATTTACCTGGACTTTATGGGAAACTTGAGCAGCACTTCTTTTCTTTTTTTTTTAATAGTTGATTTATATTATTGTGTTAGTTTCAGGTGTACAGCAAAGTGATTTGGTTATACATATATATGTATATATCTATTTTTAAATTATTTTCCATTATAGTTTATTAACAGATATTGAATATCGTTCTCTGTGCTATACAGTAAATTCTTTTTGTTTATTATATATATTGTAGTGTGCATCTGTTCATCCCATAATCCCAGTTTATGCCTTCCCCCTTCCCCTTTGGTAACCATAAGTCTGTTTCTACGTGAGCAGCACGTTTATGCAGCATAACAATAAACTTATTTCTGAAATATAATGAAATAATATTATTTGAAATGAAAAGTTATAAATTTGAAGTCTTAAATATTATGATTTCTGTACCGAAAGTGTTTTCCTCGATTGCAGTGATTTCATCAAATGCCAGAAGGAAAATAAGGTGCTCTTTGATCAGCTTCCTTCAGGTTGGTTTTACAAGAATGTGTGTGTGCAGCAACACAACTGAGCATTTAATCTGGAAACCTCTATATTCAGGTGGGGTAGGGGGCTTTTACAGGGTCACAGGGACCTTCACTATCCCTCACATTTTATCACCTCTTCCTCCATCCCAGACACTCTTGTGGCATCTGTTCATTTCGATGGTTTAAAAACTCCTGTTAAACATGCCGTCCCAAGACTATGCAGCGACATGACATGCTTATGATAGAAGCATGAACTTAAAAAAGCAGGAAGCTAAGTGGTGTATGAACTGTAATTGCAGTGATCACAAACTGTCTAACGCTGTCTGAAGAGAAACAGGCAAAAACGTTCGGTATTTACAAAATTCCTGGAAGGTTGTGTTCATCTCGAAAGTTAACCAGTTGGCTGAGAAGCTCACCAAAGAGCCCGAGGTCCTGGCCACAGGCACTCTCAGACCTGACCTTGAGGATAAGCAGCATCCCTGCAACACTGAATCCCACACTCAAGGTGCAGCCCAAGCTTTGCTAGAAAGAGCCTCTGCCCATAAAGTTCACTTACTTGGCATCAGGGATGCTTAAAATGTGAAAAGGTGTCGGGCTTCCTGGAGCTCAGAGTCCTTAGAACAGCCAGGCTTTGGAAGGAAATTTGCAGTATATTCCCAGGAGGAACCTGTGACGTGTGGCACTGGATTAAAGTGTTCCATTAACAACAACAAAAACATGCCCTTCTATCTAGGAATGCACGTTTTTAGAATTGGCTAATTGCTTTCACTAGATCATTTGAAAATATAATTATAGAGCTAAGGCGGCTGGCCGGTGAGCACACTAGACAAAATGGAAGCAGAGGGGATACGGAAGGACTGCTGATGCCCAAGGTCACATCTGAAACAGACTTAAGGATAATGCAGTCCATCCTCTGAGTTTACAAGTGAGGATATTGAGACCATATGTTTGAACTAATTTGCCGAAATCGCCTGACTTATTAAGAGCAATGTGGGAGCTGGAACCCAGATCTTGTGATTTAGAAGCCATGAATCTTTCCTTTAAACCACCCATCAAAATGAGTTAAATAAACAAAGGAATGAATTCATTCAGGCTAGGAATGCAAATTATGTTCTATGCAGGTAATTTCTTTTTGGTATTCTTCTAGTGTTTTCTTATTTTTAAACCACTTGCAAAAACAGCTCACAGACACAATTACTTTTTTTGTTTGTTTGCATTGCCCTGACCTGGATCCAGTGGCTCTTACAGTAGAATTCTAACAAGGCTCCACGGACAGGCATTTCCATCTCCTGTCAGGCTGCATTTTACAAGAAACTCACTTCCTCTTTGCCTTTAGATGCCAGCCTGGGGCCTCAGGCGGGGATGCCTCTTTCCTCTCTGCTCCACGGAATCCAGCGCAGACACTCCTAGCTGGGCTGAAGTTGGGTCATCCCCTCCCCTTGAAACGGAGCAGGACCCTATGGGCCTTCCCCCATGTCCTCAGCCTGCCTTTTGTCTGTAGAAAAACTTTAGCCAAAGAATAAGTTTAGTCAGAGAAGTGAGAAAATGCAGAAACAAAGGAAAACAGTCAAAGGAGACCAAATAATAATAGTTTAGTCATTAAGCAAAGTCAAGGACCTTTAGTTCCTCCTCAAGGGCTATAGATAATATTCTGAGCCATATCCCGTGAGCTGTCTTGTAGCTACAGAAACCCACACCAGGTGGAGGAAGTTAACTACATGATGACCAGGCTGTAGCCATGACATAAGCTGCCACAATTCCGAGAACTGACCTCAAATAAATGGGAACAAACTGACCCTGGAACTAAAGATTAACTGTACCTAAAACAGTCAAGATGACGCTGATCATGACCAATTTCAAGATGGCCGTCAGAGCTGACTGTGCTGTTTCTGCATTAGCCTCCTCCCTCCACCTATAAAAGCTCTTGCCCGCTGATTGCCAGTGGGGGGCACTCAGCCTTTGGACAGGAGCCCGCCCTCCTCCCCCGTTGGTTGCTGGCCTCCAAAATAAAGCCAACTTTCCTTTCCACCAACCTGGCCTCTTTATTGGCTTTTGAGCGGCGAGCAGCCAGACCCCACTTCTGGTTACACCCTGAGGGACTTGGTATAAAGATTGGACTTGACCCGCTGCAAATCTACAAAAAAACCTTCCTGCAAGCAACAATTAGGTTAAAAAGATAAGCACAGGAAAGAGAATAAAATAGAACAATGAGGCAGTAATAACCTCTTTTTAAATTAATGTAAGGGGCTTTAAAAAGTGTTAGATATTTTGATGGATATATGACAAGGAAATTTCACCATCAAAAATCTTTTTTTAAAAATTTCTCCCTCTTTTTTGACTTTTAATTATAAAAGAAATCTAAGATAAAACTGTTGTGCTGTGAGATTTTTTAAAATTATGGTAATCATTAGATTAATTAAGTTACTGTTTGTATCATAGGATCCTCATTCATCTGTGCCACTAATAGCTCCTTAGAAGACTTTGCCCACAAACAGTTGTGAGCTTAGTCAAAATGCTATAAAGATTAGGTCAGGTATTTGTAATAAGTATGTCATTCACTGTGTTTGAAATTACCTAAGGGCTCCACGCTGAGTTAATATACAATGTAATGTGTTTCTATCATCATGTTTGAAGAAGTGATCAAGAGAATTCATTCTGGTACACAAAACTTGGAAATACTGGATTTAAAACAAAAGAAAACAGAAAAACATCCAATCTTTCAAAAGCATGTTGAAGGTGGCAGTAAAAGGATCAGAACCAACTGGAGGCCAAGAACAAAGAGAAAAATTGAATTCCGGGCCTAAGCAACCCTGGAGGCCATGTTTACCTGGAGGGCATCATCCGAGCAGCTGAGGGTTAGGACTTGTGTTCTGATGAAGTTACCCTGCACTGGAGACAGGAGACTCAACTCACTCAAAACTCTGGGGAAGGTTGATAGATTAGATTAGAGCCCCCCACATAAAGCCAGCTTTCCAGAACAGTGACAACATAGGTGGATAAACTAAAAGAATTAAATAAACTCTGCCACAGGTGGAGGCAAGGAATGTCTTACAAGGAAGGCTTGCCTCGCGTTGAAGCAGCAGAATAAAAGGAAACACTGCTGTATATTATCCTGACCATAATCCTGTACTCTTAGGAGTTTAGTAATAAATTTACAGTACCAAAATTATAGCCCCAAGTCTACCCACTATTGTTTAATTTTAGACTTTACTATTTTTTTAGTGCAGTTTTAAGTTCACAGCAATTTTGAGTGGGATTTGCATTTCCCTGATGACATATGACGTGGAGCATCTCCTCTATCCTCATTTGCCATCTGTATAACTCTTTGATGAGTTGTCTGCGAAGGTCTTTGTCCCATTTTTTAATCAGGTTATTCATTTTCTTATTGTTGAGTTTTAAGAGTTCTTAGACTGGTGGTGGCCATTGACACCTAACAGAATTAAATGTAAATTATCTCCAGAGGAATTGTCACGTAGACTTTTCAAGAAATCCAAGCATGCATGTGTACATGCATGCATAAATTCACAAAGACAGGCGCAACTATACAAATGCACAGCATTACTAAAACGAGGAGAAAAGCCATCATGTACCAAAGTCAGCGCAGCAATAAACTGTAGAATCTGCCTGCTGGAATTTATAGATTCCTGAGTTATCAGCCATAGAATATAAAAAGAGCATGTTTATGGTACTTAAATAATTGGAAGAGGGAATTTAAAGTATGATGAAGGAAAGTGTCAAAATTGACCCAGCAGTTTTGAGAAAAAATAAAATAGAGCTTCTAGAAATGAAAAGCTTGCTCACTAAAAGAAGTTCAAGACACAGGATCAACCACAGTTTAGACCCAGCTGAAGAGAACATTAGTAAGCTGTAGTCTAGCCGCAGCTTGACTTGATAACACCAGTATTGATTTACTTACGCTCCGTGAAACGATGATGCCAGATGCTGTGTGGTTCTGAGATTGCATCAGCAGGGCTCCCTCCCATTTTCTTTCAACCATCTGTCTTTTCAGAGTTGAATGAATAATGACCCGTGAATTAAAGCTTGTCAAAGATGACCAGTTACATAAGAACTAAACTTCAGTTGGATTCAAAACTCCAAAAGTCCTCAAGGTACTCAATCTAAAAAATGCTAAAAGTTTAAAGAGAAATTTAAGATTGTTTCTCACAGGTCAATCATTAGGCAAAAAAATTACAAAACAATAATAATACGATTACTTTCTCACATGGATACTTCTGGAAAGATGTTTTGCTCATCTAATGATGCATCACAGTAAACAATGATGAGATTTATTTTAACAGGTCTTAACCATGATACCTTACTTATAGACACCTTTTTTTTCTTTGAGATATAGTTGATTTAAAGTGTTACATTAGTTTTAGGTGTACAACAGAGGGATTCACATTTTTAAAGGTTATATACTCCATTTATAGTTATTATAAAATCAGCTATATTCCCTGTGCTGTACAATATATCCTTGTAGCTTATTTTATACATAATAGTTAGTACCTCTTAATTCCCTACACCTATCTTGCCTCTTCCCCCTTCCCTCTCCCACTGGTAGCCACTAGTTTGTTTTCTATATATGTGAGTCTGTTTCTTTTTTGTTACAGTCCCTAGTTTGTTTTATTTTTTAGATTCCACATATAAGTGTTATCGTACAGTATTTGTCTTTCTTTGTCTGACTTATTTAACTAAGCATAATATCCCCCAGGTCTCCCATGTTGTTGCAGATAGCAAAATTTTATTCTTTTTACTGGCTGAGTAATATTTCATTGTTTGTGTGTGTGTGTGTGTGTGTGTTTACATATATACCACATCTTCTTTATCCATTCATCTATTGATGGACATTTAGGTTGCTTTCAGACTTTGGCTATTGTAAATAATGCTGCTGTGAATATATGAACATTGGGGTGCTTGTATCTTTTCGAATTAGTATTTTAATTTTTTTCAGATGTATACCCAGGAGTGGAATTACTGGATGGTGTGCTAGTTCTAATTTTAGATTTCTGAGAGACCTCCATACTGTTCTCCACAGTGGCTGTACCAATTTACATTCCCACCAACAGTGTAGGAGAATTCCCTTTTCTCCACACCCTCTGCAGCATTTGTTCTTTGTAGACTTTTTGATGATGGCCGTTCTGACCAGTGTGAGGTGACACCTCGTTGTGTTTTTTTGATTTGCGTGTCTCTGATAATTAGCGATGTTGAGCATCCTTCATGTGGCGTGGCTGTCTTCATTTGTCCTGAGGCCCCAGCTCTACTTGGCATCATTGGAACAGCTGCCAGCACAGTGAAAAATACAAATGACATCTAATACGGCTTTTAAAATAATTTTCACCACGTAAGCGTCTCGGATACAAACAGGGATCTATGGGCCATTCTTTAGAACCTCTAAAATATGCTATTGTCTAAATATCACCACCAAAATTTATTATAAAGGTAATGGGATTATGAAAACACTCCCATAAAGAGTGCAAGCATATCTGTTGAATCATTACTGTAATTTACTGCAAAATACTCAGATCTTCTGAAAAGTCTTCTGCAATCTGCTTCTATCTTCTATATTTATTCTATACTGTTTTATATTCTTGTTGAGAGAGCTGGTATGTACCAAGTGATAACCAATTATACATCCACCTCAAGTGGACTAATACTTATCTCATTTAATTCCTGGACTAAAATGGGCCCATCATAAAACACTGACATTTATTCTGAATTTTAAAACCAAACATTGATATTTTGGTCATGTGTTTAATTTTCTTGTTGGACTATGACTGCATTTGATTAGCCACACGTTCATCGTTAAGAGAAACCTTCAGGTCTGGCTCGCTGTCAACGCCTCTTGAACCCCAACCCAACAGAAACAAAACCTCACTTCCATTCAAGGTGTGCGTGTAATTATTTGCCACTGAATTTGTTGATTATCTCCGTCATTACGTAATAGGGAGGAGAAGAGATCTCTGTTTGGGGCTTCCCTGGTGGAGCAGTGGTTGAGAGTCCGCCTGCCGATGCAGGGGACACGGGTTTGTGCCCCGGTCCGGGAAGATCCCGCATGCTGCGGAGCGGCTGGGCCCGTGAGCCATGGCTGCTGAGCCTGCACGTCTGGAGCCTGTGCTCCGCAATGGGAGAGGCCACAGCAGTGAGAGGCCCGCATACCCCCCCCACCAAAAAAAAGAAACAAAGAAAAAAAAGAGATCTCTGTTTGAATAGTTATTAACCAGATTCCCAAGGTACTGTGTACCATGATTTTGCTAAATAGGAGCTGTAAGGTAAATTTTGTATCTTTACTTTTTAACTCCATGACGGTTGTGCTTTTTCTGTTACTGAATTCAGTTAAGGAAGGTTATTACTGCAACAGCACAGATAATGAGTTAGGCACAATTTCAATAATCCTTAGGCAGCATTTCAATAATAATAAAATCTGCCATCAGGTGAATGATAATGTAAGCATCATCCATCAGCTTATTTGGAAATAAAAAACAAAAGAGATAAATCTAAGGGTGAGATACAATATATTCCACATATATATCATATTTATGACCATATATAAAATCAACAGATAATTTTAAATATGGTCTTCACCCCCTGATCTGAATAATTCATGCATTTAAAGGTTTATGTTAGCTTCCCTGGATCTTAGAATACATATTTCAAACTATTTTAGTTCTCCCTTAGAGAAAACAAAACAGAACATGCAGACAAGTAAGTTTTATGTTAATCCCTGCCCAAATAGATCAAATTAACCCCTCACTTCCATTACCAGAAATTCTCCATTTGTTTGCAGTTGTGCTCACTTTTGGCCTCTTCCCCTTAGAATTTCTGGGCTGCCTTGTCCAGCCCAGCCTCCTCCTGCCCCACAAGCTCTGAAGTAAGATTTCTAAACTCATCCCAGACCCACTGCTGCCACAATTCTCCATAAATTTAGTAGGTAACCACTTTTTTACCTGCAAAATGATGACTCTCTAATCCAAACCCAAAATGACCTTGTGAAATTTTTAAAGGAGCCCTTTCACCAGCACCATTAGTCAGTATTCAAAGATTTGTCTTCCTGAAATCAGTCAGTAGTTTGCAGAGGGCATAGCTGCTTATATTGCATAACTGGGCCATCTGTCCAAAAACAGTGATGTGAGAATTTTCTTAAATGCCATGTTTGAGGACTGCTTTGCATGCAGAGTTTACAACAAAGTCCTTCAAACGTGGCTAACCCAAATCTCACAGTGATTAAATAAACTCGTAAAAACCTATTGGCCATTAAGAACACATCCCTCTATGTCACACACCAAAATCGCGCTATAACACATACATTCTGGTGCTAGGTATATCTTGTGAATGGTAGGTCTCTCTGACAATAAATTTGGGTTCATTTCAGCTTTTTCTGGAGCCAGGTCACAAATATGGCTCCTTTTGATCTTGGGGTGGCACAAAACCCCTGTGTGATTTTTCCCTTTGCCTTCCTTCTTTTCACTGATAAACGTATTTTATTTTGTTTTTGTAGAAGTAAAAAGTTCATGCATGTCCCTATGTAATAACATCACTGCATTCTGAATCACTCATTCTGAGACCCTGGAATGTAAATTACAGCTCCGTCTTTGAACATATTCCCTCGTATCATCATGTAATTCATTGCCCATGAATTATTTGAAACTACAAAAATGAGAGAACATTACTTACATTTTGTCCACTGGGAGGTGATTGAAAACCTTCACCTTCACATAGTTTTATACGTGTTCCCCTGCTTAGTAAATGCGAACCACTAGCACACATTGTTCCATAAATAAATTTGACAGGAGCGTCTGCCAGACTCCTGTCAACTTTGTGATGTGAAGAACATGAGGGTTAGGGGAAATGGACAGGAAAATCAGTGCACGTTTTCTAATTTCCTTTCCATTCAGCTGATAGTCCTTTGAGAGTTACCTGCTGCCAATCACACTTGGATCATCTTTGGGCATCTTTCTGTGCAATGGCCAATTCACAAAGTACCATGGGAGGCTAATTCCAGGGTCATGACATGGCTTCTAGGTCCGATGATGCAGAGATGCCCTTGAGTCCCCAAAATGAAGGTGGCTGCTGTGAACCCGGAGGACCCTGGTCATCGCTTGTCAAATGAAGCCAAACACCTGGGAAATTTGGCCATGAGCTCATTGCAGACAATAAATGTCCTCTCAGAAATGCTTCATTGCTACTTGATGCCAGAGTTACATGAATACTAATAATCACATCTGCAGTTTAAATTTGGCTTTCCAAACGTTCATTCTGTTAGATTGTGCTTGTCATGCCCCAGTATCTCCTGTCACTCTCACTGAGGTTATGCGGAAACTCGCTCCGGGTGGTCATAAATAGACATTCATTTTATCTGACTGTGGTGGACCCAGTTCCCAACCCCCACAGATACAGCCCATGGAACCACTAAACAAGGCACTTCTGCTGAATCACAAAATGTTCTGTTTGCTTCTAGTTTTTTTTTTAATTTCGCCACATTAAAATTTTATTTTCTCCTTTATGATTGGACATTAAGCACTTCCCAAAGCTTAATAAATGGTCTTACCTTGTTACTGATGCACGATTTACTACAGAATATTTTATGAGAATTTTTCAAAAATCAATTCTTGTCTTTTGTCTGCTTTATAACTATCTGAATTTAATGTGAGATAATTTAAAAACCATGAAATGAAACTAAGGTGAACACTGTAACTCCTTGAATTACACGTTTCTCTTGGATTCTTTTAAACGGTGCAAAGTTTTATTCAGTTCAATAAATACGTAATGAAGTTCTCTTTTGTAAAGTCCTACTCTGGGCTGTGGATGCAAAGATGGATAAGATGGATTCTTGCCTCCAGAGGAAAAGTCAGTATGACTCAGGACTCCCAATTCTCATAATTGGAAGCCAGTTAATTCAAGCTCATCTCCCTGCTGAGGTGCTGAGTGAGCAGAAAAAACTTTTTTTAGACTCCGCTTGAAGGCCTCAGAGCTCACAGCACAGGGAGGAATCACACCTCCAGAACCCAGTGGAGGCTGCGGCCCAGCGTTTAGGGCCACTTCACACTGAGCTCACATGCCAGTTCCGGACAGGAAAACGCAAAGGCTGAGCTCCACTTCTGAAGGTCAGGGAGAGGGGGATACAGGCCTCCAGGACTGGGGTCAGAGGTGAATTCCACCCTACTCAGATTGGGCACCAGAAGTGTTGCCCTCTGAAAACAAAAAATGAACTGAAAAAGACATGTACTTGCAGGGCTTAAAGTTCAGCATTATAATATCTCAGATTTTGAAATTAGATTGGTTAGATCCCAGATAACTAGTGCTGCTAAGAGTCTGGCAGGATCAATCGTAAAGACCCTTTGATGGGAAAAAGCAGCCTAGTCTTTCATTTGTTTATTCAAACAATTCTGTCTGTAAAATGTGAATAGTGTTGAAATGAACATAGGGGCTAATATCGCCTCAAGATCCTGATTTCAGTTCTTTTGCATAAATACCCAGAAATGGAATTGCTATACCATCTGGTAGTTCCACTGTTAATATTCTGAAAAATCTCCATACTGTTTCCCACAGCGGCTGCAGCAATTTATATTCCTACCAGTAATGTTCAAGGGTCCCAGTTTCTCCATGTCCTCCCCACCACTTGCTGTCTTTCATTTTTTCCTGATAATAGTCATTCTCACAGGTGTGTGTATATTTTTTTTAATTTGAATTTCTTTTTTTAAATTAACTAATTAATTTATATTTTATTTTTGGCTCCGTTGGGTCTTCATTGCTGCATGCAAGCTTTCTCTAGTTGTGGCGAGCGGGGGCTACTCTTCCTTGCGGTGCACGGGCTTTTCATTGTGGTGGCTTCTCTTGTTGTGGAGCACAGGCTCTAGGCACAAGGGCTACAGTAGTTGTGGCACGGGGGCTCAGTAGTTGTGGCTCCCAGGCTCTAGAGTGCCAGCTCAGTAGTGGTGGCTCACGGGCTTAGTTGCTCTGTGGCATGTGGGATCTTCCTGGACCAGGGCTCGAACCTGTGTCCCCTGCATTGGCAGGCGGATTCTTGACCACTGAGCCACAAGGGAAGTCCCACAGGTGTGGTTTTGATTTACATTTCCCTTATGATTAGTGGTGGTAAGCATTTTTTTTTAATCTATCTGTTGGCCATTTGTATGTCTTCTTTGGAGAAACATCTACTCACGTTTAAAGCAGGATTTTCAATAAAATATTTGAGACCCAGAATATTTCTACACTGCCTTTCTTTTTCTTTTCTTTTAGTAAATGTATGGCAACACCATCTGCTCTATCTTGTATGTCGAGCTTTTAAACCCCATGGCACCCCCTTGCGAGAAGATCGAGGTTTCTGTCCGCTGGTCTTGTGTCACTTTCATGGAGTGGATGCTGTCGCAGTTGGTAGTCACAGAAAGGGTGTCCTGTACCCCGAACACTGACATCCATCCAGGACGCCTACCCAAGCATCAAACTGAAGGAAAAAGAAAATAATCTGTTTCTAAGATCAGAGGCTGCATCATAACTTAAACATAAAATGTGCTATAACAATGTGTATAAAAGTACACCAGAATTCTTAAACCCACGCACATGTGGTCACCTTATTTTTGATAAAGGAGGCAAGAATATACAATGGAGAGAAGGCAGCCTCTTCAATAAGTGGTGCTGGGAAAACTGGACAGCTACACGTAAGAGAATGAAATTAGAACACTCCCTAACACCATACACAAAAGTAAACTCAAAATGGATTAAAGACCTCAATGTAAGGCCAGACACAATAAAACTCTTAGAGGAAAACATAGGCAGAACATTCTCTAAAATAAATCACAGCAAGATCCTTTTTGACCCACCTCCTACAGAAATGGAAATAAAAACAAAAATAAACAAATGGGACCTAATGAAACTTCAAAGCTTTTGCACAGCAAGGGAAACCATAAACAAGACAAAAAGACAAGCCTCAGAATGGGAGAAAATATTTGCAAATGAAGCAACTGACAAAGGATTCACCTCCAAAATTTACAAGCAACTCATGCAGCTCAATATCAAAAAAACAAACAACCCAATCCAAAAATGGGCAGAAGACCTAAATAGACATTTCTCCAAAGAAGATATACAGACTGCCAACAAACACATGAAGGATGCTCAACATCACTAATAATTAGAGAAATGCAAATCAAAACTACAATGAGGTATCACCTCACACCAGTCAGAATGGCCATCATCAAAAAATCTACAAACAGTAAATGCTGGAGAGAGTGTGGAGAAAAGGGAACCCTCTTGCACTGTTGGTGGGAATGTAAATTGATACAGCCACTATGGAAAACAGTATGCAGGTTCCTTAAGAAACTAAAAATAGAACTACCATACTACCCAGCAATCCCACTACTGGGCATATACCCTGAGGAAACCGTAATTCAAAAAGAGTCATGTACCGCAGTGTTCATTGCAGCTCTGTTTACAACAGCCAGGACATGGAAGCAACCTAAATGCCCATCGACAGATGAATGGATAAAGAAGATGTGGCACATATATACAATGGAATGTTACTCAGCCATAAAAAGAAATGAAATTGAGTTATTTGTAGTGAGGTGGATAGACCTAGAGTCTGTCCTACAGAGTGAAGTAAGTCAGAAAGAGAAAAACAAATACCATATGCCAACACATATGTATGGAATCTAAAAAAAAAAAAAAAAAAAGGTTCTGAAGAACCTAGGGGCAAGACAGGAGTAAAGACTCAGATGTAGAGAATGGACTTGAGGACATGGGGAGGGGGAAGGGTAAGCTGGGACGAAGTGAGAGAGTGGCATAGACATATATACACTACCAAATGTAATATAGATAGCTAGTGGGAAGCAGCCCCATAGCACAGGGAGATCAGCTTGGTGCTTTGTGACCACCTAGAGGGGTGGGATAGGGAGGGTGGGAGGGAGACGCAAGAGAGAGGAGATATGGGGATATATGTATATGTATAGCTGATTCACTGTTATACAGCAGAAACTAACACACCACTGTAAAGCAATGATACTCCAGTAAAGATGTTAAAAAAAAAAAGTACATCAGAGTTCTTGGAAAGAAGCTCAGAAGTGAAGGAATTAATTAATAATCTCCTATATTAAGGCAGGTGTGTAAAAGAAATATTAAATTAGAAACATCAAACACATGTGATCTCAAGACATTTAAAAAACATAAAGCAAAACCAAGCAAAACAAGAAGAGAACAATGCCTGGAACCATCTCAGATAAGAGGCTGCGTCCGAGATGGTCAGGATCTGAGCCTCTGTCCTCCAGATTCTACCCTCTAATCCGTTTCTCTACTGAGAGAGACCAATGAGTGCCTGCTTCTGTGTTTTCAGGCAGAAAATAAGGATGGTCGGGAATCTTCCATCGCTGTTAGGAAGAAATGAAGGCCATGCTAATGATACCTAGGCTCATGCTAAACATGGGCAGAGCCCAGTCTGAAGGACAGACCGCCAGGCAGCACACAGACCACTGAAGCAACGGAGGAGGAAACGTTGCCTCTGGAATGCAGCATGTAGCCGTCGGGCAGGGCCTCAAGGGGCTGCAGTGGGTGGTGGGTGGCTGAAGACGGCAGAGGCAGCAGGGGTCTGCAAACGTGGTTCCGCAAAAATTCCCTCACCTGGTGACACCAAGGACACCTGGGTCCCCCCCTTGCTTTAAAGCCAAGGAGTCTACAGTTGCATCTGCCGGCCTGCAGACCCCTGCCCCACCCACTGGAGAACTGGAGAGGGGAGAGGATGTCACACCTACTCACTACGCCCTTTATCTCAGGCATAAGCTCTGTCCTCGTGGTCCATCAACGTGGCCTTGGTCCCCAGAGGCCATTCTGACAGCCATTGGTCGTGGACCTCTTCTCTGTGATCCTGTCTACCTCAGAAAAAATGAAGTCTGGTGGGAGAATCATGAGCTCTTGATGATGTTGGTGTGGGTAAAGTAAAACGGTGTGGCCACAAGTAGGTACAATTCACACATGACTTTCCAGTGGTATCCACCAAAATGACACATGCTGATCAACTGACTTTATGGAAGCTCTGTATTGAAGTTTTGTGCAACCACTGAGTTTTCACTCATAAATTGTCTACAACACTATAAAGCACATGCTTAGAGTAAATTATATGCTGTAGCTTTTTAGTTTTAATGGAGGAAATCAGGAAGAAATCAGCATGAGAAAATGCAGAGGTGTCCTTTCTAGAGGGAGACACTTATTTTAGAAAAACATATGTAGAAGATTAGGGGAGAAGCTCTCTCACTGTGGAACAGGAGGTAACAGGTGCATTTATACAGGAAATGATCACGTTAATGAACCTAAGGCAACGTACAGGGCGGCAGGACCTCGCAGACATGCAGATGGAGTACGAAGGCGGCAGCCAGCTGTTACAGATCATGTGCATCTTGTGTCCGTGGCATGGGGTCAGCTGGGAGGCACTGGAGCTCTGCTGCAGAGCTGGGCTCTTGGTGACGCTGAGGTCTGCATCTTTGGTAACGGACATCTGTTGTGTCAATTATGCCATAACGAGGAAATTACATGCAAATGAAGGCGATGATCATTTGAGGCAGGAAAACTCACCTTGTGGGAAATTTCGCACTGAGTTTGAGGGCCAACTAAGCCTGACTATGTGAGTGGGAGAACATGGAAAGGGCACAGAGCTTGTCAAGATGCTTTTGGGGGGCTTCCCTGGTGGCGCAGTGGTTGAGAGTCTGCCTGCCGATGCAGGGGACACGGGTTCGTGCACTGGTCCGGGAAGACCCCACATGCCGCGGAGCGGCTGGGCCCGTGAGCCATGGCCGCTGGGCCTGCGCGTCCAGAGCCTGTGCTCCGCAACAGGAGAGGCCACAACAGTGAGAGGCCTGCGTACCACAAAAAAAAAAAAAGATGCTCCTGGGCACCGCGGAGCTGTGTAAGCCTGCTGACTGCGGCCCTAACCACCGGAAAATAAAATAAATCCACAACCTCTTACTCACCAACTTCACGGCTGGAAGACACTTGGGCTGGAAGAAAGGCTGCGTTTCCCCAGCAGCCAGTGCGTGCTGATCTGGGGTTGGAGGAAGTGCAGTTTCCTGAGTGGACTGCTCTGCAGCCCCTGAGGTGGTCCAGGCTTCTGGGGACCAGGAGCCAGTGACAGGGAGGAGGGCAGAGGAACAGGAAGACTGACAACACGGTACGTGTCTGTGATGCACCAAACTGCACAACAAGCTCTTCTCAGCCATCAGCCCCTTTGTCACAGGGCCATAAAGAGGGGGCCCAGTTGGAGAGATGGAAACTGGGGATCAGAGAGGCTGAGTTTAAGTTCCCAGGTTCACACAGCTATTAAGCCATGGAAATTACAGTCACGTCCAGGTGGTTTGATCTCAGAACCCGGGTTCTTGGGCACTGCAAGAGTCTGCCCCTGAAAGCAAGTGGAAAAGGATGTTCCAGAGGGGTTAATAGGATCAGCAAGACAGAGATGGGGAGCGGGTGCTCCAGCCGAGAGAAACAAGGAAGGGGCTCCTGGCACAGGAGAGGATGGGCCAGGCTGGATGGAGACTTTGCTTTCTGACAGGTGGAGGTGAGCTTACAGGGAGAGGGTGGGGTCAGGTGAGGGAGGGAGTGGGAAGTCATCCTCAGGTATTCGGACTTTATCCTGAGAGAAGTGTCCTGCACGTGCTGTTTGGGTCAGGCTGACTTTGGGGAAAGGGACTTGGCTTTGGGAAGCCAGTTGGAAGAAGTCTGAGGTAAATAAGGTGCAGGACTGTGAAGGTTTGGACTTAGTGGGTCCTAAGCAATTATCTGACATCCCCTGGCGCTGTTGACAGCACCATCAAATAATCCAGGGCACAAGGTGGGTTTGAGGTTTTCAACTAGTGAAACAGAGAAACGTAGGTTTCTGAAAGAAGCGGGAGATCAACAGGCTGAGAATTAATTCTGTCTCCTGGGCTCACCTTCAGAGATGAGACCTCACTTCATGTGAGCACCTTGTTCCCAGGGGAGGGGTTGCACGGGAGGGGCCCTTGGCTACGGCGAGTGGAGACGTGGGTGATGGTACAGCCTTGAAATTCTCTTCCTGGTGCAAAGTAGTTCCTGTTGAGCTGGGCCAACACATAGTTATGGATGGAAGCAGGAGAAGGGGTGGGAAAACTGAAAAATGAGAGATTCCTAAGAGCCTGTTTCCTGAGCCCTCAGCCCTATAGCCAGGCAGAGACCACCAGCTCATGGGATGATGCTTGTTAAGGGCTGGACCAAGGGCCAAGAATGCAATAATCATGTGGATTTCCATGGCCCCTGTATTGCTGCTACTGCGCCGTTTCAAAGGAGCCAGGATGTACTCAGAGCAGCCTGTCTGTGGAGCCAGACGCTGTCCTGAGCACCCCGCCACGCGTGTGCCCCCAGATTTACTCAGAGCAGCCTGTCTGTGGAGCCGGACGCTGTCCCAAGCACCCCGCCAGGCGTGTCCCCCCGATGTCAGCTGTGTCCACCTGGCCTGTCTTCATATCCCCTGGGCATGTGTCAACGTGTTTCTGAAAACTACACGCAGACTCCTGTCTTAACCGGTGACAGTGATTCGAAATGTAGATGTGAGCCCCCTTCCTCATTTCCACCCCGTGCTGCCTGACGACCTGTGGGTTCACTGTCTCCCCTCTTGCTGTCCCCACGCTCGGGCCCTGCCTCAGGCCCCTTGCTTCACCCTGACCACACACCAGTCACTTGGGCACGTTTTCAAAGCACATGTTCTCAGCATGCACCCCCAAAGGAGCCAACACAGTGGGTCCAGAGTGTGGGATTTTAAAACATGCTTTCACAACGGCTGAAGATGATTCTGGTAGACGTGCAAGGTTCAGACATTGCTGTGAACCAGAGCCTCTGGACATGAAGCCCTGAAGTGAGGTGGGGGTCAGATGCGGAGAACGGGGCCAGTGGCCAATAAAAAGGAGTCCCCTGGGGTCGAGGAAGGGAACAAACGTCTCTAATGACCTTGCAGAGTCATGCTCTTGGTCTGTGGCCACTGATTTTTCCCCCACTGAGGGTCCTGCTTGTTTGCTCAGTGGTACAGTGATGTCATTTTTTAGCAATCACTAGCCTGGAGTAGAGGTAAGACCACATCTCTCCCTAAGCTGACGGCTGCAGTCTTGCCTCACCATGAGACTAACTTCATTCCCCCCCACAAAGTGTTTCCTACTCGGGATAAACCAGAGAACCTCTGGGGTTTGTTCAATTCACAGCCTCCGAGCTGCCGCAAATCACTTGGTGGAGACGAAAACTCGAGCCCCGTCCCCCATCCACTGGTGATCCTGTCCTTCACTGCCGAGGTCACCGCCGTGAGCTGGCCTCGTGGAAATGCAGACCTTGGTCCCTTTGGTGCACACCTCGTTTCTGGAGAGTGTCCCCATCTCTCCTCGTCAGCGATGGTGGACACGGGGCGGTTTCACTGTGACACCGTGGCTGCCCGCTCCGAGGGGAAGGGGAGGCCGGAGGCTCCCCAGGGAGCAGCTGGCCCATCTGCACCCGAAGGTCAGGCGCGTTTTCATCCGTCACCTTACCTCGTCCCTCAGCTCCTCCTCTCTGCCTTTTCGGAGGCAGCAGGTTTCCCTCTTCCCCAGTGAAATCCTGCTGTTACCCCGTCTGCATCCCAGCCGGCCACAGTCACCGTCACACCTGCCCCCAGCTCCCTGAGTCCGCCCAGTCCACAGCCCCTGCCTGGTGCTGAGCCCCACCCGCTGCCGGTGATGGACAACAGGTGTGGCTTGGACTGATGACTCAACGCGTGCATGTAAGATGCTCCTCCCAAGGCACGCTCCTGGCACCGATGCTGAGTCCACAAATCATCCAGCCTCAGCCACAAATACTCTTGGAAACATCCCTCCTCTCCACCATTTATTCTCGACCCCAAATCCTCTGTACGACCATCACCGCCTTGTCATGAACTTGATCACATTTGTCTAATGCAGAGTACGTGGTATTTCATTCAGTGAAATGATGTCATCCGGTGGCTGTTTCATCTAGAAGTAAGTTGGCTTCTTGGGTCCATCTTCTTCCTCTTTAGAAACAGGCAGGGCATTGTTTTAATAGGGTAGCTGCATAAGATATCAACCCAGTAACGGAGCCATTGAGAGAGCAGGGAGGGATACTAACATCTGAGCTTGTACCTCTTCCCAGAATATCTGGTCGCCAACTTGAATGGAAAGTGGAAACTTCTGAGGTGGCTTTGGTTGTGTCTGGATGTTGTATGAGGTTGAGCGAGCCCTGCATTAATTCTGTTTGTCATTAGTTATCCCCGGAGGCTTTATGTAACCTAGACTCAATCTCCTGCCACGTGTAATGATTTATGAAGTGTCTCAACTCTAAAATTCTGTGCTTCATTTCTACTGTTAAAGATGTAAGAAAATCTGACGTTGGCTTAGGTGAACATCTGATATTCTGGGGTCTCAGAACCTGCACCGAAATGGTATCGTTATTGTTACTATGCTGCAAAGCTCACTTAAGTTTCAAAACTTCCGTCTTCTAACTTATAAAGACTGAGCTACCAATATTTACTTCCTTAGGTTGTTTAGAGGATTTTAAAAATCTAATGTATTTTGTAGCTGACACATCTCTGGAAATCAGTCATTTTTTTCCACAAAAATTTAAAGTCGGGGCTTCCCTGGTGGCGCAGTGGTTGAGAGTCCGCCTGCCGATGCAGGGGACGCGGGTTCGTGCCCCGGTCCGGGAAGATCCCACACGCCGCGGAGCAGCTGGGCCCGTGAGCCGTGGCTGCTGGGCCTGCGCATCCGGAGCCTGTGCTCCGCAACGGGAGAGGCCACAACAGTGAGAGGCCCGCGTACGGCAAAAAAAAAAAAAAAAAAAAAAAGATCAGCAGGTGCCCAGAGTTTGGATAAAGGGAGGAGGGCTGAGTAGGTGGTGCCCCGAGGAGTTGTAGGGCAGTGAATCTGTGCTGCTGTGGCGGACACGTGACATTGTGCATTTGACAAAACCCACAGAACATACAACATAAATGTAAATGATGTGGACTATGCACTTTACTTAACAGTAATGCGTGTGATAACGATGTGTCAACACTGGCTCATCAGTCGTAACAAATGCACCTCATCAACGCGAGATGCTAAGAAGAGGGGGAACGGGCTGGGCTGGGGTGAGGGGTTAGTACATGGGAACTTGCTATGCTTTCAGCTCAGCTCCTCTGTAAACCTAAAACTGCTCTAAGAAGTAAAGTTTATTAATTCAAAATAGAAAGGCTTTAAGGAGAAAAACCAGGCATAGTTTTAAAATATTCTACACGTGTAAAGAAAACCAAATGAACAAAGAGCTCGCAGGTCAAATGAACCGTCTCCAAACTGAGCAGGCATCTCTGTGCTCTGCAGATTCACAGCTTGAAAGGCAGATTCAAAAGCTTCAGCCGAAACTTCAGATACGGCCTGAACTACATGAGGAATGCATATCGCAACACTGCAGAACATCCACCGGGAAGGGAATCTTCCACTTGGGAATAGAGGAGAAACTTCCCGGAGTGTGTGGGAACGTCAGCCACGCGCGTCCTCGGGAAGGTGCTCGAGACCTGGGGAACAAGCTGGGGGACCGCTGCCTTCCATCGGAGCTGTTGTCTCCCAGGAGAAAAAGGCTCCAGCAGGTTGCTTGGCAGCCGTGGGAACTGAGAGGAACCCTAGCAAGCTGAGAAAACAGTCACGACGCGGGGAACTCGGGCTCTAGCCGCGGTGACACCTCAGCCTCCCCAAGGCCCCCTCTGGTCTGGCTACTGACGGAGCTGAGCCCTGAGGGTGCGGCTCAGCCGGAGCCTCAGGTCCCGGCCAGGAGGCTCACCCACAGCTGCCCAGGGTGGGACAGGGTGCCTGCCTGGCCTTTCTCTCCCTCCAAGTCATCTTGATCGAGCTCTTTTTAGTTTAACTGCTGCTATTTCATGGATGCTACATTGGCTCTTAGGAAGTTAATACATCATAATTCCTAAGAGTGATTTTTGAATACAGATGATATTTATAAAATTCTTACAAATACATCATGTCCACTTTCTTGGACTCTCCGGAATGAGACACTGTAAGTAGCAGATAACAGGTCCACTGTTACTGAACCATGACTGAGGTTGAACCTGACCAGGTGGACACATTTGAAACAACGAAGAACACTTCTATGTGCTACAGGCCATTTTAGAAATCTGTCACTTGATATTTACCTCACTAAATGTTGATGGATTAAAAACAAATCTGAGGATCTTCCCTGGTGGCGCAGTGGTTGAGAGTCCGCCTGCCGATTCAGGGGACATGGGTTCGTGCCCCGGTCCAGGAGGATCCCACATGCTGCGGAGCGGCTGGGCCCGTGAGCCATGGCCGCTGAGCCTGTGCGTCCGGAGCCTGTGCTCCGCAACGGGAGAGGCCACAACAGTGAGAGGCCCGCGTACCGCAAAAAAAAAAAAAATCTGAGCAACAGCACTCCCAGCTAAGCTTAGTAGTATTTTATTAGTCTCATACTGAATTCATAGATTAATTTGGTGGCATTACAGTTTGCAAACATTTGTTTCCCGTTTGGTAATTTTGTTTTAATCTTTGTTATTTCGTTTTGGATAGACTTTGCTGCTTGAAAGTTTCAAAATGTTATGTAGTCAAAACAAGAGTGTTCTCTTTATGGGGAAAATGGAAGAAAAAAGGAAGGGGAAGAGGAGGAGGAATTCATGGCTTGTCTGTAACTTTCCAGAAGTCATATTTGTGGGCATGCGTTGAGGATCTGGAAGGATATATAACCAAAGGTGGTCTGTGCTCAGCTCTGAATCAGTATTCAGTGGAAAATGATTACTTTTATTCTTATTGCTTATCTTTATCTCCTCACCCTTTTACAGTTAAACAATGAAAAAATAAATATAGGAATATATGTAGCCATTTTATTCAAACTTCTCCTTGTCTATTTTCCTTGTTCCTATATTTTCTACACTGTTAATTGAGTTTTCAAAGCAGAAATGTAACATGTGAAAAAAGAATAAGAAAGTGTACAAAAAAGTTTGAGTATTTTGGAGTGTGTGAGAGGCAAAGCAAAGCTGTTTTCAAGCTTATCTCTCAGGGGGTCTAAATCCATCTCAGCTACATCAGCGTAAGGCTATGGACACTGGGGACCACCAGCTGAACCATGCCCCCAGAAATGTGCCTTTTTTATACTTGTTCATTGTTTTTAGAAGAATCAAGAGGAAGAAAACAATTTTTTTGTGTTGAATCTATATTTATAAAAAAAAAAAGCTTCAGTCATTATCTCTGAGAAGTGTGTTAGTCAAATTGAATACCAGGCTCATAGGATAATCAACAAGGACTTAAATTAGTCACATTATTTTATTTATTTATTTAGATTTTTTTTGATGTGGACCATTTTTTTTCAAGTCTTGATTGAATTTGTTACAATATTGCTTCTGCTTTGTTTTGGTTTTTTTGGCCATGAGGCATGTGGGATCTTAGCTCCCCAACCAGGGATCAAACCGGCACCCCCTGCATTGGAAGGTGAAGTATTAACCACTGGACTGCCAGGGAAGTCCCAGTCACGTAATTTAGATCATTGTTGTTTTTTTTTTAAATGAAAATAAGGTAATTCCCACACATAACAATACTTCATTTAACTGATTTTAGTAACTGAGAGAGTTCCACAAAAGTGAAATCTCTAGACAACTGAAATGTATACTTTTTAACAGCAAAATCCTTATTACTTTAACCATTTTGAAACTGCTTCCTGATATGTTACAAACTTCCCTGCTTTATCATTCAAATCAATAAGTGTAAACATAATTTCAATGTTTCAGGATGACCAAGAACCATCAATATCAGTATAAAAATGTATAATGTACATTAAACAACTCTGACATCCATAGTTAGAAGGTAGAGGACCCTGCTCAAAACGGCTGTGCTGCTTTATAAGTTCTTACGACCCTGTTTTGATGTTTTTTCCCTTTACCCTTCTCCTCCCCAGGGTTCTGTCCCTAACAGCCATATCTTAATTTGCTACTTCTGCTTTACTACGTTAGATTGTTTAACATCTAAAAATTGTAACTCCCTGGAAAGTACATTTGCTTACATGAGGTGGACCGTACACCTGCCCCTGATGAAGGAC
The DNA here is from genome assembly GCF_964165515.1 of Mesoplodon bidens. Classification (NCBI taxonomy): domain Eukaryota; kingdom Metazoa; phylum Chordata; class Mammalia; order Artiodactyla; family Ziphiidae; genus Mesoplodon; species Mesoplodon bidens. The sequence goes on along the minus strand of NC_138181.1, from coordinate 31,433,715 downwards.
AAGGGGGTCTTCTGTCCTAACAGCCTGATCGCAAGTTCCTTATTCCCGAGCCACACTTAGTGTGGGCCTCACCTTTTCTGAGTTACAACCAATTCTGAAGTTACAAGAAGGTACGTTACTAAAACTTGAGGACATGGCTTCTGAGTGCAAGCAGCCACTCGTCAGCTGCTCAGCCCCGTCAAAAGCACTGAGAGGGGGCCCGTCATGGGCTTGTCCAAAGGAGCATTTGCTTTGTGCGACGTAGGGGTCAGCTGATCTCAGCAGGGCTCAGATGGGGACCTAAGTGACAGGCTACCTGTGACCGGGTCCACATGTCATTCATCCTCCCAGGCCAGCAGGAAGTGACAAGGGGGCATGTCAGCAAGTAGACACAGGTGACCCCTTTAAAACCCAAGGTCTGGGGCTTCCCTGGTGGCGCAGTGGTTGAGAGTCCACCTGCCAATGCGGGGGACATGGGTCCGTGCCCCGGTCTGGGAAGATCCCACATGCCGCACAGTGGCTGGGCCCGTGAGCCATGGCCGCTGAGCCTGTGCGCCCGGAGCCTGTGCTCCACAGCGGGAGAGGCCACAGCAGTGAGAGGCCCACGTACCGCAAAAAAAAAACAAAAAACACCAAGGTCTGGCCTGCACACTGTCACCTGAGTCCACCACGTATTGACTGAATCAAGTCGGATGGCCAAGGCTCAAGTGAAGGAGTGCAGGAGGAACCTGCCTCCCGTGATCGGACCTGCACACTCGCAGGCAGTGGACACGGGCACGGCACAGGAGCCCTGCAGAACTGGGGTCACTAATTCCATCGGCCACAGACCATTATAGCAACTCATACAGACAGTACCTCATATGGACGGAACCCGAGGCCCACAAGAGGCAACTGGACGCCTGCAGAGGGGTCCTCAGCCCTCAGAGCTCACACTGCCCCACAGAGCTCAGCGACCTCACTTCCTCTTCCCACCTGGCGCAGCAGGTGTGGTTTGGACTAGTCAGCTGGCTCTGATCCTGCTCAGCAGCAGTTACACAAAGTCACTAAGTTCTTCCAACATCCACCGCTATTCACTATATCCACATATCCTATCTTGGCATTTAACTGGGAGAATTAGAATGATTTTAACAAGTGTCCTGGCACTTTTTCGTCCCTAAATATGCTACTTTACTCAATCGTCACCTCCCCTGTGAGGGGGCTGTGCCATTATCTCCCTTTTGCTGATGAGGACATCGGGGCACAGGAGACCTATCTGTCCCATTACAGAGATGTGCGTAATCCTGAGCTATGGTAACGTGAATTGTCATGCACGTACATCACGCCTGGGTTGAGTTTACCTTGTGTGTAATCGTGCACATGTGCAAATGAGCTAAATCACGTCTGCCCGTGCTTCTCGCCTGGGCAGCCTGACACTGCTTCTCATCTGCAGAGGCATGGTCACGCTGCCTTCAGCACCACCTCTTTCCCTGTCAGTCTCTTCTTGGTGTATTTCAGGGACACACAGATCCTTGGTTGACCAGTTGACTGGCCTGGCTGCAAGCACTAGAAGATATGTTTTGTCTTTCTCGGGATTGTGTTAATCTTTTTATAACTGTTCACCACATACTGCATATCCGTCCTGTGCTACCTTCCTGGGCCGCTCATCCTGGGAGGGTCCCTTCCATCTTTCCACTGGTGATTCTCTTCCCTGAGTAAAAATCTCCTTGATTATTCATCAGCATTTCAAAGTCGCAACTCACTTGCCTTCCCAGCCAGTGTTGATCTCTTTGGATTTTAAAGCACAAACTCCCGAGACTGACATTTGTAGATCCCAAAAACACACTGGAATCACTGTTTCCAGGAATTGCCCCTCAGCTCTTTGACCTTGAAAATAAGCAAGAAAAGTCACCCCAGCCTAGAGGGCCAGGCCATGAGGACCCCACTGGCTGGGCCCAAAGTATCCCTCCCTCCCTCCCTTTTTTTTTCTTTTGGCTGCATTGGGTCTTCATTGCTGTGCACGGGCTTTCTCTAGTTGCAGTGAGCGGGGGCTACTCTTCATTGTGGTGTGCGGGCTTCTCATTGCAGTGGCTTCTCTTGTTGCGGAGCATGGGCTCTAGGCACGCTGGCTTCAGCAGTTGTGGCGAGTGGGCTCAGTAGTTGTGGCTCACGGGCTCTAGAGCCCAGGCTCAGTAGCTGTGGAGCACGGGCTTAGCATGTGGGATCTTCCCAGACCAGGGATGGAGCCCATGTCCCCTGCATTGGCAGGCGATTCTTTATCACTGCGCCACCAGGCAAGTACCCCTCCCTTCCTTCCTTCATTTTTTCCTTCCTTGTTTCCTTCCTTGTTTCCTTTCTTCCTTCCTTCCTTCCTCTCACTACCACGGGGGAGCACAGGACAACTGCACATATTATTTCGTGGTCCCCTGTTCTCTTTCTTCCATCCATCAAATGGATGGGTGTCGTTGTTTGCTAGTCCCTCGGCTCCCGAAGACTTGGCCCACTTATGCTGCAGCAACACTGCTGCCTTGTTTAGGGGACAGAAAGGGATGAGAATCGACTCATCTAAACTACATTAAACCTGAAGCCTAGAGCCCTGAGGGGTGTGCCGACTGCCGGGCGTGGGACGTAGGGTTGGGTCTTAGGGACGCCATAAAAATTAGATTCATGGTGACCAACTGTGACATTCTGGAACTCATGACTATTTACTATATTAGCGGCTAACAGTCCCCTTGCTACACCACAGAAAAGTATTTCCCCAAGAGGACTAATTACGAGAAGTTGTAACCATAACTCTACAAGCACAAAAAAGTTAGAATATGGATTTAAAAATTCAGCACAGGTCACCTTCACATTGTGTCATCATTAAAATTGAAACAGCCAGGTACATTTTTGGAAGCACAGTGAGCTATTCAGTTATGCAGGATAAGTACATTCTGAAAACCTGCTCTAGAACAGAGCGCCTGTAGTTAACAGTACTGCACTGTACATTGACACACTTGCTAAAAGGCAGATCTCATGTTAAATGTTCTTACTACAAAAAACAAAGCAAAACCAAAAGCACAAAAACCCACTAACTCAGCTGGTTTCAGTGTTGCTCATGGAAGTTCCTTCATTCAATCAACCAACAAGTATTTGTTGAGAACCTCTGTTTAACATAATTCCCTAAGTTTTTGTGCTTTTACTTGCTTTTCATTCTTATTTCAAACTGTCAGAAAACATTTACTTATTTATTCACCCACCCAGCAAATTTTTATTAAAATATTTCCTTGTTGCAGGCAGCTAAACACGTTGGTCATACATTCTTGTATTTTCTCATTTCCAGTGTGTTCATTCAGCAAATGTTTTTTGAGTGCATACTCCATGATATATTGTGTTATGGGATACAAAAGCAAAGTTAAATCAAACACTTTCTCTGTTCTAAAGGCATTCACTGACTAGCGTAGAGAGAAGACATTTAGGTAAAGACCTATAAGCAGTGTTTGGCTACGCACGGTTCTGCAGAAGCACAGAAGCTAGGAAGAGCCCGTTCCTAGCACGACTGTGGGGATTTGATCTGCTTGCGTACAAAGCTGGAGGCCGGTCGGAGGCCGTTGGTGATCCCTGGTGAGAGGGGATCAAGCCTAGCTGGGGAGGAGAAGGTGTGTGTCGGGGTGTGGGTGGTGCCCACCTGCAGGTGGGAAAGCAGGTGACCTCACTGCCCTCACTCATATGCCCGGGGGGTGCTGATACGCAGATTGGGCAGAAAATCTGGGCGAGTAATCTGGGGATGAGGAGGATGAACCTAGTTTTGAACATACTAAGACTGCAGCGGATTAACATAGACACACTACTATTAGCCAACAAGGACCTACTGCATAGCACAGGGAACTACACTCAGTATTTTGTAATCACCTATAAGGGAAAAGAATCTGAAAAAGTATGTGTGTGTGTGTGTGTGTGTGTTTATACGTACAACTGAAACACTTTGCTGTACACCTGAAACTGACACAACATTGTAAATCAACTATACTTCAATATATATGTATATAAAATATATATATGTATGTAAAGACTGCGGCAGTTGTGAGTCAGCTAGGCAGATACATCTCATCGTTTCTTGCTGTGTGCGGAAAATAGATGTCTATCTGATGCAACGGAAAGGATGGAAAGTAACACAGTTGGGGTGCACTGAAAACCAGAATTCTTAACAGAAGTTTTAAAAGGTAACTTTATTGTAGGTCACAGCACAACACACACGATTAAATGGTGCTTTTCTGAAGCTAAAGATGACAGTAAATGTCAATTCTATCTGTTCATATTAAGTGTCTCTAAACAGTTAATTAGGACAATCTGTTCATTCTTAGTCTCCAATATCTTTTCTACTTTTTGGTTCCAAAGCAAACCGTTTATTCCTATTAGAATACAATCTGAAAGAGGTGCATTAGCATCCAGGATTGGACATCACACACGTTAATGGGAATGATGCAAAGAATTTGTGTCCTAGTTAACCACTGCAGGAAAACGGCTTTATTGTTCGGCTAACCCTCGGCACCTTGTCAGTTACCCTGGCTGAGATTTGATTCCTTGATAAAAATCTTCAGACTGGGGCTTCCCTGGTGGCGCAGTGGTTGAGAATCTGCCTGCTAATGCAAGGGACACGGGTTCGAGCCCTGGCCTGGGAGGATCCCACATGCCGTGGAGCAGCTGGGCCCGTGAGCCACAACTACTGAGCCTGCGCGTCTGGAGCCTGTGCTCTGCAACAAGAGAGGCCGCGACAGTGAGAGGCCCGTGCACCGCGATGAAGAGTGGCCCCTGCTTGCCACAACTAGAGAAAGCCCTCGCACAGAAACGAAGACCCGGCACAGCCAAAAATTAATTAATTAATTAATAAACTCCTACCCCCAACATCTAAAAAAAAAAAAAATCTTCAGACTGTACTAATGGTTCCTCTTTCTCTGCTAAAATAACAACTTGTACTGGATCCATGTTCAGAGTTAAAAAAGAATAAATAGAGGCTCAAGTGATAAAGAACTGCAAATATTTCAGTATATTGCAGTACGAAGGAAAGGGCAGGAGCTGGGGAAGAGCAGGGTTTGAGGGAGAAAATGGAGGACGAACGTCTGGCGGGGCAGCTGTATCCAACGCCGGCGGGGCTGGCCCTGGGCCGGCGGCCCAAACACAGTTGTCAGGTGCAAACAGTCATCGTGTCCTGGGACTGAAGGAACCCCACCAAGGAAGGTGTAAACAGTGACCCAAACACCAGAAACCTCCTTTTCTCATAGACCTCTGGACCCTCAACAGGAACGGGGCCGCTTTTGGATGGCTGAGATTTCATCCCCCACCATTTTGTCTACCTGGGGCCAGAGTCCTAAAAGAACAAAATTTCTCGAGGAACACAAGTAACGTAACGTTGGTTATATGGGGTACAACTCTGGGGTAAAATGCACACCTCCATCTTTTTCCATCCCTTCCAGAGCCCTGATTCTCCATTCCCTGTTGTCCTTTTGAATCAAACAAGGATGTGAACGGCCCACACTTTGAGGACAGACCCAGGCACCCATCACCGACGGCACGCTTCTGGAGGATGTCCACGTGGGGGTGGCTCTGCGAGAGAGTGACCCTGATGTGTGTCTTCTCTAAGGTCTTGGGACATAGCTTCTCCAATAGGAAGAGTCCAATAGGCATCAAATAATTGAAACAAACCTCAATATGAGAAACATGTTTTTCAGATAAAGTAAGAATCCAGATAAGACCAAAAATCACTGGCACAAATAAATGTCCTTTTATTGAGAAACAGTGGACAAAAGCTGTTTGAAAATACCAGGTCTCCGCAGAGACAGAGCTGGGTCACCTCTCAAGGCAGAATTCCCAGAGGTTACCACGTGTGATGCCTCAGGAAGAGAGGGGCAGCGGGTACCAGGCAGGACCAATTGTCTCCCTGCAAACCTGGAAGGGACACCGAAGTAACCACGGTCCTGCTACGGACAAGTTGACGAGTAAAGACCCTGGAACAGCAGACTGTGGACAATTTGCAAGGACAATTAATTGTGATAACAAGGCAAAATGTATCCTTAGAGGAACAAGTGTAATTCTTTGACATAATTGAAAACTAGATTGAGTTCAAGTCAATTTATGTAAAAACAAAATGCTATAAAAGGAGGTCAAATTAGAGAGTTAGACTACAAGTAACAAAAGATGTTTTTTCCTACCTAAAAGCCTTATTTACAAAGCCTTCCTTTAGCCTCTATTAGATTAATCAAAGCCACTCTGAGAATACAAAAGGCTTTAACCTAACAATGATCCAAATGATACTATCAGTGAGTTCATGGCCATCACCTTGATTGTCTTACATTTGGCCAGTCATCTGAGACTCAGAAAGAACATACGTTTTTTGTTTGTTTGTTTGTTTGTTTGTTTGTTTGTTTTTTGCAGTACGCGGGCCTCTCACTGTTGTGGCCTCTCCCGTTGTGGAGCACAGGCTCCGGACGCGCAGGCTCAGCAGCCATGGCTCACGGGCCCAGCCGCTCCGCGGCATGTGGGATCTTCCCGGACCGGGGCACGAACCCGTGTTCCCTGCATCGGCAGGCGGACTCTCAACCACTGCGCCACCAGGGAAGCCCAGAACATACGTTTCATTTTCATTTTTAGCATTTCTTTAAGTAGTGGCTTCAGAAAATGCTTATTTTATAATAATATATGATAATAATAACCAATAATAATAATATTGGAGGGGGCATATGTTGCTAAGAACATGAGATTGAAACCACATGGAGGTGAACTCAGATCTCAGCTTTGTGGACTAACGATTACAAAGAGTTGGATAATTTATCTAACGTAAATTTCAACGTCCCATTTTTTCTCATGTCATCTTTCCCCAGCTCTCCCTGCTCAGCACTATTCCTACAGGTAGAATCCTCCAGTCGCTCCTCCCATATCAGGGTTTTATCTCACTTCACTCTTCTTTGGACCCTCATTTGGCCTCCTTCTCAATTTTCCCTTCATCTCAACCTGCTCAGAATGCCCCTACAAAATTAACCTTTTTTCCTGCCCCTCCGACCTTCTAATCTCTTCATTAGTGCCCGCAGAGCCCCCTAACATTCACAGCCTCTCATCATCCCCCTAGAGCTCCGAGCTACCCCGCAATTTTCCCCTCCTTCCTGCAGCACCCAGGGCCATGTGCACAACTCAAGTATCTCTCTTTAAATACAACCTTTGTTTCCCTAATACTTACCTCTTTGCTCAGCAGAATGGCTCAGCACAGCCAATTTTTTGTCATGTGTGAACTTCCTCCCTGCCTTTTTAAAGTTATGTCCTCTGGCTTAAACAGAGAGAGAGAGATAATATAGAGGTACTAGAGAGACGGAGAGAGAAAGGAGTGATAAAGGAAAGAAAAAGCGACTCTAAATGACAATAACTCATTAAACTCTTAAAATGATAAACAGTGATCTTTCCTTGGGATTTAACTACATCTCTATGTCCTTTCCATTATTAAATAAATGACTGATTTGCTGCTCCTTAATTTGCCATTATGGTTTGATTTAGGGGCCTGCTTTTGAATAAAAGCAGTCTTCTTTCTAAGTCCTAGGTTTTCTGAAGGATGTTGACATACAGCCTGTATCTTAGAATACTTCACATTTCCCATTGTCCTGATTCTTGTTATGAATAGTTTTGAGGTATTGAATTTAATTTTTAAAGAAGTAATTAGATGAATCAGGCATGTATTAGCCAGATCAGATCCTATGTTGGTCTGAAAGCAGATAAGCATCTCCATCTCAGTTTTAGAGTTCTCAGGACCAGCACACAGGTGTCATTACAGATTTATTCTTCATCCCAGATTTCCCACTTTATGTTGGATCAGTTTTTAAGTATGTCCTTCACATGGACCATAGCTAATGGACTCCTGTATGCTTTAGTGATATGGAAGGCATATTTTGACTTTTAAATACGATATGAAAAATGTTCACCCTCATGGCTTTTTTGTACTCACATATAAGTAGTACAAAATATAAGATATAAGTAGATTTCATGCCTTGTGAATTTAATATATTATCTTGGGCTTCCCTGGAGGCACAGTGGTTAAGAGTCCGCCTGCCAATGCAGGGGACACGGGTTTGAGCCCTGGTCCAGGAAGATCCCACATGCCACGGAGCAACTAAGCCTGTGTGCCACAACTACTGAGCCTGCAATCTAGAGCCCGCAAGCCACAACTACTGAGCCTGCGCTCTACAGCCTGCAAGCCACAACTACTGAAACCCGCATGCCACAACTACTGAAGCCCGGGCACCTAGAGCCCGTGCTCTGCAACAAGAGAAGCCACTGCAATGATAAGCCTGCGCACTGCAACCAAGATTTGCCCCCACTCGCTGCAACTAGAGAAAGCCCGCACACAGCAACAAAGACCCAACACAGCCAAAATAAATAAATTAATTTAAAAATATATATATATATTATCTCTTAAAGTGGACCAATCTAGAGATCTTTTGGTTTCCTTCATTCAAGAAAAACAAAGACAGAAAGTGTAATTCTGTGCAGAAATATATAAAAAACTGAAAACTGAGTTGAAAATTCAGATGAAAAGATATACCTATGGGGAAGGCAGCAGGAATGGACCCCCCTCTCTGTCCAGTGGCTGAAGGTGGAGATGAACCCATCACCCTGGTGCTCCCTTACCTGGACACCAAGCCGATGGCCGAATTCACTCACCATTGCACTTGGCATGCATCTCTTCACTGCACGTGTTTCCTGTTTGCCTTCTCTTTTAGAGAGAAGACCACCCCGTGGACATGAGACAGTATAGGCTTTGCAGGCACAGTGGGTCTAATAGGTGCCTCAAAATCAGTATGTCTGGATTCCCTGCCCCTGCTTGAAAGAAAAGAAAGAAGGAGGCAAAGAAGGAAAAAAAAAAAAAGAAAGGAAGAAAGGTTAAGAAGGAAGGAAGGGAGGGAGGAAGGAAAGGAAAAGACCCTATTCTTACCTCTTTCTTCTTCATCTAAGTCAATGGCACACTGTACCAGTCTGCTGGAACCAATACTCTAAGGAACCTTGATTTCTCTCCTTCCCATAGATTATGTACCCATCCCCCCAAAATAAGCCTTGGAGGCACAGCCCAACGGTGTACCCGCAGTCCAGCAATCATCAGCACCTGCACCCCTCCAATCCTAGTCCAGTCCCCCGGGAACCCGCCTGGACCTGCACCCCCTTCCTGACTGAGGGCACCCGTCTTCCTTCCCCCGCGGCTGCCGAGCCTTTTCCATAAAGCAGCTCAACTATTTTTAGAAAGTCTACGTCGTTATTATATCATGCTGGACTGAAGCCATCCTAAAAGTGTACGGTTTTTGTTAAGATACAGTATTTTATTTGTGCCCCTCTCCTGTGTCCCCTCCTGGAGCATAATTCCACGAGGAGAGAGCCCCCAGGCTCTGCGGGCTCAGAGGCAGCGCCCGAGAAAGGCCGGCTCTGTCCGCGGCGGGCTGGATGCACGAGGAGCTGCCCCGCACCGGCGCCGCCCAAACAACCCCTCTCGGGCCCTGCTGCGCTGTCGTCAGTTGCGCGCACACCATCTGAGCTGTCCCTGTACCGCCTGCCATTTTGCTAAGTAGGCCCCGTGTCTTCCGTCCGTCCGTCCCTCCCACCCACGGGAAAACGCAAAGCCGAGTGTCTAGGCTCCAGCGGCGCCCTGGCTCGTGGCCACAGTCGCTGTGCCGGCTCGGGGGTCCCCTTCTGTCCGCTCCCTCCGCCCGCGGGAGCGCACGGGCGGCACGTCCCCGAAAGGCCACCTCCGCGCGGGCACCAGGGTGCGCTCGAGTCCAGCGAGGGAGAGAGGAGCGTCTGCCTGGGGCGCCACGAGGCAGCCCCGGCCGCAGGACAACACTGCCCCTCTGGCCTTAGTCAGGGTCTGTCCTAAGACCCCCGTCTCCGTCTGGCTGTCAGCGGAGCCCAGAGACCCCTGGAGCGAACTCACAGCCCCGCCGGCAGCTCGAGCCGTCAAGGAGGTGGGAGGCACCGCTGAAACTTTGCCTTTTGAGCGCACAGCGCCCTCTGCTGCCCCGTGTTCCTGGCCGAGCTCAGAATTCTGCACCCCTGGAAAAATAGATTAGCTCTAGCTTTCGCGTGAGTCCTTTCCTGTATACGTGTATTCACTGGGGATGGTCCCCTGAAGAAAGAGAAGTATATTTCATACTATATTATGTATTATACTTTCACTAGAAATCAGTCTAACAAGCAAATAAAACAACAGAAACAGATAAACTGACAGTCGGATGTGAGTATTGAACGTTAAATAGTATTAAATATTAAGTAGAGGATACATAAATGTATATGAATATATATACACAAATGATCAATTTTAAATATACAAATACTAAACAAAAATTCTAACATCAGAGCTAGCTTGTACTCAGGAAAGCAGACTATCATCTCTGGGTCTGTACAGCGTCAGTCTGGCATCTGGGCAGAGAATGGATAGAGGTGGTGTTTTCAGCTGGATTTCCGCCTGACGTGGAATTCTGGGCACAGTGAGAGTTGCTCTGGGGTCACGTTCAACACAGTTTGCCTGATACCAGGAGGACCTCATTAGAGCACTCTCCTAGTGTGGGCCCCGAGCACAGGGCTCAGTCAGAGCTCTAGTCTGTCTTGATACCTTAGCCACTGTTGTTCTTTCTCCAGATAATTTAATAAGACTCTCCTTTATGTTATCAGCTTACCAGTTTTGGATTGAAATATTTAAAACATTATGGTAGAAAAAGCACAAGTAAAGAAAGGTATAACGTAGGAATTGAATTTTTGTTCTTCCTTACGTTTGGAGAAGAAACCACTCTTCATCTGGTGTGTTAGAGCTTTACTTCTAAACTTCACCCTGTGATTGTTTATTTTTTTGCCTCATCATTATATTTACTTCTAGCACAAAACAAATTTTGTAATTCCAGTCTGTCGTGTTCCTAAATGCACAAGCTTAGTGGCTTATTAAGCATCTGTGTCAATATATCCCTTTTCAAAAGGAAAAGCATTTTAAAAATGAAATCTACCATTGTATATGATTATGTGTAATTTAGAGCTCCTGGTACTAAGAGCTGGAGGACACTTCCTCAGTCACTGACCTTCGCTTGCCTTACCCCCTTTACAAGTCAGGAGCCTGAGGCCCAGAAGGATTACGTCAAAGGCCTATGTTTAACTGGTCGCTGTAGAGTAACACAGGTGTCCAGAGCTGAAGTTTTTACTCACAGCATTTATGACACCACATACGTGGGGCAGGGGGGGTTGGTTATCCCACACCAACCAGTTCTCCAGTTCCGGACCCCAACTGGGTGTCCTGCAGTTCAGTTCAGTTCTGACAGTAACTCCCAGAGTTAGCGCAGACCCCCAGGTGAAGGTTCAGTCCCACAAGACTGCACACGCCAACCACAGGTCCAGGCCCCGCCCTGCTGACCAAGTGGCTGGAAGTCAGGGGCTCCCAGGAGCCTCCTCAGGTTCAGTAGTCTGTGCTCAGTGTCAGATGGAAGGGACTGTTCCTTCTCCTCCAGATGACTTGAAAACCCTGATCATACAGTCAGACTGAAACTTCTCACTTGCTATTTAGAATAACACAAACTGTTAGTCAAGCACGTAGTTCATTTTTATCATTAGGAAGCTGACCCTGAGAGGTCTGTGACCCACAGCAAGTCCCGCAGCAGGAAACACAGCTCAAGTCTCGCCTGAGTACTTCTCATCTGGTGACCGTGCATCTGCGTCACTGGGGTTCTCCAGAGGAACAGACCCAATAGGATATATATGCATACGCACACAGAGGTGTATGTAGGGGAAGATTTATCCTAAGAAATCATGATAAATCATCATAGATTGACCATGGTGTGGAGGCCAAGAAATCCCAGGACCTGCCTTCTACAAGCTGGAGACCCAGGAGAGCCAGGGGTGCCATTCAGTCCAAGTCTAAGGGCCTAAAAATCAAGGGCCAATGATGTCGGTCATGGTCCGAGTCCAAAACCCAAGAACCAGGAGCTCGGGTGACTGAGGGCAGGAGATGGATGGCCCAGCCCAAGCAGAGGAAGCAAATTCACTGTTCCCCCACCTTCTGGTTCTGTGCAGGCCCTCAGTGGACTGGATGACACCCACCCACATCAGGGAGGGTGACCTTCACTCAGTCTGCAGATTTAAATGCTAATCTAGTCTGGAAACATCCTCACAGACACACCCCCAAAATAATATTTTCCCAACTATCTGGGCATCCCAGTCTGACACATAAAATTAACCATCACACCATCAAAACATATAAACTTGATGATTCAGGAAGCTCCTGCCAGGAGCATCACAGCTCAGAGGGAACACGCGATTAAGAGGGGGCCAGTCCTGTCTCGGGTGAGTCCCCACAATTAAGTACAGCCCTGGGGCCTCTGGCGGGGAGAAGTATGGAGTTAGCAGAACTTAAACCGCCTTAACCGTATCGACCTTATAACACAGGTGAAAGGTGTGGAGAGACTATCGGGGCCATCAGAGACATACTGTTTCAGTTTTCCTTGCATATGATCTGTTTTCTAGTTGAGAAGCATCTGTTAGTAGCCAAGAGTTTTAGACATGGGTTGAAACTTTAAAACTATCTACACCTCTTCCTAGTTCGGAGGAGGAAGCTGCAGCTCCCAGGCCTCACAGGCACCTGGAATGGTTGAGGCCGACTTGAACTTACCCTGGGCTCCAGGGTCCTAGATGCAACATTGCAAAGCTGCTCCATCTCATGGGGGAGGAGCCTTACTGCCTGTTGCCTCCAATATTCGTTTATATTTAATTTCAAGGCAAGAATCCATGCCAATCTCGTGCAAAGATTGATTTCTAGAAGAACTAGTGGGCAAAAGTTCCATTTAACAAAGTATAGGGGCTTCCCTGGTGGCGCAGTGGTTAGGGTTCTGCCTGCCAATGCAGAGGACACGGGCTCGAGCCCTGGTTCGGGAAAACCCCACATGCCGCGGAACAACTAAGCCCGTGCACCACAACTACTGCGCCTGCGCTCTAGAGCCCGTGAGCCACAACTACTGAGCCCACACGCCACAACTACTGAAGCCCACTCGCCTAGAGCCCGTGCTCTGCAACAAGAGAAGCTACCGTAGTGAGAGGCCCATGCACTTCAACAAAGCCCCAACGCAGCCAAAAATGAAAATAAATAAATAAATAAACAAACAAACAAACAAACAAACAAAGTATAGGATGTGAAGACATGGTCTGGGTGTGTTGATCCCGTGAATGGTCCTCCAGCCTCCAGCTCTGCTCGTGGACCAGGAGTGGGAGCCCCTGTTAGACTCCTGGAAACAGCAACTCTAATGGCCCTTGTGGTAGCTCTCAGGACAAGGCCAGACCTCAGAGGAGTGCACAAAACTCAGAACATGTATGTAAAAGTGAATGAACTGGAGGAGAAACAGAACAAGTGTTCTAAGGGTTAAAGACTTCTCTCTGCTCCTGGAGCTCCAAGCCCTCGGGTTCAGAGCAAGGAAGACACACATGTGTGTCAGAAAGATGTGGATTAATCCAATCACGTAGCAAAGACTTTCTACCAGCTGGCTGTCCTTTAAGTTTGTATCAGGTGTCTCAGCACACAGAAAGTCTCTGTTGTCAGTCGTACTCTCATCTCTTTTGAGTTTTTCAATTTCTGCCATTGAACATTAAAATTATTTTCAATATTTTTCTGTAGAAATTCTTTATTCAATTCCAGTACCTATGTCTATGGATTTATTTGAAGAAGTCAGAGTACCCTTAGGTTCTGGCCTTTTGCATAAGATGTACAAAATATACATTATAATCTATAATTTGTACATTGAGGAGGGTAGATCTGCTGATCTCTTAGATCCTCTCACCTCTAAAATTCTGATTCTAATATTGAAATTATGGGGTGAAAGAACGGAATAAAAAGGAACCGGACATAACAAATAGAGACATTCACAATGTTTTCCATTGTTTTCCATACCATATAGGAATTTATATGCTGTCAGAGTAGCTTTATTGGAAGAATTGTCTGAGTCTGTGCCATAAATCACCTTTTGGAGATATTTATACCCCCATCATAAATCTCTAAAAACTACCTTAATTGACAGCTATTAAAGATACATTATTCATGGAAGTTGTCAGACCACAAAGAAATGTTTTCTTTCACTAAATTATCATTAAATTGACTTGACCAATTTGATTTAGAGCTAGTAAAAGCCAGGGAAATTACCATTCCATCAAGTTTTAAGATGCAAAATAAAATCGCTTGATTTTAACAAATGAAATGTATCACAACCACTAAATTTTGATATTCGAAAAACAAAGATATAAAGGTTAACACAATGTGTTTTGCAATAGTGATTTTGTAGGAACAGAAGAAGTTCTCTTCCAGGTGATACCAGCACAACCTGTTTTGGCCCCTGCCCTCGCCTGTTGGCTGAGGCTCTGGTCTCCCACGTGGGGCAAAAGGGAGAAAGAGCATCACTTCAATTTTTTTCATTTACGCAGCGTCTTCATTAGTTCTGAGTGTGGCCTGGAACCAGAAAGCAAATCACATAAGAATGTTCTGGAGGGATTGCTTTGTTTTTTACATTTTTCCTGAAGTTCAGAAGAAACGTATGTACCTTCCACTGCCCACTCAGTTTGACCCCGCACAAAATTAAGCCCTCATAAATCCTATTGCAATTGCAGTCTACAAATGTTTCTCAATCTTGAGTAAAGTACAATCCCTACTGAAGGAAAAAATCCAAACCACTGAGAAGCTTTCTGGAAGCCCTGGCTAGAGAAATATTGACTTCAGAAACTAAGATTTTGTTCTCCAAATTGGAGTTGTTGCCACAGAAGAATTTTGTATTATTTTTGGTTATCGTGAGAATAAACATCACATCATTGCTGATCAAAGCTAGGAACCAAGGGTGAAAGAGTAGTTCACAGATTATTTCTCAAGTAACTAAAAGCAAAATTTATCTTTCGTGGATGCTAAGCTGCTTTTATCATGATTTCGTGAAGCCTACACTAGATGCTCAAATACTGTCTGAGGATGAAAGAGGCGAGAAAGGTGTCCTTTGTCCCCTTTTGCATCCTGTGCAGTCTTCAGTCCATGCTCATCAGTATGGCTGGGCTGGCCATTTCTTTTATCTGTGATGATACGTGAGCCTGAACTTTTCATGCACTATTATTTGTGCATTTTAAGTCCAGTCTTTAAGATATTGTTCAACTGAAAATTCTATTTGTGGTGGTTTCTCAAAGCTCCACTCCAAGTCGATTACAATTACCCGAGGACATTTGGAAAAGTAGAAATTCTCGGACCCACTATCAAAACTCTGACTCATGGTCTGGGGTGGAGCCATCTCCATAACCAGCTTCAGTCTCTAAGCAACAGCCACATATTTGTTAATATTTGTCACTTCACATGCTCATGAAAATACTAAAATTAATAGAGGTTTGAATCAGTCTATACTGCATGTGGCTACTTATGAGGGAAAACCTGAATAGCAGTGGCTTAAATGTGCATGGAACGGCTTATTTTTCTCACAGATGATGAAGTCGAGTAGGAGGGTGGTTAGGGCTGCAGCGGCTGTTGTGTAAAGTCATCTGTTTCTCAGACTTCCCTCTGTCCTGTCTGCAGTGCCTTCTTTAACGTAAAGATTTCATTCTCACAATCCCAAGATGGCTGCTGCACTTCCAGGCATCAAGCCTATGTTCCAGGCAGAAGAAAGAGTTCGGACTAAGGGCAAGGATAAACAGGTCATCTACATTTGATATTTTTAAGTTTTTTTTCCAGAAAACTCACACAGTGGTTTATACTCACATCTTATTGGTCAGGAATTTGTCAAGTGTTTACCTCTTGATGAGAAAGAAGCTAGGAAATACGATGTTTTAAACTGGGAACATTGTAAACTTCAACAAAAATTGAGTTTCTGTAGTTAAGATATAAAGGGAGAATGATTGTCAGGTGGACAAATTTCTTCCCAAAAGGATACAAGTTCTGAAAATGCCCAGGGCTAAATCCACATGGGACCAAAAAGTATTGCCTGGGGGCTTCCCTGGTGGCACAGTGGTTGAGAGTCCCCCTGTCGGTGCAGGGGACACGGGTTCGTGCCCCGGTCCGGGAAGATCCCACATGCCACGGAGCGGCTGGGCCCGTGAGCCATGGCCGCTGAGCCTGCGCGTCCGGAGCCTGTGCTCCGCAACGGGAGAGGCCACAGCAGTAAGAGGCCCGCGTACCGCAAAAAAAAAAAAAAAAAAAGTATTGCCTGCCCTGCAGTGGGAGGACTCAGTAGCCATGAGTTCCGTGGAGCAAATAAGATGTCCTCTGGTCTGGACATTGCTGCCAGTTCTTTCCAAAATAAATAGAAGGCCTTTTCTTTGTATTTGTTACCTGTCTCCCACTATCCAATACTCCCTAAGGGAGGCATCTGGAGTTGTCTCATCCTAAGAGCCACACAGGGAGGGACCCGGCTAGGAATACTGACTTGCTCGGAGGGTGGAGGTTTATCGGTGAAAAAGCAGCTGTTAATGAGCATTCCTCTGCTCATCTGATATAAAATCGTAAGAGAAGATTGTGAAAAGTGAGCAGAACACATGGTGCAGAGCAATAAGTAGACTTGATTATATACAAACTGTTACAAAAATCTTCCCATTCACCCTTCGTCATATTAATAGTAATTAAATTCCCATTGGGGTTAATAGGAACAGGAAATGTTGTTATAAAACTACATTGGCAACTTGCCATATTTTGACTGGTGGTTATTCTAAATAATAGGGTAACCCGTTCTTGTAACTTTAACATCATAGCACCTTTAAATTGCTCCATAATTTGTGTTGGTGCACCTTTTCTAGGACTCTTTGAGATTGTAGGTGTGAAAATGTGACTTATAATCATAGTCACATTATCGGGGGCTCACCTACTTCTATAAGCAGGTTGTACAGTAGAGAAAACTTCTTTTTCCTGCTTGTGGACATCTCAGGTAATCCTTTAACACGTAAGGGAAGACAAGGGGTTTGAAAAGTTAGTTTGAAAATCTTTCTTTACTCAAAAAAAAAAAAAAACACCCATGTTAAACAATAAAAAAGACTTCTCACCCTACTTCTCATGTAAAGTTATTTCTCAGAGGAACAAAGCTCACGCAGACAGAGCAGTTGTAATGATCAAACAAATCTGAAAAATAAATTCAAACAGGGAAATAGATAAGACCATTTATTTACCAATTTTCCTTCCTTTTGGCAAAAGTAAATCAAATACGAAAGCTTCTCATTTGTCATTGTTTGCATTCCTCAGAAAACTCCTGCCAAACGAAGCTAAGTGATTAGCCGAGTAATTCTGTTTTGATTCCAAACAACCCACCTGAATCTACAAGTACGACCCCGTGGAAACCAGAATATAACTCCATGTTGGACAGTGCTCTTCCGGAGCTGCTGACAATCTAGGGCCCCTTCATTCTCGCAGCTGATTATTCTGCAGTGGTTTGTGTCTGAGGATGCCGAACCTTGCAGGTTTCTGCCTCAAAAAGAGTTAGCGGCCACAGTGCCTGGCGTGGCCTGAGGACACTGGACGCCTGGAATTGCAGGCAGTGGATTTTAACACCTGGGTGGAGGGGTGGTGCTCATTTAAGAGACTAAGGAGCTGCTGTAGATGTCCCTGAGAAACCCAAAGCATGAAATACGAACTCTTTGCCATCATTATAAATGGAATGCTCTACCATTTACAAGGGAAAATCTACATAGCTACAAACTTTGCACATATCTTATCCAGTCTGGGGTTTTTATTTGCATTCTGATTTTCTTTTGTCACAAAAAGCATTAAGTTTGAATATAGAAAATGCATCACTTTATCTTTCATCATTTTTCTCTTTTGCATCTGCACTGTTTTTTGATGCTCTCACCTGGGACTGTGGGGGTTTTGTTTGTTTGGTTTTGTTGTTTTGTTTTTTTTGCCGTATGCAGGCCTCTCACTGTTGTGGCCTCTCCCGTTGCGGAGCACAGGCTCCGGACGCGCAGGTTCAGCGGCCATGGCTCACGGGCCCAGCCGCTCCACGGCATGTGGGATCCTCCCGGGCCGGGGCACGAACCCATGTCCCCTGCATTGGCAGGCGGACTCCCAACCACTGCGCCACCAGGGAAGCCCAGGACTGTGGTTTTAATACAACCTGGAAACCAGTGATCCCCCTCAAGGTTATGTCTCTAAGCCCCAACTGCCTATAACTTTCCTAGGCTTTCAAACTCACTTTCAAACTTCCTGTCCCTCATATTTTTACTCCACAATCCTATGTCCAACTGCTTCCTTGATATTTTGTTTGGATATCTGATAAGGACCAAAACTTAATACCTGGCAAGTTGATCATTTCCTCCCAATCCTGTTCTCCTACAGTTCATCCCCAGCACAGCGTTCAACAGGAATCTTTCTGCCCTGACAAAGTGACATTTTTGTTCATTTTAAAGGATCTATAGATATTTCTAACAAAGTTGCTTTGAAAAGTTAGAAATCTCACTTAAGATTAAATATTATTGGAATCTCATGGCTATTGCTCCATTTATTTTGTAAATAATGCCAACTTAAAATTCAAATGCTATGTTTTTCTTGGGCTTCACGTCTGATGAAACAAATGATCTCCAGCATCCCTGAGCCTCATGGGATATTTATTTGAAACTCAGCAACAGACTAGACCAAGGAGAAGTTTAAGCACTTCATACAAAATGATGTATAAAGCAGAAATAAGACAATTGTTCTCTGAAAATAGGGAGTTAGCCACCTGGGTAAGTTTCCAAACTTTTCTAGTAAAGGTAAAGCAATTCCCTATATCATTCTTCTTAAAAATAAAAAGAGAAACCAGGCAAAGCTTTGTTCCAATTCCCAGATTCCTTTCACTTGTAACTTAGAAAATGCACAACAGGCTTCATATTTAGGCTTCATTAGAAAACTCTTCCTTTGTTTGGTCCCGGGTGCGAGCTTTTAAAAAGAGTCTTGAGATGGAAGAAATCTTAAAGTTCTCCATTATACAATATTAGAAAATTTTCAATGGGTAAGATACGTTTCCAAATTGCATTCAAAGTAGGAGTGTAATAATTTATTCATACGTTAAGGGAAGGCGGTTGTGATGGCATTTGATAAAGCTAAGCTAATTAGCTTCCTCAGAGAGGTCAAAATACAAGTACCTTTATCACGTTTCTCTGACCTTCCTGAGATCCTGGCCTTTTTCAACAATCAAATGATAACCATAGCAATTAAAACTTGTAATTAAGTCATAATTCCTTTTTAGTGGACAGATCTCATGTATACTCATTTTATCTATGTGGTTTCCTACGTGGCCATCATTTTAAGCCAAAGCCAGTGCAGATAAAGAATCACTTTGGGGAATTTATTTTCTCACAGTAAGGGGTATTATAAAAATCATGAGAGCGATATTACTGTTGATTTAATGTCTGAGCAGCAACCTGTCCATTTACTTGCACGGAATTAAGATATTCGAGAATAAACCAATGTGACCAAAACGTACTTGACAACTTTGCGTGTATGTTTTAAGCATTTGATCAACCTCCTCGGAATGAACTCTGGTGTCAACTTGCACATTTCTTGAGGCTGTTATTGGGTTTTTTTTGGGGGGGAGGGAGGGTTGTTTGTTTTTTTGTTTTGTTTTAATTTTTAGTTGATTTACAGTGTTGTGTTAGTTTCAGATGGACAGCAAAGTGAATCAGTTATACATATACATAAATCCACTCTCTCTTTTTTTTTTAGGTTCTTTTCCCATATAGGCCATTACAGAGTATTGGTCCCTGTGAGTAGAGGTCCCTGTGCTATACAGTAGGTCCTTATTAGTTCTCTCTTTTATATATAGTAGTGTGTCTATGTCAATCCCAATCTCCCAATTTATCCCTCCCCTCCCCCCGCCTCCCTAGAAAGAGAGTGTGCGTGTTGAGACTTTTTTCCTTGGTTCTAATTTCAGTATGACTGACATTGTTCAAGTCCACAAATCTTGAGTGTACAGCTTGATAAATTTTACATTTATTTATGCCTATGGAACCACCACCAAGATCAAGATCAAGAATGTTTGCACTGCCCCCACCCCCAGAAGACTCCCTTTGTGCAACACCAATAAAATCTTCTGTCTGCATCAAAGATACTGCCATTCTCACCTCTGTCTCCATACATTAGTTTTGCCAGTTGTTGAACTCTAAGAAACGGAATCAAACAACACCTATACCTTTGTGCTTGGCATCTGTCTGTCTCCATAATGCTTTTGCGATCCATCCATCCTGTTGCATGTAGCAGAAGTTGCCTTCTTTTCTTTGCAGTGAAGTATTTCATTATAAAAACACACCAAAATGCATTTATCCATTCTTCAGTTGATGGGCGTTTGGGTTTCCTCTAGTGTTGGGTTAATACGAATAAAGTTGCTATGGTCTTTAAGTTGTAGAGTCTCTTGGTGACTATAAACATCCATTTCTGTTGGGTATCAGCCTGCAGTAGGGAATGCTGTGTGTTAGGACATCATCGACAAGTTTAGTTTAGTAAATACAACTGACTACCAGCTTTTCAAAGGTATGAATTAAATCACACGCCTTCAGTGACACAGGAGTGTTCCCCCCGAGATGGTTCCTGGGGCTAAACATGGAAAGCAGAACAATATTAGAAAATATTGGAACAACCAGAATTTTAAAATGATGCAAACTATTAATCGCAAAGGAAAAAAATGATATTATATATGGAATCTAAAAAAAAATGGTTCTGAAGAACCTAGGGGCAGGACAGGAATAAAGACACAGACGTAGAGAATGGACTTGAGGACATGGGGACGGGGAAGGGTAAGCTGGGATGAAGTGAAGGAGTGGCATGGACATATATACACTACCAACTGTAAAATAGCTAGTGGGAAGCAGCCGCATAGCACAGGGAGATCAGCCTGGTGCTTTGTGGCCACCTAGAGGGGTGGGATAGGGAAGGTGAGAGGGAGGCTCAAGAGGGAGGAGATGTGGGGATATATGTATACGTATAGCTGATTCACTTTGTTATACAGCAGAAACTAACACAACATTGTAAAGCAATTATACTCCAATAAAGATGCTAGAAAAAAAGGAAAAAAATGATAATTGGGCTACACTGACATTAAGAACTTCTGCTTATCAAAAAATACCATGAAGAATGAAAAAAAAAAAGCCAGAATGGGAGAAGAGTCTTGTAATCTATGCAACAAATGACATGTACCCTGAATATAGGACCCACCCTGCAAACGGATGAGAGAAAGTGTAGGAGGCCCAATGGGAAAAGGGCACACAACTAGGGACTTGGACAAGCACGTCCCAGGGGACGTTACCCAGATGGCTCAGATGCAGGCAAGCTTCTCAGAGCTCTTAGGAGATAAACATCCCCAGCCTGCAGAATGACAGAGCTTATGTGGCAGACATTTTCCTGCAATACCTAGATAAGGAGGTTCACTTTTTACTGTTTTCCCTTCCATTAGGGTGGATTTCAGTTCATCAGCCACACTTTTACTTCATCCCTCCTGACCTGTAACACTCTCTAGCTGGAAAGCCAAGCATGGAAATACTAAATGTACACTCCCTGGAATAACCAGCCCACATGAGAACTGACCCTACGCTATAAGCACAATTAAAGGATTCGTCAAGACTGAGTACATCAATAACTGTATGACAAAAACAACAAACATCAAAAAACTCTGCTGAGTGGTGAACAGCCAAAGGAGAGGGAGGGTAACAAGTTCTAATATGGATGCAATTGACTAAAATATGATTGTTTAAGAGAAAAATGATCTGTATAAAGTGCAAACACTATAAACGTCATGTCATCAAAATGTCTGTCTGATACTTTAATCCATTTTACAACAATCCAACCAGGTGTTAATTCAGCCTGTGCTGGAACATTCCTGGGTAGGAGATGCATCACTTCTTGGGGTAGTTCAGACTCTTTCAAGGTTTTCTCAGAAAAACATATGCCTGCCAGTTGGTCTAGATTTTGCCTACCAGGACATCCAAGACAATCATGTCTGTCTTTGTAACAATATTTATTATCTTTGGTAAAACAGCTATCAAATGCAAATTGGTCTATCTGTATTTTAAAACTTAACTTAATAGTCATTTACTGTCCCAAAGGAAGTAGAATCACCTGAAAGAATGTTAATATTTTGAACAAAACATATAAGACATGAGGTCCAATTCTCCCTACAAATCTAAGAAGGTGCTAGAATTTTTTCTCCCAGATGTGTGATCTTTCTTTACACCCAGGTCTTCCTCTATTGAAAGGTTAGGCCTGGAATCATCGTTCTGAATAGCAGAAGAGGCCACAGAGCAGTTGTAGGTCAGCAGCAGTATAATTCCTGGGAAACCCAGAGCCTTCCTCTCTAAGTGTCTCCATATGGTGCCGGCCCCTCCTACCAAGGGGCTGTTTCGTAGCAGAAAGGTCTCCTGTAAGCTTGGGGAGGGGTCCTGATTGAGCTGGTTACAAACACCCAGCAGAACTTACCTGGGGATGTTGGCTGCGCTGACCCCCACATGAATGTATAAGAAGTACAGGATAGTGGGAGTAAGCCACAGAGGCCTGCAAGCCCAGGTGAGCATTGCCTGGAATGAAGAGGCCAGGAATGACACACTGTGGCTGCATGACTTTCCAGTGCGTGACCCCAGTGATGACCACACACTGGTCATTTTGGGGAGAAGCAGGCAGTGCATTGCATTCTCGACCCAACCACAGTTCTGTGGCCGTAGAGGCATTTGTGGACAATGACTCCCCTCTTCCCTGGCCGCCTGTGCTTGTTGCCACACAGGGTGACTGTCACCTGGCTCTGCCTTTGAAGATGACCCTGCTCAAGGTGCCAGCTTTACGAGGTGTCTGGCAGCAAGGACCAGTGAGTGTCCAGCGCCTCCATTCAGGACTGGATGTTCTGACAGGGGGAAAAAATATTGGACAAATTCCAACACTATTGATGACTAAAAACGCTCAGCGAGTTAAGAAAAGAGGGGAAATACTTCAACTTGATAAAGAGCATGTATGAAAAAAAGAAACAAAAAACCCAGCTACGGTTAACCTCATACATCATGATGAAAAGACTGAATATTTTCTCCCTTATATTGGGAACAAGGCGAGGATGTCTGCTCTTACTATTCATATTCAACATAATACTAAAAGACCTAGTCATTGCAACAAGGCAAGAAAACAAAATGAAAGTCCTTAGATTAAAAAGAAATAAATAAAGCTATCTCTATTTGTAGATGCCATGATTATCTACATAGAAAATTCCATGGAATCTAAAAAAAAAAGAAAAAAAAATCATAGAACTAATAAGTGAAGTCAGTAAGGTTGCAGGACACAAGATCAACACTCAAAAGTAAATTGCAGGCCTCCCTGGTGGCGCAGTGGTTGAGAGTCCGCCTGCCGATGCAGGGGATACGGGTTCGTGCCCCGGTCTGGGAGGATCCCATATGCCGCGGAGCGGCTGGGCCCGTGAGCCATGGCCGCTGGGCCTGCGCGTCCGGAGCCTGTGCTCCGCAACGGGAGAGGCCACAACAGTGAGAGGCCCGCATACCGCAAAAAGAAAAAAAAAAAAAAAAAAAGTAAATTGCATTTTTACATACTAACAAGAAATATGTAGAAGCCAAAAATTTTTTTTAAATACAACTTATAGGCCTTCCCTGGTGGCGCAGTGGTTGAGAGTCCGCCTGCCGATGCAGGGGACACGGGTTCGTGCCCTGGTCCGGGAAGATCCCACATGCCGCGTAGCAGCTGGGCCCATGAGCCATGGCCACTGAGCTTGCACGTCCAGAGCCTGTGCTCCACAACAGGAGAGGCCACAACAGTGAGAGGCCCACGCACCGCAAAAGAAAAAAAAATACAATTTATAATTACTCCAAAGTAAATAAATTATTAGGTAAAAACTTAGAGCACTTGAAACCAAAAGCAAAATCCGTACTGGAAAAATTAATAAATTGGACCCCATCAAAATTAAAAGCTTTTGCTCACAAAAGACCATAGGAAAGGAACGAAATGACACACTACAGAAAATATTCTCAAACCACATCTCCAACAAAGAGCTTGACTACACATGGCAAACAAGCACATGAAAAGATGTTCAGCATCAACTCACATGGATTTAATTCTCTTTATTCATAGGCAGATCTCATCAGTGTATTTCTCGTAAATGCATTTTCAATATGTGTCTTTATGTAGTAAAATATCAGAGACCGTCAGTGCAAACATATTTATTGCATCCCCACACTTTTGTAACCATCTGTTGGATGAAATTTAAACTCCAAGGAGTTCTTCTTAATAGTTAGAAATATTCTCTAACGACCTCTTCCGCCCAGTGTTTCTGTCAAGAACGCTGTTGTCAACCTGTTTACTGCTCCTTTATGTCTGCCCACAACTGTCTTCACAAAGCCTCCACCTGAAGAGGGCTTTGGGGCTGCCCTGGCATCAAGCCCGGCTCCACAGACTCCGCGACCAGCTCTGGGGCTGCTCTTTCCGTCCACAAAGGAGCAGACAGTAGCTTGTCTCAGAGCAGCTCAGAAGAGGGAAAAGAGCAGAGCATCAACAAAAAATTCCTCCTCCGTACTCTCCCACAGTTCAACGAGAGCTGAACAGGCTCCAATATATCCAGAGGCTTCTCACTTTAAGTGTTTGCTAATTTCCCGGTATCCCCAAGCTTTCCTTTCTCATCTGTTACTGCTTTTAACTTGATTTTGAGGGGGAAAGGAGCCAGCACCTTGAGCTAGTTTGCCATTTTTATAGGATCCGGCAGCTCCTGATTTTCTTTATTTTGCGTTAAAATATTACAAATGGAGAGTCTGTTTCAATTCTGACTAGCTGAGAGCAATCTTTGCATTTCACAGACGTAGTCTGGTAGGAGACTTACTTGTTTTGTCTTATTTTGTTTTCAGTTATTACCAATCTAGGCAGCTCTTTTGATTAAAATGTGGTCAGTGGGGCTGCCCAGGTGGCTCAGTGGTTGAGAGTCCGCCTGCCGATGCAGGGGACACGGGTTCGTGCCCCGGTCCGGGAAGATCCCACATGCCGAGGAGCGGCTGGGCCCGTGAGCCATGGCCGCTGAGCCTGCGCGTCCGGAGCCTGTGCTCCGCAGCGGGAGAGGCCACAGCAGTGAGAGGCCCGCGTGCCGCAAAAAAAAAAAAAAAAAAAAAAGTGGTCAGTAACTCCTTATAAGCCTTGTACTTCTTTGTGTGGGGAGTACATTGACTAGAATGTAGAAGGCCCAGAATTAACACCGTCTGGGTTGTCTGTTTCCCACATCTTTGGGATATGGTAGCTTTAGCACTTAAATTAATAAATTTTATTTATAATAATGGAATGTAATCTCTCTGAAAATGAAGATGTTTGTGTATAATACACTCCAACTTTACTCTGAAATCCCCACCAACGTTATTGGCAAAGGGAAATATGTTTTTTCCTAGTTAATGTTCACATTTACAAAAAATGAAGTTGATAAAAAATTAAGCAAATTACTTTTTATGTGTTGATGTCAGTAGGTGACATGATATAGTGATTTATTCAAGATTCCCCCTAAATTATGGAAATTTTAGACATTTCCTCAGAAGAACAGAAGTAAATAAATGCTATTCAGCACAAGTGTCATTTTGTGGAATTCAAGGAATAATAAACACATTATAGTAGAAATCAATCTGGAATATTGACCAAGTTTTTTTAATGTTTTGAGGGTTTTGGGATGGATGAATGGGGACCAGAGTCTGGCTCCTGAACCACTGGGACCTGGGAACACCTGCCTGCTTTTCTGGGCTCAGCCTTGACACAGGCTGGGACACTGGGCAAATGGATTGACCTTTCCATGCTCCAGATTCCCCACTTTTATAATCGAATTGCATGCTCATTCTCACACAGCCTGACACCACTGGTATGAGTAGGAATTTCAAAACCATCTAAGACTTTGTGTTCTAGAGGTGGCACACTTATGCCTTCTCGGTTTGATATGCCTTCTTGTCAAGAAACATTGGGAAGTTGGAGCCCACATAGAAAATCTGCTCCAGCTGTCAATCAAGTGTATACAGATACACTTTTCAAATTATCAAGAAAAGTGTTTATTAAGAGAAACGTTTCTTAAACAGATTGGGCTCAGCCAACAGGATATCAAATATCCAAATTTTTTTTTTTTTGGTACAGAAATCAGCAATTTCATCTAATGTTTCATAATGATTTAGCTTAGATATCTTCAAAACTCAGGTTCTTTCTAACTTTCTATCTCTAAAGAGATAATGCCAGCTTTCATACAAGGGACATTCTTTTTTTTTTTTTTTTTTTTGCGGTACGCGGGCCTCTCACTGTTGTGCCCTCTCGCGTTGCAGAGCACAGGCTCCGGACGCGCAGGCTCAGCGGCCATGGCTCACGGGCCCAGCCGCTCCGCGGCATGTGGGATCTTCCCGGACCGGGGCACGAACCCGTGTCCCCTACATCGGCAGGCAGACTCTCAACCACTGCACCACCAGGGAAGCCCAGGGACATTCTTAATGAGCAAACTAATTTAAAAATTCACTCTGTTCCTGGGTCTGTCTTCCTAGATAAAAGTAATTACCGGGTCCTTTTGTACCTGTCTGTCAGAGGCTGCTTGTGTTTTTTTAATTTACAATTTATTTTCCATATAATTTAATATCAAACATTGCTTTGTCTGGCAGGAATATTTTTAAAGTATTTGTATTGATTACCTTGCTTCTCTGATAAGCAAACCTTAATTTGATCCCAGAATAATAAGAGGAAAAAAATCCCCATGTTAAAATTGCTTTTTTTTGTTGTTTGTAATTTTTGGCTTTCGGCTGGGGCCCAGATAAGATTCTCTGATGTGGCAGAAGGCAGGGCTGGGTCCCACTAAGGCTTCCCTTCAGGGTGACCCCAAGTCCAGAGGGTCAGCTGCCTAATTCTTATCTCCTCTTGCAACAACAGAGACTACTTCCTAAGAGAGGCCACTTGGACTTATTAGAGTGGGATGTAAACAAAGAATTTCTAAGAGGAGCCTTTATTAAAAGCCTTAACTTCCAGACAGTGGACAGAGAGGAGGGGAAGCCTACAGGTGTGGAATGCCTGAGTCAGGTCCTGAGCTGGTAAATGGAGCAGTAAAAATGAGAACTAGAATTTGCTTATAAAAAATACATATATAAGTGTGTGTATATATATATATAACATACATACTATATATTATATATAATGTAGTGTATATATATAGTATATATATAATTACACATATAATATTAAGGACTATCCTACGGTTGTAAGGTTTGGAAAAAAGAAAATTTATTTATTAAAGAACATAAAACCCTATAATATAAAACCAACACATATTTTCCATTATCTTTTTTTTTTTTTTTTTTTTGCGGTAGGCGGGCCTCTCACTGCTGTGGCCTCTCCCCTTGCAGAGCACAGGCTCCGGACGCGCAGGCTCAGCGGCCATGGCTCACGGGCCCAGCCGCTCCGCGGCATGTGGGATCTTCCCAGACCGGGGCACGAACCCGTGTCCCCTGCATCGGCAGGCGGACTCTCAACCACTGCGCCACCAGGGAAGCCCTCCATTATCTTTTGCACATTCTAGCGTGCTTTGGAAATTTGCACCTTCCCCCCAAAAAAGAAATCAAATTGTTTTGCATTCTTGAGTCAGGATTTTGCTGATTTCAGTTGCAGTAGCCACAAGAATGGATATAAAAATATATATTTCCTCTGCTTATTTAACAAATCAGTCAGTCTCGTATTTTTTAACTAAGCCACCATTATGAGCCATGAGTGATAGTTCACAGTGGGAATAACAAAGAAACGCAAAGCACAGTTGATGCCCTCTGGATGGCTTGTCAGAGGAAAATAAACCCTTCAACCAAAGGACTGCACCACCAGGCAGACACGCTGGCACAACTCACACCCCAGCGTCAGGGCTGATCCAGAAAAACTGAAAGCCCATGAATCTGAGAGTGAGTATAAGGCCAGAAACCATGATGGATGAAACATGGTGGGTGTTATCAGGGCTTTGGTCATCGTTTCACACAGAAGGGAGTCAGATTAGCACGCTGTCCGACTTAGGCTTGAGCAGTGACGTTTGTCAACTAAATAAGAAGGAAACTCGGGAGAGAGCTGCAAGCAGGAAGCTGAGAGATAATTGCTATGAACCAGGCAGGAGTGATCACGGCTTTTTAAAAATTGATTTTTAATTGGTCAGAAGTCACGTGCTAAATGAGTTGGGTCAGGTACAGTTTAAAGACATAAGGCTGAAGCCAAAATTATACATATTGGCTTACAAAAAATAGAGAAAGAAAGACAAAGGCAGGAAGAAAGAAGGAAGGGTGGCAGGGTGGGAGGAAAGGAGGAAATCTCACTGTGGATTACGGGAGAAATGATCGGGAAACTCACTGCATTCTTTCAGGTGTGATTACTGGCCACATCTGTTGACATGGACCAAAGATGTCTAATGTAATTTCCATCAGGAACTATGAGTTTATGCATTAGGACTTTGGATTTTACACTTATGGCTGAAGATTTTTGAGACAACAATTTATATTTTTTATTGCCTTTATTTCCTGACTTTAATCAGAACATCTTAGTTCTTTTCCTCTGAGATTTCTACAATGTTTCTGGAGATTCTCTCCATCTTGTATGAAAGCCAGACCTAATCTCACCACTCTGTTTAGGGTTTTCAGAGCAGAGCCTTTGAGAGCAGCGGGAGGAAAGAGGCAAGATCCTCTGTCTTCTGGAACATTGTCACCTTCAAGGCACATGGCTTGTTGCCCTTGAGAACAGTGGACCCTGAGCTGGCCCCCTGCAGAGGTAGCAGCAGAAGCCAGAAATCGCGGCGATCAAAGAACAGAGGGGCCCCCAGTCTCTGCCCTGTTCCTTGCTCTGGGATTTCGTCAGAGCAAAGTCCCCTCATCACTGAGGTGATGTAAGTGGATTTGGGATAATAAATAATTAAATGCAGTACTTCTTGCACCCTTGAATTTGCAGACTAGAATTGCATCTCCCTACCTATTTTCAATAACGCAGACAGTGTCTGTCCAGATTAACAATGACCCAAAAAGTTTTATCTACAACTCAAGTTCCGTCTTTACCTCCTTCAAATATAAACAATCCAGGATCAACCGAAGGCTTTTCAAGTGGAAATGTATAATGTGACCAAGGCACTAAGGCATGATTTAAAGTGGCAGGAAGAAAATAGGCTGAATTAAAGAGGTCTCATGTCCATCAGGACAAATTCTCCGACATTGACTTGCTTGAGGACAAA
This sequence comes from Mesoplodon bidens, assembly GCF_964165515.1. Classification (NCBI taxonomy): domain Eukaryota; kingdom Metazoa; phylum Chordata; class Mammalia; order Artiodactyla; family Ziphiidae; genus Mesoplodon; species Mesoplodon bidens. Next base: position 31,404,583 of record NC_138181.1, on the reverse strand, counting down.
ATATTTTTTTTAATTACACAAAAAGGTATAGTTTGATATTTTGTTGCTGATTCGAGACCCTCAGCTCTTCTTCCCCATCCCCACTTTCACTCGACAGCCGTGTATTATTTGGCTCAACAGAGAGTAGAGAGATGATAGATGATAGAGAGATGATAGATGAGAGATGACAGATGATAGAGAGATGATAGATGATAGAGAGATGATAGATGATAGAGAGATGATAGATGATAGGTGATAGATGATAGAGATGATAGATGATAGAGAGGTGATAGATGATAGAGAGATAGATGATAGAGAGATGATAGATGATAGAGAGATGATAGATGATAGAGAGATAGATGATAGAGAGATGATAGATGATAGATGATAGATGATAGATGATAGAGAGATGATGATAAATGGTAGAGAGATGATGATAGATGATAGAGAGATGATAGATGATAGAGAGATGATAGATGAGAGATGATAGATGATAGAGAGATGATAGATGATAGAGAGATGATAGATGATAGAGAGGTGATAGATGATAGAGATGATAGATGATAGAGAGATGATAGATGATAGATGATAGATGATAGAGAGATGATAGATGATAGAGAGGTGATAGATGATAGAGAGATGATAGATGATAGGTGATAGATGATAGAGATGATAGATGATAGAGAGGTGATAGATGATAGAGAGATAGATGATAGAGAGATGATAGATGATAGAGAGATAGATGATAGAGAGATGATAGATGATAGATGATAGATGATAGAGAGATGATGATAGATGGTAGAGAGATGATGATAGATGATAGAGAGATGATAGATGATAGAGAGATGATAGATGAGAGATGATAGATGATAGAGAGATGATAGATGATAGAGAGATGATAGATGATAGAGAGGTGATAGATGATAGAGATGATAGATGATAGAGAGATGATAGATGATAGATGATGATAGATGATAGAGAGATGATAGATGAGAGATGATAGATGATAGAGAGATGATAGATGATAGAGAGGTGATAGATGATAGAGATGATAGATGATAGATGATAGAGAGGTGATAGATGATAGAGATGATAGATGATAGATGATAGAGAGGTGATAGATGATAGAGATGATAGAGAGATGATAGATGATAGAGAGATAGATGATAGAGAGATGATAGATGATAGAGAGATGATAGATGATAGATGATGATAGATGATAGAGAGATGATAGATGAGAGATGATAGATGATAGAGAGATGATAGATGATAGAGAGGTGATAGATGATAGAGATGATAGATGATAGATGATAGAGAGGTGATAGATGATAGAGATGATAGAGAGATGATAGATGATAGAGAGATAGATGATAGAGAGGTGATAGATGATAGATGATGATAGATGATAGAGAGATGATAGATGATAGATGATGATAGATGATAGAGAGGTGATAGATGATAGAGATGATAGATGATAGATGATAGAGAGGTGATAGATGATAGAGATGATAGATGATAGAGAGATGATAGATGATAGAGAGATAGATGATAGAGAGATGATAGATGATAGATGATAGAGAGATGATAGATGATAGAGAGATAGATGATAGAGAGATGATAGATGATAGATGATAGATGATAGAGAGATGATGATAGAGAGATGATAGATGATAGAGAGATGATAGATGATAGAGAGATAGATGATAGAGAGATGATAGATGATAGATGATAGATGATAGATGATAGAGAGATGATGATAGATGATAGAGAGATGATAGATGATAGAGAGATGATAGATGATGAACAGAGAGGTGATAGATAGATAGATAGTAGAGATAGATAGATGATAGATGATATAGATAGATAAGTACATAGAAAGAAAGAAGGAGAGAGAGATAGATACATAGATCCTATACTATCTCAAGAGACCCTTGAAGTCAGGGGTAATGTCAGATTTATCTTTGTGGCCCCAACACTCTGCACGATGCCTGACATACCCAATTACTTAGTATTTCTTGAGCAGAGGCAAAATCAAGTAATCTTGGTCATCTTAGGAAAATCATTTAGTCTTTAACCACCCCAATTTCCTTAGGGGTCTAATGAGGATTTTAAACGTTCTGAGCTCTCCGCATTCTAAGATCCCTTTCAAGTCTGAAACAAATAGGGAACTGTAAACTGTTCTTTCTGGAGTATATCCCAAGCCAGAAAGACCCCTTTTCTGCCCTCGCCCACCAAGCAGGGGTGCTCTTGTAGCCACTTCGTGTGCAGTGTCCTGAGTGATCAGACCAGGGTGCTCGTCTTGACTAAGCTGGGCCACTTGGCATCTGCCTCCTGCAAACCCAGGGTTGAGAGGGGGAGAGAAGGAGAGACAGAGGGAACCAGGAGGCAGACCCCGTCCTCACCCTCAAAGGTGGCGCTCAGGGTAGGCTTGGGTGCCGGGAGGTGGTCATCCTTCCCCACAATGTGGCCTGAAAACTCAGAGGCCCCATCTGCCAGCCAAGGCCAGAATGGGGCAGACACACCTGCCGGGTGAGCAAGGGCGGTGTGAGGGGAGCCCGCGCTCTCCCTTAGCTGCTGCCCGAGCCAACTGCATGCAGCCCAAAGGCGTCCCCAGCTCCCGATTAAAGAGTTCTTTCAGGTTTGGTCATTTCCAGCCTAAAATGTCTCAGACTGCTATCAATCCCAATTGTACTATTTATGGTATCAGCATTTATTAAATTAATTCACGAAATAAGAAAGAGATATTAGATTGTTAAAGAGGTAATTAAATACCATGAATAGGATTTCCACATATTTTCAATTGCAAGCTTTGACGTTTATTTGGAGCTCATAATTGCAGTAGGATCTTTGTTTGCTGCCAGCACCTGTGTGTGCCCTCTGCTGCCTCCACCTGTTCAAGCTGTAAGACAGCGGGATGAACAGTGCCTCCCCAGAGCTTTATAGAGATAATCCGTTTCACTCACCAAACACCAAAGTACTGATAATTAGAGTGAATAAATACATTCGGTGGTTCTTTGGCATCCATAAATAGAAGAGGATCCAAAAAAAATTATAAAGAAAGGCAATGCAGTAGAGACCTTGTTCTATATATCAGTGGGCTGGTAACATTACAGGTACACAGTACAAGACCTATGATTTGCAAAGAGGTAAACGTTACATGTAAAACTAAAACATGCCTCAGAAAAATAAGTAGGTAATTATTGCTTCTCTGCATTGCACCAATGACCTACCTGCTCATATGCCTCCCAAGGCAGGAATCTCTAATCCCAAATGACGTGCCCTAGTGATTCAAGGTAAAGATTGCCCCAGCATACCGCCCATAAACCTAAAGATGTTCAGAATATATTTTTCTGCTCTTTTGCAAAATTATGTATTTCCCTGCTCTGGCATAATACAGGGTGCACAGCACAAAGAGATAATTGTCAGAGTATGAAAAACCACCCTCATTTCTGTCTAAAACATGTAGAGGATACCCTTAAAATCTGCAAAGAAAAAGAGTTAAAGTAAGTGTGCTTGAACTAGGGAAGATGATGACTAAACGGCATGACTTTAATCGTGGGACTGAAACTAGTTTGAAAGTTGTCGCACTCAGATCAGGAGATTGTCCTATTTCCTTGGCTTTGTGTGCAGTCACGTATACTCGGTATTAAAATGGAGTGTCCAGAGTAGAAGTGACTGCCTCAGTCATTAATTTATTTGTCCAATCAATGATTAGTCACTGACCTCCAACTCTGTAACAGGCCCCGAGAGAGGGAACAGGGACACGGGTGGACAAGCTGATGACCCATGTCTTCATGGGGCTTGGTGACTGGAACAGGAAACAAGTAGTGTTCAAATCGCCATGAGTACAAAGAGAGGTCTCGAAAGAAAAGGATAGTTGAAGAAGAGTGTGTTTCAAAAGCTTTCTACACGGTAGGGAAAGGAGTGTCCTGAAGTCCCTAGGGAGGAAATCATGCTTGAGTACATCTATCAGTTATGCATAGAAATTAGCTGGTGGGAAAGGGGTGTGTGGAGAGAGAATACTCCAGGGAAATACCAGATAACCACAGGTGCAAAAGCCCTGGGGCAGGAGGGTTTAAGCAGAATTTTTTTGATGATGTTCAAAGGCAGGTGTCCTGACAGCTTGGGGAGTTTGTGAGAAAGTGTTAGAAGTGGTACAGTGGCTGCCCTCCAGATTAAAGTATAAAAAGTATGGGAAATATTTTGTAAAATGTAAAGCTTCCTAGAAACGCTAAATCCTTCAACAAATACCTTCCATATGCCTCCCAATCTGATGGATTCTCAGGACATTAACAGCCACGCCTGCCGATGCCCCCAGCTTACCTGCTGCAATGGCCCCCTGCCCACAGCTCTGCGAAGACTGGGACCGAATTCCTCCCCACACCCCCAGAGTGAGCGTTCCCAAAAGGAAAATCTCCCACGTCACTCTTCTGCTCAAAGTCCTTCAGTGGCCTCCCATCATGAGCAGAGTTACAAAGAATGAAACAGTTTTTAAGCTGACACACAAAGCCCCAGTGCAGTGTCACCCAATAGCATAGTCACCCACTAAGTAGTACCTTAATGTCTCCTACAAGACGCATTAACAGCAGAAACAGAAACGGGGAAAGAATTTTAATAATCTATTTTATTTAATATGTCCAAAATATAATTATTTCATTGTGTATTCAATCTAAAAATATTAATTAGATGTTTCACATTATATTTCATTTTAACTCTTCTAAATCCAGTGTGCACTTTACACTTACATAAAAAACTAAAGAGCTCCATCTTCACTGTAGCAGGCGAATTGTTGTTTAATTATGCATCAGCAATGTGGAAGGAAGTCAGGGGGTCATTTCCAGAAATAAAATGCTCCACCATTCGATATACTTAAAATGCTGGGGCTTCCCTGGTGGCGCAGTAGTTGAGTATCCTCCTGCTAATGCAGGGGACATGGGTTCAATCCCTGGTCCGGGAAGATCCCACATGCCGTGGAGCAGCTAAGCCCATGTGCCACAACTATTGAGCCTGCACTCTAGAGCCTGTGAGCCACAACTACTGAGCCTGCGTGCTGCAACTACTGAAGCCCGTGTGCCTAGAGCCCGTGCTCCGCAACAAGAGAAGCCACTGCAGTGAGAAGCTGCTCACCGCAACTAAGAGGAGCCCCCGCTCGCCGCAACTAGAGAAAGCCCACGTGCAGCAATGAAGACCCAACACAGCCAAAAATAAAGTTTTTTTAAAAAGTTATTAAAATTAATTAATTAATTAAAATAAAATAAAATGCGAAGGAAACGTGTACGCTTTTACTACTTAAAGTACTGCTTTGACTTATTCAGGTCTTCGATTACAGAGGTAAAGAAAAACAAATATTAATAATGCTTAATTGTGTGTGACAGGGCTTGTGTATAACTCTCACCAAAATATAAAACAATAAAATAAAAATCAGAAATCATTACTTTTGAAAACGGTTATTCTACTTAAAAGGACAACTTTAAATTGGAAAAGACAGGAACAGGAGAGACACATAAAACTTTAAATTTTAAATATAATGGGAAGATGGATGACAGATGATAGTTCAGTCTAGATCTAGCTAGATATCTGTATCTGGAAATATTCTAGGTATAGCTAGGTCTAGATATAGGTCAATATACATAGATATAAATCTAGGTAGATTTCTAGATCTTAGATACATATATACATAGATGGATAGATCCCTGGATGTGTAAATAGAAACATAGATAGAAACTAGCAAAGTCTAAATACAGATCGATCTAATCTATGTCCACCATCTGTCTATCCGGATACAGGAAGGTGAAGCTAGGTACATAGATAGGTAGATAAACAGATGATAGATAGATGATAGATAGATAGATAGATAGATAGATAGATAGATAGATAGATGGATAGGAATAACACCAAACTCCAGTAGAGAGCCATCAAGGCAAAAGGTTCCCACCCCACTGAGGAATGACAGTCTGCCTCAAACAAGCAGTGAAAGGGGTGCACACCCACATCTCAACAGCAGGCGGGTTCACTGTAGTTTTAGGAGGGACGCACTCATGGAGCAGAACTTAGAGAGGCAGGGTGTGCGCTGTGTCCTCAGAACTCGGCTGGAAGCCCACCTCCTGGCCCTGGAGCCGCCAGATTGGTGGTCAGGGATGATGAGACCCTGTGACCAATGAGGTCTCCCACTGCTGGGCAGGTGGAAGAGAGGGTCCATCCCCCGGAGGGTATGGGAAGACACCCCCAATTCCTGGCCGTGGGAATCTCTGCTGGGACCTTGTGTGTTTTTTTTTTTTTTTCCTTGCAGTACGAGGGCCTCTCACCGCTGCGGCCTCTCCCGCTGCGGAGCACAGGCTCCAGACACGCAGGCTCAGCGGCCATGGCTCACGGGCCGAGCCACTCCACTGCATGTGGGATCTTCCCGGACCGGGGCACGAACCCGCGTCCCCTGCATCAGCAGGCGGACTCTCAACCACTGCGCCACCAGGGAAGCCCCCTTGTGTGGTTTTGATTTTATTTGTCTCTGTTTTTAAAACAATGCGACAGAGGTGATTTCATCAGTATGTATATATGTGTTTATGTGATATATATTGATATAATTCTAATTTCAGATATGTAAATTCCAATATATATAAACAAATACCAACCTCAGTGATGCTCCAATTTATCCTACACCATATTTCCTTTTTATAGTAAATATTTTATCGTCTTCTCTTTAATCCTCTATTGAAATTCGTTGACGATTTAACCTACTTACACATGTAATTAAAAAAAGGTAAAATCAATATAACTCCTTAATACAACATAGATAAAAAATAAAAGAAAAAAGACAACAATTTACTGTAGAACTGATATGCATTTTCCTTGTAACTGATCACTGAGGTCTACAGTAAAAAAAAAAAAAAAGATGAAAATGTCAGATGTTTGCTGCTTATGTGGGCTCATCAGGAATGGGGTTGACAGAGGTGCAGCCGACAGGGATAGGTTATGACAAATAAAATCCTACAGTCTTGTTCAAATCAAAGGCATCGATTTCCAAAAGCATTAGCAATATGCACTAAAGTTCTCAATGAAACCATGTGTCATGTTTTCTCAAATTACATGGTGGATTCATTGTATGTTAAAGCCAGGTAAAAATTATTCATCTTACATGAAAAAAAAATGGAGCTAAGCTCTGGGCTCAGGTGGTTGTAAGAAGCCTTCCCATGTACAAAGGACTCAGGCGTTCAGGCCAGGTGTTCACGTACTGGAGACTACTGCATCCTGTTGGTTGTCCAGCTTACTTCCCCTTTCAATCTTGTAAAAAAACACAACTTGCCATCAAGTACCAAAATGCCCTGTAGGGGACAGTATAGCCTCTGCTAAGAAGCACTAATTTAGGTAAAATCATCTATTCCTTTAAGTTGATGTCCCTGTAGGTGCATGTGTAGGTAAAAAGACACCTCACTAGGGTCAGTGGTGTTGAAGGGACCATCTTTCTCATGATCACGTTGTTCTCTGCCCAACCTGGGAAACCTCACAGAAAGCCCGTTCCTTCCTTATTCCCACTCAAATCCAGTCTGTCTGGGGGGGCTGTCCAAGTCACATGCATTCCTAGAAGTCAGTCCTGGCTTTCTTTGGTCCAAAAGTCCTTTCTCCCCCTCTGCACTCTGGGAGTTCATGCTTTACATCCACTGTTTAACCTGCAACATCCATGTCTTCTTTCCCCAATCGTGTTAGTCTTGGCTCTTCAGATAAAGTGTGAGCTTCTTGAGGACGACGACTGACTTTTTTCTGTCACCCACAAAGCCCTGAAGTATGATGACATGAAGGGGGTTTTGATATTTGTGACCATTGAATGCTTTTTCTCTCCCGCACAGGTCGTGTGAGATCTGTATTTCTGGTTATCATCCGATAGAACACACGCCTTGTCAATGTCCATGTCCAGCAGATTTGAAGAAAGGAACTAAATGGCATCAGTTAAGAGGTAAGAAAGTCATGGAAACGCCCTTTAATTTTCAAATCAATAATAATGCAGCTCAGACATAGCAACAGATTTAAGAAGCAATTAGACTCAAACGCTTCAGGATGATTTATGTGCGTAATTAAAGGCTTATAAGAATTCATTAAGAAGTTATATAAATTGTCTTTGTTCCTTACATCTGGATTATTTACACCTACAAACTCATATTTATGGAAGAAAATGAAGGCACTCTATCACATTTTTAACTACAGTCAAAATAGATTCTTGGAAACCTGCTGATGTGAAAATTATACTCTATTTCTAAGTTAACTTTAGGAAATCGGCCACTTGTTTTCCATTTATGCATTACATTTTTACCAGAAATTTATTATGATGTCATAGTTTGGTTCTCAAAGGATGGAACCTTTGCTCACCAAAGGTGGTTGCTATAGATTAAATGTTTGCGTCCCTCCAAAATTCATACTTTGAATCCTAACCCCCAAGGTGATGGTGTCAGCAGGTGGGGCCTTTGGGAGGTGACAAGGTCATGAGGTTGGAGACCCCCATAAATGGGATTAGTGCCCTTATAACAGAGACCTCAGAGAGCTCCCTTGACCCTTTCTCCATGTGAGGGCACAGCAAGAAGATGCTATTTATGAACCAGGAAGGGGACCTCACCAGACACTGCATCTTCTGGACCTTGGTCTTGACTTCCAGACTCCAGAACTGGGAGAAATAAATGCTGTTGTTCATAAACCACCCAGTCTCTGGTATTCTGTTAGAGCGGCCCAAAGTAAAACAGTGGTCAAGTATCACATTTAGTTTATTTTGTGAAAAAATAAATTTGACATTTTTGGATTGAAGTATAGTTGCTTTACAATATTATATTTGTTTCAGGTGTACAACATAGTGATTCAAAGTTTTTACAGGTTATACTCCACTTAAAGTAATCATAAAATATTGGTTATATTCTCTGTGCTGTACATATATATCCTTACAGCTTATTTATTTTATACATAGCTGTTTGTGTCTCCTAATTCCCTTCCCCTCTCTTTCCCTTCCTCCCTTCCCTCTCCCCACTGGTAACCCCTAGTTTGTTTTCTGCATCGATGAGTCTGCGTCTGTTTTATTATGTACATTCGTTTGTTTTAGTTTTTAGATTCCACATATAAGTGATAACATAAAATATTTGTCTTTCAAATAAAAGGACAGTCTTCTCTGGCACTTAATGACATAAAAGGCTCTCAACTGCTTCAGAAAGTCACTGTTTCTTTCTCAGTAAACAAACTGTTGTTCCATGGGTATGAAGTTACTGAAACACTTGAGGAATGAAGTCTGGGTCTCTGCAGACCCCACAGCACTGGTGGGGAACAGTACGGTGTCCTGCACTTGAAACCAAGAAGGTAGATCTCAAGGTTAAAAAAAATAAAACCCCCCAAACAAACAAAGCAACCAAAGGGGACACAAGAGATCTTTTGGAGGTGCTGGGTATGTGTACCATCTTGACTGTGGTGATGGGTGGTATCACAGGTGTTGGCATGTTTCCAGACTCATCAAAATGTATGCATTGCATATGTGCATTTTTTTTGTATATCTCAATAAAACTGAGAGGAAAAAAATAAAAAGCAAATGAAATTTACAATTGGATTTCTTCTTCCTTTGACTCTTTAAAAATTATGGATTTCATTTTGAAATTAATAAAGAAGGGCATCCATTTAAATGGCATTTGTGTATTTCACACTGTATCTCTGTACATTTTTGCTAGTTGTACTCTATGCCTCTCACAGGTACACACACATAATCACCGTTAATTATTAGATTTATGAAATTTATTTTTCCTCCAGAAACCAATTAACGTCCTTGTGTTGATGGGAAATCACATTAACACCAGCTTAATTTTGCACATGTTCTGCAGTCCCACCTGTGTCATCCTGAGCCCAGCATGAGAGTTCTGTACGGAAAGCTAGTGGAGGTGAGATTACTCCACTTGGGGTTTTGCACAAATGGATTTTGAATGCTCCTGACCTGCACGGAATGTTCTGTAATTCTAAACTCCCTATCCAAATGCATTTTCTATTTAATACAGGCAATGTACCAGCATCATATGTAAGGATCTAAAGACTGAAAGAAATGTATGGCTAGCTTGAAGCAGAGAAGAAGAGAGCATAGAAGCAGGTTCTGAAAAATGCAGACGTGGAAGGAAAAGGAGGAAGATTAAGAAAAAAATGAATCCAAAAGATAATATACACATTGTGTGTGTGTGTGTGTGTGTGTGTCTCCAAAACCACAAAAGCAACGTTTACATTTTCCTATTAGTAAACACGGATACACCTCCAGGTAATTTTAATTTCCACTGAAAAATAAAACAAAATGTGAAACAATGCATAATACAGCAAAGAAATGGAAAATCAGTTTACCTTTTACAAATCAAGAATTCTATCTTCCTTCAGAAGCTGAGGCATGTGAGCAGGGGAGACAACGGGCACCAGCTTAGTCCTCCTGGACTGAAGCCCTGACCTTGGAAATATAGGTGGAAGATGTCTGGTCACTGAAATAATTGAATTATTCAAGCCTCATAGTAAAACCAGGCTGAGATTAAAAGAATTAGGCTCCTTTTCGGTTCCGTGGATCTTACGCAATTACTAGGGTTTTAGGCACGTGAGGGCAATAAGCCAGTAGGTTTCCACGTGGGCCTTCTGTTCACACTGTGAAAGCAGGTCAGGGTTGACCCCACCCACCCGTGAAGCCATGTTCAAATGTTCCTGGACTGGGCCGCGGTCCCGGCTCAGTTGTTAGTTACTGGTTTCATTTTAAACATGATTTCATGAGGGTGTGTTGATATCTAGACTAGGGTGTTTCCGGTCAAGTGGGAAGCCATGTAGCCGTGGCTTCAGATTTTATTTCCGGAAGAGGCATGTGGCCTTGACAAGAAGGGGCAGTGGCCCTTGAAGAGGGCCCTCAAGGGCAGCCCCGTTCCAGACCTGCAGGGTCAGCAGCCGGGCTGGGACCTGGAATTCGGGATACAAGCGTCCAGGTGACGTCATGCACTCTGAATTGGAGAGCCACCACTCGAAGGGGACTTCCCCAGCACCAGGACCCCCAAAGGCCCCTCCCAGGAGACCTGCCTCTGGAGCTGGTTGTGACTCACCCCTCCGTCCCTCCATCACGAGGGCTTTGCCGAGGAGAAAGCCCATCCACCTGGCTCAGACAGAGGCCGAGCCTGCAGTCCTGCGCTGAAGACTCAGAGCTGACAAGGAGAGTGCAGGGCTGGCGCAGTGAATAATCACACCTTCAGACACGCTGGGAAGCTGCGCGCGCTCAGGGAGCAGTGTGATCACGCACCCCTGCAGGAAGAGCAGATTTGTGCCTAGTTCCTTAATACTGACCTCAAATACGTGAGGAACGCAAAATTCCATATATATGCTAATGAGTTCAAGTGTGATCCTTTTTAACCATGGGCGTTTACTGAGAAATTGCTCCTGTCTCACAAAGATGGCTCTTAACTCACGTGCTAGGATGTTTATTCTTTTATATTTTAACAATGGAACACCTGCCTGGTATATCACTTTTTAAAATAGATGTCAACAGCCAAAGCTGTGTCCCAGTTTTATGATGATGATTTCAGTGGTCCCCCACGATTTCTCTGTCAGCTCCCTGCTCCCCAGGGGGAGACAAGACCACAGGAGGGACATGAATCCCCCTTCCCGAGGGCAGCATGATGCTTCTCACCATGGGATATGAGCTCAGCTTGTCTGGGGTGTAGCAGTCCCAGAAAAGCTCTGAGTAAAACACTACTGACCTTTTAAGGATTTGCAAACGAAATGGCCGAAAGCAAGAATGCATCATAAAACAGATCTTTCAAAAACACTCTATTTTCTCAATAGATAAGCTATATTTATTCTTCCTTACAGATTTGCCACTTGAGAGAACATGCAGTTCATCATTTCAATGCCTCATCCTCATACTTCTCCCAACGGCTTACAGTTATGAGGCTGCATATGTGTTATTCCACGTAACACCACTTCATCACTTTGTGGGTAAAAGTCTACAGATTGGATGTTTAAAACGAGATTATTGTCAATGAGAAGGACAGCTGTATGGGGAGAAGGGAAGAGCGTCCACCAGCTGGCAGCCGGGGCCCCAGCACAGACCTGCACACACACAGCTGCAGAGGCCCCGCTTGTGTCACTCCTGAGTTTATCAAGGTCATCTTCTTTAGGGCTGCCTGGGGTTCCTCGGGGTGGTGTGGGCTTCATGACACGCAGCAAGGGACAACGGAACATCGGGAGTGGGGAGATGGGCCTGCTTTCACAGGGCTTCTGAGGAACTATAGACATATTCAAGAAAAACTACAAAAATCTTTTCAAGGCCAAAACAGCGCCAGATCTCATTAGCAAAATTAGACATTTTGGGTTTTCTTTTTTTTCTTTTTTTTTTTTTTTTTTTTTTTTTTTTTTTTTTGCGGTACGCGGGCCTCTCACTGCTGCGGCCTCTCCCACTGCGGAGCACAGGCTCCGGACATGCAGGCTCAGCGGCCATGGCTCACGGACCCAGCCGCTCCGCGGCACGTGGGATCCTCCCGGATCGGGGCACGAACCCGCGTCCCCTGCATCGGCAGGCGGACTCTCAACCACTGCGCCACCAGCGAAGCCCCTGGGTTTTCTTTTATTATTCAGAATCTGCAGTATACTCACATATGCTGTGAATGTCCAATAAAGAGATGCAAGCTGACCTGCTTTCCAAAGTAATTTTACTGCCAAAACCCAGTTGTCGCAAACCTTCCTATGGAAGCATCTCCAAAACAAGCACCTGCAACAATCGCCCTTCACGTTTGTACGAGCTTCCAGTGCATCGTGCTCTGTGTTTCCTGGTTCTATTTTCACTGGATTCTCACAACCGTCATACAGATGCTCTTGTTCTCTGCATCACAGAGGGTAAACTGAGGTTTAGGTGGAAGTAACTAACTGCCACAGGACTGCCAGCAGCTGAGCTGGGTCCCAGCCGGGTCCCTTGATCTCTTTCCGGCCAACGACACTGTGTATCTGCACTTGGTCCCGAAGCCGGGGAGAGAGAGGTGACATGTATCTACCCCAGCTCCCCCGTGACGCTGCAGGGGGAGAAGCAGCTGTGCACACAGAAGATGCTTCAGTCCTGAACTCAAGGGACGTCCAAGATCAGGTTAGAAAGGAAACTTATGGCAAAAAGATTTTACGTCAGTGTCTTGATCTTTGTCTGTCAGGACAAGGTTTAAGTCAAACAAATAGAATACACTCTGGGCTGAGCCCAGACTGTGCAGCTCTACCCAAGGCCAAGAGTGTTCTCCCAGTTACTTAGGAGGGTGGCGGGTCCAGCTGGGAGAACCCCAGCCCACCTTCACAGCAGGTGCATCTGACGTAAGTGCCACATCTCTGGTTGTATGTTGTGTGAAGTTACACTGCATCCACGAACCCTCTTGCTGTCTCCAAACTAAGAGGAGATAAGATCCCTCACACCTGCCCCTGTGGAGCCAACAGCCGCCACTCCATTCCAACAACAGGCAAATGCTGGACAGACGGAAATCAGCAAGTCTTCTTAGATCCGTCAGAGAAGTGAGCTCACAGGGCAAGCTACTGCCCTCACATCGGACAGCAGGGCAGGCAGCTACAGGGAACCACAGCTTAGCAGAGCAGAAACCCCCATGGGAACCAGGGCTGGGGCACCCAGTCACTGATGAAGGGCTACAGGCTTGGGGGGCACCAGTCATCGGGCTCCCTTCTGAGATTTACCTCCAGGAGGGAGACCTGGTTCTCACAGGGAATGTTGGAGAAAGATCCCCATGTGCTCCCTGCAGGGGGAGGAAAAGGAACCACTGTGAAACACCCCAGACACTCTGCCCTCTCAGCAAGGCTGCCCTCAGGGAACCTGGCTAACCGGAGCCTAACTCCTGGGGGTTTATCAGCACCTAGCTGACCCGGGGAAGGGAAAGGCCCACCTCCAGCCCCTCCAGCCATCCTAGCCCACCTGTGGGCTGAGGACTGAGACCTCGTCACAAGACTATGGCTGTGCCCCTCCTCCCAGCCCTCCCAGCACATCTCAGGGCTCCTGTATAGTAAGAGCAGATGCACCAGAAAGGGCTACACGTCTCAACCTTATTATGTAAGAAGTCTCTAGACTTCTTACTTGCCCAAACAAATCAGGGGAGGCAAAAATAAGAACACAAAGAAACGCTGGCCTCTGACAACTACAACTACATAGACAGTGAACCCAGCCAACTCTTAGCCAGAAAACCTAAAACTCATACTGGAGGCCTGTTTACCTCAGTTCTTTTTACCCCACATATCATCTCCAGCTTAAAGATAAAAAAATTTACAAGGCATATTAGAAGAAAAAACACAGTTTGAAGCCTGAGAAGCTGACTCAGATATTGTAGTGATATTGGAACTGTCAGACTGGGAATTTGAAACAGCTGTGGTTAATACACTAAAGTTGCTAACAAAAAGGTGCAGAACAGGCAAGAACAGAAGGGCATGGTAAGCAGAGATCTGGGAAACCCAAGAAAGACTCAGAAGGAAGGCCAGAAATAAAAGTCACTGTAACAAATAATAATGTCTTTTTTGGGGTCATCAAGAACGGAGTGGACACAATCAAGGAAAGAGTCAGTGAGCTTGAAGAAATGTCAATAGAAACTTCCAAAACTAATGAAAAGAGAAAAGAGAATGAAAAAGACAGAATAGAATATCCAGGAATGTAAGCACAAGTAGAAAACATATAACATGGGTGTAGTGGGAATAAAAGCAGGAGAAGGAAGATAGGAAGTAGCAGTAGAAACATTTGAAGCAGTAGTGACTGAGATTTCCCAAGATTAATGTCACACTCTGACCACAGACCCAGGAACCTCAGACAACACCAACAGGATAAACACCCAAAAATCTACACATAGGCTTGTCATATTCAAGCTACAGAAACTCAAGGACAAAGACAAAAGCTTGAAAGAAGTCAGAAGAAAAAATATCTATCAAGAAACCAGGATAGGGCTTCCCTGGTGGCACAGTGGTTGAGAGTCCGCCTGCCGATGCGGGGGACGCGGGTTCGTGCCCCGGTCCGGGAGGATCCCGCGTGCCGCGGAGCGGCTGGGCCCGTGGGCCGTGGCCGCTGGGCCTGCGCGTCCGGAGCCTGTGCTCTGCAACGGGAGAGGCCGCGACGGTGAGAGGCCCGCGTACCGCAAAAAAAAAAAAAAAAAAAAAAAGAAACCAGGATAAAAATTAAATTGGACTTTTCTTTAGAAACCATACAAGCAACAGAGATTACAGCAAAATAGTTACAGTGATGAAACAAAGAAATTGCCAACCAAGAAACCTGTATCCTGCAAAATTACCCCTCAAACATGAAAGAGAAACAAAAACTTTCTCAAAGAAAAATTGAGGTCACCAGTAGACCTACCTTGCAAGAAATGTTAAAAGGAATTCTCTAGAAAGAAGGGAAATACAATTGGTTAGAAACTCAGATGGATATAAAGAAAAGACAAGGTTAGGTGTTAATGATAAGGGAAACAGGAGGTCAGTCAAGGGGTGTATGGGAATTCTCTGTACTTTCTGCTTGATTTTTCTGTAAACCTAAAACCATTCAAAAAATAAAGTCTATTAGTTTAAAAATACATGAGACTCTCTTTTATCTCTTCAAAAGATTTTTTCTCAAATAACATATTCTTGGTAATATTTTATAAACTTGAAGGCTGTTACATAAATGAATGGCTGAATTTTTTAAGTAGAAATAAAGATCTATTTTCTGATATATTTTTTTTTGTGGAAACCATCATGGATCTTAAATATCTAAAGTTCAACTCATCCATAAGTTTAAATTGATGAAACTGGGTAGAGGATCACCCCTAGAAAGAATAAGTGGAGTTTAAGGGTTAATGTCAAATCCTGCAAGTTATTACTCATCTGCATGACATATCATACAATAGATTCACCTATAACAAAACAGATGAAGAAGGTTATTCTCTTACATCACATTATGCATCTTAAATATGTTACAGAAGATTGAATTATAGTTGAAAATTTAAAAATCATGGCATTATCACTCAACTTATAAATCCAATATCATATTTTAAATGACAAAAAATCTGTATTGGTACTAAATCCACAAAGGAGAGCACTTTCACACATAACATTCACTGTTTCCCATCTACATCACACACGTCATCCTAATATCCACATATGTACCAGGAGGGTGGTAGTTTGAGACACTGAACCTCAGAGGGGATATTAGAGTTTTCGTGTGTGTGTGTGTGTTTGTGTGTGTGTATTCATGTCTAAATCTTACAGGATTCACAGAATGCAAGTGCAGGGTGGAAGGCAGATTTAAATTCTGCTTATGAAGGAATTCTTGATTTGAGGACCAGACCTTGGTTTTGCTCACTAGCTCCTTAGAAACATACCATGCACTTACTAAGGGGAAAAAAAATCTCCTTTGGCTTTGAAAATGATCAAGACTGCTATTTTTGGTACCATGGCAAGCCTGATCCCTGGACCACCCCTCCTGATGCAGTCAGCTGCAGACCTTAGAGGAGATCCAACACATGTTTTCTCAAATGCATGATCACCGTCGATAGCAGGGCCAGGATGGTGGGAGAGCAGGGCAGATATTACAGGGTAGGGGTGGGGGCAGAAAGAAGGTTACATAATAAGGGAAAAAAGAATAACTCAGCACGCTTGGGATACAGGAGGGAGAGACACACATTTATCCAAGCTTCCAGGCTTCCAGATCGAGTTTACCTCTTTGTCCGCAAGTCCTTAACAACAGAGAACAAAACCCAAGATCACACACACGGAAATGACTAGTGTGTGTAAAAAATGGGCTATGAAGTCACTGTAAAAGTTACGTACATATGGTAGGCCAAAGGGTGCAAAATTTCAGTTATAAGGTGAATAACTTCTGGGGATGTAATTACAGCATATGACTATCTTAACAATACTGATTGTGTACTTGAAATTTGCTAAGAGTAGATCTTGTGTTCTCATTACCAAAAAAAATCATAACAATGTGAAGTGATGAGTGTGTTTATTGGCTTGACTGTAGCAATAATCTCACATTATGTATATCCAATCGTCATGCTCTACACCTTAAATATATACAATTTTGATTGGTCAATTATATCTCAATAAAGTTCAAAAAAGTTATGTACAAAGAAATTATGAGACATGATTAAGAACAACTTTGTTAATTTTATGGTTAACTGCAATGAAGAGAAAAAATTCTGCCCTGATAAACCATATAATATTAATTTCTCAAATCATCTTCCATTTGGATATTTTTTTTAACTTTCTGTGTCAGACACAGGCTTCAGAATTATAAATTTTGATAGAATACTTAACTCAGTGATTGAAAGAAATATTATGAACTGTCCTTAGAAAGTCAAGCTATCTAGGAAAATTGTAGCCAAGAATATGTATTCAGAAATTTATTTAATGGTGTGATCAAAATCACTTTTAGTGCAAATATGAGTTAATATTTCTTTAGCAAAAATTGCACTTATTTTATATTACAGAAAGAAACATGCTCTATTGAAGTGTCATACCAATACAGCAATGGCAAGAAACAGAAGCTATGGATGCAGCGCTTGGGAGATGAACAGTGAGTAGTAAGGCCGACTACAAGGGAAGGCAGGTGGGGACCTTGACACACGGAGAGGAGCACCATGTGCTATCAGTGTGTGTCCCTCAAAACCCACAGATTGAAGCCCTAACCCAGGGTGATGGTACTAGGAGGAGGGGCCTTTGGGAGGTGATCATGATCGTTGAGGTGAATGAGGCCATGAGGGTGGAGCCCCTGGAATTGGGGTTAGCGCCCTATTAAGAAGGGGAAGAGACTACTGGAGCACTCCATCCACTCCCCACCCCTGCCCCCACCATGTAAGGACCCATGTGAGGAAGACCTCCATCTGCAAACCAGGGAGAGACCCTCACCAGACAGCAGCCCTGCTGGCACTTTGATCTCGACTTCCAGACTCCAGAACTGTGAGAAATGAATTCCTCTTGTTTACATCCCAGTCTAGGGTACTTCCCTGTGGCCGCGTGAGCTGACGAATACATTGTGTTTAAGAGAGAAGGTGTGGGAGCAGGTTCTGATGGTCCCCAGAATGAGCTTGTGTCAGCAGTGCGCTATAAAAATGCTAAGAGCAGGTGGAGACACCTTTGACGCGACAGGTAGGGTGCTGGCTAGAGACAGGAAGCATCCGCCCTTGGCTACAGAATACCTGATCTCAATTTTCAGGCCTCGTCTGCACACAGGTGTGAGATGCCCCTCCCACCAGTGACCTGCGTGGGGTAGGTATTGGCAAGTTACAGGTTTTCTAATATTCCCACTCACACTGTTTGAGTCCTTGCTCACCATAGATGTCTTTTCCAACACTAGATGTCTGGAACAACTTGCGTGATAACATTAGTCTCATCACCATCTGCTTTTGTTCTAGTTATTGCTCAATGAAAGTTGTTTGCCATTAAAATGTATTTCCTCTCAAGTGAGAAAAGCACAATAATTACAGATTAAATGAGGTCTTCTAAATATCTGCAGCTTGGGAGAAGCTCCCGGCAATATAATAGTATTTTAGAAAATTACATTCTCGTTTTTCTTTCTATAAATGGCACTGAGTGTCCATAAGTATTTTGGAAGCATATCTGAATTTATATATGATACATGGGCTAAATTTTTTAAAGAAAACCTAACTGTGCTCTCCTACCATATTCAGTCTAAGACTGAGTTGAGGTCATTGGTCACTGGTAGCCAATAAATTGAGGGATATTCCTGAGGTAGAAACGAGACCTATAAATCAAAAGTGAAGTTTTTGTCACTCCAACCGAAAAATCATTTGAAATTAAATCAGAGCATGAAGTGATTTATTTACCGGGACCTCTCATGTTACTACCAAGATTAAACACTACATAATGCAAGAGCAATATGCCTTCACCAACACAGCCAGAGGCTTAGCGGAGGCAGCGATGATGTCAAAGTGAGTTATCAGGGGATAGAGTTCGTGGCGTGAATGTCACGTTGAGAGATTTAATAATAAACCAAGGGCTTAGGAAAAGAAAGGCGCAAACTAGTACTGACTGAGGGGAAGAGAACCATATTGGACTTTGGAGAACCCGACTATTTAAGGAGGCGCTGGGCACTGAGTCTGGAAAACTGAGTCCCACACGGTTAGACATGCACCAGACGCGGGGTGAACAGAGACCTGGGAGACCCCCTTGCTGCGTTTAAGGGCTGAAGTCTTGGTGTATCTCAGACCCATGGGCAGTCACAGGTGCCCTGAGCTAAATCACACCCTCAAAGACTCCATTTCATTGTGCATTCAGACTACAGTTTGCTTTAAAAATTTTTTTGAATGTAGATTCCCAAAGAAACATTTAATATAATACATTTAATAAGATGACATTTCAATGTCTTCCTCTAAGTAAGTAATCGTGAGTTATTGCCAGACCCTCCTTAAAATGTTTATCCTATCAGTTTCACGGGAAATAACGTCAGTCCGCCTGGCACTGGGGCTGTAGAGGGTGAGGCGTGTTGTGTGTCCCAACCCCTGCAATGTGACATTCTGTGACAGGGTCACAGGGAGGAACAGCAGTATCACGGCTGGACAAGGAAGTGAGATTTATGACGGCTCGTTCCTACTTTGCTTGCCCGGTGTCGCTAATATTTCGGTTCTCCCAGGGAAACTATGCATTGGCGGTCTCTCAGCTGTAAACAGGAAATTAATAATAAACTGTGACTCCAATGGTCCATAAGGTGTTTGTATCCTAGGCTTCTTTCATAACATTGTACTGTAATTTATTAAGTGTCAGAGCCAGAGCTAAACTTGACAATAAATGCAGTATCAGTAACCAGGTCACCACCCCAACACCTAACAAAATTCAGTGCTTGTGGTAAAAGAAGAATGATGGCTGATTCAAATAGAATCTGCTCTTGAAATAAATGAGCTTCAGTAAAAAAAAAAAAAAAATTGAATAGGTTTCTTGGCAAACAATGACTTAGAAAATTCAGTATTATAAAAAAACCACTTGGATTGGATTGGATTTTTCTGCTTTATATGGAAATTTGCAT
The DNA here is from genome assembly GCF_964165515.1 of Mesoplodon bidens. Lineage (NCBI taxonomy): Eukaryota > Metazoa > Chordata > Mammalia > Artiodactyla > Ziphiidae > Mesoplodon > Mesoplodon bidens. Next base: position 31,384,599 of record NC_138181.1, on the reverse strand, counting down.
TACTTTATGTGAATATTTCAAGGCAGCTTCTTAAAATATTAAATTTTACTGCATAAACTAAGAAGAAAATAGGAAAGGACCACAAAGGCATTTCATTTAGTCCTCTCCTCTAGTTTAGAAATGAATCACATAAAACACGTTGTTTAGAAAAAAATAAACCCAATGTATTCGAATCAGGCTGTAAAAGAACTAGATCAGCCGACTACAAAAATATTTCTAAAGATACACTTTTACCCTCTATGGTCAGGATTTGGGGTCATGAGTAACTGAGTAAGCAAAGCATCCTTGGGAGGGAGGAGAGGCAGCCCAGGGGACTCGGGGCAGCCCCAGGAGGCGGGGTGTCTCCCCAGACAGCTCCAGGAGGAACGAGCAAAGGGCAAGGTTGTGCATGCTGGCTCTTCAGATCAAGTGCACTTCAGCTGAAGATTCTAAATTTGTCAGAATAACTGGAAACCAACTGAGATGGTTTCTATAGATGATATATAGAAAACAGAGAAACATGAAAATTGAAGATTGACCTAAACAACTAGGACACACGTTCCCGTGTCCCAAGTTCCCTGTTATTTCTCAGCCCCTTTTCTGTTTAATGTTTACAGCAGCCCAAATCTTAATTGACAGTATTCTAGAATCTAGAATCCAGAATCATAATGTACAGTCTTCTAAATGACCTCAGGCCGGCTTTTAAACCGTCTCTACACTGAAACATGGAGCATCTGATGTCCCGATACTTCACATAGTTATGTTCAGTGTGGATCAACTCATCAGTTCTACTTGGGAAAGAAGTTATGTTCTGTCCCTTTATGAGGTACCCAGGGGCTCCTGTCCTGAGCACAGGGGGGAAAAAAAAAACAGATAAACGGTACCAGTACAAAGGAGCAGGGAAGCTGGTGAGAACAGGGAATCAGGAAATCTTAAAGAGCAGTTGGGTTTTTTCTCTAGACTTAATGAGGTATAAATGGCAAATAACAATTGTATATATTTAAATTGTACAACCTGATTTTTTTTTTTTTTTTTTTTTTTTTGCGGTACGCGGGCCTCTCACTGTTGTGGCCTCTCCCGTTGCGGAGCACAGGCTCCAGATGTGCAGGCTCAGCGGCCATGGCTCACGGGCCCAGCCTCTCTGTGGCATGTGGGATCTTCCCGGACCGGGGCACGAACCCATGTCCCCTGCATCGGCGGGCGGACTCTCAACCACTGCGCCACCAGGGAAGCCCCAACCTGATGTTTTGATATATGGATATATTATGAAATAATCACCACAGTCAATTTAAAATAGTCAAACTCATGGAGAGCAGAATGACGGTCCCTGGGGGAGTGGGAATCCAGAGATGCTGGTCAAAGGGCACGAACCCTCAGTTACTCGAGATGGGAGGGAGTGGGTTCCGGAGGTCTAACGCGCAGCTCTCTTTCCTGCTGTAGTGCTTCGTCATTTCTCTGCAATAACCACTACTCTCTGAAGACTGTGCTCTCATGGCTTGTTTATGGGTCATCTCCCTTGTGACTGCTTTTTCTTTTTTTTTTCATCACTGTGACTGGTAAAATGTAGGTTCTCATTTTCCCGTTGAAAGAAGAAATGACGAATATCGTGTATGGCAACATTCTGTGGTCTCACATTAGTTTTTCCATCGTTTTTCATTTTCAGAACAGTAGAGCTTTGGAGCTAGATGGAATCATAGTGATCATTAGGTGGACGTATGAGAAAACGGAGGCCCACAGATGTTACTCCTTGTTGAAGACCAGAGGACAGATGTGTGACTGGCAGCCCAAAACTTTCTCTACTGATCCCTTTAATTTTTTATAGCTGTTTGCCACAAGCATTTAAGGGGGCATTACACCACAGTAATGTTAACCTCGTTTTTAACTGAGTTGACAAGTTCTTTTAGAAAATCATTCAGCGATCATTTGCCCAAAATGTAAATAGTTATCTCAGTTCTTATGATCTGAGTCCCAACATCTGCATGAAATTCCACGAGCTTTCCAAAACGTTATTTAAGAGGATTTCTATGTCATTTTTAAAACGTCAGCAATGACCGTGGAAGACTGTGTATATGTGTGTGTACATGTGTGTGTGTATACACGTGTGTATGTGTATGTACATGTGTACCTGTGTGTGTGCATGTGTACATGTGTGTGTATGTGTGTGTGTGTGTATGAATTTATAAAATCTCCTTCCCTTACAGCATAATTCCCTTCAGTGTATTAGAGCAGATGCCTGGAACAGCAAATAACTAAATAGATTTTATTAAATTAAAGCATAAATCAATGAATGTGTGAACCCTTAACAAGAGACGCTTTGATGTGTGAATCAGCTTTAACCATGAGAAGCAGCCTCAGTGTGGGCAATGCATGATTGTTTAGCTTCCGTCATTTACATTTAAGTTCTTCTGTGAAGAGTTACTAGCTGTGTGACCTTGGGCAAGTAACTAAACATCTCTGAATCTCAAAACAGATGTATGACTGGCAGCCCAAAACTTTGGGCTATTTGGGGGTAAAACTATGTACCTATTTTGAAAGTTTGAAGTTAAGATTAGTGATAAAGTGAAAGGGATTTGGCCATACATACTGTCAATAAGTAGTGTTATTTGTGGCTGTTCTTGTTTATAACTTTCTTGGTTGTAGGTTTTTCCCTTTCATCACTTTAAGTATATCATGCCACTCCCTTCTGGCTTGTAGAGTTTCTGCTGAGAAATCAGCTGTTAACCTTATGGGAGTTCCCTTCTATGTTATTTGTCGTTTTTCCCTTGCTGCTTTCAATAATTTTTCTTTGTCTTTAATTTTTGCCAATTTGATTACTATGTGTCTCCGTGTATTCTCCTTGGGTTTATCCTGTATGGGACTCGCTGAGCTTCCTGGACTTGGGTGGCTATTTCCTTTCCCATGTTAGGGAAGTTTTCGAGTATAATCTCTTAAAATATTTTCTCTGGTCATTTCTGAATGGCCTTTCCACTCATGGTCCATAATCAATAATGAACCCTATTACTTATTTATAAACTCACAGTGTGAGATTTCAACCTTCATATGTGTTTTATGGACGCACTTTAGAAGTGGCCTATTTATTTGTAGATTATGAAAAGATTACCTTAATGTGTACACTTAAGTGTGAATATGGAATATTTGTTTGCTAAACTGAAGGTTTTTTAAAAGAATTCTGAATAGCGACAGTATCTTAATGTAGCTAAATCTGCTTTGAGGATAATACTATTGATTCATTCAGGTAACAGTTACTGAATACCCACAATTTGCCAGGCACTGTATTATTGGGTATCCAAAAAATTAATAAGCTGTGGTTTCTTAATTACAGACTAATTAGAGAAGGAAAAAGTAAGCAGTGATGACTGTATCATAAAGTTTTTGGGAAAATCTACGTAAAAGAGGTTGTGGGGGGCTTCCCTGGTGGCGCAGTGGTTGAGAGTCCGCCTGCCGATGCAGGGGACACGGGTTCGTGCCCCGGTCCGGGAGGATCCCACGTGCCATGGAGCAGCTGGGCCCGTGAGCCATGGCTGCTGAGCCTGCGCGTCCAGAGCCTGTGCTCCACAACACGAGAGGCCACAACAGTGAGAGGCCCGCGTACCACAAAAAAAAAAAAAAAAAAAAAAGAGGTTGTGGGAACAATCACCAGACTTAGGGGTAGTGAAGTAGGGCTAGGAAGAAGGAGTGTAGCATGCATTGTGTGTGTCTGCGGTTTTAAAGCACAAGTAAAACAAACATCTGTGAACCCACCACCCAATGCAAGAACCAGAAGCCACCAGCACAATTTTTAAAAATTTTTGTTGGCATATAGTTGATTTTACAATATGTTATGTTATTTTCTGCTGTACAGCAAAGTGATTCAGTTATACATATACATATATCCACTCTTTTTTAGATTCTTTTTCCATATAGCTCATTACAGAGTATTGAGTAGAGTTCCCTGTGCTACACAGCATGTACTTATTAGATATCAATTTTACATATAGTAGTGTGTATATATCAATCCCAATCTCCCATTTATCCATCCCCTCTCCCCCACTGCTAATCATTAGATTGTTTTCTACATCTTTACTTCTGTTTTGTAAATAAGTTCATTGGTATCAATACCATTTTTTTATATTCCACATATAAGCAATATCATGTGATATTTGTCCTCTGTCTGGCTTACTTAGTATGACAATCTCTAGGTCCATCTGTGTTACTGCAAATGGCATTTCATCCTTTTTTATGGCTGAGTAATATTCCATAGTACAATATATATGTACCACATCTCCTTTATCCATTTCTGTGTTGATGGACATTAGGGTTGCTTCCATGTCCTGGCTGTGTAAATAGTGCTGCAATGAACAATGGGGGTGCATGTATCTTTTCAAATTATGGTTTTCTCTGGATATATGCCCAAGAGTGGGATTGCTGGATCATATGGTAGCTCTATTTTTAGTTTTTTAAGGAACCTCCATACTGTTCTCCATAGTGGCTGCACCAATTTACATTCCCACCAACAGTGCAAATGGGTTCCCTTTTCTCCACACCCTCTCCAGCATTTATTGTTTGTAGATTTTTTGATGATGGCTCTTCTGACCAGTGTGAGGTGGTACCTCTTTGTAGTTTTGATTTGCATTTCTCTAAGAATTACTGATGCAGAGCATCCTTTCATGTGTTTGTTGGCAATCTGTGGAGAAATGTCTGTTTATAGATCTTCCACCCATTTTTTTGATTGGGTTGTTTGTTTTTTTGATATTGAGCTATATGAGCTGTTTGTATATTTTGGAGATTAATCCCTTGTCGGATGCTTCTTTTGCAAATATTTTCTCCCATTCTGTGGGTTGTCTTTTCATTTTGTTTACGGTGTCCTTTGTTGTGCAATCTTCTACCTCTTTCCACATCTCACCTCTTGCACACCTCCCACTGAAAACTGTTAGCTCCAATTGTTGGTCATGTTTGTTTTTCCTCCATAATTAACAGTAAGCTCCTGAATTAAGCTCCATCATTTATTAACTCTGGGATCCTCAGTAATTTCACACCATATTTTTTTCTCCTAATGAAAGTATTCCAGTTTCTAGAAGTTCTCCAAATCATGGTTCAGGGACCTGGGCTTTCTCCATCATGTGACTTTGTCATTTTCAACATGTGGTTCCTAATAGCATAATAATGGGGTTTGCCTTTACTCCAGAAAGTGGAGCAAGACTCAAAAAAAGCCTCTCTTCCCAGTTCTTGATCTCTTTCCATGTGTTGTTTCATTTGTCTTGCTAATATTTTCATTCAGATTTTTTTAAGGTTGGTGAATGGGCCAAGAATTTTATTTAGATTTTCCAATAATGTATATGGAAAGACAAAGGAACTGTAGTGACTAAAACAATTTTGAAAAAGAGAATAAAATGGGAGAGGAATCTACCTATCAGATTTCAAGCCTTATTATACAGCTACAATGATCACGACAGTGGTATCTGTGAAGGAATAGACACACAGATCAACAGAACAGAATAGAGAGTTCAGAAATATATCCATGCAAATATGCCAAACTGATTTTCCACTGACACACAAAAGCAGTTTAATGGAGGCAAGACAACATTTTCAGTAAACGATGCTGGAGTAATTGGACATCTATAAAATATGTATGTGTATATTGACCTAAGTCTCACACCTTATTCAAGAATTAACTCAAAATGGATATAAATGTAAAATGCCACACTATAAAACTTTTAGGAAAAGGCACCTTCAGAATCTAGGATTATGTAAAAAAGTCTTTAGACTTGACACGAAAAGCCCAATCCATAAAAGGAAAATGTGATAACCTGAACTTCATTAAAATTAAAAATGTTTTTCTCTGGGAAAGACCCTGTTAAGAGAATGAAAAGACAAGTTACAAAGTGGGAGAATGTATTTATAAACCATGTATCTGACCCAAAACTAGTATACAGAATACAGAAAGAACTCTCAAACTTCAACAGTAAGAAAAACAACTACTGTTTATACACGCATATTTTAGGATACAGTCATTGATTTCATACCATACATGTTAAAAAAAAAAAGCATTTTCATTAGGGGAAAAAAAGCCATGGCTCCTAGAGATATAAATAATCAACGTTGTAAGAAGATTATGTTTTTAAAAATCTCCTTTAGCTTTATGCTTTTTATTCTATATACATTACACTCCGATGAAGCATTGAACAAAAATCTACATCATTTTTAGTCTGGAAAAGCTGTCAAAACCTACCCTACCTGATCCCCTGCACTGTTCTGGATATCAACAACCCAGTGGGCTCTCTCTGTGGGCTCTGCCTACATGTGGTTGAATTCCCAACTTGATGGCAGCTCTGTGAGTAGTTGATTCAGTGCACAGGGAAAATAACAAAAAATTCTCTGATTCGATCTAAGGTTATATTTATTTTGTGGAAGGCGCATGAAAGAGCATGTCTTATCAACACACAATATTCTTGCACAAGATTTTAGCCCAAGGGACCTGTGAAAATAAATGTCTTGAGGGGAACGTTTAATTCAGAACATAATACTCCAAGCGTACCATCCTTCATGCTAAAACAGAGGAAATAAACTAAGGAGAAACGCACGTCTGTGCAGGGTGCAAAGGGGCTGTTCCACCCCGCCCTCTGTGAAGACTTTTGCTCCAGCACAGGTGGAAACAGCCAAAGTGTGAACCTGTGTCCCCCAGGTTCAAAAACCCACGTTCATCACTCTGAGAGGAAAATCGCACAATGTGACTATTTGCCTAGGAGATATGACTTGTCCACAATCAACAGGGTTGCAATTACATCATTTCTGCTCTTCATTCATTTTCAGAAAATGCATGAGCTCTCCTGACAGCTGGGCTTCAGGACATCTGCACATCTGTAACTAGAGAAAGAGGTCATGGCAGCCCCAGCCCCGGTTCTTGTACAGTACGGTGCTACTCACCCCCTGCCCCCTACCATCAGCAGAATGCACCAGGGCAAACTCATCCGATCCATCCACGTTAGGCACATTCCAGCCCCGCTGAACCCAAATGCGGCATCTCTCGTGTGCCAATGAGCCCATGAACGTGGTGCCCCCTCAGCTTGGAAGGTACCCCACACACACATCATCCGTCTGCTTCATTATTCACTGACCAGCAAGATGATGGAGCCCCCAGGCATGTCCTGCATCACCGACCACCTCTCATTGCAGAGGAATTGATTTCCTGCCTCTTTCCTCCTCCTTAAATGAAAGCCTTCTGAGGACAGATATTAATGTCAAATTCATTAAACAAAAGATAAATATTGAAGCATTCAACTATGATGTAGTGTGACTAGTGCTTTCTGAGTAGAAACTGCCAAAAGCATTAGATATACTTAACAAATTATTGTTGAAGTAATTGCACCAAAGACTGATATAAAGACAATAAAGAAGAGCATATGTAAACAGAGAATTATATTTCTGTCCAAACTTTCCTCATAATCCGGAGTGCAGTTTTTTTCATACAAAATTGCCTTCAACTTTCATTTTCTTGTCAAATTGATAACGAAATATTTTTAATTAAATTTGAATTTAAAATCGAAATACAGGCATGTTTATATTATTAATAATATAACTCCCCCAAAGAAAATATCACATATTTCCTATACGTACACACACACTGAACTATAAAATATTTCTAATAAGTATGTGTGAATATCCAAGCCATGTGTCTATATGAGTGTCATGAGTATGTGTATCTCACAGGCTCACAGAGAGACCACAGAACGTAACAGTGGACCAACTGGTTCTGGAGGCATAAGGTCAGAGTTGAATTGCAGTTTCATTATTTATCAGTGATATAACCTTTCTGAGCATGATTTACCACCTGAAAAAAAATGGGCACAATCTTTACTGCCTATCTTACAATACTGAAAATTTGTTTTGAAAAGATAATGTATGTAAATGTTTTTTGCAAATTATTCCATGGGAATCATATTATACTGTCACTGTAGTTATTGGTAAATGAAGCACCTTTTCCAACTTTATTCAATTTCCCTCTCCCTCATACTTAATTCTAACTTATTTTAGTCCTTTTATGCTGTCATTGCATAAGTGATCAAATCTTTCCTTGACTTTGAATAATATGGTGAGTCATTTATACAAACGTTTGTGAGATTGATCACCGAGGTAGCTCATAAATAATTTTTGGCTTACAGTCCATCTGTCTAGTCATTATTTATTGACAAATTAAAACATCACTGGCCAATTTAGCACTTATTAAATGACCCAAAGCCTCATCATTAACCTTGAATGAGAATGGTGTAACTTTTTACATAGAAACGTTAGGAATATCTAGACCCATTGTTCTTATTTTATTAGCTCATTAATAAAGCTTGGGGAAACAGTTGCTTTAAAGCATCTTGTAAGTAGCATTAAGAGGGCACTACAGGGACTTCCCTGGTGGTGCAGTGGTTAAGAATCCGCCTGCCAATGCAGGGGACACGGGTTTGATTCCTGGTCCAGGAAGATCCCACATGCCGCAGAGCAACTAAGCCCATGCACCCCAGCTACTGAGCCTGCACTCTAGAACCCACGAGCCACAACTACTGAGCCCGCAAGCTACAACTACTGAAGCCTGCGTGCCTAGAGCCCATGATCTGCAATAAGAGAAGCCACCACAGTGAGAAGCCCGCACACCGCAATGAAGAGTAGCCCCCGCTCTCCACAACTAGAGAAAGCCCGCACGCAGCAACAAAGACCCAATGCAGCCAAAAAATAAAATAATTAAATAAATAAATTTAAAATCTTATTTTTACCTCTACCCTATTTTGTTTGCAATTCCAGTAGGATTTCAAAAATACCCTGTATCTTTTCTTTACTCTTCCATTCAACTCATGGAGGTTGTCCTCAGCATCGCCTTCCAGGGCCTCTGATGACGTTTCCATTATAGCTGCCGTATGATTCATTCCCAAGAGTTCCCATGGGTTTCCCAACTGTTCACTTTTATGCCGTTGATTCTTGTCTCATGGGTGCAATACTTTCCCTTATTTCTCTGACAATGTTAATTCTAGTTCTTGGTGTCCTGCTGTTTCCTTGGAGTTCCAGTTTTAGTTGTTTTGTGTTTCTGTTACTTAGTGTACTCTTTTGCGTCGTAAGTGTCTGGTAACCAGTAGTGCTCGGTTTATACTTAAGAATGAGACTTTAACCATGTCATTAAAAGCTTTGTGGGCCCCGATAAGTCTTTTGACTGGGGGAACCTTACTTTTCAGGTAAACTGGATTTTTGTTAGGGAATCTCTGTATCAATATTACAGGATTTTTTCTCTATCTGCCTCCACTTTGTCCACAGAAAAATCTTTCAGTACTTTTCCTGGGTGACTGTATCTCACTGGAGATTTGCTGGTGGAAGGGCTGCACGAGGGTGATTCCCATTGCAAGTTTACAGATGTTGAACCAGTCCGCCTGGTCCCCATCTCTTGAACCCCCTCCTCCCTCCACTGGCCTGGCCTGGAGAGCCTGTCTTTTTCATTTCTTAAGAAGAGGAACCCACCATCTCTAGCGTGTGCTGCACATGAAATGGGACATCAGGGACGGAGCCACCTGGCAGCATGAGGTGGGGGAGGGATTGGGTCCTCACTCCCTTTCAGTCACTTTCAACAGCTTCTGCAGGGGTGGAGAGTCCCCAGGGACCCTTCTGACAGCATGATTAGGAGTCCAGGTTCAGCTAGGCCAGCTAACACTCCTCCATCCATTTCTAATCTTTCGGGAACATAGGCGCTTCTTTGGTCCACTGTTCTCCCTACCTAATTGCTGTTGTCATCTTTAATACTATTATTTTATTTTTTGGCATTTTGGGAAGGCAAATGATTAAATGTGTAATTTAATTGGAATATCCTGAAATGTCAAATTTACATTAAGAAATGGCACGATACCAAATTTGGGTGGTAAGCACACCACACACACCAAGACACACACACACGCACCCCCACACACACACGCACACAAGGCCGTCCTTTATTTTCTTTTTCTGTTCTTAGATGTTCAATTATTAATAACAATATGTCAATTTTTTCTACCATACCTTTTTTTTTTTAGTAACTCGTGTGAAAAGTGACATATTGTAGGTAACACAGGGTAAAACAAAAGTCTTATGCAATTATATAGATAGTTACCAAAGTCAGAAGTTAGATTGATTTTCGGATTGCATTTCTAGGCTAAGCCAATAGACAGACTCCCAAAGTCATCAGGACAGCATTCTGGAGGTGATGTATCAAAATTCTTAAACACTTAAGGCTTAACAGAGCTCAAGAGGAAATGACATGAGCAGCTGAGATAAGCGTCTTTACCCTCAGAGGAGCAATAATTTTACAGTTCTGCAGTTTATGAGGGTGTCCTCATGAAGCAATGATCTGATGGCAAAATACATGTCGTTGCCACCTTGCTTTACGAGAACAATACTGAGGTACGAAAACTAAGGCTAAAACTAAGGCTGTTTGGCTTAATTAGCGATGTTCAACACCCGTGGTCTCATTCCCCCAACAACACATGAGGGCAGCCGCCTGCTCCCTTAGGTCCTGAGGTCACATCACGTGCTTAGTCCATTGTGTGGAATTCCGCTGCCCAGAGGACGCTGGAGAGAGAGCCCGGGAGCCAGAGAGGGTGGTGCTGCTGAGCCAACACCAACCTGGAAGGCCTTGGAGGAGCAAAAGAATAGACGCTGCCACCAAGGATGCACGATCAAGTCAGTGCTCAACATTCACCAAGAAAGAGAGAAAGAAGTAAGAGAAGGGTTACCTGATATGCAGTCTTAGTTCTTAGTTAGGATTCCCCTGAGAGAAACAGAAGACACACACACACACACACACACACACACACACACCTTATTTATTGAGAATGTGATGATTATTTTTAATTTTGTTTCTTGCATTTTTTTCTGTTTCCTACCATTTTTTCCCTTTTGATTGTAGTCTTTCCCCTTCATGTTAAAAAATTACTCCTTTGGGCTTCCCTGGTGGCGCAGTGGTTGAGAGTCCGCCTGCCGATGCAGGGGACACGGGTTCGTGCCCCGGTCTGGGAGGATCCCACATGCCACGGAGCAGCTGGGCCCGTGAGCCATGGCTGTTGAGCCTGTGCGTCCGGAGCCTGTGCTCCGCAACGGGAGAGGCCACAACAGTGAGAGGCCCATGTAACGCAAAAAAAAAAAAAAAAAAAAAAAAAAAAATTACTCCTTTGCTGGAGATTATCTCAGACAATAAAACAAAACTCAGAAATGTTCAATTTTATCCTTTGGTAGACCGTATAGAGTACTATCACAATTTTAGGGAATTGGTAAAAAATTGACATAATATATTTTTTCATTGTTTTTAGATTATAACTCCATTTATCTATGCTCTTTATAGCTTTGTAAGTAATTACATTTCCATAAAAGTTTACACTCTTAAATTTTAAATCCAACAAATTAGTATTATGAATACAATTTACATAACTGTGCGTATCTTACCTTCCGTGTTAAATGTAATTGTACCAAGCAAAAGCTGGTTGGAGAAAATATTATGGATATTTCAGAGAGAGGGCATCTAAGGGATAGAGTTTAAGAAACTGGCTCATGTGACTGTGGGGCCTGGCATGTCTGGGAGGCCTGTGGGAGTCTGGAAATTTAGGCAAGAATTAATGTTGTCCTCTTGGGTCTGAACTTTGCAGGGTTGCAGACTGGAAACTCAGGCAAGGTTTCTATTTCATGGTCTGGAGGCAGAATCCCTTCCTCAGGAAATCTCAGTCCTTGCTCTTAAGGCCGAGTAGATGAGGCCTACCCATATCATGGAGGCTAATCTGATTAGACAAGGCCCACCCATATCATGGAGGCTAAGCTGCTTAGACGAAGCCCACCCATATCATGGAGGCTAAGCTGCTCTACTCAAAGTCTACTGATGTAAATGTTACCTTATTTTAAAAAATACCTTCACAATGATATCTGGACTAGTGTTTGAACAAACCACTGGACCCCATGGCCCAGCCAAACTGACACATAAAATTAGCCATCACACCTCTAAAAGGAGTTCTGTGTCTGTTCTCACATGAGGCGATTTTTTTGTTGGGTTGTCCCTTCCTTTGGAAGATGCAGAATTTATTTGTCATGACCACATGGACCTTTAAGTCAAATGAAGTCTGCAGTGTCTTCAAATCCAGCACTTGTTAAGTGAAATGTGCTCTAAATCATTTTGTAACAAGGTAGAGTTCTTATTTTAATTGGATTCGTGTGTCTACATTAAAGTAGATAAACCTACTATTAAATTATCCTCTCCCTCAGAGACAAAAAGAAAGGAAAATAGAAGGATAAACACATACCTAGGTAAGAAAAGAATGGGATGGGATCTGGTTTCAAGGAAACATTGCTGGCTTCGAATTCCTGCAAACAACCCAGCTTCTAGCAGAGATTTTGAAGCTCACTTTCTGCACAATCAAATCACATAATTTGTTTGTATCTCAGATCCCTAAGCGTAGAAAATAGCTTGCTTTCTTTTCTTGCCAAACTCCCAAAAATACATAGAGAAATCCTCCAACAACTTCAAAGATCCTGGAGCAAGATGGGAAGGATAAACAATGAGATGGTAAGCCCCTTTGGAAATTCACATCCAAAATGTTGACTGACATCGTATGCACAGAGGAAAGAATTATGCCCTTATTACAAAGCAGCTTATTTTATGGTTCCTTGTCCAGTGTGAGGGAATTAGGTTCTGACTTGCCTTTATATTGCCTATCAGTGAAATACATAAGAAACTCCTTACTTAACCATATTGAGGAACGAATGGGATTTAGTTCCTTTGAAATTATATATTTGATTTTTTAAAATTTATGTATCTTCATTTGCACATTTTAGTAGATTGCTTTTTCAGTTATATTTTATAGGTTTGTTGTTTCATGGTGAGAAAAGGATTATTGCTATCAGCCCTAAAAGGAAAGTATCCATTTGCCTTACATTTGAAGGGAATGCTATAGACTTGATATTTCTAGTTCATTCTATTAAAATAAATTGTTATTTATCATCTGAGGTTTCAATTTTACATCAACAGTTCATATTATTTATGATCTTTTGGGAGATCTGTCCAGAGTGTGATTCAGTGCCATATAAAGTCATGCTTTTCACTAATTTACTAGTAATTGCTACTCCCTCAAAAACACATTTTAAAAAATTGATGTATAATTTTTCATTTAGAAAATAAGTAAAGACTTTAAAGAGAAAGAAAAAATAAGGGAAGAACATTTGTAGTTGCAAAGGTTTTTGCCTTCAACGTATCTCACCAGTATTCTGTTCTGAAAAGATAAATAAATCATTTAACCAAAGGTACAAAAAATACCTCAAACATGGTATTTCAGCAAAAAGACAGCCATTTTGCAATATATATTTATATAATCTTACAATTAAAAAGTTGCTTTCTTTTAAATTTCATGAGCATAAAATTTCATATTGAACTTTTAAATGTAAAAAATATGAGTTATTCTAAGCATGCAGTTTTTACTTGCGAGGAAAGTCTACATTTTTCTCCTGCGTAAAAAGAACCAAAAAATGTTCCTGACTGTGTGATGGGTTCTTTAATTACTTGAAACCAGAGCTGCTTCAGGCCTCTTATAATTCGGTTGAAAGTCCTGTTGCTGAGCTCCTATGAGCCCCTCCACCACCACTGTCACTCAGGCTAACGGAAGCGCCACCTTCTCAGGACACCAACACAGCTCCACATCTGGTGACAACTCCTGGGAAAAGGGGAGGGAGGGACAGAGAGTGAGGAAACGCCGCCAGATGCTTTAGCCACGTTAGCTGCGATGTGAGGTGCTTCGTTCCCGCCCACATTTCACTGACCACGCCTACAGTCAGGGAAGTAGGACTTCCTGAGACAGAGGAGGACCAGATATTGTGAACCTCATTGCAGCGGTCCCAGCCACACAGTGTAGACAGGGTTAAGGGCAGATACTCTGGGGCAGACGGTCAGGGCTGGAATCCTGACACCGTCCTTTGCTGGCTGTGTGATCCTGGGGCAAGTTCCTTAGGCTCTCTACACCTCAGTTTCTTCATCTGTGAATCTAAGATACTATAACTACTCCTGGGGTGCTAGCGAGAATTGAGTTAACGGGTGTTCAGCACTTTGAACAGTGCCTGGGACCCACTGAATGCCCCGTAAGCATCAGCTGATACCGTGACGGAAGTCAAGCAAAGGCCCAGTTACACCCTAGCAAGACCTTATCGCTTAATTTTAAGTGCAGTAAATAGGAAAGTCCACGCGAAGTTTAGAATTTCCTTCATCACACTGTAACTTCATCACACTGTAACTATACTATAGAGCTCAGGCCAAACTTTGTTGGGCTACGGCATCAAGTACAGGATGATAAAGGGCAGACTGGTTGCACTCCTCTTGGCCTCCTCTCCCAAGGAATACTTAATGGAACACTTTGGCGTGACGCTCACAGAAGGCTCCAGACATCTGCCTGAGGTGGAGATGCAGAGGCAGCTGGCTTTGCAGGAGCAAGTGTATTCATAGAAGAGATAAAACTTTGCTGCCAATAATTCAGATTTTGCATTGGAGAAATTCAGGAAAAAACAGAATATTATACAATTGTGGTACCAAATACCAAATAAAAGAGGTTTTTTTCCTTTTCTTGGGATTTTACCCCTGGTTCAGTAAAGGAAAATTATTTTGCTACAATTCTATGACTGTGATGCAATTATATGGTGCAATTAGCTAATGCATACGTTGTTCAGTAATCTGTGTTCACGGATACATGCATTCAAATATTATATTTATTTCCATGCAGCTAGTTTTAAAAACGACAGTGCTCTTCCTCAGTACTGCAAAAGGGAACATTTTTCTCCACCCCTCTACACTTTGGTAGCAGAATTCATCTGGGAAAATGTATTAGTAGGTAATTTAAATGTAAAGGGATATAATCATGGAAAAATCATCAACTTGTGTCCAAAAATGAATGAATCCTTTCTAAAAGTATTATATCGATTATTATTTAAATAATAGCATCAATAAATAATTGATATCCTGCTTTAAGTTATTTTAATAATACATAAAGACTACATTAAGAAATATCTGAACATAAACTGAATCCTATTTAAAGTCAGTAGCCATAGTTTCATAAATGAACAGTAGTGCTTCTATAGAAAGTGATTTTTAAAAGAAGGGCTGCCAGAAGAGCTTATTAGTACCTATATTTTTTCTGGAAAAAAAGTCTTAATCTACCTTTAATAATATAATAAACTTTAATTTGTTTCTTCTTGACTAACTTGATGGTAATGAGTCCTTTCACTACTCTTTCGTTGTTTCCCTAGAAACTGCAATATGCACCCCTCACTCATTACAGCCCAACACAAAGTGCACTCACTGTTGCACAAAAACCTGGAAACTTTGAGCACCTTCACTCCCTTTACCTTCCTCTCTGCATTTCTGTAGTCATGCATTTTTATTCTACATATATTTTAAATAGCATAGGAAATTATTATTACTGTTTTTACAGTTGATACTCATTTAAGCCATTTACCAGCAAATTTATTTTTTAAATTGTCCTTGGGACTTCCCTGGCGGTCCAGTGATTAAGACACCACACTTCCACTGCAGGGGGCACGTGTTCCATCCCTGGTTGGGGAACTAAGACCCCACATACCAAGCAGCACAGCCAAAAAAATTTTTTTTAATTTTAATTTTTTAATCCTCTATTTCTCCCGGTCCCACATTTATACAGAAGGTAAAGTGGTTAAGAAGAATTGGAGGCCTTCATTTTATTCTTTTGTATTTTAGTGCTTACTGTGTAGCAAGCATTCAGTGTATCCTCACACAAACATAAAAGAAGATAAAATGGAGAAATTGTGGTAAATTTTTAATAACTTGCTAACGTTTGCATAATTAATAATCAGCTAGTCTGTTAAATCAGCTGAACTCAGGAAGGTGAAAAGAGAACTTAACTTTATTCTTCCTCAGTACTTTCACCTATAGGTTTACTGTATAGATTTATTCTTCCCCCAACCTTCGGAGGGAATCTTGAGGAGAATCCATACTTTTTCATTCTACCCTCAAGTAGTAAAATGTCCAGTTCAAATTAATATAAAAATTCCAATCTTGCATCCAATTGAAAACTTCTGACGTCACTTGAATCAGCCCAATTTTAGATCTTTCCAACACGTTCTAGTTCTATGTCCCCAACTTACTCATAGAGAAAGGCACGTCAGGGAAAAAAGAGCATCAAGGCAGGAAGAAAAGTCCCGTTCACCCTTCACATTTGCAGGGTGGCTTTGGGGTCGTCTCCTGTGGGGTGCTTGATGGATTCTTTGCAAAGCCCCCTGAGAAGGACCATCAAAAGGAGTGCCCGTGGTCACAGTTCTGTGGATCACCTGGTCAGTTTTGCATTCTCACCTGCTGTACACAATGATATGCCTGCAGTCTTTTCCTGCTGACACCCCCTTTCCCCCGTAGGAAGCTCTGTGGGGAGGATATTTCAAGATGGCGCACCCAACCGTTGGGAGGCTGGTGGGCACCCCGTCCCTCTGTTAAAGGTTGAGTGGAGTGCAGCTCCCTCCCTCTCTAGCCGTCTCTCTTCCCTCTGCCTCAGGACCTAGTCAGCTAGGGCCAAAACAGCTCAAGTCATGAATCTGAAGCTGTCCCCAAATGTCAGAAGGAAATGGTCCTGAGACGTTCTCCTAAGACCCCTCCATCTGATAAAGGTGACAGAGCTTCCTCACTGAAGAATGACAACCAGTGCTACTTTTAGCCCTTCTATCCCCAATGTCTCCCTTCCCCTCAATGTCTGTGACAGGAACACAAAAGCAATTTCAAGATATCTTAGCAAATCCTGCTTAGACTGTCTCATAATTAATGCATTAAACCCAGCTTTTGAAAAATCAGCCAAAACACAGTCACTAGATTCTGTTTTCAACTTCATCTTACAGTTGGAGAAACCAGAGTTCAAACCACGTTTGCCTAATTCTTAATTCTGTGTTTCTTCCTTTAAGAAGCTGTGCACACAATACATGTGGGTTAAGATCCAGGTAAAAGAGGAAAAACACCCCAGAGATGTGGGTTTCACTTCTGTTTCCACCACTAATGCCTTGTGTGATTTTAAATATGTTATCAATTCCTTTTGCACTGGAGTCATCCCCTTGCTCAGTAAGCAAGCTGGAATAAATCAACCCAGTGGATCCAAGAACAGACCATTTTTAGGTCCTGCAATCTACGTCTCCATGAAATACCTTCCTGATTCAATTCCCAGAATTGTCAGCTGATGGGCACTGTTGCTTATAAAGATCAAAAGATCCTGGATACCTTTAAGACTGTGCCTGTGCTCCCCCGTTATAGGCACTATACACAAAAAGAATTGTTATTGATTCACTTACACTCATATACACACAGAGTTATTTTTAGGAGAGTGAAAACTATCTAGTGGTCCAGCTCAATAAGCTGGTCATTGTACCAGAGAACAGCTATTAGGGTTGGAAAGAAAATTAAAATCCATCTAGTTTCATGCGTTCACTCCCTATACCCTATTGCATATCTCAGGCTCACAACACAGCTCTTATTTCTTCTTCAAAGCATAGTGTTCTCAGTGTCCTGTGATGCTCTATAAAAAATGTTTTCAGAATAATGAGGTAGTGAAAAGGTGATGAACCACTAAGTATACCTCGAAGTTCCCACTGCGCTTTTTACCTAACTGTTTTATGGAAGATTTGTTTTATAACCATTGGCCTACAGTTCTGTCTCTCACAACTGGGGTGTGAATTTCTTGAGGACAGAATTGTGTTTCTCAGAGATTTGCAACCATCGATTCTCATAGGTTTGGCTCCTACCAGGCCCTCAAGAAATGTTGGTGGAATCTGTAACAGGAGATATGTTGGATAAACTTATTTCTCATGCAGAAGAAAAAGGTGAATTCATGTGGTTATGGTGGCACAGAGATACACTTAAATATTTAGAAATTTGGATTTCTTTATTTTGTTTAATTTAGAAAGATACACTCATTGTAGCATCCACTAGGATGAATGAAAATTATACCAGATTTAAACTGAAGCATCAGAGCCGTCCTTCTCACTGCAGAGTCAGAGTTCAGCACATAGTGGTCAAGCCCCCATAATATCATCAAGAAGACCCAGGTGGGCCTCTCCCAGGGGTGTTGTGTGACTTAGCTCAATGGTGACTGCAAAGTGCCTTAGTGATGGAAAGGTCTGTGCACCTGATAATTCCTGTTCTGATCACAGGGACCAAGACATTCTCCATCGCTGGGTGAACAAAGGGCCAGTAGATGAACTTGCCATGAGAGGTAGCTAACAAAAAGAGGTGTGAAAATGTAGAGTCATACAGCCTCTAAAACAGCTGAATTTTATTAGAAGTTTGCTGTGCTGCTGATAATGGCATCAAACCAGGCAAAATAATGGGCCCTTTTGAGATCCTGGAAGGCATCACAAAAGACTGTTCATTTTCTTTGTGTTAAAGACGTATGACTTTGCACACAGAGCAGTGTTCTCAATATTGTCAGAGGCTGAGCGCAAGTTTCTAGAAATTTAGATGATACAGGATAGGAAAAGACATGGGTGACAAGATGACAGAGAGAAATAGCCTGCTTTCAGAAGTACCATGTCCAATGTATTTGTTTTTCCTGGACCCAATTTTTACAAAAAGAGGCAAACAGAGTATACCTTAAATTTGGGTCATCCTTTCTGTTATTCTGCCATAGAGATAGGTTTTGTTTTGGGGGGGGGGTTTGTTTGTTTGTTTGATTCTAGGTTGTAGGATCAGAGGGAAAGCATATATGAGACTTAAGTCTGAATGAGTGAACTCCAATTCCTGCCATGGGATTCTCCTTCCCAATTTGATTTATTTGAATTCATCCTAGTGATGCCCATCATCACTTATCTTTCATGATCCTTTCATGAACCTGCTGGGAAAAGGCAGCTTGACCATCTACTGGATGAGTTTCCAGTAAAATCAAATCACGCTCCTTTGTCTGATGCCACAGGGAAGGCTGCTGAAGAGGATGAGGATGGAGAGCAAAATGGGGAATCCAAGAAAGTACAATTAAAAAAGAGTGACCAAGAGGCCACCCAACCCCGAGGTGGGGAATTGGTGGGCAGTGAAGCTGATTTCCATTGACCTTGTGTCAACAGAATGAGAAGTCTACCTGCCCCTGGGCCATGGTGACTTAGACGGCCAACATCGCAACCCTACTCGCCTTTCCCCTCCCACCTCGAACATGTAACCTATAAGGTCTTCTCCTGCATCAGTTTTGAGCATCCTTTCTATCTTTTAAGCACTCTAACAGTAATGGTAGTGGGTAGAGGAAAAGAGAGAGGAACCAAAGAATCCATGACAAAGCCCCCACTTAAACTCTGAATGAAGAGGTTTTCAAGACTTTCAGAAATATTACTGTTTGGGGGGCAATGGCTGATTCTGAGAGCTCAGTTGAAAGCTAATTCTGTAGTAGCATTCGCCACAAATGTGTTTGTCTGATTCATTGGAGAAGAGACAAATAAAGAAGAAGACAGTTAACGATTCCAGCTATTAAGGATGAGGTTAGGGTACTTTCCCCACAACCGCAAACTGCCCGGCTTCTCTCTCTCGCTGTGGAGCCAAGTAGCAACACTAAAGGGACAAGACTCAGATTATTCCCCGCACACTCTACCCATTAATGCCTGCCATCCAGTAGGCTCAGCATTCTCCCCATCAAGCAGTTTCCAAGCTTCCAAGGAACTCACAAGATGGATCAATCCAATGCTTCTCATCTCCTTCCCCCGTCTTATCCACCTTCTGATCAGATAGTCAAGGGGCAGCAAGTGGATAAAGGCCAGCAGCCAGCAGCAGTCAAAGGAGGCTGGTGGGTCGCGGGCAAACGTGAGTCAGGTTCCACGTGGTTAGTAATGATGGTCTTATTATTTCTGATCAGTTATAAACGATACGACTTCTCCCTGCAACAACTGCCTTCAGTGGTCCCTTGGTTTTTTATCCTCAATAAGAGATAAACATAGTAAAGTGCAACTTTGAAAGTGACATGCTATCCTTTCTTTTGCACTAACCATCTGCAGGCTGCAGTGTACTAGGCCCTTCTCAAACTGTGATGTGTGTGAGGATGGCCTGGAAATCTTACAAAAATGCAGGTTCTGATTCAATGTGTCTGCAGCTGGCTGCCAGGTTCTGCATTTTTGTGCTCTTTTAGCTGCTACGTGAACCAGAATAAAAATTCCGTGAGCTTCCAGGACGTCCATATGCACTCCGTATGCCAAAAATATATATGTAGTAGATTAATGAGTGAACAGATCCGTCGAAGAGTGAACAGGTCCGTGGGAAAGTGAACAGCTGGTAGAGCTGCACGTAATTTTCACCCTGTGTGCAGGGCCCTGTGGTCCAACCCCAAGACCATGAGGAAAATGAGGGACCCTCTCTGCCTGGTGGCTGCAGAGGTTACAGTGCGGTGCCCACAACATATTACAGGTGTGTGATGAAACCTGTCCCCCAGAGAGACCCCCAGATTCACTCATTCTACACTGGTGGAGAAAGTCACCACAGATTCCCCAGCATGACTCTGGATCCAAGTGGGGATTGTTGATTTAACCCCTTCTGAATTATTCCTTTGGCCTCATTGTGTGTTCCTAGAGATTTTGGGAACCCTACCTCATGTCAGAGAGGCCCTGAAAGGAACGAACATACGAGGTGAACTGGGTGGCCTTTCCAAGCATCCTTGTGGTTCTGTGGTCCCAGGAGACCAGAGGCTCTCCCAAGTGCACCCAGATGTGGTGTGTATGATCCCTGGGCTTTCGAGGGACTATTTTTTAGGAGGAATGTGAGATTTTGCTTAGTACTTCTATGCACTACAAACTTCAACTATATTCCTTTTATGTATTTTTTCCAGACCAAAACACTATAATATACTATTTTAATGTTTCTCATTATAAAACATATGTTTAACCAAAGGACAGATTATTTAACTAAGTGCCAGAGACATCTAATCAAATCATTCCTTGCAAAAAATGGGAACCAGTATTAAGATACATTTCAGCCATGTGAAGTTTTTGTAGGCAATATTTATAATGATCTGAAAGCCAAGTTCCTATCTCCGGTTTGGCTATTTTTATAAATTTACACCTTTAAGCACAATAACATATTTTTCTGCACCTAAAATCACATGTAATAGGCTATATTAACCATGCCTTACCAATATTCCAAAGGATATCAAGCCCAAGCAGATACTCCATTATCTTTAAAATTTTTTCCAGCTTTGTTGAGGAAAGGTTGGCAGGAATCGTGTATACTTACGTTGCATATCATGATGTTGGTTTGTTTGTAACGGGTCCGACAGGTGAGATTTAGCGCACGTGTTCATAGGACATGACGACCGCAATCAAGTTAATTACTCATGGTTACTCTTCATATGTGTGTGATCCCAGTGTCCTCAGCGCCTTCCACCTGCAGTTGTTACCCTCGTTCCCTCTGGACACTAGGGAGGGACGGGGATCTCCCAGCCTGCGTGATGTTCTTACACAACACCCAGGCTTCGGGCTTGTCCGTAGCTCGTCCTTCTGAAGAGACACCGTCCATGCTGCCCTGAGTTGCCCCATCTCAACTGGCGACAGCTGCTGCCCAGCTCCCTGCGAGGAGCCCCAGAGTGCTTGGCTGCCCCCAGGACTCACCGAAGCTGTTACCACCTCAGGACAGCGGGCCCCCTTCTTCCTGGGCCCCTCCTGGACCAGCTTCTCCAGATCAGAGCCCCATCGTCTGAGGCTTTCAGGGCCTGCCCCGCAGTGTTTCCAGGACTCTTGGGCTTTGGACCAGGAGTCTAGGAGTTAAAACACTTCAAGCTGCATAATGACCGAACTACCTTAAATAACAAGGTTTTAAAAAATAATAAAATAAAATCAGAATTACCAAAAAAAAAAAAAATTCCCGTTTGTTACAAAGGGATGGATTTGCTCTGCCTATCAATATTCTCACAGTGCCACCTAATGGAACCGTGAAATAAATGGAAAATTAAGAAGATGGAGATTAAGAAGATTATGAAACAGTCTACCGCATTCCGAAGGCACTTTTTTGCCACGTTTGTGCTGTTTTTCAAGCAATTGATCATGTATGTTTTTCAAATAATTATAATTTCAATTGGATAAAAATAATACACACAGAAGTCATTCACAGAATCATTTTTTGCATCAGCATGAAAATAAAGATACTCAGAATTTTACTTTTTTGCTGTTTTGTAAAACATGTAAACAGAGAATTTAATTTTTTTCTTCTTATTTTTAGAAAGATTGGAAGTGAAACAATGAAGTATTTTGAAAACTTTGCTTTGGGGGTTATCACAATTTAATTTAGTATAAAATATGTAATATAAAGTATAATTTAAAATAACATAGTCACATGCGATTTTAAACTGAATTTTTTTAAGAAATAGATCTTCAAAGACATTGCAACAGGTCTTCCCTGGTGGCGCAGTGGTTGAGAATCTGCCTGCTAATGCAGGGGACACGGGTCCGAGCCCTGGTCTGGGAGGATCCCACATGCCATGGAGCAACTAGGCCCGTGAGCCACAACTACTGAGCCTGCGCATCTGGAGCCTGTGCTCCGCAACAAGAGAGTCCGCGATAGTGAGAGGCCCGCGCACCACGATGAAGAGTGGCCCCTGCTCGCCGCAAGTAGAGAAAGCCCTTGCACAGAAACGAAGACCCAACACAGCCATAAATAAATAAATAAATAAATAAACTCCTACCCCCAGCTTAAAAAAAAAAAAAAAAAAGACATTGCAACAGATAAAGAATGCATTTAAGAGGGTCTTTCTATGTCAGTTGTTACGTGGGTGACTGTTTCCAGTTGAATGTCGTGAAGGTCATTGTCCACAGATTTTCACAAGCCCCACACAATACCTCTGTGTGATTCATGCCTTGTAAACCTCCAGGTGGCCTGTGTGACTTTGAATAAAATATATAACTTTCAGTTGTGTTCTTTGTAATTTTATGCCATTTCCTTTTCATCTCAATGGACATTTCCTGATTGCTTTTGACACTCAAGTAACTGTTAATATAATTATTTGTTCACATGTCTCTCCTATGCTTCTGTCTCTCTTTCCTGACAAGAACTCTGTGTCAACTCTCAATATGCCTAGATTTCTTGGGGGTATAAAACAGTGTATAAATCATCGTGAGGTAATGCTGTGGCCAGGAGAGCTGTCACTCAGCCATTTCAGGTACATAAACAATGTACATTTATAATGCATGTTGGACACAAACTCTGGATACCATTGAAGATGAAATTACACTTAGGCTGTTGTTGCATTCTAATTTTTTAAGGGAGTTTATATTTACTCTTTCTATTGCTGTTTTGAGGGAAAAAAAAACATGAGGGACTTCCCTCATGGTCCAGTGGGTAAAACTCTGTGCTCCCAATGCAGGGGGCCTGGGTTCAATCCCTGGTCGGGGAACTAAATCCTGTGTGCATGCTGCAAACCAAGAAGTCCGCATGCCGCAACAAAGACCCGGCACAGCCTAAATTAATTAATTAATTATTATTTTTTAAACCATGAAAATCCCAAATCCTACTTTGGTGTCTAAACTCATGTTCATTAACTCACCCAACACATCCATTTATCTTCACTATGTAGAGATGAGACAAACAAGATAATGTGCCTTCAAGGAGTTCAAAATGGAAGGGTAGAAACATTGAAATTGCAAAAGAAAAAAAGGCTGATTATGTCAATTATATAATTTTGAAAAACCCAGTGTGAAAACAAATGGAAAGGTTTCTGAGACCAAGATAATCTGCCCAAATCCTAGGAAGATGGTGGGGAACAGAAGCACTTTGTCATCACTACTGACACAGGCTGGAACTGGTCATGGTAGCTAAGGCCCTCAAGTCATGTCAAAACATAAAATTAAGATACTCAGCATCAGTGGGTTTTAGCAGCCTTGCTGCTTCTACCAATTTTCAAGAAGATTGTTTATCTTGAATCCTCTTTGGATGTTAAGTTTTTCCCATTTCATGAAAAATGACATTCCTTGACTAAAAGTGATGTAGATAAAATGTTGAGGAAAACTGTGAGGACAATAAGTAAAATGTACATACATAGTAAGATCAAAAATAAGTAGTCACTGGTAGAACGTTTCTGTAAAATACACTGTTCATGTTCTGAAAATTTGTCCTTGAATCTCAGTTAAGTATGCTCTTCTAGGAAATAAAAATCATCAAAATAATCTTGAAAAAAACTGAGGAATTTGAAAAACCAGATAAAAATATAAACATTAAGCCTGGGAAGAGTTTCATGTCTAGGAAAAATGCAAAAGATAGTTCTAGATGGTTTTCATTAATATAACAAAGTTTTAAAATACGCCTTGAGTTCAATGTCTTAAATTCATAATGAACGTCATATTGAATAAACTGACAACCAAGAGATTCTAGGGTTTATTTCATAGAAATAAAATGTTAAATCACAAAATTCAAAATAAAAGCCTCAAAAAAGTGGTTAACCCTTGGGGGTGGGTGAGGAAAGGACACTTACCACTGACCTTCTAAGACTCCAGGATACTGGGCTTCAGAACTTTGTAAGGGTACTTGGTCAGTTTAAACCTTGTACCATTCATGAAACATTCTTCACAGAGCGGGAGGGACCAGCTCTAGTGAACTTGATGAGCTGAGTATCTACTGTGGACAAACTGCTTGAAGAAGACACTTGAAATTTTCCTAAAATGGGCCTGATTTTCCAGGTGAGGCTTTGGAGGAATAGGTAGTAACAGGCACCTCTAAGGTTGTGTAGGAAACACCTATAAAAGATGGGCTATGAGGACAGTCAGAACCACACAGCAATGACCAGGGCACTAACTACTAAAGTTATTCATGCAGCAGGTTTATGGAAAATCTAGCAGTAGAAGTTTTGATTTTTTTAGAAATATTTTTGATAATAATATCCCAATTCTATAACTTAATGTCATAAATATTCTTATTTTGCAGTAATTTCACATAATCAATGAATCATCATATAATTCAATTCTGTGTTTCCTTTAAAATATTAATAAAATGCAGGAAGCATTTAGAATGAAATCTGCACTGTATCTGCTCGACACCTGCAGACTGGCTTCTCTAGGTGTTAACCTGCACAAGGAATGTCTCTCTATCGATTTTTATCTTTCGTCTCAGCTCTCATTTAGCTCCTTTGTCAGAGTCCTCACAAAATATAACTCAATTCCATTATAACCTCTTGAAACCAACGTCTGGTCCCATTACTCTTAGAATAAAAGGTGTGTCTTTCAACATACACAGTTACATTTTCATTAGCTATTTACTTGTGTTTTGAAAAGTAAATGCTAACAACTGGTTTTGAAAACTATCAGCAGAATGTATACTTCAAATTCAATTCTAGTGGTTATTTAGTTTTATATGGTCAAACTTTTCAGATTCCCCAGAATTACTGTTTGGTTCCAAAGTCTAGAGATAGGTCAGCAAAGAGAGAAACTCATGCAAAAATACTCCAGGCTCAGGAAATCTGACAACATCTAAGTTCTGAGTCAGCTGAGGGAGGGCAGTACATCCACTGTTCACGTGGTCGAAGCCCTAGAGGCAAATGGGTTCAAAGAAACGTCCAGTTCCTCCACCTCCTGTCGTAAATAATCTCCGAGAAAACGGAACGCTAACCCTGTAGGAGCCTTTTTCAAAATTATCCAAAGGAGGTAAAGTAAAGCAGAAAAAGCCTTCAAAGCCTTTATTTGAGATGGTTCACCCTCAAATAAAGAACTGGGTGTATCGCCAAAGGCCTGTGGGAACCAGGGCATTTGCTCTTTTCTGAACGAAACTGGTCCTTGCCGTCTCCAGTGCAAGTGCTCCTTGTGACAGACGTGACCACAAACAAATATGCTAGGCTGACCTGGGGGAGCCCAATCAGGGCTTGTTTGTTGTTTTTTCCTGTGGTAAATACCCGTAACATAAAATTTACCATCTTAACCATTTTTTTTAACATCTTTATTGGAGTATAATTGCTTTACGGTGGTGTGTTAGTTGCTACTGTATAACAAAGTGAATCAGCTCAGGCTTCCCTGGTGGCACAGTGGTTGAGAGTCTGCCTGCTAATGCGGGGGACACGGGTTCGAGCCCTGGTCTGGGAGGATCCCACAGGCCGCAGAGCAACTAGGCCCGTGAGCCACAGCTACTGAGCCTGCGCGTCTGGAGCCTGTGCTCCGCAACAAGAGAGTCCGCGATAGTGAGGGGCCCGCGCACCGCGATGAAGAGTGGCCCCTGCTTGCCACAACTAGAGAAAGCCCTTGCACAGAAACGAAGACCCAACACAGCAAAAATAAATAAATTAATTAATAAACTCCTACCCCCAACATCTTCTTTAAAAAAAAAGTGAATCAGCTATACGTGTACATATGTCTCCATATCACCCCCCTCTGGCGTCTTCCTGCCACCCTCCCCGTCCCACCCTCTAGGGGGACACAACATCTTAACCATTTTAAGTGGACATTCGGTGGCATTTAGCACATCACTGTGTGACAGTCCCCACCATCTTCTCCAGCATGTTTCATCTTCCCAACCTGACACTCTGCACCCACTAAACACTGACCCCACCTTCACCCTCCCCCAGCGCCTGGCAACACACCCTTCTACTTTCTATTTTTATGAATCTGACAACCCTAGGGATCTCATGTGAGTATTTATCCTTTGACGACTTGGCTTCTTTTACTCAACATAATGTCGCCAAGATTCATCCTTGTTGTAGCAAGTATCAGCATTTCTTCTTTTTAGGGCTGAATGATATTCCACTATACGCCCGTGCTACGTTTACTTATCCATTCGCCATCTGTCGATGGGCACTCGGGTTGCTTCTATGTTCTAGCTGTTGTGAATAACACAGCTAGAATAAGCTGGGGTTTTTTAAAGAGCTGATGTTTGGTCCCTGTCTGCATAACAAGCAACCACTGTACGGAGGAAACCAGAAACATGAAATCATGCACATACATCCCAGAAACATTTCTATTCGAGCCCACCACATCCTTGGGATCCCCAGAGGGAAACAGTAAAAGGAGAAGATACACTGCATGAGACAAAGGCTGGTGAGGGTGAAGAGACAGTGACAGCGGCTTCAGGGGCAGTTAACCTACTTTCAGTTGACCTCACTCAGGATCCTACAGCAGAAGTGCCTAGCCTCACGCTAGCAGCCGTGCAAAGGTGCAGACACGACTTTCTGTAACCTTGCTGGAGGAGCCCCCAGCGCCCTGAGGGTGCAGGGTGAGCACACATCTCTCACGTCAAGAATGAACGATCTGGATGAGACAAAGTTACGTGTGTGGATCATGCCAGTCATGATGGTGGGATGTGTGCTATGGCGAGGACACTTTCCCAGATAAGAAGGGCTTCCTGGAGGAAGTGCCGTTTTTAAGCTGAACTCAAGGATGAGTAGACGTTGCTCAGAGGTCAAGAAAGGCAAATCTTATTTCACGCAGAAGTGGGATGTTCCGAGCCTTTACCATAAAGCAGAGCAAAGTAAATTTAAGAGACCACAAGTTAAACCTGGCTAAGGCAGAAAGCACAGGGTGGGGAAGGATGGCATTGAGAGAGAAAGCAGGGAAAAGGCTCCTGCAGGGCATTGTACGCACATGGACGAGATCGGCCTCTGTCCTGGTGGCTGTGGGGTTGCGGGAGGGTTTTAAGCACAGAAGGGTTATAATGAGATTTAAAACTTAGAAAATACCATTCTGTCTACAGTAAAGAAAATTGCCTACGGCTTGCAGAATTGTGCGCAGGACAGGGCTTATGACACTGGGGATGGAGTAGAGATTAGTGATAATCGAGGCCAGCCTGCCCATGGAGGGAAAAATGGGCATCTGGGAGCATTCACGAGGATCCAGGCACTGGGGGTCCAGTTAGTGTAGGGGGGTAAAGAGGAGGGGCTCCGAGGCTTCTTTGGTTTCTGGATAGAGAAACTAGACCGCGGATGATGCCATGCATTCAGCACGGAATACCAAGAGGGGTCAACCAGAAGGACAGAGATTATTAAATTTGCACTTGAGGGCTTTCCCATCCTCATGTCCTGAGTGCTCTTTGATGGGCAAAAGGTAGTGCTGGGGGTGGGTTTACTAGGATGAAATATCCCCAAATGTACCGGCAATGATCAGTCATCCACCAAGGAAATAGGGAATCCGTGTTGACGAGGAAAGCTCTCGTGTCTCAAACTACAGTTTCTTCCATTCCTGACCTTGTAGCTTGGTGCTTCAGCCCCGTTCCACCATCAGATTTTGGTTCTGCCATCAGGAGATAGAGCAAAGGCACCATTCTAATAGCATCTAAACTCATTTAATCTGTGTTTTCTCCAAGTACATCACCCAGGGGAAAAAAAAATGTGTTGGTCACATGTCTTCCAAAAAGAGGTGATATTTTAAATTACAGTTTTAAGTTATTATTTCTAAAATGCTGTCATACTTAAAAATTAAATATTTTTCCCTGTAGTAGTTTGTTGTTGTAGCTTCTCAATGCCATTTTCAATTATTCAAAGTTTTGTTTTCAAAAATATTTCTCATTAAGTTAGGGTTATGTCCATTTTAATAAGCAAACCACAAAGGTACAGGTTTTTTTTTTTCCAGAGAGGTTTTGGGTTTTGAGGAGACTAATCATGAAATATGCATGGTAGCTGAGGTTTCAAACAGTGCCCAATCTGTATGCAAAATCCCAGGCTGAAAATCATAACTGTCTAAATCAGATACAAAGTAATTCAGAAAAAAAAAAATAGGACATTGCAACCACAGAGATCTCTTCCAGGTAGCCTTCTGGGGCCCATAAATTAGCTCTGAATATGTACTCTTGGCTACAGCTTGGCACACTGGGTCAAAGAGTCTGAGCATTCCTTTTACCAAATGTGAAAAAATACAGCCCAGTTTTTTAAGTGAGAGAAGGGAAGAAAAAGAATGTATTGCTTTGAAATGCGTTTTGGTTCAGTTATAATTCAAAACCAGCCTCAATAGTTACTTTTTTGTTAGCATAGCTTGTAGCTCAGTCTTCAAATCCTCATTTTTTGGGACAAAAGTCACAAAAATGGCCATCACTTACTGCAAACACTTAACAGCAATTCATGTCCCTGTGGAGGGTGTCTGCCTAGCTTTAAACTCTGCAGCAAATTACCTTCCTTTACGTTTAATGATTGCTAAGTTTCTTAGCTTGAAAATAGAAATGTCTTCTTGCTGTCAGTAAAGCTTGCGCTACATTTTGGCAGCATCAATCACAGAACTTCCTTGGGAACCCTCTGGGGCGGGCGCTCTTAACCTCAAGAAACAACAACTACATCTGACGGGTGGGTTCCACATCCAACCAATGGAATCCGAACTTCTATGCGATTGGCCGAGTCGTGTTTCAAACACGCCTGTTTCTGTGCTGCTGTGAGGTTGGAAAATGGCTGCTCTGGCGAGTGATTTGTTAAATTAAGGTTGAAGACAGGCCACATTTTGCTGAGAAAGTTCAAGCAAATGAATAAAATTGCGAGAACATAGACAAACTTTACGTTTATCGCTTGTTTAAATCCTTCAGATGTTCTCTTTTCTCTTCCTTTTGAAAGAGCTTGCTGGGGACTTGACGGGCCCCCTGGGCTTTCGGCTCCTGGAACCACGTCCCCGTGCACGCCGAGGGCTCCCCTCCCCCGCGCATCCTCTGCCGACCACCTCCAGCTCATCAGTCTGCTCATCTGCCTGCGCCCTCGCCCCTTCCCAGACGCGGCTGTTCCCACCTCACTCTTAGGTCAGACCCAGCCCTGCCACCCGCTCCAGGCCCTCGGCCCCTCCCTGAGGGCCGTGTCGTCCCTGCGCTGACTCTCGGGCAGTGTGTGCTCGCCTTACGTTGGCCGAATCCATGGCTCATCTTGCAAGTGAACTGTAAACTCTGCAAGAATAACCATCTCCTCTGAAGTCCTAGCAAGACTGTGGCCTTTCTACTCATTTAACTGGTCAAGAGGCATCGGATCAATAAAGAGACAATGAGAAGATTATTCACAGCAGACCCTGATTAAGTTCCAAGTCACTGCAAGTGCTGACTTGCTTCCCGACTAATTTCTAAGCTCCCTGAAAGCACGGAATACAGTTTGCGCACTGGCGCAGTCCTTTACACTAAGTGCTTAATAAATACATTTGGACTTAAGAGAAACAAATCCTCTTTCCCCACGTCTGAGTTCTTTAATTTATCTTCTAACAGAGCAAATGCTTTCATTCCTCTGTGAGTAAAGGCAGGTTGCACAGACCCACAGAGCGCATGCTTCCCCTTTCTGTGCCCTCAGGTCCTGGGAATTGTGGTAAGTGACCCTCCTTTATCAGGGGTTAGCGCCTCCCAAATCCCACCGGGAATCATATTTCTCTTTAGAGATTGTTAAAATAAAAGCACACATCCTAGGCCCCATGGCAGCCTGAATCACAGTCTCCGTGTTGCCACCCTACATGAGCATTTATTAAGATCCAGCCTTTGGGATCAGCCCTGAAGATAGAAAATTGGGCAATTATGGATGGTCCTTCCTCTGAAGAGCTTAGAGGTAAATGGGGAACAAGGTGTTTTCATACAAATAAACAGGTCAGTACAATTCCCTGTGTTTCGTGAGGGGCACCCAACCTAGCTTGGGGAGATGGGGAAGCTGATGGTCTTGGAAGGCTCCCTGGAGGAGGTGAGGTCTAAGTTGAATCCAGCCTAGCCAGGGAACATCAAAGAGGAAAGACTGGGGAAGAAAGGGTGACATATTCGCAGGTGCAGCAATCAAGGAGAGCATGGAAGATCCTGAGAAAAGAAAAAGAAAAATGATTTAGGATGAACAGAGCACAGATTACCAGGAGTGCCTGGGAGAGTGGAAGCTGAACAGGGAAGTAGATGTGGGTCCAAGGGGCCAGGTGTACCGTGCCCTATGATTTAGGTTTTACGCTGATAACAGTATGAACCTATACCAGGCTTCCAAGCCCAGAGGGATGTGCTGGGATTCAAATTTTAGGAATATTGCTCTGGCTACCTAAGGGAGAGAAGGTTAAAATCTACGTGCCTGTGTGTAGGCAGAGAAATCTCTTAGGAAAAATTCCAAGTGCTTAATGCAAGAGCTGATGGTGTCTTAGAAGGGCTTTTCGGCACAGAGGTCCGGTCAAGCACCAAGAGGGAATGGAGTTGCCCTGTGACAGTGAACGTCGTGATGGGGGATGAGGACCTCGGGGAGGTATGACAGGAGCACAGCTGCTTTCGGAACGGGTAGAGGGAAAAAACCCCGCGAGGGGACGTGAGAAGGTGACCCCAAAAAGGCAGATGGGAAATGAGCTGAAATCACTGTCCCAGGACCGCAAATGGGCATTTGAACTATGCCATTAACGTGGGTGTAAACAATCAACAAATCCGGGCACATAGCTTTATTTTCTTGCCGTCACACGTTGTTTACCATCATCAATAGAGTTTTGAAAATGTGATTTTCAGTTTTCAAAGAGGGAAGTTAATCTCCATTAGCGGTCGTGGACTGAGCGCCCCCTTCAGCCTTGTGTAGGTAGTGCTGGTCTTTGCAGATGCTGAGGGTCTGTTCCCTGCCTTCAGGGAAACTTCATTGTGTGGCTGGGAGCTTGCAAGGTCCCCAGGCTCAAAAGATCACATTCGACAAAGAGGAGGTGACGTATCCTCAAAAGTCAGCTCCGCGACTGTGTAGCCTAAATGAGGTGGGAAGTGCC
This sequence comes from Mesoplodon bidens, assembly GCF_964165515.1. Classification (NCBI taxonomy): domain Eukaryota; kingdom Metazoa; phylum Chordata; class Mammalia; order Artiodactyla; family Ziphiidae; genus Mesoplodon; species Mesoplodon bidens. The sequence continues at coordinate 31,353,027 of NC_138181.1, read as the reverse complement.
CAGGGGGAGGCCGAGGGGAGAAGCTGAGACTGCGTCCATGCGTGGTGAGCAGCCGGCACCACGTGGAGCGAGGGCTCGTGCCTGTGCCTGACGGCTGCGTGGAGGAAGTGGCCCAGTGGCGCCGACCCTCTAAATTACAGGTGGGCGCCAGAATGGACCAGAAACATAACCCTCTCCCATGAGAAAACATGGGCATAGGTTCTTTCTTGACGCTTGTTATTCACTTTGTACAAAGGTAAACCGAGGCACGGTGAACTTTGAAAAGTCTGAGCAGACAAGGATTCACCGAAACGAGCGCGGACGGGGCACTGGTGGTGCAGGGAGGGCTGGGCAGAGGTTTGTGGAACGAAAACACAGAAGCAAAGCAAGGGAAGTGTGGAAGTTTTCCATTGGCTCTAGACTAAGCAGGTGCTTCTCTGGGAAAGTCCAGCTGGCTTCTCTGCCTGGTGAACCCAGGAAAGAGCCCAAGGGCCATTCAGCAGGTGGTTTATTAAGTGACAGGTCGCGTCCACAAGACACCACGCGTTAGTGAGGCCAAGAAACCCAGACTCTGGCAGCCTGGGGAGAGATGTGGGTCCTCCAAGTCACAGCAATAAAATTCCAGCTGAAAAGTCAGTAAAAAATAACAGCGATGTTCCCAAAAAACACGGGAACAAAAGGAGGGGAGAAATCTGGTATCCACCCGACACACGGATCAAGTGTTTGTAAGAGACGTCGGGGTTTTTTCAGCATCGTTACAGATGAGGTGATCTGGGAAGCAGGGACAGGGAGGTGAGAATTGATCACGGCCACAGAGCCTGAAGTTAGGCCGCGCTGGACCAGGCGGTGTGGGTCTGGGGATCAGACCGCAAGCCCGTCGACAAGTCAGCACGAGAGCCAGTGGCTCAGGATGAACAGGCCGACCTGAGCCCGTTCATCCATCGGTGACTTAAATGCAGTCACAGGAGCTCTCATTAACGTAATACCAGCAAGAAACCAGAGGAAACGAGAGGCCACCTCCAAAGGGTAGGACGAAACAGACGTCGCTTCTGCCTGAAGCAGCGGGCGCCCAAGACGGGAGGGGCCCAAACGCTGAGTCTCCTGATTACGTCACCGGGATAGTTCCCTTTCACTGGGTGGTCTTTTTTTTTTTTTTTTTGCGGTACGGGGTCCTCTCACTGCTGTGGCCTCTCCCATTGCGGAGCACAGGCTCCGGACGCGCAGGCTCAGCGGCCATGGCTCACGGGCCCAGCCGCTCCGCGGCACGTGGGATCTTCCCAGACCACGGCACGAACCCGCGTCCCCTGCATCGGCAGGCGGACTCTCAACCACTGCGCCACCAGGGAAGCCCCATCACTGGGTGGTCTTTTAAGACCGCTTGAAGGCAACATGCACTCTCTGCTGCTGCTTAAAGAGAGCGAAGATACACAGATGGTGAGGGGACCACACGGGGCAGAGGGCAGGCTGGTGTCACCTTGCTGTCCCTCCTCCACGGCCCTTGCTCCCGGGAGGGGCACCTGTCTTACTACCAGGCAACTGCCTTTTCAGATTTTAAAGTTCAAGAGTGGAAGATACGTCCATCAGGTTTGATAAATAAAGGCAGAATTGGCCTCCTCCTTCGCTGTGATCAACTTTTGCACGGTATGAAATGATGAAGTGTTTGCCAACACGTATTTGCTGGAGAAAAGAACCCTTCTTATCTTCTCCGAAGTGCCCTGGCTAATGTCTTCCCATCCTGGAACGATGCCAGGAAGGAAGCTTCGAGTAGCTGCTAACGATCCTCAGCATCTCCCTGCAGCTCCTGGTGACTCTCGTGGGACAGAGAGGAGACACAGAGCTGGTGACAGCAGGTGAACAAAAGAACAAGGACACTTGGAGAAGTCGCCAGGGAGCTGCCCGCGGTCCTAGATCCGCGTTGAAGCCGAGGCTCCAAAGACGGATTGGCTGCTCTGCTGTTTCTGCTGCTGGGAAGGCCGCTGTGCATGGGTCTCGGCCCAGCTTAAAGCCAGGGGTCCACACTGCACGGAGCCTTCCCACTCCACCCAGTGGCTGAGAGGCACACAAGGCTGCGTAGGTTTGAGTGCCTGGTCTGCCCCGTGGCACCGTGGGTGAGAACGTGCACTTAGCTTTTCAAGGTGATTCCCGTTCAAGCCCAGTCTCCGTCGTGTGAGAAATACATAGTGGATGCGCAGGTCGGACTCACTGTCCTGTTCTGATGTTTCCACAGGTGGGCCGAGGCGGGTGCTGGTCGCATGTGACGTCCCTTTCCTGGGGGAGAGGGAGAGACGGACGGACAGAGGCAGAGAGACGAAGAAGGACAGAGAGAAGGAGGGAGAGAGAGACAGAGAGGAATAGACAGAGACAGAGAGAGACAGAGAGAGACAGAGAGACAGTGGGGGGGGGCAGCAAGAGGGGCAGGAAGGAGGGAGCCTGTAGCTGTGAAACCTCTGGGCCGTGGAAACCTTGCTAAACGTTGCACGTGAGCACAGGAGCAATTCCACCAGGAAGGAAACTAGACGAGATCACCCCAAAATATGCTTCTTGACATAAATGTATTTTGAGCTAAAGGCACTTCAACAGCAGATGCAAGAAAAACACTCAACCCTCCCTTTTTCTTCCTCGAAGCAGAGATAAGCCCATAGGAAGGCTGTCTGCCCTCTTCCAGAAGGAAGGGCCCGTTCCCGGCGTCCAGGACAGGAGTTGAGCTGGCGGGGACCCAGGGCACTGACCCTGTTGAAAGAGCCCACCTTCCTCGGCCCCCAGCCCCGCAGCCGCTCCCTGATGCCTCTCCTCGTCGCCCCGACATAAAGCCCCAAACTGCTGCCAATTAGGGCTGCAGCTGTCAGCTTCCTCTGTGAAACCAAGTCAGGCTTCCGTGTGTTGTGAGATTCGGCAGATCTCTTGACGGGCTCAGCTCACGCGTGGTCATCCCACCTTGCTTTCCTTGTCCTCCTGACCATGATGCTGTTTAAAGAAGCTGTTTCCCCCTCGGCTGCTCTCTTCCACTCACCCTGGAGTCCAGATTCTTCGTGCTCTGTGAGTGAGCAGTATTCTCGACGTTGGTCTGATGGCATCTTACGCCCCTTCTCTTTCCCCGAAGCAAGTTCCACCTGCTCTGCCCTGGGATGGAGGCCTGGGCACCTCACCATTCAGCCAGGCTGATGCCGCCGTGGACCTCAGTTCTTTCAAAAATTAATTGCCTGTAGATGGAATTTTACTGCCATGCTGTAAAGAAATGCCTAGGGTTTGTGAAAAGCCAGTTGAGAACTCACTGCCTCAGAGAGCTTATGGAGGGGCCAGGTTTTCGTGCACCTTCTCTGGGTCCAAGGGCAGCGTGACCTCTAGTGAATTTTCCAGCTTCCCTAGGCCTCCAAAAAGGATAGCTCAGGTGATGTACATGAAACTGAGCATCAGGCAGCTCATAATTATTAAAAAGAGATTGCACCGATTTATTTTTACTTTGTTGTCCACTCTCTGGCTAATGGCAAATACCTAGAGGTCCACGATCATATGTAGGCTTATCCGGATAAACCTAGTGGGTTAATACATTTTCACATTCGACAATTTTCCTCCTGGAGTGGGAGATGGGGGCAGGGGGGTGCTAAGATCCTAAACGCAAACAGCTATTGTCATAATTTACAGTTGACACTGTATCTGTATTAGAAGTTTTTACCCACAGTTTGGGGAAACTTTAGGAAAAAAATAAAGGGAATGAACTACAAAAGGCAGCTAACTAATACCAAGGATAATGGCTATCTTTGTGGAAATTAAATGCCTGTTTCTAAGTGCCATGCACACCCATAGTGCTTATTTATGTCCTGAAAACTGTGCACAGAAAGCGTCCTCGGCTGTGAAGGCCCACGTGCAGCCATCTCCCAGGCTGCTGGCCCCGGAACCCTGGGCATATCTGTCTTCACTGCACTGACACTCACACCGGGGACTTGGAGTTCTTGAACCACTTTCACTAAGATTACAAACTCAATTATCTTGTGATTTTCATCAAAAATCACCTATTTGGGACTTCCCTGGTGGTGCAGTGGTTGAGAGTCCACCTGCCGATGCAGGGGATACAGGTTCGTGCCCCGGTCCGGGAGGATCCCACATGCCATGGAGCGGCTGGGCCCGTGAGCCATGGCCGCTGGGCCTGTGCGTCCGGAGCCTGAGCTCCGCAGCGGGAGAGGTCACAACAGTGATAGGCCCGCGTACCACAATAAATAAATAAATAAATAAAATAACCTCTTTGGTTAACAAGGGAGAAATTGATTTCACAACAGAATTGGTCAGGACTATTTGAAAACCCAGCACAGTGAGGAAACTGTAGGGAAACATTACCCCGCTGGCACTGGGCCCAGGATGGGCTTAATAAACATTATTTGATGCGGGTGCTGATAAGAGGAAAACTTCATAAGGCATAGATTACGATATCAAGCCAGCGCCATGGTCTGACTTCCTGATGGATCTCCATTATCTTTTGTTTTCCTGGAAACTCTGAACTGAGCTGAGGGGTTTGGGGCAGAAACAGTAGTAACAGATCCGGAGACGGAGGCTGTCACGTGGTATGCTGCAGAATTTGGGAAAAAAAGGTCATAAACGTGTGTTTTATTACCGAGCTTGTGTGTGGAATCCCCTGCAACCCTGGGAGCCCCGACAGACGATGCTCTGCCACAGACAGTCCCTGCGGACGGCTCCCGGCCACGTGGGTTCTCTGCAGTCAGACTCCAGGGCCCAGACCGTCCACACTGCAAGCGATGCAGCTGGACAAGGCACGGCCCGTTAATCCAGGCGCGTTCTGTGCAGCAAGCCTGGCTTCCTGCTGGACATTCGCAAATACAAAGGCGTGAGGTACGATCACGCCCCTTGAAAACGTTGCAGCAATAGAATACAAAGTCAAGTCACTTGTTTAATTATGAAGCGCTTTTCCTGTGAAGGTCTATCTGAGAGAGAGAGAGAGAGTGTGTGTGTGTGTGTGGTGTGTGAATCCATTGAAACCCCCCTTTGTATCCCACGGTCACTGATAAGCATGCACGGCCACCCTGCTCCGTCCCTGAAGAAACAGCGGCCATCACAGGGGGACACACGCAGACCATCGGGGAGGCAGGAGGGGATTCGCCAACAGGCGGCGCTGCAGGCCCATCTGCAGCCAGCTGACGTGCTGGTTGGTGTCATAAAAGGAAAAGGAGGATCGGGAATCTCAGACTAACCACCATGTCTTTGACCCCAGGAGGAGAGGGAAGCAACTGCCTGAAGCCTGAACACTGGAAACACATGTGGAGGCGTTTTTTTCCGTAGGATTTAGTTTAGCGAAAAATACATTTAAAACAAACTTTCACTGAGTAGGTCTCAGGCTCTGTGCTAAGTGCTTCCCCCATCACATTGCTCTGAATCCCCATTAAGAGGCTTCGAGGGAGAATTCAGTGTGACCGTTTCACGGTGGCCCAGAAAGGTCAGGTCCGAGGTCACACAGCCAGTTCCAGACAGGCGTGCGATTTCTTCCTGCTGTTTCACCTGGAAAGTTTAGAAACACCAATTATTTGCCAGCAGTAATACTGAAAGCAGAAAAATATTTTAAGACAACAGGTAAATATTTTATCATGGTTAAAAAAGGAGTCTGGGGGTCAGACAGGCCTGGTTTGAGTATTAGGAGCGGCTGCTCCGTGGCCGTGGATCGTGGTGGTGCTGGTATCGTTATGAACCAGAACAGGGGCAGCGAGGCCTGTGGCAATGCCTGCAAAAGTACTCACCAGGGCTTCCCTGGTGGCGCAGTGGTTGAGAGTCCACCTGCCGATGCAGGGGTCACGGGTTCGTGCCCCGGTCCGGGAAGATCCCACATGCCGCAGGGCAGCTGGGCCCGTGAGCCATGGCCGCTGAGCCTGCGCGTCCAGAGCCTGCGCTCCGCAACGGGAGAGGCCACAACAGTGAGAGGCCCGCGTACTGCAAAAAAAAAGCGAGTGTTTAATCATGTCCTTTCCTTCAGTGGATAAATTGGCATTCACGCGTGCTTACAGAATGTGGACATAGAATGTTCAGGGTGACTAGTCTTAGAAAGCAGACTTTTATTCTTCTGATTATTTGCACTCGACAGACGAGATTTATTTTAGGATGGCACAGAAATCCTGGCCGATGTAAGAAAAAACGCACAGGCTCTAAGGGTGGCGTAGAGCAGTAAACCCCGCGGGCATGGCGATGGGCGTCACACGAGCGCTGGGGACACACCTGGTAACAAATGGCCCCCCATCCACCAGCACAGAGTCTCGGGGCAGAGACTCTCAGACTTCCAGACGGGGTCATGAGAGCTCAGCCTGCACCTCTGACTCAGCTGCTCCTCTTGTCAAAAAACCCTGCTTGTCCCAAAGGGATTCCCTTCTGCACCATCCTCGAAGCCTCGAAGTCTCCTCCAGAGGCCCTGCCAGCGTGGTCACGGCAGCATCTGTAGACTCAGCATGCGCCTTGTGGGTGACGTACACGTGGGAGGGGACCCAGGGACAGGCTGAGTGCTTCCTTGGGCAGCGTCTCCTCCCCGTGCCAGGTCCCCTAACCACAGAGGTGGGCTTGTCTGTGAGGCCCGCAGCATCCCCTGGGAATCTACACTGCAGGGGAGAAGCCAACCCCAGGACGGCCTGCACCGCACACCTGGACAGCTGCGTGGGGCGGCTCCCCCCAGACGCTGGGCCTGTCCAGGGCCCGTCCTCCCTCACACCCTTCCTTCCTCAGGCCACTCCCGGCCCCCGGTCCCCCTTTCTCTCTCCTCGTGCTCAGGCGTCCCCCATAGAATAGTTTGGGGCTGTTCAAGGCAAGCTGTTCCCCCAGAATATTGCAGCCTTGGCCCTGATGGAGGGCAGAAAAAGGTGGGAGGAGAGACAGGCTCCCAGAACCAAAGGAACAGACACCAGAGAGGATACGGCTGCACTGCCTACGACATACCAAGTAAACGTGGGTCTAAAGACACGCGTGACAGCCCAAGGAAACCTCATGGGAAGCTTGGGATGTGATTCGGGTCTTCAAGCTGAACCAAGATGCAGCTGGATTGGGAAGGGGCGAGAGGTCCCCGGGGGCAAGGACAGAGGGGTGGGAATGAGCGTGGGGTCTGAGGGGCCTCAGCCTTGTCAAGCTGAGAGGACGCTCAGAGGATGGTCCGTGGCGAGCCCCGGGCAGGTGTGGACAGCGCCCTGCCACACCCGTTCCCCAGGAGACCAGGCCCCCAGGGGACAGTGCAGGCTCCCGGGTGGAACATCTGCCTGTACCTTCTCGGAATCTCATTTTAACTCAATTGACAAGAGTGAGGTTCTTTCCTGGGGAGGGAGGGACTCTGGGGTGTGTCCAGGAGTGAGCCAGAAGGGAAGCCACGCTACCCTGTTAGAGCTCAGAAAGAAACAGCGGGATTTGGAAAATCAGGGCAGAGAGGTAGGGGGACAGGGAGCCGGTGGCACCGCCGAAGCCACGGACGCTCCCATCACACGGTCTGCAGAAGACACTGAGTCTCACCCTCACCTGCTCCCCACGGCAGCCCCGCCGAGCTGTCCGGAGACCAACCGCTCCGTCTGCCCTGGTCTGGGTTCTGCGAGGTTGGCTCTGGCCGCAGACGCACCTTCCATCTCTGGGCCTCCGTCCCTGCTGCTTCTCACTCAACTTCCATGACCCAGCTGAGCACACAGACCTTGTGGGCCGCCCGGCCCCTCTCCCTGCTGAGCCCGCCTTCCCTCCATCTCTCGGGGGCCCTCAGTCTCCCTGCTTCGTAGCCCCTTGGGCATGCCCGTCTTTTACAGGCATCTCAGTGTGTCATGACCATGGGTCTGTCACGCATTACGCTCACGAGTTGGCTCGTACAGGGTAATCCCGTGCACAGTCCCCCTGCAGCCCCTGTACTCCCTCTCTGACAGCACAATTCACATCTCGCTCTGCTTGCCCAGGACAGACCTTTGGGTGTGAACAAGACTACTGTGGCCCCGGTCCTACGCTAAAAATATCAAAGTCCTCCAAGAAGCCCTATTTGAGAGAATTCCAAGTTTTCTCATCACTTGTGCTGTCTTCCCGTGTAGGTGGTCCAGTTTTCCAGGGTCACAGGAACGGGCTGGTGACAGAGGCCTTGCGTGCTGCGTGTAGGTCTGTGGCGTCAGCCCAAGATTAACTCAGTACAGTCAGCTCTTCGTCCTGCCCAGAACTTCACTGCACTGTCTCCTGGTAGATCCTGTAGCACTTCTTGCATATTGGAAAATAGTTATGAAGAAAATCAGTTAGGATTTAAATTTGAGAGGGAAGAAAGGGCATCCTTGACGCTAAGAAACGAGTCTTGACAGTATGTTTCAACCCTCATCTCTCTTTTCGGAGTCCTCTGTCTTCAGCAGAGGACATCATCTTCATCATCTCAGCAGGTACATCTGGTGAATTCCAGCAAATATTGTGCACCTCACAGGATGCCAACTGTAGGACAAATCTATTTGGGAAATCACTTAGAGCTCCTTAGAGACACAGAAGGATGTTAAGGCATGAGTTAATCAACACTGAAATCCTCCAGTCTTCACTAAATAATATTAATCCCAAGTAAAAGAAGAAAAATCATAAAATATGTTTCCATTGAATTGCACAGAAATAAAATTATGAGGAAGTCTCATGAGAAAACAAAAAAATGCTACACTTTGTTATTAATATATGAGTAACTTTGTTCTTAATATATAAGAAATTAAAAACATGAGAATTAACAAGATACTAGGAGTAATTGTTTAAGAACTGTAATAGTTAAAGGACAACATTGTAAACCAATTATACTCCAATAAAAAAATACAATTAAAAAAAGAATTGTAATGGTTGTAAGTAAGATACTGGCTTATAAAAAGAAGAAAAATGCCTCACAAATGTAATATTTAAAATGTGAAAGCATTTTAACACTTAAAAACACTGTCAACAGAAAGAAAATATTTTCATATAGATGTAAGTAATATCGATAATAAGGTTTAAAAGCTGAAGCAGAGGGCTTCCCTGGTGGCGCAATGGTTGAGAATCCGCCTGCCAATGCAGGGGACACGGGTTCGAGCCCCGGTCTGGGAGGATCCCGCATGCCACGGAGCAACTAAGCCCGTGTGCCACAACTACTGAGCCTGCGCTCTAGAGCCCGTAAGCCAAAACTACTGAGCCCATAGGCCACAACTACGGAAGCCCGCACACCTAGAGCCTGTGCTCCGCAACAAGAGAAGCCACCGCAATGAGAAGCCCGCGCACCGCAACGATGAGCAGCCCCCACTCGCCACAACTAGAGAAAGCCCGCGCACAGCAACAAAGACCCAACACAGCCAAAAATAAATAAAGTATAAAAAAGAGTTGAAGCAGAGTGGAAATTCCACTAAGAAATGACAGGGTGTGGAATTAGCCCTAGGACACCAGGGTTGTGTGTATGGTCCCATCTAAACGCATGGGACGGCACTGCCACGTGTGAGCTGGTGGCCCCCGGCCCACCTTCCTCTCTGTCACAGCCCAGCAGCCAGCGGCCCTGAGTCCCTGGGCACCTGCGGAGAAAGTGAGCCCAGTTGCGCTGCCGTCCTGCGGCATCCACCCCGTTTCTGAAGGAGTCTCTCAGACGGTCTGGACCTGGGCAGAGGCCAGCCGTTCCCCTGGGCGCCGGACGCCAGCTGCTCTGTCCCCTGCCCTCTTCTGCAGAAGGAGAGGCTCAGGCAGCCGGCGGGCAGAGGGAACTATCCCTGCCCAGCGCCAGCGCCCAAAGGACCCATTTGCCTGGGTTCCTTCAGGAGCCCCCGCCGCCTACAGCTCCAGTTCAGTGCCTCTGGCTTCCTGGCACCGGGGCTCCACAGTCGGCCGTGAGGCCCTCGCACAGCACAGCTTACTGTTCTGGAACAGATCACAGCTGCCCTGCGTTTTCTGCCCTCCCCCTCCCATGAGCCCGGATGCAGGGCTGCACCCACGGGGCAGCAGAACCCCCGGCATATCACACTCTCCTATTCACGCCCTGACGACAAAATGGCCCACTTCTCGGAGCAGCCCAGAGATAGTTCTTAAAATATACTTGACCTTGCAGATTCCTGCTGGGGATGGAAAGTGCAGGAACTAAGTCTCTGTGCCTTAGGAGACTTAGGAGGAGCTTGGAACCAGCTGAGAAGGAAAACCCCAGAGAGACTAAGAGGATGTGAGTGTCTCTGGTAGCAGAGTCCAAGGTCTCACCTTTGGGAAAAAACGAGGTCTGATTTTTCATTCTGAGAAATGGCAACCGGGGTGAAAATTATTTGCTAAGTCCAGAGCAAAAACACACATAATCAAGGGCTTGATTTTTGGAGATTTCTTCATCATGTTTAATTAAACTCTCCATAGCTTGATAGGAAATTTCCAATTAAGTCCTCGTAATATGCAAGGGCAGTTGACTTGGCCGACCCTGAGGTCAGTGGTGGGTCAGAGGCCACAGTGGCTGGGAGGGGGGCAGTCCCACAGGCATCCCCTCCTCGCCCCCTCCTGGTCCACACTTTCTGGCCCTGCTCCGTGTCCCACACTGAAAGGGGTTGGTGGTCACGGGCAGGGCGCCAGGCTGAAGTCAGGCCCTTATTCCTGGAAGAGCTGGCACTTTCTGGCAGAGACTCCAGTAGATCCCTTCTTCTGCCCTCTGTTCCTCGGTCTCCCCATCTGTGAAACGGGTATAACAAGGCTTCGCTGCTCACCTACAGGTTTTATTTTTTTTAATCAGTTGAGGAAAAGTAGGAAAAAGGGCTGTCAAATCTCTACAAATTTAAGCCAATCCAAGATATGAATCAAGCAAGAAATTCCTGATTGTGTTCTTGAATCCCAGCTGCAACAGATGAGACAGAAGATGATGCAGCCACTACATTTTCCTTCCATCTGGGGCTCTTTCAGAGCATGATATAAGGCTTGATATTCAGGTCGTGTCTGCAGGGGCTTCTAGGCTGGCAATTTGGACTAAAGTGAGAATCCATCAGAACTCTTATCAAAAGATTGTTTTTTGTTGTTGTTGTTTTACTAAAAGAAAGAACTAGAATATTTAATGCTTGTGAAAAAGAAAGATGAAACTGACAGCTCCAAGCTTTGCCTCCATGGGCAAGATGTAGGGCTGGGATATCGTCATCTGAAATAAACTTCTAGTGTGTTTTGAGGTGTTAATCTGGAAAGTCAGGAGCAAGCCCATGGGGTGAACCCAGGATGGAATCATCACCCAAGGGGTAGGACAGGACAGGGCGACCACAACCCCTGACGCTTCAGGCCACACACCAGGGGAGGACGGGGATGGCTGCCTGTCTGTGTCCACTGGACGGGCTGGGGGACACCCAGATGGCTGGGAGAGCAGCGTTTCCCAGGGAGTCTGTGAGGGAGTCTTTGGAAGAGACCAGCTTGCATCAGTACCTGGTAAGGTTCCTTCCCAGGGAGATTACTCAACAGAGAAACAGAAGAGTGTTGGCGTTTCTCACTCACACACGCAGTGATCCGGGATGCACGCAAGGACTTTTGGAGAAAGCCTGTTTTCTGAAAACACTTTGTTGACACCTTCTATAGAATTAGAATTCAAGGCAGTGCCCGCGTCAAAATGTTCAGAGCCGGGCTTCCCTAGTGGTGCAGTGGTTGAGAGTCTGCCTGCCGATGCAGGATACGTGGGTTCGTGCCCCGGTCCAGGAAGATCCCACATGCCGCAGAGCGGCTGGGCCCGTGAGCCATGGCCGCTGAGCCTGCGCGTCCCGAGCCTGTGCTCCGCAACGGGAGAGGCCACAACAGTGAGAGGCCCGCGTACCGCAATAAAAAAAAAAGTTCAGAGCCTGAGCGAGGGGCTTGGAACTGAATGTTGAGACACTAGCGAAGCCTTTTACAAAATGCTGCATTTTCAGAAAACCTGATGGCAGAAAACAATAGTTTGTGGAAAATTAGGGGCATTTGTGAGTCTGAGTTAAGATTCAGAAAAGGCAGATTCTGTGAAGAAGTTTTAGGAGCACCTTTATCAATGTATCATTATACACATACACACATATATGTGCCAAGAGCTACGTGGGTTACAAACCTGTATCCAATTTTGCCTTAAATAGCTCTTCAGAATGCACAGATTAAAAGTTTGAGTGATAAGGAAGTGTCGGGTCATAATTTCATTAGCAGCATTTTTTCTCGGTGGTCCATGAAGCAGTGGTGCGTCTCCCAGTTAATAGCATTTAGATTTAATGAAAAGAAGTGTGGCTTCTGGGGTAGAATCATTCCCACATTGAGAAAGTGTTATAATCTTATTAATCGTAGCCTAAATTACCTCTGTAGAATTTTAAGGAGGTTTCAGACTTTTTTCATTTCAATTAAAAAAATTGTGTCTATCTTTCATTTTCAAAGACTTGCTGGTCAAAATTAAATTTGTGTGTGGACAGATTCAGTGAATGCATATTTTAAATGTCTTAAAGACAGTACATCTTTAAATGTACTTTTTCAATGTATCCCACAAATGTATAACATAAAGCTAAGAAGACAGTTTATGCTCGATTAGTGTTTGGTGATTGACTGAATCAGGAATTCATTACAGGTTTTTAATTAAATATTTAGATACTAAATAATAAATCTGGCAAATTTGGTATAGGTAACAAAACCAAAATTTTCTTTTGATTGTTTTTTAAAAGTGCGTTTACATATGTAATGTTACATTTCTCTAAGTAGAAGGGGTTTTTTTCTTCCCACATAACCTTAGGTGGTCTGTGAGGCAGGTCATTCAACGCACCCATAGGAAGGGGGCGTCACAGAGCATCGTGTGGCCATGGTGGGGTGGGGGGTGGAATGCTTCGTCAGACATTTTGGTGAATCCAAAGTTTTACCCAAGTCGAAACATCTGCAGGGCCAAATCCAACAGATGAAACAAACAGCCACAACAATAAAACATGGGAGAGTGATGACTACACGGCCAGTCTCTAGAGGGACAGACACTTGTGACCTAGGCACCACCCTTTCCCCAGGCATCAGGACAAACCTGAGGGCAGGCTGCCCACCTCCTCCCATCCCCGCTCTCCCCACCCTCACCAGACGGTCCCTTGGAGGGTGTTTCATGGCAGGAAAAAGAACTTGAAGTCTTAATTCATGTTAAGCTGAATGCAAAAACCCTGACCTTCTGTGATTGGGCCACAAGGCCTGAACCACACTGTATCTGATGAGATCTCCTCAACGTACCATTTGGGGTAAGTGGATGGAAATTGTGATATTTTCAAAAATAAATGAATGCTTGCTGGGTGGGTTTATTTTAGTCTCTGAAAAAATAAAGCCTAAACAAATCCAACTTCAGGCACAGTATACAAAACCCTTAAATGGATTGAACCCACCCACTTTTAAAGTCAGTGCTTTAGGCCAGTGCTTATTCAAACGCAGCGTAGAAATCAGCCTTTCTGCTGGATTAATATGGAGCATGTGTCTCCTACTTAACTCTGATAGAGTCCTCGTCATATCAGGATGATTTGTGGAGATAAGTTTTAAATGCTCTTTTAGGTATTAGAAGTGTTGACTTGGAATTTATGATAAGACAGAAATCAGCTTATAAAAAATCTATGAGAATTGTCATATCCAGGAATTAAATGAATCCACTGATAAATAAAAAGTTATTGACATCCACCTGCTAAAAAGGAGTCACTCAGACCCTTTCTTATTGACACAGATAACAGACGGGCGCTAATAAAAACATTTTTTGTAGCCAAAATACTACGCTCTGGGGAAAAGGGAAACCTCTTTTAGACCTTGTATGTCATGATATACAGTTAAGAAGGTTGCTAAAGTTCTCTGCCTTATTTCTTTAAGTACCTGAGTTATGCTTTAAGGTTATAAGTATTTTAGTTCCTTCTTCAGGTTGTTCTGCATGTGGCATAATTCTTGAGTACTACTATTTAGTCATGCTTCACATAAAAGTTCAACACTTGTGTCCGGCTCTACACAAAACTGTGGATGGGGACAATTTCTCCCTGGCATCAGGACTCTATCCTTTCTTTGACAGAGTTTCCTGTCCTAAACAGCTCACACCAAGACCCCTTGTCCCCTCCTGCACACCAGGATCTTACCTGGCCTGACTTTGCACCCTGCCAGGTTAGCCCGCGATTGTGACTGGATTTCTAACTAACGCACACATGTGTTTCTCCTCCCAAGACGTGCATGTATGTCTTTTCACGGGCCTTCTGAACCATCTGTCATAGGGACTCCAGATTTTGCACAAATCTTCAAGTCAAACTACATAAGGCTCTGCCTACCCTAAACTGATTAAAAATGATTGAGAATTCTATTCAATTCTAATTTGCTCTGGTGTCAGGCCTCTGGTATTTCATTTACTCTCAAAAAGCAAACAAACAAACAAACAGAAAACAACTACATTTCTAAGATCAAACAACCTTTTCCTGGAGCTGCATGTCCATGTATGTGAATGATACATTTCTTTTGCCCTTGCAAATAGATCCATCAGAAATAGTTAGCATTCCAATCAATAGCAAGCTTATGCAGTGAAACAAAGAACAACAATTTATATCACTTGTCAAAAATGGGCTGGTATATGGGCTTCCCTGGTGGCGCAATGGTTGAGAGTCCGCCTGCCAATGCAGGGGACACGGGTTCGTGCCCCGGTCCGGGAAGATCCCACATGCTGCGGAGCAGCTGGGCCCATGAGCCATGACCACTGAGCCTGCGCGTCCGGAGCCTGTGCTCCACAACGGGAGAGGCCACAACAGTGAGAGGCCCGCATATCGCAAAAAAAAAAAAAAAAAAAAAAGGGCTGTTATAATCAGGTTCGAATGTAAAATTGTATAGCCGTTGTGTAAAAGAGTCTGGAGCTTCCTCAAAAAACTCCAAATAGAATTACCATATGATCCAGCAATTTCATTTCTAGGTATTCATCTGAAAAGCAGGATCTACAAGAGATATTTGTACCCCCGTGTTCACAGTAGCTCTGCTTACAAAGCCAAGAGGTGGAAGCAACACAAATGCCCACCGACAGACCAACGGATCCAGAAAATGTGTCTGCCCATACAGTAGAATATCATGAAGCCTTAAAAAAGAGGGAAATCTTGTCACATGGTACAACATGGATGAACCTAGGGGACATTGGTAAGTGAAATGTGTTGCTAAAGGGCAAATCCTGTAGGATTCCACTTTTGTGAGGTCCCTGGAGTAGATAAAGTCATAGAGACAGAAAAGTAGAACGGTGGGTTCCAGGGGCTGATGGAGGGGATTAAAGAGAATTGGCATTTAGTGGGGATAGAGTGTCGGTCTTGCAAGATGGAGGAGTTTTAGATGTCTGTTTCACAACAATGGGAATGTACTTAATTACCCCTACGAAATTGTACATTAAAGATGGTTACATTGGTAAGTTCAATGTTATGTGTTGTTCACCACAGTTTAAAAACATGTGCTCGTGTAATCTTATCCACAAGAGTGAGCAATTAAAATTTAGAGATTAATGTAGGTATTTGGGGTCTGGTGGATTTAAGGTTTAACAGTTGGAAGTTTGGAAGAGCTGGCGGTTTATCAGAGCCTCTTTTTTACATAAGCCACAAAAGCTGTCTTTCTCTATGGGACCTTTTTTTCATTCCCCTTAAGTGTGGCCTTGAAATCTGGTGTGTGGGAGAATACATGAATATTGAATCAAAGATGCATTGCTGGCATATTTTATGAAGATTCCCTACAATCTAACTATAAAGCACCCCAGGAAGAAACAAAAAAAGATAACGTTTCTTCTGCTTGAGACAAAATGCTGTAGCAAGGCTTCCAATCAAAACAGACATTGTTAGAAAAAGTGATCATTTCAGTCCAACATTCCCTCCTGCTGTCAGAATTTTGACAAAGATGTTGCTTTAGAAGGTGAGATACTAGTGCACTTTCCAGACTGATCAGCTGAGCCATCTGCAAGTTACAGTGACAGAGGATGAAATCACATGGAGACACCCCGGCCACCAGGCTGGGTGGAATAGATGATGTCACAGTCCACGAACGCTCGGGAGCACAGAGTAGTTATACACACGCAGGCGAGCAGAGGCGCCTTCCGGGTCCCTGTAGCCTCCAAAGTGCTGGACGGAGAAGAGCTCAGGAGAACCACTTTGCAATACCGCTCGACCATTCACCGGACCCGCGCGCGGGGAGCTCTGTGGACAAGGGCCAGGCACCAAGCAGAAGGAGATGTGGCCCCTGCATCACCCACAGGCCATAAAGGGAACACTCAGCTGGTAGTTCAGCTGAAACGGGGGGCATCTGGTAAAAAGAGCATAGAGTGGGAGCCTACCTCAGCCTGGAGGTCAGGCAAAGACCCTCGGGGTTGTTCAAGCCAAGATGAGCAGAAGTAAGTCCCACTGAGATGCAGGCAGGGAGGGAAGAGGGGACCCTGCATGCGGGAACCAGGGTCTGGGCGGCACGTGCTCCGGTCACGGAGAGAAGCCGAGGGGGGCATGGGGGGGAGCACAGTTGGCGAGGTGAGCGGCCGGGGCTCTGCAGCGGGTTTTGTAGGCATATTAAGGGACCTGGACGTTTGCCCAGGGGCAGGGGAAAGACAAGAACCAATCTTCATGTAAAGCCATGATTAAAGGATTGTCCTCACAAGGCCTTCCGCTGGCAGTGTGACGACTCGGGGACAGGTGGTCGAGATGAGATGCAGTGACAGGGACTGTCGCCATCATCCAGGGGTGAGTCACTCGGGTGGGGATGTTACAGTAGAGGCGGGAGAAGTGGGAGAGCCTGGGAAACGTGTGGGTGACGAGGACCCCTGCTGACACACGCCCTTGATGACCAGTCAGGGACCCTCTTCAAGGAGGGTATGAAGGACAAAGGGTCCGACCCTGTGTCATTTGGGAAATGGCAAGCGAGGTCTGGTCCAGGGATCTGGAGAAGATCACGTTGATCTGGGGGCAAAGATGCACAAACGCCACCTACAAAACTTGGGAAAGTCGTCCTATGAAGAATAATCTCCTTTGGGACGGCTTCAAAGAGCAGGACAGGAAGCACACGGGGGAAGATGCAGGGAAGGAAATTTTGAATCGACCTGAGGGTTTTCTAACCACTGAGGCTGAGTGATGGGGCTTCCTCAAGAGATGTGAGTTTGGGGCCTAAAGGTAGGTGTCCAAGTAGAGAGTGAAAGACCACAAGAGTTAGGAAAGCTCACACATCCGTGACCTTTGAGCTTAAAAGTGAAATATTCAGCCCAGCGAGAAGGCAAAATCAGGGCCTGGGTGGCAAATACGAAAAAGTAGATGCTTAGTGGATTCAACATCTATCTTTCTAAAAGTTCATGTACCTGAAATAAAGGAAGAAGGCGGTCCAGGAGACATGGATGCTTTGGGATTCCTGTCGTGTCCAACATGAGGACCTTTCAATGCTAAGTGAAGTATGGACCTTGATAACTTTTGAAAATTACAAATAAGACGTGAACAAATGCAGGCCTGGAGAGAACGTGGGGACCCACCCTCAGGGTCCGGGTGGGGTCCCCTCTGCCTCGGGCTCTCATCCGCGGTTACGCTGGTCTCAGAACAGCCACCTTGGTCCCTGCTCCTCTTCCCAGATCGACCCAAACTTCAGCCCTTAGGGAGCACCCCACTGTGAGGGTCTCGCCAACCGCCCCCCGCCTGCTGCACCCACCTCATACCGTGCATCCTTCATGGGCCACGTACTGCCCGGGCTGCTTCCAGTGGACCCGCGTGCACCTGTCTTTCCAAAGACAAGACTCCCGGGCGTCCCCCCATCCAGGGGGCTTTGTGTCTGTCCTGCCTCCACCTCGGCCCCGAGCCCAGCGCCAGGTTCTTCCCAGGCTGCCACTTCGTCCCCACAGAAAGTGACGCGTCCTAGGAGCTCAGTCAGCTAGGGCACCACCTGCCCTGCGTCCTGGATGGTTGCATGAAAGAGGGGCGTACGGCTGGCAACCCGAAGCTCATTTCCCATGAGCGTTCAAGCCATTGTTACAATTCTGGTTCTGTTCCAAGGAAGCTACGCAGGCTCGGTTTTCAGACAGATCGCTTCACTGATCTCTTTTTTGCATGAGCAGATGCATGAGCAGATGAAACCCCTGCCCTGCCAGCAGGATTACTTTGTTACAGGGACCCACCTTCTAAACGACAAAGATGCAGGGTCCCTCCTCGCGACCAGGATCCATCACTGTGTCAGGAGACACACAGCTCCACTCAGAAGCTGGCAAAGCGCCTTCCCCTAATTGGTGTTAATTATCACTCAGCACCTGCGATCTGCCCTTCCGCCCTGGGGCCCACTCAGTGCTCTTGTTTTCAGTTGGGAGGGGCTGTGATCTCACCCCCGTTCAGGACCCTTGAGCACAGCAAAGAGCCCTACTTTGTCACCCTTTGTCAGAAATAGTCACCAGGTGAGAGGAGCCCCGGTCTGGGGGCGGGCCGTGTTCCCGTGGACCTGGGCCCATGGCCCCCAGTCCTAAAGGACCAGGAAAGGGTCTTCGTCCATAGAATCGGTCCTCGTGGGGAGAAGCAGCAGGGCCTCTGGTCCTTCTTTCTGGGGACGTCCTGTACCTGATGGTCAGAGAGACAGAGAGGGCGCTCCCTCTGCCCCCCTGTCTCCTGAGGGGGCTGCAGCCCCTTAGAAAGGGTCCTGGCAGCGGGCACCATGCCCATCCCCAGGTGCGGGGGTTTATCACGGGTCCCCGGGTCACAGCCCAGCCCTTCTGTGCCTGCGGAGTCTCCCGGCGGTGGCAGCTCCTGATCGCAGAGGTGGCCGCGAGCTGTCATCATCGGGGTCTTTCCAGGTTCTGCGCAGATGATGCTACTCAGTTACATGCGGAATCCCTGGCCCCTCACATCTTTAACTAGATTCTACAGCATTCAAGGCGGAAGAACAAATTCTAGAAACGTCCCTATCTCTCTGCAGTCACATCCCCCAATAGTGACGTTTCGTCCTCCTCTGCCTTCGCTGGTCCTTCCCTGAGCCCCTCACATAAGCCAGGCTCCTCCACGCATGTGCACGTCCTGCCCACGGCCCCTTCCTCCCCCTACCCAGTTCCTGCTAGAAGGAAGCAGCACCTGTGCCCTGATGCTCCCTGTGTGCCTGTGTGTGTGCACCTGTGTGTGTACCCATGTGTGTACATGTGTGTACCTGTGTATGTGCATGTGTGTACCTGTGTGTACCCATGTGTGTATATGTGTGCACCTGTGTATGTGCATGTGTGTACATGTGTGTGCCCATGTGTGTACATGCCTGTACTTGTGTGTGTTGTACCTGTGTGTGCGTGTGTGTAGCCGCGTGTGTACCCATGTGTGCATGTGTGTAGCCATGTGTGTATGTGTGTACTTGTGTGTGCCCATGTGTGTATGTACCTGTGTGTGTACCCATGTATGTCTGTACTTGTGTGTGTGTGTGCATGTGTGTGTGCACTGAATCATCAATAACTGCCCAGTTGCTCTGCTGGCCCTCCACCCACGCCGGGAGCTGCCCAAGGCCAGCCCAGTGACCTTGTTTTATGCATCACCTTCGATGCCCAGGCCAGTTGCTTGAACCTGGGCCCTGGCATCCAGTGAATCTGTGCTGAGGGAAAGTCAGAGAGTCCAAGCGTCCAGACAACACAGTAAGTCCCACCGAGCGCTTGCTTCGCCCCTGGTGCCACCCCAGGGGCTGTGGATGCACTGACTCGTGGAAGCCCCCCAACCTTGGAGAGCAAGCACCACCCTTCCTGTCTTCCTTCCACCCATAAGACAACTGACGCTCAGCTGCTTGAGGACTTTCCAGCAGAAACTGGAGCTCTGGGGGAAGAAACCAGTCAGTCTGTCTGCAGAGAGCCTGGTCTTCACCACCAGGTGGCTCTCACTCCTCCCACGTGCCTGGTGGGGAGGTGGTGACCCCAGGATCCCCAGTCAGGAGATGCGAGCGGACGCAGCTTCCCTGCAGGGTTACCCATGGCCACCCGCTGCCCAGTCTATGGAAGGGAGCACATCCCGGCCCCAGAGAAGGGCCGGCTCCTGGCATGGACACAGGCACCAGGGGCAGGACGCTCCAGAAGTGACTGCATCCTGCTCCGGAGGGCGCATCTTAACCAGGCGATTCCATAACCAAGGCAGAAAGAGTCTAGTGTGCAAGTTACTTAAAACTTACCCACAGGGTGTGGGGTTGTTTAATGAGCCCAACAGCTTAGAGAAGCATGTTTATAGACGCAATGATGGAAGATGATCCCGTATGATGATTTTAGCCCAGTTAACCGTCCCCATTCCATTTTACCTGCTGACATCCTGGGAAACCTCTTCCTCCAGGTAATACTGAGCTGACGGCCTTTCCTTTCCTGGCTTGTCTCACAGAAGGGAAAGAATTCTGCGTTTAGAGCGTTTCCTGTTTTGAGTGAGGACTTAAAGCAACAGAATGAAACTACACAGTTTCCCCTGAGGTTCTTAAGGTTGATTACACATAATACTGTTTATAAGATGCTGGATCCCTTTGGGATGAGCAGGGAAATCTTTCTTAAGCATCCATTTATGCACAGTTCCTTGAAATTCTTATTTTTGCTTAAATTTCATCAAAGAAAGAGCTGTTTCTCAGGACTTCCCTGGTGGCATAATGGTTAAGAATCTGCCTGCCGGTGCGGGGGACACGGGTTCGAGCCCTGGTCCAGGAAGATCCCACATGCCGCGGAGCAGCTAAGCCCGTGTGCCACAACTACTGAGCCTGCACTCTAGAGCCAGCGGGCCACAACTACTGAGCCCGCGTGCCACAAGTACTGAAGCCTTTGTGCCTAGAGCCCATGCTCCGCAACAAGAGAAGCTACCGCAATGAGAAGCCCACGCTCTGCAACGAAGAGTAGCCCCCACTCGCCGCAACTAGAGAAAGCCTGTGAAGAGCAACGAAGACCCAACGCAGCCAAAAAAAAAAGAAAGAGCTGTTTCTCAAAGACCCATTTAAATTAGTAAAGAGGAGAAACACTTAATATTCAGAAAGCAAAAACTTATCACACACTTCCCCTTCCTAAACACCCAAGTACTTCAATATACAGAGACACGTCTGAATGCCTGGGTGCTGCTAACCTGACAAAATAAGTTTCTCTCTCTGAGCCTCCCTGGCCAGAGTTGCCGGGGTTAAAAATAAGCTGACTGGGCTTCCCTGGTGGAGCAGTGGTTGAGAGTCCGCCTGTTGATGCAGGGGACACGGGTTCGTGCCCTGGTCCGGGAAGATCCCACATGCTGCGGAGAGGCTGGGCCCTTGAGCCATGGCCGCTGAGCTTGCGCGTTCGGAGCCTGTGCTCCGCAACGGGAGAGGCCACAACAGTGAGAGGCCCATGTACCGAAAAAAATAAAATAAAATAAGCTGCCTAATTCAAGCAGAATCCTCCTGGACAGAGTCTTTGAATCCTGCAGAGAAAGTCCCTGCCAGGAGCCGGGACCAGCACAGCCTCGAAACGCAGAGCAAGAGTGTCACCTGGTGGCTGGATCAGTTGTTGCCGGGGTTCTTGTCAAGGTTCCCATCCTTTCCCTTCTAGGGGCCGCGGTGCCCAAGTCATCGCAGGGGACACGGCCCCTACACCACCGGGCACGCGGAGCCCCAGGATGACACTGTGGCTCCGGCCTTACCCAACCCTACCCAGTCTCCGCCTTTTAAATTACGTTCCTGATTCTGATACTACAACATACTATTTTAATGCCCTTACATAAGATGGTAAGAAACTATTTGCATGGTGGTAACTTCCTTTCATTTATATAAAATTGAGTACCTTGTTGAAGAGCCTGGTGTTGCTCAAAGAGAACCCCTATCAACGTGTCCTCCTGCCCTGGTTTCTACCACACTGTTATTTTTTTAGTCCTCAGGGGAAGTCACAGGTCATGCAAATCCTACAGCCAGCAGGTCTAATTATAAGATTCCACAGAAATACCTAAATACACTGTCTGAGCATGCGAAGAAAGGGGTTTTGTCTTATCTTAAAAACAAAGTGGAAACATATCTAAGGTCGTTTTGTAAACCGGGGGTTAGAAAGTTTATCTGATAATTACTTTTCCGTTGCGTCTAGGCCACAGTGGCATAGCCGGAAGAAACAAAATGCCCTCTCCCACTCTGTCATGTTTGCTGCAAATGAAAATACCTTGTTTCCCAGAATTACTACTCCGAGGGCAGAGCTGTGGAACCTCCCGACAACGGTGAGACACACTTGTAAGCAGAGTCCGCGCTGCAGTGCGAGCCTCAACCTGTGTAGGGACCTCCCGGAGACAAGGACCCCTCCTCAAGCTGAAGGTGATGCTTGGAGGCTTCCAGTGACGCAGCGCTGGTCGAAACGCCACTTTCTCTCAGATGATTTTCAGGGAACAGGCAGTGCGACGCCACGTGTTGCCTTTGCTTCACATCTCGGGTTTCTACATAAAAACGTGGAAAATTTCTACCAAGAATTCATGCACTTATTTCAGTGGTTTCACTTCTACAACAGGTCTGATCTTCCCACCCAGACATTTTTAATGTAATTTAGGACCGAATTGTCCTTTCAGTTGCATCCTTTCTGTGTTTCAGCAAGTGGATGTATGTGTGCATATGTGTGTACACATTTGTGTGTGTGGCTATGCATGTGTGTATGTGTGTGAGCATGTAGTATGTGTGCATGCATGTGAGTTGTGTGCCTGCATGCACATGTATATCTGCTAATGAGCTTGTGTGTGGTCTGTATAACAAGACTCTTCTCATGACTGTATCAGATATATTCCAATAGCGCTCTGGGCATTGTATACATAATTTTATCTAATTCTTTTCTCCATTAAAATATGTATTTAAAAAAACAAGATCAGAGGATGACACAAACACAGAACACAGAAGCCAAGCCTATAGAGCACAGTGTTTTCCCTACTTAGAGGCATCTGTTCTCCTTCCTAAATCGCCGTTTGCTCTTCCATAGGTTGGAAATAATTATGTTTATTCTATTTAACTCCCATGCGTTGAGAGGATTACGTTAGAAAACTACCCGAACTGTGGAATAATCCATCCACGCCAACATCATCATAATCCTAAATGCCGGTGCCCCCCTTGCGCCTCGCCCCCTAACAGAGAGCCCGCCCAGGCCCTGCCTGCCCGGGCTTCCGCGCAGGTTCCCCACTGGGGACTTAGTGGATGCACTTGCCCCAAAACTGCCTCTTCCCCGTCTCCGACCAACCTGCACACCCCGCACCTCACATCCCCCCTCAGCCCGCCCTCCTTTTCTCCTTTTCTCCACCGATATCTGCTGCGTGCCTGCCCCCGTGGGACCAAGGCACATGGTGATGAACAAACGCGCGAGGTGTCTGCACTTTGGGAGTTGACGTGGCAGCCAGCAAACAACTGAGCTCCTCCAGATATTCGGTGATACATTGTCTCCCTTCGTCTTTTCATCGCTTCCTGTTGGTGTGTTTTTCACACAAACTTGAAGCTCTTCAAGGAAAAACTCACATTTTGCATTTCTGTATCCTTCACAGGCTGCAGTGCTAGCTCAGTCCTTCGATAAGTGTTGAATATCTAATAACGTGTTAGACCTTTGGGGATACAACAGAGAACAAGATAGGATGATTTTTCTCTCTGTGGGAACTAACCGTGTGGCGGGAAATTCGATGACTAAGTAAGCAGACTGAGGTGAGTCCTGGGACCCAGGGGCCGAGCTCCCAACCTGACGAATAAAAGAAATCCTTCCGGCAGTTTCCCTCCTCAGATCAGCACGGACTCTGGTCGCTATTTCCTTTCTTTTTTTTTTTTTTTCCTGCTACTCAATGCCTGTACTTTTTTTTTTTTTTTTTACATCTTTATTGGAGTATAATTGCTTTACAATGGTGTTAGTTTCTGCTTTATAACAAAGTGAATCAGTTATACATATACATATGTTCCCATATCCCCTCCCTCTTGTGTCTCCCTCCCACACTCCCTATCCCACCCCTCTAGGTGGTCACACAGCACCGAGCTGATCTCCCTGTGCTATGCGGCTGCTTCCCACTAGCTCTCTATTTTACGTTTGGTAGTTCATATATGTCCATGACTTGAGGATATGGGGAGGGGGAAGGGTAACGCCTGTACTTTCAATTTCAGTATTCTGTTAAAAGAGATGCATCTTTCAAACATGACTGATGCCAAGAAAATAATCTCACCCTCAACTGCTTAACCCTGGGTGAGATTTCAAGAGAATAGCATCCTCAGGAAGGGACTGGAGAGAGACCAACCCAGTGAAGAATCTCACTCCTTGCTTGATTTTGCCTATTTTTCTTCTTTTCCTTGTTCTAGTCTTTAAGATTTTATTTTTAAAACCATTAAAACACAAATTTTATTCTGTATTTGACCTCTGTTATTAGTGTCTATTACTTCTTTATTCCACACATAGTATTTTATAATTTTAATTTTTTCTTCTCTCAAGGTACCAAGAGGTGACACTTCAAATTGCATATCGTTTCCATTCCCTTCCTGTATATCTTACTCTCGTCTCTCGAGACAGATTCTTCTTTTTCACGTTTAGTGTGAACTTACTCTTTCTGACTGTGGTTTTGGATCAGATTAGATCCATCACAATCACAACTCTTCTCTCTTACCTTCAACTTTTTCCACCTGCTCTTGCTCATTGCAAAAGCTTGAAGCCTCTAGAGAAGGAGTGAGAGAGATGGCTTCCTGGGCTTTGGAGGTTTTCTTTCTTAATTTACAGTTATTTTGAAGTTCGGACATTTTTTGGCCTTTGGATTATGCTGTGGATATTGTTTTTATGGATTTTTATTTATTCATCTTATTCTTCTATATTGCTTTTACCAGAAATATTGGGAGGTGCAGATCTAGGCAGCTGTCATTTTTTCTGGCTTCCTGAAAGTCTTCTCAAAAATAACAAACACCTGGGGCATATATCCAGAGAAAACCATAATTCGAAAAAATACATGCATCCCAATGTTCATTGAAGCTCTATTTACAATAGCCAAGACATGGAAGCAACCTAAATGTCCATCGACAGAGGAATGGACAAAGAAGATGTGGCACACATGTACAATGGAATATTACTCAGCCATGAAAAAGAATGAAATAATGCCATTTGCAGCAACGCGGATGGACCTAGAGATGATCACACTAAGTGAAGTAAGTCAGACAGAGAAGCTATTTCCTTCTTGTGTTCTCTCTCTTCACATTGCACTTTCAGCAGCTTTTAAAACTAATTCAGCCCTTTTCTTCAATGTGAAGCCTTCCCTCATGAAGGCCACCCACTGATACAAAGTAATTTAGACAAGCTGAGCCGCGCAACAGAAAGCTCTCTCAGGTTCCATTCTTCTGCTTTGTTGTGTTGTGTCTCCGACTCCGTAGCTGGGCATCTTCTTTTGAAGGACTGGTTTACTGAGACTTACACCTGGTGAGTGACCTCACAAGGGCCAACCTCTCATCAGGCATATTCCCCGGGAACCGGGCAAGGCAGGGGACAGCACCGCAGTGACAGGGCCACCCACGTGGCACTGGGGCTGCTGGTGGCCGCACCTGCTCCAGGCCTTAGGGTGTGTTTGCAATAACCACGCCATGTACCAGATGGGGGCGGGGGAGGGTGCTGAATCAAACCAAGTTTCACTTCTCACCCTTATTTACATGTATGCCTTTTAAATCAGCAGGAGGACATTCTCTAGAGCAATGCCCCCTCAAAAACAAAGTGTCCCTGATATTTTTTTTCTGTTTTGTCTTGAAACACCTTGCGAGATGAGGTAGTGACTAGGCAGGCTCTGATAATCCCATTCCGAATCTCGGGCACAAGAAGGTCACCCCACCCTTCTGGCTCACTGATTGATACGTTTCCGTCCTGTTTTATCCAAATGTCCCTCATAGCACTGATCCTATTATATTCCAGGCATTTATGTGTTTTTGTTTCATAAATATTTATAGGCCTATTTCTCCCAGTGGACCATGACCTTCTTCCAGCCATGTATGAAGACTCTATTATCTTTTTAACCTAATAAAATGTCAAAGAGTAAAAAGTAGTCACCGTTCATTAACTGCTTACTCTGTGCCAGGAACGGTGCGATTTTACGACGGTTTTCTGGGCCCTGAGATGCAGCACAACTGTGGGCCTCATTTTGCAGGTTTGGCTCAGAAGCACAGGACCTGAACCGCTGCCCAAGACCCAGGCCCAGCTGAGCCAAGGCTGGACCTCCATCCCACTCGCCGGCTGTGGAATCGGCTCTAGCGTCTGTGCTATCTGCCCAACGGGCTGAACTTGAATAATTCAGCAGGCTCTTACACAGAAGAGCAGTTATGACATTGTTTGTTATCCTAGAAGACAGAACAGACCGAGGGGTGAAATGATAGACAGTCAGCTTTCAACTCGATGAGAGGAACCAACCCAAGGCGGCCACACTTCTTCTTCTTTTTTTTTTTTTTTTTTTTTTGCGGTATGCGGGCCTCTCACTGCTGTGGCCTCTCCCATTGCAGAGCACAGGCTCCGGACGCGCAGGCTCAGCGGCCATGGCTCACGGGCCCAGCAGCTCCGCGGCATGTGGGATCTTCCCGGACCGGGGCACGAACCCGTGTCCCCTGCATCGGCAGGCGGACTCTCAACCACTGCGCCACCAGGGAAGCCCCACACTTCTTCTTTTTAATCATCAGATACTTTCAAGGTCCTCAAAGGCTCCACGTCACAAACCCATCCTCCTAGCTGTGGCCAGACCTGAAGGCACACTGGTGGCATCTGTGCTCTAGATACAGTCTAAGCAGTCCAGAGGCCAGGGGCTCACATAGTCCCATGACAGAGCAGGTTTACAAGGTGCCAGAGAAAACGGGGTGAGGGGCCCCCATAGATAACAATGGGGGTAAGGCGCCCATTGACTACAAGAAACATCGTGATCCCAGCATGATGGCAATATAGGGGAAAATGGTCTTGCACCTGTGTTCAGTGCATCTATCAAATGTATGTATCATCATATACTTTTTCAACTTTTTGTTACCGGTCTTGGAAGAAGAGACACTGTCCTGCCACGTGAAGACCGCTACACACACACTGTTGCTTTTCTAGAAAAGAAATACGGTGAATGCCTGCTTCAGAACTCAGACATGTTACTATTTTTTGGTTAAAATTATTAAACTATTTCATGAATATTTGACCTTTTAAATACATAAGGGGAGTAGGGTCTAAACACGTAGTTATCTTGAGAACTTTCCCATTTAACTTATAATAGGAGTTGCTAATTAGCACAATAAAAACACAAGCCGTAGAGGTGAGCGAAATGTTCACAGTCATAACTGCAAGCTGTGTTTCGTCACTTATTTTATATTTTCCCCCATCTTGTTTAATTAAAGCAGCCACGCTTATTAGGGAAGAAAAATGCACTAATTACCAGATCACCCATACAGTTTGGTCAAAGATGGCAATGCCAGGACTCATATTAATGAAAATGTCCCAGGGCTGTAAAGTTCCACTGGACTCGATTTTGTTGAAGCCTCCAGAGGAGTTCACGGGGGAACCCCCGGCCCTCAGGTGTCTCTCTCTGCGCTGGGCTGGTCTTCAGCATCACCATGCATTGCATTTTCCCAGGGATCTGGCTTTACGATGCAAAGATGAATCGCTTTGTCCTCTATCACCCTGCTCAGCAGGGAACTTGTGAAATTACCCGAATGATTGAATCTACTCAGAAAAATAAACGGGCCGCGGTTTTACCGCTCCCTCGGGCTGGGGGCCCGGCTCCTGGCAGGTGCCTGCTCTGTGCTGCTGGCCGGGAGGGCGGCACGGGGGCGGCGAATCCCCCTTAGTTGGATTCTCCATTTTACTTACCCTGATTTCCAGGCATCAAATTCCTGGAGACTGGCTGTCCTTCATGTTCCCATCTTGACTTTGATCACTTTTACTTTGTCTTATGAATTTTAATTCTATCAAGATTGATTGAAACTGCCCCTGGAAATGAACATTTTAGAAAAGCTAAGAGCCTGGGTGGCTCTGGAAGCTGGCGGGATGGCGGGGTTGGCGGTGGGGTGGGGGGGTATTTCCATCTCCTCACTCAGTCACCCAGGATTTCTGTCACTTCATCTAAGGAAGGTTTGTAGACTCTGCACACTGACCTCTGCTTCTTAGGAAAAACACTTTCACGCACACTGACCCGGCCAGACTGTCCTGATTTCCTCAGGGGTCCTGGACACAAGTGAAGTCCCCTCTGGAAGGCCCAGCTACGGCACGGGAGGTCAAGATGGGCCTGTCTCGGAGAAAGGGCCCCAGAGGGATGGGTTTCTCATGAGAGGAGTCACACTGGACCTTCCAGGACCTGAGGGGTGACAGATGGTGCCTGTGCGTTTGTTGGGGTGAAGCGCGTGGGCGGGAGGTGTGAGGGCCTCGGTCACCTGCTGCCTGCTCCGCGTCCTGGTGACGCAAAACAGCTGCCCCTCTATGAGCTGTCCCTGCTGTGGTCAGGAGCCCAGCGGGCTCAGCTGCGACCTGTGACCTTGAGGGAAAGCAGCAGGACATATTCAGGCCTCCCCCAGGGTCCACTCTGCCTGGCTGAGGCCTGGCTCCCCCTGTGGTCAAGTCCCAGCTCCTCGGTCACTCCCAGTGAGCCCCACAGGTAGGGTGAGAACTTCTTTACATGTCAACATTTGCTTGAGGAATTAGTACCTACACCCCAGTTCATCAAAGTGTCCCCCAGCTAGAGAGAACGCTGGGCTCCTTTTCACATGCTGTATGTGCTGTGTAACAAGCCACCCCACACAAAGGGCATCAGGGACTCACAGGGTGGTCAGCCCACCTGGCCAGGCTCTGCTGCCCTCAGCTGAGCTTGTGCACGCATCTGGATTCAGCTGGCAGGTCACCCTGGGACGGGTGGTCTAGGATGGACTCATCAACGTCAGCAGGGGGCTTGCAGTCAGCTGGACAGTAGGGCGACTGGCTGCATGACTTACCCCCAACGAGCTGGCCTGGCCGTGGCACACATTCTTAGGTAGCAGCCTATGAAAGAGAATCCTGTACACGCCCTAAGGCCCAGGCTTAGAAAGGGCACACGATCACCACCACCTCCTTCTCCTGGCCAGCCTGGACTCAAGGGCTGCAGACGTAGACTCCAACTTCTGACACTAAGACTGAACGGGGAGGGAAGGAGCAATTCATCTCTGCACTCCCGCCGGTCAACCCCAGCCACATCCCGCCGCGTGCAAAGGACCCTCAACTCCTGCCCTGGCCCACGAAACTCTGGTCCAGCCCCACCATCTGACCCACGTCCAGGAACCTGTGGTGTGCACCGGCCCAGATGGGGCCCCTTGTCCTGGGGACAGAAGAATTGCAGAGAGGAGGCATCTGTGCTTCCAGAAGAAACTGTATAAGAGCATGACCTCGACCTCCAGGTGGGCAAATACTTCTGAGACAGGATGTTTTGGTAAGTGCTAATCATTAAAAATCATAAAATTGACTTCACTGAAGTTAAGAACTTCTGCTCATCAAAAGATCCATTTAGAAAACAAATAAGAAGGCAAGCCTAGAAAAAAGAATCCCAACACACATAACTGAAAAAAGACATACATGCAGAATGTAAAAAGTACTGGAAACCAGTTATAAACATGAAAGCTCAGTTTTTTTAATGGACAAAATATTTTAATAAACGTTTCAAAAAAGATATGAATGGAAAATGAGCACATGAAAGATAACTGGCCTCATTCTCATCAGGGAAACACAAATTACAGCCACAGTGGACATCATGTCCTAACAGCTAAAATTAGGAAGACAGACCACACCACATGTTGTTGAGAATAGGCGGCAACTAGAACTTTCTCACATGGCTGGTGCAAGGGCAAAATGGTACAGCCAGGTCAGAAAGTGTTTGTCAGAAAGTGTTTGACAGCTTCTTATAAGCTTAAAAACACACCTTCCCTGTGAGTCAGCAGATACACTCTACAGATTTACACAAGAGAAAGGAAACGTGTGTCCACACAAAGACACATAAAAGAGTGTTTAGAAGAGACAAGATTGAGGGGGGTGGTGAAATGATGGTCATTAGCAGGTGGACAGTTAAATCGAGCATATATACACACACAATAGAATACTACTTGCCAATAAAGAAGGAAAAAACTATTAATATAGTTCTTTTATAAATCTATGTTTATATAGATCTATAAATCTCAAAGCATGATACTCAGAGAAAGAATAGGACACAATAAATACTGTCTGCATCTACTTATACAAAGTTTAGAAACAGGAAAATCTCATCTTTCATAACATAAATTTTAAAACAGTTAGTTATGGGTGAACAGAGTGAGTAGATGGTGACGGGAAACATTCTAGCGGGGACATTGTCTATATTTCTACCAAGATGATGGTTACTCAAGTATGGACATTTGCCAAAACTCATCAAATTGACACCATTTCTCTGCATTTCACTCTGTGTAAAGTTTACCCCAGTTAAGACTAAAAGTCCCAGCAGGTTTTATTGTAGAAATCAAGAAGCTGATCACAAAATTTGTTTGGAAATGAGATGGGCCTAGAATAACTAAAATAATGTTGAAAAGGACAAAATTGGAGAAATTACACTAAGATCAAGGCCTACTATAAAGCTATAGAAATCAAAACAGTATGTTATTGATAAAAGGATAGGCAGATACTATAGATCATGAGCCCATACATACATAGTTCATTGATTTTTGTTAAAGGTAGAAAGGGCAATTTGAAATGGATCACAGTCCTAAAAGTGCATGATCCTTCTAGAGAAAACCAAGGAGAGTATCCTCATGCTTTTGGTATAGACAGAGATTTCTAAGACAGGACAATAATAATAATAATAATAATAAAAGCATTTAGAAGGAAAAAAAGACAGGGGATAATACATTGGATTTCATCAAAATTAAACATTTCTACTTATCAAAAAACACTTCATAAAATAAAAAAGCAAGCCAAAGAACAGAGAAAATATTTACAGTACATAATATCTAACAAAAGGCATTTGTCCTCAATAGATTTAAAAAAATACAAATCAATCTGGTAAAAATTGGCAAAAGACCTAAATTGAAAGTTCACAGAAGACATACAGATGGCAGGTAAGTAGCTGAGAAAGGTGGGCAGCCCCCATCACCAGGAAATGCAGGTCAAAACCACAGGGACTCTCCTGGGAACCTGCTAAAATGGCCAAAATGAAAAGGTCAGTTACACCAACATCGTCAGAGATGTGGAGCAGCGGGAACTCCGCGCTGGCTGATGGGAATCTAAAATCATACAACTATTTTGGAAAACAGCCTCGAAGTTTCCTGTAAGATTAAACCTATGCCCAGGCCCCTTGACCGAGCAATTCTACTTCTAGATATTTACTCAAGAGAAATGGAAATAAATATTGATAAAATGATCTGTTCAAGAAAATTCCTAAGAACTTTATGCAAAATAGCTAAACAGGGGAAACAACTTAGATGTCCATTAACAGAGTGGAAAACAAAGTGGAGTGACCTAGGCTCATCCGACTCCCGCAAGGACAGAATGCATCTCATAAGCATTCCGCTAAGTGCAGGAAGCCAGCCGTTAGGAGGACTCTCTGTACAACTCCATCGAGACGGAGTTTTAGGGCAGGAAAAACTGATGTGTGATGGGAGAATCAGAAGAGGGGTTGCCTCAAAGGCAGGGAGTAATGATGGAAGGATTAGAGAAAATTCTGGAGGGATAGAAATGTTATGTCTCTGGAGGACAGTGATAATTAAAGATTATCTGTCAAAATGTATGAAGGGTATATTTCTAATCTCCATGTTTTATTATAAAAATTATACTTTAATTTTTTTCAAAAACGTTTAATGGAAAAGTAAGTGGGTCAGCAGCTGTCTACGCATTGGAATCGACTCCATCGGACAAAGACCACACCTACAGACATTTTTGGAAAAAATGCCTTTAATTCTAGATTTTCCATTAATTTAGGCATTTTGGGTGCTCTGGGATAACACCACCAAGAGTCCTAGAAGCTCTTGTCTAGCTGGTTTTCTTACCTTAGACTTCCTTAACAAGGGTCTTGCAGCCACGCCCTGGATTTGAGGTCCCCACCTGTTTTCTATTTTGTTCTGTTTTTCTTACATATTTTACTGGATGCAGAGACTGAAAGCCAGTTTCCTCTTGCAGCCCAGCAGGTCCTGGCCTCTCTGTATTCCC
This sequence comes from Mesoplodon bidens, assembly GCF_964165515.1. Lineage (NCBI taxonomy): Eukaryota > Metazoa > Chordata > Mammalia > Artiodactyla > Ziphiidae > Mesoplodon > Mesoplodon bidens. The sequence continues at coordinate 31,321,088 of NC_138181.1, read as the reverse complement.
TCCAAGCTCGGCCTGTCGTATCTGGCCACAGGCCACTGGCGTGCTCAGCTGACATCGTCCGGAGCTCACGGTGCCAGATGAAGCTCACGGGCTCACTCTTCCTCCTCGTCTCTGCAGATGGCAGCTCCCGCTGGGTGGGACCGCGCAGCCCGGAGCCACATTCTCCCGGTTCCCATCATGGCGTTTCAAGCAAAGCCACATACGTGGCGGTCCTGTTGTGACTGTCGAACCTCCAGATCAGTGTGTACCATTGGCATTCAAAACACCCGACAGCGGTCGCCCTGTGCGGCCGGCGAGCCACCCGAGACCAGGGATCTGCCTGCCGCCCACCCCGTACGTCTCCCGTACCTGCCAGCGTGCCTGACACACACAGCAGTAAACACTCCGTGAGTATGGTATGAGGGAACCGTTCATGGTTACAAACATCGAAATAAGCCTCGAGTGATGTTTGGAATCTGCACACAGTCCTATCAAAATCAGCAGGTCCTAGACCATAATTCAGATCGGCAAGTGTCCTGTGAAACAAAGTCTAAACACAGAAAGATCTGCTCTGAAAAAAACAATTTTTCTTCTAATATGCTTCGCTACTCCTGTGTATTGGCAAGAAAGCAGAGGGACTTGTGATCAAGTGTGTCCCAATAATTTTTCTAACTCAATAAAAGAAAGACATCATGAACATGTTACCTCTGTCAATCCTCTTTTTAAAAATAAAGCTTCAAATAAATTATTGGGAAAAGGAAAAATGAAATCTCTGAAAAGACACCGTTTTTCAGGAAGGTAGTCATAGAATTATGTGTGTGTGTTTGTGTGTAGGGGAGCTGTAGGGGGGGATGTGATTTAGAAATATATCGTCTATAATAGGAAACACTAATCAGTGCTTCAGTCAAGACAGTAGATCCTATTTTATGTAAGTTTATCTCAGCAAGTGTTTAGCAAACTCGACTTTAAGTAGGCACTAAAATCTCTGAATATATATATATTTTAAAAGACCACATCCTATGTTTAGTCAGGCTAACAGATGATTTAAACCAGCCAGGATTTTGGAGAAACAGGAAGCAGGACGGGCACTCAGGGGCTCTGGGCGGTGTGGCTGGGATGATACAATCACAGATGAAAAACTATTTCCAAACTCCTGAGTCTCTCTTTATAAGTTGATTTTGAAGAATAATTATTTAATAGCTATAATCATGGCATTGCCTAAGCTAGAAGCTTTTACTTAATCTAGAAAATTGTAAAAATATTACCAAGACTCTTTATACAGAAGTATAAGAATTTCTAACTCTCTGCCATTGACATTAAATAGCAACCATAAAGGGAAACTTTTGTTTAAAAATACAGAATTGACATTACAATTATAGGCAAGTTCCAGCTAGTCAATTTCTTACGAAGTCTGCCCCGTTCAAGAACCCAGAATATCGGGCTTCCCTGGTGGCGCAGTGGTTAAGAATCTGCCTGCCATTGCAGGGGACACGGGTTCGAGCTCTGGTCCAGGAAGATCCCACGTGCCGCGGAGCAACTAAGCCCGTGCGCCACAACTACTGAGCCTGCGCTCTAGAGCCAGCAGGCCACAACTACTGAAGCCCACGTGCCTAGAGCCCATGCTCTGCAGCAAGAGAAGCCCCTGCTCGCCACAACTAGGGAAAGACCACTCGCAGCAATGAAGACTTAACACAGCCAAAAATAAATAAATAAAATAAATTTTAAAAAAATAAAAGAACCCAGAATATCGGTAGAGCTGTCAATGTAAATATAGACATGGTCGCCCAATCCTGGCAATTAAATCTCTACTTCAAATTTGTAATTTTCAAAATGTCTATTAGAAATAGAACGAAAAACAGCTGAAAGCATGTTTTTGTTAGTAACGTATGTCATGACAACGCTCATCAAAGTCAGAGTGCTTGAAAAAACAATTTGTTTCCATTTAAAGCAGCTTTTGAAAGACTTCCCTGGCGGTCCAGTGGTTAAGACGCCACACTTCCACTACAGCGGGCCTGGGTTCAATCGCTGGTCAGGGAACTAAGATCCTGCATGCCTTATGGTGCAGCTCCCCTGTCCAGGAAAAAGATAAAACAGCTTTTGAGAAACGCTATCTCTCACAAGTACGCTTTTCCTGCTCTAACAGCGATATTGATGCAAATGCTTTTATCCCCTTTTAATGAATAAATATGCATTTAAAAATCTGTTAAAGTAGCTTATCATATTTAAACTCCACATTTTCTCATGCCCAGACCACGGACGGCTGCAGTGTTCATCAGAGTGGTTGGTGATTGTCAAGTGCTACCACGTTTGCCTGCAATAAGATTTATTTTCATAAGAAATATAACATTTCTATTCAAATAGGCCATCTGTTCCTAAGTTCTCACAAGATTACAAGTTGAAACATGGTATTTTATCATTTCTTCTCTGTCCTTCATATTCCCTTTCACCCTAGCCAGTAATACACGGAAAGTTTTTAATTTATAGTCACAAATCAACTACATAGTCTACGTTGACAATTAAAATTAAACTTGGGAAAATGGTACAAAAATATTTTTTAAGAATGAATACTGATATTTCTGGATCTGCCCCTCAGTCTAGCTGGTGATATTGCAAGCTGATCAAATGGGAGAAATAAGAGAAGTATTAATCTTATTATATTACAAAGGATACCTGGAACCCCAGACTTGGTCTCTGTGACTTAAAAATGAGGACTTATGTGGGGGAGGGGCAATATAGGGGGAGGGGATTACAAGGTACAAACTATTAGGTATAAAGTAAGTTACAGGGATATATTGTACAATGTGGGGAATATAGCTAATGTCTTATAATGACTATAAATGGAGTATAACCTTTGAAAATTGTGAATCACTGTATTGTACACCTGTAACTTATATGATGTTGTACATCAACTATACTTCAATTAATTAATTAACTAATTAGTTAATTAAAATGAGAACTGATATCATTCATTCCATGGTCATCAAGCCTCTCTTTCATGCGAATCACAGTACTGGTCTGCTCAGGCTGCCGTCACAAAGTACTAATGATCAGGCTGGTTTAAACAACAGAAATGTATTTCTCACAGTTCTGGAGACTGGAAGTTCAAGAAGAAGGTGTCGGCAGGGGTGGTCTCTGCTGGGGTCTCTCTCCGTGGCTGGTGGATGGCCGTCTTCTCCCTGTGTCCTCACATGGTCATCCCACTGTGTGTGCATCTCTATACCTCCTTCTCTTCTTCTAAGAGAGTCTGGAAAATCTTCGTAAAGAACCTGATACTCAAGCTGTGTTTTTATGAATGCCAGTTGAAAGCAGAAGAGCCGATAGGACAAATGAGGTGCACAGTCTGGTGGTCCCCAGTGAGCCATGACTCCTGACGCCATGCCTTCATGCCTGCCTTTGACCCTGAAGTGGCTCTGCAGCCACTGAGAAGAGAGAACACAGTTGAAGCGGCGCTGTGCAGTTCTGGACCTAAGCCATAGGAGGGCTAGGCAGCTTCCACTTTTGCACTCTGGGGGAAGCCATCCACCGTGTAAAAGCCCAGCGACCCTGGGACTGCGTCCTGGAGAAGAACAGGGGCCCCACCACTAGCCCAGCTGAGCCCCCAACCCACAGCTACACCGACATGGCAGCTCCTTGGAAGTGGACGCCCAGTCCCACTGACCCCACACAGAGCAGTAAGCAGGAGGCAGATGGTTAAACTCTGAAACGTGGGAGAGTAGGCAACCAGTAAGCAAGGTCAGTGTCATGGCAGATGTGAAGGACATTGAGGCCATGCCATGATGAAAACGATGTGCAAAGCTGTGTAACTTATCCTGATGGATGACGCTGAGCGCTTGACTTCTTCTGCACTCTGACACGCTACTGTTCTTTTAAAATCTGTGGTGGTGAGAAGGTGCTGTTGTGATTATAAAACTAGTTCTTTTGAAACAGATTATCTGCATTCAGTCACTGTGCCTAAAGGCTTCTATGCTTCCACAGCAATCAGTGTAAGGAGTTCTGCTTAGGAATCCAAATAAATTTATTTTTAAGAAAGTCGATGGCTCCGGGAAGTCACATAGGGGTTTAACAAATCTTGGAGTGACGAACATTCAACGTGATCATCCAGGACCTGAATTCTTAAAAGCAGCTGCTACTTCTGAGAAGCATCTCCACACCCTTGGAAGAAGTAAACGGAGGAGAGACTGTCCCCAAAGTTGTTTCAGACTCACCTAAGACACAGAAATAAGGAGTAATAACACTCCTCCCTACTGGGTCCGGAGGGAGCATTAGCCTGCAGTGAAGTTAATTTCCATAAATCACTCTGGGCCCTGATTTTCCGACTTCCCTGCCAGTGAATCACTATCGGTCTGATGTCTGCAGCGAGCCTGGGGCTGGTCACCGAAGCACCAAGGCAACCTCCCGCCTCGCGCCTCCTTTTAATCTCGTGGGATCCGCACTTCTGAGGCTACAGAAAGAGGCTGCTGTATCTGGTGGGACAGGGGCGGTAAGGGGAGGCCCACCTGGCACAGGGTTGGACAGACAGGCGGGTCGGTGTCTGACACACAAGTGACTGAGTTAATGCTCAGTATGATTTGGGAAAAGAGCAAGAGGGCAAAATCTTCACGGTCAAGCAAAATTTGAAAGAAGCTTTTCTCTTGGCCACGATTGTGCGAATTCCAGGTAGACTGTGCACATACCTCTCAAAGTTTCAAATAGGTTTGGAGAATGTGATAAAAACAAGTGGGCTTGTGATAAAGCCTACTACACATATGTTATAAAACCAGGTAAAATTGCTTTTTATTTAAAAATCTATAGAAACATGAAAAATAACTCCCAGGACAAGGAGTGAATTCTGGTCCAGGCAAATGGTGTCGAATAAGAAATTGTAACACTTGCTGTTAGAAAGATGACAGATGGTTACACATGCAAACACACACACACACACACTCCTTTTATTAAAAAGCTAACGTTTTGTATTGTATTGTATTTTTTGGCTGCATTGGGTCTTCATTGCTGCACGCGGGCTTCTCATTGCGGTGGCTTCTCTTGTTGTGGAGCACGGGCTCTAGGCCCGTGGGCTCAGTAGTTGTGGCCCATGGGCTTAGTTGCTTCCCAGACCAGGACTCGAATCCGTGTCCCCTGCATTGGCAGGTGGATTCTCAACCACTGTGCCACCAGGGAAGTCCAAAGCTAACATTTTAAATACCTGCCCAGGAGCTTCCCTGGTGGCGCAGTGGTTGAGAGTCCGCCTGCCAATGCAGGGGACACGGGTTCGTGCCCCGGTCCGGGAAGATCCCACGTGCCGCGGAGCGGCTGGGCCCGTGAGCCATGGCCGCTGAGCCTGCGCGTCCGGAGCCTGTGCTTCGCAACGGGAGAGGCCACAACAGTGAGAGGCCCGCGTACCGCCAAAAAAAAAAAAGTGAAACAATGGATCTGTAATGTGGTTCCTATTTTTGAAAACTAAGGGCTGGGATCACACTGTACCGTTTCATTTAATCATCCCTGAAGAACGCATCCCCTGCCCAGGGGGCTCACCTCTCAAAACACATGCGTGGGTGCGTGCACCCCCACACATGCATATACATGCACACACATACATACTCATATACACACGCATGCTCATACATACACGTGCACACACGCACGCAAGTCCTGACTCCCATCACCCAGACTGTGGAGTGTGTCCCAGCCCTCTCCCCCCACCTTTGTTTTAGCAACAGGTGTAAAATGACCTGGAAGCTTCTGTGAGCTCCTCTAACCTCAGACTCACACCAAAGCTGAGACCGTCCATTATGAGAATTTTGAAATATGTTCAAGAGCCTTAAATCACATATAGGCAGTGGTCATAGTAGCGCACATTTCTGTATAAATGTATAGAATATACTGTATAGTAACATACCTTATTTTGTGTATTCATGATTACAGCCCTGGATATATTAATGTTTTAGAGATAAGGGTACCGAATCCAACACAGTGTAAGGGACAAAACCGAAATTCTGTAATAAGTAAGAGCTGAGCCTCATTGAGTCACAAGGAGCTGTATTTTCTGATAGCACAGCTTCTTTTACAAAGTTTCAGTAAAGCAAGCTTTCTGGAACATAGCACAAAGGTAACCACTATGACTTATTACCTTTTCCTATATGTTTGTAGACAGATACAGGAAAAAATAATTTTCTAATTTAGAATATGGTCATATAGACATTAACTCAGTGCATTAGTGTAATGAGTTAATCATACAAAGGGCTATTACAAAGCCTATGTATTGTATTTTTGATAAATCATATTCTAACCTCTCTTCAATTTTAACATCTTCTTACCAAATGTGATGTTCCCTGCGGGTGATAAAGGACTGTGATCAGGTCTGGCCTCACAGTGTGGTTTTTAAGCTGATCCCAGCGTGTGAGCCTGGAATCTGCAATCTGTTCTTGCCCATCCCGTTCTGCGTGGGGCTGTGGGCTGATCAGAGAATAATCCCCATTCCCCTCTCACATTGTCCCCCTCAAGGTTACGCGGCAGTTTCCCAGGCACTGTGGATACAAAGGCACAATTACCAGGGCGCTGAGATAGATGATGCGTAGGAATTTGCCAGGTCTGGGACGGATAAGGAAGAAGAAAGGTGTTTACGTAGAACAAGTGAAAATGCAATTACAGGAACGCAAGTCCCTATCAGGAACAGAAACCAGGGTGGGAGCTGTAAAGCTATCCATCCCCGTGACGGAGCACGGGCCAGGCGGGGCGTACACTGCTATCCAGGAGGACGGGTCAAGGAAGCTGACTCAGGCTGCAGATCAGAGGGCAGCGCAGGCTGATGAAAACAGGTCAGCAAATTCTGGCTTTTTGTCGGGTACCAGACACAGGACGGCTAGCACGGCTACAATACAAAGCTGGTACTAGAAATAGACCCGCATTCATTCTCCCATTGCTACAAGTGGTGAAACCAAGCTTGAGAAGGTAGAAACTTGTCCATTTCAGAATATACCACATCGCACCACCCAGAGATGTACAAAAAAACATAACTATCTCCAAAACTATTCTTCCTCTTATTCATGACATTTATATATGAAACTGGACTACTGAATTTAAGGTGTGAATGTTGTTACAGATGTTCTATGGACCCTGAGGAATTAGGAGAGCTTCCACAGGCGATGTGGCGTTTGAGTTGAGTTTTGAAGGCTGCAGGAGAAATTGCCGAGTGAAGGAAGAGGGGAGGGACGTGCACGATGGAGGGTCTGCTTGGCGCCCGCTGCATCAGGGCCCTCGGAATGTGGAAGCCGGCCTGCAGAGCCAGCAGCGTGGAGCACGGTCCTGAGCACACTGGCTGCTGCTGAAGTGACCATGTGAGTGACTGTGACACCCACGACCTCGAGGGGGAGAGGACAGCGGTTCAGCTGCTTCGTGATGCTCAGAGAACAGAGGACACGTATCGTAAGAAACTCAGATATCATTGGATTAGAAACCACGCATCTAGCTGGAAATTACTCTCAAGGGTTACACTCAGATACCCTTATGCCTGGATTGAAAAAAAAAGGCAGACTCAAATCAGACTCTACTCTAGATGAAATTCTTGTTTCTATTGTCACAAGTGCCATTAAGTCCCCTTCCTCCTAAACATGTCATTGAGTTCATTGAACTTCATTATGTGAGCAGGCTTTGGGATTTTACCAAGGTTTAATGCCCGTTCTGTGACCCATATAATCAAAATCATCAACGTTCTATTAATATCCAAGAGCAGGGCTTCCCTGGTGGCGCAGTGGTTGAGAGTCCGCCTGCCGATGCAGGGGACGTGGGTTCATGCCCCGGTCCGGGAGGATCCCACATGCCGTGGAGCGGCTGGGCCCGTAAGCCATGGCCGCTGAGCCTGCGCGTCCGGAGCCTGTGCTCCGCAACGGGAGAGGCCACAACAGTGAGAGGCCCGCGTACCGCAAAAAAAAAAAACAAAAAAAACCACAAGAGCAGAAGCCTTCCCTGGGTGACGGGGAATGGATAAACCAAGGGTCTGAGACTCTCCACCGTGGAGGCCAGAGTCACGGCTCATCTGATGGAAGATGGGCCAGTCTGCTGAGATCCAGGGCTCAGAAATGGGATGCCTTCCTGAGAGAGGAAAATTGCCTAGGAATTTCCAAGAACTGTGAAGTTAGATGAAGGAAAATTACCTAACGGCAAGTCATAAAGTCCTTTTCAATTGATTTGAGTATGAGCTCAGTTCCTTACACATTTCTGAGAGACAGAGGGTCTAAATCCTGTAAAACACAAGGCACAGGAAAGGAACACCATTGCAGAAATCAGAGAAGAGGATGCAGCCGAAAGAAAGAAGGCAAGATCCAATCCACGCGAGCCGTGTGCAGCGTCAGAGCCAGACAGCAGCCGAGCAGCTCCGTGCTGGACACCGAGCACCTGACCAGCCGCCTCTGGTTCAATTCTCCTGACTAGTAAGAGGACGGACCACAGGGTCTGCGATGGGGGATCCCAAGTGGTGCAGAGATCAGTCACAGAGCAGGGGAGGAGGGTCAGAGCATCACCACACACCTCAGCCCTGGTCCAGCGCTTCCACTTCTGCAAGCAAGTCCCTCGCACTAAGCCACGTGCACTAAGATTCACGCACAAGGAAGTCCCACGGCACACCGTTTATAATAGGGAAGTAGACAGATGGGTAGACAGATAGAGTAGATAGATAGACAGACAGATAGACAATCAGTCAGACAGGGGCAACCTAAACATCTAACATTAGGGGATGATTTAAATGCCATCTAAAAATTTTTAAGAAAATTAAAAGAACAAAAGTCAAAATATAACAGCAAAGTGATGAAAATTATTACTAAATTATATTCAGTATGATTTTCTTGTGTTTGATAAGTTAGGAATAAAAGCAGGGTCCAGTGATTTTGGATGGGACTAGAGCCCTGGACATAGGAATCCCGGACCCTCCACGCACAGGACACTTGCCTTGTCTGACTAAGATCATACTTTGTCTGGTTTTTATGACGTTAACTTGAAAATGGTTTCACTTTCGCTTTATTCTCAACTAAGTCAGGTCCAAAAAGCATCCATATAGTATCTGCACTGCTCCTGCCCTTTCCCTGAAGGTGGAATTTTTCAATTCACTTCACTTCCATTTCATTGTTAACTTGATAGGAATTGGGGTGAAGAGTAAGGGGGCATCTGGGATTTGCAAATTCTAGAAGTTCTACAGGTAGACGGCTGTTACGAGGGAGAAGACGGTGAGATATATTATAAATATACATAAGTTTCTTTAGGACAAATGCTGAGAATTTGAGGTAGGTGACATACAATGACAGCTCCCTTTCTTTGTCTGGGACCTGGGGTGCAGTTGCTCTTTGTTTTCTGTGAGATTCTACAAGGATAACTTCTGAAGCAAAGAGGGCTTTGGGGAACATTGGGCAGTTGGGTTACAAGCTCTGCACTGCTCTCTGGCTCACTGGACACAGAGGACCATCTCAGTGTGTTCCTTCCATGCACCTCCCCTGGGAGGAGAAACTGCTCCGTGGCAGGAACAGGACAGCTCAGGTCCCAAGCAGAGGATTCTCCTGAGGGTTCACATCACAGCTGCTCTGAAAACTGTACCCTTCCCCCAGAGGGCTTCTGCAACAGACTCGTACAGATGAGCAACCACAAGACTCAAAATACCACTCTACCTTTAGTTTTGAGGGTAACCAACAACACTCATAGCAGAACTCGGTAGAATCTCAGTTCTGGCATCAGCCTAGGGTCCAAGCCTTGACGAGTGTGATGGTGAATTTTACGTGTCAAGGTGACTAGGCCACGGGGGGACCCAGACGTTTGGTCAAACATTCTCGGTGTGTCTGTGAGGATGAATTTGGGTGAGTTTCACATCTGAGTTGGTGGATCTAGGAAAGCACTGGCCCAGTGTTGCCCTCCAGCCAGCACCGCGCCTGAGGCGCCTGTGACCCACGCGTTAGGAGCTCCCCACCCAGGTAGCACCCTCCAGAGGCAGCTGACCGGGAGGCTGGGTGCCAGGAGCACCCAACTCGGCCTCCAGGAAGGCACTGCTTCTCTCCCACTCAGGGCGGTAGGCGAAGAAGGCGCAATGCAGGGCCGGGTGAGAGATGCAGAGACAGAAGGAGAATTATGACAGCGAGGGGACAGGGCTGGCCCTCGGGCCGTTTCTGGCCTCGCGACCAAATCAGTGCTGTTTGTGACCCTCCACCCCAGCTGTGGCCGTAGTTAACTACATGCTGTATGTTCTAAGTTATTGGGGTTTAATGTGTTTTCCTACAGTGATAACCATTGAAAAGGCAACTTGAAAAAAACAAACATATTTCTATCCCCTCATATGATATAAATACGTGAGCCTCAGGCACTGAGGCCTCTTTGATGCATACTCATTTCTGACTAAAATCTCAAGAAAGTATGGAAACCATGTAATGAAACCTGCTGAAACACAGATTCATGAAATACCCCACATAGTGGGGTATCTGATGCCACCACATCGCTTTGGGGATGGGGTAACTCAGGACCAGAAAGTTGAAGTCACCTCCCCTGAGTCACAAGCTAAACAGTGACAAAGCCCAGACTCAAACCCAGGGCCCTGTTGTTTAGTCCAGTGATGAGATGAGCATATTTTTAAGACAAGATCTAATACAAAAATCATCTCTCTTTGGATTCCTCCTCTTATAGCAACTACAGGTGTTTCTATTTTGATTACTTTTGTCCCTAAGCAACTAATTACCTATTAATGTTCTTTTTTAATCAATTAAGCTACAGTTCTTCATGTCAAAGAATCTCATCAGAAGTAATGGTCTTGTCCTGCTGGAAGTTAATCTTGTTTTCTTTATTAAAACGTGTACTTCTTAATGCCTTCGAGGAAGGCTGAAAGGGAGCAGAAACAGAACCAATCTGATTCGAATAATTTTCTCCTGTGTCATCATCATATCGGGGGTTATTCTAACGTCTGCTCTACGAAAAGGCAGTCTCTTCCCATATTTCACAGGTCGGGAAGTGTCACTGCATCGCATATGCACAAGAAATTTCAAGCTACAGAATCTGAAACGACATCTAAAATCATTTTTCAACTTTATTTCTAGAAGTCCTACAGAATTCGGAGTGCAACAATCACGACCTGTGTTGTTATTCCCTGGAGGCTTTGAGGGTGCAGCAGGAGGTACCACGTCTGCCACACCTGGTCTTGTCGTGCAGGGAGCAGAAGTCTGAGAGTCACCTCCCTGGGAAGTCTAAGTCGTAGGCTAAGGCTGCAGGGTATCCTCAGATCTCTTCTTTCTTCTAAGCAGAAGATCTCTTCCCCAGGGTCGTCCTGGTTCACCGTGCGGAGGCTTGGACGTCAGACCACGCTTCCTACCACCACACACCCAGGGCTGAGCCAAAGCGGTCTCTTCAAAACCCTAGGATCCCCTGCAGCAGATGTTGAACTTACTGATTAAATAACAAATCTGAACTTTACAGAGGAGGAAAGTCAGGCTCAGGTAGCCCAGCCAATTCACCTGGCACGTCCCCGGGAGCTGGTTCACAGCCGAGGATAGAACCACCCTGCTCTTTGTGGGCCCCAAACACCCTGTGACCGGGGGCTGCCTGTGCAGATGCATCATCACTGGTGCAGACCCGTGCTGTGATGGCTGGCGGAGGGCAGGTAGGGATGCAGGACCCCCCGCCCAGCACAAGCTCCTAGCAGGACACGGGCTACCTCTGCCTGGGGCACCCTCCCAGCCCCCTCAAGGAAAGCCAGCAGAAGGGCATTTCCCTGCCCTGGACCCGACCCAGAGGCCCTGGCCGCTCAGAGGTGAGAGTGCCCACCCCCCAAAGGGAAAGTCATCAGTGTAAGACCCCTCCCCATAGCTAGGGTCTCCTGAGGGAGCTTCCAGGCTCTTTTCAGTAACAGAAACCTAAGTGTTTGGTCATAATCAAGTTGGCCGTAGGAATTACGTCCATTTCCTGGCTGTCTTAGAAAACCACCAGATTGCACACAACTTTGGCCTCATTGGAATGTTCTCTCGGGCCTTTCATCAGCCAGGCTTGAATATTCCAAAACAAGGGATTCACGCCAGGAAGCAACTTTGTAATGCAGAATAATTTTTAATTCAAAATAGATAAAACCTCTGTTGTTTCTTTTACGCCCTCAGTATATAAAGAAAATTGCTTACTTTATCAGCCAAATGATTGAGAGTCATCACCAGTTAATGTGAAGTCTAGAAAACACGTCATAGAAGACCAATTAAGAAAGGAAGAAGAATTAAAGAAAATTAAGGAAACACATAAAAATGACAAAACCCTCGAATATGTTCAGCTCAAATATAAACAGGTTCGTTTCATTACATAATTGCTGGAGTAACTCCTTTTTTAATAAACACAGGAAATATGCCTTACAGATCATGCAGCAAATTGTTATTACAACTGAGTCCTTCTTAAGTAGCCAAATAATTAATACAGTGCCTCTCCTTCTATTGTTCCCTGGATGGAAGATTTTTTTCAGAGACCACGGTGTAAAAGTAATAACTTGCCCTTAAAACTCAAGGAATTAAATGCCCTATAAGACACATAACTTGTTTTTTGTTTTTGTTTTTTTTTTGTGGTACGCGGGCCTCTCACTGCTGTGGCCTCTCCCGTTGCGGAGCACAGGTTCCGGACGCGCAGGCTCAGCGGCCATGGCTCACGGGCCCAGCCGCTCCGCGGCACATGGGATCCTCCCGGACCGGGGCACGAACCCGTGTCAACTGCATCGGCAGGCGGTGACAGGCGATGCTCAACCACCTGAGGGAATGTAAACGTCTCACTAAAATTTAATGTTACACCCCATTCCCTCTGGAGGCTACTGTGGTCACCCTCTTCTCCTATCAGAAATTAGTTCTTGAATTCTAAAAACTACACATTCACAATACAGTCTAAGCAGCCCACATGGCAGGTGGGGTTTCCCTACTAAGAACTACAGTAGAAATGGTACCATCATCTAAGAGACAAGTGTCTTTTTGGAAATAGCCTGAAATAAAAAATGGAATTCTTGGGGAGTTCCCTGGTGGTCCAGTGGTTAGGACTTGGCGCTTTCACTGCCATGGCCCCAGGTTCAATCCCTGGTTGAGGAACTAAGAAGCTGTAAGCCGTGCAGCGCGGCCAAAAAAAAAAAAAAAATTGAATTCTGTTTCTAATTTAGAATTCTGCTCAAACTGGAATCAGAGCTCGTAAAAAGGAGGAATTAAGAGTATTAGTACACTTTTCCTTTCAATAGCTGAAGATTTTTAATACATAAAAGGAGTCTGTTTAGCAATAAATAGAAGATGGCAGGAACAATGATTAAACTTCCATTTAAGAGAGCCAACTATTTTCAAACACATTGATTTTAAAGTCCTGATTTGCATTAAAGTAATTAATATGTTAATTATAAACAAATCCCATCAGTGTATTAATTCAAACCTTATACACTTCTCACCTACTTCAACTTTCTGTGCGTAGAAAAATGTACAAAACCTCCTCTTTGTACTTCTCTCTATGCTGACTAGGACCTATTCGTGATGCTAACAGAGAGAGTGGTACCAACACTAAATCAGGGCTTGGGATGCAGCTGGTGCTCTGCTAAACATCTCACTGCAGCTTTATGGGGTCCTTCATCAATACACAGACATAGAGAGCCTGATTCTGCTCTAAGTGCTAGTGATAAAATAGCGACCTGAACGGATGTGGTCCTGCCCTCATCTGGGACTTAAACACTAGTCAACCAGAAGGAAGATAAGTGCACAGAGACATAAAATGCATAGAGCGATAAGTGTCGGGGGGTGGATATGCGAGGGGCAGTTAGCGTGTCCATTTTATAAAGGCAAGGTCTGGGATGAAAGTAACTTGTTCCAGGACACAGAGTTCATGGCCACAGACCCAGAACTGAATTCACTAAATTTGCAGTTTGTCAAACTCTACAGCCCAAACTCTTAATCACTGCACTTTATATTACTTTACCATGACTTGTGCAGGGTAAATGTACATATATTGGGCTTGCTTTCTGTTGACTGGGATAAGTTACTAATCAATTCATTCAAAACCTATATGGAGCACCTACCATGGGTCAGACATTGGAAATCCAGAAATGGATAGATATGGGCTTTGCCTTCTTGGGGCTCATCTCCAAGAGACTTCAGAGGCAAAAAAAGGAAAAAAAAAATCCCAGATTATTATCAGGGCATGGGAGAGAAGTGTAAGCGCAGACAGGAGTGAGGGTCCTGACCAAGCCCTGAGCTGCTGTTGTACCAACACTGCCTCAATCCGTCACCATAATTATTTAAACATCTGATGAGCAAAGGGGAACAGCTTTTGTGTGTGTGTGTGTGTGTGTGTGGTACGCAGGCCTCTCACTGTTGTGGCCTCTCCCGCTGCGGAGCACAGGCTCCGGACGCGCAGGCTCAGCGGCCATGGCTCATGGGCCCAGCTGCTCCGCGGCATGTGGGATCTTCCCGGACCGGGGCACGAACCCGTGTCCCTTGCATCGGCAGGCAGACTCTCAACCACTGCACCACCAGGGAAGCCCAGGGAGCAGCTTTTTCAAGAATAAGTAAAAGAAGCATCAGTCAATCATAAAAGAACCCTATGGGCACATAGCATATTCTTACACATGATATTAGTTGTTTGCCCCCGGAGTAAAGACTTGACGATGAGAGAGAGATGGGCTGGAAATACTTCTCGGTACCTGGCAGTCTCCTCGCTTTATTTCAGTCAGATGCCTTGGCCATCCCAGCTCTACAGTCACCAAGTTCCCTACCTTAAAAATACCCCAAAAGAGCAAGCAGTGGTTTCCAGGTCTGACTAAATAAAGATTCTTTGTATAAAAATGTGAGTAGGGCTTCCCTGGTGGCGCAGTGGTTGAGAGTCCGCCTGCCGATGCGGGGGACACGGGTTCGTGCCCTGGTCCGGGAAGTTCCCACATGCCGCGGAGCGGCTGGTCCTGTGAGCCATGGCCGCTGAGCCTGCGCGTCCGGAGCCTGTGCTCCGCAACGGGAGGGGCCGCAGCAGTGAGAGGCCCGCGTACCGCAAAAGAAAAAATAAAAAAGTGAGTAAATGTCTCATTTGTCCTTTCAGCCTCATTGCCTACTAATAATTATTTTTTCAAAAAAGAAAAGAAAACACAGTCGTTTACAAGCGCACCTTCAATTCCCCATCCCAGCGCGAGTGTTAATTAATCCTTCCTCCCAGGCCTCCACCCACTCATCTCGTGAGATATGCCCGCTCAGCTGCACAGTCTTAGGGCGGGAACATTCTTCTTATTTTAATCTCCCTTCTCCCAGTGCCTTACTTGCACTGTTTGGATAAATAACTGCAGCTTGGAGAGGATGATAAACATGGATCAAAAACAACAAAGGAAGCAAATTACTTCCCGCCTACAAAGCAGCAGAATAGAACTAATAATCCCCGAAGACACCCCCCTGATTTACAGGTGCAGAAACTGCCTGCTCAGGACATGGCTCCTTCCTGAACGTGTGGGGACACAGAATATAAAGGAAATGAACTGGGTGTCTAGATTTCTAATAATGGCATTTAAAATGCAGCCCGTGCCTGGCCCGCACGAGGGGTGAATGAGCAGAAGCGTGAGCTGGAGTGGCCCGGGCAGGGCCCAGGACCGCACGGGGGCTGTGGCCACGGCTGCCAGGGCAGAGGGCACCATGCTCTGGAAGCAGAATCACCCACCCACCCTGACCAGGGGCCTGGACCACCCCATCATCGGCTCTTAGCGGAATCCAGGAGGATTCTTTCCTAAGTTTCCATCACCCGGCTGTGGACGACATTTGACTATGAAAATGACTTCTACGCTTCTCCCCCAGATGCCCCTAAATCTTGAGCTAGGTGGCACCTTCCCTCTTGTCTTCAGAACGGCTGACACAAGCTTTGCGGCCCAGAGGCGACACTCGAATCTGACCGCAGGCCCAGCCCTTCTGCGGGGAAGTTACCCGTGAACTTGGGCAGCCCAGGCCCGACCGCTGCCCACCCTCCCCACCCCCCCGCTCACCCCACCTCCCCTCCCCTTGCCCGAAGCCTCCCCCGCCTGCCCCTGGCCCCTGGGAGGCTCCATCTATTGAGACTTTATAATTCAGTTCTAGTCAACCCTGCCAGCTGCTCCTTATTTTTTTTAATTTTAATTTTTATTTACTTATTTTTGGCTGCATTGGGTCCTCGTTGCTGCGCGCAGGCTTTCTCTAGTTGCGGCGAGCGGGGACTACTCTTCGTTGCTGCGTGCGGGCTTCTCATCGCAGGGGCTTCTCGTTGCGGAGCATGGGTTCTAGGCACGCGGGCTTCAGTAGTTGTGGCACGTGGGCTCAGTAGTTACGGCTTGTGAGCTCTAGAGTGCAGGCTCAGTAGTTGTGGCGCACAGGTAAGTTGCTCTGCGGCCTGCGGGATCTTCCTGGACCAGGGCTTGAACCCGTGTCCCCTGCATTGGCAGGCGGATGTTTAACCACTGCGCCACCAGGGAAGTCCCCCAGCTGCCCCTTAGATGTGATCGCTTGAATCCTCACAAACACCCCAAAAGGAGGACGTAATTAATCCATCTACAGAGGAGCTGCAAGCTCCTCCCATGTGGAAGAAAAGCAACTTCCCCCAGTGTGGACGGCAGGCGCCTCACAGCAGGCATGCAGGCATGGTGAGCTCTACAGCGGGGGCACCTTCGGGGAGGTCCTATACCTCCCACCTCGTGGACAGGTGGACCCAGGCCTGCTTGAGAGGCCCCTCTCACCACTCAACGCAACCTCGGTCCTGACTCGAAGCCAAAGCAGATGATGGTGCTGGTGGTGGTCCCAGCCAGGGTGGGGAGCTTCCAGGGACTCAGAGCTGTTCGCCTCCCAGGTGCCGGGGTGCCTTCACCCAGATCCAGTGCGCTTCACTCCAAACATTCGTCTTTTTCGTTCAACCTTGAAAAGTGTGTAAATCAGAATCCGTGAGGATAAGGGACAGTGTCGGAAAGCCGAAGGGGAAGAGAAAGATGGGGCGTCTTCAGAGGGCAGAGCTGAGTCGCTGATGAAAGTGGGGCCCACGGACCCCAGACCCCAGTAACGAGCGACGCCCGCTGAGGAACAGAGTCTGTCAAATGACCTCGTGCGGACGCAGGAATCTTAGAAAACAAACTGGAAGATGGGAAGGTCTAGGCATAAATATTCAAGCAGGTGTTATGTCCTGTTGAACCTTTTTGGGGGATAATATCAGGAGGAAGGCATAGCGGGAAGGCATGGAGATGAGTCCTGTAGGGGCAAAGCAGAGGCGCGTCCCTAGATGTTCAGGCCAGAGGCATCCGGGGACGAACCGTGTGGGACTGACCTTGACGGTCTCCCCGGAGGCCTCTGATGCAGGGAGGACTCCTGAAGAATCAGAGCAAAGCCCAGGATTAGAGCGAGCGCGGGGGGTGTCCCGGGGAGCTGAAACGAGGGTTTCAGGGCTCACCAGTGACTCACACTCAGGACAAATGGAGCCGAGACGCCAGCAGGTCACAAGCGCGTTTTCACAAAGAGCAAAGCCAGACCCTCCTCGTGACCCCGTTGTCCCCTGATCTGGGCAGAAAACCGGACTTCAGCCTGAGCATTCACCGCGCAGCAGCCGAGGTCTCCCCGCCTCTGCTCACTCCCTGACTTGACCTGGGGAAACTTCACCTGCTTAACAAGCCTGCTCCTTCCAGAGAAATCCAGGGGCTTCACCACACTGATAGCTTGAAACTCCCACCTGCAAGCTCTACACACGCTGAGAGGCGGAAACTGTAAGGAAGAGCGATGCTTCCCTCTGGAAAGCAGCCGAGGCGAGGCCTTCATGCAAATTATCACGCTGAACGTGCCGGTTTCTCTGCCCACATATCTAGATGTCCCTTTACCGCATCAGATGCACAGGAGACCAGGTCCCTTCCAGAAGTTTCCAGGTTGGAGGGAGCTGCACAAGGAACAGTTGCTTTCCTCCCAGTGTGAGAGCAAAGGTCGGTGCGGGGGACTGAGGTCCACCTACAGAGCTGCCACAGAAACGCCCCAGACCTAAGCACCCCGGCCCACCCTCGGGGGTGAAGCGGACCGTCCATCCGGGCTTCCTCTCCTCCGGACAGCTGGGCCAGGTGCCTCGCCTGGTTCTGTCTGACTGTGATCTCTCCACTGCTGCTCAAGTCCAGTGATCCGGACACTTGCTGATTCCCTTGCCTCTTCACTCTTTCACTTTTGTGCTTCTCCATTTCCTTTCTTGTGTCTATTTCTCCATCGCGCTCAGCATGGTATCCTCAAGAATCAGAAAACTGACCTGATGGCAAGGTTTGAGTTTCTAGGACAAACACCTTAATATAAATCATTGTCTCCAAGACAGGCTTCTGTGATCACCACTTGAGCCAAAGGTTAGTTACGGTCTCTCTCCCCTTTGGAGTTAAATTTTAATTTTATCAAGGTATAAATATGTGAAAATAAATATTTAAAAATAAATAAGTAAACTTTAAAATAAGTAAATATTTAAAAATAAATATTTTAAAGCCAAATATAACTGTCTCATAATGATCAGAATCACCAAAAAAGCCCTTACCCACTTAAAAACATACTCAGAAGCAAATATTCTCACCTCTAATCTGTTACTGATGTAAAAACACCCCATTGTGTGTCCTCAACTTCTTTCTCATCTGCCTCAAAATGTCTCCGTATCTTTTTACGCTCGAGCCTGAATTGGCCACCACCTGGACTGCTGATTCTTCTCTGCCTTCTATACTTCACTTTTAAAAAATACTTTCTATTTTTAGACCGGTGTTAGGTTTACCATAAAATTGAGAAGAAGGTACGGAGCTTCCGTATACCCCCTCCCTCCCCCACTGCTTCCCCCGCTATCAGCATCCCCACCAGGTGGTCCATGTTTTACGACTGATGAACCTACACTGACACGTCCCCATCACCCCGAGTCCATGGTTCACGTCAGGGGTCACTCTTGGTGTTGGACGTTCTGTGGGTTTGGACAAATGGACAATGACATGCATCCATCATTATAGTGTCATACAGAGTAATTTTACCGCCCTACAAATCCCCTGTGCTCCACCTCTTTATTTCTTCCCACCACCAACCCCTGGCAACCACTGCTCTTTTTACTGTCTCCACAGTTTTGCCTTTTCCAGAATGTCATGGAGTTGGAATCATACAGTCTGTACCTTTTCAGATTGGCTTCTTTCACTCAGTCATATGCACTGAAGTTTCCTTCATGTCTTTTCACGACTTGATGGCTCATTCCTTTTTAGGTGAATAATATCCCATTGTTTCAACGGACTACAGTTTATTTGTCCATTCACCCTCTGAAGCACATCTTGGCTGCTTCCAAGTTTTGGCAATTATGAATAAAGCAGCTGTAAAAACCTGTGTGCAGGTTTTTGTGTGGACATAAGCCTTGGACAAAACTTCTTCGGATAAATACCAAAGAGCGAGATGACTGGAGCATACGGTGAAAGTATGTTTAGCCTGATAAGAAACGGCAAACTGTCTTCCAAGGTAGCTGTACCATCTTGCATCCCCACCAGCAACGATAAGAGTTCCTGTTACTCCACATCCTCACCAGCATTTGCTGTTGTCAGTGCTCTGGCTTTTGGTCCTTCTCATAGGTGTGTAGTGGTATCTGCATTTCTTTTTAAGGAATTTTTAAAGAAAGTTCTCCTCTCTCATTGTCCCTTCATTTTCATCCATTTGATTGACTCACTCAGAGGTCTATACACATGCCTAGGTCTCCTCTATGTGGAAAATGCATGTTAAGTTATTTTTGTTAAATCTGGTTTTAAAACTTCAAACTTCCTATTTTTCTCATGACTTTTTTTTTTTTTTTTTTTTTACGGTACGCAGGCCTCTCACTGTTGTGGCCTCTCCCATTGCAGAGCACAGGCTCCGGATGCGCAGGCTCAGTGGCCATGGCTCACAGGCCCAGCCGCTCCGCAGCATGTGGGATCCTCCCGGACCGGGGCACGAACCCGTGTCCCCTGCATCGGCAGGCGGACTCTCAACCACTGTGCCACCAGGGAAGCCCTCTCATGACATTTGAAAGAAAAAAATACTAGTGGATAAGAGCCCTTATCTGGGGGTCATATTACTGAATTTACTGCCTATGAGGTCTTGGGCAAGTAGTCACTTCTCAAAGCTTCAACTTCCTTTGCAATAAAATGAGGATTAAAATAGAATGTACCTATCAGATTTCTGTGAAAATTAAATGAGATAATACATGCAATTAGCTTAGTAGACTTCCTAGCAGGTATAGTAAGTGCTCAGTAAGTGTTTACAGTAATAGTACAAAGGACCTTTGGCTTCTGCATTCAGAAGTTCAACAATAGCCTCCTAATTTCTTCCTTGGAATTTATTGTCTTCCTCTTTGTAGCTTGTGATGATCTTGGCTACCCTTCTTTCTCCCTCTCTCTCTCTCCCTCTGTCTCAGAACTTACCATACCAACCATAGGATAAGGAAATCTTAAGTTGAACATGATGACCAAGTTACTACTTCTGAGTGTGTGAGGCTTCAGGGCAGATATAAATCCCACTTCAACTTGCAACAAGATAAAGGGAAGCATTAACATAGTGTTCATACAGACTCACAACAAAAAGCCAAGTGTGAAAATATACAATTTTGAAAACAAAGTACATTTCAGGTTCAAATTTCAAAATGAAAAAAGTATACGCTAAAATATCATGAAATCCCAAGCATAGGAAACACTACTTAAAAGGGAGAGAGTAAAACCCCACCGCCAGACAAAACAGGGAGTTAAGTTATCTGACACAGTGGAGCATTTGCCAAGTAAGGAGGGAGATTTTCTGGCAGGGAGAATAATAAGAAGCAGATTTCTCTCTATCCCAACACCACTCTCAATGCCAGCCCTTTTGGTGCAAATCTTTCTAAGAGATTTTAAATGCAGCTTGTGTGTGTACGGTAAGACAGCAGTTCCTCCAGGACGGAGCTCCGGTTTGGGATCATCCGTGCATCTTTCTTCTTCCCTCTTCCTCCTGTTTGTGATTCGGTTGCTCATTCACCCAGGCTGAAAGGACGGAGGGAAGATGGAATCTGAGCCAGTCCATTGTGCTGCTTGTTAGTGGTGCTGGTCAAATGCTTGCGGGGTGGAAAGGTGGAAATAAATGGTGGGGGGTGGGGAAGGGCTTCTGAGCCCCATGGATTTCATTTTCTCAAGTCCCCCCTGCTTCCATCAGCACGGATAATTCAGAGTTGGCTGCATGGGTTCCCGTGTAATCGGGTCATCTGTAGGGAGATAAGCATGTGATTCCCACACGTCTCTATTTAGACGCTAAGAAACAGCCTCCTTGGAAGCTTCATGTTGCTTAATTCCGAGCAAACTCGAAGTGGAAATGAGAGGCGCTAATGAAGATATTTGTGAGTTCATTATGGAGGAAATCTCAGTTAACAGAGGATTGAAAGCAGGCAATTTTCCTGGTCTCAGGGAAGACCCCAGGAGAAAGCAGGATGCATTTACATGCTAACAAAAGAAACATTAAAAGCAGAAATCAAGCATGAGATTCATTTACAACCTATTCAATAATGTTTAATAACTTAGGATCTTATTCTCCTCACCTCCCAGGAACCACAGGAAGACATATGGTACCATACGCCAGAGAACTCGGTGAATGAAAATGGCCTGTATTTGTGAATTCACACTCTGCTTGTGCCTGAGGAATTACCCTGAATGACTGTAATGCGTGACCACCATCATGTATTAGGGGTGTGGGAACCTGCGCCATATTCTCTGTACCAAGGGCAAGCAGCTCAGTGACCATGAACACGCTGTGTTATTTCCCAGGGGTCAGACCCCCGCAAAGGTGTCTGTGAGATTCTCAATGTCCCCTGCATGTACTCCTAACACTCTCCACCCAGAAGGAGGCCATCCCTCTCCTCGACAGCCACACAGCTCAGAATAAAGTGACTATGATCGTCCTGCCTGAGGGAAACGTCTCCAAGTCCATTCCAGGGTCCCAGGGGTCCAGGATGGAGCAGGCCAGTCAGGCCACCTGGAACACAGGCCGACCGTGTCATCGCCAGCCAATCCAGAATAGGGGCATCAGAAAGCAGTGCTTCCTCCCAGTAGATAAAGGAAGAAAAGAGGAACAGACAAAATGACAGACGTCAACCAAATCATGATTACAGTCTCAAAGAGCTCCAGCAACCTAAATAGTCTGTGAATTTATGGATAAGAAGAAGAAATAAGAATACACATATACTTACATATATATGCGTAAATCAACTCTTTTAAAGACAGTGAGAGGGGCTTCCCTGGTGGTCCAGTGGTTAAGACCCCGCGCTTCCACTGCAGAGGGTGTGGGTTCCATCCCTGGTTGGAGAGCTAAGATCCCACATGCCTTGCGGCCAAAAAAGAAAGAGAGAAAGAGAGTGAGAGAGAACAAGAGCAGTGACCTTATTATTTAGGGGGCAACAGAGCACAGCTGGTTAGGCCGACATGACGGCTTCTTTCAATCACTGGCTGCCGCACAGAGGGACATCCCCTTACAGCCCCTGATACACCATGCCTGAACCAACCTCTCTGTCCCAAGTTGACCCAGAAGCTGCAATTACTCAAGGCCCTTCTCACCCTCATCTTCCGTAGGGCAGCTCTGGCGGTCGTGCTCAGCATCTCACAGGCCTGCCTACAGATCGCACAGAAGCCACTGGCTTCTCCCCCTCTCCCCCCATCCACTATCCACAAGAGAAGGGACGATCACGGGTTGGGGAGAAAGTGGAGGGTAAAGCCTGGAGCCAGAGATTAAAGTCCCAGCCCTGCTTGTCATCCACGAGCGGTGGTGATGAGCCCGTGTCACACGGGGCTGTCTGAGATTCTAAAGTGGGGCTTTAAGAGCTGGAAATATATATACAAATTGCACATATAGCACGTGTGTAATTGCGCTGACTCACCCAGAATGCGTCCTCACAGGACTTCGTTGTAATGACTACATCATGACGTGGTTCTCACTGTCAGGCTGCAAAGACCTGGGGGTTGGGGCCACCCCGTGTTTGCTTGTGTTTCCCCAGAGCTCCGCGTAGCCCAATGGAGGGGGTCAGAACCTATCGTGTAAATGAGCCCAGGGGACTTGCTGATGTGTGTGCCCTTCAACGAGACAGTCTCATGCATCAGCCTTGACTTCCCAGAGTTTTCAAATAGGCTCCTGGGGCCGTGACTCAGCCGGCGAGGGGGACACGCAGCCGAACCCCAGGAGTCCCTGAGTTCCTGCCCCCCCCCCACTCCCTGGGTGATGACGCCAGCCATCACAGACACAAGGGCTCCAGCATGTCTACACCACTGTGGAGAAGCTCACGGCTTGTCTTCTCTGGGGGCCATGCCCACGGGATGAAGGGAAACTCTGGAAACGTACCAGTGTAAGACATCAGACTCTTGTGGTTAAGTGGTGTTTTTGATGGTTTTAATCTCAGGGGTGTGTTTACACTTCGAGCATTCTGCATCTACCCCTGTGGGACATGGTAAGGCACAGACGTTTGGCCTTCATCTCCAATTCCTGGCCTGGGACCCCTAAGACCCTTGGAACTGCCTGAGTGATGGGGGGATGGGTGTCTGGTGTTCATAACAAGCCCCTCTCACCAGCCTGAGTCTGTGCCGATGAGGGGAGTCCCAAGGGGCCCAAGAGAGGAGCTCAGGACGGGCGGGGGCCAAAGGGATGCGTGCGATTAGAGGGTCAGAGCTTTCAGCCCCACCCCCGACCCTGGGGAAAAGAGGGGGTTGGGGACTGGGTTCATCCCCGACAGTCACAAAGGCGCTGGAGGGTCTCCAGGTTGGTGGCCACTGGAGGTGCAGGGGGGGGGGCAGTGCACCCAAGGGGCAGGGAAGCTCCCGGCCCTCCCGCCCCCTCGCTCTGTGCATCTCTGTTCCTGGGTTGTGTCCAGTCTAATAAACTGGTAAACATAAGTGTTTCCCTGAGTTCTGTGAACCGTTCTAGCAAATGACCAAATCCCAAGATGGGGTCGTGTGAACCGCTATTTATAGCCCACCAGTCAGAGTTACCGGAGCCCTGGACTTGTGATGGGTGTGATGGGTGTGACCCTTCACCAGTGGATCCGCACTAACCCCAGGCGATCAGTGTCAGAATTGAGTTAAATTGTGGGACACCCAGTTGGTGTCCACTGAGAACCAGAGAACTGCTTGGTGTTTCCTTCACCATCTTTTCTCCATGACGGTGTCAGGGCAGGACTTCCTGGGTCCCTGTGGGTGACACGGCTCACCCCTCCACACCTTGGTTCCCTCACCGCAACATGGGGCAGGACAAAGGGAAGTCAGCCCTCGTCCAAGCCCATGGACACCCCTTCCTGTGACAGGGTCAGCTGCCCACATGCCCAGGGAACTGGTCAGTCACTCGGCTGCAAGGACAGGATGGGACCCACTAGATGCCCCGGGGCCCCTGCCCCTGCTCCCCCCTCAGGAGCTCCATGCAGGACCCTCTATCTGCAGGGCTCAGAGCCCCCCCACCCCGGACAGAGGCGAGGACACCAGGTGGACAGAGTACCTGCCTGAGAGAAGCTCAAGGGAGAGAAGCCCAGATACATTTGTGCAGACTCACGGGGCGGACCACACCCTGAGGGGCTCTTGTGTGCAGTGTGAACTCGGGTGATGAAGACGTGTCCCTGAGGCTCCACCCACTGTCACGTGCACATCGGTGGGGATATTGATGGTGGGGCAGGCTGTGGCAGGGATGGAGTACCTGGGAAGTCTCTGTATCATCCTCTCAGTTTTGCTGGGAACCTAACTTAAAAAAATGAAGTCCCTTTTGGCCTGAGCACAGCCAAGAAGGCCAGATAAACAAGGCTGTGTCACAGAACAGAGGGAATCCTAATAATCTCAGTGCCATCGCCTAAAGTTCTGTGTCCACCTAAAATTCATATGCTAAATCCTAACACCCAAGGTTAAGGAGTTAATGGTGGGGGTGGCTTTGGGAGGTGATGAGATCACGAGGGTGGAGCTCCCATGAATGAGATTAGTGCCTTTATAAGAAGAGACCCCAGAGAGTCCCCTTGCCCACTCTGCCATGTGAGGATAGTGACAAGACAGCCATCAATGAACGGGAACTACGAAAGATAAATGTTTATAAGCCGCCCGGTCTGTGGTTTCTGTGAGAGATGCCCGGCCCACTTAGTAATTGATTCAGCAAATGTCTGAGTGCCTTTCAGGCACCTAACAGTATCCTGGCTTCTGGGAATCACTGACGACTGGAAAACATTAACCGAAATCCTGCTCTGTTCCACAGCAACAACCACGGCCAGAGAGGAGGGAATTTACATAGTTGGTTCCTTTGGAAGGTCCAGAGAGGTAAGGAACCACAAGATAGATAACACCATCAAACCTCACTGAATCCAACCTCCGTTTTTATTTAAAAACAAACAAACAAACAAAACAGCTTTGCGATGCACAGAAGTCCAATCTGCCACACAGCCCCTAGAGGTGAGATGGGAGACCCCCATCACCCCAATTCCCCATCCTGAGCTCCCCCCCAAAAGCAAGTGGATTTTCCAGGAGTTTGTGAGTCAATTTATAACCCATTTTGTTTTCAAAGCAGAGCACATAAAAGTGGAGATCAAGGGTGCTGCCTGGTATCTGATATGAGGACAGGAAAGCAGCCAGAAGAAGCACTGCCTAGGAAACGTCGTCATTCTTCTGATGTTTATTCTCTCTGTAAGATTTCTTTTAATCCTTTGCATAGGCTCTAACGAGAAACGCATGGTTTTTAATTTCTGACTTCTTTAAGCTTCGTTTGAAAAGACTAACTGAAAAAGATCAAGTCCTTTTAAGTGACACGTCTGTGTCTGTATGATTTTGCTCTGTCTTAATTACAACATGCAAGGGTGTCAGAACTAAAAAAAAATGCAGATTAATTCTTTCTGTTGCTTAAATTTTTTATCTATGAATCTCATTGAGAATGTTTTATTTCTATAACTGATCAATGTACTCATTAATCTCACATGAAATAAAAGCATTCTAATCGATTTGCTTAGAAAACTTTTAAAAGGCAGCCAGAGCTGCCTGAGTGATGTACAAATCAGCAAAGGACCAAAATGGTGCTTAGAGTCATAAACTGTCTATTCATAGGCCACACTGGGAATGTTTCATTTCCATAATTGATCAGCTTATTGATTCATCTCAAATTATATAAATGTCTTCTAGGGCTTCCCTGGTGGCGCAGTGGTTGAGAGTCCGCCTGCCGATGCGGGGGACGTGGGCTCGTGCCCCGGTCCGGGAAGATCCCACATGCCGCAGAGCGGCTGGGCCCGTGAGCCATGGCCACTGAGCCTGCGCGTCCGGAGCCTGTGCTCCGCAACGGGAGAGACCACAGCAGTGAGAGGCCCGCATACTGAAAAAAAAAAAAAAAAAAAAAAAATCCTTCTAACTGATTTGTAAAATCTTTAGAAAACCTGAGCTGCAAGAGTGATTTCAAAATCAACCAAGTGCTTGATATGCATAGAAATATTACCTGGAGTCACAGAATCACTAAGAGTAGATGGAAAGGGGATTTTCAGAGCCTGCTTCTTTACTGCACTTAATGGAGGAGAATTTAGTAAGAACCTCTCCAGAGTGGGTCCTGTCCCCTTGAATTAGCTCATCCTGTGCTGGTAATAACGCTGGAGAGACCCAGTGAGCAGAAGGAGGGTACAGGGCACCTGGAACTGCACCAACCCTTGGCTGAGGGCACCCCCAGCACAGCGGTGAGAATAAAACCGATCTCACCAACCCTTGGCTGAGGGCACCCCCAGCACAGCGGTGAGAATAAAACCGATCTCACGAGACTGTGGGAAGGATCACAGGAAACCAAGCATGCGAAAGCTTCCTGTACAAGAGTTGAAACCCTTGGAAACAGCACAAACAAAATGAGAAGAAAACCAAAAAGTTGCACAAATGCCTGTGTATGTATAGAGTATATACATGCATATGTGTGATTAACACGTATGAAAATATTACACTGTTCATACCATGAATATGCAAATAGTGAGTACAAATCTGTAAGAAAATATGATTATAGAGTAGTCAGCGAAATGTATGGCCAAGGACAATCAAATATTTTTGATGATAAAACACCACGAACAATCCAAATGCCCAAGAGCAGAGAAATGGTTAAGAAGTAGGCATATTTGATCCATAGAAGAAATATTATTATGCTATTCAATGCGGCACTGCTGAGGACTACTAATCACATAAAAAAATTCTCATAAAATGAAATGGAAAGAATATAAAACTAGGGAAACCATCTCTATGATTCTGGTCTACACACCACACATAGAAACGACTTTAGTTATTTCAACTTTTCATGTCCATTTATAGAATGGAATAAACTAAGCACCTATATACATATATTTTAAAAAGATGATTTAGTAGGAACAAGGATAACAGTGAAGATGTAGAAATCTAGGAAACTGTTTTTATGTTCATCAAAATAGGATAATATTGGTCTAACACGGGACAAAGGGAATGCCATATTACAAATCCTAACTTCAGTCATTCTGGACCTGCAAAATTCTGTTTTGTTTATCATTAAAAACATTTGAGGTTTTTCTTTCTCTGGGTATTAGTAAAATGTTTGTAAATTTGCTCTGCAATGTACCTGTGGGTGGAGGAGAAGACAGACCAGGAAGTTTGGTGTGTCTGCCACATGCCAAGTGAGATGCGTCTGGACAAACAGCAGCCCAGAGACTGCAGGGCCGGCAGCCATCCGAAGGGCATGGTCGGCAGGATTGGGCCCATTCTTATATTACAGTTTAAAGAAATTCCAAACACACAGAGGTTTTACCCGAAATCCTCAACATGGCTGGGAGAAGGGGCTAGATCTCACACGCACAGCATGTCAAATAGAACTTCAAGACTGGAGACATTTGTCAACGCCATCGTATCTCATTCTCCAAATGACATAATACTAGGGAAAAGGGTCAACTACCCCTACTTTATACAGTGCTAGTAAGACAAAATTACTAAAGTTGGAAAAAGTGACCCCAATTGCCATATTATAATTATTTTAAACATTCTCACTAGGAGATCTCTTTCACCTTGGAGAGTCCTTTCCAGCTGTGCTCATTTCCAGCTGAATTTTAAAGAGATTCCAATGCTCTTATCTGATATTTTTGTTTAAAATGTTTAAATGATTTTCTGCTTCTCTAGAATCTCGAGCCTAAATCATAATGAACTAGGAATCAGAGATCCTCACAGATCCAGGACATAAGGCAAGATAAAATCTGCATCTCTTAAAAAATTAAGCAATAGTATTACCACGTCAGTGTCCAGAGCCCTTGCCCTTACTGGTGACTAGTAACCCAGAAAAGTCATGACTTGGCCTCATCTGGAAACGTCCAGCTTCAGAGGGGCCCTTTTGGTGGTGGGTCCTCTTAGCTGTCCTTCCTCAGCCATCTCTGACGGAATGACCTTGTGGAATTTCTCTTAGGAAAGCTGCTCCAGATACCCTTTCGTTGAATCATAACTGGATTTACAGCCTTTTCAATCTATCATGGTTTAGGAGTAGATATTTTCACCCAGCAATTATTTTTCCCTTAATACTGAGCTTACCTACTGGATAAGTAAAAGAGATGCTATCGATGAAATGCTCTTGCGGTGCCTCAGCTTGCATTTGTCAGCTCAGCCGATAGTTGATGATGCCCCAGGGCCAAATAAAAAGAGTGAAATTTTCAAGTTTTTAGAGACTATCAAACTCCAAACTGTCAGCTACTCCTGATATAAATCTATTTTCATTTCAGTTTCTTCTGAGACACTTAGCTTCCAAACTGCCGTACTGAAAGTAAAAAGGAGGATAGAAGAGGGCGTATTGTTGAAACACAACGCAAATAATTCAAAAGCGCGAACGATTATACAGTCCCTGGCCGGTGGGATGGGAAGACGCTCGCTGTACTTTCACCTTGGCAAACGAGTCCTTGTCTCTACGTTGTCATTGCCACATTTCTATTTTCTATAGTAAGCTTTGCATTAAGTCGTTGTGATGTTTCCACGCGTCCTTGAAAACAGAGATTTATCTTACTGGTTAATTACAGATCAATACAGGTTAGAAATCACGGGCTTGTTGCTGGGCTACAACAGTCTCTCTGTTCCTGCGTCACCGTCTTTTGTGATCTCTCCTCAGTCAACACGGGATAAATATGCTTCCTGTCTGGAGAGTCAGACGGGCAGCCCGAGTACATCCCAGTGACACTGTCTCAGTGACAGGAAATCTCAAAAGGACGGTTATTCATGGTAGTTCTGTGCTACGAAGGCCCCACAAACACTGAACTAGCAAATACCTAATCACTGCTCGTAGGGGAAACACGGGTCACAACATCTGCATCAGTCAGTCCATACAGAACCTGGTTTTATGTGGGCTTCTGTTCAAAGACATCCTACTTAACACATAGTGTTGATTCATTAACGTGAAATCTCCGCTAACAGCACCATAAGCCACGACCAGAGGAAGCTTCTCTGACACGCGTGTTTCCCTGTGAGGCCCATCGCAGCCTTCTTGTCCTAAGGGGCGCTGGCCAGCCCTGCAGCACGGGCCTCGGGGGCCACTGTAACCAGTGACATCTCCCCAAAAAGCACAAAGATGCACGGAAACTTGGCACTAAATAGACCACGAAAAGAACGGTTTACAGGATGAGCACGACGAGTACTGAGTTTGGCATCGCAAATAAATGTCGGCAATTAGGCTGATGTGGAAAAGCGGCATCTGTGAATAATGGGGATCGGCTGTAGGTAAACAAGGAAGTCAAGACACTCATGAAGACGCCTGCAGATGTGAGGATAAACTACAGGTGTAAAAAGTATTAATGATGCTTTTCAATAATCCTTCTGGATCAAATCTACATATAATGCGTAAACCAAGACTTGGGTTGTTTCATTAGCAAAAGCAAAATGTGCCCCATTTTCTTTCATTAATCATATGCGTTGGGCCTCCTAAGTGGATCTGAGGCCTTTACAAAAGAAAAGAAGAACTCAAAATAACAATTTAGATCTAAAACAGGACAGGGACCATCAGAGAGAAGAAGACATGGCTATTAGGGGGAGCCCAAGTGAGTTTGTTGAGGAAAAAGGCAACGTGGACCTTGGAACGTGGTGATGGCGGCACAGGTGTGTGCATGGGTCCATACTTACCAAACTTTTCATGTTCATTACGTGCAGGTCTTTATATGCCAATTACACCTCAACAAAGCTGGAAGGAAAGCCTTAATCCTGTCATTCCCACAATACACGTACCCTAGAAACAAGCCAAGGGCTCCAGTCTCTGAAACCCAAAGTTGGGATTCTTTCCCAGCTTTCATAGAGGTGGGAAGGGAAAGCTATGGAAAGAATTCTTTTGCTATTTTCCCTCCAATCTTTGACATCTGTTCCTTTTTATCTCGTATTAAAGATTAATATCAAAGTAAGTCACAAAGAAATATCACCCCCAAAATGTAAAGATCTACCATGATTCATGATTCTGTAGCTTGTTTTTATTTTTTGTCTTTGTTTGTTGGGACTATGTGCTCATACTAAGTTTATTTTGTATATATAGGTGCGTGTGTGTGTACATGTGTGTGTGTGTATCTCACCAAGTGAGTGGAAAAGTTATCCCTTACTTGAAAATGCAATGAAATACATCATTATTTCATGATATCCAGCAAAAAGCAGCTACTTTCCAGTTACAATACTCCTTGAGTACTTTCAGAAAATGCTGATCTGATCCAACCTTTCAGTATACATTTAGAGGAAATATGCCCCTAAAAGTTAAATCACAATCACTAAACATTATAGAACCTCCTTCCATTCCTTCACTCAGCATTTTGAGCACTTTTTATGCTCTAGGGACTGGACTCGCTCTCAACAGACAGACGTGAAAGCAAACATACTCTCTACTACACTGCAGATCTTTCAGTCTCCTGGGACTTAGTATAAAATAACTTCAAATAGCCTTTTGGAATCGTTTTCTATCAATTGTCTTCAAAGTGTGATTGAATAATATTCACTCATGACTCAATACTTTTGTGAGAAATACAGATTATCTTATCTAGGAATTTAGTTTTCTGCCAACAAGAGTTAGTAGATCAGCAACTGATATCAACCAGGCGATGGTACAAGATCCAGTCTTGAATTCCCCACAAGGTAAGGGGAAATTTCCATCCTTCTGACTTTGCTGTCCTCCTCTTAGCCAGCAAGCCTCTTTCTCCAATCCAACCTCCCAGCTGTTCCAAGGCTGAGTTTCTGCATCACTTCCTCTGGAAGCGTCCCGCCCCCCACCAGACCCTCAGACAGGCAGGACTCCTCCCTTCTCAATGCCTGGGCGACACTCCGTGGGGTTAGTTGTGCAGATACACTAAGAACAATGCAGAGGCATCATGGTACTTATTTGTTGATTTATTTGTTGACATTAAGCTCCTTAAAGCCAGAACTGGCATATGAAGGGTTTACCATATGCACAAAACAACAGCTGATTCACGTGAGCGCTTAGTGAGTGTTTCAAAATGGAATCAAACGGTGATGCTATTTACAGCATCAAAAAGTTGGCCTCCTAAGGTAGCGGTTAAGATGTGGGCTAAACTGTCCTCCCCTGGGCACGTGAGTGATCATCTTTCTACTGGAAAGTTGGATGGATTTCCCCTCTAGCACACATTAACGTACATGTGGCCAACAGAGAGACCAGCAGGTGGAAAAATCTGATTTTCTAAAAGGGCTCAGATGACCTCGGACACGTCCAAAGTGCTCGGGAGAGACCTCTGCTCTCTGAGTAATGCCCTTGCCTTCATCTGAGCACCAGGTC
The DNA here is from genome assembly GCF_964165515.1 of Mesoplodon bidens. Taxonomy (NCBI): domain Eukaryota; kingdom Metazoa; phylum Chordata; class Mammalia; order Artiodactyla; family Ziphiidae; genus Mesoplodon; species Mesoplodon bidens. The sequence goes on along the minus strand of NC_138181.1, from coordinate 31,289,433 downwards.
TGACGCCCCTCCCTCTCCCCACCTTCCCTGAGGCCCAGGAAGCCATCCTGACTTCTGGGCACATTCCGGAGCCTCCCGTTTATCTGCAGGAGCGGCGCAGCCCCTCAATCTGCTTCCACTGGTCTCCTCCAGCCTTGGTCCCCCGTACAGCACGTTCTCCCCAAAGACCTAATTCCTGCCATTATGTCTCCTTCAGATGAGGAGACCAGATGATGACATTTGGTTCTTCTCAGGGGTACCCTGACCACCTGGGGATGGGGTCTCCATTATTTGGTTTGAGGATGGCAGGAGGGGCAAGAGCAGGCTTTGTGGGTGTCTTGAAAGCCTCCAAGATCCCCGTCGCGGTGGCCCCGGTGGCTGGGTTGACACAGCGGCCGTGTCCTGGAATGTCAATAGTTGGTGACTCAGCTGCGCTTCAGTGCTATTCAGTTTGTGAGTCCTCTGACTCCATCCCCACCTGGGAGGTCCTTATCCTTTATCTCGATTGTCTAAGGCACCTGACAGAAGATTCCTTCATCTCCATCAATCCAGCTCTGGTCACAGAGCTGGAAAGCATTCTTTCCAGGGCACCGGCCACAATGCACAACAGTGGCTTCCCGTTCACCTCATTGTCCTGTACAATAATAAACCTGAAACAGTGACGAGCTTAGATAATAAACACACACCAGTCTAGGACTCAAGTGCAAACAGCTGTCAGGCACATCCAGGGAAAGGTCTCAGTGTAATTGTAGACTATCTACTATCGCAAGCAAGGAAGACATGTCTTTACCTCAAATTCTCTCAGGGAAAGCGCCACCTCATCCCAAGAGGGAGGCTATTTTGTTTTGATAATTGATAATTGATAATTGTTTTGATAATTTGATAATTGCCGATTATTTGAGTTTTGAGGTACATGGAGAAGATGTCACCCTAAAATCTAAACTAACTCTTTGGTTGGCAGGCAGGAAAGATATTTATAAGGTGGGGAGAGGGCAACTCTAGTCTCCACACACCATCCCACAGGGGCAGTCCCAGTTACCCCAGGGAACAAAACAGGACAGTTTTCTAAAGAACAGGGGAACTGCCTGACCTGAAGTCGGCCTTGATGTTCAAGCTGGTGTTTCTTAATTAGAGTGTATGGTAAACACGTCTAGTAGAAAACCTACACCATATCTGTGTCTCCAAAGAGACCCCAATCAGGTGGCTTCATTAATCTGCCCAAATGCAGGAGGCGTGCAGACCTTCACTGCAACGTTATCAAATAAGCACCCAGGTTTCAATGAAGTTTTTAAAAATGCGCACAGCAAAGCCCAGCCACTCTTACTGAGACTCTTGTACTGAACACGTATTCGTTCATCAGTGTGAAGCAGCCTTTGGTCACCCTTCACGCCCAGACTACATGTACTCGTTGTTTTTAGCTGGATTTTACACTCGGCACTGTCCCTGGGGCCAGTGTGTTGGGAAAGTCCGTCTGTGCCGGGCTCGCCATTACCATTTGGAGGAAGGGAAATCTAAGACCAAGCTGAGGGAACCCAGGCTTGAGTCTGAAAGACGCCGTGGGTTTAAATGAGCAGATGCGTTACGGAGGTGTCTCCCCTGGTGAGGTCCAGGGCTCTCACCCTTCTCCTCCCTCAGCGGCATCCTTCTCACCCCCTGTAGAAACCAGAAGAGTTCAAATCCAGGGTCTTTCCAGTTCTCAGGCCGCGATGCTGTACGAAGCTGGCGGCAGATCCAGAATCTGAGTTCAGATCCACTCCATGGGGCGGGCAGCCGGCAGCACCAGAGTGAGATCCTCAGCTAATGTGCATCGTGGGCCATGGGCAGGGATGCAAAATCACCTTCATTCCAAGAACAACAAGTGCTGATTAAGGACCATCCCATATCTTCCCCCCAGGCCAGCCCCCTCCTTCCCGCCCTGAACAAGACATCGGCAGTGTCTCTTGCTCTAAAAGCCTGAACCCCACTAGGCATCACCACACCTGTCACCTGAATTGGGGACTTTAAAGAAGAGTGGAGTGTGAGCCTGACACTCTCCACACTTGTGAAACTGGGCAGGTAGAGGCTGGGGTTCCCTGGTGACGAAAACACAGGGCCTATCCCCGTGCAGGTCAGCCGGGCAGCAAGACACCTCCACAGATGTAGCTGATCTCAGCCCCCGGTGGCTATTTTATTTGCCCGGACTGTGCAAGCTTCAAGTGGAAATTTAGACAATTTCCCCAGAGTTTTCTTATGTCTCAGACACAGACTTGGACAGAATCACTCCATATCACTCAACAAATAACCTGCTAGCTTGTATTTCCTTTAATGACTTCAAGGGGCAATTTGACAGGACCCACTAAACCCGTGGGCTTCATCACGATCAGGAATTCTTCCTGTTCCTCTGAAATGTATCAAAGTGTTGCTCTCTGGATGGGATTCGTATAAAATTAGCTCAGTAGTCATCCTTATCACTCAAAATGGTTTCAGGTTAAATCTAGGAGGAGATTAATTTGTTCACAGTAATGTTACAGATCTAATATATGAGAAGAGAGATCCCAGAAGATGCTGAGGGGAAAAGGCTTAAAATGAGTATTGAATGATTTGGTGCAGACTCTCACCGGCATTCCTCCCCTTGCCATGCATTTATGAGAGCGAAATAATACGCTGGTGAAGGGCTCCTGTGCGTTCAGGCGTACGTCTCAAGGTATAGGATGATCATCTTGCCTCTCTGGGGAAATGTGATGGTGTCATGGTCCCCATTCTGTAAAGGATAAAGGCAGCCTGATTGACAAAGTGATTTCCACGTTTCCAAGAAGCAAGGAAATCCCAGTGCTGGACCGTAGCCTCCATCCCTCAGAACTGTCGTGCAGAAGCGTTTGCAACGGCGCTCACCTCTGAAACAGACATGATCGCTCGGAAATTGAGGTCACACCCGCTGAAGCTGCCAGTGGATGTTCATCCTGTGAGAAGTGTCATTAAAGCAGTTAGGAGGCAGGAAAGCTGGAACGGGGTTGACACTCAGGCGGGATGCAGGACCTGACAGAGGAAGAGCTCGCTGTCTCTGACCCTCCACGCATCCCTTCCTCCAGGGAGAAAATGTGATCCTAATTGCCAGATAAAAGCCCTGTTTCGTTTGTAAATTTTGTTTTCGAAACCAAGTGTTGAATGGTGTTGTTGATGTTGCTATTTCATTTATTTATATCGCATGCATCATGCCTTTCGATTCCCCAAGAACCTTGCGAAGCAAGAAAGAAAAGTATCTTCGCTCCTATCACACAATTAACGAATCTGGGTCTCAGACATGCTAAGTGCCCGGCACAACTCCACTGTGGTGAGCAGGACCCCAGGAGGGACCCGGCCACACGAAGGCAGCATCTGTGGAGAGTGCCCTTGTGCTCCGCCAGAGGGACCACTTGCTGAATGACTGTCCCCTGGACGACAGAGGACACTCAACGGGCAAAGGGCTGCTTGTGCCCATCTGAGCTGACCCCGGGTGGGGACACTGGAGCGTGAGCACGGCCGCCCATCCAAGTGGAGGGTGAGGGTCTGCACGGCTAGGAGATGAGGGGCGTCCCGCTCCCCAGCGCACAGTGGCCCCTGTCCCTCCCCCAGTCCCGCATGCAGGGCTGAGATACACGTGGTTGAAGCACTTGCAGTTGCAGGAGCGCCTCACTAGGTCCCCGGCTATGACGGTAATTCTCTGTGTCACCTGGATGGGACTGAGGGATGCCCAGAGGGCTGGGGTAACGGCATGTCTGGGCCAGGCCTGTGAGGGTGTGTCTGGACGAGATCAGCATTCGAATCTGCGGACAGTAAATAGGATCAGTCTCCCCAGTGTGGGCGGCTTCATGAGGAAGGGAGAACTCTCTCCCTGTCTTTTCTTGAGCTGGGATGTGTCCATCTTCTGACTATGTCCTGGGGCCTTAGGATTTAGGCTGACATACATCACCGCCTTTGCTGGTTTCTGGTTTGCAGACAGCGTATCTCAGCGTCCATAATCACGAGAGCCGATTCTCCTAACAAATCTCCTCTTGTATCTCAGTCATCTATCTGTCTATATCTATCTGTCTCTATCACCTAGCTATGTATCCATCCATCTATCCATCCATCCATCTTATTACTTCTATTTCCTTGGAGAACCCAAGATGCTGGCCCTTGGTGTAAAGGTGACCACAGTGAAGAGGCCAAATGGGAAACTTTGAAACTGCCCACAAGCCCTGGCCAAGATATCAAATCAAAACCATTGTCACACCGGGGGACAGGGAGGGGAGTAGAGATTAGGGCCCTAATTAAAGACGTAAAGTGGGGGCGGGCGCACCTCTCCTGTGGACAGTCAGACCGCACGTATGTCAGGTTTTGCAGACACCACGTCTCTGTGGCCACTGCTCAGCTCTGCACCCCAGCGATGCATGAACCCCGTGAGGGCTGGGCTCACACAGGGCAGTGACAGAACGGATGTGGGCTCGGTGGGGTCCAGTGGGCTGTCAGGTGCGCCCGGGGGGGTGCAGGGTGGTGGTCCCCGCCCCGCCCCCCCTTAGCTCGCTGGGGATGGCTGTATGCAGGCCAACGTCTGTGGACCAGCCCGGGTGTCACCAGGTAGCACCCAGCCCGAGTGCTGTTTCCACAGCAGATTCCTGAGGCCCTGTCCAGAAGGTGTGTGGCCATCGATTTGCTGAAGGCATTCTTCCTCCTTCCAATTAGAAAAGAGGACGAAAAACAGCTGGATTCACATGGGACACACAATAATCTCCATTTAGAGTCCCGCCTCAGGGCTAGGCTTCCTCGCCCACCCTCTCCCACATCATAGGCCACCCCTGTCCCTGGGAAACCCGACAGGAGCCACACAGGTGATTCTAAATCTTCCAGCAGCCACATTTTGAAAAGCAAAGTGTTTAAATTAATTTTCATAATGTCTCTTATTTAGCCCAATACATTTAAGATATTATTTAACATGCAATCAATATAAAAATTATGAACATGGTATTTTACATCTTTGTTTTCATACTCAATCTTGAAAAACCAGGGTGTCCTTTGTCCTCAGAGCACCCCTCAGTTTGGACCAGCCTCGTGTCAAGTGCAGGATGGACCCAGGAGGCTAGTGGCCACCACTTGGACACTGACACTGTGGTCTAAGGGGGTCTGGACTAGCGAGGCAGCCCAAAGAACACACGACCCGTAGCACCGATGGCATCATGCTGATCAGAGGGGACAGGATGCACGCACTCGGGGGGAGGGACTGACCTCTGGGCCTCAGTGTCCTCTGACAATAATTGTGACACCTTGACGTGGGTCATCATGGAAAGTAAATGACTTCATGTGTATCAAGTGCCGAGAACAGTGCCTGGCACATTCTAACGTTCGTAAGTTGTTTCCATCATTAACTGTGTAAAATGACAGGTTGATCAAAGAAGAAATATACTAATAAACAATTTTAAAGGGAAAAAAAAGTGAGAGCACTTTTCACTTGTCACACCGGGGGACACTTTTCACTTAGCACTGCCTGCTAAGGTAGGTAAAGAGCACAAGCACTTTCATGTAACCCGAATCTGTCTGTTGCCCTTAACACCAGAGAATGAAAAGGTGAGGTTTGTGGGTATTTTCAACCTCAGCAACATTTACACAGCTGCACTTACTAGTTTATGATGCTTGGGCTGAGCTGTTCCCACCGACGTGGAAATACATTTCACACCAGTCAGTAATCTCAGTATCCCCACAAAACCACCTTCCCAGCCCCCACAAACCATCTTAGGGGAAGTGGCCCAAGTGGGCCTGGCCTGTGAGTCTCCAAACAAGCGTTACCTGGAAATAGAAGATCCCAGAGGCCCCCTGGAACCTGGGAAAGCCCTGGAATCAATTACAGCGAGGGAGAGGGAGAAGGGACCCGCTCTGGTGTTTATACAGGGCAACAATTCAGCAGTGCTTTTGATTAACTGCCTAAGTAAAGACCAGGCTTAATATATTCCGGATCTAAAATAGAAAGGAGCTCAGCCTGACAGGGGATAATAAACCAACGTGAGCCGTATAATGGGCTGTAACAGCCTTCCAAGTTCTCGGCACAGATCTGAGGGCCGGAGTCAAGTGAAAAGGAGCTTACATTTAGTGCTCAGAGGAGCCAGCCGCTGGCAGGCACTGAGGGCTGCAGAGCCGGGATGCTGCGGCCCAGGGCGCATGGATGGGACTCTGTGGACCGGGCTTTGTCTTGGGTTTTCCGAAGAGGGTGAATGGGGAACTGATTGAAATCTCATCGTGCGTCTCCGCCTTTACACATCACTCCCACTCCGTGCCGAGCCTTCTGGAAACTTTCACTGTTAGAGTCTAAAGCCCCAGAAAGGCTCTATGTAAAGAAAATGGAGCACCTCTCCCCACTTTTGCTGATTTCATATTAGTTAACTACATAAGAGCTTAGTAAGCATCCCACCTACTTCACTTCTGGGAGCACCGTGGTCCAGCTGCCAAGGCCACGGGTCTATGGGAATCAGATGAGTCTGAGCTGTTGGACCCTGTTGTCCATCTCGGCACCCCGTCTCTGTGCTGCCCTCAGCCCTGCACCCCGGGACCCAATGCCTGCCGTCACCCACAGGTTTCCAGATGCAGTGACTGTGGCTCCATCTGTGAAGCCTGGCCTGCAGAGTGAACCACTGCCTGCCTGCTAAGGTAGGTAATTAGAAATTTTGATATCAATACACATACCCCATCCATTCCCCATGAATGCCAGTGGATTTAGGGGTTAGAGGGAGAGAGAAAAGGCAAGCAAAAAATGCATGAAAAAAATACAGCATGTGTAACATGAATCTATCCATATAAAATTGCGTTTGTGCCCATGTGCACAGAAATTTGGGGATAAATAGATAGGGCTGTCTAACGATATAATGCTAAAAGGAAAATAAACTTACTATACAATGTATATAGTATTTTGTTACACATTCAAGATTTTGTTAAAAATTTAAAAATGAATAAAACCCATCTACATGCCTATATCTGGAAAAATGCTGTGTATCTCCAGTTTGATGTGATGAGGTTTAGTTATGATTCATCACCTAATGCATCCTTCAGGAATTATTAGCATAATGATTTTTTCAGAGTACAAATAAGCAAACAAAGGAGAGAAAACACAGATAATTACTAAATTAAAAACAAAGCACTGGGATTTCCCTGGTGGTCCAGTGGTAAAGAATCTGCCTTACAATGCAGGGGACACGGGTTCGATCCCTGGTCTAGGGGAACTAAGATCCCACATGCCGCAGAGCAACTGAGCCCGCGCACCACAACTACTGAGCTCACGCACCTCAGCTAGAGCCCGTGTACTGCAAACTAGAGAGCCCACGCGCCCTGGAGCCTGTGTGCCACAGCTAGCAAGGGAAAACCCACACGCCACAGCTAGAGAAGCCCGTGCACCACAACAAAGAGCCCACGGAATGCAACTAAGACCCGACACAGCCAAAAATAAATAAAATAAATAATAAATAAATCTTTAAAAAAAAAAGCGCCATTTAAGGAGCACCTGTGTGCAAAGTTAGCTGCTGACACCATGACTCCAGAATGCACAGTTGTTGTATTCTGCAACTTTCATCCATATGTTTATCCATCCCCTTTTATTTATTCTTTTCTGTCATGAATATGCATCGGTTTCTCCTCAATCACACTCATCTTGCTTAAGTGTAGCTACTCCTTTGAGATTTATGCTCATTTTCTGAGCACCGAGCGAGGAGAATCTGCAGGAAAAATCACGCTGCATGATTCATATCATATCATATAATTCAGATTATAGCCATACAAATCACATCCATGATTTGTATGCCATAATTTCAGCCAAATTTAAACAGCCTCACATCTGTTATCTACAGAAATAACCATGAATTACCTCTCAAAACAATTTTCCACATTCTCAAAGGTACCACTTCTCTTCCTATTTATAGATATTTTTGCCATGAGATAGTGAGGTATGCGCTGGGCAGCTAGGTTGATGGAGAAAATGACTTTTTTCCTGAATTTAATTAAACAGAAATGGATTGAGTCCATACTGTGTGCTGGACCCATACTGTGAGCTGCAGGAAACACATTCCGGCCCATGCGGGTTCCTCACTCCTGCCCACCTGCCACGGTCAAAACACCTGCTCTGAAGCCCCTGTGCTATCACCAGTGCAGGCTGCTTGGGTTAAGTGATCTCAGGGACATTCTGAGTCCCACGGAGATACTGCTCAGAGGTCACCCCGCCCAATGTGAAAGCATGTGGGAAATCACAGAGAATCATAACCAGGGGTATCTCTTTACTCCAGAGGATTCAGGGATCCCACCTTCACTGCATGAATCTTGACCCACAAGGGATGGCTAAGATCTCATACTTAGCTGTTTGTGTCATAGTGTCTGGTAGCCCTTTTGGGGTTCACCACTGGGTGTATGTTTCTGAATGCGATGACCTCTAAACAGAGCAGAGTTCTGCAGCGAAGCTTCTTTTCCGTGACTCTGAGTGCCTTTTATGGTCTTTTTTAAAAATAGCAAGATATCAGACTGCATCTACCAAAATATACATAATTCTAGCTTTAATCGGAGGGAGACTAATTGCTCCCACTTCGATTGTCAGGATACTGTGTGCTGCCCTGTCTTAAAATGAAAGATTTATAGATCATTTTAAAGGCATTTTAATCATTTTCTTCTTCTTTTTAATTCAGCATATTAATTTGCAGGGACATACTGACAACACTTAAAGTCTCCACAGACTTAGAGGGAAACACAAAACAGGCACTTCGATAATTCATCGGCTGAACAAGGTGGCTGGGGTGACGGGACGGGGTGTTCGTGCCTATAACATGGAAATGCCCTTAATTATATCAGGGATCGCCAAACAAGCAGCTTGACAGTGAGACTAATTCTTATCTATTAAAAGAAAGGAGGGGGTCCGGTGAGGATTTCACCAAATTCATTTTACGTGGGCTCTCCAGCATTCCGTGACAGCGCTGCGTGTGTGTTTGGATTTTGCAGAAATGATACATTGAGCTCTGAGAAATGCACAAGCAAAGAAAAAGAAAAATTAAATGGCTTAGGAGGAGATGATATTAATCTTTGGAGACTCTGCAGTGACCTTGAGCCTTTCTGGTGGGAGACGCTCTGCCCGGATGAACTTCTCAGGAAGGGCTCCAAGTGGCGGAGCAAAGGGGTTGAAACGCCTCTCCTGTGCCCTCAGCCCCTCGCAAAGTGTGAGTCTTTATCTGTAAAGTGACCGTCCTTCCTCCCTGAGTTCTGTGGCTGTAAAGAAATGAGTATTTGTAGATGGTCCCCGTGGAACTACAAAGTGATGTGGGAAGAGGGGATGGAGGGGACTCCCCACTTCCCTTCCGTCCTCCCCTCCCTCTGCAGGAGAGGCTTCTGAGGGAGGGTGGGGGCCAGGGGGCTGTGAGCCCAGCCCTGGGGGAGGCTGACACGGCCCCTCCCCTCAGGAAGGTGCTGTGCGCACCTCCTACAGACTGACCAGCGGAGAATGCAGCTCTGACCTCACCTCACCTGAAGCAGTACCTTGTGCCATGTCACCTAGCGGCTCTGGGCCAGTTCCCATCTGCACTTCAGCAAACAGCATCCTTCAGCCACATGGAGCCCAAAGTAACCCAGCCCTTTCCTTGTGTCTTAAGTTTAAGGAAACACACTTACTACTCACGCCTCTGGCAGGATTAGTGTAGCCACCTTGTGCTAAAAGTGTTAAATTTTTTTAATGAAAATGCCCCTTTGGCTGATGGGAAGTAATTAAAATCAAGATGAGAGTCAGTAAATAAACACTATTGGGGGGAAATCCCTTACTGGCAAAATAAATAAACAACAATTCTCCTTGAGGCTGTAAGGCGGAGCAAGGTCACATCCAGACAAGCCCATCTGTTTTACAGGTCGGCTTGAAAAATGAAATCAGAAAAGGTAGCAACAATGGGATCACATGTGCTCAGTCCTCACCCACCCCCGCCCGAGAGGTGTTCACCACACAGAACACGCTGCAATAAGCTAATTCACAACAACAATTCTTTTTATCTGTTGATGCGTCAAAGTGCATAGCCATTGCCTGTTTTTAAAAATAAAACATTGAGGGCTTCCCTGGTGGCGCAGTGGTTGAGAGTCTGCCTGCCGATGCGGGGGACATAGGTTCGTGCCCCGGTCCGGGAAGATCCCACATGCCGCGGAGGGGCTGGGCCCGTGAGACATGGCCGCTGAGCCTGCGCGTCCGGAGCCTGTGCTCCGCAACGGGAGAGGCCGCAACAGTGAGAGGCCCGCGTACAGAATAAATATAAATAAATAAATAAATAAATAAAACATTGATTCTTCGACAATAAAAGTAACAGGAAATCAGCTGCTACAGAAGGTCCCACATGAGCATCGTTGTCCAGCACACTCCACACAGCCACTTCCTCCCCAGAGGCAGACACCCCCCCAACCCTGCGTCCCTCTCCTTAGTAAGGCCCCTTCTCATCCAGGTATCCACACAGGGTCTGGGACCGTTCCTGTCCCCGGGGAGGGGGGGAGGGGGATGGAAAAGCCAGGGGTCCTTACTCAGGGATCTCCCTGCTTGGTCTGGGTCCTTGCCGTTGTGCCCCAGGCATATTAAATGGGTCATAGCTTTGTCCTTGTGTCCTGAACACACCATCATTCCATGTTTCAGCTCCTCCCATGGGCACTCCTGGGATTTCCCCATCTCCCACCCAGGAGCTCTGACATCTCCTGGCCCATCTGTCTGTTATGATCCACCTGCCCTCCTGTATCTCTCAACAGCCCCGCTCCCGGGTGGCCCCTCCAGAAGCCCTGGTGGACATTTCTGATGCTGAATGCTTCCCAGGCCTCACCTGCCCACATGGCCACCTGTTCTGGTTATAGAAGGTATCCTGATTTGACAGGGTCCCTTCCTCAGCACTCAGCTCTGTTCCTGCAATAGGAGGATGAACACTGAATCCCAGCTCTTTTCACTTGGCCCAGTGCTGGCAGGTAATTCATTCCTTCACACCTGGCAAGATCACAAACTATACTACAGACACATTTCGGGAAGTCCATTTTTTGCAGGTTTTGGCATATCCTCTCATAAAATTTGCAAGGTTGGCAGGGGAGGAGAAATGGAGATCCACGTATCACATCACTAAATATAGGAAAGTTAAAGTCAAGCTAACTAGCAGTGAAGTAGAATGCTTTGGAGCCACTCCCCTTTACAGATACACTTTCATGAAATCCAGGAAGGTCTGGTTCTACCTGACAACTTGTAACCGAGTCCAAGCTCACTCTGCTCGCTGCACGACAAGCCAATACATTGGGAGACAGGTGTGGAGGCAAGGAACACAACTTTATTTGTAAAGCCAGCAGACTAGTGTCTCTGAAAAACCACCTTATCGGGCCCTGGATGCCAGTTTCTTTGACAGAACAGAGAGGGGGAGGAGGTGAGGAAGTAAAGTAAAAAGGCCACTTATCTTGCAAAACATCTCCCGTGGCCAGCATCAGGGAGGGGATGTGTTAATCTCTTCCTTTCTGCAGCCATTCACAGGTGGGCAGGGTCAGATTGTCTCCCTGTGAGCTGAACAGAGGCACCTTAGTTTAATACTCTGGCAGAGGGGCCGGGTTCCCTGAGGCAGGCCATTATGTGTGATTGTAATAACAAAAGCAAAGACTAAAGTCAAAGAAACAGGTCCAAGATGGAGTCAAAATTGTCTCTTCCCTGTTACAAACTGTTGGTCTTCTCAGAGCTCCACCTGGATGGGGGGGTGAGCTGCAAGGAGGGCTGGGCCCCGGCCCTACCCCACACCCTGGGCTTCTCACCCCAGGGTACTCCCACGATGCAAGTGGCATCACACACACACACACACACACACACAGGAGTGTCGATACCCAGGCTCTGTCCACCTGCAAATGGGTGCCTCTTGGCTGCAAACTGATGAAGAGATGTGTCCCTCAGTCAAGGGACCTGGGGAAGGAGCCCAAGAACCCCTAGAATCAAGGCCAATCTCCAGGGCATCTAAGGCCCCATGGGCACATCCTTGGACCCCACCAGTCAGAACATAGCCTGAGAGGGTCCCATCAGGGGTCAGGGTGGCTCCTGTCTGGACCAAGGACAGAACTGCTCTCAGAGACCCAGAGTTCGCCATCAGGAGAGGCGCTAGGACCACTGCCAGTGTCTCGCCTCCATCCTCCTACAGAGAGGGGCACCCGGGACCACCTACCACCTCTGCGTCACCCAGCGGTAACTTCCGTCTGAAGGACGGTCCAAGTAACCATCGGCCCAGAGGAGGAAAGCTGCTGTACTCAGAGGGCACAAGGGGGGGTGCTCAGAATGACTGTGTGCTCAGTCTTCATCCTGTTCTTGGTCCCAAGGGCTCCTGGGGGAGCATCTGAGCTGGAAAGAACAGAAGGAGCCCCCGAAACACCGCAACCACGGGAACCCGGAGTGGGGGAACACCCTGGGGAAGCTGGCAGGGAGGGGGCACCCCTCCTGCAGGTGGCTCAGGGGGGCTCGGCTCAGGGACACCGGCTTTTCCAGGTAGGCAGCACTGGTCCTTGGATTGTAAACTCCACCACCGAGCGCACATAGGAAATAGGGACTGTGGACTGACCTGATCTCAGGGTCCCCTCCCCACCAGGGCTGAGGTCAGAACGGCTTCCTAGACCCTGGACGGCATGAGCTGGCAGGTATCGGAACAATTCGGGGCTGGGAGAAGTCCTGAGTGGGCTGTGCTGGGTGCACACGGGATAATATACTCACATATTCATACAGCACCGGCTTGTAAACCCTTGGGAAAGCAGCCGTTCCTGCACAGATACACACTTTTCATTCTTTGGGTGTGTTTCATCGAAGGCCTCAAAGTCAGATAAATTACACCTGACCCTGGGAATGTATGCACTGCGTGTGGGTCTTGCTGAGCTGCTCGCTTTTTGGAGGCTTGGGGTTTTTTCATTTTCTTTTCTTTTCTGATACTTCACCTCGCACACAGAGGGCAGGCATCCTCTCACTCAGTGCTCGGTAGCATCACCAGCTGTGAAGCCCCAGGGGGAGAACCCTCCAGGACCACTGCCCAGCCACCTGCCTGCCACCTGCCTGTCACCTGCGATTTTGCACGGAAGCCCCTGGTGGACGACTTACTCAGGCTGAGTGCCAGGCCTCCTGATGCCACCTGAAAAGATGCTTTTCAAGAACCAAGAAGAAATGAATGCATGTTTATAAACAGATAAAAAGAACTGCTTGGGGCACCAAGGGAGCTGGGAAAACCGGAGCTTTCGCTGTTATTTTATGTTTCTGTTGCCAATTCACTCAGGACATACTTTTGGGCTCTTAGAACATCTTTCAAGGGAATCACAGCCTGATGGTTTTATTGTTTTTTAATTTAATTAAACGTATATTAAAACTTTTAAGATCGAAGCTATTTTCCCTTTTGTTACCTTTCCCAGTACATCAAAGAACTCAGCACCCAGAGAATCACTTCAGTGTTTTCTCACGTCTTGCTCAGGTTTCCTCATTGTCTTTGGACACTACTGAGCTCAGAGATAAATTATTTCCATATTCAATCATTGGGTAAGTTCTCACCTCCGCATGAATTTCTGTGTGTTAATTTTTTAATCTTAATACTCCCTTTTAATTTTCTCTTTGACCTAACTTCCCCTCACTTTGTGTCATTGTACTGTACATATTGAGAATTATTTCTAAACACTTTTGAAATGAGGGGCGGGATAGGTTGACTGACCAGATGGATGGATGAATAGATAGAAGGTAGATAAATAGGGTAGATCGATACAAAGGTGATAGATACCTAGATAGATGATAGATAAGTACATACATACATACATACATAGATGATAGATGGATAGGATAGTTTAAGATGTTATTAATCCTCCACACCCATGTGGAAGAACAGAAATAAAATTCTTAGCACTGATGACATGGTTTGAGAAGTAAGGAAAGGAGCACAAGAGAGGAAACTGGAATAAAAGTGAACAAGGATTTATTTTCCTTTTACCACTTTCCAGTATTTTATTTTACAATGAGCACTTATTACTTTCAATAGTTTAAAAATGCAGAACATTAGAAACATACATACTCTATAAAAATAAATGCTACATAGATAAACTATTAGAAATATAAATGAATATAAAAAATATAGGGTTGAAATGTAATATATCTTTAAATTCTACATATAAAATGCCACGAAGGCTGCACCAATTTACATTCCCACCAACAGTGCACAAGTGTTCCCTTTTCTCCACATTCTCACCAACTCTTGTTGATAACCTAATTTCTGATCTATTCTAAAGTACCTCAGAAGACACCTTCATTATATACTCACTCATTTTATGTATATATATATATATATATATATATATATATATATATTCCCCCGCCCCGCCCTGCTTTGGCCATGCCACCAGGTATGTGGGATCTTAGTTCCCTGACCAGGGATCAAACCTGTGCCCCTTGCAGTGGAAGCGTGGAGTCCTAACCACTGGACCACCAGGGAAGTCCCTACTCACTTTATATTTGGAAGATAGAAGCACAAATGGATTATCTAAGATTGGAGACGGAGCAAAGAGAGACCTACACTGATGTCTAATTCACTCTCCACAAAAGAGCTCAGAGGCATGTACTTTCCAGCGAATTCATAGCAGAAGATTAACAGCGTAATCATGACCTGTTTTTATTAAATGATTTTATTTGTGTTTGCTTGGTAGATAAGATTTATGGTGAATTAAATAAGGTCCATGAGATTTTTTAAATTAAATATATTAATCATTGAGAAATAGACATGTTTATGTATTTGGTGGGTACTTTTCTTTTTAAATAATGAAAAATAATGAAATCCAAGGGAAAATTTTGATCCACACAAAACAAAAATTGAATCTAAAAATGGTACACACACACATATATACACATACATATACACACACAAACACACACTTCTCATTTGCTTCTTATTTTTTCCTAATTTCTCCACTTTCCCCTACTTTGACACACATTTCATGGATAAAATTTATTTTTAAATATTATTTTAATTTTAATAATATTAATGATACTAAATACTATTTTAAAGAAAAAAAATTTTTTTACAGCAGCTAAACAACCTGTCAACACCATACTTTAAGGAACAGGAATTATACTGGGTTGCAAAAGGCAACACAGGAGAAAGAGGCATTTGACTTTTAAAGGATGATTTTCCTGAAGTTCTGAGGCCAGAGGCCGCGTCCAGATATGCTGGCTGAGATGACCTTGAACTTGGGAGTATTTATAGCCTGTTGAGTTACATAAGCCACACAAGCGTACACTTCATCAGGCAAGAGCGCTGACAGGCGCATTCCGTCAGGAGGATGAGCAGGACAGCTGGTGTGTGTGGATCGTCTGTTGCTTAAGTTCCTGCTAAAACTGTCAGCCACACCCTCACCCTCTCCACCGCTGGCAGAAAGTTGGCACAAATTGTTCCATAGACAGCAGTCTCTTCATTATCCTTTAGATTTATCCTTTAGAGCAGCCCAGGACGGTGGCTGCTCTAAAAATAAAGCTTTTCCCCTCCTCGTTCTGAAATATGCAATGACAACACTGGATAAATATGGCTAACGTTTTCAAAAAGACAGAAATCATGCCTCCTTTCAAAAGGATGGATGTCTGCTCCATCCTTTTTCCATGTCTGACTTGGAAAATTGGATTAAGAAGATGTCAGCTCACTGCTAAGTCTCAATTTGTTAGAAATGCAGGTAACAGAGCTCAGGGAGAGGAAGTCAAATCACTGTTAAATCTGAAGTTGACGAAGTTTGAATATTCGCAGGTGGAGACATCTCTGTGAACCAAAGACTGAGGGGAGGAGCCATCAGTTTCAAGATCAGGAGGCCCCGTGTCTGCTCTGTTCACAGGGCAAGTTGTTTTTCAATCTCATAATAACCCTGCAAAGAGTTACTGTCTCGATTTTACAAATGGAGAGAGGACTCCAGAGAGAACAGAGGTGATTTTCTTCAAGACCCTGGCACCTCAATGAGGCAACGATTGGTTACAGCTTCTGGTCATTTTTATTATCAACACATATTGTGATGAAAACAAACAAGGGATTAACGATTCCCGCTGAACTCTCAACATCTGGCACTTGAAACAGTAAACAGCAGATGAGAGCAGCAATTAGTCAACTGGGATGACGTTCCCTCCACCAGCCAACAAGACGTTGACAAGGTGAAGACAGACCACAGTGTTTTAGAAGGTTCTAGAAACAGTCCACCCCAACTGGAGACAAACAGCTCCTGCACACCAAGTAGAACAATTGAGGAGAGCCACCTCCTTACAGCATCACTACATAACCTTTCCTATCATCCCCCAAAGATGAGATACAGGAGAGGTTCCAGGATCCACCAGGGATGGGGACTATGAACCCTCTAATTTGGGGAGAAGCCAGGAGAGTTCGATGGTCAGGGACCCCTTCCAAAGGGCGTCAGCACATGATTATTAATAATCATTGCTTTTGTTAAAAAGGACATAAATAAAAGAAGAGCATTTCCTGAATTTTCAACCTGTGCCAAAATTTCTCCTTTTTCAGCTACACTTCCCACCTCTCCGGTGTTCCTTCCACCCCCTACCTGACAAACGTCTCGTTGCTCAGGGGCCGCGTCCCTCGAAGACGCCTGAGGAGGCTCCTTGCCACCTGCACCTACGCTCCTAGGGCGCTGATTTTGCAGCCGACTCTGCACACCTTACCTCCTTCCCCTGCTGGATAGAAAGGCTCTGCTATCCTGAATAAATGACAAAGAACTTGAAACCACAGCAAAGGACAACGGATAAGGTAGAATGCGCCGTAGCACTGATGCTCTAAAAGCTACAGCCCACGGTAGGACACAGGTCAGCCTGGGCTGGAGGAAGGCTAGAGGCTGTGAGCCCAGGAGGTGAAGGTGAAGTGGCCTCTATTCTCCCTGCTCCCTGAGTACCACTGGGAGAGGCAGCGGGAAGGGATGGGAGACCCAGGGTCCAGGGAGCTTGGCAAGTGTCTCGTTCCTGCAACTTGCGATGTGGCCAGCAGCCTGTGGGCTCAAGAGGTCCCCTTTCCCTGGACTGGAGGGGCTGGCAGTGGGCACTGCACTGGACTTGTTCTACAACATTCTGTACACACCCCTGGGGAAACCCGTGCACTCTGAGGAAGTAGGACCTCCAGGGGTGTCGGCCAGTTTGGGCACAAGTACCCACAAGACCTCGAAGCCGCTGTGTCTGTGGACATACACACTGGACATTCCTCTGCTTGTGACCAGCGTCCTCAGTGGCCATGTGTGGTGGACATGCTGACCTCTGTGTTCAGCCTGTACTTTATGGTTTGAGGTTATGTTTCTCTTCAGAAAAGTGTTTCCCCTGTTGGTACCTGCTTGCCCAAGTTAGCCTTTGCTGATTCGGTCTCCACCATTTAATGTTAAAGAAATAGGAGAAACCGGCTGGTTAGAAAGAAGATTATAAACAGGAGAGAGAAAATTATAAGGTATCCATTGTTTGCCAAGGTTAATTGTTCCTAATGGTTTTTCACCGAGTTTTAATTACACACAATCTGAAGGTGGTCTGCCTGGTGGTGGGGGAAGTAACCACAGGGAAAGATTCTGCAAGCCCCTTAAGATCAGGAACAGAAAACTTCAAGAAACCAAATTTACATGGCAAAGCCACGCATCAGATGTTTGAAAGGAGAGGTGGTGGGTCCAGGAAGAGGGAGCCTGCCTGGGGCCACCTGGAGGCCTGTGGCTGCGGGACAGGGCTGGGTCCTGGGTAGGCGGACTCGGAACTCCCTTAGGACACTCCCAAGACGTATCATCCTGCATCTTCCAGCTTGAGGGCACATTCCCAGGGGCCAAGGTACCACATAGTCTCACCGTTTTTCAGTGAGTTGTAGATTCAGCAAACAAAAGCTTTTTTGTATTTACTCTCTGTTCTCAAAGAGTTTGCAAATGTTTATTAAACTGAAATCTCACAAACTCGAACAGGTGAGCAGCTCCCTGGAACTGGAAATTAAACTCTTGCAATTGACAGGTAACAAAGATCCTACCTGAGTGTTCTTCTCATTGGAGATACGGAGCATGTCAAGGGGAGATGACGAGCTAGCGGAGACTCAAAGCTCTGCTGGGCGAGTGAGGGTTTCCTGCCTCTGAATAGATGTGGTGCATTTCATGTCCTCCTTCACCCTTCTGCCTCGGAGAGGACGTGAGGTGGCAGCCACATCTTCATCGAGCTTCCACAATCCTGCTTGTGGACCTGCCGGTCCGTAAACCAGAGAAATTGAGTGTGAGTCCACCCCCTTCCCTGGGCAGCCTCCATTTCACACGATTATTCAAGTTACCATCAGGTTCCTGGTTCCCGCACGGCACTGGACCACCACTTGGGAGCACCCATCTCTCAGTCCCACAGGTGAGGTCTCCAAGGTCCCCAGCACATAGCTCACGTGCTGCCCACATTGGACTCAAGACCTCAGACCCCAAAGCCTCTGCACTGCGTCCCTGCCTTCACGGAGGATGGAACCTCAACAACGAAAACACGAACGTGGGAAATGCTCACTTATACCATCTCACTCAAACGCTTTGGGTCCGCTTTCCTGTTCTGATGTGAAGAACATGGTCTTTCGAAAGAAGAAAAAGAAGATAAAACTTATTTTATCCTTTGTTTCTCAGTGAGTGGCACCTCCACTGATGATGATAAAATCATTAAGTGATCAAGTTTTCTCATTTAGTCAAAAAACAATATCTAAACAAGGGGCAATACATAGGTTATGGTGTTTGGTTGAAGTAATCAGAGGAAATACCGCAAAGGCTGTATTCTTCCGTCCATGGAATGGGGAGATTCTAAGCGGCTTTCTTGTGCCTGTAGGTATGGTGTTTTGTTGCTGGTGGTGGTTGTATTTTGCTTTCTGTTAACCCAGGCGATTCAACCCCGGCAAAGGCACCTGCAGCACCCGCCTTGGGCCCAAGACCCTGCTCATCACCTTCACACGCTTTTACTATAAGAAAAGGTGAGATTCATCTGCTCTTTTTTCCCTTGAGGGACAAAAAAAAAAGGTAAGGTTGTATCTTCATCTTAGTTACAGCAGGGAACAGCATTACCTCACGTGTTTCTTTTCCCCTGGTAAAAACTACAAGAACACAAACCTTTTTTGTCTTTAACCCTTAGGCCGAATCTGTGTCCAGGTTAGTAATAGCTGTTCGGGGGAGGTCCCCTGCCTACAATCGAAAAGGGAAACGCGATTCACTATTTCTCTTATGCGACAAATCGATGTGAAGAATAACATACCAGGGAACATATTTTATTTACATTAGTTTAAGAAATCTGTCCCAAATCAGCTCAAATGCCTGCAACGATCCATTTCCACGAGGCAGAGGGGGGCAGTTTTACTCCGAGGGCGGGGTCTGACTTTCACAGCCCTCATACACCTGCCGCCCATGAGTGCCCGTTTATGATCAGGAGCCCAAGGCCAGAGAAGGGGTCACTGACCCTCATCTAGCTAAGAAGTGGGGTCCAGACTAAAGCGGATACCGGCCCTCATTCCCTGAGAACGGCTGTTTTCGGTAGGTTCCACCTCCTTGATTTATTTTATTGTTTTGTGGTCTGTACACGATTTATATCTTTTTAGCCAAGTTAAGAGGGAATGTTCGCTGCAAATAAACACAAGCTGAATTGAGGGCGATGGAGAATCAGGCTAAGGGGACCAGGGACCCCGCCCGCCCCTCCCAGCCCAGCAAGGACCAGCCAGCGCCTGCTTGCGTTTCTGGAAACCTGTCCAGAGAATGCGTGTCTGTAGCTGAAACCTGAGGAAGAACAGCAAAGAATAGCAAAGAGGTCTGTCTCCTGAGGCTTCAGAGTAAATGGTAGACTCACAAGTTGAAGACGCCTTGTGAGTCTGAGTTGAGGGCAGATGACACGTCGATTGGGCAGCAGAGACACAAGGATGCTCAACGCTGAGAGCAGAACAACTAGTTAATCCCAGAGGACGATGCGCGCCAGCTCCCCCAGGGGGTACAATTTAGCTCAAAGTTGCCGTTTTCCATTACTCTGCAGTATCACTGAGAAACATTAAGGTACATTTTCTATTTGTTACACCAGACGTTATACAAGCAATTTTCTCAATGTTGCGATACGTGTTAAGATTGGGTCTTGTTCACGTAACCACACTGATCTCGTAGAAGCTTTGGACCAGCAGACCTGGTTGATTTGTCAGACTGTTTATCGTTTGATTTTTATTTCTTGTCCTCACAAACGACAATGACTTCATCAAACTTAAAATACATTTATTCCTTCAAAGAAGAGTCCCAATTTAACCATTATTACCAAAAAATTGTGTAAAAAATACACAACACAATTGAGATAAATGGAAAAGAGGGCAGAAGAAAAATAAATACTATCAGGAGAAGAGTTCCTATTCAGTGTGTCTGTCTTAAAGATCATGTGAACTTGATCTGGGTGGAAACGTCAACACTGAGGTCCTAGCACCTAATTCTTCTTCTTTCTCCAGGTACAACTGACAAAAAGTATACATATGAAAGATATACAACGTGATGATTTGATACTACATACGCAGGGTGAAATAATCACCACAGTCAAGCTAATTAACACATCCATCACCCGTGTAGTTACCTCTGTTTTTCTTTCTTTCTTTGTAATTCTTGAGGTTTAAATGGTTGTTTATTTATAAAGAAATCAATGTCTGTGTTACCATACTGATAGGTCTCGAGGGAACCCCTAGCTGCAATTTTGGAAAAAAAACTATTTTCTTGACTAGATTCAACTGAGACCACATCATTGTAAAAATGATGCTGATTGGTTGAACACAGAAATAGAAAAGAAGTAAATTCTCAAAAAATTATTTGTAACAGTGTATAGAAGGAAGTGGGAGTGAAACCTCAGGAGAATAGATCAGAAAACGTGATAAGCCACAGAATACCGTAAGGCAGGTAGCAGTGGCGTAGGGGTGGGAAATACTTAAGCATCCCTTTACTTAGGTAGCCTAGTTGATAAACAGGAGCACTTGCTTTTTCTTTTTCTTCTTTTAATCGTTAGAAGGGAAAACAAGTAAACATATTGCCCGGGCGTTTTCTTCCATCGGTCAAAAGAACTGGGGCATCTAAAAAAGTCACTCTAGCCACGAGATGACAGCCTCGATTGGGGTCTTGAAGGGGTGGGGGCCCCAAGGCCCCGGTCACCAGGTATAGCAAGCACCACGCCCACCCACCGGCTGGAGCACGCGCCGCCCACTTGTAGGAAAGGCCCCGCCCACCTTCTGGGGAGGCCCCACCCACCGGCTGGAGCAGGCTCCCCACCCCTGCAGCTCACTGTGCCCCTTTCTTTCCCAGCATGGGCCGCCCTGGGCCTCCCGCCTCCGTTCACCCAGAGCGCTGAGCTGTCTGGGGCCTGAATGCTCAGAAGGTTTGTCCCTGGATTCCAGGTCCCTTCTAGCCCCTTTGCTGTCCCCAGGGTCCTGACTCTCTGCCTGGTTAATGAACGCCCTGCTGAACTTAAGGCGTCCTCCATCCCTTCAGAGCCGTCTTCCTGCCGGTGGCAGGTGGTCTCAAAGGCGACCTGCTTCTCTGTTTCTCACCTGGTGGTCTCCGGGGGTCAGCCATCCTTTACCATGTGGTGAGCTGTTTCTTTAAACGCTCTCCGCGGTTCAACTAGGACATGGGAACGAAGCCAAAAGCATGGACATCCTGGGCGAAGGAGCCTTCCCTGAAGCCAGAGAACCTGCTGGAGCCCAGATTCCACCACGCCTCCGGCAGCACGCAGGTGTGTTTGCCCAGCCCACCTGCGCCTGCACCGCATCCGCCCTCCACGCGCCCACAGGCTGGCAGCTGAGGTCTTGAACTGACTCCTCATCAAAACGACAGACAGAGAAGCTGATGTCCTAAAATTCAGATCTGAGAAGTACTTTAGGAAACTTTTGAACTGCCTGAAAAATCCCAAGAACCTGTTGAAAAGGAGTCTTCTGGAAAGTCCCGCATACGAGACGAAAGCTGAGTGTCACGATGGCGGGGCCCGAAGTGTGCTGGGGAGCTGGTGATGCAGTGACACCCCTGTGGTACGTGGATGGAGCTCAGCTGGAGAACTGCTGGTCCCACTTTTACAGATTAGGAAACTGAGGCACAGAAAGATAAAGAAGATTTGCCCAAGGTTGCTGTGCAGCTGGGTTCCGACAGGGCCAGGACTAAATCCTGAGCTCTCCCTGCGACGCTGTGTTCACCACTTTTCTACGGCAATGTATTAAAAGCAACGAAAGAAACGATGTTTGCGTTACCGGAGAAGCGGAGGAACATCTTTAATAAAATAAAAGCAGATACATCAGTGTGGCTGGTGAGTGAGAGCTGGAGTAGGGAGCGGAGTGAGGAAGAGGAACCAGAAGAGCAGACGTGGTGCGGCCTTGGCGTCATAAAGCTGAACCGAGTGGGGATTGTTTATCTTCATTTTCGTTTTTAATATAACCCTTTATTGTACCTCTTTTATATGCCCCCTTTGTTTAAAAAATGCCATCATAATTCTATGCGAAAATGAGGTTTAAATGGATTTTCAACTATCTTAAGCCAGAAAAAAAAAAGAAGAGAGATTGTTATGTGTAATCTTTTGTTCCATTTCTTTTCTTTCTTTTTTTTTTTTTTTGCGGTACACGGGCCTCTCACTGCTGTGGCCTCTCCCGTTGCGGAGCACAGCCTCCGGACGCGCAGGCTCAGCGGCCATGGCTCACGGGCCCAGCTGCTCCGCAGCATGTGGGATCTTCCCGGACCGGGGCACAAACCCGCATCCCCTGCATCGGCAGGCGGACTCTCAACCACTGCGCCACCAGGGAAGCCCTGTTCCATTTCTTATTTAACTATACGTCCAAGGGGCAATAAAAATGAAAAGAGATCCCCCAAACTAACCATGTTTGTTCACTATAAGACAAAAGGTGATAGGGGTTGCTAATGCCCCCTGGCAGCTTCCTCTCCCAAACTTGCATTGTGAAAAAGTCCTTTGAAAAATCGAGAAGCAGGACAACCGTTGAGAAAGTACTCAAGGACAAACAAGGGCACCTGGGTGATCACAGCTCCCCGAAGATCCAGAAGCTCCTCTGGTTCAGATCCCACACCCTCACCCGATAGCTCCGCAGCATCATTTGCTTCCCAGCATCATGGGAAAAATTCCAGTGCTGTAATTTACTGCTTTGAAAAATGAGGGCGCCTGCTGCGTTTGACATGCCTCTTTGAAACAGGGAATCTTTAAAATTCATACCCCAAACTTAATGTAGAGATAGATCACATCTTTTTATGACTTCACTGATGTAATGAGAGCCTTGTAATCTCTCACAAGGTGTGTTTTATTCCTTCTAATGTGTATCACGTGAAGATTAAGAGGCTATATTATTGCCTTCACAATGACCTGCTATTTCCTGGACACAGTAATTTGCCGGACCTGTCCTTGCCACTGGGATAAGCATAATGCCTTTAATAATTTTCCATTCACTAAGCGACGTGTTTGCATCAAAAAGATGGATCTGGTTTGCCCGGGCAGGCAGGCGTTCGGTACCTGTTCTCCGAGTGCCATCTAGAGGTTTCAGGGCCCCGAGCACAGGAACTGCCTGGGAGAGCTTTCTCCACGTTCATTAATTTAGCATTGAGAGCTTGTTCCCCAGGCTGAGAACTAGTATCTCTAAGAGCTGGGTTATCTCATCACTTCACTCCAGGCGGGAACTGTGGGAATGCAGCCGAGAGAGTGCCGGCAGAAAGGGGCTGAACCTGGGTCTGGGGCAGATTCGCGCTGAGGACAAAGAAACCGTTTAAAGCCGCCCGCACTCATCTGAGCTTAAAACCCAGCGCCGCGGAGAAGCGGGCCTTGGAAAGGCTGTTATATTGAGCTCTTTTTCCAGCAAACAAGATGCCCATCAAAGGTGATGCGAGGAAAGCAAAGGCTTTTATCAAAACCCTGCCGGTAGCGCATCCTTTCAGCCCACCTGCCTTCTGAGTGACCGGCCACCATCCTGTCCCCCTGCCCGCGGGCGGCCGTGGTGCGTCTCTGAGCTGCGGCCCGAGGGGTCACAGGTCACGGGAGCTCCCGTGGCATCGGCCGCCTCCGCCTGGAGGGACCACGGTCGCCAGGCTGGTGTGTGAGGCTGACCGGCCGTGTGTTTGCGTGTGACGTGGCACCAAGTGGAGAGAAGTGTGAGGCCAGGCGTGGCGCACTGCTTCACACCAGAGCCACAGTGTGACCCGCAGTGGCCTGCGAACGTCCGTGATGGAGAGGTAAGCGTGACCCATGTCGCTATGGAACTACCGCCACTGATTACCCACAATCCCCTCTTCTACTGCTAAGGCAGCAAAACCACCATTTTGAAGGAAAGGAGGTACAAGCCCAGCATCCCCAAGGCCTTAGTGTGAAATGAATGCTTAGGGAGCGTGAGGACAGAGAGGCAAACCCCGTCCTGCGGCGCCGCAGCTCCACGCAAGCAGCCGCGAGGACGGGGACGGGCCCCGACTCGTGGGAAACTTCCCTGAAGGGAAATGGTGAAGAGTGGCCTCAAATTTGACCTAAAATCACAGAAAAGATGGTTGAGAAAGAGCAACAAAGTGTGGATGAGGAAAAAGAGGAAAAAAAGTCAAGAGGAAAGTAATCTGGGTTAAATATTAAATGTTAATATTAAATAGTCATACAATGACGGTCATCATGAGAGCAAGCACGCACGTACGCAACACTTGCTGTGCACCAGGCACCGGCCTCAGCGCCTTCTCTGTGCTCGTCACGTGACCACCAAGCTTCATCCGGAGCCTGGGTGTCAGGTCCCACCACTGTCCCCGTTTTACAGTGGACGGAGGAGGACCTGAGTCGGTGACTGTGCCCGGCGCCCAGTGCGTGGGTGGCAGAGCCAGTGTCCTCACGGCTCAGGCGTCTGGGCCCTCTGGCCCCCTCGGTGCAGAGGCGCTGGGAGCTTCAACAGGGACATGGTGGGGGGATGGGGAAGGGAGGGAGGAAGAGTTGGGGGGGGAGAAGAGGGATCCTTATTCCTAAAGAATAAACAGGGCTTCCCAGGTGGCGCAGTGGTTGAGAGTCCGCCTGCCGATGCAGGGGACACGGGTTCGTGCCCCGGTCCGGGAAGATCCCACATGCCACGGAGCGACTGGGCCCGTGAGCCATGGCCACTGAGCCTGAGCGTCCGGAGCCTGTGCGCCGCAACGGGAGAGGCCACAACAGTGAGAGGCCCGCGTACGGCCAAAAAAAAAAAAAAAAAAAAATGATATGGGCAATCTCGATGCCCAGTTTTATAAGACGCAAAATCTCTGTATTTCCCACGTGAGTTGAACAAGTTAACACAGTCGTTTCCCCTGGGTGTATTGAAATATGATTGACGTATAACACTGCATGAGTTTCAGATGTAGGATGATTTGACACGTGTGTCTATTGTAAAACGATGACCCCGCCATAGCCTCAAATCACATAATTACTACTTCTTTTTTGTGGTGAGGACATTTGAGATTTAATCTCTTAGCAACTTTCCAGTATGCAATGGAATATGATTAACTATAGTCGCCATGCTGTGCATTAGACCCCCCCCAGAACTTACTCATCTTGTAACTGGAGGTTTGTGCCCTTTGACCAACATCTCCCCATTCACCACCACCCCCAGCCCCTGGTAACCACCATTCTTCTCTCTGTTGCTGAGTTCAGCTTCTTTACATTTCACGTGTGAGATCATTCAGTGTGTGTCTTTATCTGCCTGACCCTTTCACGGAGCATAACACCCTGGACATCCATCCATGTCATTGCAAATGGCAACATTTTATTCTCTTTTATGGCTGAGCAGTATTCCATTGTGTGTGTGTGTGTGTGTTCACAAATATGCATCACATCTTCCTTCTCCACTCACCCGTGATGGGCACCCAGGTTGCTGCCATGTCTTGTCTATTGTGAATAACGCTGCAGGGAGCATGGAGGTGCAGGTATCTCTTCAAGACAGTGATTTCACTCCCTTTGAATGTACACCCAGAAGCAGTGACATATTCTTTGGGTGATAAGCAGCTAGTAGGACTGTTTAAGCTACAAAACAATGTTTTGGTCTGTGGTCCCCTTAGTAGGTCCTGTCTCAGTTCTGGAAGCTCATGTCTGGTAACGTCATCAGTTTGGTGAAGCGTCATTTTTACAAATGCCAAGTCACACTTCAATCCTTTACATTCCCACCTGCTCAACCTGTTCTCCCAGATGAAGCCTTCTTCCATGGTTGATTCATATGCATTTATACCTAACAATTCTCATGAGATGGCCAGAGAACTAGATATTTTTAACTGATGGTTGATTTCTTTAAAAGCCCCCATTCCACCCTCACCTACCACATTTCATAATCATATGAATCTGAAATTCACTCTTGCTATAACAGCTATCAGAATGCATATCACACTCACTCGTAAAAGGCATCATTTTCCTCCATTTTTGTAGATACAAGAAAACAAGACTTAAAATAATCCAAGTGTGGAGGGGGGTGGTGGGTGGGATGAACTGGGAGATTGGGATTGACATGTATACACCAATATGTATAAAATAGGTAACTAATAAGAACCTGCTGTATAAAAAAATGTATACCATTTATGATAGGATTGCAAAAAAAAAAAAAAAGAAAAGGTACATGGGAGGGTATTTTCATCTGTCTTTGTGTCTGATTGTGTTTTATGTTTTTATTAAACCTTTGTTCTACCTTTTAAAAAAAGTGCCTTATGCTATGATAATTAAATATTATGTTTTCCAAAAAAAAAGGAATCCAAATGACTTGCCCGTAATAAAAAGCTGGCCGTTCGCTGAGCTGGAACTCGGTGCTGGACCTGGGCTCCACGCACCGCGTTTCTGCAAGGAGTCGTCCTTACCAAGGCCTGAGGTCGTGAAGCAGAGGCAGATGTGTCTCATCACGAGCTTTCATACTGAGGCAGGAGTGAAAATGAAGCCACACGTGAACTTGACCTCTGCGGTATTAGGGGACAAAGGTCACCGCAGATGACCAAGAGGAAAGTCCTCACAAAATTCCAGCCTGTGGATGCTGAGATGTCGGAGGTCAGGTGACACCCAGACAAAACCCCCAGAAAGGGGACTCGCCACCCAGGTGCCAAACACAGAACATGGTATTCAAGCTGAATTTGGACAATTTGGGAATAAGAATAAATAAGGACAATAAAATATTACAATCCACTGAATACAATAGGAACCCATAGGTCCAATCTGAGGATGATAGATAAATACAGACATTCACATAGACATAAACACAACACATAAACCCACGCCTGACGGGGAGGGGACCCTTGCTCAGAGCCGGATGCTGAGTAAGAAGCCTGGAGGGTGCAGCTGTCTGAAGCATCACCCTCCTCAGCCATCAGAAGGAAGATGGATTCAGATGAGACTTATCAGTGGGCGCTAAATCTGGGTGGGAAAGCGCCGAGGAGCAGGGTGTTTACATGGTCCTAAAGTGCCCCCACAGGTGGTGGCCTGTGAGCTGCACAGGGACACAGAGCAGCTACCCTGGGTTGCACGATGATATTCAACTTCCAGTGGAGGACGGTGGGATATTGTGCTTCTGGACGTGCCCCCCGGGGAGGCCACCGCACCCTGTGGTAGTGGGCTGGCTGATTTTGTGTGTCACCTGGGCAGGGCCGAGGGATACCCAGAGAGCTGGGAGAACAGTGTTTCTGGGCGTGTCTGTGAGGTCGTGTGTCTGGAAGAGATCAGCATTTGAACCTGCAGACTGAGTGAAGATCATCCTCCCCTGTGGGGGCGGCCTCATCCAGTCCACTGAGAGCCCCAATAGAACAAAGAAGCGGGGAAAGGGAATTCGACGTCCGGTCTGCTCCTGCCCTCGACTTCGGAGCGCCTTTTTCTCAGGTTTTGGACACAGACCAGGAACCCCATTGCCCCAGATTCTGAGGGCTTGGGACCCAGAGGGAATTTTACCACGGCTAAACAAAAATGACTACTTAAACTAAAAAATAAGCAAGTTCTTTCTAACTAAGTAAAGGTCAAATATAGAGAAATCTGCCTGGGTCTACCCTTGCCAACGATGTTCTTGGAAACACTGGTGGACTTTGCAGTAATAAGAAACTCAGCTAAAGATCACCTGTACAACAGAAGAGGTAAAAATGATTTTAAAAATTCGTATCGAGACTCACAGAAGCCTGCTCAGCTGGCTGGCATTATGAGGGATGTACTTATATTTCAGGATTTCTTTGATTACCTTTGGAAAATATAATCCAATGTCATAGAGTTTGGATTGGCCTTAATGACACAGAGAGAGAATATTCTGGACTCTCAGAGCTTGCTCTGTTACGGAGCAATATGTTTAATACAAAACTAAAATACGGAGATTAGGATTTTTATGCCAGAGGAATTTCAGCCTCTTTCCAAAAAAGGGAGAAAAGTTCAAAGAAAGGATATGTTCATCCCACACATTTTTAAATCTTCACCAAGAGATCTTCTGTAAACAGCCAAGTTTCACTTTTCCCCCCATGACCACTACTGTGATCATTTCAAATGAGTTTTCTTCCCTTCGAAATGCCTTAATTAACACACTCAAAAAGCATGCGGCCATCTATGTATTTTGTTTTCCTGACAGTGATTTTACATCCAGTGGACATTTCTAAGCCCGCACGAGATGTCACCTTCCCAGTCCAGTAGCCTCGGGCCTAAGTCCTCACGGGGAAGCTGCTGGGGGTAGCAGGCTGTGCTGGGAGTCTGGTCCCCACCCCAGGCTCCCGGCTTGGGGTGCCTCACCTGCTTGTTCCAGCTGTGAAGCTGCACCGTGACCCGTAATTAAACAAGCCAGAGGGGAGCAGGGAGATGTGCTGGAGACGCAATGGTACAGGAGCGACACCGCAAGTTGCCTTTTAAAGTTTTATTCACCTGAAGCAAGAGAGAGCTGAGAGTACGGAGGCACACACGCTGTCCCACCAGCATTTCAGAGCCCCTAGGCCTGAGGGCACTAGAGGGCACAACCCCAGCGCAACGTCAGCTCACCTCCAACCCACCCCGTCCAGCACCTGCAGACACAGCAGTGCAGCCTCCCGGAAAACATCCGCGTTTCCGCTTAGAAGGACAGAAACCCCTAATCACCAAACATGAAGACTAAAACCGAAACGCACAATAGACTATCAAGCCACGCTGGACGCCGCGGGCCCTTGTCACCTGCTGGGAACGAGCACCCGTGCCGTCTGGCTCCTGGGCCGCCCCTCAATGGGTGGGCGAGGACGCGGACGCAGGGATGAGCTTGGGCTTGGCCTGCTGGGGCAGCACCACGTCGGGGATCTGCTCCCCGTGCTTGTATACGCTGACCGTCACATCGATCTTCTCGCCCCCGTACTTGTTCTTGACGTGGATGCTGTACTTGCCCGAGTCCTCGGAGGTCACACCCTTGATGGTCATGTTGACATACTTGGCCTGCTCCACCTTGACCAAGAAGTGGTCGCTCAGCTCGATGTCCCTGTCGTTCTTGAACCACACCACGTCCGGGTCCGGGTTCCCGAACACCGTGCAGGTCAGGTTCAAGGTCTTAGGGGGAGGGTGGGCAGAGAGGGGATAGTTAGAGAAAGAAAAGCCTGGCGGCCTCCGAGCAGCCTAGGCCCTCCACCCACTCGGCTACTGATCTGCCCTTCAGGACATTTATTTAGTCAACACGCTCTTTACGTATGTAGGCACCACACTGGACACCAGGGATCCAAAAAGAGCAGGAAGTTCACAGCTTCCTGGGGCAGCTGGAGAGAAAACTCAAAGGTAATCTTTTCTATTTATTCCCAGATCTAATTCATGCGTAAGTTGATTAAAAATTTGAAGGTAATCAAGCTCTGGGTTTTCCAGTAGATATTTTTAGCCTGGTTCTAAATTTCCTTTATATTCAGACTCATGGGTTCCCTTTACCAGTTGTTCTGGCAAATCCAGAGACTGCGTTGTCTTATGATAAACTGCATTGTGGACACTTAGCAAAGCATGCTTTCGGTCCAGGATAAAGTAAAACTAGTGCTAATCCTCAATCCATGACCTGCAGGTACAGCTCGCCAGGTTTTCCTCAGCTTCTAAAGAAAAGGGCTCTACATTTTCGTGTTTTGGCCTAATAAAAATTCTCTCAAGTAGCTATGTCCCCGTGACACTGAGATGGAATCACTCAAGCACCCAGAGAAGTACCAATTAGGTATCAGTAATTCCAGTGACAGGTGACCGATTATAACTCCAATAAATGGTTTCCCTTATACACCCCAAAATGACCTTGACAACTGGAGCGGAGATTGCTCTTTTTATTTCACACTTGACAAGGCGGCTCCCACCTTCACACGAGGCAGGTGGGTCGTGTGGGCGAGGGTGTGGGTGGGGCCCACCTGCCCCTTCATTCACGCCCTCGACCGGCCCCCCGGGCCCGTGGCGTCAGAGCCAGGTGGACACCGGGGCTGGAAACACCGGGCGGGAGACCATGTAATGTGTCTCCCCGTGGTGGGAAAGGTGCTCTGTGTGCATTCGGAGGGTTAGACTATTCCCTTCTTTGGGGACACAAGTTTCCCAGAGGCAGCCTGGGCCCAGCAGGACCCAGGACGCCCCCCTCCACACCGGCTGCTGGCACTGGGCCTGCCGTGGGGACCCCCCGCTTCAGCCGCCCTCCCTGGGCACCCCGTTGCCTGCCCTCACCTTTCCCTCCATTATGGTCACCACGTCGGGTAAGCCGCCGAGCACCTTGCCGCGATCTGTAAGAGCAAAGCCACTCTGCTGAGAAAACTGTCCACGGGGACTATCCTGGGGGTCGGGCCCCGGGCTGAGCACCGAGGGGCACAGCAGAAGCTGGGAGGGGAGCGCTGGCCCAGGAGAGGACACAGGGCAAGGCACACCGAAGCGGGGACCCGTGCTAAGGTGCAGGGTGGGAGCAGGGGGTAAGTGACTCCGAGCACGGGGGTCGTGAAACGGTCGAGAGGAAACGCGGCCGTGAGCCGGGCGTGAGGAGGAAGGTCTCACCAGGGGCTCAGCACAGGGCAGACCCCGTCCTTCTGTAATTTAGTCAGGAACGGGGGGCCCGGCCTCTGGAGAGGGGATTTTGCAGGGGGATGTATTGCAGGTATATTATCATTTTCTGTCTACTGTGATGCTCTGACATCGTAAGTCCCGCCTGGCTGGGCAGAGACACCCCCCTACCAGCCAAGGGCCCAGCCAGGAGCCCGCCTGTGACCTATGCCGACAGCCCGGCCAGGCCCGGCCTCCTCCGCCTGCCCCGCCCCCAAGGAGGTGACCCTCCTCTGCCCGAAACACCCGGGCCGGGTGCCTGGCGGCTCGGGGCAGCCCTGTCACCCAAAGCCCAGCAAAATCACTAAAAGCAGCCAATCGTACGTGTTCCCCCCGCCCCACCTGCCTTTCCCCTGGAAACCCCAGTAAAGGCCGTGCCTTCAGTCCTCCTCCGTCCTGTCCTCTGTCCTCTGACCCCCTGGCCATCCCCCCACGTGCCCGGCGTGGCCCTGCCTCTAGGACCCGAGAGCCCAACAAACCGTCCTTCCTGGGCCTGTCCTGAGCCTCCTCTGGCGGCCGCTCCTGACTGACCAGCTCGTGAAAGGACACAAAACAGGTGGTGGAAGGTGAAGGCAGAAAGGAGGCCGGGGGGTGGGGGCGGGGAGCTGGAAGGCGGGCTGTGGGGAAGCTGGGGATGAGCAGGTGAAAGCAGCAGGGGCTGTGGACAGTCCTGAGGGTTTCCAAGCGGGCGGCAGGGTTTGCTGTCTATTATTTAACGCACGAAATGAACACTCGTAAGTGCAGACCTTCTGCCCCACCCCAAATAATATTTTGTGCTCGTTATAATCTAACATGTACTTACTTTTCTCTGCAAAAGCAGCTGCCCTGAAAATTAAAGGGGGGGCAGAGAATAAAAGAGTCATGAGCAAATGCTATCAAACAAGAGCATCACACATTTCAGAGGTTTGCTAGAGATGAAAGCCAGATGAAGAAGGAAACGTGTTTGCTTCTCCTAGAAGAACACATTCGGGTCACAGGGTCTGAGGACCCGTATGTATGTACTTTTCCTGCCGTTTCCCACTGCCCTGTCTTCCAGCTGATAAAACTCACAGAAAAGTTTCTTTTTTCACCAGATTACATTGGAGATTTTTAGATATTTTTGAAAATGTTGGTATTTGATTTACCTAAATCGTCCATTCATCCATTCAACAAATATTTATTGAAAAACCTAGTATGGGACAAAGACTGTTCCCGGTGTCGGATGCTCTAAACTTTAGACACATGTTTAGAAACCCCCAGTTATTCTTTAAAAAGTTGCTCCAAACACTGGGACATTGTTCAGCTAAAAAGAAATGAGAATTTTCTGTACCTTCGTCTCAATTTTGCTGTGAACCTAAAACTGCCCTAGAAATATAAAGTCTTAAAAAAGAACCTAAATATATAACATTAAAAAATTGCTCTGTGTGATGTGTTGCTATAATTATACCTATTTCAGAAATTCAGCATTTAAATTCATTTAAATTAACCCAGGGTTATTATAACTCTAAAATTAACTGATAGATGCATTTACAGTTTAGAAGAATGCCTTCTTCTAGATACTGAATGGCTTAAATTGTTTGTTTGTTTGTTTTTATTGCGGTACCCGGGCCTCTCACTGTCGTGGCCTCTCCCGTTGCGGAGCACAGGCTCCGGACGCGCAGGCTCTGTGGCCATGGCTCACGGGCCCAGCCGCTCCGCGGCATGTGGGATCCTCCCGGACCGGGGCACGAACCCGTGTCCCCTGCATCAGCAGGCAGACTCTCAACCACTGCGCCACCAGGGAAGCCCTAAATTGTTATTTTTAATCCCAGCTCCTAGGAACATCACATTCCTTGGGTCAGCTAGGCGTCCCTAGATGTTCCCACACTCAGCCAAAATGACACCACGTCATCTGGACCCCAGACGGAAACATAATAGCCAAGCATGCAAATCTTACTTGAGCTGCTGGAATTCGGCAAATGCTTCATCAAAAGCTGCAAGGAAATATTTTGTACATTAGTAACCGTTTGAATGTGTTGGGCTTTTGTTCATTCCCTTAGCTGCTCTGCTCGTGAGTTTGCTTAATGAAAACTGATTGGTTTGCTTAATGAAATAGCCAAATGAATAAAGTATCTTCTCTGAATGAAAATGGTAAAATCAGATTGCTTCCCTCTCAGCATCCTTGATCACTAAGGTAATCCCTAAGTACAAAATTATTAGGTGCTAAAGAATAATGATCTTACCTTGACCGGACAGGTCAAGTGACCGTTGATGGTTATTTTTGCCGTCAAAAATCTCGAAGGTGTATTTCCCTTTATCCTTCTCGGTGGGCTCACAGATCTTCAGCCAGGCCATCTCCTCACTCCCGCCAACCCTCATGTGCTCACTTGATGCAATCTTAGCATCCCTTTGAAAAAGTCACAGGGACATACTCAATTTAGAATCTCATATTACATGTAAGATACCGGTGGGGCCATATTACACATCTTTCAGGGGGAGCCTCCTCTAACTTGCTGGAGCTGATGTCATCATAGACTTTTCTGGATGTTATACATTTACTAACTACATCAGCAGCTCAGCTCTGAAAACCTTCTGAAATTAAATCTGATACTTAGTTTTTAAAGATACCTTATGGTTTAACATATGCTTATTGGTAATAGGTAATAGACTATCAAATACTCTAGACAGTATGGCATTTTTCTGCTCAAAAAGTTAAAAATAGAGTCACCATGTGATCCAGTGGATGCACACCCAAAAGAATTGACGGCAGGGGCTCGAACAAATATTCGTACACTCATGTTCATAACAGCATGACTCACAGTAGCCAAAGGGTAGAAACAACCCAAGTGTCCATCGACAGATGATGGATAAACCAACTGTGGTCCATCCATATAATTGAATATTATTCAGCCTTAAAAAGGGAGGAAATTCTGACACCTGCTACAACATGGATGGGCCTGGAGGACACTATGCTGAGTGAAAGAATCCAGTCACAAAAGGAGAATGACCGCGGCATCGGCTCAGCCAGGACGAGGGGTAAATGCTGCACTAGAGGAGGAGAAGTCCACCAAACGCCAAACCACACGCAACCCGCTGGGCGCCCTTCTCAGGGCCCTGACCCCACCTGGGCTCTAGCGCAGGAGCCCACGGCCCCCTGAGCCAGCATGTGCACAGCCTGGCGCGTGACCCTGAGCTCAGCTCCAGAAAGGAGCCACTCGCCTTCCATCCTAAGCCCTGACCTGAGTTCTGACCCCGCCTCTGTCACAGCCCCAACGCCTTGCTGGACTGGGCACAAATGCTGTTCCCAGACACCATGTGAAGCCACCCGCCAGCAGAGGGCCAGCAGCAGACACACACACCCCCACCTGGCTCCCCCTCCCAGCTCAGAGCCCCCAGCCTGGCTCCACCCCTGGGGTGAATTCCAGAACCCTCCCTAATCAGCAGTCCCATCCTCACCCTACACCCGCTAAGGCTGGCTTCTGCTGAATTAGCCAACTTATAAGAAGGCAAACAAGTCCTGGTAGCAAAGCAGAGCTGCTGGCTGCATTGAATTTGTTATCACTGTTACCCCCTAGGCAGTGACTTTGGCTCGAAGGACTATTTGTTTGTTATTGTTTTGGGACTTAAATGGGCCAAGTCGGATAAAACCTCTTCCTTGGTTTTATTATTGGATCACAAAACATGACCAAATCCCTTCACTCCCAACTAAATTTAAAACATCTTACGTTAAGGTAAGAAAGAGGAGGATGGAAGAAAGCCTAGGTGTGTCTGCTCGTTTGTGAGAAAGAAACCCAGGAGATGGGTCCCTGCAGGGTGTGGGGAGGGGCTGGAGGAGAGGGTGGGGAGGGGTGGTGGGCGCACCTGCACGGCAGCCCCACATCTCCCCTCCCCCAGGGAGCTCCAGGTTTCACTGAGATTTCAGGGGCTTCTGCATGTGAAATTTCCCAGATTGAATTAAAATCCAAAGTGTTTTCTGCTATAAAGAGGCCACGTGGCGTCTTCAGTGGCTGTGATGCTTCTAAGTCTTCAGTGGTCCATACTTAGCAATTTGAGGTCTAGCTCTTTCTCAATGACAGAGTAATTTCACCTTTGAGCAAGAGAACAAAATCCTTTTGCGAAGGGACATGTCTGCTGAGTTCCCCTTTGTAAGCTTCTAACTCGTTTGAAATAGGTTTCAGCCCTTCTTCTAAGTGGCCCTCGAGGTCTTACTCAGCATTTCGTCAAAGAACAATCGGCCTTGCTGACGC
This sequence comes from Mesoplodon bidens, assembly GCF_964165515.1. NCBI lineage: Eukaryota > Metazoa > Chordata > Mammalia > Artiodactyla > Ziphiidae > Mesoplodon > Mesoplodon bidens. Next base: position 31,254,306 of record NC_138181.1, on the reverse strand, counting down.
CCACATTTCCCCAAATCCTCATCATTCTCTATTGATTTCTCGCCACCCACTGGCACAGAATGTTCAGGTCCACAGCTCGAGTCTCCCTCGGGCGTCCCTGACTCTGTTAGGTGGGCCATTTAGCATCCAGCAGCACATTGTATTTCTTTCTTTTTTAAAAAATAAATGTATTTATTTATTTATTTATTTATTTATTTTTGGCTGCATTGGGTCCTCGTTGCTGCGCGCGGGCTTTCTCTAGTTGCGGTGAGCGGGGGCTATTCTTCGTTGCGGTGCACAGGCTTCTCTTTTTTTTTGTTTTGTTTTTTGTTTTTGTTTTTGTTTTTGTTTTTTTTGCGGTACGCGGGCTTCTCACTGCTGCGGCCTCTCCCGCTGCGGAGCACAGGCTCCGGATGCGCAGGCTCAGCGGCCACAGCTCACGGGCCCAGCCGCTCCGCGGCACGTGGGACCCTCCCAGACCGGGGCACGAACCCGCGTCCCCTGCATCGGCAGGCGGACTCACAACCACTGCGCCACCAGGGAAGCCCCAGGCTTCTCTTTGAGGTGGCTTCTCTTGTTATGGAGCACGGGTTCTAGGCATGTGGGCTTCAGTAGTTGTGGCACGTGAGCTTCAGTAGTTGTGGCACACGAGCTCAGTAGTTGTGGCTCGCGGGCTCTAGAGTGCAGGCTCAGCAGTTGTGGTGCATGGGCTTAGTTGCTCCACGGCATGTGGGATCTTCCCGGACCAGGGCTCGAACCCGCCTCCCCTGCATTGGCAGGTGGATTCTTAACCGCTGCACCACCAGGGAAGTCCCGCAGATTGTATTTCAACAAATGTTTTATATTATTCTCTATTTTTCCAAGTATTGTCTAACAAGAACTTACTTAATAGTCAAATAACCAAGGTTATATTTCAGTGATAGAATATAACTAGAAAAAGATATCCCAAGACATTTGTCCATTCAGCACTTCGGTTTACTCACGAATAGATTCACCTCAATAATGCCTTTACAAGTAAAGTAGTCGTAAGCATGAAGTTTGCCTTTTGAAATGTTAATTAGGGAAAAATAACATCTAAAGGCACGACGTGGACACTCTGAGGTCCCAGTCCGCGGAGGAGACAATTTTGGTACATGGACATCACTGAAAACTTGGCCTGCAGGTGTTGCCCGTGTCCTCAGGTTAAAGACAGACACCACGGTCCCCGCTCCATCTGCCCCCTTTGACGGGGTGCTTTAGAGATGACCCTGGGGGGATGGTCAGAAGGGCAGACCCCAGGGGGCTGGGGGCAGGCACTCGTCCACACGCTGTGACCATAATGAGAGTCTCCAGTGTTTTAGTAGCGAACATGCCCACCTGGGCAGGTAACCAGCAGCAGACATGAAACACAAAGAAAACCTGCTGTTTGTATAGGGTTTCATCCCTCTCGCTTTCTTCTTTTACGTACAATTAAGTTTGTTTCGGTCCTTTCCTTTTTAATCAATCTAGTGACAAACCAACAGACTGGAAATCTGGAGCATCTTTTCCCAGTATTATTTTTCCATTAAGTCTGCTGGATTCCAGACAAAATGTGTGTCACCAGTAAAACCACCTTTGTCCAAACCAAGACACCGAAGAACTTTGTCTCCAGTACCTTCAGGCACTTCTTTATCTTTCTCCTTCTCTACACCGCCCCCCCCCCCCGCCCCCACCCAGTTTCTGTGATGGTCCCGCCCCGAGCCCAGGGCTGTCATCATTTCTCAAAACTACAAAGTCTTGAGCGGACTTGGCTATGAGCGCGTGTCCCAGCCGTGAGCCCTGGGCACCGCCCCATGGATGGCATGGCCACAGTCCACTTACTTGTGGTACCAGTTCACTTTCATTTCTTCGCTGAAATATTTCATGCAACACTGAAGTCTTATTTCTTCTGAGGTGCACAGTATCTTCAGTGGAGAAGCAGAGACTCCTGCAGAAAATAAAACCTACTCAGATCTGAGGAAAGCAGTCTGAGCTGTGTGAGAATGGACAAGCCCTGTGGCCAGGTTCCATCCAGCTGTAAATGCACCCGCACGCATATATTCTAACATCCGTCAGCCACAAATCCTTACAATTTGCCCAGGCCATGTTCATTCATTAAATAAGCTTTTGCCACACCAAAATTATCTGAAAATCTCTTTGACGATAGCACCAAGGAACTCAAATGGCCCCAAGAAAATATTCCCTAAGGGCACTTCTCACATCCCTGACCACTGCCATCTAGTCATTACCACAGGAATCAACTTATAAATTAGACCACCCACAAGCTTCCCATATAGATGGGATTCCAAACTGACGGGGTCTGCCTTGTCTGCAAGATTGCACCCACCTTCTTGCATCCCCCCCTCCTTCTTCCTGGCATTTGCTAAAATAACCTTTCCCCTGAAGGGAATGGAGCCTCCAGGCACTCAATCCCCTATAGAACTTTCTGGAAAATCCATGTAAATGATGTAAGGATGGGAATCCCCTCATGGAGCTCCGTGGCTGGAGCCCGTCTAGCTGAATGCCCCACCTCCGTGGCCTCTGGCGTCCTCTTTCTCTCCACTCCTGCCCAAAGAGAAAGGCAGAAAATGATTTTTCCAAACCCCTTCCCCCGCTTTGCTTCTCCCTATGTCAGGGAGGGCAGTGGGCCGACCAGATGCAGAGGGTAACAAGCTGCACATCCTTGAGCACAAAAATACGGAAATGTTGCGGTCTTAAAGAGGCTGAATAGCTTAAAGTCAAGGGTCCTTTTTCAGACTACACTCGCAGTCGATAAATGATCATGAGCCCACAAGGTTTTCCAATCAAGCGGGGAGGAGGGAAAGGTACCATCCATGAAACGGACAGACAGAAGGAGAGCCGTTCTCAGCTCAGATGCAAGGATGGTGCCTGTCACGTTCCCTAAATACTGAGAATCAAGCCCCGCACACAGAATTAAACTCTAGCCCACAGAACCAGATGGGTTTCATTTCAGCTAGAAAATCAACAGATAAGTAACTTCGCCCACCACAGGGAGGAAAGGATGGCAGGATGCATGTGCCAAGTCATCGGATCACAAGAGCCTGATTTCCAAGAATGACGCTGACCAGGGCCACATGACCTAGGAAGTTGTATCCCTATTTTCTGATTTTATATCCGCTGCATCCTTACTGAGCCTTGATTTTGAAGGTTTAAGGGGCATTTATATCTTATTAGACAAAATTTAACCAGAGAGGTATTTAATTACACAGTCGCCACACCAAAAGTAAGTTCTGCCATAGGTGTTTCTGTTTCACAATTGATTCTTAAAGTTATTTGATTAGACATTTCAGAGTTCTATCAATGTTAAACATCAAGGTATATAGTTTAAGCTTGGCCCCCTTTAGGTAAAATACGCCTTAGACATTTTTGTAAAACTGAAGGACCACCAACGTTCAAGAGGTGGGTGGGTAACGTCTTAGAATACACGTCTCGCTTTTGCAAGGAGCCCGCGAGGGGGGTTGGCGCGCGCTAAACGGGAGAAGCACTGGTTTGAGAAAAGCATGGGTCGCAAGTACACATTGGGACCCTGCCATTAATGGAGGGGAAAAGCGGGGAGACGCCAGCAGATTCCATCCTGTAAGCTGGTAGGAAGCCTGAAGGCTTGATGGGATTCCAGTGTGATAGGAGGCAAGGACATGCTTCAGGACCCCGGAGGAAGATGGCGGAAGAGTAAGACGCGGAGATCACCTTCCTCCCCACAGATACATCAGAAATTCATCTACACGTGGAACAACTCCTACAGAACACCTACTGAACGCTGACAGAAGACCTCAGACCCCCCAAAAGGCAAGAAGCTCCCCACATACCTGGGTAGGGCAAAAGAAAAAAAGAATAAACAGAGACAATAGGATAGGGACGGGACCTGCACCAGTGGGAGGGAGCCGTGAAGGGGGGAAGGTTTCTACACACTACAAGCCCCTTCGCGGGCGGAGACTGCAGGTGGCGGAGGGGGAAAGCTTCGGAGTAGCGGAGGAGAGCACAGCAACAGGGGTGCGGAGGGCAAAGCGGAGAGATTCTGGCACAGAGGACCGGTGCCCTCAGGCACACACCAGCCCGAGAGGCTTGTCTGCTCGGCCGCCGTGGCGGGCGGGGCTGGGAGCTGAGGCTCGGGTATCGGCTTTCAGTCGGAGCGCAGGGAGAGGACTGGGGTTGGCGGCAGGAAGAGAGCCTGAAGGGGTTAGTGCACCACGGCTAGCCCGGAGGGAGTCCGGGGAAAGGGTCTGGAGCTGCTGAAGAGGCAAGAGACTTTTTTCCCTTTTGTTTCCTGGTGCGCGAGGAGAGGGCATTAAGAGGGCTGCTTGGGGAAGCGCCGGTGACAGGCACGAGCCGCGGGTAAGGCACGGACCTCGGAGACGGGCGTGGGCCGCCGCCGCCGCCGCCGCCCGCCCGCCGCGGCCCGCCGCCGCCGCCGCCGCCGCGGGGCCTGTGTGCGAGCGCGGGTCACTGTCCGCCCCGCCTTCCGGGGGGCCTGTGCACCCCGCCACTGCTGGGGTCCCCGAGACCCGGGGACGGCTTTCCCGGGAAAGCGCACGGAGCGCCACGGGCTGCTGCAACGTCACGCCGGCCTCTGCCGCCGCAGGCCCGCCCCACACTGCGCGCCCCTCCCTCCCCTCTGCCTGAGTGAGCCAGAGCCCCCGAATCAGCGGCTCCTTTAAACCCGTCCTGTCTGAGCGAAGAACGGACGCCCTCCGGCGACCTACGCGCAGAGGCGGGGCCAGGTCCAAGGCTGAGACCCGGGAGCTGTGAGAGCAGAGGCAGGGAAATCTCTCTGTGCAGCCTCGGAGGCAGCGGATTAAAGCTCCACGGTCCATTTGATGTGCCCTGCGTCTGTGGAGTGCATGAATGGACAGCGAATCATCCCAAATTGAGGAAGTGGACTTTGAGGACAAGATTTAAGACTTTCCCCCCTTTTCCTCTTTTTACAACGAATTATTCCAAATTAAGGAGGTGGACTTAGAGAGCAAGATTTCAGACTTCTCGCCCTTTTCCTCTTTTTACAACGAATTATCCCAAATTGAGGAGGTGGACTTGGAGAGCAAGATTTTTGATTTTTCCCCCTGCTCTCTTTTTGTGAATGTGTATGTGTAATCTTCTGTGTAAGATTCTCTCTGTATAGCTTTGCTTCCACCATATGTCTCAGGGTTCTATCGGTCCGTTTTTTTTTTTTTTTTTTCAATAATTACTTTCTAATTTTAATAACGCTACTATATTTCATACTTTATTCTATTTTACTTTACCTGCTCTTTCTTTTTTTCCTACTCTCCCTTCCTCCCTCCCTCCCTCCGCTCCTCCTTTCCTTCTTTCTTTTTCTTTCCTCCCTCCCACCCTTCTTCTTTCCACTTTCTTTTTCTTTCCTTCCTCCCTCCCTCCTGTCTTTCTTCCTTTCCTTTCTCCCTCCCTCCCTCCTTTCTTTCCTTCTTTCTTTCCATCCTTCCTCCCTCCCTCCCTCCCTCCTTTCTTTCTTCCTTCCTTCCTTCCTTCCTTTCTTCCCTTCTTCCTTTCTTTCCCTCTCTCTTTCTTTCTTCTACTAATTCTTTCTTTCTACTTTTTCTCCCTGTTACTCTGAGCCGGGTGGATGAAAGGCTCTTGGTGCTGCAGCCAGGAGCCAGTGCTGTGCCTCTGAAGTGGGAGAGCCAACTTCAGGACACGGGTCCACAACAGACCTCCCAGCTCCACATAATATCAAGCAGCGAAAATCTCCCAGAGATCTCCATCCCAACACCAGCACCCAGCTTCAGTCAACGACCAGCAAGCTACAGTGCAGGTCACCCTATGCCAAGCAACTAGCAAGGCAGGAACACAACCCCACCCATTAGCAGAGAGGCTACCTAAAAACATAATAAGGCCATAGGCACCCCAAAACACACCACCAGACGTGGACCTGTCCACCAGAAAGACAAGATCGAGCCTCAACCACCAGAGCACAGGAATTAGTCCCCCCCACCAGGAAGCCTACACAACCTACTGAAACAACCTTAGCCACTGGGGTCAGACACCAAAAACAACGGGAACTACGAATCTGCAGCCGGCAAAAAGGAGACCCCAAACACAGTAACATAAGCAAAATGAGAAGGCAGAAAAACACACAGCAGGTGAAGGAGCAAGATAAACACCTACCAGACCTAACAAATGAAGAGGTAATAGGCAGTCTACCTGAAAAAGAATTCAGAATAATGATAGTAAAGCTGATCCAAGATTCTATTTCCATGATCCATAATCTTGGAAATAGAATAGACAACATGCAAGAAACAGTTAACAAGGACCTAGAAGAACTAAAGATGAATCAAGCATCGATTAAAAACACAATAAATGAAATGAAAAATACTCTAGATGGGATCAATAGCAGAATAACTGAGGCAGAAGAACGGATAAGTGAGGTGGAAGATAAAATAGTGGAAATAACTGATGCAGAGCAAAATAAAGAAAAAAGAATGAAAAGAACAGAGGAGAGTCTCAGAGATCTCTGGGACAACATTAAACGCACCAACATTCGAATTATAGGGGTTCCAGAAGAAGAAGAGAAAAAGAAAGGGACTGAGAAAATATTTGAAGAGATTATAGTTGAAAACTTCCCTAATTTGGGAAAGGAAATAGTTAATCAAGTCCAGGAGGCACAGAGAGTCCCATACAGAATAAATCCAAGGAGAAATACACCAAGACACATATTAATCAAACTGTCAAAAATTAAACACAAAGAAATCATATTAAAAGCAGCAAGGCAAAAACAACAAATAACACACAAGGGAATCCCCATAAGGTTAACAGCTGATCTCTCAGCAGAAACCCTACAAGCCAGAAGGGAGTGGCAGGACATAATTAAAGTGATGAAGGAGAGAAACCTGCAACCTAGATTACTCTACCCAGCAAGGATCTCATTCAGATTTGATGGAGAAATTAAAACCTTTACAGACAAGCAAAAGCTGAGAGAGTTCAGCACCACCAAACCAGCTTTACAACAAATGCTAAAGGAACTTCTCTAGGCAAGAAACACAACAGAAGGAATATACCTACAATAACGAACCCAAAGCAATTAAGGAAATGGGAATAGGAACATACATATCAATAATTACCTTAAATGTAAATGGACTAAATGCTCCCACCAAAAGACACAGAGTGGCTGAATGGATACAAAAACAAGACCCATATATATGCTGTCTACAAGAGACCCACTTCAGACCTAGAGACACATACAGATTGAAAGTAAAGGGATGGAAAAAGATATTCCATGCAAATGGAAATCAAAAGAAAGCTGGAGTAGCAATTCTTATATCAGACAAAATAGACTTTAAAATAAAGACTATTAGAAGAGACAAGGAAGGACACTACATAACGATAAAGGGATCGATCCAAGAAGAAGATATAACAATTGTAAATATTTATGCACCCAACATAGGAGCACCTCAATACATAAGGCAAATACTAACAGCCATAAAAGGGGAAATCGACAGTAACACACTCATAGTAGGGGACTTTAACACCCCACTTTCACCAATGGACAGATCATCCAAAATGAAAATAAATAAGGAAACACAAGCTTTAAATGATACATTAAACGAGATGGACTTAGTTGATATTTATAGGACATTCCATCCAAAAACAACAGAATACACATTTTTCTCAAGTGCTCATGGAACATTCTCCAGGATAGATCATATCTTGGGTCACAAATCAAGCCTCGGTAATTTTAAGAAAATTGAAATTGTATCAAGTATCTTCTCCGACCACAATGCTATGAGACTAGACATCAATTACAGGAAAAGATGTGTAAAAAATACAAACACATGGAGGCTAAACAATACACTACTCAATAACGAAGTGATCACTGAAGAAATCAAAGAGGAAATTAAAAAATACCTAGAAACAAATGACAATGGAGACACGACGACCCAAAACCTATGGGACGCAGCAAAAGCAGTTCTAAGGGGGAAGTTTATAGCAATACAATCCCACCTTAAGAAACAGGAAGCATTTCGAGTAAACAACCTGACCCTGCACCTAAAGCAATTAGAGAAAGAAGAACAAAAATACCCCAAAGCTAGCAGAAGGAAAGAAATCATAAAGATCAGATCAGAAATAAATGAAAAAGAAATGAAGGAAACGATAGCAAAGATCAACCAAACTAAAAGCTGGTTCTTTGAGAAGATAAACAAAATTGACAAACCATTAGCCAGACTCATCAAGAAAAAAAGGGAGAAGACTCAAATCAATAGAATTAGAAATGAAAAAGGAGAAGTAACAACTGACACTGCAGAAATACAAAAGATTATGAGAGATTACTATAAGCAACTCTATTCCAATAAAATGGACAACCTGGAAGAAATGGACACATTCTTAGAAATGCACAACCTGCCAAGACTGACTCAGGAAGAAATAGAAAATATGAATAGACCAATCACAAGCACTGAAATTGAAACTGTGATTAAAAATCTTCCATCAAACAAAAGCCCAGGACCAGATGGCTTCACAGGTGAATTCTATCAAACATTTAGAGAAGAGCTAACACCTATCCTTCTCAAACTCTTCCAAAATATAGCAGAGGGAGGAACACTCCCAAACTCATTCTACGAGGCCGACATCACCTTGATACCAAAACCAGGCAAGGATGTCACAAAGAAAGAAAACTACAGGCCAATATCACTGATGAACATAGATGCAAAAATCCTCAACAAAATACTAGCAAACAGAATCCAACAGCACATTAAAAGGATCATACACCATGATCAAGTGGGGTTTATCCCAGGAATGCAAGGATTCTTCAATATACGCAAATCAATCAATGTAATACACCATATTAACAAGTTGAAGGAGAAAAACCATATGATCATCTCAATAGATGCAGAGAAAGCTTTCGACAAAATTCAACACCCATTTATGATAAAAACCCTGCAGAAAGTAGGTATAGAGGGATCTTTCCTCAACATAATAAAGGCCATATATGACAAACCCACAGCCAACATTGTCCTCAATGGTGAAAAACTGAAACCATTTCCACTAAGATCAGGAACAAGACAAGGCTGCCCACTCTCACCACTCTTATTCAACATAGTTTTGGAAGTTTTAGCCACAGCAATCAGAGAAGAAAAGGAAATAAAAGGAATCCAAATTGGAAAAGAAGAAGTAAAGCTGTCACTGTTTGCAGATGACATGATACTATACATAGAGAATCCTAAAGATGCTACCGAAAAACTACTAGAGCTAATCAATGAATTTGGTAAAGTAGCAGGATATAAAATTAATGTACAGAAATCTCTGGCATTCCTATACACTAATGATGAAAAATCTGAAAATGAAATCAAGAAAACACTCCCATTTACCATCGCAACAAAAAGAATAAAATATCTAGGAATAAACCTACCTAAGGAGACAAAAGACCTGTATGCAGAAAACTATAAGACACTGATGAAAGAAATTAAAGATGATACAAATAGATGGAGAGATATACCATGCTCCTGGATTGGAAGAATCAATATTGTGAAAATGACTCTACTACCGAAAGCAATCTACAGATTCAATGCAATCCCTATCAAACTACCAATGGCATTTTTCACAGAACTAGAACAAAAAATTTCAAAATTTGTTTGGAAAAACAAAAGGCCCCGAATAGCTAAAGCAATCTTGAGAACGAAAAACGGAGCTGGAGGAATCAGGCTCCCTGACTTCAGACTATACTACAAAGCTACAGTAATTAAGACAGTCTGGTACTGGCATAAAAACAGAAAGATAGATCAGTGGATCAGGATAGAAAGCCCAGAGATAAACCCACGCACATATGGCCAACTTATCTTTGATAAAGGAGGCAGGAATGTACAGTGGAGAAAGGACAGCCTCTTCAATAAGTGGTGCTGGGAAAACTGGACAGGGACATGTAAAAGTTTGAGATTAGATCATTCCCTAGCACCATACACAAAAATAAGCTCAAAATGGATTAAAGACTTAAATGTAAGGCCAGAAACTATCAAACTCTTAGAGGAAAACATAGGTAGAACACTCTATGACATAAATCACAGCAAGATCCTTTTGGACCCACCTCCTAGAGAAATGGAAATAAAAACAAAGATAAACAAATGGGACCTAATGAAACTTCAAAGCTTTTGCACAGCAAAGGAAACCATAAAGAAGACCAAAAGACAACCCTCAGAATGGGAGAAAATATTTGCAAATGAAGCAACTGACAAAGGATTAATCTCCAAAATTTATAAACAGCTCATGCAGCTCAATAGCAAAAAAACAGACAACCCAATCCAAAAATGGGCAGAAGACTTAAATAGGCATTTCTCCAAAGAAGATATACAGACTGCCAACAAACACATGAAAGAATGCTCAACATCATTAATCATTAGAGAAATGCAAATCAAAACTACAATGAGATATCATCTCACACCAGTCAGAATGGCCATCATCAAGGAATCTAGAAACAATAAATGCTGGAGAGGGTGTGGAGAAAAGGGAACACTCTTGCACTGCTGGTGGGAATGTGAATTGGTACAGCCACTATGGAGAACGGTATGGAGGTTCCTTAAAAAACTACAAATAGAACTACCATATGACCCAGCAATCCCACTACTGGGCATATACCCTGAGAAAACCATAATTCAAAAAGAGACATGTACCAAAATGTTCATTGCAGCTCTATTCACAATAGCCCGGAGCTGGAAACAACCTAAGTGTCCATCATCAGATGAATGGATAAAGAAGATGTGGCACATATATACAATGGAATATTACTCAGCCATAAAAAGAAACGAAACTGAGCTATTTGTAATGAGGTGGATAGACCTAGAGTCTGTCATACAGAGTGAAGTTAGTCAGAAAGAGAAAGACAAATACCGTATGCTAACACATATATACGGAATTTAAAAAAAAAATGTCATGAAGAACCTAGGGGCAAAACGGGAATGAAGACGCAGACCTACTTGAGAATGGACTTGAGGATATGGGGAGGGGGAAGGGTGGGCTGTGACAAGGCGAAAGAGAGGCATGGACGTGTATACACTACCAAACGTAAGGTAGATAGATAGTGGGAAGCAGCCGCAGAGCACAGGGAGATCAGCTCGGTGCTTTGTGACCGCCTGGAGGGGTGGGATGGGGAGGGTGGGAGGGAGGGAGATGCATGAGGGAAGGGATGTGGGAACAGATGTATATGTATGACTGATTCACTTTGTTATAAAGCAGAAACTAATTAAAAAAATAAATAAATAAACTTAAAAAAAAAATGGATAACCAGTGGACCTACTCTGTAGCACAGGGAACTCTGCTCAATGTTATGTGGCAGCCTGGATGGGAGGGGACTTTGGGGGAGAATGGATACGTGTACATGTACGGCCGAGTCGCTTTGCTGTGCACCTGAAACTATCACAACATTGTTAATTGGCTGTACTCCAATATAAAATAGAAAGTTAAAAAAAAAAAAAAAAAGAATACACGTCTCACGACGAGGGGGGAGTGCCGAAGGGCCGTAGAAGGAAGGCTGGACTCCCCATCTAGGGACACGAGAACACTCTGCTAGTAGTTAACTGCGTGACCCAGGACAAATCACACAACTTCTCAGTGACCAGAGTCCTCATCTAGATAATGTGGGTCTCTTCCAAGGTTCTGCAAAAATACAAAGAGCCCCTCAGCACGTCTTGTCAGATACAGTTAATGGAGATGCCGAAGACCTAACCAAGGAGTTTGAGTCTCCAATTGTGTTTTCTGCATCTCAAAAGTCGGCATGGAAATGAAGAGAAACGTCAAAGGCATGTACACACATACACAGAAGCATGTGCACGTTCACACATACACACAAAGCATCATCCACGCAGAGAACTGTAACTTTGGCCTCGATTTTTATCACGGGTTTGTTCGCAGCCGGAGAATTATAGAACTTTACATCTGGATGAGAACTTGGACGTCGCCTTGTCCAAATTCCTTATTATAAGGATGAGGAGGTTGAGGAACCCTAACTCTCTCTACAACAGCAGGTTTGCTTTGCAGCCAAGCACAGCCTTTAACCTTCGGGACACGAAGAACAAACAGCTGTGTTCTGTGGGCTGCTAGCTGACCCGGCAGGAAAGCCTCCTGCAGGAAAGCCTCCTACACTCTGCCATCCACAAGCCGCTGCAGGATCCTCTCTGTGGGATCAGGGTCGGGAAGATGGGAGCCCGGGAGGCTCCCATATTTATCCAAAGCCTCTAGTTGGCTCTGAAATTCGAACAAAATTTGGGGGGGCCCTCAAGAAGAGCCACTGATTTCTTCCCAACATGCAAACCCCAGAGGCTGTTCGGTCTTAGAAGCTCTGGGAACACTATCTCCCCACACTCCCCCCACCAAGCTGTGAAGGGAAGTTTGGTTGAAAAGCCAAGAAAACAAATATGGAAACGTTTCTGTGCTCCAGGAAACAGGAAAACACTGTTTTGACGGCTCTCTACTTGAAAATTCAGAAGAAGCACTCCTTACATCAACCCAGTATTACGCCTGATGCTGCTCCATGGAACTATAGAATTTGACCCAAAACGCCTCTCCCGGGTGGAGCTGGGCCCTCGTTCAACAGGTAGAGGCCACCAGGCAGCCAACACGCATGGCGAGACCGCGACTCGCGTCACAGCATCCATGTGACTGTCAGCAGAGCACAGACGACGCGTCCCCATCTTCACTCAGCTGTACCAGGAGTTGCACGCTCAGCGCTGTCTGCTATCGGTTAGACCAACTCGGGGCTGCATTAGGTCTAAAAAGCCACTGATTGCAGGTGACAAGAGCCCACCTGGAACCCGAGCAGGAATCATGGCGTTTTCAAGGATTAAGAATATTCCTGGGGGGCGGGGGGCAGGTGGAGGAGAAGTGAGGGTGTGTGTACGTGTGAGCGTGTCTAAGTATGTGCCTGGGCGTCAGCCCCCCCAAGGGCTCTCAGAAGACACAGAAGAGGCAAAGGCACAGCTTCTCTGAGGTCAGAGGTCAGAGGACGGAGGATGGAGGTGACCGAGGTCCCTGATGGATGCAGCAAGGGGACGTGGGAACCACAGATGTCACACCCGGACCGACACCCAGGCGGCCACGACACCTCAGGGCTGCGGGGAAAGCCCACTGCAGCCTGAGCGGGACGGCCGGGAAGACGGGGCAGCTCTGGGATAACGGGCCGCGCGCGCGGGCTGCGGAGAAGCCCCAGCTTGCTACGAACACATCCCCCTCGTAGATCAAGTAACGCTTGCTCTGTTCCTTCCCGGCTGCAACAGCACTGAACATGCAGCGTCCGGTAGACCCAGGGCCCGGCTCCTCGGGAGGACAGAGGCTGAAACTGGTGATGCCGCGTGTCCCGTGCCTTCTCTCTGCCCACCACACTAACTCTCAGTAAGACGCACGTGGTCCTTCCAGGCTCGGGCGTCTGGGACCCAAGATCACGAGAATACGATAGGAAACTACGTTCTGTGTTTCTCTGTCCCCTTCACTGGTACCTTCACTTTTCAAGACACCACGATCAATCGCATCACCAATGTTACGGGTCACATGATGCTTTAATGCAAGGTCATCCCATGGAGCATTAAGCGTGAAGCCACCTTTCAAGTGGCTTAACGTACCTTCGCAAAGTGGCACGTACACCATGGAGTGGCATTCGGCCCGTTAATAATCATCAGCAGTAAAACTCATTCAAAATGTGGTCATCTATGTGACAAGCAAAAGCAAAAAGGAACAGTCTACCTCACGGGGATGTTTTGAGAGAGTGATGAAAAAATCAACGTCACAAGTTTTCCAGAAGGATGACCAAAACCCTTACAGGGCAGCAGTTGAGCGCAGACCTGGGAGAGATGTGAGCTTCTGGTCCTGACTCTGGCTGCCAGAGCCCCATGGTTAAGCCACCTAACCGCTCCGGGCCTTAGGTGCCTGATCTGATGATATCAATTAGGTCACCTCTAGAAAGCCCACAGCTGTAAAAGTTTATAATCAGCAGAAAGCCCTCTACAAATATAAGCTATTATTATCAAATTAATAACCAATATCTTTGTTCTCACAGTTTCCATGGAAGGGTAAATAGAGAGGAAGAATTTATTTGCAAAGCTAAAAAGTAGTTTAGTATGTATTAAACCAGACACAAAACTAGAGGCTTCAAAATTCATTATTGCTATTTAGCATTTGTAAGGCAGACGCTGAGAGCAATTATGGACAAAGCATCATCGGAGTTGACCTAAGGCGAATTACAAGAAGTGGCTAATTAGGGAGTCCAAACTGAGTTTGTTTTGTCTCTCTTTTTTTTTTAAGAAAAACATATTCTGCATATAATGCCGAAAACCCCCTTAAAAAGCATCACCGAGGCGGTCAGATAACTGTTCTGCCGTTGAATCTGGGGCCTGTTCACAGGAGATGCACTGTGGTTCCATTAGCTGTGGAAAATGCCCTTCTCAGGAAATAGCAATTTTAGCACCAAAATGACTTGAAAGTTAGAAGGCATTTACTTACCACAGACTCTACTGATGGCCAAAATCATATCCTCGTACACTGAAAGGAAGAAGGAAACGCACCATTACGATGTCTAATTTGATCAGCAGCATTTTCATGTTTAATTAAATTGATACAGGAAATCAGGACGTTCATTTGAAAAATGAAACATTAAAATGGCAATAGTTATCCATCAAAGGCTCACGTGTGGCGATAAATCCTTCTCATCTATTCACTTTTTAAACAAGGAACAAGAACATTGTGCTCGACATAAATCCGACCGTACATTTAATTGAAACTCTTCACCACTGTTTCGATCACTTTAGTACATTTGTCACAGGATAGAACTTGGCTCCTGAAGGCGAACTGAGATGGCATTTCATTGAAGCCCAGAGTAATATCATACCTTGTTCTAAAACACTCAAACAGCTTTGAATGCAACTCAAGTACAAAACTATTTTCTTTTCCTGTGTCCCCGCTGAAGAAACAATATGTACTAAGGATACAGACGCTGTGCCTTCATCACACGGTTCATCCTGCTGGCGGAATGGATTTCCTTTTAGTAGAAGGAAGAAGGTTTTACCCTACCTTTGCCAGCGA
The DNA here is from genome assembly GCF_964165515.1 of Mesoplodon bidens. Classification (NCBI taxonomy): domain Eukaryota; kingdom Metazoa; phylum Chordata; class Mammalia; order Artiodactyla; family Ziphiidae; genus Mesoplodon; species Mesoplodon bidens. Next base: position 31,239,303 of record NC_138181.1, on the reverse strand, counting down.
TCTCAAGGACAGACACATCTTGACCTCTCTCGTCTTTCAAGGTTGCCTTATATTCACCGTGGTCCTTCTTTGACAACTGCAAATAAAACACATCCCATATGTACGTAAAACTGACGCCATGATACAAAATGTAATACAGGCTAATACATTCTCTTTGCAAACCATGGAAATTCAGAAGGCAAACTGGGAGATAATGCAGAATTCACAGGTTGTTTGAGAGAACTTTCTTATCTTGCTTCTATCTGTTTTCTTTAACACAATGTACCTTTGGTAGGAGCAGCTCGCAGACCCCCTTCTCCAGATCAGGCAACTTTTCCGGCTCATACAGAGCATCATCCTTTAGCCATTTGAAGACGGTTTCCTTCTTGGTGTTTGCAACCTACAAGACAGGAATCTTACATTGAGTATGTGAATCGCCATGGCTCATGAGAAAAAAGTCTACTCTGATTTGAAATCACAGACCTAAAAAAAATCAGTTTTTATTACAGACAGTCTCAGACAGAAGCACACGGGAAAGCTGTCGGTTCTAATAATAGCAAATACATTTCTAAATTTCAGCTTCTAAAATAATTAAGCCCTGACAGTTCCATTCAGAAGAACAAATGATTCCTCTTCGTGCTAACCCATGAAATTAGACGGTGCAAGGTTTTTTGGTTCATGTGAGATGTCAATAATAAAGACAAGATGTAAGCAGTGTATTTTAAATTTATAAATAATATAAAATATCATTATTGGTCTATAAAACTGTTGAGTGACTGCTTTTTTGGCAACATGACATTGCCGACACACAGACGCAGGGGAAAGAAACTTTAACACAAAACGAGCCCACTGGGCACGAGGACTTTCCTGCTACTAAAATTCCTCAAAATTCAATCTCTGCCCTAAGCTTGAACTCACAACTCAGCTTTGCAGAATTCCAAAGATGAGTAATCATCTCAAGTCACATGCTCTGACCTACACGTCCCACAAAGAAGAATTCTGGCTCGGTAGGATCGGAATGTACTGATCACATTGAATTGTGTGACACGGACCATTCTGCATTCACATCCCATACAGACACAACAACAGAGACGTCAGCGACAAAAAATAAATTACAGGGCTTCCCTGGTGGCGCAGTGGTTGAGAGTCTGCCTGCCAATGCAGGGGACGCGGGTTCGTGCCCCGGTCCGGGAGGATCCCACATGCCGCGGAGCAGCTGGGCCCGTGAGCCATGGCCGCTGAGCCGTGCGTCCGGAGCCTGTGCTCCACAACGGGAGAGGCCACAGCAGTGAGAGGCCCGCATAACAAAAATAAAAATAAAAATAACTTACAAACATTGAGAGCACGTGATTAGTTCCGAGAGTGTAGCAATGCAACATATTTTAGACTTCCCATAGCAGCTATGTCAGTTGCTGTCGTTGGTGACAGCCCTGGGGGACAATCCCCAGACAGCAGGGCTCTGGAATGTTCTACTCGCACTTGCAACGGGGCACAGCAGCATGCCCGATATGGAGAATAATGCCATAAATGTTTCAGAGTAAGTGCAGGGCTGTCTCCCGCTGGCCTGGGAGTTAGGCTCTTCCTTCTGAAGCCAGGACCACGTGGTGACAGTCAGCGGTAGGATGGAGCGAAGCTAAACAATCCCAGCAGACGATGTCCTTTGTCCTAACACCTCAAAATCTCCCTTGTGTCCGTTTCCACGCCAAGCCAGTCCCTGACTCTCCCCCTCCTTAATTCAGCACTGTGGCCTCTTACTCTCATTTTCCAAGATATTTACACTGTCGGTCCTTGGGTGCTAAATTAAAACCTTTCCAATGACCTTCAGCCTCTGTTCTCTAAAACCTATATCCTCAGTTACTTTATTTGTCCTGTAGCTCGGGGTGGAGGGGGGAGGGGGGTGTCTTCTGTCCCCAAATAACTCATTTGTTGCTTCTCTGAACTCTCTGCAATGTCTCTACCGCTTTTGCTTTTTCTTTTCTTCCCTCCTTCCTTCCTTCCTTCCCTCCTCCCTCCCCCCCCTTCTTTCTTTTTGGCTGCGTTGGGTCTTCGTTGCTGTGCGCAGGCTTTCTCTAGTTGCAGCGAGCAGGGGCTACTCTTCGTTGCGGTGCACGGGCTTCTCATTGTGGTGGCTTCTCTTGTTGCGGAGTACGGGCTCTAGGCACGCGGGCTCAGTAGTTGTGGTTCACGGGCTCAGTAGTTGTGGTGTATGGGCTCAGTAGTTGTGGCACGCGGGCTTCAGTAGTTGTGGCACACAGGCTTAGTTGCTCCGCGGCATGTAGGATCTTCCTGGACCAGGGCTCAAACCTGTGTCCCCTGCGTTGGCAGGCAGATTCCTAATCGCTGCGCCACCAGGGAAGTCCTCTACCACTTTTTCCATATGCACACCTCACATGCACATAAGTATCTAGGAAAAGGTCACAACAGGAGATCACTCTTGAGACACAGGGCCCTGCCCGACTCTCACTATCTGAGTGCGCCCTCCCCAAAGCTTTACTGGATGTGTGTGAGAAATCTCTCTCCCAGATTTCCTTCCGTTCACGACTGAGGTTTCTCTTGCCTTAAACTTTTCTTTTAAAAGATGGTTTTCTGTAAAGTTATAATATGAATACGTCCTCACACTGATTTTTCTCCATGTGTTTTGTTATGTAAGTAAATAGAACAATAACCACCTGCCAAAATATTATTAGGCAAAAACCTATGTGGAAGAAGGTTCACGGAATCACAGGAGTGATGGGACACGAGTATGCAGGCTACGTGGGTTAAACTGCAAAAGACTCACCTCTCAAGCAACAGTTATTCAGTTTCTCCAATATCTGTGTTTAAAGACTTATGACTCACTTTGATCAGGGAACTTAAAATATTATCACATATTCACAGGAGGGCCTACACCACTAGGAGGATGTCAGAGCACTTGGGGAGCAGAATTCCTATTTGTCCCACCGCCACTGTGAGCATGTACTCAGGACACCCTTGTCAGAAAAAAGAGCCAACTGACTACAACATAGCCACTGCCTTCACTGACATTTACCACCGTGTATGTTTAAGGTGTACCATGTACACAACTTGAGACGTACATATTGCAAAATGGTTCCCACAATGAAGTTAGTCAACACATCCTTCACCTTACACGGTTACCACTGTGTGTATGTGTGAGCAGTGAGAACACGCAAGGTCACTCTCTCAGCAACTTTCAAGTATATAATACAGTGTTATTAGCTACAGTCACCATGCTGGGCATTAGACCCCAGAACTTACTCATTTCATAACTGGCAGTTTGTACCCTTTGACCAACATCTCCCCCACCCCTTAGCAACCACCACTTGTCTCTTTGTTTCTATGAGGTTTGGCTTTTTTTTTAGATTCCACATATAAGTGAAATCATGTCGCGTCTGTCTTTCTCTGTCTGACTTACTTCACTGAGCTTATTTCCCTCAAGATCCATCCATATTGTTACAAATGGCAGAATTCCATCTTTTTTATGACTGAATAATATTCGTGTGTGTGTGTGTGTGTCACATCTTCTTTAGCCATTCATTCATCAGCGGACCCTTGGTTGTGTCCACGTCTTGGCCATTGTGAGCAGTGCTGCCACGAACACGTGGTGCAGGTGTCTCTCCACAACAGTGACATCACTCCCTTGAGATGGACTCCCAGAGGTGGGATAGGTGGATCGTGTGGGAGCTCTATCTTTTTTTTTTTTTTTTTTGCGGTACGTGGGCCTCCCACTGTTGTGGCCTCTCCCGTTGTGGAGCACAGGCTCCGGACGCACAGGCTCAGTAGCCATGGCTTACGGGCCCAGCCACTCCGCGGCATGTGGGATCCTCCCGGACCGGGGCACGAACCCATGTCCCCTGCATCGGCAGGCGGACTCTCAACCAGTGCACCACAAGGGAAGCCCCGGATTTCCTTCCTTTTTAAGGCTGAATGACAGTCCATGAATTTACCACATCTGTTTATCCATCCATCGATGGGCACTTGGGCCACCTCCACGCTGGGTTATTGTGAATCGCGCGGCCACCATCATGGTGCACACGTATCTATCTGAGGCTGGATCGTATAGTAATTGCACCCATTACTTCTGAGCAGCTGCCATACTGCTCTCCACAGCGGCCGACTCATAATTCACCCTCTAATCCTCCGGCTCCTAGTTTCCCACGCGGCTGTTCACAGTTGAGCCTGTGGGAGCGGTTTCCACCCTCGTCGACCTGTATCCTTCTCAGTCATCCCCCCGCACTCAGCTCAGGCTTCACCACTTTGTTGACTTTTCTGCTTGTTTTTCTCTCTTGTCTGTGATTAGCTTGGGAACAGAAATGATGCACGATCGAGCTTTCCCCACAGCCTCTTCTTCTACAGAGACAGCCATAGAGCAGGGGCTCATTAACTTAAAGTCTGTTCCCCAAAATACAGGTTTTTATAGTTAGTAGTAACTCAGGCTTACTTTATTACCGAATTGCTCAAACAAAAACTTAAGAGCATCTTATTCCCCAAATATACCTTTTATTTCCTAAAGAAATCATATGAGCAGCATAGAAATTACCAGATAAATTTCACCATAGCATTCTTCCCCAGAAGTTCACTTACTGAAATCTTAAATAAATATTTTATAAACGACCTACCTGAATCTTCGTTTGGTTGCCCCTGTAATCTGTTGACAAAGACCACAGACGAGACTGAAAGTCTGAGTACCCCCCGCCCCTAATCCAACCCCCCACGCTTCACCACCAGTGTGATCTGAGCGTAGCTGCTTCCTGACTGTCTCCACCGTCACGAGAATGGGAGTCTCGCTCTCTTCTGGCTAGAACCGATTCCTCACCTTACAGACCAGCCGGACTTCACAGTCTTCTGTAACATCCCAGTGCAGATACTCAGCGAAATGAGGGCCTGGCGGGGAAAAGGGAAAAAAGTTTAAATAAAGGAAAAACATGTCTACATATACACACACACACATACAAATGCATTTTGGGCATAAGAAAGTAGCTGTTCAGTCTGAAACCAAGACAATTTAATACAACTAATTTCCAGGGCTCCAAAGTCAGTGTGTGCAGTGCTCATACTGAAATCTCTATTTCTAGCTGCCTGATCTCTCCTTCTCAGTGATGTCTAACAGCTATTGCTCTTTAAAAGGAAGAAGAATGAAATATTATATGTTTTTCTCAAGACATGTGTCTAACAACATCCAACAGCATAGCATAGAAAAACTTTAAAATAGGAGAACTAATTGAGGTAAGATGAAGAAAAAGCAGTTTGACCTAGCAATTATGTCAACACATGATATTTATATGGCATTTGAAATCAAAGATTAATTTATATATCTTTCAAAAATATCATTCTTACTTAATATAAATGCAGAAGTCATGTGCTAATAATACATTCAACACAAAAATACAAAGCAGTTTTAGAAAGTATTTATTGATTTCTTCCATATAAATACATCCTACAAAGTTGTAGAATCATATTGTAGGAAAAAAAATCATACTGTAGAAATGAGTAAAATAAATATTTTTGACTACTAAAAATAAAAATTACTTAAAACAATAAAATTAATGTCTTCACTTTATATTTTAAAAGCTGTATTCTAACTTCTTTTCAAAAACTATAGAAATCCCATATAAAAACAATTTTTCAAATAAACCCTTGGGTTGTAGTTCAGTTTCTGAAATTTATCCATTTCCCTTTGTATCTAGTTAATATGCATTTTTATTGTTTACTTATTTATTTTTAATATCCATTTTAAAACGATATATTTAAAAAGTATTGTTTGTAATTAAAGTTAAAACATCTAAAAGTTGAAAAGTTCACACAATTTTAAGTAAAATAACAAGCTCCTGGCTATTGGAACTGGGTCTACTGCCCTCTCTCCATTTCTCCTAATAATCCCCCCAACTCACCCACCCCCATTCTTTATTCCTTTTTGTCACAATCACTGGACTCCATCTGGACATGTAATGGAGACACCCTTTCCTTATCACTGCAGGAAAATACGAACACTCAACAATAGATTCCAGGGCTTTTCAAGGTAGAAGCAAGAAGAAAATACAGATGAAATAAAGGGAAAGGTCAAAGAAGAGAAAAGTATCCAAACTTCTACAGCTAAGAAGTGGTCTGACTTCTCCATCATTTAAAATTGAAGTTAGAGTCGTTTGGCATTAAGTAGGATCTGCTCCAAGCAAATGCTCAAATCCTAAACCTTTGTCTTGTGCTAGTGGTGGGGAAGCCAGCCAACCACATACCTTGTTTCCTGAGAAATTCCTTTCTTTGAAATTCAGCCTCTTCTAGGACAGCCTTGAATGCTAAATCCAATATTTAAGGAGAAACAAATAGAAATGAAATACATTTGCTTCTCTCTGGTCGAAAGAATTCGCTTTGAATTTTCCTTTACAGACATATGAAGACCTTCCACACGGCATACCGTCTCCAATGAGAACCAGAGAAGACTGATTTTTGGCTTTTCCGTCGCGAATCTGCACAGTGTAGGTGCCTTCATTTTCGATGGTAAACTGATCCATCACCATCTCGATGAGGCCAGTTGACTTGTCACACTTGATTCTGTGTGTCTGGGAGCACAGAAGGAAGGGGAGAATTCCACCGTGAAATTCCTCCCTTCAGTTTTCCCGCTGGCACCTCACAGTTGCATCAACTATTGTATCTTAAGGGATCATGGTGCCCAAAAAACACACAATAAGAAATTTCAGCCACTGAACCTCTCGGTGAACCAAAGAGCAAACGAGGGACATTGGGCGATGAAGCCCTAGGTCTGCGTGGGGAGTGACCTACACACAAAGAACCCAGCAGAAAGTCTGCACACTCCTAGGGAACGTGCCCGATGTGAGATAACTCAGCACACGGGGGAAAGAGAACGGGGCGCCCTTGGCCATGTCCAATCACAAAACCACAGGCAACAACCCACCACCTCCACAGCCGCGAGGGCTTCAGTCCCAGGGACTCTGGGGACACGGGCATCACGACTGGTCGCCCCCTAGTCAACACCGCCACCAGCACCAGGGTTGAAGGTGCCCAGGCTCTGCATCCCCCATCCGGGCAGCCTCCAATGGGGACCTTTTCCCGGTGCCGCCCATCCAGAGCTCACGTCTCCCTCAGACTCTACTCTCACCGCCTGTGATGAGCTACAGAGACGGACGTGTGGTTGCGAATGGACCATGTCTTATTCCACCCTTGGATACGATATCTGCAATCAAGCAGGGGTCAGGGAGGCTGAAGGAGCACATCCAGAGAATGACTCGTCTTCGATGCAGCCGTGATTCAGGGCAAGGAGAGCATAGCGGCGCCGGGACCGGGGCTCCCCTCAGGAGCACCACTCACACCACCACAGGAGGGCTGCTTCCTCTGGCCTGGACCCCCCCAACGCTACGCCCAGAATGAACAAAAGCATGACAGCCTTTGCTGGTGACCTTTCCTGCAGGCATTCCTGCTTCCTTTCAGAGGAGCCCAGCTGGGATTTACGCAAAGGCTTCCCAGCCCGAGTAATGAGCCGTCCCAGGAAGGTGGGGCTGTGGGGTGAGATGAGCGAGTCGTCGCCAGTAATCTGTGGCCAGCAGCCAACAAACAGGACGAGCGGGAGGGAAGTCCACTCCCTGCCCTGAGAACCTGCACTCCTTCTACAGCCCTTACCCTGATGAGACTGTTAAAAAGAACTCCTATCTGCGGGTAACTAACAGAACAGGTGTGCGATCGGCCTTTTTCTGACACATCATGTGTATTTATTTTCACAATGCTCTTCTTTCTCTTTCAGGTGACGTCTATATTTTGGATTCCAAATGCCAGTGTCACAAGAGAGCTGAGAAGATGACTATTAGCAAAATAGCACCTTTGTTCAACGTCCCTAAGCCCGCTTCCCTCAGCATCGGGCATCGTTACTAAACTCTCCTGCCTGACGTTGGAAGCGGCACCTCTGTCTTCTGACCCCTTCCGTTTAATCCAAGTGTATTTCCAAGATGCCCCGTGACCACTCCCCTGGTCAGTCCACCCTCCTCGCCCCCCGGCCCCCCACCTTGCTAGCTCTCACGTGTGCAAGCTGTAGGGCACACCTGTTCCGGGGCCCATTCTCTGCATTCCTCCTCCAAAGGAGAACCCAGGAATCCACTGCTCTTGAAATCTCCCCTAACTACTCCAGCCTCTCCACACCCCCCGCCTTCTCTGAATCGGTGCTCACTGTACTGTTTTTTGGGGTTTTTTTGCGGTACGTGGGCCTCTCACTGTTGTGGCCTCTCCCGTTGTGGAGCACAGGCTCCGGACGCGCAGGCTCAGCGGCCATGGCTCACGGGCCCAGCCGCTCCGCGGCATGTAGGATCCTCCTGGACCGGGGCACGAACCCGTGTCCCCCGCATCGGCAGGCGGACTCTCAACCACTGCGCCACCACGGAAGCCCTCACTGTACTGTTTTAACACGCTCTTCATTCTGTATTTTTTCTATATCATTCTCTGATTGAAGCTGTATTTCTTCAACTCTGGCATAAGCTCCAGGAGGGCAAGTTTACGTCTCATTTTTCTAGGCTACGGTGGACAATCACAAACAATCTGCAGACTATAAGTTGCCATCCACGGGGAAAGGAAGATGAGTGTCTGGGGTCCCAAGGGTTAACGTGATGCCTGAGGTTCTGTTTGATCAAATATGACTTTCAGGTTTTAAGTGAATAAAGCCCACCCCTGCCCACAGGCCCTGACTTCCAGGAAACATAAAAAAAATCACCTGGAAATCGGAAACTCCAATATTGTTTCAAGTAAGTAAAGCATACACTGTGTACTTGTACAACATCGCTTAGATTTTTTTCTCGATGGGAACTTGGTGTATATAAAGTGAGAGGGAGCAATGAACGGGAAGGCATGAGCTCAGATTACATTTTGAGAGAGAGGCCATTGCAGGAGGCGGTACCGATTACAGGAAGCCTCCTGATTACGGCAGCAGGACACTGCTCGCTCCCCGGAGACTCCGGTAGTTCTTGGGGGCTGGACAAGGAACAGCAGTCTTGAGGGCTGCAACAGGTGTACCTTGCCAGGGTCCCTGAGTTTCTTTGCAGTTTTGAGTATTTGCTTTTGAATACGGGGAGCAAATTTCAAGTTGATCAGACAACGGTGCTGCTCTGGGTCTGTAAGACGTTCGCCCCCATCAAACATCTGTGAGTAGAGGCCTCTAGGAACCTGCTCTAATTAGGTCTGAGAAGTGAGAAGGAACCACGCTCACCAGCTGGATTCTTAACAATCCAGAGCCTTCTCCATTTTCTCAGCTTCTGCACTGCAGGCTCTGGGCAGGTTTGAGAAAAGAATCAGGCTTCTAGCGATTGCCGTTATGCAGTGAGATGATGTTCAATGGCTATTATGTGACTTTCACAAAATACCATCAATCTCCACATGGAAAAGTCACCTGTGGACTGCTAATTAAGGAATGAAATAGTACAGCCGTATTCCAAACGATGAGCCGGGTAGCAAAGACATCCGTTTTTAAAGCAAGCTCTCCACAGCAGGTAGGAGTGTCAGTCAAAAGATGTTCTACAAATAAAGTGCAAGTACACTAAATTCCATTGCATTCCGTAGCATGATCTCTGCTCAGAGAAAATGTCTCCAATTACCTTGATCATGCGATGCTCTTCCGTACACAGTATCTATACTGTGGACTTTTTGGCAGCCAGGAGGAAACCGCATACTTTCTACTTACTAGCCAACTCCCTAATTTGTACAGTTCTTCAAGGATGTCATCATTCTCATGGGGAAGATGGACTGGATAAGAAAACTCACATAATCTTCGTCCATACACGATTTCTTCCTGAGAGACGTTTGTCTAACCAAGCTTTACTAAAAACCCATCAGACACAGAGGCCAGACTAGGGATGAGGCGCCCAGCTCAGAGGGAGAGTAAGTGGGCCGCGCACCTGGCATGAGCAATCCCTACATCTCAACCATCCCGTTAATATCCATGCAGCAGACACACCGCTGAGCACTGAGGACTCAGTAGGATAGCTAAGTAGACACGATGCATTGGGTATCAAGGGAAAAGAGAGCGGAGGGGGTAAAGATGGTGGAATGTGAGAGACCCCAAGGGCACCGCTGAACAACAAAGAAAGGCTCCATCAAACAGGTCGTCTTTTAACTGGGTTCCCCGTTGTGCTGTAATAATTAGACAAGGGGACATATATGGAAACACAATGTTCCACAGGCAAAAAAGGAATCCTTGTAATATTTGTAAGCTTCATTCTACACAATTAGAAGTAAAAGAAGGGCCAAGTGTTTGTATCATAGCATCCTACACATTTTTCTCTGCTCAGATTTGCCAGGCCAAGGGGGCAGCCTAAAAGCTCAGGGAAGGTGCAGAAACTAATTTCCCAGCCGACGCCTTCCATGGGGAGCTCTCAGTGGGAGGGGGGCCTAGGGAGGCGTTGCTCACATCAGGGCAAAAATATACCCCTTCAAAACTGTCATCAAGAGTGAATAAACTGATCCATTGAGGATAACCGCCACCCAAGGTAACCTGAACCTTTTCATAACACCAAGTCTCTAAACGTAGTTTGTCATTTTTTAATTCCAACAGGCTTGGATTTAAAGGCCTCCTGATCTCTCATCTGACCGAGACCAAATCTCTGAACATTGCAAGAATCAACAACCTCTCATTCATGTTGTCAGCCTTCTACACCCCAACTTCTACAGCTCAAAAAGGGATGAAAACAGACCCAGAATACTGACTTTCAGGAACTGACCTTCCCAAGTAATACCTGGCCATCTCCAAAGCCAGGGGCCACGCACGCATGTACTCACCTCGCTGTCACTGACTTCTTTGTCATTAATGATAAAGCGGTAGGTGGCGTCTGGTGATAAGTGCTCAGCCTGCAGCCAGAAGCGGACCTGGCCCTTATCAAAAATCCCATAAGCTAATTCTGACTTCAGAGGAATTGCTACAGGAAGAAAAGAAATCACAAGTCAATAATGCATGAATCCTTGTGAGAAAGAAGAGCTGTATACTGTAGGAAAATATCAATCCTCATTATTAAATTTTTGGAGAATGTGAAACCCCGGAGTATTGAACTGGATTATGAAAACCAAAACAAAGAAATAAGACTCTAGTTAGCCTGGTGCTGCATTCAAAGCCTCCATGCCCCGTGAAGCCTTGCACGTGCACGGTCTGCTTTGCTGATGGGCCCGGTGACCACAGATGGATATATTCTTTCTGAATTCAATGTCATCCAATAACTGAAGATCCCATTTGATACAATTCTCACCTGGATTAAACAGCCATACTCAACCCGAAATCCAAAACACTGCATGCAATGAAAATTGCTACACGTTACAATATTAGCTAATACTTGTTTTGAGCGAATTGTTGACAAGTGTGTAAGCTGGCGCACGAAACGAGGCCATCCTCTCCCCCCAGAGCGTCCCTTCCAGAGCTGCACGCGGTAACGAACATGCCTTCCCAGAGCGCAATCCTGCTCTGAGCTCCAGGCTCACTTACTGGGATTTTTAATCTCATTGCTCAGCGCCACCAAACGTTCCAGCTCTAAAATTAAGAAAAATATAATCACTGGTTTTGACCTGTATGTTCAGAAGCTGGCTTAAAAGCAAAGCAGAGATTTGACACCACATCACCAAGTTTAATGTGAGGCTGTGAAAGAAATTAGAACTGGGAGTTCAAAGGAGACATGGGATAACTGTAACTGTGAACACTCCCCTCCAGTGAATGACCGCCTGCAACTAAGATCCTCATCATTTAAAGAACCCACTTACTCAAGGGACCTGTTAGGACGGGTTAGGGCAGAGGTCCCTGGGAGTGGGGGGCACTGGCGGGGGCAGGTGTATTCCTCGAAGAGAGGAAGACCTACAGAGCGGGTATGTAAAGGGATCCATTTCCAGATCCTCTAATTCCATATGAACTCTTCCCTGAAATGGGTCTGGCTGGCTGAGAACGTGGCTGGTCTGTGATTTTCCTTCTGCGTTAAAAGCGTCCTGCTTCAGCACCTCTCTCACCCACCCGGAATTTCACTGTGGTGTATTATCATGAATTTAAATAATAAATAATAATGATACATTAAAAAATAAAAATGCGCTGCTCCTGAGACTCCCAAGAGCAAGTTAAGAAAAATCGAAGGTTCTAAACCATTTCTTTCCTTTTCCTTCCTTCCTTCCCTCCTTCTTTCCTTCCTTCCTTTCTTCCTAACTTCCTTCCTTTCTTCTTTTTTTTTTTTTTCTTTTTGCGGTATGCGGGCCTCTCACTGTTGTGGCCTTTCCCGTTGCGGAGCACAGGCTCCGGACACGCAGGCCCAGCGGCCATGACTCACGGGCCCAGCCGCTCCGCTGCATATGGGATCCTCCCAGACCGGGGCACGAACTCGTATCCCCTGCATCCGCAGGCGGACTCTCAACCACTGCGCCACCAGGGAGGCCCCTTCCTTTCTTCTTAAAATTAGCATTTAGAAATGGGACCATGGTCACAAAGGTCTGTATGCTCCTGTTTATTTGAAACGAACAATGAAGCAGACTTTCTGTGACCAGAAGTAACTCCATCTAGGAGGCTGATTTGAGGCTGAGGGCTGACACCCCCATTAGGTCTCACAGTGGGAACTTCCATACATCAAATGAGCTAAAGGTGCAGCATCAAGGTTTTGCCTGAAACGTACTTGAGGTCCGTATACAGCATAAAATGTGCTGGAAATGCCCATCCTTTGCAACAATTTAAAATTAAGGTGAAAACGTCATCTGCAAACTTTCAAATGGAGCACAGGAGTACATCACCTGTCAGAAGTCTTTAAGGATGTTTTGCTAGTAAAAAGCTGTGTGAAGCCCACTGAGTGAGGGTCAGAAAGGGCAGCTTAAAAGGCAGCTGGGCAGATTCCGGTCCCTTCCCGCCCTGTGAGCAGTGAGCTTGCCAGGGAACCCAGGACGCAGCCCCTCTGCTGTTCTCCTGCTGGTCCCGTTATATGCACATGGGCTCACCCCAATGCCCCCAACGTATGCGTGGGACCTGCGGACGCCTGCAGCCATCAGACCCTGTCCCCCCCACACACCCGTCCTAGGCGTCCCACCCTTGTATCCCTCCCCCGGGACCACACCCTTCGCTGCAGCCAAACAAAATGCCAGCTGATAAGGAAAGGATTAGACTATCAAGCTTAGGGCATTTTAACTGAGGGCCCTCAGAGACTCAGAAGCTTTTAAAGGCCCAACATGGAGTTTTGAGGGTTCTGTCCAAGGCTACACAGTTCCCTGCACATCACTGACTCATCATCATACAAACTTGTAAAACTGACTCTGACCAGCACGGGGTGGTAGATAAGGGCTGGACACAAACATCAACCCAGGCAGTGGAAGAATCCTCCTCCCGAGGCCAGTTCATTGTGTGGGGGACTCAGACCCGGGGACCTGCCTAAGAGAAACGGCTGCTTTTCCCCGGGTCATAGTAAACCAACTTCCTTCACTTCTTTCTGCTGTTTTCTGTTTATGAGAGCGAGTGATTTTAACTATGGAAATTAAATATTATTTCACACACCTAAAAAAATATATACAGATAAATGTGTGTGTATATATATACATGTATGTGTTTTCTTTTATCATCTGATTAGTCGATTATTCAATGTTGGGAGAAAAGGGAGGATTCCTTCATCTGTGCGCCTCTCGTTAGTTTTATGGACTTATTTGCTAATATGCTACTTGCCAAACCAACGAAACGTAACTAAAACTCATCTCTAAAAGTACAAGTGGAAGGCTATAAAAGCAATATATACAGCAAGAAATAAAATACCCCCGGACCAGTGATTTATTTAGTGGCTAGAGTACAAACTCAAGAGTTTGTGTAATTTCCAAAGTAATTTTTGGCTTTCAAAGGATTCCCCACCCCACCCCACCCCGCCTCCTGCAAACACACACCCCTTTTCTAAGCAAATCAGTCTTTTCTCTGTTAGGGTCAATCTTTGAAAGTCTTATAAAACCCCAAAAGGCAAGCCTAGGTCCTACAGGTGTTACCTTCCTCATCCAAGACAAAGCTGGAGGACACACCATCCGTGTCACTGACGGACACAGAGTAAGTCCCTACGTCCACTTTATCCAGATTCTTAAAGTACAGCTTGGAGCTGAAAGGGAAGGAAAGCCGGTATGTTAATTACTGTGTCTGTAGGCATTCCTAAGAGGTGGTGACGGCCAACTCCAGAGTGGAACTTACTGGTCCCCCACGGTCTCAACCTTGAACCTCTCGTTACCCGCAATGTCCTCGTAGGATTTGCACCACGTGAAGTGAGAGGCGTCCGTCATCTCCTGGCAGTCAAAGCTCAGGTAGATGTTGCCTGCTTCATCCACGCCCGCGCTGATCTCCTTGGTGCCTGCGGAGCGAGAGCGCCAGGGAGCATCTTAGGAACACAGTATCCTTCCAGGTCTTTTTTTTGGAGAAGGGATGGCCCAGGCGGAGGGCTTGTTTTACAGCGAATCATCAGGTTTTGCCTATGGTCTACCCAGGACATCGGGCAGATGTGAAAGAGCGAGCCCTCTGGGCAGCTGATGGAAAGCAGAGAAGTTCAGGTTTGGGTTTTAAGTCATTACCTGTCTGTCCACTTCCTCTTCTGCATCCAGCACCACTGGAGAAAACCCTCTGGGCTGCCCATCCCGGCCATAACGATCCTTTTCCCCTTTGGAATCTGACCCCTCGCCACTCCTAGGGGCCCGGGCAGCGTGGTTAGGGCACTTGTTTCCCACACACCTGGGCTCTACTTTCTCCACTTTTTCCTTCGGGGGATTGTTTGTTTGTTTGTTTGTTCCTTTTTGACCAAGTGGACACCTGGCCCAACACAGGCCAGTCAGCATCTGTCCCTCAGGAATCAGAACTGGAGGAGACACGCCGGCCTGAGCCAGGTGCACACAGACGCGTCCCTTGCCAGGAGGACACAGGAGCACAGAGCCGGGTGGCAGGGTACCCATGGAGCCAGTCTCCAGGGAGGGGAGGAATCCAGGGAAAACATGGCTTCCGGAGATCCTCCTCCCCAGGTATCCCGTGAGCTCACCCCGCTCCCTCGGAAGCACTTCTCCGCCAAGGTCCCCTCAGCTGGGCTTTTACTACTTTTAACCAAGAAGATTGCCAGCGGCTTTATCATTTCTGATCAAAACTCAGCAGTAACAGAAAAGACCATCGTCATCCCTGCACGTTCTACTGCTGAAATGAAGACCCCGCCACCCTTGCAGAATGACTGCATGTGCCCCTTGCTGCCCAGGATGCTGAGGGGGGGGGGGCATGCAGTGGGTCTTTGAAGACATGCTGTACTGCGTCTGTCAATCCAACTCCTTCTATAAATGAGACGGGTACCGTCCATGCATCCACCGTCCATTCACACACACACGCATCCCTCCTTCCAGATCACCCTGCTCTGAGGTTTGCCCTGTTAACAGCCGAGCAGATGAGGCTCACCTGGCCTGGCCTCCACAAGTACCGGCTCCGACGTGTCTGAGGGCTTCCCCACCCCACTCGCATTTACTGCCCGGACACGGAAGATGTAGGTTTTTCCTTGGTGCAGGTTGCAGACCTTGAAAGAAGGAGGAAACGTCACATGTGAACAGATAGATGAAAATGACTTCATTCTTCATCACATTTTATTACAGACGTGGCTTTTTTTTTTTTTTTTTTTTTGGCGTTATGCGGGCCTCTCACTGCTGTGGCCTCTCCCGTTGCAGAGCACAGGCTCTGGACGCGCAGGCCCAGCGGCCATGGCTCACGGGCCCAGCCGCTCCGCGGCACGTGGGATCTTCCCGGACCGGGGCACGAACCCGTATCCCCTGCGTTGGCAGGCGGATTCTCAACCACTGCGCCACCAGGGAAGCCCCAGACGTGTTTTCTTTTTACAAATAGCCTATTCTTCCGGTCAGAATAGCCGTACAGAGGAAGTCAGGCGTGCAGAAGGGAAAAGGAGACGGGCAGGCTCATGCCCTCACTTGGTGAGAATAAACAGGGGACTAAATATCTACGGGACTAAATATCATTTCACGTGATTTTTTACCTTGTGCAAAATATCCCATCATTGGGGCAATATCAAAATTAAACCCATCTCTTATACATCTACAGATGACGTATATTGTAATCTGCACTGATAACCAGAAATAAAATGTATATTAGCTAATTTCTAACGAATTCATTTAGCTGGATTCTGAGCAGTTTTTGTTCGTTCAGAAGACACTGATCTTGTTTCATGTTGTCCAACTGCTCTCCAGAGGCTGCTGCCCATTTACCTGTCACTCAGGTGTGGCCTTTCTTTAAGGAAGTACATTGCCTCTCTGTCTAAACCACACCGCAGAGCCCACAACCCAAAGAAGAAAGCCTCTGACGAGGGCAGCTGGGTCCCCGGGTCTAAGCCACTGTCACCACTAACCTGACCCCAGTGACTGGTGAATTGCAGGTGCTAAAAACAGAAGTATTTGGAGAAAGAGGGGATAGAGAAATTACACATCATAATTCTGTCAAATGTGTTTACACTCTGTGTATGTGTGTGTGTGTTTATCAGATAGACGTGCATCAGCGATCACGTGAACTGAGTGAAGTAAACACGGGCTTGGTGCGGAAAGACATAATTCTAGTCGTCACCGTGGAAGGCACGTCAACACAGCCCATGACCGTGAAGTGTCAGCACCATTGGGGGTTGTCAGACGGCAGGAAGGAGAGGAAACCCATCCAGGTGGTCCCCACACGCAGTCGCTCCCCACGTCCACGGAGGGGCAGGCACCTCCTTGAACCCCGTTGGCTGGCAGCAGGGGTACCAGGTCACGTGCACAGTTCCCTGGGGGCTTCGAGCTAGACCCCCGACAGGGATGAAATATGTTCCCCAGAAGACAATGCCTGAGAAAAAGTACCGTCACCTTTAGGTAGCGATGTGCCGTGGTGGCCTCGTTGACGGTGATCCACTCTTCGGAATCCTCTTCTTTATGGTCCACGAAATACCCAGAGACAGGGCTGCTACCCGAATACACTGGGGCCTTCCAGAGCAGCACCAGGGACGTGTCCCGGACCTCACAGAACGTCAGGTCGTAGGCAGGACCTGAAAAGTCAGGTGAGCCTGTGGACTAATTCACGAGTCTACACGCTCGCCCGGGACCAGCAGGTACATCTCACAGAGAGAAAGGTGTGCAGGAGAGGATCCTGAGGTACCCACCCACCTGCTGGGCTGGAGACCTGGGCATCACAGGACTCACCCAGGGAGTCTGACCACCCGGGGAACCAAGCACTCACCAGCTCCACCAGCCTAGTACCCCAGGCCTGCCTGTGACAGTAACCCTGGGGGTGCCGCTGACCAAGCCCAGGTCCAGGGGAGCCTTGAGCAGTAAAGGCAGGAGGGGTCCCACCCTAAGCAATCACTCTAAGCCCCCAAAAGCCTCTGGGAACTTCTACAGCTTCTCCTTCCACTGCCTCTTCCAAGGGGAAAAAATTAATTTCATTAAAACAAGTATCCCCCACGCCCCCAAAAAAAAGAAGAAAAGAAAAAGCCATATCATCTGGCCACAGAATTGAACAATCGTCTCAATTTTTTGAGCTTTTCAGCTTCAACTTCAGGTTCGTTGTTTTGTCTCACTTTGTTTTGTTCAAACCATGAGCATATTATCCATGGCATTAGGGGTCCTGATGGACTGGATACAGAGAAATCGATGCCCAGTCCCTGCAAGTTTGTGAAAACAGTTTTAAAATGTGGAGCCCTGAGTAAATGCAGGTATTTTGTCAATGTTCACTTTAGAACCAGAGGCCCCAAGCTCCCACGTGCTCTGGGAGGAGGAGAGCTGAGTGAATACACAGTCAGTAAGGTCCTGCTGTCCCCACTCTGGCCCAGCTGGAGCCTCTCCTGCTGGGAGCTGGCCTCCCTCCGCCCCTTTGGGAGAAGTCCACCTGGCGCAGGTCTGCCCTGGACCAGCCTCTGGCCACAGCATCCTCGACCAGGGGAGCAGCCGGGGGTGGGTGGCCCCCCAGCCTCACACTTCAGTGCTAATGACTCCATGCCTGTCACTGCCCTACCTGTGTGTCCATGGCCCAGACCACAGGGCGGGGCCACCTAAGGCACAGCTCTGCCCCGGGCCTGGCACGTGGTAGTGGTGCCAGGATCTGTGCAGAGTGACTGAAGCCTGCTGGCTGCAGAGGCTGGTAAGGCCTGGGCTGGCGCCACGGAAGGCCCCGTCTCCGGCCAGCCCCGCGTGTGCACGCGAGGTACCCAGGGGTAAGTCCTGGAGAGACCGTCTTACCCGGTTCCGGCGCCGTCCAGGCCTCGCACTTGAAGAGCTCGCTGGGGTCCGACGGCTGCCCGATCCCCACGACGTTGGTGGCGGCAATTCTGAATTCGTAGAGTGAGCCTTCTGCCAAGCCCTCCACCTATTGAGAGGATGTTTAAATTATAGATGAACCCACAGACATAGGAAACGAGCTTATGGTTACCAAAGGGGAAAGGGGGGAAGGGATAAATTAGGAGGTTGGGATTAACAGGTACACCCTCCTGTATATAAAATCGATAAACAACAAGGACCTACTGTACAGCACAGGGAACCACACTCGGTATTTTGTAATAACTTATAAGGGAAAAGAATCTGAAGAAGAATACGTATATACACGTATATGTATGTATAATTGAATCAGTTGTACACCTGAAACTAACGCAACATTGTAAATCAGCCACACTTGAATTTTTTTAAATTAATTAATAGGTGAAACAGAAGCTGCGTTATGACTCACGATCCATCGGGGGAAAGGGGGTATTTCTGGTTGATTTATAGATGGTATGTGAGGGTGAGGGACCCTGTCAGTCAGTCAAGTACGCGTCTGTGGAAGGTTATTGACCCACCTGCACACTGCAGTCACCACCTTCACCCCGGCACGGTTTGCCTCATCCACTCCATAAACCCTCCCCCCGGGGATGACGTGATGACCCAGGCAGGGAAACAGGCTCAGAGACAAAAGCCCCAAGGAGCCAGTGGAAGAACGGTGGGCGGGACCTGACCTCAGGCCCAGGGTCTCCACCCTCCACCCCCGGCGACACCACACCTGGGGTGTCAAGGGCCCGGGCCGGGAAGCGTCCTCGCCGGGGGACGGTGGGGAGTGACCTGTCTCCTCCCCGTACACTGGCTGGAGGCCCCTGAGGGTCCACTCTGCCTGGTCTGTGCCACAAAAGATGGAGGGAAGGGCCCTGGACCAGACCCTCAGCCCTGCCTGGCAGCCCGGCCACTGGAACAAACACAGCATCTGGATGACATTATCTCTGAACACAACAGCTCCCAAAGCAAGCACGTGTCACGTGGAGCCGCTTTATCCCCTGGAAGGCAGGTCTGGCCTCGTGGAATGCCGGCCTTCAGAAAGTACGTGGGCATTTCCTCCGGAGTTTGGGACCTGACAGCCAATAAATAGTAAGGTGTCCGGGGACAAGCGTGGACAAAACACCAGGATCTTCGCACCGAGCTTGAATTTTGGCAATACGCGTCATACACAATAAAATGCGTGAGAAATACGTATTGCGTAAATAGAGGTGTCAGCACAGACTCTTGTACAAGACAGGGATGAGACCTCCTCTCCGCCTCCCGCAAAAAAACCCTCGCTTTACCGCGTGACTCCTGTGAACGAACAGGTGGGCGTGCTGCCTGGTAACCGCGTGAGCTACCGTCACCGACCCGGGTGCTCCGTTAAGTACACGCCTTCTCCCTCATCCCTCTCACGAGAAGCCCCGTGTGGCGGCTCACGGGAGGAGCGGGGGCTCAGGGAGGTGAGAGCTGTTGCCCGCGGGCTGCCGAGGGCTTGCCTGGCGACTCGGTTCTGCCCTTTCTTACTCCAAGTCCATGTGGCTTGCGCTCCCTGCACCCAGACGGGACGTGCAGCTGGGCAAGAGTCTCACTGGGAGGCTTGAGCACACGCCTTCCTTGGGAAACGGGGACAGACAAGCAGAGGAGCCTCGATCGGCACCGTCTCCTGCGCATCCTGCCCCGAGGCTGAGAGCTCCAGCCCCCGGGGTGGAGGCCGGATGCCGCTCACAGCAACACCTGCACCTGCCAACGACCCACCTGCCGGCTCGCCTCCTCTGCTTCGCTTCTCGAAAGAAGATGCTCCGTGACCCTAAGTTCTCAGGGTGAGTTGTTTCATTCGTTTTTGTTTCTGTGTCAAATCGCCTAATGTCACTGAACTCTGAGGCACAGAATGGGGACCCTGCCCCACATGAGAAATTGCCTGCAAAAGTGAACGAGTCCGTGAGCACCCACCATCAGGATCCTCTCCCGGAGAGGCGAGGCGTTGACCTCGTGCCAGTTTTTATGGTGAGCCTCTCTCTTGTCTATGTAGTAACCGAGGATGCGTGAGCCACCGCTGAACTTAGGCACCTTCCAGCCCAGGGTCATGGAGCGGCCGTCACAGTTCAGAAGGGTGATCCCGTAAGGATGGGATGGGACGGCTGCAGGAGACACAGCGGGAAAGTCACCCGGATCTTAGTGCAATCATCATTAACCTACCGCGGCCGGCGCCAGCATCTCAGAGGGACGGGCAGCAACGGGAGATGGCCCTGGGTGCCTGTACCCTCTGTCCTGTCCAGGTCTCCCTGCTCACCATCTTTGCTTGTCTTTCTCTCTTCTTTTAAAGAAAGTACGTTTTTAAAAAGCTTCTTTCATATATATGTATTGCAATTTCTAAATACATCTTGCAATACATCCATCCATACATCCATCCTCCAATATTTCAATAATACAAGGGCCAAGAAGGACACTTGAGACAAAAGACCCTCCACTTCCTCTAAGGAAAACCTTGAGAGAGCAGCTTTCTCATCACGGCCATGAAAAATGACCACCTCACCTTCCACGGCCAGTGATGACAGATAGACTTAGGCCAGTGAGTCTTAACTTCCCCCATAGTTACAGAAACTTCAGATTAATTCAAATGAGTATGAATTCAAGTTTCCCTTTTGAACACCCTGCTCGGAAGTGGACCATCTTTTCCTAACAGTTTCCTAACAGGTTGAAGAGGATGTGTCTCTGCTTCTCCCGCTTCCCAACTCTGAGCAACCTACGTCCAATCATCCTCTGTTACCCGAGATACAGGTACCCGGGAATGAGCTGGTCTTACTGCAGAATTAAAACGTAAATGATTGGCTTTCATTTAGCAGGAATGACTTGAAGAGGCTAGTGGTAATGTCTGAAAGTCCCTCCTGGGAAAAACTGATAGATTATAATGAGCTTAAAGTAAGAGTTAACCTTTTACTATATTGCCCACCTAAGTATCAGCAGATTTGACATTCCTTGGAAATTCCAGTAACGTTATTCTATCTGTTGTTAGACGAGAAATCATAATTTCTGAAGATACTTTTAGATTTAGTTGAAGACAAAAATAAAGAGCAAAACATTTCTCTCAGAAGTGAAAAGATAATACTATGATGCAAAATGTGTCTAAGAGGCGATCGTGGTCCTAAATCTTCCTGAATACTTCTAAGTCATGGGGTCCATTTTATATGAAACAACCAGAGCAACATTATACAACACAGAGCTGCACAGATCAAGTTTCCTAGGGCCCATCACTGCAAGTTCGGCCCCGAAGTGTTCTGTGTGGTCAGAATAATAATTTTGAAAGATCACTATTTATTAACAAAGCCACAGAGTTACATAAACATTTGAAATTCTCTGGAATGACGTTAAGCTCCTTGAGCTAAGAATAGCTGAAAAAGCCATCGACGTTCTGTTTTAGCACCTATTTTGAAAAGAGACAGTCACACCCTACAGCATACATTTTAATGGGGGCACGTGCGCTTGGAAACCAGTGTGACCTCTGATAATATTTTCTATCTTCAGTTTGCATTTTACTAGCATATTATCCTTTCTCCCTCTCACACTGGCATTTCCGAGACAAGTAGCCAATTGATGAGAGGTTTCCACAGAACTGCATGTTCCCTGTTCAACAATTTACATCCACTTTTCCCCTCTGGTAATATTCCAAGCGGCATCATAAAGGTTTGTTCATGCAGAAATTAAAACGTAGTGGAGAACCGAAAGCTGGCACAGAGTCGCCCATGAATTACTTACTGAGGGCGGCCTGGACTTTTATGACGTCAGACTCCTGAGAATTCTCACTCATCCCAACAGCGTTAACGGCTTTAACTCGGAAGATGTACTGCTCACCGGTGGTTAGGCCGTGCACCACGAACCTGACAAAAACATGAATCGGGGGCGTGAATACGGGGCTCAACCCTTTCTCTTCCTACAATAGACACAGAAAGCATTTTGAACACGCCACGAACATCTGTCCCTGGGACTGAAAAGAAGTTTACTTTTTCGAGTGCCTCATGGATGCATATTAACTCCAATCAACATGCCACGTCCAAAAGTAAGCCAGCAACACCCAACGACACTGGGGCTGAAGGGAGCTGGACTCGGGGGGCGGCGGGGGCACCAGCTGCTGCCCGCGGGTCCCGGGGGGCGTGGGAAGCAAAGCCCTGGACATCCTGAGTGACCTCACTCAGTGCCAAGGCTCCCTCTTCATTTCCAAGCCTTCTGGATTTTGTCTGCATCAAAGCTCTATTCTAAAGTAGGATTCCTTTCCTTTCTTCAAAGAACCCACGTCTGTAAAACTTAGGGAGAAGGAGTGACACCACACTGGCTAAGATTTGGCTTGGAGACTGGCTTGGACACCTAACAGATTTTATGTCCTCAGTCAAGTTACCTAACCTCGGAAAGACTTTGTTTTCCCATCTGTGAAAGAGGATCATAGTACCTACTTCTCAGCACAGCCACCTTGCACACGGTAAGTACTCAGTAAACGTGAGCAATAGTTATTTATCTTCGAGTCTGCAAACATGTATCAGGCATTCACAGAACTCCTGCACTAGATTATTTGAGGTGTTTTGTTCTGAGAGCTCTTCCTGCACTTGCACTTGCTGGCGTGGACTGTGCGAAACATCGAACTTTAGCATCAGTTGTGTCTCTTCTTTTCCAGCCACAGCTTCTTCCAATTTATTGGTTTTTAAAGAGTGAAGAGGGAAGGGTGCCAGAGCCGTAATGGATAACCCAGCCGCAGTGGAGGGTCTGACAGCTATTTCCCTAAGCGTGTCCTGGGGGAACCCTAACACACCCAGGCCTTCCCCGCAGGCTCAGCATGAGATGGGAGCAAGTCAGCATCAGCAGAAAAGATGCTTGGCCCCACGGCAGGCAGAGCCACCGTCGCCCCTGCACAGGAGCCAGGTGCCTCTCCCCACCCCCTCCCTGGCTTTGCGCAATTGGTGGCCGGAGGGAAGGCCTGTCAGCTTTGTGAACAAAGCAATTTTAAAAGTTCAAAACATCAATACAGAGAACTAAAACACCCTTCCCATCCTGGTCGCTACTTTAACTCTCCCGTTCAGGGTAAGTCTTAAACGCTGAGTGCATCAGAGGAGATGCTCTGGGGCTTTTCTTCATCGACAGACAAAGCACTTCAGCCACGGGGTAGAACTAGCTCGCGAGCTTCCAGCTCTGCAGCCCCCACGTGTGGGTGAGGAACCCGGCCCGTGGTGTGGACGTCATAGGTGTTCCTGCCGTGGCACCTGCGCCCGAAGGCCCCGTGGGTCCCGGGGGGTGTGCTTCTCACGTTTTCTCGGGGGCAAGGATGTCGGGTGGAGGGGGACCCAGGCAGGCAGCACCTGTTGTAGCCGACGGGCTTGTGGTTACAGGGCTCCCAGACGGAGGACCCGGCCACGCAGCAGTCCACGTAGTAGCCGAATAGGTCCTCCTCGTGCTTCGGCCGGTCCCACTGCACCACCACCGACGTCCTTGTGTTCCGGGAGGTGATGACGCGGCCGGGGGCTGAGGGGACCACTGTGCAGGGGGGACAGGGACACAGGCTCAGCGGCACGGGAGGCTGGGGGCACGCCAGAGACCCACAGGCCCTCGTCCGCAGAGCTTGGGGCTTTAGATGAGATTTGGACAGGGAAGACGGCGCAGGGCAAGGGGGCACCTGGGAGGTTCCGGACAGTCCCTGTGCTCTCTGTCCCCAAGTCCCTCCCTTCCGAAGAAAGTGATTCCCATCACGGAATCTCCTGCCCCTGCCGCCCCTACAGACTCATCCACAAAGCTCCCCCAGTGACGCACGCGCTTTGCTACCTGGGAAGGAACTATGTGGGGATATAAAATTAGCCATTTAAAAAAAAAATAGGACACAATTCTATCAGGTTCAAGGGACTCTGCAAGGGACTCAGAATCAAACCATGGATTTCTCCCCTCGCACAATTCAGAATTTCTCTAATCTGTATCTGACATCTTCTGAGAGGGAACTTCAAGCCATATGGGTAAGAAACCCTAATGCATTTAGGGTTGGGTTTTTTGTTTTTTTGTTTTTAAGTGGCCATTGCCTAAAAATATTGCTAATCCATTTACTGGTTTCATAAAAAGAAGATGGAACTTTGGAGAAATGTTGACCAAAACAAAGCAGAGAGATCTTCATCTCTTGTAAAGTGGAATGTTAAGGCAATTTGAATTTTAAATCACGTGTGACACTAACGTCTTTATCAACGCAGGTGATGGTTGTCCAACACAGGTGATGTTATTCGGGGCACCTCCTACGGTTTGGTCACTCGCGCTAACAACTCACCGATGGTGTCCTGGGCCTGAATGGGGGCGGTGATTTCCGATGGGTCGCTCAGGCCGTGCTTATTTGCTGACAGCACTCGGAACACGTATGATTTCCCCTCGGCAAGATCGAAGACGGCGTATCGGGGGGACCTCACGGCCGTCTCTGCGTTCACCCGCTGCCAGCTTCCGCTCCCGACCACGGACTGCAAAGAAAGGGGCCTCCATGGAGCCAAGCTCCCCAGACCCGCACGGCGGGGAGGGGATGCTCCGCTCTGGCCCCCAATTACACTGCGGGGGACCCACAGCCCACGGCACCTCCGGGGCCATCAATACCTCTGTTCTGAATTTTAGGAAAAGGAAGCCAATTTGGAGAAGGAGGTGAGAAACTACCCAAAGTTGGAAATGTTACCAGAGAACATTTTTACATGAAAGCCAATAAACTATGGAAATCTTCAGGGAATCAATACACAGGTCGTAGTTTTAGTAAAGACGGAATGAACTCTAAACAATTAGAGATAATTGAGGAGTAGACGTGTAAAATTCCATCATAACTGCTCACATTTCAGTTTAAACTTTTTGCTATTTCTCAGCTATTATAGTAATAACAAAGTGACAGCAACCGAAATGACCAGCAATAGGGTTGGTACATTATGATACAAAATGATACATATACATTAAGTGTAGCCGTTTAAGTTATTGTATAAAGATCTTTACTCAGAGGAGAGGAATTGTATCATTTTGTTAAATGTAATACAGGATGCCAACTGTATGATATATCAAGATATAAAAACCGATGGAGAAAAAGACTAAATATGTCCCACATGTTAATAATGACTATTTTGCGTGATCAAATTATTCGTGATTTTTTTTTTTGCTTTATAACAAATTTAATCAGTTGTGATTTTCATTTTGTTCTATATAACATATACGTGTTTTCCAAATTTTCTACACTGCGTGTTTAAGTTTTATCATTGGTAATTACTTTTCAAACTGGGATTGCATGTCTAATTTAGTTTTTTCCTATAGATATAAGCCCCCTTTTTGAAAGAAATCCTGGGGTAGTAAAAGTTGAGTGTACACTGACCCCACTAAAGCTACCAGAAAGGACTGGGAAAGATTTCGAACAACCCAGGCTCCTAGAAATTAGATTCCTGTTTAGAGAAGTCTTCTCTCATTTTAGCAAATGTGAAGTGGCTTTCTTGGACTGACGCAGGCGTCCACAGTCAGAGGCCCCCTTGTGCCCGAGTATATTCACCATCTGGAGAGCAGGGGGAGGGCAGCGGGGGAGCCCTGGGCACACTTAGCTGGGCCGACGGGAGAAAAGGACCCTGGGGCTGAAGGAGGCAAGACAGGGAGGGAGTGGGGAAAACACCGCTAGGGTCTTACAGCCAAGCTTCTAGAAAAGCTAGTGCCCATCTTCTAAGCAGGGGTGGAGGAAGTTCTTAGGGTTCTGCACCCCGAGAACCGCAGGGCACCACTGCCTTCACAGCAGCCAAACTCTCAGCACACGAGTCCAACGTGGACAGGACAGGCCGTGCGCCTTGGGCTGTGGCCACACGTGGGCTTTCCAAGCAGAGCTCACTCAGGGGAAGACGCGTGCTTCAAACTGTACTCAGATGCCAAGCTATTAACCAGAGCGCTGCCATTCCTAGCATCTTGTGCCTGGTCCTGACATAAAGTGGAAATACAGGACTAGACAGAGGACGCTGACTCATAACCATCCCTGTGGTTCCTTTTAGGCCTGATAGGAACAAAGGCCCCCAAAGACCCCCTTGGATGGGTTGGGGCAGGACCGTCCTCCGTGAGTCGCCCAGTCCAGCTCCCTCCCGTGGTCCCTGGACACCACGGCTCCCCTCAGGCTGTCCTGGAAGCTTCCTCTCCCTGATCACACACCCTGTGCTGTTGCTCACTGCCCGTGGCAGTGGGCAGGGAATGGAAGGGTGTCCTCGGTGAGGCAGGCCTCTTTTTTTTTTTTTTTTTAGGTACGCGGGCCTCTCACCGTTGTGGCCTCTCCCGTTGCGGAGCACAGGCTCCGGACGCGCAGGCTCAGTGGCCATGGCTCACGGGCCCAGCCGCTCCACGGCATGTGGGATCTTCCCGGACCGGGGGATAAACCTGTGTCCCCTGCATCGGCAGGCGGACTCCCAACCACTGCGCCACCAGGGAAGCCCCCAGGAGGCCTCTTTTTAAAAGTGGGTTTGCTAGTGGGGGGTGAAATAGGGGACGGGGAGTCAGAGGTACAGACCCCCAGTCCTGTAGTAAATAAGTCGAGGGATATGATGTACAGCAGAAGAAAGATGGTCAGTAATACTGTAATTACCTTGTATGGGGACAGATGGTGACTACACTTGTGGTGACCACCTCATAATGTATGCAAATATCCAATCACTACCTACTACACCCGAAACCAACATAATACTGCACATCAACCATGTTTCAATAAAAAATAGTTTAAAATTTTAAAAGATTTTTAAATGTGTTTGCGGAAACCTGGTCTTTCCGGCACTGGGTAGGTGAGTAGAAAAATATCTCTGAAGAGGGCCTGAGAAAGCGCCTTTCCTCCTGGGAGGGCTGACCACTAGATTTTCCTGATGCAAAACAAGAAGCTAGCACCCGGCAGCAAGAAGTGAACACTTGACTCTGCCCACAGGTAAGCCCTGCAGATAAGCAGAGAAAGCTGAGGGTCATTATACCGTCTGGAGCCTGAACACTGTTCATTTCCATTCTGCTTTCCTTCACCTTGTTGTATTACACATTATTACTGTATGAGAGATATATGCTCACATTAAGAGTTATAGACTTTATGTGTATATTACACGTATTGGATTGTCTATTACTTTGTAATATAAATTTAGTATCACAAAACCACAGTTACAGGATTCGTATGGTTATACAGGTTTTTCAACAACGGTCCGCAGCCCAATCACAGGCCAGCGATCTGAATGACTGTCACAACCTGCATTTTTAGTGCAATTGCACAGACCAAAGCAGGAGAGAGAACACATGGCGTGGAGTAAGGACACTGTGTTTGAAATTTAGTTGGTGATGTACGTTCAGTGTATGTGTGTGTGTGTGTGTGTCTGCAACACACAAACGATTTCTTCCTACGCGTCCAGATCTAAAAAGTCTGCAAACCAATGATTCTGTGTAACCCTTCGCCATCTGAAGTGTGAATTCAACACAATCGCCACCAAGTGGCCACTCGGCTTATGAGCAAACTGAGAGCAGGGGTCGCTTTCCCCCTGCCCACATCCGGAATCCTCAGGACTTGGGAGCCTAGAATGTTCCAGCAGGAAGAAAGCTGGCGGCTCCCTCAGTGCGAGGCCCTGGTGTACAGCGGGGAGCCGGGAGCCTGACCGGCCCCCACGGAGGATGGCACAGCCTGAGCGGGACATGCTCCTCGGATGCCACGCCCCTCACAAACTCCCTCAGGCATTCACAGCTCAGCCAGTTTCTGCAGCTTCACGTTAAATAACTGATCTGAGAGCTGTGCATCCTTAAAACACATGACACAGCACCACGGGAAAGCCTACAGAGGTCTGCTGCTTCAGGAAACCCACCCGGGGTGTACCTTCTCAATGAAATACATCAGCGGCTCCTTGCCACGAGGGGTAGGTGGGTCCCAGCTGAGGACGACATATGTCCTGCTGATTTCGGAGGCGTGGACGTTGGTGGGAGGTCCTGGAAGCTTAACTTCACCTGGAGGAGGAATCAACACTGTGAGTGCTGACAGAAGCCAGGTCAGCCCGCTTGCTGCAGCCCATCTTGGGAGCACGACCCTCGGCTACTTTACAGGCATTAAAGGACTCACGTATCAGTGTCGGCTTTTGCTGCATTTCTATTCTGGGAAAGCAAGCAAACTGCAAGGACTATTTTTCCAGAGCCAAAGTATAATGAACTGGTAAAGATCGTCCAATTACTTCTGTTTCCAATATAAGCCAGTTCATAAGAAAGGAATCTAATCCAAAATTCATCCAGAATTTCAGTTGGAAGTGGGGGAGGAATTTACCCAGAAGAAACAGGGCATTTAACCAGAGACGCAGCTCTGACTGTTTGGGGAATTTGTGCAGAGAAGGTACCAGCAATCGCGTCCTGCAGCAGGGAAGCCTTCCAAGATGGGGGTCGTACTTTCTCTAAGGGCCCTCTCTGGTTGTTTTCCTCTCATTATGCCCTCAAAGCACGGAAGCAATATATCGACTTCCAAAGCACACAGCTTCCCTTCCTGGGTAGATCTGTTCCACACCCACAAGCATTGCATCTATGTCTATATACTTAAAATTCCAGCGTGATACCAATAAGCAAGTAACTATAATAGAACAGTCCCATCAAAGAAGCCCACTGCGTCTCTTCTGACACACGTCTCTTTTTAATAAAATGCTAGGTGTCGGGCGTGTTATGTCTGGATGTGAGAACTTTTCATGAGGGGTGGAGGTTTTCCAGACACACAGTTCCAGTCATTGCGATACAAAATATTATGAGCTTCCAATTAGATTAGCACATGATTAAGATGGTTCAAAACGTCCCCAGGACACCTGGGAGAGCCCTGCTCAAGATACAATGGTTCTCTCTGGACTGCACTGCCAGGGAGGAATTTAACAGCCACGTGGAAACAGCCCAAACAAGCCTGGGTTTCATTTCGTAAGAGTCCTGTTACCAGGCTTCCCTGGTGGCGCAGTGGTTGAGAGTCTGCCTGCCGATGCAGGGGACGCTGGTTTGTGCCCCGGTCGGGGAAGATCCCACATGCCACGGAGCGGCTGGTTCCGTGAGCCATGGCCGCTGAGCCTGCACGTCCGGAGCCTGTGCTCCGCAACGGGAGAGGCCACAACAGTGAGAGGCCCGCGTACGACACACACACACAAAAAAGAGTCCTGTTACCGCGCTCATCACATTTTACAGGCAATGGGGGCACAGAGGCACAGACGTGGGCTTACCCAGGAGCATCTGGCAAATGGGTTGGGTTTCAAACAAGGAGCCAGAGTATGTCCAGAAAAGTGCCAAGTGTGCCGGGCGGAGCAGGGCCCTGGCACACCCTACACGCCTTCTCTGGATCCACCTGCCGTGTCCACACCTAAAGAGATGCAGGGAGAGGCCCTAAAGAGAGGAGACACAGATCACCCATCCTTGGGTGATGCAGCCAAGCTTCCAAAGTGAGTCGTGGTGCACCTCAGAGGTACTAGATGACACAGGAACAAACCAAGGGGGCAGAAGGGAAATGACGCAAATGATAAAGCAGTGTGAGCGTGGGAACATCAGTGCAGAATCGCCTTTTCTGCACATTCAGATCTGAATGCCTCGCTGTGTTTAGACCTGGCACATAACTTCAAGACCCAGAGGAAAATGGAATAAGGAGCACTTTATCTGAGGCCAAGACAAGAAGGAAGGATCCAGCTTTTGTCAGCAGGGACTCCCCGATCGGGGAGGATGCTTGGGTTATGCAGACTCTCCGCCCCACCCGGGGCCGTGCACTAATGAGCCTTGGAGATCTGCAGATGACCCCAGCCCCGGAGAGAAAAACAGGATATTCAAAATGGCCCTGGGAGCCAAGGGGAGGACCAAGGAAATAAACTGAAGTCTGTTACCGACACTCCAACTGCTGAGAGGATCCTCAGAGAGAGAAAAAGCAAATGCAGGCAAAACAAAAAGAGCAGCAACCGCCAAGTGCCTTACGGGGTGTGCTGACCACAGTGCTGCTGGGGGAGGGTCCCGTGCCTGCCTCTGCCTCAGGGTCACGATGCTCCTCTGGAGCCCTGTTCTAACGAGCCATGTCAACACCGGATGGAGGTGGACATATGAGATGGAAACGCAGCTCAGAAACGAGCTCAGGAAAACGCAGTGCTTTCCCAAGATCACACAGCTAGTGGGCGGCTGTGCAGGGGTCCAAGCCTAGGTCTTCGAATCCCAAACCCAGCTTTTCGTTCTATTGACCACAGCCTCCAGAACCTGCCCCAGAGACTTGCATCTACGTCAGTGAAACGTAAAGTTTGTTCGGAATTGTTAGAATGCCCAAGAGGACAGAATTCAAGAGAATGAACAACTGTAAATGAGTTTGCGGCATTCAGAGCAAAGGATGAATGCAATGCGTTAGCTACAAATGACCTTGTCCAAAACAGTGCAGTAAATGCTTGGATATATAATAGTAGAACAAAAACAATCTCATTATATCTGCGAGAGCCTATTCTGGCCTTTCCAAGAATGAGGTGTCTAGTTTTCCATGGAGCAACTCAAGAGAGATAGGAAGATTTGGATGATATTAAAAGGAGAGCATGGATATTAATTTAAATGTTTGTAGGAAGACACCAACCAAGATTAAAATGATTAGAAAGATCAAAAGAGGGACCTTCAAGATGGCAGAGGAGTAAGACGTGGAGATCACCTTCCTCCCCACAAATACATCAAAAATACATCTACATGTGGAACAGCTCCTACAGAACACCCGCTGAACGCTGGCAGAAGACCTCAGACCTCCTAAAAGGCAAGAAACTCCCCACGTACCTGGGTAGGGCAAAAGAAAAGAGAAAAAACAGAGACAAAGGGATAGGGACGGGACCTGCACCGGTGGGAGGGAGCCGTGAAGAAGGAAAGGTTTCCACACACTAGAAGCCCCTTCGTGGGCGGAGACGGGGAGTGGTGGGGTGGGGGGAGCTTCGGAGCCATGGAGGAGAGCGCAGCCACAGGGGTGCGGAGGGCAAAGCGGAGAGATTCCCGCACAGAGGATCGGTGCCGACCGGCACTCACCAGCCCGAGAGGCTTGTACGCTCACCCGCCGGGGTGGGCGGGGGCTGGGAGCTGAGGCTCGGGCTTCGGTCGGATCCCAGGGAGAGGACTGGGGTTGGCGGTGTGAGCACACCCTGAAGGGGGCTGGTGCGCCACGGCTAGCCGGGAGGGAGTCCGGGAAAAAGTCTGGAGCTGCTGAAGAGGCAAGAGACCATTGTTGCAGGGTGTGCAAGGAGAGGGGATTCAGAGCACAGCCTAAACGAGCTCCAGAGATGGGCACGAGCCGCGGCTATCAGCGCGGACCCCAGAGACGGGCATGAGATGCTAAGGCTGCTGCTGCCGCCACCAAGGAGCCTGTGTGCAAGCAAGCACAGGTCACTGTCCACACCTCCCCTCCTGGGAGCCTGTGTGGCCCACCACTGCCAGGGTCCCGTGATCCAGGGACAACTTCCCTGGGAGAACGCACAGCGCGCCTCAGGCTGGTGCAACGTCACGCTGGCCTCTGCCACCGCAGGCTCGCCCCGCACTCCTTGCCCCTCCCTCCCCCCAACCTGAGTTAGCCAGAGCCCCTGAAGCAGCGGCTCCTTTAACCCCGTCCTGTCTGAGCGAAGAACACACGCCCTCAGGCGACCTACATGCAGAGGCGGGGCCATATCCAAAGCTGAACCCCGGGAGCTGAGCGTACAAAGAAGAGAAAGGGAAATCTCTCCCAGCAGCCTCAGGAGTAGTGGATTAAATCTCCACCATCAACTTGATGTACCCTGTATCTGTGGAATACCTGAATAGACAACGAATCATCCCAAACTGAGGAGGTGGACTTTGGGAGCAACTGTAGACTTGGGGTTTGCTTTCTGCATCTAATTTGTTTCTGGTTTTATGTTTATCTTAGCTTACTATTTAGAGCTTATTATCATTGGTAGATTTGTTTATTGATATGGTTGCTCTCTTCCTTTTTTTTGATTTATATATACATTTTTTCCGTTTTTTTCTCTTTTTGTGAGTGTGTATGTGTATGCTTCTTTGTGTGATTTTGTCTGTATAGCTTTGCGTTTACCATTTGTCCTAGGGTTCTATCTGTCCATTTGTGTGTGTGTATGTGTGTCTTTTTTTAGTATAGTTTTTCGTGCTCGTTATCTTGGTGGATTTGTTTTTTGGTTTAGTTGCTCTCTTCTTTCTTTTTTTAATTACTTTTTTATTTCTAATTTTTTTTAATTTTAATAACTTTATTTCATTTCATTTCTTTTCTTCCCTCCCTCCCTCCTTTCTTTTCTTTTTCTTCTTTCTTCCTTCCTTCCTTCCTTTCTTTCTTTCTTTCTTTCTTTCTCTCTTTCTCCCTTTCTTTCTTTCCTACAGGGTCTTGGTGCCCTGGCCTGGTGTCAGGCCTGAGCCTCTGAGGTGGGAGAGCTGAGTTTAGGACATTGGACCAGCAGAGACCTCCTGGCCCCAAGTAATAGCAATCGGCGAGAGCTCTCCCAGAGATCTCTGTCTCAGCACTAAGACCCGGCTCCACCCAATGGCCAGCAAACTCCAGTGCTGGATGCCCCATGCCAAACAACTAGCAGGACAGGAACACAACCCCACTCCTTAGAAGAGAGGATGCCTAAAATCATACTAACTTCAAAGACATCCCAAAACACACCACTGGACGAGGCCCTGTCCACCATAAAGACAAGATCCAGCCTCATCCACCAGAACACAGGCACCAGTCCCCTCCACCAGGAAGCCTACACAACCCACTGAACCAACCTCACCCACTGGGGGCAGACACCAAAAACAACGGGAACTATGAACCTGAAGCCTGCGAAAAGGAGACCCCCAAACACAGTAAGTTAAGCAAAATGAGAAGACAGAGAAACACACAGCAGATGAAGGAGCAAGGTAAAACCCCACCAGACCAAACAAATGAAGAGGAAACAGGCAGTCTACCTGAAAAAGAATTCAGAGTAATGATAGTAAATATGATC
Source organism: Mesoplodon bidens (assembly GCF_964165515.1). Classification (NCBI taxonomy): domain Eukaryota; kingdom Metazoa; phylum Chordata; class Mammalia; order Artiodactyla; family Ziphiidae; genus Mesoplodon; species Mesoplodon bidens. Next base: position 31,206,136 of record NC_138181.1, on the reverse strand, counting down.
CAAAATCTTGGAAATAGAATGGAGAAAATATAAGAAACATTTAACAAGGACCTAGAAGAACTAAAGAGCAAATAAATGATGATGAACAACACAATAAATGAAATTAAAAATTCTCTAAAAGGAATCAATAGTAGAATAACTGAGGGAGAAGAATGGATAAGTGGCCTGGAAGATAAAATAGTGGAAATAACTGCCACAGAGCAGAATAAAGAAAAAGGAATGAAAATAATTGAGGACAGTCTTAGAGACCTCTGGGACAATATTAAACGCACCAATATTCGAATTATAGAGGTCCCAGAAGAAGAGAAAAAGAAAGGGTCTGAGAAAATATTTGAAGAGATTATAGTTGAAAACTTCCCTAACATGGGAAAGGAAATAGTCAAGTCCAGGAAGTGCGGAGAGTCCCATACAGGATAAATCCAAGGAGAAACAAGCCAAGACACATATTAATCAAACTATCAAAAATTAAATACAAAGAAAAAATATTAAAAGCAGGAAGGGAAGAGCAACAAATAACATACAAGGGGGGCTTCCCTGGTGGCGCAGTGGTTAAGAATCTGCCTGCCAATGCAGGGGACACGGGTTCAAGTCCTGGTCCGGGAAGATCCCACATGCTGTGGAGCAACTAAGCCCGTGCACCACAACTACTGAGCCTGTGCTCTAGAGACCGTAAGCCACAACTACTGAGCCCACGTGCCACAACTACTGAAGCCCACGCACCTAGAACCTGTGCTCTGCAACAAGAGAAGCCACCACAAAGAGAAACCCGCACACCGCAACCAGAGAAAGCCCGCGCACAGCAACGAGGACCCAATGCAACAAAAAATAAATAAATAAATTTTAAAAATCAATGTGATACACCGTATTAACAAATTGAAGGAAAAAAAAACATACGATAATCTTGATACAGAAAAAGCTTTCGACAAAATTCAATACCCATTTATGATAAAAATGCTCCAGAGGGCTTCCCTAGTGGCGCAGTGGTTGAGAGTCTGCCTGCCGATGCACGGGACGCGGGTTTGTGCCCTGGTCTGGGAAGATCCCACATGCCGCGGAGCGGCTGGGCCCGTGAGCCATGGCCGCTGAGCCTGCGCGTCTGGAGCCTGTGCTCTGCAACAGGAGAGGCCACAACAGTGAGAGGCCCACGTACCGCAAAAAAAAAAAAAAAAAAAAAAAACTTCAGTGAGATATCACCTCACACCGGTCAGAATGGCCATCATCAAAAAATCAACAAACAATAAATGCTGGAGAGGGTGTGGAGAAAAGGGAATCCTCTTGCATTGTTGGTGGGAATGTAAATTGATACAGCCACTATGGAGAACAGTATGGAGGTTCCTTAAAAAACTAAAAATAGAACTACCATATGACCCTGCAATCCCATTACTGGGCATATACCCTGAGAAAACCATAATTCAGAAAGAGTCACGTACCACAATGTTCATTGCAGTACTGTTTACAATAGCCAGGATATGGACGCAATCTAAGTGTCCATCGACAGATGAATGGATAAAGAAGACGTGGCACGTGTATACAATGGAATATTACTCAGCATAAAAAGAAAAAAAATTGAGCTATTTGTAATGAGGTGGCTAGACCTGGAGTCTGTCATACAGAGTGAAGTAAGTCAGAAAGAGAAAAACAAATACCATATGCTAACACATATATATGGAATCTAAAAAAAAAAAAAAAAAGGTTCTGAAGAACCTAGGGGCAGGACAGGAATAAAGACGCAGACATAGAGAATGGACTCGAGGACAGAGGAAAGGGGAAGGGTAAGCTGGGACGAAGTGAGAGAGTGGCATGGACACATATACACTACCAAATGTAAAATAGATAGCTAGTGGGAAGCAGCCACATAGCACAGGGAGATCAGCTTGGTGCTTTGTGACCACCTAGAGGGGTGGGATAAGGAGGGTGGGAGGGAGACGCAAGAGGGAGGGGATATGGGGATATATGTACAGGTATAGCTGATTCACTTTGTTATAAAGCAGAAACTAACACAACAATGCAAAGCAATTATACTCCAATAAAGATGTTAAAAAAAAAAAGAAGCCATTGCTAGGAGGGAAAAACAAGTATCATATATTAACACATATATGTGGAACCTAGAAAAATGGTACAGGTGAACCGGTTTTGCAGGGCAGAAATTGAGACACAGATGTAGAGAACAACGTATGGACACCAAGGGGGAAAGTGACGGGGGGGTGGTATGATGAATTGGAAGATTGGGATTGACATATGTACACTAATATGTATAACATGGATAACTAATAAGAACCTGCTGTATAAAAAAATAAATAAAATAAAATTCCAAAATTCCAAAAAAAATATGCGTATTTTATACAGGTTGTTCTCCTGCAGCAAACATCTCTTCCAATATAACTGGGCCATTTTTATTCACTCAAACATCTGTGTTTTCATCAGCTGTTTAGGAGGTCATAACATCCACCTTTCCTAAATTGTTTTCTTTTGTTACTTACTTGTTGGGCATCTTTCCCAGTTCCTGAGTTTTTCTGGAAGCAGAGGTTTTAACTAAGACTTTATTTTATTTTTTAAATTTTTATTGGAGTACCGTTCCTTTACAATGTTGTGTTAGTTTCTACTGTACAGCAAAGTGAATCAGCTATATGTATACATATATCCCCCCTTTTATGGATTTCCTTCCCATTTAGGTCACCACAGAGCACTGAGTAGAGTTCCCTGTGCTATACAGTAGGTTCTCAGTAGTTATCTATTTTATACACAGTATCAATAGCATATATATGTCAGTCCCAATTTCCCAATTCATCCCACCACCCCCCTTCCCCCTTGGTATCCATACGTTTGTTCTCTACATCTGTGTTTGTATTTCTGCTTTGTAAATAAGATCTTCTATACCAGTTTTTTCAGATTCCACATATATGCGTTAATATACGATATTTGTTTTTCTCTTTCTGACTTACTAATTTTTAAGTTTTCACTCATTGTCAACTGTAGTTATAATTCCAGTTAAAATCTTTGGATTCCTGGTTAATGATGCCAGATTCTCCTTCTCAGTAAATTGATCTTCCCAGATATCTAAGGACTATTAAGAAGAAGTGTGCATAAAATCCAACAGAAAAAAGGAAATGCAAACTTTCAAACCACAGGGACATTATCTGATAGGAAAACTAGTCCCTTTTAGTCAAAATGTTAGAAATAAAATTTTTGCTTAAAAAAATAATAAAACAAAATACTGTTCAGTTGTGGAGTCTGGGAGAAAGGACCCCAGCCTCGGCCAGGACTCAAGTCTCAGGTTGGGTCTAGTTACTCCTCTGTAGGTCCCCGAGGATGCCTGAGAGACCCCACATGAAGCCATGAAGCCAGGACTCCACTGACCACTCTCACTTTCATTCCTGCCCTCTGCCCTGCTGACTTTTTTAATTCCATAGACCTTAAGCTTGACCCACAGTTTTTATTTTTACATGTGAAGAGTGTACCCACTATTCTCTAGTTACAACCCTAAATCCCTAGGGTATAAGCAGCTGAAAGGAAATGGTAACGAGTTCCTTACCTTCAAGGTCCTCCTGATGGATTACGATTTCTTTATCTCCCTCCCCGTGGACTGCTGCAGAGAGAAAGGTCAGTGCTGAATCTGACGTCCAGAGAGCGCTGGATTCCCAGAATCACCTTTGCATTATGATGACAGCACCCGCACTACTCTGAGGTCATCAGAGTTGATATTTTGGAAGTGGTCTCAAGGAGATCAGGGCTTCTCGGCTCTTTGTATTGGATTCAAAAGGCCACGCAGGCAAGGAAAATGCAGCGCCCCACTTAAAACCATAATTAAGGGCCCAACCCCGTTAAGGAATCTGGGTCATGTGAAATTAAAATTCAGAAAAGGAGGGGCTTGGCTTCAACGCTTTCTGAGTCTCATCGTGTTTTGAAATTACAACATCAGTGGACTAAGAAAAGTCTAATTCTGAACCAATTTAACTGGATTTCAGTGAAGAGCCTTAGGAAGATGAAGCACCTTCGTTTCAAGGTGTAAATGTCAGCCTGGCATCCCCACCCCTAACGTGACCTTGACGGCCACCCGGAGCCCATGAGGCACAGCTGTGCTGTGCTCAGCTCTGAAGATGATCTCAAGGCTCAGATACAAGATGGGGGGAACAGAGAAAGAACAAATCACACAAAACTGCTGGAACCTGAAGTCTGAGCGCCCTACCTTGTAACCGTTTGCGGTCATGGGGGTCGAGGGCAGCCACAGCCTCAGAGACTCTGGAAGGCCGGCTGATCCCTGCATTGTTGACAGCCCGCACACGGAATATGTAGGACCTTCCTTCAAAAAGCCCGGTTACAGGGTATTTACAGACCTTCACGGGGCGGTCATTGCACTGAACCCAGCTGTCAGTTCCCACTTCCCATCTTCAAATAAAAAATAAGGGTAGAGAATAAAACTATATCAGTCTAGTAAGTATATAGAGCTGTATACATACATTGCGCACATATACATATATATATATATATATATATATCACAGTTATAACAGGAGAACATCTCCCACTGGTAACATAAATGCTGTCAAAATACTGATTTACACAAATAGTAGTGTAAATAAACTTTAAAAGACAGAACTGTCTAGGAAATGTAGTATATACACATATACGTCCCTGAGCCTTTCTAACTTACAGCTGAAGCTCAATTCCCCACTTCAAAAACATTTCGGCAAAATCTCCTCCAAAGGTTATTTCAGATCTATCCCTGACAGTTCTCTTTCAATTGACACCACAAAATCTCTGGGTGCCCCTAAGCTCCCTGGCACGTCTCCTGCCTAGGCCCAGGAAATCAACGGTCCTTCACCCGGTGTCCCAAAGACGCATCTTTCTCCACTGGGTCACAGAGTGAGTCTTCGCTGCGAGGCTGGCTCAACATCTACTCCAATCACGTTAAGATGTTTCTTTCTAGAATGCTTCTCATGTGGAATTTGGAAGTCTATAGAAAATATTAAGTCCTGACCAGAAACCTGGAAATGTAGAAAAGATTGACCTCCATTTTTCCCAGGTTGAGAAATTTCAATACAGAAACTGCATGTCAAATTCCAAGGAGAAAGGAGCAAGTTCAGAAAATTCGTCTTGTACCTGCGCTTTAGGAAGAATCAGCTCTCTTTCCTCCTAACTCTTCGGAATTTTTAATGAAAGTTCTCTGACCTGCGTATGCTGACCTGTTTCGGCCAGAGTCTGATGTGGTCAAAACTGAGAGTCTGGAAGAAACAATCTCAGCCCAGACCAACAACCGGCAGGTTACAAGGATAGGAGGGCGTCAGAAAAGAGAAGAAGTGGAGTATTATCCGAGAAGGTGCATGAAGTCGTTTTTGCCAAAAAGGTTGGGAAAATGATCAAATGTCATAGGAGAATCAAAAATAGCTTTTGTTTTGGTTTTTCTGTTTCAATTCAAGGTAAACCCTGAACAATGCAAACCTGACGCCAGCATATCAAAATATCACCCTGATGGTGACTATAGCTTTGTTGGATGGAGAAGAGAATTTAATCAACATAATGCAATAAAACTGAGCTGCTTGGTTTTTTCTGAAATAACTGCCTTATATTTATGTGTTTTACACATATAAAATCTTAAATTCCTACCTAGAGCCATCCTCTTAAAACAACATAGCTTATACCCTTCTATCTTACTTCTAAATTCACTATCTTTGAGTGTAATGTCTCTCAGTGATTAGAATGGATAATACACTGCATATCCAATAAATTCACAGCTCTGCTTGGTTTCCCTCCCAGGCTCTGAGCACTATTCCAAGTAAAGGAACAAGAAAAGAGTTCAAACTCCTTTGGGTTTAATGATGACCTGCATTTACGTTATTACTCAAATTCCAATATTTTGTACCTTGAAACGTCAGTATTTTTCACCTGGAAACAAGAAGAGAACGTTATTTAACTGAGAAGAAGATTGGCCTTTGGGTATAAATGAGCTGGCATCCTCAGCCCGACGTCACCATGCCCAGGCTCTTGTCCTCCGAGGGAAGGACGGGGCTGAGCACAGACCTGCCGGCCGGAGCCCCATCCCAGCCCCAGGCTGGACCCTCAGTGGAGCCTGCAGCTCGGGCTCAGAGCGAGCCTGGAGAGGCAGGGTGGGATTTGATACTGGTGCCAATCAGGCAAACTGAGCCTCAGCCAGCACACAGTGGAATCGCGTGTGGGTACATGAGGCCCTGCCTGGCAGGCGATACTTTCCAATTACCCAGTCAGGAGTGACTAATAACCAAATAGTGAAGTTATATCCCATCAAGAACGGTGTCACAAACTTGAGATGAGAGAAATACCTACGCACCTCGTCCTGGGTAATACTCTTTTGAGGAACGTTTCCATCTCCAGAGGAATCAGTGGACACTCACCGATCAATGAAATAGCCGATGACCGGGCTCTCCTTGGTCGTGTTGGGTGGCTTCCAAGTTACGATGACATAATCCCGGTTTACATCGTGGCACTGCAGGTCCATGGGCGCGCCAGGGGCCCCCGTGATCAGGGGGTCAGCGTCTGGGGTGGGAGAGGAGAAGGAAGTCACGTGATCAGGGTCCTGGGTGCAGGGGGGACAGCTGAGGCCGGCTGACAACTTCTTCAAACTCGGTGAGCTATCTGCATGCTCTCCTCCCCTGCTTATCCTCACGCCCTTGGTGGATTGGTGACGAGAGACATACATGTATTGATGAGTCTTTAACTCGAAACACTGTCCTCTATGACACACTCAGTCTGTGATTTTCCATAAACGAATCCAAGTTGAAGTTCGCCTTCTGCCGACGGCATGTCATCACATAATGTCATGTCATCCAAAACCGACCGATGAAACGATAATAACAGTGGGGCCTTTTGAACACCTGAGAGATAGTACCTTAGACACTTGTGTGTTTCAGAGTCCTCAGAAGGTCTGAGGACTTCGATTTTTTTTCCTGCAAGTCGTGAGCACACTTTGGGTCCGTACGCACGCATCCCTTCCACACACAGCCAATTATGATCACCGTGCAATTACGTTTGTTTTCAAATGTTAATTACGGCGGCACTGAAGGCCAACAGAGCTATTTAGAAAGTTAATATGCTGCACATTTAATTTCCTTATGTAAAATGTGTATTTACTCAGGACCTAGGGCAGTTGGACCTTCTTAGCAGTGTAAGCATTGTACACTTTCTTGGTCCCATCTCCTCAGCATATTAAAAGCTAAGGATTTCTTCACACCAAGCCAAATATTGTCTCTCATATTCAAAGTCCTCAGAAAGTTGTCAGAACACTTAAACTCCCCATACGTGCATTATTTTCTTCCTGTTGGCTGCACAAGCAAGGCAATTTCAGCTACTGCATTTATTGTGCTTTCATGGGGCAAAACATCTTGCCAGAAGGCATGTACGGAGAATGGAAGGCACATTTTAGTGCCAACCGAATAAAAATGGTAAAACTTTGTGGACGTGTCTAAAACCCCAGCCTTGCAGGTTTATGCTGTCTGGTGGGGGGTTGTGCTTGTTGGCACTTTTTTTTTTTAAGTTAAAATATTCCCTGATGATACAGCCCTTCCATCATGCATGGATCTAACTGAAATGGTTTGGAAAAAATAATATACTGACAGTGTTATTCCAGGCACATATAACCTGGAGCCCGAGGTGGGCATACAGGTGCAGGAGACACGGAGAACAGGGCAGGTAAGGCGGGGGTGGGGAATGGAGGATAGAGTGGCCAGGGCCGCGGGGAGAGGAAGAGGGGGGTCCCGGTCAGGAAAGCAGCCGCCGGCCACCCAGAAGAGACTGGTGTCCCGGGGAGGGGCCAGCCGGGCCTCAGCCAGGAGGGGCCTCTATGCCCGAGGCCGCTGCACGAGCCAGGGCCGGTGCAGGGTAAGGGCTCGGCTGGGGGGCACTGCCCCGCACACAGGGTCGGGGCTTCGCAGGGGGCCAGCTCCCGCTTCCCAGAGAAGGGCCCAGGCCTCTGCACTCCACACTTTCACTGGAGAAAGCGAGAATATTTTCTTCCAAAACTGCTATAAGATTTTTAGATTATATATACATATGTGAATATGTATGTGTGTGTACACATATACATACACATATATACACCTGTATGTATGTATACACATATACATATATATAATATTATATAAAATTTTATCCATTTTATATATCCCTTACATAAAAGTATGTATATGTGACATATACATCTATACACGTATGAATATATACACCTACAAGCCTATATATGATAGGCATTTATAGATAATATATAAATATCTATGTTATACATATACATAAAGATAAATACACGTATATCTATAACATCGACCACTGTGCCTGGTATATCACGAGCTTTGTTTTCCCTTCCATGAGTGGGATGGACAAGGCTCTCATGGGCTGCTGGGAGGATGAAACATGACAACACACGTGTCTCCTGGTGTAAACGCCCTGGAGGTGTGGCCCCCGTGGTTACTGTCTTAAACACACATGTGACTGAAGTCAGTGGTCATGACAGTGTCAGTCCTTCCTGCCACGGCCCTGGCCCTGTCACAAGGCCTAAGCAGGGGAAGAGGGGAGGGAGGCCCAGGCGGCCCCGGAACGGGCCCTTCCACTCTGGACCCCACTCCCCGCTTGGATTTCTTCCAAAATCAGCAGTTCAGGGCCATTCGCTCCTAGGTGTCATCCTACGAATTCCAGCAATTTATCAGCGACAGGGACACAAAGCTCCGCCTCTGCTCCACCCCCAGTGACACCTGCTTATGTCACGGATGCGATCGGGACGCGCCCAGGAGACACCTCCCGGCGGTCAGGCCATCTCCGGGGAGCAGCCTTGGGCTCCATCTGGGCCCCGTCCCACCCCACCCGTAGCCTGCGCACCTCGGACAAACAGGAAGGCGCTGTGCTCGCTGACCCCTCCCCTGGACACGATCCTCAGGGTGTAGAGACCCTCGTCATCCTTGTTCAGGTGGCTGAAGGACAGCAAGGCCTGGCCTTCCCCGAAGAACATCTTTGTCCACTTGGACTCCTTCAGCAGCATGTCTGGAAGACGGTCAAGGGAGACGGGCTTCAGGGACATGCAGGGACCCAGGGCACCCGCGGAGGGCAGAGGTGCCCGCCAGCCTGACCCACAGCACAAACACACACATGGGGCTGGGGGGACTGGGACACGCGGGACAGGACAGAGGTCAGCACTCGGAGTGTGAAAGGCCTGCTGCGGCTTCGAAATGCGCTTAACCCACACGCTGACACCAGGAAGTCCCCCACCAGCGTTCCTTAGAAATTAATAATAAAGTGCCAACAAACCACAGTCAAAAGGCAACAAAACTAAAGAGGCAAATTTCGGGAGAAGAAAGGTAAGTGACGAAAAATATTCAACACTGGATATCGAGGAGACACAAAATAAAATAATGAGAAATTATTTTTCACCCACTGATTTGGCAACATCCATAACTAGAGAGTGAAGAGAAGACAGCCTGTCAGGTGCAGCCTTGAACCTGCCTGTTCCATTCGAATCATCCAAGACTATGAAACCGCGGGTCCCCAGAAGCCCGGGCACTTCCTAGTCTCGGGAACACCTTCTAAGATCCATGCCAACATCCTCTGGGAATATTAGGAGAACTCTCCTCGAATCCATTTCATTTCCAGAAAGCGTAAATTAGAATCTTAGAACTTCACTCTTAAATCTTAAATTAGAATTGCAAAGGGTAAGTTAATCTCCTTTGCCACCACAAAGAGGCTCTCTCCCTTCCTCTCTCCCTCCTGGACCAGGAAGATCAGACACAACTATCCTATTCCAACCGAAGGCACAGGCCCAGTGCCCTGGGATCCCAGCAGCGGACTCCCGGGGGATGCAAGGTCACAGGCATCTCCTCTGCACCTGGGACGCGTACCTCTCCTCTGCGCTTGGGCCCAGGGGTCCCCCTCCGCCTCTGCCAGCTCAGAGCCCTTCTCATCTGTCAACAGCCTATTTTTTCTTTCGATAAAGCTCTCCATCATCACCGCAAACCTGCTCTCTTGGCTAACTTTAACAGTGCGCGGGGCCAGTGCCATGCGTTTGGCAAATTATCACAGCCTGTTCTGGGACATTCCTTATACTTTACAGAGACTCTGCTTTACCATTTTGTGTATTTTCCCGAACTAGATTATAAATACCTTATGGGCAGGAATGGCATATGATTCTTTTGCATGGTGTTAGGCCCTGAATAAACACAGGCAGAATGTTCTGTGACTGAATCCGTAGGGAACAAGCTCCCCTTTAGAAGCAGCAGCCAGAGATGAAGCTTCCTTCCACAGTCTACCCACACACACCACATACACACACACATCACACACACTACACACACACACCCCACATACATACACACACACACCACACACACCACACACCACACACACCACACACACACCACACACACCACACAATCACACCCACCACACACCACACACACCCACCACACACCACACACACCACACACACACCACACACACACATCATACACACCACACGCCACACACACACCATACACATACACACACACCACACACACCCATCACACACACCACACACACACCACACACACATCATACACACCACACACACACATCACACACACCACACACACACATCATACACACCACACACATCACACACACCACACACACACATCATACACACCACACACACCACACACACATCACACACACCACACACACATCACACACACCACACACACATCACACCACACACAACACACCACACACACACCACACACACCACACACACCACACACCACACACACACACACACACACACGGCCGCACAGGGCAGCCCACGCTGGCTGGCGGAAGCAGTGGAGCAGGGCCCCGGGAATGGGGGCTCCCAGCCTTGCCACTTCCCGGAGGTCGGGGGGAGGCCAAGGAAGTTCCTTGCCTCAGCCGCCCACGTATGAGGGGTTGACAACACTCCCCTCCCAAAGCCCTGATGAAAATCAAGTGAGTTATCACACTCCGAAGAGAGTCGGGACGCAATAAGCTCTAATAAATGGTAGCTACTGTTTCAGCAGAGGAAAAACATAAAGACACAGACACCCCGCTCACTCCTAACCACATGGAGACCCTCTTTACGGAGCTATAACAACCCCATGACTCATCTACCTCCAGGCCTCCCTGCTAACCCCATGCCCGGGGAAGTTCAAGGTCAACGCGGGTCCAAGCTGCCCCAGGCTCGCCTGCTTTGCCGGCCGCAGCTGTCGCGGAGGTGGAGAAAGCACCCGGTCAACACTAAGGCTCAAAACTCACCATCACCCCAGCGAGGCCAGGGGCGGAGCCCAAGCACGGCGGGCGTGGGCGCAGAGCGCGCAGGAGGCCGCGACACTCACCGTCCCGGTACCACTCGGCCCGCGGCTGCACCCGCTTCAGGTCCGGCGTCACCAGCAGCGTGCACTTGAGAGCCAGCGTCTCGCCTTCCCTCCGGAAGGTGACGCCGAATTTCTCCAGAAACTGGATGTCGAAGTGCATGTGTGGGATCACGGCGGGCAGGGGCACTGCACGGGGCAGAGGGCGCGGTCACACGCGGGTCGGCTGGGCAAAGCGGCCCCTCACCACCTCCTGCGCTCGCTTCCTCACGGGCTGCGCTGTGGCCTAGCGCCTGCGTCCCCCCGTTCTCAGGACGAAGCCCCGCTCCCCGGTGTGAAGATATTGGGGGGGCGCCTTCGGGGGATTAGGCTGGATGAGGTCGTGGCGGTGGGGCCCGGGATGGGGTCAGTGCCCTTGTAAGGAGAGGACGAGACCACAGCCCTTTCAGCTCTCCGTGAGGACACGGCGTCCCACACCTAACAGCTGGGATGCGGTCTCCCCTCCTCTGAGGCACTTCGACCTGGGACCTCCAGCCTCCAGAACTGAGGGAAGTAACTGTCTGATGTTCAAGACCCAGGTGTGCTGTTTGTTATGGTGCCCGAGCTGACTCAGCCACTTCTGAAGAATCAGAAAACCAGCGTGGAGTGGCATCTGGGCATTTGTGCCAAAGGAGCATGGAAGGCAGACTGAGCAGGGGGTGTGTGCTCTGAGCCACGTGCAAAGCGTAAAGGGTTTAAATCCTGCATCAGCCCCAAGATGTGTGAGCCCCCGAATCCACGGCAGCGACGGTCAGCACACCGACACCAGCCAGGAGAAAGGGCCTTTTGCAGTACCGTTTGAAAAGAGATTTGATGCTTAGAAAATATGTTTCAATGATATGCTATGTCAGTACACGTTCTTCTGCACAGAGAAGGAAAAGAATCAACTTACAGCTGATCGGGAGCCCCACAGAATGGAACGGCTCCTCGTCACCTCGGAATCCTGCAAGACAGTCAGGCGATCACGGCGGAGAAAGAGGAGATGAGGGGGGACAGCGCCCCATCCCCTCAAGACGGCAGACTCACTTCTCACCACCACCGCCGCATTGGTGGACGCCTGTCCGTGCACGTTTGTTGCCACCGCCGAGTAGTTCGCAGTATCGTCAAAGTCCGCCCTTGGAGGGAAAAAAGCAAGACAGCGTCCTGAACGTGCTTGTGGGGCCGGCCTGGTCTCTGAGAGTCAGTGACCCGAACTCGAGCACAGCCTTGCTCGACAGCAGCTCGTGTGACCTGGACCCCCTGGTTCGTGAGTGATTTGTTTGAGAATAGTGCCAGCTCCGCCCTCGGAACGAGGTATTAGCTACAGACACGGGCGACATCTGATCCCGTATGATGCCTTGGCCTTGGCTTTGCGGGGGAAGAAAGTGTACTATAGCACTTCTGAAAATGCGGAACTGCACTCTCAGAGGGAAGCTTGTATTCCCTCTGGTTCTGTTTTTCTACCTGCAGCATCCGTGGTTTTATCTTGTCAATGGGCAGCTCCAATGGCCTCAACCTCCAGGAGAATCAACCCCACCTCCCTCCCCAACAAGGGGTTCCCTGCGCAGACCCCCAAATCAGTGGGATGGCCCAGACAGGAAGCACCCACTCGTGGGCGTAACGAAGGTGCCTGGACTGGACCCACCTGAGGCCTCCGGGCCTGGAGTGTCGTGAGGGACACGTGTCCACCCCCGGGAAGGACAATGGCCCAGGGACCGCGGAGCCCGGTTTCTCAGGGGTGGGGCTTCTCCAGCCCCCTACGTCCATCCCACGGAAGCCGAAGCTTAGTTTCTGGCTATGAACTGTCTTCCCACCAGCTTCCGCCCAAAACTTGACGTGAGGACTCTTACTCAACTGACTCTCTGCTAGTTACTTTCCGTTGGCTACTTTGTCTGAAAGTCTCAAGTGCCCAGCAAGACAGTACTATTACCCTATTAACTTGGAGAGAAAGTAGAGCCTTTAAGAAGTTGGGTAAACAAGGTCCACAAAACTCTGAACTCTGCAGCTTTCTGGTCTTTCTTCCATCTCCCCAAGCATAGGCATCACAGGCATAGTGACAAAAACACAGAAAAAGTTTACTCAGGCCTCATGTTTAGATGCTTTAAGCATCCAGTGACCCAGAGACAAACCCGTTCTTTGGAAGTCCTTCGTCATTTTATTGTATTTTCTATTCCACTTGGAGCTGAAAATAGTTTCTTTGACCAAAAAATACAGTGTCTCCAAGAAACGAGAGAGAACATTTCAGGGACCCACGCTACCTGGGAAGAACCCGTCCCTGCCCCGACGAGGTTCTAATCCAGTTCCACTGCACCCGGCGATGCCACCTGACCTCCTGTAACTGTGCCGCTGCTCAAGGGAGAGAGAGCCGCTACCGTAGGTGTTCAAACCAGTGCATTAAGTTCAGGCTCACCTTGGAGGGATAGAGCCCAACCTCAAGGCCCCTCAGCAAAGCTGCAGTTCTAGCCTGAACGCATCACATTCCTTTGCTGTGCCATTTCCACGTACACTGTGGGTACAGCGTATCACCAGGGGCAGAGTAAGGGTGACAGTACAACACGTAAAAATCCCGTAACCAGGGCTTCCCTGGTGGCACAGTGGTTGAGAGTCCGCCTGCCGATGCAGGGGACACGGGTTCGTGCCCCGGTCCGGGAAGATCCCACATGCCGTGGAGCGGCTGGGCCCATGAGCCGTGGCCGCTGAGCCTGCACGTCCGGAGCCTGTGCTCCGCAACGGGAGAGGCCACAACAGTGAGAGGCCCGCGTACCGCAAAAAAAAAAAACCCATAACCATAACACAGACGCTTTCCCCATCACTGGCCATTAATGTTCTCTGCTGATCTGCGCGCGCACACACACACACACACACACACACCAACAAACAGGCCACAGCAGCTACCTCTGGGAACACGGCTAGGGCTGGGGCTCTAGGGACGAGTGGAAAATTTCTTCTCTTCCATAACCTTAGGCATCGCTTGGATTTTTTTAACCTTGCCTTTGGATTATTTCTTCTAAACAATGAAACCACTGTATTTTCATAAACGCATTCTTCAAACAGGAAGTATTCTTCTGGGATTAGCCCTACACCTCGCTCTACAAAGATCCCTCCCCGCTAGCGGGACTCACCCTCCCCGCAGGCCGGAGGGTTGGGCCGCCCACGGGCATGGGCTGGGGAGTCAGGAGCCAGAACAATGCGGGGGGAGAGGCAAAGGCTGCTGTACAGACTGCCGCACCAAATCCCCTGACCTGGAGGCTGGGATGGAAGCTGACTGTGACACAGACTCAGAAGTAGGAGCCGTCGGGCAAAAACAGACACCCCACCCAGAGCCGAGAGATGGGGCAGCCCAGCACAGGAAGTGGCCCTCCCCCTGCTGGACCTGAACTAAGACTGTCCCCGGGCCCAGCTGGTCAGCGTCGCTACCCACTGCTGAGTGAGGAGGTTACTGGTGCCTGAAGCACATCAAGTGCTTGAGAAGACCGTGCACAGACGTCACTCAGAGTGTGTCCGTCAGCCACCATAAACCTGTTTCCATCTTCTTCAATACCTCCCTCCAAGGCCTTTCTGGACGTTACTTAGTCTTGGTAGTCTCCAAACTGTGTCCCATAGTTTTCAAACCAAATCTCCCAAGCGTGCTACCAATTTCTTCTTCAATGTGAAATTCAGCAGTTTTTAAAACAACAGTAGAAACACGCCCTTGACACACCACGTACTGGCCACTCACTGAAGCCCAGACACAGCTTTGTGCTGCGCTTGACTTGTTTGTGCCCTGATGGCCCTCAGGCAGAGCTGCTCACACCTTCCCTGCTTAACTGAACTACATTCTGAGATTTCAAGGTCAAACTTAATGTTCCCATTTGCGACTACTAATCGCTGTGAATCAGGGCTTTTCTTCAATATGGTACAATCAGAATAAAAGCCAGGGCAAACTTATGTTTGCTGAGACTATTACAAGACTGCAGTCATCAGCCACAAGTTCTGATTTCAGATCTGTTCCCTCATCAGGCCAGCCTGATAAGTCTCATCTACTGACTTTTTAACAAATAAACAGCATGTATTTAAAACTTCTCAAATACGTGTATTGAATACCTACCCTTTACTTGGGGGACACTGACGATTAAATAAAACAATGCATTTGAAAATACTTTGCAACTGGTATAGTACTGTATGAACTGTGTATATAATTCATTGAAATGTATTAGCTGAATTCTTGGACTGAAGTTCAAAGAAGGTTCCCTTTCCCTCCCCGGAGAAGGTCCTCTCCTTCGCCTTTACATTCCAATGAAACAGCAGGGATTTCTAAGCGTTTTGAGAACCGCAGTGAATTGCTCTCCATGTTTCTTAGCTGAGAACAGCTGGGGGAACCCAAGGAGGAGGCTTGTGACGCAAAGAAGTGGCAGGAGAAGCCCCAGGCACCAAGCCCACCTGGACAGCAGCATCTCCCGCCGGAGTCTGAGCTGCTCTTCAGTTGACTCACAGAATTAGGACCCCGGAGGCAGACGTACCTAACACTCTAGCGCTGACAGCTGGTCAAGTAACCAGTTAGCACTTGATACTTAGCAGGAGGGCCCAGGCTGGGGAAAAGGTGCCTTGGAGGCAGGATCTTGGTGCACCAAACACGTGCACACCTGCTCACGTGCACCTATCCAGGAGAGAGGCTCCACGGGGTCATCTGATTGGTAAAGAAGCCCATGCCCCCTAAAAATATCCAGACCCACTGATTTACGCAACAGACCCCAGGCAGGGCGCACCCGGCTGAGGGAGTACGCAGGCGAGAGTTAGAACTTCTGGTCATGCTTACTTGTGTCTCGTTCTTTTTGCACATTTCTTTTGTAAATGTTTTACATTCTATAAAATACAGTAGAACATATATAGATTATACATAAACACACGTGCATGGATTGGGGGAAGGCTCATATATATTTGTTGGCTGCTCTTGCATGGGGTGGGCTGCAGGAAGCATGGCGCCTGGGGGCACTGGACAGAGGGCACAGCAAGGGACCAGGCAGGCAGGACTTTGCAGCTTCGGAGGAGACTGTGCCCAACTTAAAATTCTGTTGACAGGTCACTTGGAGACCCACATGCCTGACCACAGCCCAGGGGCCCCCAACCTTCCTCTCCTTCCCGAGGCCACACTAGGAGAAGCACGTTGCCAGCCCACAGAGTCTATTTCAAGCCTCTACTTCATGCGGTCAGAAGTTGCAAGCAAGTGATTAAGGGGCAAACGGGTTTATTTTCTGTTTGGACCTCATCCCAGAATAGACAGAGGTGGTATCCTTTGGGCTCAATTTTTACAAACTTCCACGGGGCACTTTTGCAGCCCAGAGTCTCAATCTGAAGTGCTCCCAAAACCACTCCAGGGGAGAAACTAATAACACTTCATCTATTTTAAAGAGGGGCAGGCAAACGTTTAAGTGGCACATGAATTTCTCTTGTGTAGTCAGGCCCCATGTACTCAAAGTCTAAGCGGTGTTGACACGGGATTTACAATTTAATTCAAAGTAGAATTTGAATATCAAAGTCTAAAAATAAAGTGCAAGAAGAGATTAGCCCTGGAGTCGCCCTGCGAGGAGTGGGGAGTGCAGAGAGGTGAGGTTAGAATAAAACACAAGATCGGATGTTCTAAACACCTTTATAAAAACACGAGAGCAGCATAAAAATTCTTTGAAGAAATAGAACTCACCCTATGACTCCCAAGAGAACATTTTATGAGCATATAAAATCGTATCAATTACAGCTTCAATTCGAACAGTACCAAAGGGCACTAAGCTTTCTTTTCGGCACTTCAAGAATTCGGCGACAGTGGCCAAAGAATATTCATAGGAATAAATGTCACTCTTGTAACAGAAAGAGCTCATTCCCCAGCCAGGGGAGCAAAGGAGCCAGCATATTCCTCACCACTTAGCCGGCCACAGATCAGATGATGGTAACTCAGCAGTTTGGAATGAACAGCTGAGGTCAGCTGTAATTTGTGGGCTTCCCCCGGCTCTTTTTTCTGAAGACTATCTACATTTCATCTGTTAAGAATGTCCCAATGTGGGTAAGAATACTGAGAGAAAAGTCAGTCTCAGGAATTTCCTTGTCCCAAATTCCTTAACTCTTTGCAAGCTGAGGCAAACTCCAAGTAATATAACTGAGGCCATCTGGATATACTGGGGCCTCACTGATTTAGTTCACATGGTTCAAAGCTTCTCTTATTCCCAGTACAAATTTAAAAGTTGTCAACATAGTGTGAACAGGACTTACTTGAGAAAGGGAATTCGTTTCTCTTTTCCAAAAGATGACTAAAATTCAGCTTGAAAACAAACCAGTTGCTAGGGCACCCCAGGTTAGAAAAGAGTCACCCCCTCACCAAATAAAAATACTCTTCAGAATGAAGGAAAGTTTCTCTTTCTAGATAGTATGGTTTACTGCCTGTGGAAATTTCTGGAAATTTTGGAAATTGAAGGAAAGTGGGATGCCTAGACCCTGCCCACTCTCAGCCTTCCGCACCCCAGCTGACGCAGAAGCCCCCAAGCCTGGGGCTGATTCCGACCCCTCTTTTTCACTGACACCCACATCCAATCTATCAGCAAATCCTACTGCTCTAACTTCAAAATCGGTCCCCGCCCACCTCACTGGCTCCACCTCATCCACGGTGGTCCAAGCCCCACGATCTATCTTTCTTGAATTTCGGCCAAGCTGTCCAAGTCTGCCCTACTATCCGTTCGCAGTCAGTGACCCTTTGGAAACGCAAGTCAGATCTTTTACTTCCCCTTTGCCCCCAGTAACAGCCTTGTGAGGGCTACAGGGTCCGGGGTGATCTTCATGGCACTGGTGACATCTCTAACCTCTGTCCTATGACTCCCACCAACTGCTGCAGCCCTGGGGTCCTGATGCTCCTTCTCGGAGCCTCCGCCCCACACCTCTGTCCTCTCCCCCATCCCCTTAGATGTCTTCTCCTCTAAGGCCTGCCTGGCCCCCCTTTAACACCACACCCACCCCAGCCCCAGGCCATATGCCCCGACCCCTGCACCCAGCATCATCACCCTGATCTACTGTATGATTCCCTTTTTATTACACTTAAGGCTTGCCGCCATGTTCTGGACCTCCAAGTCAGGAATCGAGGTTTTGGTCGCTTTAACACAAGTTCCTAGAGTGTGTGGGGCACATAGTAGGTTCTCAATAAACAGTGCCAGTGGGGCCCATGGGGCCAGGGCCTCCAGCTTTTCTAAACAGCCTCAAATTTACCTAGAGAAACAAGGTTATGACTCGACACAAATTTTAATCTTAACTGTAACCTGTTAGCTGTGTATACAGAAAAGCAGAGAGTAAATGAACAGCGGAATCTCACTTCTGTTAAAAAAAAAAAATCAAAACATGCTTGTACGGTTCTACACGTGTGTTGTGTAAGGGAAACAGCAGTGCTGTAAGTACACCAAAATACCGACCCTGGATGTTGGAAATACGGATGAACTTTACCTTCTTTTAGTTATCTGTATTTACTGCATGTTTTCAATTTGCTATGAGAAGAAAATAAAGGTCATATTTCCTTGAAGAGTTGAGCTTAGGAACTGTTGCCCAAACCTGCAGGAGGTGCAGCCCGGCTGCTGAGCAGGTGTGAGGGTGTCTGTGCGTTTCCCCATGGCCCTCACACCTGGCACTGCCGTCCTGCCTTAGGCCATTTTCTCCTTTCATTCCCAGAATAGGAGCCCCGCAGAACCAACCCCTGAATCCACATCCCTCTGGCCTGACCCCAAGGAAACAAAGGGAAGCCTCTACCACCAATATTTAACTCAGAAACACCAGGAGCGTCACGCGGAATTCAGATGTGGTGTGATCTGACCGCCGCTTCTGTGTGTGGGAGGCTGATCACCCGGGCAGGTGCTGGGGCACGGCCGTGCCCGCCAAGCCCTTACCTGTTGATCTCCAGTGTGTGCACCCCGTACTTGCTCTCAATCCTGTACTTTCCTGGCTCCCCTGCCTGGCAGATCAAGCTGCCGTCTTTATACCTGAAAGAGGGAAACACTTGTCTGAACGTAAAGGCCGACTGGCTGTTTTGCACGTGTCCCCACCTTCCTATTTCCCATCCCCTGCCGCCCCTTGCGGGTGGGCACGCACACATGCGCGCACACACACACACACACACACAGAGCACATTTTCTCTCTGCTTCTGCCTGATTCACCGCTCAGATCGTAGGCGGTGGGCAGCACGGGAGCAGCTACAGGAAAGGTCCAGAGCCCACTCTTGGCTGTTTAAGGGGAGGTGGCCCTTGCAGGACTCAGACTACCTGGGCAGCCCTCAACCTGCATCGTGGGCCAAAGGTCCCCTGGAACTTGTTAGGAACTCTGGATACATCACTCCGAGGAAAAGCATAACCAGTGTTGGTTAGGCCCTGGTCCAGCCTCTGGAGGGAGGCCGCGGTGTAGCCGGAGTGCATGTGGAGAGACCCAACTGCTCTGGACCCTGCCTGGAGGAGCCTGGCCTCAGTGTCCCACCAGGACAGCAGGGCCACGGCTCCCCCTAGGGCAAGGGTGGGCGGCTCTCAGCCTCCCTGGCTCGCCTCATGAGCAGCCAGAGGGCGGAGGCACCACTTTCCTGCTCTGCTGCTGAGAGCCCTAACCCAGGACGCACGTGAAAGCACGGTGTTGTGCCCAACGACAGACCCTGGGGACTTGGTACCAGCAAGTGGGCAAATAAATGAATATACAAGTTAGTTTTAGCAACATACGTTGAAACTAAAAGTGTTGGTGGGGCTTATTTAAATTTCAGCGTCACAAGGCTCGAGGGACCCTCTCACTGTGGCTCCAGAGCCTTGGAGTTTAGGGTCTCCACTTACATGAGTAAAAGCAGAGCTGCAGGTAAACACAGGTCATTTCCGGGAACCTGGTTTTCAATAAAAGTCCTCTGGAAAATCATTTGGGTCAATTGCACTAAAATGAAAACGCCTGCCTAGGATTTCCAGGGGCCCCTCCATGTGTTTTCACACGCGCATTTCCTGGTGAGTTTTAAGAGCATCGGTCCCTGGAGTAGGTGCCGCGCGCTCCCTGCAGGTGGATCTTCTCCATGCGCTCAGGTGAGTCAACGGCTGCAGATCCTTCAAAGGAAGAGCAGCGGGGCCTCCGCCCCGGGGAGGCGCCCCCACTCACCACTGCACCACAGGGGTTGGGAAGCCCTGCACGGTGAAGCACAGCTTGACAGACATCCGCTCCCAGATGGTGTGCGACCGGAGCTGCACCAGGATCTCGGGGGCTCTGCTTAGCTGCTCCTCAAGTGGGTGCATCTCCCAGGCCAGCCCGTCGTCCACCTGCCCCGGGAAGCCACGCGTCAGGGTGCCAGGGGCGCGAGGCTCCCGCCACCAGGCCCGCGGGCATCGTGCTGACTGCACGGCTGCACCCGGCACCCACCCGCCCCTACCGTGTGCTGCAGGCCGTATCTGTCCACGTGCTGCAGGGCGTATCTGTCCAGCTTGTCCCGGGCATGGGTGCGGGCCAGGTGCACGTCCTCCTCCAGCTGGGCCAGCTCGCTGAGGAAACGCTCCCGCTTGGCCTCCCCATAGGAAGCCACCAGCGACTGGTACCTGCAGAAGCCAAGATGCCACAGTATTCTCGGGACACGTGCAAAGGGCATGTGGTCACTGAGGGCCTGGGACCAGACACGCGGTCCCCGGGGACTTCCTAAGTGGGCTCGAGGAGAGGGTGGGAGAGAAGCTACTTCTGCTTCTTTTGCAAGCTCTCCTCTGCGTGGCGACACACAGGACCCACTCGTTTTCCTTAGAGGCTGCCGTTTCTGAGTGAATTTAAGACTGAAGTAAAGGCTTCTGAACCAATAGATTCAAATTAAGAAAAAAGTCTGTATTCTAGAAAAAGTAAAAGGATACAGTCAGCAGCTTCTTAATCTGTCGGGGCAGAGAAATGAAGGGCACCACCCTTCTGGCCCGAGGGCCACCTCTGTGGGCTCCACAGGTTACATCCTGGCACTGCCCGGCCCAGCGATGCGTCCACCCACCCTGTCACCCCTCCCCGGCCCCATCCCCTCCTTCACCACCGCGTTCCCGAGGCCCCAGCAGAGCCAGAGGCTTGCTGTGCCCTGGGCTGCCCGGGAAGGGAAACCGGCAGCATTAAGTGTGCAGCCGGGGAGGCGGGGACCAGGTGGACGTGGCTCATAAAGGTGGGGTGTCAGACTGGAGGACTCTCTGCTCTGCGTGGCCCAGCGGTGTGGGGAAAGCCGTCCTAGAACCCGGGCAGCTCCCCCCCTCCCCGGCCTCTCCCGCCCCACCCCCCACCCCTGCAGCCCTAACCACCAGTCCGCACTTCTCCAGACACAGCGCAAACCGCAGGCCTGGTGTCAGGTGTCCGGGAAGTTGGAGATCGAACACAGAGTTTCAGGAAACTCTGCAGCTTCTTCAAGCAGAACCGTGGAGATGGGAACTATAATAAAAGCCAAACCCCGAGCGAGTGCTGACTCATCCTCGTCTTCACTTCTGACCAGCCCAGCCCAGCCCACACCCGCCTGCGTCCCCTCCCGGACACACGCCCACGATCTCCTCGCTGCTTAGAGGTCATCTCCTCGCCCCTCCGGCCTTTCCCCACACCCTCTGCTTGTGGTGACTCTCCACGGAGGAGAACAAGCGTCTAGGATTTTAGGCACAGGCGCAGGCGCACACCCATCACAGCACCCTAATCCCAGCTGCCCGGTTCCCCTTCACTCACAGAGCCACACGCACAGAAACGATTCTGTAGGTCCCTGTGGGAGAAACAGCGAGTGCCTTGCTAAGAGGGCTCGCAGGAACCGAGCCTTCTTGTCTGCAGTGAATCCCACTAAATGACAGCGCAAGCAAAGGCAAATCTCTATTCGTGCCGCAAACTGTCCTGATAAGCTTAAAGGATCAGAAGTCCCACAGGGACCTCGTTTCAAATGTCTATGTGAATTGCACTTGTCAATAGCACCGCCAGCCCCGAAGGTTTTATAATAAATATTAGAACTAGAATTGCTCCCCCTGGCCGGCCCAGCCCCAAATACTGTGATCTGGGACACTGAGAAGGCGCCCCTGCTAGTCTGTGATGGGGTGACTGTGACACTGACCCTTGTGCAGAACGATGTCACTCATCGTGCATCTGCCCTAAAGACGAGCCCCTCGGACAGCTGCATAACGCAGGGAGGCCCACTTTTCACAGGACGGAAGTAGAGGCATCAAAGGGACATTTCTAATCCCCTGTATCTTCCAGGAGGACATTTCCAGACCCTTCAGGGCACGCCGATGCCTCGTTGGTATTTATTTTACATGAAGACATAGCTTAACTCAAACTGATGAACCCATCACTTCATCTCTCTCCAAGGAACGATTTTGTCCTGTAGGTTAAACTCATATCTGCCCCAGGAGGTAAGGAATAAATACGTACTTTCAGCAACGCCTAAGGCCAGCAAGAGTAGTGAATTATCATAATAAGGACTGGAATTCGTTGAACTCCTCGAATCACCCTACACCGGGCTCCCTCGAATGGCAGTGACAGAGCTGTGGGGGTGGCGATAAAACCTCCACGAACTCCGGCCCAGCTCACCCAGACCTCCAATTACTTAGATGTACTTTTAAAGGAGGAAAGACCTAATTTCAATAAGACCTTTCACATGGGAGATATGCACATGGGTTGTGAGAATAAAATCCTGGGAGGGTCCTAAAATGCAGAATCCCCAAGCACGGGTGCTGGGCTCCGTGGAGAGCTGACACAGCCCTGACCTATATCCACTGCACTTGCCCAGAGGGACTGACATTTACCCTGAGCTCCAGGGACACAGTAACATTATAATCAGGCATCAAGAATCAAAATACATTCTTGAGTCAGATTTGCTATTGCAAGAGTAGCTTCATGTGTTTTAGGAAGATTTCCAACAGCCAGGATTGTCACAAAAGTCATTTTTGCTGAAACCACATCAATCATGGTAACACACTCCCTGACTGTTCAAATTAATACAAGCTTACTTTCCCCATTTATTTCACCCCAGGAAACTGAGGAATGGGAACTTTATGGGATAAGATCACACCGAGGTATAACTGGTTAAAATAAAATTATAAAGCTCTGGTCCTCTCACTCCCTGTGCCAAAACCTTAAGCACAGTAGAACCCTTTCTGAAATAATCCAACACATAAAAGTCCAATTTCTTAATGTACACATTCTGAAGTGATTCTTTTACAAAAGAAGTCGTCCCTTGACAATAAAATAAATTTTCAGGGCAAAATTCCCACAAGGTATCTAAAAGATGATTCAAAATTTTGTGTGTGTGTGTGTGTGTGGTACGCGGGCCTCTCACTGTTGTGGCCTCTCCCGTTGCGGAGCACAGGCTGCAGACACACAGGCTCAGCGGCCATGGCTCACGGGCCCAGCCGCTCCGCGGCATGTGGGATCTTCCCGGACCGGGGGACGAACGCGCATCCCCTGCATCGGCAGGCGGACTCTCAACCACTGCGCCACCAGGGAAGCCATCAAATTTTTTAAAAAAATAAAGGCTAATCTTTTCAGCTATACAATATTTTTACTAAACAGATTCCTTAGCCATAGTGCAACTTTCAGACTGAAACATGTTGAGCGAGATCTCATTTTCCTTCCGGTTTTGAGTGTTTTAACGATACAGAGAAAACTTTCTAGAAATAAGTAGGAGGAGAAGGTGACGGGGAAAAAATAGAGCAGATATGAAATGAAGCATTCATGAGATGCTCAAGTACTCTGCTCTGAAAAGATCCAAGTCAGTTGACCACCTGTTTCTCTGTGATCTGGAAATAATTTGAAGACTGACATTCTTAGGAACCCACCCCATTCCTGTGACATCTTCCCCATGAGCTGAGTCTGTAGAAATGTGAAGCATGAGGGTTTACAGAGCCCCCTCCCTTCAGCTCTGTGTCCACACGGACACGTGGCTGGAATCTTGGCCTCTCTTTGGAAGATTCCCCACTCAAGTCTCAAGCCTCACAGCTGTTCCTTAGTAGCCAAAGAGGCTGGTGGTGGAAGTTCAAAAACTCTAACTCAGACCTTTAGGTCTCGAGGCCTCCGAGTGTGACCAGCGTGCTTTCTGGGGAAAGGGAGTGAGTTTGGGGGGAGAGGACAGAGGCCTGAGGCCAATCCAGCTGCAACGTGTGGACAGTGGCCGTGGGTCCTCTGGACCGCAGGGTTGTCTTCTGCACGAGGATGCAGAAAATCCATCCCCAGTCATTTCCTTGTCGGGATGAATCAAGACGATGATGGTGGAGAATAAGAATCGACTGAGAACAGTCGTGCGTGGCTTTCACTGCAGCAAGTGTTCCCTTCCCAGTTTGCACACGTCCCCTTGCAGCTATGCCCCCCCCCCACCGCCTCATTCTCTGACCGCAGAGCCCCTGCCCAGGCCCCGGGGCAGCGCAGGGCCCCCAAGGCTGGCCTGGCGGCAGGCAGAGAGGACAGGGCGTTACCTGTGCTTCCTTTCCTGCTCGTCCTCTTCCAGCGTGGAGCTCAGCCTCCTGGCACACAACCTGCAGGTGGTCCCCTCCGGTGCCGTCTGGTTGGACTCTATCTGCGAGGACGACTTCTGAGTGACAGATTTCTGGGAAGACGTCTGGGTGGAAGCGCGCCTTGGCGAACATGGGAAAAATCACATGTGGTGGAGAAGTGTAAAAATGCATCGGCACAAACAACATCACTCCCTTTCCATGCCCCCAAACCATCCTCGAAATGCAGGGCACCCACACCTGCACATGCGGACACATACACATGCACATGCCTGCAGGCACACCTGTGTGTATGCGCTTACTTGCACATGTGAACACACACACACACACCCCAAAGTGTGGCCTCCAGACCGTCTGCACAGGCCCATTCCCCCACAGGGGCGCGCCGCCCCCAGACTCAGCTGCCCGCCACCCCTGCCCCTCCCTCAGGCCAGCCAGTGCCTTCCAGGCCCTTTTGGCCTGAGGCCATGATTATATATATATATATCTTAAGGGATCTGAAGCTCCTGGAGGCTGCTGGGAGGGGCAGAGAATGTTTGGCTTTGTTTGTTACCAGGATGGCAGCTAACCACGAGGACCACAGGTGGTTCTAAATATAGGGGCTGGGGATGGGGACCTGAGGCCGGAGCCCGTGCCCGGTGTCCACCTACTAAATTAACACCGCAGAAATGTGGGCGGCCAGGGCATGTGCCGCTGGCCCCTGCAGACGCAGAACCTCAGAAACTCACAGATGAGGCTGGGGCTTGACACCAGTCTATCAGGCAGTGAACAAAAAATCTACCTTTTGCAACATTATTATTAACGTAGCAAAATGATCATTGAGATGGGCTTCCATCCGATCTTCACTTGGCCCCCATTAACTTCTTTCCCACCGACATTCTATCCCATGGGTTTCCTTCTCATTGCCCTCGCTTTTTGGTGACCTTTTAGATTCTAGCTCTGGAAGGCATGTGAAGAAGAGTGAAGTCAAGGAGCAATTACTGAAGGTCCGTGACTCATGAGCTAAACCAGGGGCTAAGAGCCAGTCTACCAGGACCTGCCGGGATCTACAGGATTTGCTGAGATCTCCCAGGATCTTCCAGGACCTGCCAAATCTGCCAGATCTTCTAGGATCTCCCAGGATCTGCCAGAACCTGCCCAAATCTGCCAGATCTTCTAGGATCTACCAGGATCACCCAATATCTGCCAGGATCTCCTAGGATCTACCAGGATCTGCCAGGATCTCCCAAGATCTTCCAGGACCTGCCAGGATCTACTAGGCTCTGCCAGGACCTGCCACGATGCCATGGAGTGCCCCACACAAAGTTTGCTGTGCAGCCGGGTCAGCCACGTTCCCCGTCTGGCTCTGGACACGGGCATCGGGGAGCATTACCTCCCCGGCTAAACCAGTTCATCTCCAGGCTTCAGGGGACTGGATCAAGCTTCTTGCCTTGAAAGTCAGACAAAGCTCGTAATCAAGCCTCGGCCTGCCCCGTCAGTGAATGACAACTTACTTTTTCGCTGCATATTCATTCAGAAGGTACCTTGTTTGGATATTACGGTATGACTGGTCAAAGTGTCTGTGTCTCTTTTGGTAGAAGGGCACGGCAACAAGCGACATCTTTGTGGACACCTAGGAAAAAGAGTAACAGATAGAGCAGAGGTCCTGGAATTTCTAAAGTAATCAGGCTCCTGCACTTCACACTAACCTTTTAGGTTGTTCCAAAGAGGAAAATCAACTCCAATTAACAAAACCCTTGTGGGGGAAGAGAATATAAGAAAGAGTCTATAAGAGGAAATAATCTTGGACACCTATTAAGTTCCCTGGGACCTGACTTCATTTCTTGTTTGCTTCCATAAAAATTAGAAGATTGAGGGGCTTCCCTAGTGGCGCAGTGGTTGAGAGTCCGCCTGCCAATGCAGGGGACACGGGTTCGTGCCCCAGTCCGGGAAGATCCCACATGCCGCGGAGCGGCTGGGCCCGTGAGCCATGGCCGCTGAGCCTGCGTGTCCGGAGCCTGTGCTCCGCAACGGGAGAGGCCACAGCAGTGAGAGGCCCGCGTACCGCAAAAAAAAAAAAAAAAAAAAAAAAAAAATTAGAAGATTGAGCCTCACGTTTCACTTAATTATAAACTCACCCAATGTCTATAAACTACCTAGTTTGTTCAAGGCAACATGAAAAGCAATGTGAGTGATAAGGATAAAAATAATTAAAGCACAGTTCAGAGAAGTAAACAAACACTTAGAATACAAGAGAGGAGGAGATAAGAGCAAAGGAGACACAAAAAGTGCTGGGAAGTAACAGGGGGAGCACGTGGCCCAGGGCCATGGCAGCCAGAGGTCCTGAACCAGGTGACATTTGAGAAGAGCCCAATGGACTGGGGAGGTGATGGGCGGAGGTGGGGCGGGCAGAGGGCATCCCAGGGGCAAAGGGGGAAGCAGGAAAACACTGGGGCTCAGGATCTCGGGAAAAGCAGACGGGAAACATCGCTCCGGAAAACATGCGGCCGCGTGGAGCTTTCGGCATCCGCGCAGGAGGTGAAGCCTCTCCTGCTCTGAAGGGGGCTTTGAGAACAGAATGGTCTCCAGGAAGCCTTCCAGACCCAGTCCCCTAAAATCCCATCTCACTGACCACTTGTCGGCTTTCTTGGTTGGGAGGGGCAGGCCTGGGGGCTGAGCCCAGCTCCAAAGTCTGGGGGATACGGGGAAGTGAGTGCTGTTTGGCTAAATTCTCCCCAAACAAGAAGTCGTCGAGACCCACCCTGCAGCAAGGATGTGGGGATTTGAAGCAGCGCAGGTATTAGACGGCCGTTTGCTGCATGTGTTCACCCAAAGAAGTAAAATGCCAACTTACTGGGCTGCTTGACTCTCTCTAAAAAGGGACGCAGACAATGTCCCTAAATCCCTGTGATTTTTTTTTTTTTCGGTACGCAGGCCTTTCAATACTGTGGCCTCTCCCGTTGCGGAGCACAGGCTCCAGACACGCAGGCTCAGCGGCCATGGCTCACGGGCCCAGCCGCTCCGCGGCATGTGGGATCTTCCCGGACCGGGGCACAAACCCGTGTCCCCTGCATCGGCAGGAGGACTGTCAACCACTGCGCCACCAGGGAAGCCCCGAGCTCCGTTTTTGTCCTCTGTGTTGAAATTGGAATAATCTGCCCCGATTTAAAGAAGAATCCTTAGGAGGCCTCACAGCACAGCCCCAAGGGACACGGGGGTGGAAACAGGCAGAAAACGCCAGGTCCTGTCCTGAGACGGGCCCTCACCGTCATTCCTCATTGCAGCGCACACCTCTAAGCAAATATTAGAAAACCTTACAAGCATAGAATTTGCTCCAAGTCTGTGTCTCAGGATCCGTTCCCTTTAGACTGTGATTTCCTAGAATCACAGAATTATAGAGCTTGGAAAGGTCCTTGGGGATTATCCAAACCCCTATTCTATGGGGGAGGACGAGTGGGGCAGGGGACCCGACAGCCTGCCCACCCAGAGGCCACCAGACTTCTCTTTCGGGGTCTTCTATACTTTTCCACACTAACTCATCTCAAAATTCCCTCCTAAAAACCAACTAGTCAACCAACTACCACATTTCCATTGAGGGTCCAGCGTGTGTCTTGTGGCTGGCATACATTTGACTATAAATATATAATAGAATGTTGCACCTAAAAGAACCCAATAAAAACATACCCCCTCCATCCCACCCCCGGTTGGAAAGAGGTACCATAACATTGAGGTCAAGTGCACAGGTTTTGACACCTGACAGGCCTAGGATCAACTTCCGACTCCAGCACTACTGTGAAGTGACCTTGGGCTGACCTAGCATTTCTCTATCTTGGACGTTCTACTGAATCTGCACAGTGCTGGCCCGTGCTTGGTAGGGAGGAACAAACAACCAAAACTGGGAGCCACCCCTAGCACACTATTGTTGTTTGTTGTTGTTAAGTTGAATTCTACAGGCAGGACAGGGTGTCTGAAAACATGCACTTATCACTTTAATATTTGCACAATATCCTCGACTGCATCTCTGGGATTTTCCAATGAGTTTCTCAGGGTGAATCTTCAAGGAAAGCTTCTGCCCATAAGGTACACACTCCGTTGCTGGGGACAGGTCACTGGATTGATGTGTGGGGGCACATGGGTCACCACTTGGAGCCAGTTTCATCTAGACGCCTTCTCCCATCACCCCTGCACTCATGGAGGAAAAGGCAGCTACAGCAGAAAAACCCAGAACAGCCCCTGCCCCTGCTGTTGCACCAGTGGTCCTGTCCTGTCACAATATTTACTTACATCTCTGTGGAGTTACCCTTCAGATCCGGGTGTGTTTCTTGGCAGAGGGAAGAGTCCAAAAATGGCCTAGGTGACCGGCGAGGATAAGCTATCTCGACACGTTTAGAGTGTGGCAGCTATAGCACCCTCAGAGCCCCCCCTTGGTGGGACCCGGCTCCTGTTCAGAGCCAGCGGCCTGCGGGCTCTGAGCGCAGTCAGCAACCGGCGTGTCCTGGGCTGACGTGACACCAGCTCGTGTGGCCGGTGAGTCCTCACGCCTCCTGCCGGGAGCAGGCACTTTGTGGAGATCAGGGGCAGGGCCGGAGTCGAGTGCACATGGTTCCCCTGCTCTCGCTCTGACCGTGGACTTGCTGGAGGTACGACCCCCAGGACACCATGGGGCCGCGGCAGTACCCAGGGTTCAGCCCACGTGATTCTCTGCTAGCTGAGTGGACATGACGCTGACCCACCTGCACTTGGAGCACCTGCCCTGCACCATGCCGGCCAAGCCTGGACCGGGGGGCCATTGCATTTCAAGGACTGAGACATCTTAGGGACGCCTGCTCCAGGGAAGGCAGCAAACTCCCACCTTCTGTGCATGGAACCCCCTGCCCGCGCTCACTGACTGTATGAGCCTCAATCCCAGCCCAGGTGCCCGGGAAGAGCCACCACACAGCCCAAGCCCACGCCAGGCCACCCATTTGGGCTCTGCTCAGTGGACCTCAAATTCCAGAACCTGGGGACTTCCCTAGTGGCACAGTGGTTAAAAGTCCGCCTGCCAACGCAGAGGACACGGGTTCGAGCCCTGGTCCGGGAAGATCCCACATGCCGCGGAGCAACTAAGCCCGTGAGCCACAACGACTGAGCCCGCGTGCCACAACTACTGAAGCCCACGTGCCTAGAGCCCGTGCTCCGCAACAAGGGAAGCCACCGCAATGAGAAGCCCACACACCGCAACAAAGAGTAGCCCCCACTCGCCGCAACTAGAGAAAGCCCGCGTTCAGCAAGGAAGACCCAACGCAGCCAAAAAATTAAAAAAAAAAAAAAATTTCCCGAACCTGCCTGGGTGTCCCTGTCCCCACCGGGGGCCTGCAGACAGGGGAGAGGACGCCTCGTAGAAGCAAGAGAACGCCTCGTGGAAGCAAGTTCCCTACAGGCTCAGC
The DNA here is from genome assembly GCF_964165515.1 of Mesoplodon bidens. Classification (NCBI taxonomy): domain Eukaryota; kingdom Metazoa; phylum Chordata; class Mammalia; order Artiodactyla; family Ziphiidae; genus Mesoplodon; species Mesoplodon bidens. The sequence goes on along the minus strand of NC_138181.1, from coordinate 31,175,945 downwards.
ATGGGCTCCAAACCCCCTCAGCCTGGGGCTGTGAGGGACGTAGCCAGCTGTGCTAGGGGGACCCCACCGAGAGGAGGGCGTGGCGGGCGGTGTGCACAGAGCTCTCTCCACTTTCTCCTCTTTAGGGAAACGACCCCCAGCTGACGTCTCAAAACACAGCGAAGACAGCGGCCCCCAGCACAGTTCTGGGGGGTGAGTCCCTCATGGAGGGGGCGTCGGGGGCTGGATTCCAGCGCTGACCCTGCCGCCCACCCAGCTCTCGGGTCTCAGTTTGTTTTGTTGGGAACAGAGGGGCCAGAGGAGGAAGCAGGGACTTTCCTTCAAGCGCCAGCAGCGCCCAGATCTGTGGCCAAGTTTAAAACCACTGACCGCCCTCAAATACCGAAGAAGCAGAGTCGACCTTGGTCAAACCTCAGGTTCTGGTGTTTTCAGCAATCGTGAGTGAATTTACACAACTTGAGATGCAGCACCTTATTCTGTCCTGGTTCGAATCTCGACCTTTCCCTACGAGGAAACTGCTTCAGGTGATGAAACTAACCCTCAGGTCACTGGTTCCCGGGGACGGAGCCAAATTTCCATCCCGGCGTCTGACTCGGCACCGGCCTGCTCCCCACCCACCACTGCTCCTGACACGTTTGGGAATCATGACACTGAAATGAAACCCGAGCCTGTCCTCAAGTACAGGGGGCTGTGCGTCCGTGACAGGCTCCGTCCTGATCCCTTCCTGCGAGGGCTATTTGGAACCGATCTCTCAGGTCACCAAGAAGGGTTTTAATCTGTGAAAACGTTTCAGTGAAAACACATTTACTTCCATTTAATAAACATGCTAAAGTTGTTGAAGTCCATGAACACACCGTTAAAGCTCTTCTAGAGAAACAGAAAGGGTACAGTTGGTCCACAGCCCCAAGGAACTATGCCCTCAGTTCCCAAGACGGGTTCCATTCACATCGGGAACTACTTTCCCCAAGGTTTTTCCAAACTACTTGGCTCCAAAAGTAAATATAACTGAGCACAGCGTAACTCTAGAAATCCTCACCATCCAACGTGGCCTGACTTCTAATGTCTGTCAGCCAGCTTCCCAAGTGTCCCCCAGAGAGCCTCTCAGCCCCAGGTCTGAATGTCTTAGCAGGTCGCTCAGCTACCTCTCTCCCTGAAGCTCCAGAGTTCTTCCAGGGAGCCTGATCCATCCGGGCCCAACGCTTAAGCAGGATCAAATCAGATGGAGAAACAAGATAACGTGCTGCTTCCTGGACGGGAGCTTTCCAGCAACCCAGCGACTTACCACATTTTTCATAAATTGCGAGAATTAAAAACAAATCAACGGTTACACAAATATTTCATCCCATAAACTTTACCCACAGGTTCTCCTTGTTTTCATGAAGCACAGGCACATGGGTGAAGGTCTCTAATTCACAGTTAGCTTCATGCAAATTTGCTGCACATAGAACCCAGACTCAGTAGAGTGAATAACGACTCTAAATAATCTTTGTTGTATGTGCTCTTCAACGCCTGTTTTACTTCTACGCAGTGAGGAATTTTTAATGCTTTGGGGCTAAAGTTTCCCTGGTACCTAAACGGACACTGGCAGATGAGTCTCTAACACAGACTTGATTGCAATAAGCTTTTTCACCATTTTGACACCAAACCCTGAGAGTGCTGTTAGCCGTGGATGGAGGGAAGGTGGCCTGTGTGTGTGTGTGTGTGTGTGTGTGTTTGGTTGGTTGGGTTTTTTTTTGTTTGTTTGTTTGTTTGTTTGTTTGTTTGTTTTTTGCGGTAGGCGGGCCTCTCACTGTTGTGGCCTCTCCCCTTGCAGAGCACAGGCTCCGGACGCGCAGGCTCAGCAGCCATGGCTCACGGGCCTAGCCGCTCTGCGGCATGTGGGATCTTCCCAGACCAGGGCACGAACCCGTGTCCCCTGCATTGGCAGGCGGACTCTCAACCACTGCGCCACCAGGGAAGCCCGGTTGGTTGGGTTTTTAAAAATTTATTTCAGAGATGACTCAAGTTCTGACTTGGTTTCATCCTGGGGTTAATTTAGCCAGAACTTCTACCTAAAAGAGGACCCACACCTAGTCGGCAAGTTACATCTTATTTATAGTTTTACCACCTTGAGACCAGGAAGTGGAGACAGCTAAGCATTTCCAAGCACTGAGACCCCACGTTCCTGCCTCACTGCCCCTCCCGGGCCTTCTGGGTGCAGGCATCCAACTCCACTGCCTTTTTCTGGGGCAGCGTTTCAAGAGCATGACCAGAGGAAGCTCAGGCTCTCTTAGGGGAACTGAGCCTGAAAATCCTGCAGGATCATAATGCATCAAAAAGCACAAAGGAGAAACGCATCATTGTGGGGTGAGAACTTAGAAACAGTGAAAGAAGTACTGTTTTCATCCCCTCCCCTAGATGCTACAGTCCAGGTCTGAGCTGAATGGCCCTGCTTTCTTTCTGTTTCTCTTAAGAAAATATCCAATTTTATTTCACACCCTTTCAAACCTGCCCTCTCCTGAGAGAGGCTCTCATTTCTGTGACTCGTGAAAATTGCAGACATCCATCCACCAACTCAGGGACCCAAAGGAGATGCTGCAAAAACCAGGGTTAAAGTGCAAGGGCTGGGAAGGGGCTCAGAACCTCCTAACAACACAGAAAGTATTCAAATCCAGTCAAAGAAACACAGACCTTGGCTCTAATTACTGGCTGACTTTTTCTGCATGGAGTGGAGTTCCTTGGTTCCCATGGCTTCACCCTGACACCCTCTGCTTAGGAAATCTGAGTGCAGCCAGCTTCTGCACACTACTCTTCCTGCCTCCAAAGCCTCACAGCAGAAGAGCACAGAAGCGGAGGAAACTTACCCAGAGAGAAAGGAAGGTGGCAAAGAGGAGACGGCGTCTGCCTCACGGGCTCACCAGGCTGCAGGCTCCGGCCGAGGGAAGCAAAGCACGTCTCCCTCCAAACGCCCAGCCTCCCTCCCATTTATGGCTGAGGAGATGCTATTTATAGACCCTTGGGAAGCCTGGCCCCTCGCTGATACCTGCATCATAAATCATCAGCCTGCTCTTAGGAGGGAAAAAGTTTAATTCGAGGCGGAAAAATCGAAAAGTGAAAAGCATCCTTCCCGACTCACAAAGTGCATTTCTCATGCCCAGGAAACTGAGGAAGCAGCTACTGACCCAGAAAAAGAGGGCAGGGCCCTGACATCCCACCCCTGCCCGCCCTCCCCAGACTCAGCTGCACTCCGAGCATAAATTTGCAGACTTATTTTTAATGCTTTGGGGCTAAAGTTTCCCTGGTACCTAAACGGACACTGGCAGATGAGTCTCTAACACAGACTTGATTGCAATAAGCTTTTTCACCATTTTGACACCAAACCCCGAGAGTGCGGTTAGCCGGGGATGGAGGGAAGGTGGCCTGTGTGTGTGTGTGTGTGTGTGTGTGTGTGTGTGTGTTTGGTTGGGTTTTTAAAATTTTATTTCAGAGATGACTCAAGCTCTGACTTGGTTTCATCCTGGGGTTAATTTAGCCAGAACTTCTACCTAAAAGAGGACCCATGCCTAGTCGGCAAGTTACATCTTATTTATAGTTATTACCACCGGCGTGCGCGGCATCTAACCCGCCCAGATGACTACGGGGTGCAGCATGTGTCCAAGTATAAATAACACACGACTGGCATGATTGATCTGGGCTGTCACAGGGAGCCTATCGCCGAGAGGCGGGCCGAGTCGGGTGTCCCGCCTCAGAGGCCAGAGCTGACTGCAGCCATGTCCCAGGCTCGGCGGCAGTGGGGCTGATTCCCCGCTGGCACAACGTGTGTGAGAACAACCGGCTTTTAAGTCTGTTGCAAAAATTAGTGAGAATAATATATAGGAAGCGCCTGAGAGTCCAAAAAACTCCCTGTTCCCACATCTGGCTTATCAGGAACATAGCCAAAGGCCAGCAGCACAGGTCAATGGATGAGCGAGATAAATACCACAAAGGCACACAAGACGCGGAAGCAACCCCAGTGTCCATCGACAGAGGAATGGATAGAGAGGACGTGGTACATACATACGATGGAATATTACTCAGCCATAAAAAAGAATAAAATCATGCCATTTGCAGCAACGTGGATGCACCTAGAGATGTTCATACTAAGTACAGTAAGTCAGACAGAGAAAGACAAATATCATATGCTATCGCTTATATGTGGAATCTGAAAAAATAGTACAAATGAATCTATATATAAAACAGAAACAGACTCAAAGACACAGAAAACAAACTTATGGTTACCAAAGGGGAAAGTGGGGGAGGGATAAATTAGGAGTTTGGGATTAACATATACACACGACTATATATAAAATAGGTAACAACAAGGACCTACTGTACAGCACAGGGAACTGTATTCAATATCTTGTAATAACCTATTGATATAGTGGAAAATAATCTGGAAAAGAAATATATATTGATACATATGCATAACTGAGTCACTCTGCTGTACACTTGAAACTAACACAATCTTGGAAATCAACTACACTTCAATAAAAAAACAAGGTATCACAAAGGCACAGAGTAAAAGCCATTACTTCACCATCTGAGCATCCTGGCATCCTCTCCATCCAGCCATTCACTCTCCTCCCTAAACACTGCCATCTATGTTCCGAACGTGGGCTGAGCCTGCAAGCAGACGGGAGCCAAAGAGAGGAAACCCAGAGGATGTGGTCAGAGGTGCGAGTTACAGCCACCCTCCCCGGCTTCCCAACCACAGGGATCCCTTCTTTTTTTTTTTTTTTTTTTTTTTGCGGTACGCGGGCCTCTCACTGCTGTGGCCTCTCCCGTTGCGGAGCACAGGCTCCGGACGCGCAGGCTCAGCGGCCATGGCTCACGGGCCCAGCCGCTCCGCGGCACGTGGGATCTTCCCGGACCGGGGCACGAACCCATGTCCCCTGCATCGGCAGGCGGACTCCCAACCACCGCGCCACCAGGGAAGCTCAGGGATCCCTTTTTCACTGAAGCCACTTGGCATCGGGTTTCCGTCACGTGCGACCTAAAGAATCCTGACTAATGCAAAGAAAAGCTTCAGTGATGTTACTTCTACAAATTGAGCTAAAATTTGCAATAAGATGGAGGAAAAAAATGATATCAAGGAGAAATGTCATAGGACATAAAAAAGGAGACTGAAAGCTAAAATGTGGCGTCAGAAACGTTCTGAATCGTGGAAACCTTAGGGTCACATGGATTACAGGGCAAAGTTAAGTCCTAAGGATTTCATGAAATTATAGCACAGGGCCAAAATAGATGCTCAATGCAGAAAAATCTATTTGAATACTTGAAAAAAGTAAAATTATTCTAAGATATTTTGTGAACTTCCATACATTCTGTCTCAGAAAGCACCAAAAGAAATGGTCTAACGCAGTTTAGAAAATGTCTATCCAACTGGCCAGATATTCGTAACTATTTTATGTTGCAAAGATTGAAGGCCCATCAAAAAGAAGCTTCCAGGCTTTGGCAAGAACATGAAGCACAGCATCAATCACGGTGGAAACGGTGCTGCTGGCCGTCTGGAACGTGTGTTGGACTTTATTTCCTCATGTCTACAGTGGGTCCCCCCCTAACAGACGGCTGCCAGGAGGGGCGCCTGGAGAACTGGGCCCCCTTAGCCCCAAATATGCCAGCTCTTTCTCCCGACTGTTCACCTGTCTGTTGTTGAGGTTTTCACTTCTCACCAAAAAATTGATCCTAACATTCTTGCTGCAGTGGCCCATCCTGAGCCTATAAGCTGGACACATGCACTGCCCAGCTCACCAGCCCTGCTCAGCCATCTTCCCAGCAGATGCCACCTGACAGGCCCCACAGGGTAGGGGGGCAATGCCCATCACAACTCCCCCATGAATCTCACTCCCTTCAGATTGCTGGCCTGCCTGCATGGGGGCTTAAGCCTGTCCCCCCAACCCTGCCCCCTGGACCCTGTCCCCGTGGACCCTGCCCCTGGACCCTGCCCCCCTTGGACCCTGCCCCCCCCGGACCCTGTCCCTGGAGCACAACCATCCTGTGAGGCAGCTTCTCCACTGAGGCAGGCTCGTCCTAGAGGAGCTCAGTAAATAACTCACCCAAGAGAAACCACAGAGCAGGGTTTTAAACACAAGCTTCCTGTCCGGCTTCCTGTCCATGTTCTCAGCTGCTGCAAAGGGCAATCAGAATCTTCTCAGCCCTCTCAAACAATCCCACATTTTAGGCAATGAAGCAGCACCTCGAACGGTAAGCAAACCCTGCATATGAGAAACGAGAACCGTAGACCTGGACAACTCTGTTAGGCCATCAGCCCCGTCACTGGCCCTCCTTTTCAAGCCCTGGAAATGTGAGGATCCCAAAGGAGGTACACTTTGAGAAATGTGCTTTGTCCTTCTCTCTCTCTTCAGAATGTCTTTCTTCCTAGACATGTGTGTCTGTATGTTCCATATTTGGATTATACGGGAGAATGGTTTAAACTTCAAGAAAAGCACATGTCTAGATGAGAACTTTCTGAAAATGTTCGTCGTACAAGTGTGACCTTGTTCAGAGAGATGAAACCACCCCCTTTTTTAAATACCTGTGTTCAAGAAAAAAGACTACAAAATGGAGAATTTCATCAGAGAACTGGAGTTTATTTTTTTTATTTTATTTTTTTTTTGCGTTACATGGGCCTCTCACTGTTGTGGCCTCTCCCGTTGCGGAGCACAGGCTCCGGACGCACAGGCTCAACAGCCATGGCTCACGGGCCCAGCTGCTCCGCGGCATGTGGGATCTTCCCAGACCGGGGCACGAACCCGTGTCCCCTGCATCGGCAGGCGGACTCTCAACCACTGCGCCACCAGGGAAGCCCTGGAGTTTATTTTTTTAATAACAGATTTTTTTGGTAACTTATCCTTTACTCTTTTTTTAATTAATTAATTTCTTTTATTTATTTATTTTTGGCTGCGGTGGGTCTTCGTTGCTGCACACGGCCTTTCTCTAGCTATGGTGAGCGGGGTCTACTCTTCGTTGAGGTGCGCGGGCTTCTCATTGCAGTGGCTTCTCTTGCTGCAGAGCACAGGCTCTAGGCACACGGGTTTCCGCAGCTGTGGCTCGCGAGCTCTAGACACAGGCTCAGTAGTTGTGGCCCACGGTTTTCGTTGCTCTGCGGCATGTGGGAACTTCCCGGACCAGGGCTCGAACCCGTGTCCCCTGCATTGGCAGGCGGATTCTTAACCACTGCGCCACCAGGGAAGCCCTTCTCTTTTTTTTTTTTTTTTACAGACGTTTTTAGAGCAGTTTTAGGTTCACAGCAAAATGGAGTGGAAACTATGGCGGTTTCCATCTCCTCTGGTCCCCCCACATACACACCCGCCCCCATGACCAACACTCCACAACAGGGGTGCCTTTGTCACAGTTATCACTCCAAGTCCTCTTACATTAGGGGTCCCTCTTGGTGTTGTACTTTCTATGGGTTTTGGCAACTTTATGACATTTATTCACATACAGTGTCATATAGAGTAGATTCACCGACTAAACATCTTCTGTGCTTTCTATTCATCCCTCCCCCCAACCCCTGGCAACCATGGATCTTTTTACTGTCTCTGTGGTTTTGCCTCTTCCAGAATGTCACACAGTTTGTGGACTTTTCAGGTTGGCTTCTTTCACTCAGTGATATGCATTTGAGGTTCCTCCATGACTGTTCATGGCTTGAAGGTTTATTTCTTCTCCGTGCTGAATAATATTCCATTGTCTGGAGACACCACAGTTTATTTTATCCGCTCACCTACTGAAGGACATCTTGGTTGCTTCCAAGTCTTAACAATTATGAATAAAGCTGCCATAAACATCCCTGTGCAAACGTTTATGTGAACATGAATTTTAACTCATGAAACTTGTTTCCATGAGTTTTACAACTCATCCAGCACCATCGCTGGATCATAGGGTAAGAGTATGTTTAGTTTTGTAAGAAACTGCCCAACTGACGTCCAAAGTAGCTGTATTCCCACCTCTGCATCCCCACCAGCAGTGATGAGAGTTCCCGTTGCTCCACATCCTCACCAGCATTTGATGTTGTCAGTGCTCTGGATTTTGGCCCTTCTAATAGGTGTGTAGTGGTATCTCATTGTTTTATTTGCATTTCCCTGATGACATGGGATGCGGAGCATCCTCTCATATGCTACTTGCCATCTTTGTATCTTCTTTGGTGAAGTGTCTGTTCAAGTCTTTTGTCCAGTTTTTAATCAGGTTTTTCATTTCCTTTTGATGATTTTTAATAGCCCTTCGTATATTTTGGATAAGAGTCCTTTATCAGATATGTCTTTGGCAAATCTTTCTCCCAGTCTGTGACTTGTCTGTTCATTGTCTTGACAGTGTTCTGCACAGAACAGACATTTTTAATTTTCACCAAGTCCCACTGATCAATTATTTCTTTCATGAATCGTGTCTTTGGTGTTGTACCTAAAAAGTCATCGCCATACTCAAAGTCATCTAGACTTTTCTCTTAGAAGTTATTGTTTAAAAAGAATAAAATGAAAATTCTAGAACTGAAAAATCCAACTATAGAAATTAAGAACTTAATAAACATCTTTAACAACACTCCCTTTCTCTCCTCCGCTCCTAAGGCCAATATGCCCCCCTGTGCTGTGGACCCCATCCCTCTCGTGTGGAATAATCCCCAGAGCTCATAGAGGGTCAGGAACACTTTGTGAGCCCATCAGCCAGAAAGGAAAAGCTCACAGTTCATGGGACATGTGAAGAGGTCCTCAACAGGGCACTGACTAAGCAACACATCAAATTACCCTAAGGTAAGGCTGAGCTCACATCTCTATAAGCTCAAGAAGGAGGGAATGCATTGAACATGCTAAATAAAAACACAGACGGTATTGAGAAGATCCAAGTGAAACATTTAGAAAGTTCCACGTCTGAGGTTTTTCAGGTACTGATGGCATGGACCACACATTACTTCAGAAACAAATATCGCTGAATACTGAGGATGCAACAAGAGAACATATACAAGATAAAACACACAGAGAAAAAAGATGGGAAAAAATAAAAAGAGCCTCAGAGAGCTGTAGGACATCTTGAGGCAGGTAATTACAGACATGGAATTCGGGTCCCCAAGGGATCGGGCTGGACAGAAGAAACTATTTGAAGAAATAACTTGCAAAATGTTCCTAAAACTGCTAAAACTATAAACCCACAGACACAAGAAGCTCAACAAACATCAAGTTCAAGAAACATGAATGAAACTATGCAAGTCATATCGGTATCCAAGTGCTTAAAGTCAGTGATTAAGAGGAAAGCTTAAAAGCAAAAAGAGAAACAAGTCATATTCTGTAGAGGAATGAAGCTAAGAAGGATTTTTTATGGAAACAATGCAAAGGAGAGTATTCAGCCAAAAGAAGGAAAAAACCTTTCAGAAACGAAGGTGACCCCCGCCCATGCACACACACAGCCAGGGTGCTGTGAGTGGGAACCCCAGGAGACACCCTTGCCTCATACCCAGGGTGTCGGCCGAGGCCCGGGGTGGGGGGCGCCTGGTCTCACCCTCCTGTCTGCTCAGGGTGTCCACGCTGTCGCCCCGCAGCCCCACTGGGCCCTTTCCCATCACTACCCAAACGTCCTTCCAGCTTCCCCCGGCCGTGGGAACAGGGCCCCCAGCCCCACACGTGCTCCAGCCGCGGCCTCGCCCTCCTGGCCTGGCTCCCAACCTGCACATGCTCGCATTCCCCGTTTATCCCCTTTCCATTCGTCCTTTGGCCTCTCCCAATCCACCTTCCGTTCCCATCACATCACTCACCAAAATAGCTCTAAGTCACCCACGACCCCGGGTCACCACCTCCAAGGGACGCGTCTGCTCTCAGGTTCCTCAACCTCTGGCCACCGTCTGACTCCTATGGCCACCTCTCTCCCAAGCCTTGCGATCCCACCGTGAGATGTCAAAGCTGCCCCAGGGCACTGCTCACGGCCCCTTCTCTGCCCATCTGGGCCCCCTCCCCTTACCCTTCAGAGGCTCCACCTGGAAGCAGGTGCCTCCCCGGGCGGGGGGCGGGGCCAGCGTTTGTGTCCAGCTGCCCTCCCTCCCCCATCTGAAGCGCAGATGGAACTTTACACTCAGCAAGGCGAAGGCTGAACTCGGGCCCCCTCCTGCTGCCCCGTCTCCGTGTCCAGCAGTCCCCATCCCACGAGCAGCACGAGGCAGGGAGCCCGGGCGCCTCCCCCAGGCCCTTCTGATCCTGCACAGTCTTCCTCCTGCACACCCTCAGTCCCGCCACCTCGGACCCCCTCCAGGGCCATCGCCCCAGGCCGAGTTGGGACCGGCTCCTGCTGAACGGCGACAGCCTCTCTCCGCGCCCGTCCTGGCTCCTCTAACGAGCACTCTCCAGACCACGACCAAATAAATGTCTCAGCAGGCAAATCGGAGCAGTCACCCCACGCCCCTCAGAGCCCTGATGTCTTTTTTTTTTTTTTTTTGCGGTACGCGGGCCTCTCACTGCTGTGGCCCCTCCCGCTGCGGAGCACAGGCTCCGGACGTGCAGGCTCAGCGGCCATGGCTCATGGGCCCAGCCGCTCTGCGGCATGTGGGATCCTCCCGGACCGGGGCACAAGCCCACGTCCCCTGCATCGGTAGGCGGACTCTCAACCACTGCGCCACCAGGGAAGCCCCTAGAGCCCTTATGTCTTAATCTAAAGACCAGCACCTTGCCGTCTGAGCCCCGCCCGCAGGCTCCTGGCTGGAAGGCTCCAGGTTGGTTGCACGGTCTCCCTCTTTCCGCTCAGGTAACCCCTGTTCAGACCTCATCTCAAGCACCATTTTTCAGGCGCCTTTTCCGAGCCCAGTCTGAGCGGGGTTCCTCCGTTACATCCTCCCCAGGGCCCTTGCTGCGACTGGTAAGCGCGCATGCGCAGTGACTCGGGCGCCGGTCTGGCTCGTCCATCTCACCGGCAGGGCTCTGAGCACCGGGTGCCCTGCTGGCCATGAAAATACAGGGGCTCAGCTCCAAACCCACTCAAAAAACACTCTGAACAAAGAAGAGCTTCCTACCGAAAACACCAAACTAGTTAATGTGCCTCCTTCACTACGAGCAAGAAACTGTGTGGTGACCCGACATCAAAGCAACTGGGTGGCGTGGAGCATTTCTCAGCGTCTCTGTAATGAAGCCCGAAGTTTTTCCATCTTTTGTAAATCAAAACTAATCCTAGGAAACCTGGCACCAGCTCTTGGCCTTGTACCTTGCAGGTGTCATGTGTGCATTCTCTTCGGTGTGACCTCTGTCGCATTCCTCACCGAGATGGGGGTGCGGGGAGCTCCCAGGGCCATGGGTGACGTGCAGCCCAGCTCACCCGGGGTCAGATGTTTCCCAACTCGTGAGGTTCATCTAGAGGATAAAAATTGTCTTAGCAGAGGAGAAACCCAAAGAGGCTACAAAAACCCATGTGGGAGAGGAAAGGCTGACACTGAAGTCACTTGTGGTTGTCAAGGCAACCACAGATTTCTACATCTTGGCAACGTTCAAGATTACAATGCGATCCTCAATGCAATATTCATGGCTGTGTTTTAAAACTATGAGAACTGCCACCTGACTGTTAGAACTGTACCCTGTATGCCTTTCTTCTAAACCAACTGTCCCCAACGCCCAAGGACTGGTGCAGAGACAGGAGTTGGTTGGGATCTGCACTCTTACTTTGACCAGATCGTGCCTGGCCCATCGTACAAGCTCAACAATACATTTTTACTAAATGTGAAAGCATGGCCTTTATCCTGTAGATGCTATTTACGGGTTCCTGTTTACAGCTATGGCCCTCAATTAATGGGAAGTTTATCTCTACCCTGTCATTAAATAATCATAGCAAGGCCAGAGGAGGTAAGACGTGGCCAGAAGGCCCTGAGCTGTTGTCAAGGGCACTGGCTCCGGGCCTGGTTTTCCTGTTTGTTAATCTGTTGCTGAAGCTGCGTGCGTGCCTTGGGCGGACTCTCTCCACCCACCCAGACCTTGGCTTACCCACTGGGAAAGTGAGACTTAGATTAGATGATCCTGGTCTAAGCCCGGATACGCTACGATTTCAGTCCTGAACGATCACGCCAGGAAAAGAGAGACTTACCCACTCCAACACGGTCGCCAGCGGCCTGGCCCAGAATAGGATCCAGGAAACAGGAACCAGAGCACAGGATGGTTCTGCCAAGAGGATTCTGAAAGTGCTTAATGGCTTAAAGATCACCAACAACACAACAAGCCAGGTGCTTGTAAAATAGAGGTTGTCATAAAACAAAGGCGGGTGGAAAGTGCAGGAGTGTGTTCAGCTGGCAGGGACCACGTGTCCTGTGCACAGCAGGAGACAGACCACGTGTCCCTGGGCTCCGGGGGGGTGCACGCGGGGAGGACAGGGACAGGCCCAAGGCCAGCCCACGGAGGACGCTCAGAACCAGACAGAACATCCCCTCTGGCCCTCACCTCCCCCTATAAACTTGGAAACTGAGGCCCAAAAAGGTTAAAATAAGTTGGCAGGGTCACATGCCTTACATGGGTTTGAACTAAAATTCAAATATCTTTATTTTCAGGCCCTCATGATTTAGCCGCCAGGGAGGAGTTGGTTCCCACAGTGGGTGTGTGAGGCCAGGTCAAGGTCAAGGTGACGGCCACGACCAGTTCAGCAAGTGACTTGGGCCACGACCCACTCAGGGAGGCCACAGCCAGGGTGAGTTATGGGGTGATCCACACACAGGTCAAGTTTGTTGAGGGGCCAGGCCCACAGGACGCATCCAAACATGGGCTCTGAGGTCCAATTCTTTTTTTTCATTATTCAAGTATAGTTGATGTACAATGTGACATGTTACAGGTGTACAATATAGTGATTCATAATTTTTAAAGGTTACACTCCATTTACAGTTATTATAAAATATAGGCTGTATTCTCTGTGCTGTACAGTCTATCCTTGCAGTTTATTTTATACCTAATAGTCTGTACCTCTTACTCCCCTCTCCCTGTATTGCCCCTCCCCCTTCCCTCCCCCCGCTGGTAACCACAAGTTTGTTGTCTACATCTGTGAGTCTGCTTCTTTTTTGTTATATTCACTAGTTTATTTTTAGATTCCACATATAACTGACATCGTACAGTATTTGTCTTTCTCTATCTGACTTTTTTCACTTAGCATAATGCCCTCCTAGCCCACCCATGTTGCTGCAAATGACAAAATGTCATTTGTTTATATGGCTCAGAAGTATTCCATTGTATATATATATGTACCACATCTTCTTTATCCATTCATCTGATGATGGACACTTAGGTTGCTTCCATATCATGGCAATTGTAAATAATGATGCTATAAACATCTTTTCTAATTAGTATTTTCTTTTTTTTTGGATGTATACCCAGGAGTGAGATTGCTGGATCATATGGCAGTTCTATTTTAAATTTTTAAAGGAACCTCCACACTGTTCTCCATAGTGTCTGCACCAATTTACATTGCCACCAACAGTGCACGAGGGTTCCCTTTTGTCCACATCCTCGCCAACATGTGTTATTTGTGTCCTTTTTGACGATGGCCATTCTGATAGAGGTGAGGTTATCTCTCACGGTGGTTTTGATTTGCATTTTACGGTCCACTTCTTCCTAAGCACGTGGAGGTCAGGAACAGGCTCTAGAATCCAGTGTGGCTTAGTTCTCACCTCCTTGATCCTGAGAGCAGACACAGTCAGGGGTGGGAACCAGGGTGACATTTGGGCCCAGAGACCTGCTCTGACAATAACTAGGCGTTTGAACAAGACAAGGCCTGGAAAACCACAACGATTTTCCCCAGGACTTTCAATTCTGTGTTTACTTGAAATCAAGAATATGTTTGTGTTGGCTCCTCAGGCTTCCTGGAAAACCCCAGATTCTCCCATTCACAGCCATGTGTCCACGATTCTGTTATAATGAAGGACCTTCCAACTTATCACCCAGGCTGAAACCATATATGGAATCTAAGAGAAAAAAAAAAGGTCATGAAGAGCCTAGGGGCAGGACGGGAATAAAGACACAGACCCACTAGAGAATGGACTTGAGGATATGGGGAGGGGGAAGGGTAAGCTGGGACGAAGTGAGAGAGAGGCATGGACATATATACACTACCAAATGGAAAACAGGTAGCTAGTGGGACGCAGCCGCATAGCACAGGGAGATCAGCTCGGTGCTAAGTGACCACCTAGAGGGGTGGGATAGGGAGGGTGGGAGGGAGGGAGGGAGACGCAAGAGGGAAGAGATATGGGGACATATGTATATGTATAATGATTCACTTTGTTATAAAGCAGAAACTAACGCACCATTGTGAAGCAATTATACTCCAATAAAGATGTTAAAAAAAATAAAAAGAGAGCAAGGACCATAAAAAACACTCGGAGACAACAGGCATGTACCTACTGTCACCTGGGGTGTCCGATTTCATGTGTCACCCGGACGGGGCTGAGGGATGCTGGGAGAGCTGGGGAAACGGTATTTCTGGGGGCGTCTGGGTGGGTGTGTCTGGAAGAGATCAGCATTTGAGGTAGTAATTGAGTAAGACCACCCTCCCCAGTGTGGGCGGCTGCATCCAGTCCTCTGAGGTCCTGAATAGAACACACGAGTGGAGGCAGGGACAACGCTCTCTCTCTCCTTGAGCTGGGACGTCCACCTCCTTCTGCCGTCAGACGTTGGGGCCCCTGGTTCTCGGAAATTGCACTTGGACCAAGTCCCACCACCGGCTGTCCTGGTCCCCAGCTTGCAGACAGCTGATGGTGGGGGGTGCTTCTGGCCTCTGTAACCCCATGGGCCACTTCCTATAATAAACTTCCCCTTGTGCCCATCTGTCCATCCGTCTGTCCTGTTGGCTGTCTCTCTGGAGGACCCTGACTACCACACCCTCACTACAACCAGCATAAGCTCAACCCCAAGAATGGGGAAGTTGTTACCTCACATCTTGGGGAACCAGAACCGTTTGGGGGCCCAGATGTACTTCATAAAAAGTTAAACACTGGGCTTCCCTGGTGGCGCAGTGGTTGGGAGTCCGCCTGCCGATGCAGGGGACACAGGTTCATGCCCCGGTCTGGGAAGATCCCACATGCCGCGGAGCGGCTGGGCCCGTGAGCCATGGCCGCTGAGCCTGCGCGTCCGGAGCCTGTGCTCCGCAACGGGAGAGGCCACAACAGTGAGAGGCCCGTGTACCGCAATAAAAAATAAATAAATAAATAAAAAGTGAAACACTTGAGAGGCGCTCTCTCTGTGAGGATGACTTTTTTTCTCCAAAACACTAGTATTTTTCCTTCTGGTCTGATTAAAAGCTGAGTTCACAGAGTTTTCCTATTTTCCCCATGAGCTCTGCACTTTCACAGAATCATCTCACTTGACGAGCTTTACGTTGTCCTTCTTTAAAAGATTCCTTTTCTCATCGCAGACTATTTTACTTGGAGAAGACTCTGAGAAAAAAATGTATAGATGATCCCCTCAGTGGTAAAATATCCTAAGTTCATGGAACGGTTATTTACATAACATTCTAATTTCAGCCAATTAGGTATAAAACTGCAGACCTAGGGCCTAAAAGTACTCAATTATTCATAAATTAAAAGATGAACTTCCTGAGTTGAATTTGTCACTGATTTTAGAAATTTGAGCAAATTATTTTCAAGAATGCATATAAATAAGGCTATTATTATTCTTCCCCAGGAGAGGCAGAAACTGTGTCTCATTTTCTTTTTATTTTAAACAACTATTCCTGGGGCTGGCACGGAATAGACACGTGATAAATACTCCTTATTTGATTGTTTGAAAGAAAATTAAATGAACTGACCTAAGAGATGTGGTCAAGTCAGGAGTGGAACCTGCTTTAATGCTGTGAAAAGTAAAGATACAAGTGTCAACTCTTGACTTTTTTGACGTACAAATGAAATGATGTTAAAGTATCAAAAATTAACAATATATAAACATTGATTATTATTATTTATTACCCCATTCTAGTTTTGTAATTCAGCGTTACATTTTATTATGAATTATCTGCAGATTATCAAGTAGTCCTTTAGCCCAAAGTTTCTTGAACATTTTAGTCAAACTTTTTGGACCCCTATGTGCCCTTAAAAATATCCCAAACAGCTTTTACTTATGTGGGTTATATATCTACCTACATGTACCACACTAGAAATTTTAATTCACTTTAAGGTAACAAAACCTAACCCATTTTATGTTAACACAAATAACATATTTATGAAAAATAACTATATTTTTGAAAACAAAAAAATAGGTAGAGTGGCTCTCTTTTATGATTTTACAAATCTGACGTTTGGTTTAAGAAAAGACAGCTGGAGGTGTGCTTCTGCATTCAATTTGTTGCAGTCCAATTCTTGGCTGAAATGTGTGGGAAAGATCCAGTCTCACGTTGACAGGCAGTTTAAGACTGCGCGGATCTTAATAGCCTTTTCAGAAGTGAATAGTGTTTTCTTTTACTGCAAACACCATCTGGTAATTTCTTAAAGATTAGTTGCAATGTGGAATCTGAAACCATAGCAATGACCTTTACATGCCTGTTACGTTACATCCTTTGGCCTCTCTTGCAGCTTGGATGCGCCTTCTACCCATGCACGATTCGTGACATCCTGTGTTGGCCACTGGAAAATAAGACTTCACTGAATTTACACAGAATCTTCCAAATCCCATCATACGGTAGCAAAAACTCACACTGTTGATATAGCCACCGGCCTCATCAGTATTATGAAAATGATTCTTGACACCCAGACTCTGTAAGAGGGCATCAGAAACTTCCCGGCCACTCGGGACCACATTCAGAAGAAGTGCCGTTTTAGCCTCTGCTGAAGGTGCGAACCTTCCAGGCTTTGGAAATCTTGACAAAGTGACTATTCAACGTATGGCCACTAGAGGGCGCACCAAACTGGCAGAACCGTCAAAAAATGTATTCATACCAATTCCTTTAAGAAGAAATTCAAAAGCGTTTCATAAGAGAGAGGAAAAACACCATAAGCAAATTTAAATAATTATATTACCAATAATCTTCTGCAATTTTGAAAAAAAGTTACATTAATCCTAACTTGATTCCAGCTACTCACAGTAGTTGTGTCAAAAACACATCAGTGTAAAAGCTCCAAGCTGAGTAATGGCAGGTTAGTTATTTGTAGTAACTCTTATACTGAAAGTAAGTCTTTAAAAATCTGAGGGTGTGTGTGTGTGTGTGTGTGCGCGTCTGTGTGTACACACTGGGACATTCAATTTTATGTGTTAACTTGGCTAGGCCGTGGCACCCAGACGTTTGGTCAAACACCCACGTAGCTGTTCCTGTGAAGGTATTTTTTGGATGGGATTAACATTTAAATCAGTGAACTCTGAGTGAAGCCGATTGTCCTCCATGATGTGAGTGGGTGGGCCTCGTCCTATCAGTTGAAGGTCTTGATAGAAAAAGACCAAGGTCCCCATAAACAGGGGGTCCGCCAGCAGACCCCCTTCAGGCTCGAACTACAGCTCCCCCCTGGTCTCCAGCCTGCCGCCTGCCCTCCAGATGTTGGACGTGCCAGCCCCGCAGTCGTGCAAGCCAGTTTCAGTCTCTCTCTAGCTCGGTTTTTACATTGATTTTATGTGTTACATCCTGTTGGTTCTGCTTCTCTGGAGAACCCTGCCAAGCACACACACACACACACACACACACACAGAGGCTGACAAGGAATTCCACAAGGAAGAGCAGCCTGAAGCGGAGGGAATAAGGAAGCCCCGTCCATGACGGCTGGTCACACGTAACTGTCATTTGACAGCCTCACTTAGAAGGCAGAAATCAAAATCCCACATCTGGAATAAGGTGAGGAATCCAGTAGGTGACCCCCCAAGAGCTCCCCAGGGGCCCCCTCAGGATGGGGACACGGTGGGTGCAATAGTACAGCCTCAGGTCAGGTCCCGTGTACCCTCAGGAGGACCATAAGCCCTGACCTTGGCTAAAGGGAGTCCCACCCACCCACCCAATGCCCCGCAGAGGTAAATGTAAATAAAATCTGAAAAAGGGCATCTCATCTGTGGGGAAAATTATTCTTCCAAATACTTTTCCAAATACAATGACTTGTAGTATCTTGTCAAAGATAAAGTAACGTCCGTGAAAACTACCGACAAAAACAGATCCACAGAGACTTCACTTATGGCCACCATCGGGCAGACTGTAACAAAAACGCTACAGACTCATCCGTCAGGGAAACGCAGACCAAAACCACAGTGAGGTGGCCCTTCACCCCCTCCATGGCAGTGAGCAGGACAGACGGGGACAGGCCGGGGGGCCCTGAGGAGGAATTTCAGTGATGCGCCCACATTGGCGAACAGTCTGGCAGCGCCTCAAAGCATCTGACACAGAGACGCTGGGTGAAAGGATCACGAGTCCACACGACACTGGCATCCCAGTGTCCCCAGAAGCATTCCTCATAACATCCCAAAGAGTGGAAACAACTAACTGATTCATGGATAAAACAAAATGTGGTCTAATCACAAAGACCACATGTTGTGTGGTCCCATTTTATGAAGTGTCCAGAACAGACAAATCCACAGAGGCTGAAAGTAGATTCGTGGTCGTCTGGGGCTGAGAGATTGAGGAAAAATGGTACAGGGTCCCTTCTGGGGTGATGATGATGTCCTAAAATGGACTGTGATGGTTACACAACCCTGTAAATATACTAAAACCCATTGAATTTTATACTGTAAATGGGTGAATTGTACAGTATGTGAATTATGTCTCAACAAAGCTACAGTAGAGTGAAAAAATATGTGAAAATGTTGAAATAAGTCAGAGACAATCCTGAAGATATCTAAGATAACAGGAAAACATATCAGATTTTAAAAACAACTAAATAGAGCTTTTCGAAATAAAAATTAAATGACCAAAATCAAAAACACAATGGATGGATTTTACTGCAGAGTTGGCACAAAAATATAAATATATGGCATTTAAATCAGAATCAATTATCCAGAGGCAAAAATTAGAGAGTGACACGGAGACGACAGATGCAGACAGTGGAATTTTTCCAGAATGGATGAAAAATACCAATCCTCAGACCCCAGAATACTAACAAATCCCAAGAAGATTCAGTTGTAGAAATCCACACCTAAACTGATCATAAGGAAACTGCAGAAAACCAGATACCAATAAAATCCTATCAGAAGGCAGAGGAAAAGAAGGGATTTCCTCAAAGTCATGACGTGTGGGAACAAGCTGACCTCTGACCAGCAGCAAGGCCAAATGGCATCCACGGTACACAGAGAGCACACAGCCACCAACTTAAAACTCTGCAGCCAGAGACGTGATCTTTCAAGAATGAGGCAATGTCAGTAGTTTTTTCAGACAAAGAGAAAGTAAGACATTTTGCCACCAGCAGAAAATACTAAAGGACGCAATTCAGGCAGAAGGAACACAGCCAGAAGAAAAGTCTACAGGACTAAACTACAGAAGGAACGGAGAAAGTAAGAAATGGTCCCAAATCTACATAAACGAACATCCATCAAATTCATGGAAAATTTTTTTAATTGGGATGAATTTTTAAGACTTTCATGACATCCTAATGGGGTATTTATGATGAATGGCCCACACCACTGGAATTTACCTCATTTGCAGGACATATTTATTTTAGAAAAATTAGGGAAAACTGCTCTGGGCATGCACACCCAGGGCTGTGTATTCCTTCAGGCCAAGTTCAGCGGCCTTTAAGACAAAATGGCTTTTACATTTTTAAAGGGATGTTAAAACAAAACAAACAAGACTATGTCACAAAGACCAGTAGGTCCACCAAACTTAAAATACTTACTCTCTGGCCCTTTACAGACAAAGCTGGCTGACTGCTGGTCCAGATCATCTAAGTTATAGGATGGTGTTTCTTTCTTTTCTGTCGTAGATGCAAAAAGTTTTTAATTAAAAGAGCAGTTTGTTGTCCTCAGGCGGAGAAAATGTGTAAAGTGTGCTGGGGGTAAGTGGTAGGAAGTTGACTTATGAATTAACCCCCCAGGCGCCCATGCTGACCTGTCACCTGAAAGGGATGTCCCCAGACCCCTGTCTGGTAGGCAGCCAATCGGTGTCACTATTCGTCTCACCCTTCTGGCCCTCCTGCTGGAAAGCACAGCTTTCAAATCTTAAGTGACACACAAAAAGTCTATCGTGCAGGACTTCCCTGGGCGCAGTGGTTAAGAATCCGCCTGCCAATGCAGGGGACACGGGTTCGATCTCTGGTCCAGGAAGATCCCCCATGCCGTGGAGCAACTAAGCCCATGCGCCACAACTACTGAGCCTGCGCTCTAGAGCCTGCAAGCCACAACTACTGAGCCCGCGTGCCACAACTACTGGAGCCCGCGTGCCACAGCTACTGAGCCCACGAGCCACAACTACTGAAGCCCGGGCGCCTAGAGCCCGTGCTCCACAACAAGAGAAGCCACCCCAGTGAGAAGCCCGCGCACCACAACGAAGAGTAGCCCCCGCTCGCCGCAACTAGAGAAAGCCTGCGTGCAGCAACGAGGACCCTATGCAGCCAAAAAAAAAAAAAAAAAAAAGTCTGTCGTGCAATCAAGCAAAGCCTAGAAGCACGATGACCAAGGTGTGTGGATTCAGCGTGAGTGTGATGCTTTCACTCTTCCTAAGTCAAGTGTGGAGTATGAAGCCATGGGAACTGGGTGACTTACCTCCCAAAAGTTTTCTTCTCCAAATAAATGGGAAAACCAATGATAACTTAATGGCAGCAGAGAATTGGTATGTATGGATTTACATTTGAAAATACAAATGAAACGTTTTAGAGGTAAACCCTTCTAAAAACATTTGAGGGTGTGATGGAAGAATGCAGTATAAACTCTACAGAGAGACTCTGTGTGCCAACCTGAGGGTGTCACCTTTCAAGTGACAAGTCAGCATTGGCTCCTGGGGTTTTAATTAGTACCTCAACTTCTGCCACATACTCCAGCTCTCACCACACACTCCCTTTGCCTGAGAGAAACACTACATCCCAGGCACTAGCAGGGAAAAAAGGATCTAGAATATTCATTCTTCTTTCTTCTCTCCAACAATGTCAATTCGTGTTTGTTGCATTCCTCTATCAAGCAACCTAATTTTCAACCACATCATATATTTACATGAAGAACATTAGCTGGTGTGTTACCTGGGAGTTTCGGGATAATTAGCTCAGAATCATCTATAACATTCGTAGTATTTACCCCGCTGGGCTACTTCAGACAGCCCAGGACCCCATGCCCGCTGGAGGGCTCTGTGTCGCAGCGCTTACTTATTCTTGCAAACAAAGAAGAAACTGGGCTTGTGCGCTAGGTTTTCCCGCCAGCAAAATTCTGTGTTGAAATAGTTGACCCATAACAGTTGGTGTATCCAAGACACTATATAATGGTTTTTTTTTTTGCAAAAACATAACTGTGCTCCCGGAAAGGCGGTAACATTTCAAAATCCACCCCTCTCTCTAGTGCAGGCTCCACAGGATCCCAGAGAGAGAAAATGGCCCTAAAGATGTAGTCCGGCCCCTCCTTGCACAGATTAGGAGGCTGATGTCCTCAGGAATGAACCCCGCTCACGCAGAGCCCGTGGTACCCACATCCGCTGCCCCAAAGGCCCCCATCACTTCTCTGGGTCAGCTTCCGGGAAACCCAAAGGGACGGTGTGCCAGCTTCCTCGGGCCAAGGTCCTCCGTGAGCCTTTATCCTATGACCGCCTGTCATTTGCCTTTTAAACTAAAGAATGGCTGCCACATGTAAACCTTTTCCCCCGAGAATGATGCTCCAGAAATACACCTACAGGAAGATTCGCTTACTTAACTTTCAACATGATTTGAAATTTTGAAGAGAAAGATGTTGGGTTAACACAGATTAACAAATCCAGTGCGTGTGGGGACCAGGCCCTCTGCTGGGGATTAGCCATTTCAGACAAAATGTGCGTTATTTCTGAAAAATCGTCTGCCAGGGCCAGAGAGGGCCGTGAAAGGAAGGGCCCAGGACATGGTGGGGGGGGTGTAATGAAGAGGACGTGGGTCTGACCGGCCCCCTGGAAACCACGTGGGCCCTACCGAAGCCCACACCTGTCCACCAGCCCCTGCTACTGTGCACCCACTATGTGCAGGCACTGTTCACATTTGTGGTCAAAACACCAGAGGTCACAGTAAGACAGGACCCAGAGGGTTCACACAAACACGCTGGCTGGTGGTCTGCACCGCGGGGAAGCAGAGCGGGGCAGGGGCCCGGAGCCCGGCTGGCTTGCGGGCTTGGACACGCAGCTGGAGAAGCATCTCGTCAGAAGGAGATACTGTTGGATAAATTAGACAGAGGCATCACTTCCTCAATATTACATGAACTTGTGGTTGCCAAATGGGAACACTTCCTCGAGTCTTCTGCTTAGGTTCCTAATGTTTTATATTATAAATGCTGGATGTAATTTTTCTAGCCTCCATAATAAGTGTGGGCTCCTATTTGGGATTTTCCAAAAGGCCCCTATTGATAGCAGGAAGCCACGTTTTTTCACTGCTGAGGGTGACTTTCGCACACCGTAGTGGGCACATATGAAGGAGCCTATCGTGTGTCGTGTTATTAACAGAAATGTGTGTCCCTGAAGGATTTAACTCATCGTAGGGCGTGCGTCACCTTTGAAAATAGAGATGCATCTCTATTCTTTAATTAACAAGCATTTATTGTGTGGATGCACTTTAGGTAACGTTAAGTGTACATAAAAGGGTTTGGAAAGTATCTTACATGCTCTGATCTATGTTATAGTAGCTGTAACGTCATTTAAAACGTTTGGCTCTCTCCTCAATTCAACGTCCTGAGTGTGTTCAGTTCACACTTGGCTCTAAAGTGTAATGTCTCCTGTTGTCCAGCAGATGGTGGTATTGGACGCAGTGCTGCCCATCACAGCTGGGGACGCGGGGCCTGGGGTTCTAGACAGACCCCGGGAGGCCCCAGAATCGTCCCATCCGGCGGAGGAGGCCCGAGCATTTCCCTCCTGCTTGTTCTGAGGCGAGAATCCAGGCTCACAAATGCAGGGGGTGCAGTGGACTCGAGGTGCAGTGAGCTCTGGCCAAAACTGGAGGGGAGAGAACAAAACTCTTTCTCCCACTTAAAGTCAGGTGAGGTACCAAGGACATGCGGGTTTATACAGAGACTGCACGTGGGACTCGGAACGGAAAGGTATAAATTATCTCTCTAAATAGAACAGCAGCAGTGGGACCGGCTGCGCCGGAGGGGCGCGGTCCACCGGCTTCTTCGCCCGGGTTCTCTCTCCACCTCCAGGGCTGCATCTGTCGTGTCAAACGTTATTTGCCTCTGTGATGGTTGGTTTCAAGTGTCGACTCCACGGGGCCCCGGGCTGCCCTGATTTCTGAGTAAACATCATTTCTGGGTGTGTCTGGTGGCATCCCCCCATCCACTGCGGGCCCGAACAGAACCAAAAGACAAAGTGGGGCACATGCGCTCTCTCTGCCTTTCTGCTTGAGCCCAACATCGGTCCCGGGCACTCCTGGCTCCCAGGCCCTCAGACTCGGACTGGGGTCCACACAGCAGCCCTCCAGCTCTCAGGTCTCAAGCTGCCCCCTTGGCACCCTGCATCTTCAGCTCCAAGACAGCTCATCCCGGGGCTTCTCTGTCTCCAGCGTCATGTGAGCAAATACTTTACGACAAGTCTCTTTCTAGAAATAGACGTAGTTATGTATGTATACAGACACAGATGTTCATCTATGTATCTATTCTGATATCAGTATCGATCTATCTATCTCTGTACCTCCTACTGGTCCTGTTTCTCTAATGCAGGCTCCATGATCTCTAAGTGGAAATCACAAACGATGCAAAGATCGCTGGGCGCGTGGCACCAGACGTCTTATGGACAGGAGAGGAGTGTAGACAGGCGGGCACAGGAGGGCAGCAAGTGCAAAGGCCCCTTCCTATTGCCCCAGAGGGCACGTGTGTGTGAGAGAGAGAGAAGCTCTGATATTGGTAATTCTTCCTACTTCAACTCGTATGTGAGGCTGCATCCCGGCAAACTGATTTCCTGACACGTGAGCCACAACGTGAGGTTTGAAAACACTGATCCGTAAGACAGCTGGTTCCTGCTGGCATTTCTGTTGCTTAGACGTTGCCCAGCTGTGTGGGGTGGGACTAAGTACTTGCTATTAGAACTGAAAAACACAAAAACGAAACAGAAGTGGGAGGTGGGCGGGGGCATCGTGGCAGCTCCGCCTCCCACCCCCTCCGCTTCCCACTCTGTCTGCTGTTCACTCCGGATGCACGTGGCGCTACAGCATCACCCCCTCCTCCGTGCACCGCGGGGCTCCTGCCCTGCTCCCTGCAGCGGTGCAGCCCTGAGACTGAGTCCAGCTTGTGTCCTTAAAGGAGGGATGCCTGCCCCCTGCCCCCACCAGCCTGTGACTCAGATGCAGAGCTGAGTTCCTCCTGTCACAGGAAGGAAAGGGACACACACTTCTAAACCCCTTAAGCTGCCGTTGGCTTGAGTCTCCGCTATTCGTGGCTAAACCTGCCTCAGCGCTGACACACCAGCCACATGAAATGCACCGGGAACTCAAAAATGAAACCACGGACACGGTCTCTGCCTTCCAGGGACTCACGGTTTAGTAGGATGGGCTAAAAATAAAGTAAATAATAAATGGATGGATTGACGTGGTGAATTGAGCATTGATCAGTTTTATCAAGTTAAGTGTATGTAATCATTGGTTTTGATTAACAATTTGATTATAAACAACTACGTAGAACAATTACAAGTTGTGAGCAACACAGTGAAGGACAGAAAGAGATCCGGGGCCGAAACTCACCAGGTGGCTGGGGGGGGGGGCGTGGTTGGAAAAGGTGACATCCCAAGCAGAACCCCCCAGACAAGCAGGAGGGTGGAGGCCCCCAGAGACATCGCAGGTCTGGGCTGAGGAGGATGAAGCAGTCGGGGTGGGGGTCAGAGGTGGCAGCCAGGGAGTCACAGCTACAAGAGGAGTGAACTTTGTCTCAGAGACAGTGCATCATCCTGGCTTTCACTTTCTGTCTACTGTGATGCTCTGACATCTGAAGTCCCGCCTGGCTGGGCAGAGACAACTGCCTGCCAGCCAAGGGCCCAGCCAAGAGCCCGCCTGTGACCTGTGCCAACAGCCCGGCCAGGCCCGGCCTCCTCCGCCTGCCCCACCCCCGGGGAGGTGACTCTCCTCTGCCCGAAACACCCGGGCCGGGTGCCCGGTGGCTCGGGGCAGCCTTGTCACCCAAAGCCCAGCAAAATCACTAAAAGTAGCCAATCGGGGCTTCCCTGGTGGCGCAGTGGTTGAGAGTCTGCCTGCCGATGCAGGGGACACGGGTTCGTGCCCCGGTCCGGGAAGATCCCACATGCCGTGGAGCGGCTGGGCCCGTGAGCCATGGCCGGTGAGCCTGCGCGTCCGGAGACTGTGCTCCGCAACGGGAGAGGCCACAACAGTGAGAGGCCCGCGTACCGCAAAAACAACAACAACAACAAAAAAAAAAAAAAAAAAAAAAAAGTAGCCAATCGTACGTGTTCCCCCCGCCCCGCCTGCCTTTCCCCTGGAAACCCCAGTAAAGGCCGTGGCCTCAGTGTTCCTCCGTCCTGTCCTCTGTCCCCTGACCCCCTGGCCATCCCCCCACGTGCCCGGCGTGGCCAGCTGTGCCCTCTTTCCAGGGGACTGTAACATGAGACCGACTTCTCCCTGCCATCACCCAGTCACCTTTATAAATGAAGACCCAGAACAGGACAGAGAGGAGGAGAAAGTCAGCCCCCTCTCGATGTGTCAGATAATGAATTTAACATCGGTTCTGGTAGGCAGTGTTTTCTGGGACGGTCAGCCTGTTGGTGGCAGAGAAGAGACAGGAGAGAGGGGGGAGGTGGGGAGTGCGTGAGAAGGCGGGGGCTGTGCTGACGGAGGAAGTGTCTGCAGAGGCCGGAGGGAAATGGGGAACCGGTATGGACGCAGGGGCGTGGGTGCAGGGGAATGGACGCAGGGGCGTGGGCGCAGGGAAGTGGACGCAGGGGCGTGGACTCGGTCGTGGGAGCAGGGGCGTGGACGCAGGCGCGTGCGTGCAGGGGCTTGGGCGCAGGGGCGTGGACGCAGGTGCGTGCGTGCAGGGGCGTGGACGCAGGGGCTTGGGTGCAGGGGCGTGGGCGCAGGCGCGTGCGTGCAGGGGCGTGGGTGCAGGAGCTCCAGCGAAGGTGGAGGGTGGTATGGAGGTAGCCGTGGGCGAAGAGCAGGAGGAAACAGGAAGGGGTGACCCCGAGCAGGTCACGGATCAGCATTTCTGTGATCTGCAGGTGGCGGCTGAACAGAGAAAGGGCTGTTGGGCTCCTGGCCAGGCCGGGGTCACCTGCCTGGGTCTCCGGGACGCCATCTCCCAGCCTCTGCCTCCTCTGAGCCCAGGGTTCACGGGGAGACGGAGGAAGGGGGTGGGAAGCAGTCAGGGCCCAAGGGCCTCTGGTCCCTAACAGTCTCCCCTGACCTCAAGGCCATGGAAAGCTGTGGCTTTTCTTCTGGAAGATGGAGCTCACTCCTCCCTCATCTCCCGGGGGCATGGGGGACCCTTCCTCCTGTGCGTCCCTGCTCCTGCGTCCCTGCTCCTGAAGCGCAGCAGCCCTGGACTCTCTGTGGTCACAGCCCTGGGCGTGGGCCTCGCTCACTCCCATCTGTGGTGGCCGCGCCCTCGTGTCAGCAGCACCCCGAGGACGCACGTGCCCCCCCCACGGCGAGCAGGTGAGAGGCGGGTTGGTCCAGGCCCCGTGAGCCCTGACACGCGGTCCTCCCGGCCTCGGCTTCGTGCGGGTGTCGACGGCCCTCACCCCATCCTTCTCCTCTGACCCCACCAGCTCCTGAAGCCTCACTGGGCCCCCGGGAGGCACTGACCAGCCACACCTGGTCCTCCTGCCTCTTCCCTGGCCTCTGACACGCTCCCCAGAACCACAGCGAGCCCACGGCCGGTCCTGCTCGGCCACGTGCCGTCCCTCACCTGTCAGGCTCAGCCCCCCAGAGTGCAGTGTCCCGGGGTCCATCCTCCACCTGGCTGGGTTCCATGTTCTCCAGGAAGCCTTCCCTGATGCTCAGGACCCCCAGTCGTGCCGGCAGCGTAGACACAGCTGCGCTAGGCCTGCTCACAGCTGGGGTCCTCACAGCTGGCCACTCCGCTCCCCCAGCCCCCGACGGCGTCTCGTTCTCTCTGCGGCTCCGGCGCAACGGGAACTCCACCACTGTTGAGTTAACAACTCCTACTTATGGTTGTGTATTATCGCCCCTCCCTAGAACACGCATCTCTGTTTGGGTTTAATGCATTTGAATTGTGCCAAATCAGTGACCAGTAACCAGATGGGGCAGACCATCCATTCCTTGGGGCCAAGGGTTAGAGGATGACTTCCCTGACCCGGATACAAATCCTCAGACCTTGACCTGAAAAGAACAGCGAGCCCATCACAGAAAGCCCTTTAATTGCTAAGGAAAACTGAGAGGAATTAACAGACGCCTCGGCTCTTTTCTCCACCGCGGTCACCTTTCTCAGCAGCAGAGGCCCCTGTGAGGTTCATCATTTGCTCCTGGATGCCGTCCCACTGGAACCCAGGAAACAGTAGGAGATTCAGACCAGAGGCCGGCGGAAAGAAAGAGCCTTTGTCTGCCGGGAGCGGCCGATTCCCACAGTCGCTTTCACACACACACACAAAGGAAGGCCGTGGACACTCCTCTGCTGTTTTCCTGTCCCTGGGTGTTTACAGAGCAGGATGGAAGGCAGGAAAGCGCCTGCCGTGCAGAACTCGGCCTGGGAAATCAGGGTGTCGATTACAGAGTCTTTCCAAGGAAAAGGTTAACAGGAGGCTGAACAGCAGAAAAAGTGGGCAAAGAAAACATGGAAATCGCCCCGGTAATGTTCACGCAGTGGGAGAGCTGAGGTTTGGGGCTTGTCCTGAGCTAGCTGCCCCAGAGGTCTGGATATTTGCTAGAATTGTTTGTGACGTGCCTTGGAGGACTTTCCAGGATGCTGCACCCTGATGGAAGCCAAGACTGGGCCTGAGGAGTCCCGGCCGTCGTACTGCATCCGGGGACCCGGCTGCCCTCCCTGCTCATCCCGGGTCGCCATCCTGGGCCCGTTTCAGACCCAAAGCAAAGCTGATCCTAGAGCAGTAGATGTGCCCACATCCTTCTATAAGTTACCACTTGAATCACAAAATCACATCTGAAGAGTAAACACTCTCTAAACGGCAACAGCTGCTGGGCAGCTCTTGCGCTGGATATGAGGGGCTAAGCCTCGACCTCCCGTGTCCCAGGGCGCTGTCAAAGGAAAACAGCCTTTGTGACCTAACAGCCTTAATATCAGGTTACTCGTAGATTATTCTGGGGGCCTGTTGTCTAAAGCCCAAGAGGAAACAGAGCAGCCTGACTTGGCATGTGCAGTATACTTAAAGGGTTACACAATACTGAAACCACAGCCATGGGCATGATGGATATTTCTGATATATTAAATTTTTCCTTAGATTGTATGTGCAAGCCCAATTATACCATTACTGCTCAGATTTTAGAGGGTTTCTGAATTATGCCAGGGCAGCAGAAGAAAATGTTTTCAGAACGCGTTAGAAGGGTTAACGTCAAATCTGCAGAAAAAGGAGTGGGTTTGGATTTGAATCTCACTAGTGCCTGAGTATCTCCCCCAGCTGGGTTTACTCTGTCTGCCTGAGGACTCTGGGCCCTGCACATCAACCACTCCATCTGAGCTGTGATACCAAGACCCTCGACTAAACTCCAGCAGGGCCGCTGGCCCGAGGCTGTGTCCTGGGGGGACCAGACCCCATGGAAACACCTGCCCCAAAAGCTCAGGGTCGCCGGGGGAATTCACCATCTGTCCCACCCACACCCGGCCGTAGCCCTGGCCTTTCAGAGCGTTTACTAAAAAGGGGTGACAAGTGTGGGTCCCTCCCCTGTCCCTCTGAGATGCCCATGTACCCTCCCACAGCTCGGGAGCATCCTTCTCAGGGGCCTGAGCGCCACGCCCTCGAGACGGAGCCTTCAGGAAGGACGGGCTGGACGGGCTGGCCTCCCAGGCCCCGGGGAGGGTGCCGCCCTGGGGACGGTACATCCCCAACTTGGCAACTGCCAGCTACAGACACGCGGCCCCGCTGTGGAACAGGGACAGATGTCGGCACCGCCTGCTGGTCCCCTCTCTCCCCTCCCCGCTCCTCGGCCTCCTGCTGAGGCGCCATCACCCCTGCGTGAACCCCGGGGGCCCTCGGCTCTTCCCGCCGTGGGTGGGAACTGAACAGAGCCTGTTGTCACTGCTTCAGCTGAAGTCCAGCTGTGTTTGTCTTCGACGGGCTTCAAAGGTCAGGAAACTCACAGTCACACCCAAGCCTTGATCTGGAGGGAGGCACAGTGGCTCCCAAGACGTCCTGATGAGACTCGGGTGTGGTGAGTGAGACAGTGGCTTTGTAAGGATCGGGGGCCAGAGACGCGGGAGCTTTGGGCTGGGACGCTGTGGACACAGGCCCATGACAGTGGAGCTGGAGGACGGCCGGGGAGGAGAGAGAGGGGAAAATGAAACGTGAGCACGTGTGTTTGACAGTTTGGGTTTGGCGGATTCTCCTACAGAAAAATCGGGGGCCCGCTCACTAAGCTGATGGCCCTACCTGCTCATGCGCCTTCTAAAGGCTGTTCGGACCGTGGATTTTCATAGGGAAACATAAAATGGCCAGGCTGGTGCCGGTCACTTCTGGGGCCGCAGGGCTTTCACGTCCATCGGGGCAGCAGCCGGGCACTCTGCTTCCTCCACATAAGCGCCTCTTCAAGATCCCGGGCCTGGCGGTGAGGCTCCCGGATGGCACGTGCTGCCCTGCAGATCACCTTGCGCTCACCCGCGGTGCCCATGGCTCACAGGTGCCAGCCGAGTGCCCGCCATCCCAGCAGCTGACCGAGATTCTGGGGATGCAAGGGTCAAACGACCAGGCCCACCCATGTTTTCATAGAGCTTGGGGACCACAGACCACAGCAAACAGAAGATGACCTGCTCTAACTGGATAGTAACACAGAGACGTGATCTACATGGATAATAATAAAGACATAAGTGGATAACAATAAGACAGACCTGATATAAATGGATAATAAGAAAGACAGGTCACAATAGATATTAACAATAAAGACGTGACCTAATTGGATAACAATAATAAAGGCCTGGGCTTCCCTGGTGGCTCAGTGGTTAAGAATCCACCTGCCAATGCAGGGGACACGGGTTCGAGCCCTGGTCCAGGAAGATCCCACATACCGTGCAGCAACTTAAACCCGTGCACCACAACTACTGAGCCTGTGCTCTAGAGCCCATGAGCCACAACTACTGAGCCCGTGAGCCACAACTACTGAAGCCCACGCGCCTAGAGCCCGTGCTCCACAACAAGAGAAGCCACCGCAATGAGAGGCCCGTGCACCGCAACGAAGAGTAGCCCCCGCTCGCCACAACTAGAGAAAGCCCGTGTGCAGCAACAAAGACCCAATGCAGCCAAAAATTAATTAATAAATTAAAAAATAATAATAGCAAAGACCTGATAAGACAGGATAGTAATAATAAAGACATGACACACTGGATGTTAACAATAAGGACACGACATAATGGATAATAAAAATAAAGACATGGGGGCTTCCCTGGTGGTGCAGTGGTGGAGAGTCCGCCTGCCGATGCAGGGGACGCAGGTTCGTTCCCCAGTCCGGGAGGGTCCCACATGCCGCAGAGCAGCTGGGCCCGTGAGCCATGGCCGCTGAGCCTGCGCGTCCGGAGCCTGTGCTCTGCAATGGGAGAGGCCACGGCAGTGAGAGGCCTGCGTACCGCAAAAAAAATAAAATTAAAAAAAAATACACGACCTAACTAGATATTAACAAGAGCCATCAAGGAAACTGAAACATGCTGAGTGGACAGACAGTGGCTGGGTTGGAGGGTGGTGTTGGAAGGCCGTCTCCAGGGCAGGACTGAAAGAGAGACAGGTGGACATGGGGGGCCGGAGACGTGGGGACAGAGGGCCCTGGCAGAGGGGACAACAGCAAACACTGTGGGACAGGGCTGGAGTCTGGGGTCCACCGAGGCGTGTTAGCAAGCCGCCAGGGCGTCTGTGTGGGAAAGCGACAGACCCATCCCAGAAATGGTCGTCCTCAGGGAGATGACAAAGGCCAGAGGGTGAGATTCGTGCCGGGTCCTCCCCATGGATTTAAAACCCTGTCGGTTCCACACAAAACCCTGCACACTTTATCCATAATCGCCAAAACTTGGAAGCAACCAAGGTGTCCTTCTGTGAGTGATGGATAAACTAACAGTGATACATCCAGACAATGGAGTATTTACTTAGGGCTAAAAAGAATTGAGCCTTCAAGCCATGAAAAGGTATGAAGGAGCCTTCAATGCATATATTTGAGTGAAAGAAGCCAATGTGAAGAGGCTACAGACTGTGTGATTCCAACTCCACGACATTCTGGAAAAGGCAAAACTGTGGAGAGTGAAAGACGAGCGGTTGCCAGGGGGTGAGGGAAGGAGGGATGAAGAGGTGGCGCACAGAGGGTTCTCCGGGCAGTGAAACGACTCTGCATGACACTATATTGATGGATACCTGTCATCATCCATTTGTCCAAACCCACAGAACGTCCAACACCAAGAGTGACCCCCAGTGTGAACCAGGGACTTAGGGTGATTATGGCGTGTCAGTGTAGGTCCAGCGATGGTAGCAAATGTCCCACCTGATGGGGATGCTGATGACGGGGACACTGTGGCGTGTGGGCAGGGGTGTGAGGGACTACTCAGTCGACTGCTGTCTCCACAGCCAGAAGCGCCCCACACCTGCCAGGAAGGGCCACTGCAGTCCTCAGGTGGAGCAGGTGTCTCCGCCCAGTGTGACGGGGCTGACCCCGCATTCTCGGGGGCTGTCGGGACACCCCTGCTGTAAGTGGGGCTCCTCTGTGCCTTTAGCCTGCACGTGGTGTGTGACAAACACCATCTCTTTGGGGTAATCTGAATTTAACAACACCAGGTGGCGTCCGCCAGGACAGGTGCCGGACAAGGGTGAGAAAGCAGTTATGTCAGCAGACAAGGAGGTCCACGACCCACAGTGGTGTTTGTTAAAAACGCGGGTCCCTGGCTCCGCCTCAGACGTCCCTCCTGTTGGGACCTGGGAATTCCTATTTTTAAGCTCCCTAAGTGATTCTCCTGGACTCTGAGCTTGAGAAGCACTGACCCCACTGGACACCGTGACAGGCGACTGCACACACCCGACCTCGTGGGTGCACTGCAGGGTGTTACAATCGTGTCTCACAAATAAGGAAATGCGACATTACTGAGCCCAGTGGTCTGTCCTACAACCTGGCAAGAGACAGAACCGCAGTCCAAACGGATTGCGAGCGACCCCACAGCCGTGGTTTCCCTGCTGAGCTACAACCAGCCCCAGGGGAAGCTCTGTGGAGTTCACATCACTCTTTAAAAAAGATGTACTTAGGGCTTCCCTGGTGGCACAGTGGTTGAGGGTCCGCCTGCCGATGCAGGGGACACGGGTTCGTGCCCCGGTCGGGGAAGATCCCACATGCCGCGGAGCGGCTGGGCCCGTGAGCCATGGCCGCTGAGCCTGCGCGTCCGGAACCTGTGCTCCGCAATGGGAGAGGCCACAACAGTGAGAGGCCCGTGTACTGTGGAAAAAAAAAAAAAAAAGATGTATTTATTATTTATTTTATTTATTTTTGGCTGCTTTGGGTCTTAGTTGTGGCACACGGGATCTTCATTGAGGCAGGTGGGATCTCTCGTGGCGATACATGGGCTTCTCTCTAGTTGTGGCGTGCAGGCTCTAGAGCGCATGGGCTCTGTAGTGGCAGCACGCGGGCTCTCTAGTTGAGGTGTGGGCTCAGTAGTTGTGGCGCACGGGCTTAGCAGCCCTGCAGCACGTGGGATCTTAGTTCCCCAGCCAGGGATCGAACCTGCGTCCCCTGCATTGGAAGGCAGATTCTTTACCACTGGACCACCAGGGAAGTCCCGAGTTCACATCACGGATGACCAGTTGTCAGTGGTTGGTACCCACCCTCTGAGACACCCCAATATCGTGTTTACAGCATGAATTCTTTGGGATGAGGCTGGGTGCATTCAAATGCTTGACTTCCTTTGCTGAAACGTCTGGGGGCATCTTCTAAGATGCAGGACATCAGTCAGGCAGTTACGGGGCATCCACCTGACTGCAGTGCCCACGCCTCTCTGCAGTTAGTGCCACGGGGTAGAGACACCACCTACCAGCCCGAATGGAAGTCTTCAATGTGGTGCTTTGTTTATGACCTCCAAAGAACTGTGCACAAGGAAATCTTCATAAAAATAGATTTAACTGAATTTGTCTGAAGAGGTTAGAAAACATCCTTCCTTCTCACTGGGCGGGAATATTAGACTTCTGTGAATTCTCACCACATCCTTCGTCTGCCCCAACTTTCCTTATAAGATTCATCATCTGTCTGCGAAGCCTGTGTGTTTTGCGCCATTACATCTAATTGAAGAGATGCCAGAGGCCAAGAAAATCATTGTAACTGATTATCAAAATCCCAAAACTCAGCAGGAGAAAAACATAAAGCCATGGGTACGTTCAGGTTTAACTCTATTTCTGCAGAAGAAAATGCTACTTAAGAACAATGCTCTGGGGCTTCCCTGGTGGCGCAGTGGTTGAGAGTCCTCCTGCCGATGCAGGGGACACGGGTTCGTGCCCCGGTCCGGGAAGATCCCACATGCCGTGGAGCGGCTGGGCCCGTGAGCCATGGCCACTGAGCCTGTGCGTCCGGAGCCTGTGCTCCGCAACGGGAGAGGCCACAACAGTGACAGGCCCGCGTACCGCAAAAAAAAGAAAAAAAAAGAACAATGCTCTGTTAGCAGCATCCCCTGCCATGAAAAAATAAATGTTTTCAAGAGGGAAAAGTAAATTTTCAAAGAATCCCTACAAGGTAACAGCAACACTGGAGTCCATACTCATGTTCAGTGCAAACAATTGGGCGTGCACCACGTTTTTACACACTTTCCCTTCCAGGAGGCTGAGCAAGGAGTGTTGGTGTGATGGAATCGGCGCAGCTGCCGAGCGGCTCGAGAGTGGGGTGCGCAGAAGGGCGCATGCTCTCTCCTCCAGAGTTGAGGGGTGCAGGCTCCAAGGCACATCGAGGAGAAGGCCTCCGGCTTTCCTGCCCATCAGAGCCTTGCCCTGAATCACCGTCACAGAACCCTTCTCTCCAGGGCTTCAGGCCATCTCTCCACCGTGTGCATCAGAACTGCTTGCCCGGTACTGGTGCTGCAGCCATGACCCACATCCGCTGCCCTGGTGTGTCTCAGACCCTGCATGCCCCTCCCAAAGCAGCTGAAGTGGACACTTCCGTGCGCGGCAGAGGGTCAAAGCAAAGAGCACTGGAGACCTTGTCTGCAATAGCCCATGTCTGCCACATTCGTGCACTCCGGCTCGAAACTCAACAGAGTGCAGTTGGACAACCTCTAAACAGGCTCCTCCCCCTCCGGCTCTGAAATGCACACGGCTCACCTCCTCTCACCCACAGGAAACGGCTGCCCCAGAGGACGGGCAGGCCTCCCCACTCCTCTCTTCCCACGTGGAGGACATTTCCAGGGGGACTTCTGATGCCTCTCTGCACCTCGCTGCACCCACCTCGCCCCAGGGGAGGAGGGGAAGCTGAGTGCTGGATGGGGGGCAGGCCCCGCCCCTCGCACTGGGCTCTCTCTTTGGGATCTCCCCCTGCAAGGAGCAGGCATCCGTCTGTGCCGGGTGTTAGTTTACAAAGCTGACTGAGTGACAGCACGGAGAAGCCACTGAAAGAAAAATGCCACATGCTACTCACAGGGCCCCAGAGATGAGAGACGTGAGATTGGCCGGTTTTAGTGATCTTGCTGGGCTTTGGGCGACAGGGCTGCCCCGAGCTGCCCGGCCCGGGTGTTTCGGGCAGAGGAGGGTCACCTCCCCGGGGGCAGGGCAGGAGGAGGAGGCCGGGCCTGGCCGGGCTGTTGGCATAGGTCCCAGGTGGGCTCCTGGCTGGGCCCTTGGCTGGCGGGGGCCAGGGGGGCCATCTCGCCGCAGCCAGGCGGGACCTAAGAGGTCAGAACATCACAGTAGATGGAAAATTTTTAGTGTATACAGTCCACCCACTCTTGTGGACCTGCAGGCCTGGATCCCGTGGCCTGATTCCAGTGGCGTGTACCAGCCACTTGGCCAGTCAACCCAAATTCCACTTTCTCTCCCCTCCTGTGCTGCTAAGTGTCTGCTTGACCGCTGAGCCTATTTCTCATTTTATTCTGAACTTGGTGGGTGGGGCAGGAGAGCAGGAGATAATCCCCTCAGGCCCCAATTCTGTGCCCCTGTGGAGGCCAGAGGGAGGAGGTGTTTTTCGGGAAACGGAGGGGGAGCGGGCGGAACCCAGGGGTGCGCTTCCAGCTTCACCCGAGGCGCTCAGCGGCCCCCAACCCTCTGTGGGGCTTGGGCCGTGGGCTCCACAGTTGGGTTAGGCCTCGTTTCTTATTTTCTCTGTCGTGTGATGCTTTGACCCGGGAGAGCCTCCCCTCCCAGGGCCCGGGATCCCTGCGAGACGGCAAAGCGCACGGGGCAGTCTCTCATCCACCCCCCACCCGCCCTGCCAATCCTGCCCCTGCCGCCCCCAGCCCTGCGTCACACAAGCCAACATCTCCCCTGCCTGGCACCCGGCGGGCACCCCGGGCGGAGCAGGGGCCCCTGCCAGCCCTCGGGATCGTTCAGAGCAGCCGTGACCAGCTGTTCACGGGACCCCTAAGAACAGCTCTCCCCTCGCCCCTGCGCCGCGTCCCCGGAGAAGCCAGCTGTGCGCTGACCCCTCTCCGGGCTGTGAGTGTAATAACCTCCCCCCCCAAGCCTGCCTCCTGCTTCTCCTGTGTCCACACCAACTCTCCTAACCCACAACCAACATCGTGTCGTAGAGGGCAGTCTCTCCAGGAAGCAGTGACGGGGGGCGGCCCACGGCCTGCTGGCCGAGGGGACGGGTGAGGAAAGGGGGGACCAACGGGTTCATATGCACCTGATGAGTATGAAGAGACCCCCCTGGCTTAGAACCGGAGCTGCACGGACCCTCTGGAGTCTCCAGACTCCTCATTCAGACGGGGGACTCCAGCCCTGGGCCTCGCAGCTCGGGCCAGAATCTCCCAGCCCCGGGAGCACATTCCCAGGCAAGGACACCCACCCAGGGCTCTGTTCCTAAGAAAAGACACAAGAACAGCCACGCAGGTTTCAGGAGCACTGGCATCGCCCAGTGATTTATTTCATCTCAGGATAAACAGACAGACGTACGAGGATTTACGCGATTGGTACCCAGGACCTAGAAACTGAAGTGTTGATCCATAAAGCATCAGCCGGCCTGAACTGTGTCTTCAAGACACCTGTTTGCCTTTAATGTCCAGCCACACTGCAGCACTGCTTACAGCTTTCAAAAGCCTCAGAGGAGCTTTCATTTCGCATGAGAACACACGTAGGCCTTTATTTCAATTCACCTCAAACCAATTCACCAAGCAGGTACGAAGTGCCCTGCCAGCTCCTGTGGTCCAGGCACCTTCCTGGAAGGAGGAAAAGTGTAGAGAACGTGGCCGCTGACATACGTTCAAATGCAACCAGAAGATGACACATTCCCAACTTTAGCTCTTATTATCTTCCCATGAATAATGATATTGCAGAGGAAAGGGAAAAATAATTACACTGATATATTTTTTAAAAACACCAAAATAAAACATTTTGTAAGCTAGGAAAGCATCTAAAGTAAAACAGAACACAAAAGAGCACTTCTGTTTACATATCGCCCCAGGAAGGTGTTACAACATATGATGTCCTGAAACCATCTTAACTTCAGGAAAACGCAAAGGACCTCAAAAACATTGCATTTCACTTCAAAAAGCTTTCACAGGAAGTTACCCAAGAGACCCACAGATCAAACAGCAGCTGCCAGAATTACTGAAGTGACACCAGAAATTAACAGGAATGGAGCAGGTGATTCATTTTAAGTATCTGTAGCGAAACTGATACAAAGGGAGGAGTTTTAACTAAGTAGCAAAAGAACTTCCATTCTCTTCAAGGAAAGGAGATTGGTGCTACCATAGATTCAGAAATCAAGTCACCAGAGTTCCAAATCCAGTCCCGTAAAGCTGCCAGAGTCCGTGCCGACCCTGGGGCTGTTCCCCAAACCGAAGGTAAAAACAGAAAGGAAGTGAAGACGTCTTAACCCCATTCCTTTGGATCCCAAATGAACCTTGATTAACAATACAAAAGTCATTGCTTGTGAGCTAACCAAAAGATCAAGCTTTCCCAAATTATAGCTTTTCCCCTTAAAACGCCACTGCTCTTTCAAATATCTGGGAATGTCAGCGTGCGTGGGTTTCTTAATTTCACATGAACTATGGATGGATGTTGTAAATGCACTAGCTTCGTTTGACGCAACTGATCGAAGAGCAGGAATATTTTTGCACCAACTGTTTCTCTAAATAGAGCTGCATACAGACTCAGCACATCACGTTGAATGGGACGTGATCCGTCCTCGGAACATCAGACCTGGAGGGAAGTCTCAGCCAGGCCTGCCCCTCCCGTAGCTGTCCTCCAAACCGAGGATCTTGCATGGGGTGGCTTTTCCATTGGTGTAATTGGTGCACCACCCTCCTGGCCCTACACCCCGGGTACTGGCCTCCAAAAGCAAATTAAACTGGTCCTCTCAGCATGCCAGGTGCTCTGGTATCTGTTCTCAGCGATATTACTATTAGAAGTGGGGTCTGCAAGGTTCTAGATCCTCCGCCCATCCTTGGCATCCTCGGGCATCTCATCCTGACAAATCCCTGGGACTCCGGGGCCAGCTCCCACAGAAAGGGATGCTATGTCTAGTTCAGGCATTTCTTCGTTCAATTAAAGGATGAAATAATATACAAACACTCCAGCTGGGCATGTTATCGTGTGGCTGTCCACACGTGACATCGAACAGGTCTCCCATCTTCTACGGGGAGAGTTTACTTTGGAAGCCCACTTTCAGCGTTTATGTTTTTAAACGGTAAACATCATAGGAATGATTTCTCAAGTAAAGTCACAGTGATAATATCTCATGAGTTTGATACGGAAGGAATGAAAATATTAGCTTGGTTCCATTTCATATAAAAGTTTTACCATAAATAATGAAAGTCTAGAGAAAAATGTGCCATCATATGAAATGCTCCTGTCTTTAGAAGGACATTATTTATTTTGGATCTCAATTCTTTTCCTCCTGCCACGTCTCCAGTCTATTCCTACCAAAAGGCCAAAGAAGTCAGGCAATCTGAAGCCTGTTTTTCTTTCCTAAGACGATGGACCGAGCTGCCAAGCATCCTCTCAGGTCAGGAGCAGTCACAAGCAGGCACACAAGTCACCAGAATGCACGTGCTGAAACAGTAAATCCCATGCTCTGGCGCAAGCACGATTCAAGCTATCACTCCTAAACAGCTTAATAGATCACTTTCATAACCACAGACTCTTTAAAAAGCATAACCTATGTCCCACATACCCACTGATTGGCATAGAGAGAGGTAACCTCCCATCACTGGATTCACGAGTAAATCAGAGTAAGGTACACATGACTTCATCTACTTATGTGCCAATAACTTTCAATGTGTACTTTTCCTATTGTAATAAAAAAAAGTGGATTGGACTCAGAATCCAAATCAGTTGGCCTCTATTTATGAGCGTATACTTTATCCTTAAACTTTTAATAAACAGTAAGCCCTGTCTGTACACATTTGGAAAGTAAAATGTTATAACAAATGAGGAAAGATCAACTGATTTGTTTTTAATCCTTGTGCCCCATCAAAGTACTGACTTTCATGTTACTTCTACTACAGTATTTTGGAATTTACAATTAGAAAAGTGTAGTTTACTTGCTAAACCACGTTATAAATATATGTTATTTCTCCTTATGTTACTATGTTCATTGTCACTCTGCCACAATTTCTTAGACTGATGCTTGTAAAAATGAATTTCCCTCATCAGGATGACAGAATTCATATTTAAAACATCGTAAGTAGTGGGTTCAACCGTGCCTGCCTGTTATTCTTTAGAACTCTCAAAAAGAAAGGATTTTAACCTTCTTTTGGGGGCGGGATACTACTCTTTTTGAGCCCACTATGAAATATCAAAGTGGCCGAGCATACCTGGTGGGTACCAAATGCTCCTTTTAAAGCAGACAAACACCACGGCCACTGTCAGCGTTTCCTACTGATGACATGCGCTTTGGAAAACATTCAGTCACCAAAGATTTAAAACTCAAATAAGAGCAAATCGTTACTACATCACTGAACACAATTATCAACATCTCTTAAATTGAAAATATTAAACCCATCTCAGTTAAGCGGCGAGAAGGACCTGCTCTTGAGGTGTGTGGGCCTTTGACCATATCTGGGCCTGTGATGACAGAGGACATACTTCCAGTGCTCACTGGACAGATCTTATTGGGAATCAACCCTTAATACTTACTACATTTGGAGTGGAGCCAACCGAAGCTAAGCACATGTGGCAGGAACTTTTAAACTTAGTTAGAAAGGGTTTAAAAGCTTTACTTATCAGTTATAATTTTAAACCTCAAGCCGAAAAAGTATGACCTTCTTTCAGTCGTTCCACTAATATCGTTCACGTTGGCCTAATTTAGGATCTCAGCTCTGGGAGGTGGCCCCGAGGCCCCCTCTCATGGTGCAGGAAGCAACGGTACCTGGTACCCCACACAACTCAGGTCTGGCCGCCCGGCCACTCCGCGAGTGATCCCGAGGGACAGTACACCCCAGTACACTACTCCAGGCCTCACCCACCACACCCAGAGGCTTCATCTCTCATTCTGTTTCTTTCTCAGGTATTCTGCATCTTATTTGTAAGGTTATCTATCTGCACACATCCTACATCTTGCCATCGACCCCATTAAGCAAAGCAAAGCAAAAGGAATGCGGACTAGGCAGCGGGCCTTAATAATACAGCATCGCAAAAGGTCTTCAAGGCCCCGCGACAAGCTTCTACCTTCTAAGCCTTTAAATGATCCCGTGGGCTGGGCGGGGCCCACCGGGGCCCACCCCCGACTCTCTCCCTCCCCGCCTCCACTCCCCTCGCCCCTTCCAGTTTCCCAGTTGGGACCTCGGCCCACAGGGCATCCCCTGGCCCAGGGCTGCCGAGGGACACGCCCGGGTGACCTGGCCCACCCTACGCGGCGCCCTCCTCGCCTCGGTCTGGCTTCTCCTCCGGCAGGTTGAGCACGAACGGGAAGAACAGGCCCCGGGCGTCCGCGGGGGCTCGGAGCGACTGGAGCTCGAAGCTGCCTTCGGGACCCGCGTCGCCGGCGCCGGGCTCGCCGTCCGGGGGCGGCACGAAGCGCCAGGTGCCCGCGCGGCTCACGCAGTAGATGGTGCCATCCAGCGCGGCACAGCGGAAGGGCTGTAGGCCCGATGGCGCGCCAGGGGGCCGCAGGTGCGAGGCGCAGCGGCTCCACTGCTTGGCCAGGCAGTGGTAGCGGAGCACGCTGACCCCCCCCGCAGGCCCGGCCCCCGGCGCATCGCCGCGGACCCCGCACAGGTCGAAGCGGTAGATGAAGCCGTCCAGGGCCACCATGTCGGCCGAGCGCTCGCGGCTGCTGCTGCACGGACACTCCTGCCACTCGTCGCGCCGCGGGTCGTACTTGAGCAGGCGGTAGAAGAGAGAGCCCCCAGACACGTAGATCTCGCCGTTGCAGGTGGTGGCCTCGTGCGCCACGGCAAAGGCGCCCCGGGGCAGCGGGGCCACGGCGGCCCAGCGGTCGGCGCGCGGGTCGTAGCGCTCCACGCTGAGCAGGCACTCGCCGCCCACGGCGTACAGGTGGCCGTCCAGGGCCAGCAGCTGCAGCTGCGAGCGCGCCTGGCGCAGCGGCCGCACGGTGCTCCAGCGGTCAGTGGCCGGGTTGTAGCAGAAGACCCGGTCCGAGGGCCGCGCGCGGCCGTCGGGGCCCGCGGGCCCCACGCCGCCGGCCACGAAGAGGTAGTTGTAGAGCACGCAAAGGCCGCAGCCCCGAGCCGGCGCGCCCTCGGGTAGCCGCGTCAGCTCGCGCCACTCGCCGGCCGCCTCGTGGAAGCAGTAGACGGCGGCGTCGCCTCGGCCCTCCGCGTCCCCCGACGGGCTCTGCGGCCGGCTGCCCGCGCGCTCCCCGGCCGGGCCGAGCGCGGCGGCCAGAAGACGGGAGCGGCCGGCGCGCAGGCGGCGGCGCAGCAGCAGGTCGCGCTCGGCGCCCGACAGGCGCCCGAAGACGGCGGGCTCGCGCAGCACCTCTAGGTAGTGGTCGCTCATGAAGCGGTAGGCGGCCTCGCGCAGCTCGGCCAGCCGCTGCCGCTTGGCCGCGCTCAGCACCTCGAAGCAGTTGGCCAAGCTCAGCTGCGGCGCCACGGCGTCGGTGGCGCGCTGCGCGGCGCAGGGCAGCTGTAGGCGGCGCGCGCCGGCCACCACGTCGGCCACGTTGTCGGGCCGCACGCCCGCCATGCGCCCGCTGTACGCGTAGGCCAGCAGCAGCCGCAGCGCCGCCCAGCCCACGCCCTGCACCCGCAGCACGTCCCGCGACGCGCGCGCGCGGAAGTAGTCGCTGCGCGCCGCCAGCACCGCCTTGTGCGCCCGCAGCCGGCGGCCCGACACCTCGATAAGCAGGTCGGGCTCCCCGTGCTCCGGCCCGACGCCGGGGGGCACGGGCGCGGGGTCCCCGGGCTCTTCCGGGGACGTGGGCTCCTCGGCCGGCGGGCGCTCCCCGGGGGACGCGGGATCTTCCGGGGACGCGGACTCTTCTGGGGACGTGCGCTCCTCGGGGGACACGGGATCCTCAGGGGACGCGCGCCCTTCCGGGGACGCGGCGCCCGCGCTGCCGACTTCCCACTGCCTCTGCACCACCCGCCGGCCGCGGCGACAAGAGGGCGGGGAATCGTTCCCGGAGCTGAAGCACAGGGACGCGCTGAGACTGCAGGGTGTCTGCGCCGGGGACGCAGCGCCCTCCCCCCCGGCCGCGTCTGGCGGCTGCAGGCCGCCCTCTCCCGGAGCCTCGGGAGCGTCGCCCCGGCCCCCGGCCTGGCCGCACGCTCCGTCCCCCGGGTAGAGGACGCAGGGGGCCACCGGGCTCTCCATGCGAACGCTCGCTCCGGCTGCCGTCCCCGCTCAGCAGCCCGGCATGACTTCGCCCGGACTCGGGCTGCCCAAGGTCGATGGCTCCTCCGGGGCTCCTGGCTTCACACGCTTCTGCTGGCGCGCGATCAGATTTCACTTGTGTCCACACTGGTTTTCAATCGCACGCAGCTCCCCTCGCTCCCGCCCGCTCTCCTCTCCGGCGAAAGGGGTGTGTCGACTGGAGCGCGCTCCCGGCTGAACTTGTGAACCTGGCAAGGTTCCCGCCCGGCGGCCGTCTGCAGGGGTCTTTGTGGCTCGGTCTCCGCGCCGCGTGGTGATGATCAGTCCACGGACAGGACCGCCCTGCAGCCGCACGCGCGGCTCTGTCTGTAGCTCCTGCGCTGCGGAACTGAGCCGTCAGGTGCTCCTAAGGAACTGGGCCTGCCCTTTCTTCCTGAGTCAGTGTTTATCCCTCCACATTCCATCACATCTCTGTCTCCGAGGACCAACGAATCAGAGACGGGCTGCAGTCCACACTTCAGAACACTGACTTTACGGCTGTTTTACAGGGAGCCGCCCCAGGGAGCTTTCTTTTTGTGCGTGACTCCCATGTGCGATGAAGGTTTATGGATGGTCAGCCGGACAATATCTGTGTGTGTCCTGGCATCGGCAGCGCTCCTGATGGGCCTGCCTCGACAATGTTCACCTGGAAGCAGGGAGGGCATGATTCAGTCGCCAGGTGGGTGTTAGGAAGACACAGCTACTGCACACACTAGACCGGCTTTCCTCCTTCATCCATCGGGAGCCTTCCTCTGCGACTTCCTTTGTTGGAATATCAGGTGTTTCCATGTCATGTCACCACGCTCTTTGTGTTCCTGTTTATAGGAGAAAGAGACAGAATGTTGGGATTTGCATTTTTCCATAGGGCTATTTTGTGTCAGTGGCATCTACCCCATTTCCCTCCACAATTTTCAGGTTATAGGATTCAGATACGGGGGGAATGGGGATCGTGACATTTCAGTGCTGGAAAGTTTGGTGAATAAAACATATGGGATTATTTAGATACTAAAAAACTGTTCCTCCCCTGATTTTTGAGGCCTATAAAGAAGAACCCAATTCAGCCATGAGCCTTAAATACATTGGGTTGAACCATACGAAATTGCTGGGTTTTGTGTGTCAGTGCAATGGCAGTCAAATATCAACCACTTCCTAATTTCGACCTAACGAGATGTATATGTAAAATTGAGAACTTTTAGTGAGAAAGCATGGCCAGCCTATGAAACCTCAGTTTTATTGTGTGACAGTTTTTCTGAAATCTTTTCCAGCCAACTATCTCAAATTCATTTACAACAAATATTTGGAGAAAGGTGCTGAGGACTCTTCTCTGGAGTTGGCCTCAGAGGCTCCAACTCTGGAATCTGTTTGAACTGCTCATTCCTGGCTTTGTACCTCTGAAAAACCTCAGAGAAGCAACTCTCCAAATAGCACACGTGTAGCAAAAGAAAAGCCAAGGCAAAACAAAACAAAACCAAAACAAAAAACAAAATCCACAGAACTACTTGGAAGGCAGATGTGAGCACCTGCAGATGAATTATAAAAAAATAATAAATTATCTTTCCTAATTGGCAAAACCTTCACTGAGACTCCCCAGCCTAGAAGGGGGTCTTAGCACAAGGGGAGGGGCAAACTGTGCTCTGGTTTTCCTAAGAAGAGGCTGCAGACAAGAGAAACGGACCAAATACATACAGCTCAGATGTGTCATCGTTATAGGGTATGTTCACCTCTCAAATGGGATAAAGTGATACTTAACCACCTACCCTCAACCTCTTCTGATTTTCTACTAATCATACTTAATACTGTTACCTGATCCCTATAAATGCTCATGGTTGAGAGAATGGGTGTGTATAAAAATATACGCTTGCCCTGCTCTTC
Source organism: Mesoplodon bidens (assembly GCF_964165515.1). Lineage (NCBI taxonomy): Eukaryota > Metazoa > Chordata > Mammalia > Artiodactyla > Ziphiidae > Mesoplodon > Mesoplodon bidens. Next base: position 31,131,962 of record NC_138181.1, on the reverse strand, counting down.
TTGCTACAGTGTTACGAAAAAGACTTTCCCATTATTCTCAGAAATACAAGTGTCTTAGAGGTGGAGATTCAAGACATTCAATTCAGTCTCTCCCTTCCTCCCCACCTCTCTCTCTGTCTCTCTTCCCCTCCCTCTCTCTTTCTCTCTCTGTTTTCCAGAAATCTTTAACAGTAACCTTTGGGGCATATTCACCAGGTGCAGGGCACTGTCTAGGACATGTGGAAAGGCAGCATGGAGACAGTCGGGATGAGCTGAAACTCTGACCACGGGCATGTGGGTCACGGAGGTGCCACATGTTTACTCAGCTGTGCCCCAGCCCGTGATGCTGCTGGGGAGGTCCTGCATCCACTGAGATGGAAATGCACTCTGGCCCACAGAGACCGGAATGTGATGACAAACTGGAAACCTGCACAGATTTTATAAGCAAAGCTTCTGGCCTCTTCCCAAACGCCAGAGGTGCTTTCTTAGTCAGCTGAGTCATTCAAGGGAAAGTCAGATAAAAAGTAAGACATATACATATCTTTCCCAAATATACATATAACTGTCAATGTCTGAAATAAAATCAGAGAACTGGCTCTCTTATTTGCTTCATTCTTTTCACACTTTCTCTGTATGATACAGAAGACCTTGGACCTCAGAAAACTAGTTTTTTGTTTTTTTTTTTCTTTTCTTTTCTTGGCCAGGAGAAGGGTTTCAGCACTTCCTGGTTCTTTCTCCGGCTTGACTCTCATCGGGACGTGCAGAAGCCCAACCTCTGAGAGTTCTCTTCGTGGAAGTCATCACAGACTCAAAGGAAAGGCAGGGAATAGGACACACTGAAAAGCCTAAGTTTGCAACTCTTATGTTTTCAAAGCTCTACAGAATCCGTTTAAAGCCTGAAAGAATCAGACTAAGTAGGCATGTTGTCGTAGCTACAAGAAGCAAGAGCTGCATGTCCACAATGACACAAATATGACCCAGGTGGTCAGGGGTCCAAGCAGGCACGTCCTTGCCAGCTCCCTGTGCGCCCCTGGCATGGATCACAGGCCAGGCTGGCAGAGCAGGGGGTGGCCCGAGACTTGGGCGCAGCCATGTAATCCCATCCAAGGTGTGACAGCTGCTCTCCCACTCAGCTGGCTCTCTGCCCCGTGACCAGGTCAGGAGTCCCTGTTCACCCGCAGCCCAGGTGATGGTGAACACCTGAGTGTTGTCAGGTGAGAGGACAGAAGACCGTCTGTCACTGTGATGCAGGCGGCAGTGATGCTGGGTCCCAAGAGCCGGGAGGCCACCCAGCAGGTCCACTTTGTGAACGAAGCTTCTGCAGCATGACAGGTCCTGGCCCCCGCCCGCCTGGCAGGGTAGAGGGTCAGCTTCCACTGGAGAAATGAGGAAATTAAGCAGAGGGGCCACTTCCTTTTTCAAATGATGTTAAAGAAAGTCAGCATTCGGAGCTATATCTTTTTTTCCCCAGCATGGCCCATTACTGTGATTTGGCCTTAAAATGGATGGGAAGAAGTCAGCCCGTTTTGTGTATAACAGTCCTCTGAGCACCACAAGTCTGCCAAGACACTTAGGGTCAGATTCTTTGGATTGGAAGTCCGAGATTTGCAAGGGGACGTCCCCCCATGTTGCAGTTGGCTCCAGCATCAGAGTCCCCCTAAGGGGCTCCTGGAGGACTCTGTGCCAGCACCCACCCTGGTGACGGCAAAATAACTGCAACTCCCCGCCCGACTGAGACATCGGGAAGGATTTCTTCCCTGAGCACTGCTTCTGGGGTCTGTTACAGTCAGATGAAAGGCAGCGTCTTCGCCCCGTGTAGCGACAGGAGGGGATCTATCAGTGGAGGTGTGGGGTGTAGTAACAGGCTCCTTCCTGACGGTAGTGAGAAAATATTTTAACAGGAACAAGTCTGCTTTAAATATAACTTAGGTAGCATTTCCCCCTGAAGGCTATACATTTCTTCTCCACATTGTAAATACCTAAACAGAATTTTTTAGTCTCTCTATGAATTTCTTCACTCTCAATTTGAATTTTTTAATAAATTTATTTATCTATTTTTGTTTATTTTTGGCTGCACTGGGTCTCCGTTGCTGCGCATGGGTTTTCTCTAGTTGCGGCGAGCGGGGGACTACTCTTCATTGTGGTGCGCGGGCTTTTCATTGCAGTGGCTTCTCTTGTTGCGGAGCACAGGCTCTAGGCACGTGGGTTTCAGTAGTTGTAGCACGTGGGCTCAGTAGTTGTGGCACACGGGCTTAGTTGCTCCGCGGCATGTGGGATCTTCCTAGACCAGGGCTCGAACCCGTGTCCCCTGCATTGGCAGGCGGATTCTTAACCACTGTGCCAGCAGGGAAGCCCAATATGAATTTCTTAAAGAAGATTGTCTATGATTTCCCAAATGTGGACATTATTTTTGTGCTTAAGGTGGATATAAGGTTATTTAAAATTAAATATGCTTCATTAGAATAATATAGGTTGCTAAATAGACTCTCCGTTTCAAATAATTTGTCAGTTTTTTTAATATTAATGAACAGACAGGAAGTTTATCTAAATGTCTGCAGCACCTATTGTTGTAGCCGATTCCTCCTCGGTGTTCTCCAAGTCACGCCCGACACGTATCTCCTCCGTGTGTCCAGCCACACGCTTGTGATAGCAGAGTCCTGGGACCACCACCTGTGCCCCGCCCGCCGCCTGCTTCCCAGACACCAGCACGACCCTGTTCACATAGTGAACAGCCAATAACCCCTGGGGTTAATTCACAAAGAAAACCACAAACAGAAGAAACATCATCGAGTCTTAGAAATTTGCAGGGAATGTCAGGATATCTGTTTGATCATAGAATGTGTTGATTCCCTTCAGCTGTTCCTACAAATATTGCTGGTTCCTTCTTCCTTAGGCCCAGTTAAAATGAGGTGGCGGTTCTGGGTGCGCAGAGATGCCCGTGGGTGGGAGCGGATGCCTCGGTGGGGGTGGGGAGGGCAGCCAGTGACCTTCACCCCAGCCCTGATTCCCACATTCTCCACACTCATCACAGCCCGCGGTCTGGCCCTAGCAAGGCCATCATAGCGCCGTGCCTGGAACACGGAGTCCAACGCTGCCACAAGGAAGCATCATTCACAAAATAGGTTTTCATTCCTCAGTCATCCTGGGAGCTTGGCCTTCTGGCTGCTAAAAGCCGGGTGCCGCGTGGTCTTGGGAGACACGTAGGGTGCAGGGCCCGGGTCCCTGTGTGCAAGGCTCTGTACACGCTTCGGCCGAGGAGACACCCACCACCTGGATGAGAGGACCCCCAGGCCGGGTATAGGCCGTATGTTCCGTGAGGTTTGAGGATGGGCGGGGCTGGTGAGCAGCCTGGTGTGTTGAATAATTAAGAGGGGAAGTGACGTCCTTCAGCAGGTCTGGTGACGTTAACCAGAGTCTATTCTGCCAGATCACAACGTATCATTTTTAATCTGCTTTTCATGAAGGACATTTCTAAGACTCAACGGGCTGTAACATAACCTGAATGCACGGGTAATCATGAAACAGCTCACACCTATTTTGTCTATTTTACAGGCATTGCTGTCACGTGTGTTACATCACAGGGACATACGCAACCCTCGCAAGCCACCCTTCTGTGGGGTTGTCGTTTTTACCAGAGAGGAAGTGAGATGTGAACCAATGTCACCATACAGTTAATCAGCCCCACACTTAGCAGGTGGCAGAGCCAGATGGGGACCCGCTGTCCGGCCTCGGCGCCCACGCCACCAAGCACCAGGCCCAATGCTCTGCGCCCTTCTGTTAACAGTTCTGAGCGTGAAGCACTCGACTTTGCTGCATCCGTGCGCTGGGCTAGTGGACGCCTACGAGACACTCCCATGTCTGGTCCCCTGCCCAGCGCATCCTGGGAGCAGAATTCTGGTGACTCAGGACGCCCCCAGCTCTGAGAGTAAAGCAGATAGAGACACAGGGCAGGTCGTGGCGGGGATGGGCTCCTGCCGGCGCTGTCTGTGTGGGCCTGATTTAGGGGGTAATGGTGGCTGAATCTTCTGGCAGGGCTTCACTGGAGGAAGTAAAATTAGAGAATTTCCTAAAGAGAAGCTTTTACGTAATAGCTATTCTCAAAGTCCAAACTCCGTAGGCTGGTAAATGAGGCATTGAGCCATCTGTTCCCAAGTCTCCGCCGCCCTCAGCTCTCCCTCCTCTGCCCAGAAGTCCTCTCCATCCTTCGCACAAGCGCAGAACTGCTACCACGCCCCGGTAAAGCCTGCGTGGGGGTGTCTGTGCACGTAAACCCCATGTAGGTGTATCTGTGTGTAAACCCTACACAGGTGTACCTGTGCGTGTAACCCCTACACAGGTGTATCTATGCGCGTAACCCCCACGTAGGTACATCTGCCTATGCGTTCCCACCTCAGGGTCTCTGCCCACACAATCCCTGCCACCCAGAGCCACCTCTCCTCCTTTGAGCCAGAATTCTTGCTCATTCCCAGGCCCCCAGGGACCTGCTGTCAGACACTGCCTTCCTCACTTCCCAGGTCAGCAACTGTGCAGTCCATGTTTGCACAGAATGTCTTATTTCAGCACCTCATATGCATGTGTGTCGTCCTTCTGGATTCACGACAGGGAGATGCATTAATCGTTCTAACCTTGGCACAGGGATGGGCTCTGCCAGGGCCCCCAGAAAAGGCTTGATGGATGGTGAGTGAATAAATGTTAACCAGAGGACCTAGAAAAAACAGCTCTGAAAACAACCAGATAAAAATCCATATTATAGCAAGTTCTTGCACTACATACAATGTATGTATGTATGTATGTCTTATCAATGAAACATGATACAGAGCTCACAAAGAAAAGGTTCTTCAAAAGGGATTGGTGTTTGTGGACGCTGGATCAGAGACAGGTTTTTACTGTCTTCTATCTAGCTCTGCCCAGTTTCTATATTTCCTGAAACGAATATACACTGGCTCCACAGTCATACAGGGTAGTGGGATTAAGTCACAGGGTTGCTCCAGCCCAGCCCACGCCCCACCTTCCCAGCGCCTGGTTCCGAGAGCACGGCCCCCGGCCACGTCCTCCTGCTGAAGGGTGATGCAGGAGAAAGGCTTTGGCCAGGTGGGTGGGTCAGGGAGCTGAAATCAAGGGAAAGCTTGTCCTCGGGAGAAGGAAGTGAAGCCAACACAGAGTAAAATCTAGAAAGAGAGGAGAGAGTGCTCTGGGTGAGTCACCCCCAGCCAGGGCTTGTGATGTCTGCGAGCTAATAAGTCTGTTTCTGGCTTCAGCGAACATGAGTGGGATCCGTGTCCCTGGAAACTAAAATAACTCTGACTGTAAACAAGAAGCCACCTTGCTGGGTCTCCGCGGGGATTAGACGGGCGTTTGTAAAGAGCTTCGCCCTGAACAGGCCCCAGCTCCTGGTAACCACGTGCCGTGAGGTGCCGACCCGGACAACGCCGGTCCCGGCTCACGGAGAAGCCCCACCAGGACGGAGTGCACAGCCCTGCAGCCTGTACCCACAGCGGCTCCCAGGCCTCGCGGCAATTTTCCATTTTGTCCTCACGATCCACATATGAGGACGGGTAGAGGAATTGCCATGATCTTGATTCCAGACACGAGAAAATGCTGGAGGCCCAGAAATACCACGTTACTCGTCTCAAAAGACCAAACGAAGTTAGCAGCAGACCGAAACCAGAGAGCACATTTCCCCTTTCCCCGTCTCTGGGGCATTTTACACGAGGCCTCAGAAAAGATGCCTGCGGCTTGTACCCGTTCACTAAGTTAGCGGCCACGTGGGTTCACAGGCCCCACTTCCCACTGCTCCGGAGTTTCAGAAGTTTGGTAGCAACTGTGAGTGTCTCTGTGCCCTTAGCCATTACCCATGACAAGCTGTCTGGGGGAAGATGAAGCCCAGGGTAGAGAGATGAAATTGACATTAATCCAGCAGGACAACTGGGTCATGAAAATCTGCTGAATAGCTTCACTGTTCTCCTTCCTTCATCAGATCATGGGTCTTTGTTGTTAATTCAAGAGACTCAAGCAGCGTTAGAGCTTCATGACTCAAGACAGCCCTTCACTGGTGATGTAGTAACACACCTGAAGTCACCACACTTTAAAGCAGGGGGACATGGGGGCATTGCTGCTGCGCTCAGGGAAGCGTGTGCCTTCAGCCATCACCTAACGTGACATCACACAGACGGGCCCCGCCTCAGTCCCGGCTATGACACAGCCCTGTGCTCCCTGAAGCCAAGACCCTGAAGAACTGAAAGGAAAATGGATGAGGGTAAACCTGTGCATTCACTCAAAAGGGGGGCTCCAAGTTACTTGAGTGCAAATTATGCCCTAGGTTCCGGACGTGCCTTCAGGGAGCAAACCCAGAATATTCTGCAAGAGAAGCACCTGCCTTTGCTTGTGGCTCGAGGTTCGGGAGTTGTTGACAAGTGCAGAGTGTGAACACTGAGATCACACACAGAATCACAGAGACTCTGCAAAGAGGCACACGGATTGCAATCCTCCCTGGAAATTTCTAGCTATGACACCCAATTCTGAGCAATATTTGGGTAATCTTAACTCTTTTAAAATAAGTTTATTGTGTGAGTCCACTGAAGTCAGAGGTGAATGTCCCAGCAGTGATGCAAAGCTGGAGCCAGAAGTGAGACTGACTGGGTCAAACAAACCCACACTTTCCCCAAGTCTTCAATCTGTTCAAGTCCCACCAACGCTGAGAAATAATTAACAATATGCAGTCATTTGCTCATTCACTGAGTGGATGTATGCTGAACACCTACAGTGTTCCAGGAGGTGCCCGGGGTCCTAGAAAGTAGCAGGAACCAAACAGACTTGGCCGAGGCCCCACGGAGCTCCCAGCGTAGGGAAGACAAGCATAAGCCATTACTACACGACTTCTAGAGGAAGTACAAACCACGGCAGGAAACATAAACAAGGATCCGAGAAGTAGTGATGGATAGACCTGATGTCTACTTGGGATCAGGTAAGACCCCTCTGAGAGCAAGAGAGATCCGAACACAGGGTGGAAGAGAGAACAGACGCCTTGCGGTAGAAACAAGCTTGACCAGTTCCAGAAGCTGAACAGGCTGGTGCAGCCAGGAGCCCCAGGGTCAGAGGACTGGGCCCCTCCGAGGCGCCCTGGCATCTTAATGACAACAGGAATCCTCTGATGGCTTCAAAGAAGTGAATATGATCAGTCTTGTGTTTTAGAAAGAGTGTTCTGTGTCCTTTTGTACAGAAAGACTGATTAAACTACTTTTAGACTGATTTTCTATCACTGCCCAAACAACCACACACATTAAAATGGATGAACTAAATCTACATGTATCAATGTGCATACATTTCAGAAACATAATTTTGAATTTTTGAAGGTCTGCCATTTGCAGAAAGATATAGTATAATTTACACACATTTAAACATGAAAAAAATACTATGTCATTCGTGGAAGTGTGGAAAGGACAGGTGTGAATTCCGGTGCAGTGGTTACTTCTGAGCAGGAAGGGAGGGAGGGTTGTCTACCTGCTCTGAATCACTTGGCTTCCTGAAGGTTTAAAGCATAAACAGCAAGACGAGAACGTGTATTGTCTCACTGGGATACATGAATATTTTTATTGCATTGTTTACAGTGTTTGAGTATTTTATAATTTACCACTTAAAAATGTTTCTCCAGGGCTTCCCTGGTGGTGCAGTGGTTGAGAGTCCGCCTGCCGATGCAGGGGACACGGGTTCGTGCCCCGGTCCGGGAAGATCCCACATGCCGCGGAGCGGCTGGGCCCGTGAGCCATGGCCGCTGAGCCTGCACGTCCGGAGCCTGTGCTCCGCAACGGGAGGGGCCACAACAGTGAGAGGCCCGCGTACCGCAAAAAAAAAAAAAAAAAAAAAAAAAGTTTTTCCATGTGTTCAATCAGTACTTACCAATTAAATAGTCAATCTGGCCTGCTACTGACCCTCATGGAAGCCACACAATCTGAAGCATAGTTAAGTAAAGTCACTCACTAGGTAAGAAGATTCCTAAGTCGCTGTATTCTTAGTGCTGGAGTAGGTATTCGTATGTTTAAAGTTCCAGTCAAATTGAAATATGGGAAAGTTAAATAAAAACTCACATTTTATAATTTTTAAAGCTCTAAGCTCTTGGTTTGACAACAGAGAGACTTGTCCGAAATCACACGCCTATTTACCGGCCGGTTAGAACCCAGATTTCCCTATTAATCTCACTTGTTTATTTACCATTATTGGCGTAAATGTAAAGCCAGATAGAACCCCCTCTCTGTGGTCTGTCCTGCTTTGCGTTAGTTAAGATGTGACGACAGAGCCCCCGCCTCGCCCTCCGGCTGCACCTGTGTCCTCAGGCTTCTCAGAAACGATGCTGTCGACCTCGTACATCCCCCCTCCGGCTCAGCGGGTCCTGGGAAAGGGCCTGAGTCTCGCGTGGAAACCGCAGCCGGGCAGAACCACCTTCTGACTGGATGTCCGGAGAGGAGCGGCATGGTGGGGAGATTACAGGGAGAGGAATTTATCCAAATTCAACATGTGAGCTCTGTCCTCAAAGCGACGAGGGTGGCTCAATGGGACAAGAAGGCAGATGAAATGCTGGCTCAACCGTTTCTTCAGCAGAAATCAAGACAGATGTTCTGATGAGCATGAGTTCACCCACGTGAGCCTCAAGAGAGGCCATTTCCATCAGGCCAGTCCTGACACAGCCAGGAATGAGCGGATGCAAAGACGAAATATTTAAATTATCTTGAGATTGGATCCGAGGAAACGATGTTGTTAGCCTGCTGCCTTTGCAAACGCTTTTAACATCTGACTCAAAAGAGTTTACAGATGAAGGTTGCCAACCTCTTGATTTTTATTGCATTTTCCCCCTAAAATGTGGGTTTGGGGTGAATGGCTGCAGTGGGTTCAGGGTGAGAGAGGTCACTTCAGTCTCAGAAAGATGAGTATTTTGGAAAGTGGCGCTCCCCCCGGCAAATGCCACAGTAGGTCAGGCATGTGAAGACTCGGGGGGTGCTTCCCAGGCGGGCGGGCGGTCCAGTGGTTACGACTCCGCCTTCCAGCGCAGGGGGCGCGGGTTTGCTCCCTGGTCAGGGAGCTAAGATCCCACATGCCCCTGGGCGGAAAAAACCAAAACATATAACAGAAGCAACATTGTAACAAATTCAACAAATATTTTTAAAATGGTCCACATCCAAAAAAGAAATCTTAAAAAACAAAACTCTGAGGCTGTGACTCCTGCATGTGACCCTGGCACCGACATGCCCCCCACCCGCCCCCAGACAGCACCTTACCACAGTCTGTCCGTCCGGGGTCCGGAATTCCAGGAGGAGGCGGCCGCTCCCCGAGTGCAAAAGGCAGCTGTAAAGCAGCACAGCAGGGGTGGGGGGATGGTGTCTGCATTCCTGGTCACAGCACAGCTCCCCCCCGCCCCGCCCGGAGCACCTGCTCAGAGCATCCTCACCAGGAGAGGCGGGCTCCGCCGCGTCAGCACCTCACCCGGGGGCCCCAAGCCACACAACCGATGTTCCTTTTGGGGGCCAGGCCTTCTCTGGCCATGCATCCGGCCGGCTTCCTTCTCTTTGGGGGTCTCTGGCGGGCAGCTCTGCCCCTCACAGCCCAGCCCTTGGTGACCAGACTCCAGAAAGGGCTGTAGGTTTTAGAGAATCTTCCACAGACACCAGAACGGGCCCTTTCAGAGCCTGAGGACACATCATCAAGCTGCAACACCAACCCACCTTCACCCACAAGCCTATGACCTTCGAGAAGCTGTGCAGGCGGCTCTGTTCTGCTCTTGGCCCACAGCCCTCAGGTGACAGGAGACAGTCTGACCCCTCAACAAAACCCAGCCTCGTCCAGAACATCACGATGTCCAGCAACTGGGACCAAAACGCTGCTGTGGACAATCAGAGAGGCCTCCGGACGCTTGAAGACAAGGATACTGCTCAGAGCCGTCTTACTAGGAAAACAAAGGAATGACCATCAAGGAATATGACCAGCAAACTGCACTATATTCAGTATATGTAGTCAGTAGAAACCCCGCTCTTGGCGGAGGGATAAATTAGGAGTTTGCGGTTGACATATATACACTACTATGTATAAAACAAATAAACGACAAGGACCTACTGTATAGCATAGGGAACTATATTCAACATCTTGTAATAACCTATAAGGGAAGAGAATCTGAAAAAGAATATATATATATATATATATATATATATATATATATATATATATATATGTGTGTGTGTAACTGAATCACTTTGCTGTATACCTGAAACATACTGTAAATCAACTATACTTCAATAAAAAATAAATTAAAAAATTTTTAAACACCCCGCCCAACACATACACAAACACACACAACAGGGGCAAAAAGACAATGAGAACAATACCAAAAGGTTTAAAAGGAATGTTGATTGTGAGAATTATGAGTGACTTTTTTTTTCATAATTTTTGGTAACTTCAAATGTCTATAATGAATATGTATACTTTTAGAATCAGAAAAATTATATGTATATACACATCTCTCTATAGATGTGCATGTGTATATATATACAAGAATGTGTACGTGCATATGTGTACATTTACATCTCTGTGTGCACGTGTATGTGTGTGCATCAGCGTGTGCATAAAATAAAATGACTCAAGTTTTGGTTGGGCCCCGAGAAAGAATACTTGGTAGAAAAATATGGTCAAATGAAAGCTTTCTGATAATATCCAGGCTTTTAGGCACAGAACTATGAAATGAAGGATCCATTTTGTTAAATCCCCGGCCTGATTTAGGTTGTAGGTTTGAAGAAAAAAAATGTTGACACTGAAGACGTGCTGTATCTCAGAATTTCCAAGGGTTTGACCAGTCCCAGAATCCTTCCCCAAACTGGGAACGTTGCAGTTGAGAGATGGCAAGCACCTGCTCCAGCCCTTCCCTGTGTTTCACACACACAGGAAGAAACAGAGACCAGAGAGGGTGAGCCACTTGCCCAGGGGCACACAGCTCATAAGTGCTGTGCTAAATTAGAAGCCACACCCTAGGACCCCTGCCCACTTCGCTCCCTGCACTATCTCAACTCCAGAAACCTAAACACACTGAGAACAAGTCCAAGACCCAGTGATTTTCATAATTTCTACAAATCCCATAACGCTGCAGGAGGCACGGTTTCTGGGGTTGACGTCACAGAGCTGAGAGCTCCAGTGTTTCTTTGCCTTCGCTGGTGAAACGACCAGACAGAAGGACCTTGGAAGATCCGGCCACCTGTGCACCTTGTCCCGGGGCTGCCATGACTCCACAGCAGCAACAAGTGCCCCCGAGTTCACAGCCTGAGTGACCAGGCCCCGAGGCCACCCCACACACACAACCTGGGCCACGTCGAAGCCACACAAGGTCAGCTGGATTAAAAGCCCTTGTGCAAAAGCGTAGAAGTCTTCTCAGAGCCTGTAATGCTGACCAAGAGGCTGCAGGTGCCTACAGTTCATTTCAAAGTTTCACGCAGGAATTCCACCTCATTTGGCACATAACTGGGCCTACGTCTTCCATCTCAATGTTCCTCCTCAAAATATCAAACCCTTTACAATAAGTAGTAAGAATGGTTGCACGAGAAAGGAATCAAGGTGCTGTTTGACATAAAAGAAATGAAGACAATTTTTCTTTATATCTTGACTTCTACATCAAGATGATTATCTACATGGATAAAAGTACTTAGTCTTATTCCCTACTCAATCAAACGGTGATTTCCATGCACTCAAAAGACAGGAGTTGGCACAGGTGAGAGCCTCGTGCAAACTGACGGGACCACTACACAGCAGAGCTGTGACATAAGCTGAGGACTGGATCTACTGCCCGTCATGTTTCTATTCCCTGTGTCACCCCGGTGACTTGACTCTGCACTGACCAAAGGACCAGGGAGGGTGAGACTTCTTCCGTCACACAAGGTCCCCTGCAGTCAGAGCCCAGAAAGTGCCCGGCCTTTGGGAGACACAGACCTCGATATCCAGGCACCTGGGCCTCATGGGAGGGCGGGCTGAGGGCCACACACAGAGCTGCAGAGTGGGCAGCACAGGCCCCGAGGAGCCGCCACAGACCCCTGGCCACTGGCCAGCCAGGATGAAGGAGCTAGAGGGCAGGGGTGGCTGGAGAGTGCAGGACGCAGCCCATCCTTTCCAAGGTGACCCCTCGATCCAGCCCACCCACACGCTCTTCTCACGGGTGATGATGGCTCCCCGGATGTCTGCATATGTGCCCTGGTCTCTGGATCCTAAACACTGGTGATGACGGTGAGGTGAGGCTGTGTTGAAAGCAGCAATAATACAGATTCCTCTCTTAGGACCCAGACCTCGGATGCCCGGCGCCAACGTGTAAGAAGTCCGGGAACACCAGATGCCTGGCTGGAGGGAGAACAGGGAGAGGCCACGGAGACACTGTGCTGAGCGCCGGGTCCAGCCCCGCTGCCCTCATGCTCCCAGCCGGGCTGCAGACGTGCATGTGCACCTCCAGATAATCCATTTGAGCTTCCCCGCCAGACCTGCCCAGACCTCAGGTTTATAAGCCAAGTCAACTCTGTTGTTTTGAGCCAGTATGCTTGGACTGGTCCATTATGCACCCGCCTGGACGGGGCTGCCACCAGAGCAGGAGCCCGCAGCAAGCTCAGCGGTCCCAGCTGGGCAGCAGGCAGCCAGTGGGCAGATGCCTCTGGGCTCTGAAGCAGTTGCCAGCGGGGCTCCGAGGACAGGTGGATGGGGTTCCTGGACATGGCTCTGGAGGGCAGGGCTCAGCAGCACCGTGGCCACATGATGCTGGAGGCGGAGGATGCGCTCGGTGGGCTGGAGGATACTGGAGGAGACTTCCAGGCAGGGCCTGGGTGACCCTACTGAGTTCTGTCTCCGTGACTTGATGAGACGAGAGAGGAGAGCGGAAGGGAAGGGTTCCGTTTTCAAGTGCGATTTGGAGGAAATATAAAGGAACCAGGCCCCACTGGGTTGCAAGATAAAGCTCTTCCCTTTCCCAGCCCTTCCGATATTGTCAAATTAAGATGGGGCCTCTGGGGTGGGATGGGGAGGGTGGGAGGGAGGGAGACGCAGGAGGGAAGGGATGTGGGAACAGATGTATATGTATGACTGATTCACTTTGTTATAAAGCAGAAACTAATTTAAAAAATCTAAAAAAAATTAAAAAAAAAGATGGGGCCTCAGAGCAAAGATCAATCCAGGTGGCACAATCAGATCCCCTGTTAAGACCTCATAAATATCTGAGGGGACACTAGACACAGGCCCTGGAGGTCCAAGGTAGAGAAAGGACTTATGTGGATTTGTGGATGTAGCTTTTGTCTAATGGCTTGAATCCCAACAGATCCATAGAAAATCCACAACGTTTTTAAGATAATTGTACAGGAAGAGATACTGCCAACTTGGAGTAAACGGAACAGATCAGCACAAAGAGAAACCAGGAAACAGGCTGAGAAAACCACTCAGCTGCAAACACCAGGCGTTTCTTATGAAAAAAGAAGGATGCCTCAGAGGGCAGGACCAAGAACCCAGAAGGCAGAGCCAAGAGCACTGGAGATCACCCCAGGAACAGGAACCCAGCCAACTTGTGCCTGACTGCACTGCAGGGCTGTCACGGGCCAGAGGTCACTGTGTGCCTCCATTCCCATCTGAACAGGACAGTTGCGATGGGTAATTTTATGTGCCAGCTTGGTTGGGCCATAGGACCCAGGTGTTTGGTCAAGTACCAGCCTAGACGTTGCTGTGAAGGTATTTTTAGATGGGATTAATATTCGCATCAGTAGACTTGGAACAAACAGTTCCCTCTCCGCAGTGTCTGGTAAGACTTGCTTCCTGGTTCACAGACAGCATCTTCTCCCTGTGTCCTTACGTGGAGGAAGGGGAGAGGGAGCTCTTGGGAGTCTGTGTTACGAGGGCACTAATCCCATCATGGGGGCTCCACCCTCATGCCTCATCACCTCCCAAAGCCCCCCCTTCCTAATACCATCACCAGGGGATTAAGGTTCAACATGTGAATTTGGAGAAGACAGACGTTTAGTCCACGGCAGGCGCTAAGTTTGTGGGGTTGGTCGTTAGACAACCACGCCAACCGGAATGAGCATCCTGTGACCCGTGTTGTGGACCACAGCCCACGGCACCGGGAAGCTCCTGGCCGTCCAATAATACTTGTCTTTCAAGGACCACCCTGACGACTGTAAGAGGAACCGATCGGGGGGAAGGGCAGTTGTGTGAAGCCCACCAGGAACCACTGCAGTGGGAGCGGGAGGTGACGGTGGCTCAGGCAAAGGCAGCAGACTTGGCATCTGCACCAAGGTCCTCAGGACTAAGACTTCCCGGGAAACGGCACTAACAGCAGCACAGTGGTTATCGGCTTATAAGACGTGCTATCCACAACACCCCACGGAATGGGGATCCCTCTGTGACTCAGTACGTCTCAGTTCTGTAAAATGCACACACGTCCTGCTCCATCAAGGCCTAGAGAGCAAAGCTCCATCAATGTACATAGAGGAAACGCCACAATGAATTAGGAACAAAAATTATATTAAGTTACAAATCTAGGACATGGTCTAGGGGCCCCTCCCCGCCTTCCTTCCCTTCTCTACTGTGCCGGGCTCCTCTGAGCACCACCTCCCCTGGGCCGTCCCCCACTGCTGTCCTCCTTTGCCAGGCCTCCTCATCCTTCAGACCCCAACTCAAAATCCCTTCATCAGATGCTTTCATAGGGGTTTATTCCTTTCATTTAGGCCACTTGTCTGCTTGTTATTACACATGAATTAACATGATTATATTTTTAATGCCTTTCACCTTATTGGAACCTAAGCTGCAGGGGCGGGGGGTGGTGAGGACCTGTGCCTGTTTTAGGTGCCATGGCATTCCCAGCACCTAGAACTGTGCCTGACCTGGGGGAGACATTCGATAAATGTTTGTGAAAGAAAGAAACTGGCTTTTAATCGGTCAAATATTGCAGAAGGCCTGCAATGGCTTCAATTTCCAAGGCACTGTTTAATATTCGTTCTGGCAGGAGTTGGGTTGTCCACAAAAGGCAAACTCCTGGAAGTTTCTGCTGTATTCCAAAGGTCATTGTTCATTGTTAACTATGTCCCAAAGAGGTGCAGGTGCCAACACTATACTTTTAGCATAATTACAATAAATCCAAGAGAAAAACTGAAATCAAGGCCACAGTGGAGACACTAATCCCTTGAACTCCTGAGAAAAGCAGATTTGCCCTGAGTCACCAGGGGAAGATGTGCAAAATGACGGGGCTGGTTTCTGGTCTGCACGCTGACGGCCTCTCGGGGCACCTCTAAGGCCAACCCCGCGTCTGTCCTCCTGGGTCACAAAGCCTTGGAGGTAGGGAGGCCGAGGGGCATTACAGCTGCCTAAGTAATTCCAGCTTCACTGCAGAGCTATGATTATGGACAATTTATGCTGTCGGCGTTTAGGAAAAAAACTGAAATAGGATCCCAGATGGAGACCCCACAGCACAGAAGGCCCCCCAGTTTCAGTACAGGAACAAAAGTGTACTAAAAAGAGGCCTCCTGCCTTCCCGCTGACAACGTGGCTACTTGTATCAGAACATATGGAAATGAAATCAAGCACGGGCGACTGCCAGGAAACATGTTCAGAGATGAGGTTTCAGATCCTTCTGTTCTGCCAGGGCTGGAGCCAGCAGCAGGCAAAGTCCTCTGCAGGTGAAGGAGGGCCCACCCTAAGGAATGCCCAGACACTAGGACAGCAAGATGACCACACAAAGCCAGGCTGCCCCAACAGCTCAGTCCTGATCTAGGATGGACACTTAACGGTTTTCTCCCCTCCTCCCAAGCCCAAGACTGCCTTAAATCCTGTAAGCAAAATCTTTGGGCTATTTTCATTGTGTTCTAATTATTTTATCAGCAATGCCTGTGCAATTGACATTAAAAGCTGGAAAGACTTTCTTTCTTCAAAATTTTGCTTTGTTACGCCCCAAAGGGAGCGTTGTAATGCCAGTTACCAGAAATGTGCATTCCCTGGGCTGTCCCTGGGCAAATCTGAGCGCGATGGAGAGCTTCCTTCTGCGTTTCGTGGGTGGGGAGGGAGGAGGATTCTAACAATAGGACCCCATTAGCTGGGGATAAAAGGCCAAAGGGCAACATCGGCATCCATTAAGGGTCCTAATTAGAGGCTGCGTAACTGTCGGTAGATGAGGACTGGAGGAAGGCGACAACAGGCCAGGCACAGAGAGAACTGGCCCCTCCACTGAGGGCAGCACAGGGGCTTAAAAACCTGACCGTAAAGCGCCTTCAGCGCTTTGAGCGAAATAAAGCTTATTACATTGATGTGTTCTTTTTCTTTCCCTTAGAACAGATGTGAGGGTGGGTGGAGACAGAGAATGTGGTTCTGTAGGAACCGAAGAAGTGGTAGAATTTTTAAAAACCTTCCTCCTTTAACGTTACAGACGCAGCCCCTCGAGGGAGGCTGGGGTCCCCCAGCACAAGCGCGGGTCGGGGGTGGGAGGCTTGCTGCAGAAATGTACGTAACCTCCCCTCTGGCCGTGTCAGCCGGTTCCACTCAGTCTTTATTTAAATGTTGCTCCTTTTTTTACCCTCTCGCCCCTGCGCCATCATGCTGTCAGGCACGTTCAAACCTGGGCAACAAGCACTGCTGGTGCGCCGTCTGGTCGGTCAGTGGGGCAAAGGCTCCGTGAAAAGAAAGCACGCGCTGTGCACCAGCCCCCAGCACCCCACGAGCCTTCAGCAATCCCGGCAGCATAAGCAGGGGACCCTGGGGGTCGCGGGGGTTCCGGCCGGCGGGCATCGGAGGAGAGAGCGAGAGGTGCCTCCGCATCTTCCTCCCGTCCCCCGGGGACCAGGTCCGGGAGGGACCTCCCACCCGCTTCCTGTGGCTCCGCGGGATGGACGCTCCAGAGGCAGCGCGGCCCAGCCATGACCGTCCGCGAGGCAGGGCCCCGGCAGCCCGGCACCGAACCCAGGCACCCCTCGGAAAGGGGAAGCGGCCGGGCCGCCTGCCCAAGGAGCGCTCAGCCTGGGCAGCGGGGCGCGGGCGCGGGGTGCGGCTCCTCCCCGCTGGGCTCCGGGCCGCTCCGCCCCCGGGGCTCCCGCTGGGCTGGGCGCGCGGAGGCGCGACTAGCGGCGGAAAGGACAGTGGCCACGCCGCCCCCGGCGCTGGGTCCTCGGAGGAGGTCGCCGCGGGCACAGCGCGGGGGCTGGCCATCACCGGCTTCCGGCAGGAGCGCCCTAGGGAGTCCCCGCGCCGCGACCCCCTCCTCCACGCGGCGCCCGGGAGCGGGACGGAGGTCCGCCCACCCCGTTCCCCACACCCCCGCAGCGAACGGGGCCATCCCCGGCCACCGCCCCACGCCGGCCCCCGCCCCCGCCCCGGCGGCCACCCCCGTCCCGACCAGCGCCCACCCCGGGACCCCCGCCCGCTTATCCTCCGCCTCCTGGGGCGTCTGTCTCGCCGCTGCCTCCCCCCCTCGGGGCCCACCCCTACCTCTCAGCTCTGCGCCTCGCCCTCCACCCCGGCGCCCACCCGAGCCCGGGACCCGGAACCCTCGCTGGGGTCTCCGACGCGCATGCGCGGGGCTCTTCCCGCGCACCTGTGAGAACGCCCGGGGGCGGGGCGGCCGCCTTCCGCGCACCTGTGCGAGCGCCCGCGGGTTCCCGAGCATCTTCCCGCGCGGCCAGGCCCGGCCCGACGAGTGCCCCCTGCGCCCCTGGCCCGCCTTGGCGGCAGCGGGCCCGACACTCACCGCGTCCGTGGAGGCCGCGCCGGGATCCCCGCCGCTCTGAGCAGCGCGCCGAGGCGGGGACGTGGGCGGGAGGGCGGCCGCAGCCCCCGGCAGGGCGCGCAGGCTCTGGGCTGGAGCGCGCCGGCGCGGCCCCGAGTCCAGGTCAGCCCGCCCCGCGCCCTCCGCTCGCTTAACCCTTTCCAGGCGCAGGGAGGTCCCACGGACACCCGGCTCGAGGCGGGGGAGCGGCGCCCACCGCAGGCGCATCCGTGCGCGCACGGG
Organism: Mesoplodon bidens; assembly: GCF_964165515.1. NCBI lineage: Eukaryota > Metazoa > Chordata > Mammalia > Artiodactyla > Ziphiidae > Mesoplodon > Mesoplodon bidens. Next base: position 31,113,997 of record NC_138181.1, on the reverse strand, counting down.
AGGGGCGCGGGCTGCGCGCTGGACCGTGCGGCACCTCGTAGTTGCTGAGCTTTAATCCAGCAACCGCCCCAACAAGGAGCGAGGAACAGGCTACCGCCAGCGCTCTAGGCTTTGCCAGCTCTTTTGTGTCCTAGCCCCCGCCCCCCCAATGAAATAATGTAATTTAGTGTTTATGATTTGGAAAATTAGGGATGATGCATTGTTGAAATATTTCGTGGTTAAGAAAACTGCCTGCATCCTTACAGACTCCAGAATAAAAAGGAAAACATTCAGAACACCCAAGTAGAGGAAGCGCTGAAACTTGTTCTTGTATCTGGAGACGTGGCCCCCACCAGCTCCAGGTCCCTGCAGCGGGATCGGGGCGCAGGGCGACGAGGGACCGCCCGAACCTCGAGCCACGGTGAGAAGGAAGATACCCAAAGACCTGACAGCGGAGAGGGACGAAGTGCCCTCCGACCTGGGCTGCTTTCTGTTCCTGCGCACAGCTGCTTCCTGCCGGGTCAGCTCTAGTTAAGACCGGACCCCTGATGGTAAATGCTATTTTTAAAGGTTTCATGAAAAAGTGATTAAATTTCCATAGGCACAGAGAGCCTGAGCCTTTAGTTCTTTTTCTTTTTATAAATTTTGCCTTCAACAGTCTCTGCCAGTTAAATGTTATGGGCCCTTCGGTTTTCAGTACCAGAGTTAATACCCTGAGAACATCCTTAAAAAACATCTTTGTTTACTTGCTAAGTAGAATACATCAAGATTTGGGTTAAAGGAAGCAGAAACTGAGCAAACTATCGGGAAATAACTTTTTTAAATGATTAGTTAGGGACTTCCCTGACAGTCCAGTTGGTTAAGACTCCGCCCTTCCAATGCAGAGGGCACGGGTTCCATCCCTGATGGGGGAATGAAGATCCCACATGCTGGGTGGCCAAATAAATAAATAAAATTGAAAAAATATATATCAGTTAACTCTAGCGGAAACAGACCTTTTGGAGGCTGAAATAATTCCCATCATGCGCCATTTTTATTTTACCCATTGTATGTCAGAAATATTTTAGAATCTACTGGGATATTTTCAGTGCATCTCTCTTTACCTTTTTACATGGAGACCGCATGTAACTAGCTTACCCTCATGATTTAAAGATGTCTGGAGGGGAGTTTAAATGCATTTCCCCAGCACCTGTGCCGTCTTTTCAAGAGATACATTGCGCTGGCCCACAGCATCAGGGCTTCATCTGGCCTCCCCGCCCACCTTTGTGGATAAGCCTCCAGTGACCACCCAGCTTTCCCCAGTCACAGGTGCTGTCCCCACAGAGGTCCTGGTCGGTCCTCTCCACCACTCTGCCAGCTTCCAGTGGTCTGCTAATAAGTCATATTTAACTTCTCTTCCCACTGGATTTTACAGTGCTTGGCATATACTAAGTTCTCAATAAATATTTATTGAAGGAATGAAAAAATAAATGAATTAACTTAAAACATCCATGCAGCCTCTACACCATCTAGTAGAGGAGTGTGGGGAACCCCATTTATTTTCAGACTTTAGATGTTTTATTTTTAAAACTGCACTCTGGCCCCAATATGGTCAATGGAAACTGCAGAGGAACATGACATTTAATTAGGAGTTCATTCAAATGCCAGGGACCTCTAGATTTCCTGAAATTGAAGCTGGGGTATAAAAATGTCAAGAAGAAGGACTAGCTATCTTAAGTATTTTTTAAAAACATCCATTTCAAGAGTATTTCAGGGGCTTCCCTGGTGGCGCAGTGGTGGAGAGTCTGCCTGCTAATGCAGGGGACACGGGTTCGAGCTCTGGTCTGGGGGGATCCCACATGCCGTGGAGCAACTACGCCCGTGAGCCACAACTACTGAGCCTGCGCGTCTGGAGACTGTGCTCTGCAGCGGGAGAGGCCGCGATAGTGAGAGGCCGCACACAGCGATGAAGAGTGGCCCCCGCTTGCCACAACCAGAGAAAGCCCTAGCACAGAAACAAAGACCCAACACAGCCAAAAGTAATTAATTAATTAATAAACTACCCCCAACACCTTCTTTAAAAAAAAAAAAAAAGAGTATTTCAAGAAAACTATTTTACTGTTTAAATCCTCCACAGCTCAGGGAGAGCCTGCTCGTGCACGGTAGACTTGAAGCGTGCAAACATCGCCACGCGACACTGTGCCCAAAAAATGGAACCGAAGCTCATGGAATCATCCTGGGCGTGATGGTTTACAGGCCCCTGAACGCAGAGTCTGGGGACCCGGGTTCCAGGTTCGGGGGACTCTGAAGCTGCCTGGAGCAGTGGAGAGAGCAAGCCTTTGGAATTCGGCCGGCTGGATTTCCAACACCAATTTCACCACTCCAAGTCCTGTGCATTTTGGACAAGACACTGTGCCCACTGTCCTTCTGTGTAAAGTGGTGGTATGGCTGCCCTCCCCACGGGACAGACCGAGATGATGGGCACAATGCACTTCGTGCCTCGGGTCTTAATCTTGGGGGAGCACCACTCACACTTGTCGCTTCTGTCACTGCCCCCCTGGGTGACCTCCAGCAGATATTTTTACCTCCCCAGCTGTGTGCCCCCCATAGAGTTTGCATCGTGCGCCCAAGGGGGACTGCTGGTAAGTCGCAGCTGCTTGTTCCGAGCCCCGTTAGGACCCTGGATGGTGTTTTCCTACGTGTGCTACTGCCAGATAACAGATCATTTCCCCAAAGTTTTAACAGCTCATAAGAGTTCATGCACCACCCCCACTCAGCCTTCCAAAGGGAAAAAAAGAAAAGCAATTAAATTCCAGTAGCTGTCAGGAATTGATCCAACTGCTACAAAGCACTTTGAGTCTCTTGGCATGAAAAATTAATTAGAATATCTGTGTGTTGTCGTGGAAACCGCATTCCCTGGTTCATCCTACCCATTTTGTACAAAAGGAAAGCCCTCTTCCCCCCAGTGCCCCCCTATATTCACCCAAGCCCAGCCTGACTACTCTCTTCGGCTCTGATGAACTCTGGGTGCGTCTGCATCCTTTCGTAAGCTGCTCCTGAAATACTGGAAGCTCTTTTTCTCATGTCTGAGTGTTTCCAAGTATCTTATAAGCCGGTGCCTGAGAACCCTGTGCTCAGAATAGAGGATGCTGCCCAGCTCTCTGGAACATCACGGACTCTGGACTGCTAACGGTGCACATAGATGGCACCGTGCACCGGTCGTGTCAGCACAAACATTTCATATACACAGTCCCTGGTCCAAGCTAATGCCTTAGTTACCCTGATTGGAACAGGACAACAGAGGCCTGTCTATTTAGCCTCATGCAAACGGCCAGTACTGTGATGGGGCAAAGTCATCCTCAGCCACTGCCAAATCAGTGATCAAGTGATGCCTCGTTGGGCTGAGCGCCACTCTCTACTGCGCTGCACCACAGTCTGCGTGGACTCCATCAGGCGGTCCTGCACGCACTTTTCCTCAGCAGACTGCAAGCTACCAGGAGGTGACAAATTCTCGTCAATGAGTCAATATTACTATCATTAAACGGCCAATAAGTTTATTAGTATCGATCCTAGTAAATCTTCTTTTGGAAGAGAAACAAAAATTGGGTAGTTATTTTAAAGTATTTTCAAGGTATGCATTTATAACTTTAGAACAAGTTATCTGCAATTAAATATGACTTCACAGAAGTCTCTATATAGTGTATCTATAGGTAAGTGTAGGCAGAGTTCTGCAAACTACTAGGTGTAGACACACACACACACACACACACACACGCACGCACGCACATGCAGGACCCCAGGAGGAGGGGCCTCCTCCCATTTGACAGCTGAGGAGATTTAACTCTCAAAGGGTGTAATGTAACTCTTCCATTCTGTGTGAGGTGGCGCAGGAATTCCAGCCCATCCCCAAAGCCCTTGCTTATATTCACAGTGAAACACTGTCCTTCCAAATGAATGAATGACTCCACGCTTCAGAGAGCAAATCCAGAAGGCTTATGAGCACAAGAACCATACTCCTTGTCCCAGGAATCCGTGTGTTAAAAATAAAATTGGTGTCCCAGCGCATCTTGTTGCTTCCTTTTACCACACTGACTTCCGCCCCGAGCCCAGAGAGGTTTTGTGCTGTGAGTTAAAGGTGAACCTGCAGGCTTACACTGCCCTTGGGGGGAGGGGCGCTGCATATGCATCTTGAGAGGAGTCTTGCCCTAGATGTCATTCGGCTCAAGACTCCTACTTCAGACTGAGCCTGGAGGAAGCTTCCACACAGGAATGTCATGATGCTTGCCCGTAACTCTAGTAGGAGACAGAGTGGGACAAAAGATGCTCCGGCCAAGGGGCCAGCACAGCCTGCAAACCTGGTGCTGATGCTGGTGGGGCTGGAGGACCCCAGGACTCGGGCTGCTGCTGTTATGCCGGAAAGGGGGTCCCCAGAACCGGGGTAGGTCTTGTCGTCAAATAATTCTGTTCTCAATCACACTGCTGTCAGCTAGTAAGGGATATGAGTGACGGCTTTGATGACCTGCAAGGTTACACAGGACAGAAATCCAAAAATCAGAAGCTGTGCGCTGTGTTACTGAATGCCCCGCTGATTCTACAGTGACTGCAAAACAGTTTTAATTTTTCAAGTCACCTTTACATAGTAAAAGCCTAACTAGTAAATCCTTCAAGGTATAAACTAAATAAGCACCGCCACCTGATAGCACATTCTGGTTAACCCCAACTGAAAGGTTCCTACAGGTGAACTGTGTCCCTCTCCCCGCCAAAAAATAATGTTGGAGTCCTAACCCCCAGGACCTCAGAACGTGACCTTATTTGCAGATGGAGACTTTCTGAAGGGAGCCAAGTTAAAATGAGGTCCTTACGGTGGGTCCTGATTCAATAGGACCAGCGTTCTTATAAAAAGAGGAGATTCAGGGCTTCCCTGGTGGCGCAGTGGTTGAGAGTCCGCCTGCCGATGCAGGGGACACGGGTTCGTGCCCCAGTCCAGGAGGATCCCACATGCCGCGGAGCGGCTGGGCCCGTGAGCCATGGCCGCTGAGCCTGCGCATCCGGAGCCTGTGCTCCGCAACGGGAGAGGCCGCGACAGTGAGAGGCCCGCGTACCACAAAAAAAAAAAAAAAAAAGGAGATTCAGGCACACAAGAGACACACGCAGAGGGAAGCCGTGTGAAGCCTAAGACGGATCTGAGTTGTGTGGCCACAACCAAGGGATCAAGGACATCAAGGATGCCAGCGAACGCCAGCCCCTGGAAGAGGCAGGCAGGACCCTCCCCTGGACCTTCAGAGGGAGCGTGGCCCTGTGACACCTTGATCTCAGACTTCTGCCCCAGGCTGGGAGAGGATACATTTCTGTTGTCTTAGCCCCTGTTTGGGGTGCTTTGTTCCAGCAGCCTTGGGCAACGAATACAGAGGTTTTGTGTCTTCTCTACATAAGCACTGCTTTTCAAACTGTCTGTTGTAATGAATCAGTTATTTCTTTCCTGTTTTCAATCTATTATAGCCTGACCTTTCCAAAATACAGTAAAAATGAATTTCTAGAAAATGTTTTAAATGACATGCAAAATGCAAAGCCACATTCTTAGTGTTCAGTTAGACACACGATCTTTCTGTCCCACTGCTGTACACGTTTCCACACACTGCTTTCAGTTTTCGTCCTGGCAGGGGGTCGGCACACGGGCAGTGGGCCACATGCCACCTTAGCAGGCCAGCTCCAAGGACGCCTGGGGATGGTGAGTGGGCAACTGTCCCTGGGAAGCTGATGCTTTTTCATGCCCCTGCTAAGACCACAGCACACAGGGTGAGCATTTCCCTGTCTTCCCAAACAATGTCTTATTGTGGAATTAAGCAATGCACCTGTGAAAAATTAGTTGGGGGTTGGCCGTTAAAATGTTTGAAAATGGGCTCTAAACTACTTCCAATAAATCTACGTGGAAATCTAACAGCCGGCCAGGCGGGCCTCTCTCTCCTGCTGATCTGGGATTCAAATGGGCGCCAGGAAAACACTTTTGAAAAACCGCTAACATCAAACTTGTAGGGCCTCTCTCTTTGAAACCCCCAGGCCTTCTTCCAGGAGGTGGGGACGCCCTTGATGTGTTTACAAGAGCGCTGGACACGGATTACTTGCTGTTTCCCTCAGGCCCCCAGCTTCTGCTCTCAGCCTCCTGGGAAGCAGGCCGGCAGCTCTTGGCGGGGAAGGATGGGCTCCCCCGACCGGGGACAGCTGCGGGCGCCAGGAGTGTGTCCCAGCAGCCACTTCCCCTCCGCCACCCCACCTCCACCCAGCGGTTTGCTCTGCAGCAGAAGGTCCAGGCGGCAGAGAGAAGGGAGGGCCGGCTGGGCTGGGGCTCCCTCAGACCTCAGAGCCCCCGGCCCATCTCCTGCTGTGTCTCCCCCCTACCCCAGGGGTCCTGTGGCCTCGAGGTCTGAGGCCACAAGGGCAGAGGACTCGGTTGGTGGGAGGGGACACGGGATGGCTTGTCTCCTCACCATCCTGGATAAACAGATAAAGGCCACCCTTTCCTGCCACCCCGAAGGTGACAGTGCCACCCAGCCTGACCTGTTCTCCCTGGAAACCACCCGTAATCCTGTACATGCCGCTGCACACTTTCAGCAAGGCCCTGTCAGGTGCTTTCCAAGCCATCAGATAAACTCCTTGTTTATCTGAACTTTCAATACAGAAAAGAGGCTTAATCTCGTGGTGGGGGCGGGGGGAGGAGGGCCGGCCTCGCCCTCATCCCCACCCCCATCCTCCACCCCCAGGGAGCATCTCCCAGGCCTCATGGCCCTTCTGCAGTCACCACTTCTCCCAGCGGGACCACCACCCCAGGGCCCAGCTACCCTTCTCCCACCTCTGCTCAAGGCCCGCCCCCTCGGTGAAGCCGCTTCTGGGGGCTTCCCACCCGCTCTGTGCCCACATCTCTGTTCAGAGCTTCACTGCTGCATTGGTGCGCCGGCCCAAAGCTATCTGGTTCCGGGTCCGTCCCCCCACCAAGGTCTCCTCTGCAAACCCAGCTCCCAGCACACAGGTGCTGCATGGACAACACTTTTTAATCCGTGTTTGTAGCTGCATATCTACATCACACCCTCTCTTCGTCGGCTCAGGCTGCGGTAAAATACGACGGTTTCTTCTCGTTCTTTCTCACGGTTCTGGTGGCCAGGACCAGGGTCCTGGAGGTCTGGATGGCACCCTCTCCCTGTGTCCTCACGCGGCAGGCAGCCAGCACACTCCGGGTGTCCTCCTCTTCCTCTAAGGACACAAATCCCATCATGGGCCCCCCCTCATGACTTCACCACCTTCCTGAGCACCCCCCTCCTGACACCATCCCACTGGGGTACGGACTGGGGGACACACACAGGCCATAGCTCAGCTTTAGAGAAGAGCTGAAGGTCGTACACCATATAGGACCATCTCTGCCTGAGTATTTTGTTCTCTGTGCTTTTTCTTATCTCCCCCTGAAAGTATGTGGTTTTGCTTTTATCACTGGAAAGAAACAGTAAATGTGCTTATTTTTGACAGGTTTGTTTGGAGAATAAGCCCCACGGGAACGCTGCTGAGCATCCAGTCCCTCAGCTGTCACCACTCCCCGAATCAGCCCCCAGTCAGCAGGCCTTGCCTTACGCCCCGTCTAGGAACCCCTCCTCGGGTCCTGCTGCTGAGCAAGGCCTCCCCCTGCCCAAGACAGCAGCCAGCCTGTCCTTAGGCCCCCCAGGAACTGGAGAGTCCATAAAAGGACCCACTGGGATCTGACAGGCCCCCCGGGGTCTCCCTGCGGGTGAAACGCAGCAGGCGGGGCTGCGGCGCTCAGGGGCTGGGGGTTCGGGAGCCTGGGCAAGCTTCCTGATCACACCTCCAGTCTCAGGGACCTCAGCCTGCATCCGGGTTCTGGCCTTGTCCTCAGGCACCGGACATGGGCAGGGCCAAGGGGAGCTGTGTGTGCCCGGGGGCAGGGCTGGATGCCCTCGGGGTGCCCTGCTGCCCTGGGGCCCCCACCCCCTTCCTCGCTGCAGAAGGCAGGAGGGTAGGGAGCAGTTCCCGAGCCTGGAAAGACCCCGGCCCACGGCCCACGTTAGCAGAGATCAAGTGAGCCGCCCCAGGTGCACCTGTACCCGCAGGTGAAAGCAGCCCCCCATCCTCAGTCTTCCACCCGGGCCTAAGGAGGACACGTCGGACAACGTTTCCTGGTGGCAGGCCTCCCTCCACCCTGGCGGGTTTCTGTTCTCAGCAACGGTGCAAAATGGGGGCGGGGGCTTCCCCAGAGTCCCCGGAGAGCGGCCCAGTGTGGCCCCGCTAACTGCCCCTACATGGTGTCTATTCCTATGGAAACGAGACTTTTTCCTTAGTCTACAGGACTGTATGGTTCCCTGTGGCTGCTCAGACAAACTGCCAAGAATTCAGTGGCTTAAAACAAGATAAATCTATTCCTTACTGTTCTGTAGGTTAGAAACCCAACACGGGTCTCATCGGGCTGAAATCAACATGTCGGCAGGGCCAATTCTTCTTGGAGAGTCTGGGGAGAATCCGTGTCCTTGCTTTTCCAACATCTAGAAGGGCCTGTAGCACCTCCATCCGTATCAAAGCTGGCAGGCAGCACCTTCAAAGCTCTCTCTGACTTGTTCTGTCATCAGGTCTCCTTCTCTGGCCCCGACCCTCCCGCCTCTCTCCTATAAGGACCCCGGTGCTGATACAGGACAGCCAGATGGCCCAGGATCAAATTCTCATCCCAAGATCTGTAATTAGTTGCAGCTGCAAAGTACCTTTTGCCACACAAGGTAACATATTCACAGCAGTGGATGACGAGCATGTGGACACCTTTGGGGCCATCATTCATCCAGTGCAAGAAGTTACTGAGATGGGGGTTGTTCAAGAAGTAAAGTGAACAGCCCAGTGGGGACAGCACGTCACCCAGGTCAGGGAGAGGCCCACCTGCCCTGAACACCCAGCACAGGGACTGGCCCACTGCACACAAATACCATGTATGTGTTGAAAGGGTGAAAACATCTAAATAAGGGAGAAACGGATGGGCTCATGAGGATAATCGTGAATTATAGGACCTCAGGTCCGGAGGAGAACAGTATGAAGAGAAACAGCTGCGGGGCTTCCCTGGTGGCGCAGTGGTTGAGGGTCCGCCTGCCGATGCAGGAAACACGGGTTCATGCCCCGGTCTGGGAGGATCCCACATGCCGCGGAGCGGCTGGGCCCGTGAGCCATGGCTGCTGAGCCTGCGCATCCGGGGCCTGTGCTCCACAGCGGGAGAGGCCACAGCAGTGAGAGGCCCGCGTACCTCAAAAAAAAAAAAAAAAGAGAGAGAAACAGCTGCTACGTATTGATACCGACTGTATGCCAGGCACTGAATGAAGACCCTCCAGCCGTTGTTTCATCTAAATCTCCTGCCAACTTCATAAGGCAGCTTCTACTAACTCTGTGTGCAGATGAGAAGACGGAGGTTCTAAGAAGTAACGAGCCCCTGGCTGGATGTACAGTAAACACAGCAGTAAAGCCTGTGCTCTTACCCCTGGTTTGTGTTTCTAGAAAACTAACTGAAATGGAATTCAGACGCAACACAAACTTCACGCACCAGGAAGGTGGCTTCACATAGTTTCCTGATCATCAGTTTGGACAGTGGGATGGACCTTTCTCCCGGGGGGGAGGGGGGGAGGCGGGGGCGGGGATGCAGCACAGAGCGCGGCGGTCGGCATATTCTTTCTGGAAATTCACAGCCCCTGATGTCAACCGTGGACCCTGGGGAGACACGAAGTCTAGGCAGAGGATCCTCGTCTAAACACGTTCTGTGCTTGAGGAATTCAACAGCGCGTCTGTCGTGAGTGTGAGTATGTGGGCAGCCAGAGCTCACATCCGTCGCTTGCGTAAATCTGGATACGCGTACGCTGAGCTTGCTTAAAATATCGTATATTAAGGTGTCTCCTGCCAACACGGGTTTCTCTTTCTCTCTCTTGGCCAAGTATGAATCCATATCTTCTTCAGGCTATAGAGTAGCCATTACAGTGAATCTTGCTTAAAGACTAATTTAAGTAAGGGTGTTTGAATGTGGGCTGTTTGCCCCTGTTCACCCCTGTTACTCTGTAGGAAAAGTTCTGTTTCAGGACCTAAACAAGGTATTTTTATACTCAAATTAGAATAACACTGCTCAAATGAGACAGACCAGTGAGAAGTCGGGGACATCTGGGAACAGAACGGGAATCCTGTGTGTTCACATCACAAAAGACACCACACTGTGTGATGTCTGCAATGGGCCTCAAGGAAACAAGGAGGAACCTCCGGGACCTGACCTCAGCCCCGGGGATGTTCGGGGCGTCCTGTGCCCTGCGGGGTGCCTGGCACCATCCCTGGCTGCTATGCTCTGGATGCCTGTGGCACTCACACCCGCACAGCTGGTGACCAGACACTGCCCCATGGCCCCCGGGGCGGAGGGCCAGTTCACCCCGACTGAGAACCACTGAACTGAAGACAGAACAGGAATCCCATATGTTAGCACCAAAAAAGAAAAGAAGCAATTATTTTCAATGAGCAGAAGAAGATAAAGGTAACTCCCCATTACGTACGGACTGGAGCATCACACGCGCTGTCCCCTTCCTTGCCTGGCGCAGGTGTCCGGCCCTGACAGCTCACCTGCGGACGCCAGGGAAGAAGGCTTCCTGGCTGCTTCTCAGAGGCTTGCACCATCCCTTCGGGGGCTCCGCTGGCTCTGGGCAGGCCCCCACCACCTAGGCCTCAGCTTTGCTGCCCCCAGCCTGCTGCCCACGCTCCACACACGCCCTGGCTTTGCCGTCAGGCAGCAAACAGCATCCCGGACACTCAGGAAGGTCATCCCCTAAAAGGCAGCCCTACATCCTTGGCTGTACATGCCAGACAAGGTGGTCAATGTGACCCTGACTTACCAAGACCCCCTGGATGCAGGTGGACGCAACCGGGTTCGGAATTTCCAGGAGGCAAGCCGCGCTAATGGGTGCTCGATTATCGCAGCAAGTGGAAGGAAACACTGAGGGAAGAGCTCCTGGATCCCTGATTTCTGTGGGCGGCTTTTCTGAGGTCTGTGCTCCCAGCCCTTGGTCTCCCTGCTCCGTGCCCTGGCTGGGCTCCAGGCAGCCGGTCACACAGTCCTGGCCATTCCCTAGCCTCCCAGTAGAGGCTCCAGCCCTTGTCTCCCTCCTTCCTCCTCTGTGAGTCCAGCCCCGTCATCCAAGATCTGGTAACTTCGGGGAAGCACGCGGGCCTATTCCAGCCCCTCTGCTGGCATCTCCTGCAGCCTCAGTGCACCCGCCAACTGGCCTCCCCGCTGCCCGGCCCAGCCCGCTGGCCCTTCTCCGAGCCGGTGTCCATCTGCGGGGGGACGTGAGCACAGCGGTCCTGGCCCCGTGTCTGCGAGGCTGCAATGAGCTGCCCTGGGCCCCGCACTGCAGTGGGGCCCGGGGGACAGGCGAAGCTCCAGGGTCACAGCCTTCCATGTACAGGTGACAACACCGAAGTTTCTGCCCTGACTCGGCCCCTGTCTACCTCGGAACCAGGACTCGGCCTGTTCTTACCAGAACCAGGCAGAAGTGTCACCAGATACGGGCCTGGAAGGCGAAGGAGGCACCAGGAATCCACCTGGAAGGACCAGGATGGCATTTCCCCCATTAAGATGCTGCAGAAATGTGCCTTCATCTCCCAGAAGCTGTCAGGCAGCAAAGAACTCACTAACCCGCTTTGCAAGGGTTAATTCTTTCAGACTCTGAGGGCAGCCCTGCCAGCCCAACAAACGCGCTGCTGGGGCCTTGGGCGGGGGCCACAGGGGTGTGTGTGCCCGCCCGCAGGGTGGCGGAGGGGATGAAGGGAGAAGAGGTTTCCCAGGGAGCAGGAAACGCCCTGGGCCTGGATTAGAACCGACACACGGGTAAGGAAACCTCCAGAAGAGCACCATGCAATCATCTACTCATTTTTATTTCCACATTCACTCAGGTTTTTTTTTTTTTTTTTTGCGGTACGCGGGCCTCTCACTGCTGTGGCCTCTCCCGTTGCGGAGCACAGGCTCCGGACGCGCAGGCTCAGCGGCCATGGCTCACGGGCCCAGCCCCTCCGCGGCATGTGGGATCCTCCCGGACCGGGGCACGAACCCGTGTCCCCTGCATCGGCAGGCGGACTCTCAACCACTGCGCCACCAGGGAAGCCCTCACTCAGTTTTTTTTTTTAAAGAAAATAAGTGAAGTGGCTGCAATCTCCACACACTGCTTCCCTCAGGAGCCGTGACTTGGCATCTGATGGCGGTTCTATGTCAATGCAGAGCTCCCACTACTTTGAAAGCTTTATGCCTGAAAAATGTCCCGTTTTATGAAATGCTTTCATGCATGTATAAATCTAAAAGCCACCCAAAAAATGTGCAGTCGCTAGGGCTTAAATTATGTCCATTTGACAGATGAGAAAACTGTGGCTATAATTATCCCTCTGTCCCCAGGATCTAGAACATTTTTATCAAATTCAATATATGAAAATATTTACAGAAAAAGATACTTTGGGACGTGATTTAGAGAATCAAATCAGATGATTCCACTTGCAAAGAATCCCCTTTCCTGCAGCGTGTCAGAGAGAGAAGCAGTTACATGTCCTAATTCAGGGAGTCCTCCAGCCCAGCATGAATTCTGTTCAGGCCCGGAGTCCTGTCACCGGAAAGAGACCGTCTGGAAGGAAACCTCCTCTCCGGGCTCCAGGGTCCGGACTCCTGCTCTGAGCACTGCAGGTTCAAAAGGCACAGCGTCCCTCTCCCACGCTGGAGCCAGGGGCTCTCAGCAGGGCCGGGTCCCGGAGTGACTGCTCACACTTTAATTAGAAGATGGGAATAGAATAAAGTGATGTTGAAAGCTTCACCACACAGCTGGAAAGTAAAAGCTGGTAAAGTGACAGATGGGCGTGAGTGACAGCAAGGCTTTCCTAAATACGTCACCAATATTACAATGTAAGTGGAAACCTCGGCTGGCACCATTTTTATTTTTTACTTATTTATCCCATAAGAAAATGTAGTAGTGGTAAGTTGAGTTTTTTGAGGTATTGATGAAGACCGAACAGTCTTTGAGCATCAAGGTTTAAGTAAAAGGCATATCCAAGTACTTCTGTTTTATGTGGACACTGAAAACATGGAGAAACTGTATATTTTTAATCAGTGCAAACAGTACGGAGCTGACTTTAGACACTTCTCTTTATATTTTATATATTTTAATATATAATATATATATTTATAATTTAAATATAAAAAATATAAAAATATATAAAATATATATTTATATATTTTATATATTTTAAACTAATTCAACTCATGATGTCACTCAAAATAAAAACAGGCAAGTACACGCGCCTCTAGAGAGTTTCTCAGCACCGACTTGGAATTCAAAGCACTCGTTCACACGTACATTGTGCCCGTCTCTGGAATCCACACGTAAACTCCCAAACCAGCACGTGGGGATGCCACATTGGAAAGGACCACCTGACCGTCCCTCGAACCTAACTGCCCCTTTGCGTTTCACAGGAAAAAAGGCAACTCACAATATTGTATTTTTAAATAAAAAGACTTTATTCATGAAGTAAGATAGCAGCTAATAGTTTAAGGAAGGCTGGGGGAGATATTTCTTTCACATGGGGGCACACATGCACCTTGGAAAATATTTGGCAAAGTCATAAAATTAGCATTTTTAGTCACCTGTAAAGTGCTGAGACATTCATCTCGGGTGGACCTGCATTGTTTATTTAAACATCCCGTAAGTAGAACATTGATAGATAACTACACGTGGAGCATAGCGAACTCACGGATCACTCGTGCACGACGCCCACAGACGGGGCCCTAAGTGCCCGTCTACCGACCAAGGGCCACCTTTCCTGTGTCCTGTGTCCGCCGCCAGCACCGGCGCCCACCCTGACCGGCACCGTGCGTCCTTTAGAACATGCATTCAAAGCTAGAAGCGTCCCCGGTCGACAGATGCAAACACAGCAGGAAAGGATGGACCAAGACACCTTCTACATCTCCTGAGACACTAAAACACACACATCTCCAACGTGGATATTTTGGCATTGACGCTTGAGTCTAAATGTTGATAGGCACAGAGGATTTTGGTTCAAAGCAAACATTATTTGTGAAATGTTACAGATAACATAGTGGCTAAAACTTCGTTAATTTTTTTAATAGAAAAATGCGATATAAAAATACTACTTTGTTAAAAATATACAGTACACGCATTATACCACTTTGGAAAACTCAGTTCAACTCAGAAAGCATATAACACCACCTGGCCTGGTATGTGTTACCTGGCTTTCCTCATTGTTACAAATTCTATTCTGGAGTTAAAAGATATACAATATAAATAAAAGTAGTGAATCTGAATCAAGTACAATTACTTTAAGAATTGTTAATAAACCCCTCCACCAGTGAATATGCTGTATTTCCCCATGAGCTCTGAGTCTGCAAGCTCTCTAGGCGACAGGCTACGAGAACAGGTCTGCAGCGTCCTGTGTTTATTAAGGACCACGGGGGTCAGAGGTGCAGCATCCTCCCGGGACCCCCACCCACTCAAACACGGCGTCCACCCCCCTTCCTCATGCGCGTTCACACGGGGCTCCCCTGCGTGGGGTGGAGGGAGGCGCTGCCGGAGAAGCCTCCTTGACGATATTGCACTTTTCGGCCCCGAGACGGCTGGCGATTCATGCCCAGGCAGCGCAGATGTGGCAGGACCGCTCCGGGTGTGTGACTTGGCTGAAAGGCCACCCCCGGATCTTGACCCTGGCTCACACATTCAGCAGGGGAATCTGCCAGACCATGACGGACGAGGCCAGCTCCTCCGGCCGCTGCTGCCTGGCCTTCCTGCTCACCCGCCGGTGGCCCTGTCCCCCGCAGGCCACCAGCACGGAGCTGGCCTTGGCCTTCCTGGCCCGCCGCCCTCGGCCCGGGGAGCTGCAGGGGAGCCGCAGGGGGTCCTGGACCAAGCTCTCCTCTGAGCGGGGCCCCAGGGAGCCTGAGCCCTGGGAAGGCGTCGGGGACCCAGACGTGGAGGAGACGTCGCTGGCCTGGGCGAGGGAGCCAAGCGAAGACCCCAGCCAGCTGGCGTCGGGGCCGCTGTGGCTCGGGCAGGGCCCGGGCCCCTCACCGGGGAGCGCGTCCCTCTGGTCTTCATCCTGGGGGTCGGCACCGGGGGGCGAGCTGTCCCTGGGTTTGTCTCTGTCCGCTTTGGGGGCGGCTGTGGCCACGACCAGGAACTTGACGGGCCCGTTGTGAGCATGGTAGGAGACCAGGCCTCGTCCTGAAAGGGCACAGCGCTCAGCAGGGCCCCGCATGCCAGGCAGGGCCCCGGGCACCCCCCATCCACACGGTAAAACCCAGCACTCGACAGCTCAGAGTGAAAACAGCTTCCAGACCACGTTCTCGTGGATTTCTAGTGAAGTCCAAGAATGCCCTCAAAACCATGGTCTAAAATACAACCGTGGTTTTCGTCAGCGGTTATCTCAGCTCTGGTACTTGCATTGTACTTTGAAAGTGATAAAGTAGCTATTTTCCTGTTCTCTGTATAAATGCCTTCTCGCCTGCTCTAAGATAATGTATGTAGGAAAAATTTTCCTAAATCTTGGTTTTAAAAACTTAAATGGGGGGCCTCCCTGGTGGCGCAGTGGTTGAGAGTCCGTCTGCCGATGCAGGGGATACGGGTTCGTGCCCCGGTCCGGGAGGATCCCATATGCCGCGGAGCGGCTGGGCCCGTGAGCCATGGCCGCTGAGCCTGCGCTCCACAACGGGAGAGGCCACAACAGTGAGAGGCCTGCATACCGCAAAAAAAAAACCCCAAAAAACACAAAAAACAACAACAACAACAAAAAAAAAAACTTAAATGCCTGAAACATGTCAATGTTAGGAATAAGATGCCTAAACTAGTTTCCTGCCATTTTTCATTTCAAAAAGATTCTGTGGTTTAGAATAAGTTAGTCCTATGGTATTGATTAAAATGGGGGCTCTTCAGTTCAAGGGTGATGTGAATTGAATTTTAAAAGGAGCACCAGAAACTCCCTGTAGGTCTTTTTTATGCAATGCAGACTCCCCCATAACACCGAGACTCCAAGGGCCAGGCGGGAACGGGATGTCCATTTTTAAGCACCTCGTAGGTAAGGTGACAGAAATGGGGGGTAGATGCCCTTTTCACCAAATGCTTTGAGGCTGAAACAGGGCCCTGGCGCCTCCCTCCCACTCTGGCCGAAGCAGAGGACATCACAGGATTCCTCAGCTGGGCGAGGTGACTTCCTCAATGAGCTGAAGGACAAGTCAAGAACTCCACCAACAGCAGGTACTGGGGGAGGGTGAAGGGATGGGGACGCCCAGACACCGGGCATGGAGGTGTGACCTGACGCGACAGCCCAGGGGAACATCCCAGCATCACCTGGTGAGCCTGAATGTGAGTGTTTCCTACACACCTGTGGTCCCCTCCCGGACACACAGCCAGAGGAACCCGAGTCCCTAAAAGAAGGGGTGGCCAGAGGAACCCCCACAGAGGCACAGCACGTAACACACAGAACAGGAGACAACTAAATACCCACTGTACGTCACATGGGGAACAAAGCCACGCTACAGAGCAGTGACACGCATGAGCTACAGTCACGTGACCAACAAGGATGCGCCTCAGAAATAATGTGGAAAGAAAGCAGTTGGAGAGGAATACCTACACTATGAGACAATTATAGAAAATGCGGAAATGGCACAAGTAAAGACTTCTTTTTTTAAAAAGGTACAAGTTAGGGCTTCCCTGGTGGCGCAGTGGTTGAGGGTCCGCCCGCCGATGCAGGGGACACGGGTTCGTGCCCCTATCCCGGAGGATCCCACGTGCCGCGGAGCGGCTGGGCCCGCGAGCCATGGCCGCGGAGCCTGTGTGTCCGGAGCCTGTGCTCCGCAACGGGAGAGGCCACAGCAGTGAGAGGCCCGCGTACAGCAAAAAAAAAACAAAAAAACAAACAAACAAAAAAGGTACAAGTTAGCAAAACTATGGAGAAAAACCAATGGAACGGTGACGTGAGACCCAGCAGGAGATCAGCTGTTTGGTTGTCGGGGGAGGAACGTCCCCCCAGCTGTGACATGAAGGGCTTCTGACTCCTGAGCCTTTACCACTCAAACTGCCCGTAGTCACCATGTACAGCTTCTGCGTGTATCACAGGCAGGTCATAACGGAGAGAGCAGTTAAGAAATGAATACACCAAGTTGGAATTCCATGATCCTAACAGGTGGATCATGACAATAGGAATTTATCTAAAGCACAGACCTATTTGCAGTAGACCCGTGAGAGCTTGTTGAGGGAAGGAAAGGCTGCCTGCAGTCAGAGTGAAATCCTCCAGTGTTGACAGCAGGAAGAAACTATAGATGGAGATCTTTATTAACGTTTCAATGAGTTTCCTACAAATCTTTTTCTCTGAGAGTTATTACATAATCGACATAAAATTTTAAGATCTTGGTTTTACTTAACTTACGGAATTAACATTTCTCTGTATCATTCCAAGCTCTCTGCAAACATCATTTTCACTGGCTGTGTTACGTTCTAAAATGGCAACGTGACCACTGTCTTAAGCGTCTCCCTACTCCTAATTTTGGATGTTTAGGCTGTTTCTTGTTCTTTCTGCATCATGGTTTATTCCTAGATTTGGCTGCTTCACGAGACAGACTCCTGAATCGGAAACCCTGACTCCTGACGCAAAAGCATCTTCAAGTCCTAAACGCCAATGTGCTTTCCAAAAAGGCTGTGCCCGTTTGAACTCCCCACAACACTGCAAAACAGCACAACTGAGCTTTCTCAGATGCTGGGCCTCCTCCTTTGCAAAACATAAAAAGCATCCATTTTCACTGAGCAAAACTGTATAGAATGATCAAAACCAACAGCTGGCAAAAAAGGTAACGTGCAAACACGTCTTGGGGATAAGGGTCTCCCTGGACCACTGACGTCAGAAACGGGAAGACAAAAGTATGACCTGATGATTCAAATTAATAGACATAGTCTTTATAGTAGGAAAGAAAGGAAGGAAGAAAGGAAGGGAGGAAGGGAGAGAGAAAACCACCTAAGTAATTTACACTGTTTAAGCAAAGACACAGCTGACCACAGACCCAGGGGCTTGACGAGAGTACAGTACAGGACAGAGGCCTGGGAGATGCAGGCGCTCAGGGGGTGTACTCACCAGTCACCTTGGGGATCCCCTGCAGACGAGGGACGGGCAGGGCCACCACGACGCCCAGGCTGGTGCCGACCATCAGCAGGCCGTGGCAGACGAGCAGGCTGGTCACAGACAGCCGCTGGTGTCCTGGGGGACAGGAGAGGCTTGTGCCCCACAGTCTGGCCTCTGCAGCCCACACGCTGGGGCAGGGGCCCTGGGAACTGCCCGGAAACCCTACAGACCCGCCAGAATGCTCCCCGGGCAGCCCCGAGCCCTCCCGGCCAGCGGGTGTCACCGGAGCCCTAGCCACACACTGTGACTCCTTCAGCCGGACGAGCAAGAGAGAGATCTGGGGGGCGTCCTGGCTGCACCCCGGCACAGCACGGCCACGGCCTCAGGACACATGCACGGTGCTCTCAGCACCGCTGGGGTGGCCCTTCCAGAGCCGATCACACACCCCTGGCCCGAACCCTCCATGTAAATCATCCACTTCCTAGCAGAGCTGCACACACACACGTATACACATGCGCACACACGCACATGTCAGACAGCAGCCCTGTGAGAGCAAGAGCCCCCCTAGGCAGGTAAGAGGAGACCTCACAGGTAGGACGGGCTCCCAGCGCAGCCCGTGCTCAGCATCACAGGGGAGAGACGCAAGCGACCACCCAAAGGTTCCGTCGGACGGAGACCACTCACAGCCTCGGTGGGGAAGTCCAGGAAACGCGGATACCAAACACTGGAGTCCAAGGGCTCTGGAGCTTCTGGCTGTTTGCTCTGCTTTGTTTTGTTTTGCAGTCGAGGCTCTGAGGCCCAGAGGGGTGGGTCAGCCTGACAACGTTAGGAAGTGGAGTGAAAGGTGCGTGTCTCCCCGTGACTCTCGTCTCAGGGACTGAGGCTGGGCCCCGAGCATCCCACCCCTGCCCTGACCCTGCCCACAGCACCACCACCTTCGACAGGGGCTTTAAGCCCCTCCTGGCATCTCTGCTCAGCACTGAAGCTGGAGAGCAGAGAAGGGTCGTGCGGGCTGACTCCCAGGAGGGACTGGAGGGCACTTCAGAACAGCTGGATCCTTCTGCTCTCCAGAAATGAGTCATTTTCAGTATCTCTGCGTTTGATCTAAGTTCATCTCAGATAAAAAGCATGAAAACAAATGGTCTAAACACCAAAGCCAAAGGCAGGTCACCATGTCCACTGAAGTTATTTTATGGTTATTTAGGCAACGGAACACTGAAACCAAATCGAGACAACGGCTACAAAAACTAAAGATATGGTTTTACCTCTAAATACAGGCATATTTTTTGAAGAAAAGCTAATGTATTAAGTTCCCAGGAACCCAAATGCGTGCCCATGGGAGCAGCTGGGGCTTTAGAGACGCCTGGGACCTGCGTGTCTGTCTACACCTGGGCCGGGAGCTGTCATTTCCAAACGCCAGGGAGAACTGCAGAAGCCATTTAGAAACACGGCTTTGGGCACAGCTCACAACGATTGCTATCCAGGGGCAGGTGGTCCCATCGTGGGGCAGCCCTTTGGAGAGGAGCTCCATGGACCAGGGAACGTCCCAGGACACACGGGTGTGCCTTCCAGAGCAGAAGCCTCACCTGATGCCACGTGACCTAAAGATTCCCCACAGCTACGCTCGAGACAGAAAGCAAACCCGCAAAGCTGAGACCCTCCTCTCCAACCCTCCTGGAACCTTTGGTGGAAGCAGCTGGTGGAGGCGACTTTTGGAACTGGCTCACTGCTCTGTGTTTTGTTTTGTTCCAGGGAAGTACGGCCTCCGCCACTGCCCTGGTGCACGGGGGCAGCAGGTTACTTTCCATCTGGATATCTTACTTTTCAACACCAACGTGGAGAATGTCATGACAACAGGATGGACAGGGGACAGAGCTATTATTTCCCTTCTGCAGCCACTTTCTGAAGCCACCCTCCTGGAAGGAATATAGAAACTGGGGCAGTGGTATAGCCCTGTGGTCCTAGATGTGAATAAATTTCCTTTTTAACACACGAAAGTATTGGGAACAATAAAAACAAGCAGACTCTCATGACGTGGTCTCAGGGCTCGGTTCAGAGGTTGGCTGTGGGTTTTTATATCATTTAAGTCCACCCACACCCTCATTTTGGCAGCCAAGTCCTGCATATAAGCGAAAACTGTTTGTATGAATAAACTGTTTTGTGATTTATTTGATCGTCCTGAAATATTTTGGTCTGGGAAACTGAGTTTCCTTTAATTCTTCTCCAAAAAAGGAATTTGTGAGTTATATTTTCTTTCACAGAGAATATATCATTTTTAAAATATTGGCCTAGGACTACTAAAGAAGCAAATGAAATACTTTTAATCTACCACTTGCCTTTAAAGAAAACTAATGAGGAAAAGGGAATTTCAAACAGCCCACCTCCACAGTGAGGGTTAACAGATCCTCATAAAATATGATGTGAAATATTTCCAACCACTAATAAAAACATTAAGAAGATCTTACTTTCAAATTACAAAGGATAAAAGTTTACTACTTATTTTCATTCATAAATGCATTCTGAAAGTGACCTTTTATCCCCCTTAGGAATTTTCCCGCCTCTTTGCCTGTAAATAGCATATTAGGAACATCTGACTTTTCGTCCTGTCTCCAGCTTTTACATCTGTGTTACGTTATATGCAGTGAAAATCTGGGAAACTCTCTAGTCTTTGTAAAGAAACTCCTCTCTCCAGAAGTGGATCTTTCTAAAGAGAAAGGACAAAACAATTCAAAGGCACAGAAGGTGCCCTGTGTGGAGTCGGGATGGGGAAAAGTCAGCATGTGGGGAAAGGTTACGAAACATGACGAGAAGGGGAAAAACTACACGGTCGGTGGGAAAGACCAAGGGAAACAACCCCGGGGCTTCTGGGAGGTGCTCCTGGGAGGACACCCCCAAACCTTCACTTCATCATAACAAACGTGAAGGCAGGGAAAACCGGGATGTTTTTCTTTCTAACTAGTTTGAAAGCCTTCAGTTCCAGCGAATGATGGTTTGTTCCATTTTCAAAGTGGTCTAGGATTCATCTTTAATTTCACATATGAAAGTTTAACTGAATGGTAATTAGGGAACGTGGACATTTTCCCATTCTGGAGGGTCTGCAGACAGAGCTGCTGAGAGGTGTCCAGGCTACTCCTTGTGGAAGCGCCAGCTGGGGCCTTCTGAGCTGGCCAAGCTGCGGGCAGAGGGGCCACCCACTGAGCATCAAAGGGGGAGGTGGGGCGGGAGGGGCGGGGCAGAGACGCCTACAAAGGCTGCAGTTGGCGTGGGGCGGAAGTGAGTTAGCGACAGGAAGGGGCAGGGGGAGCTGGCTGCTGTGTGATGCGCGCTCTCCGGGGACCCCACTGTCCTCTCACACGGGGACACAGGAGCACGGGGAGGCCGGCCAGGTTTATTCAAATGCTCGCAAGAAACACACAAACAGGGGAGAGAGTAGGAGAAGCAGCCAGCCTTCCAAGTGTGCTTGGAAAGGCTATGACTGGAACCCACTCCCGGCTCCCACCCGGGACAGAGACCAGGGAGGCGGGCAGCTTAGCGCCAGATCAACTGCTGGTTAAGGAAGCTGCCGGTTAGCTCAGGATCATCTGCTGGTGAAGGGGCTGCTGGTTAGTGCAGGATCAACTGCTAGTGAAGGGGCTGCTGGTCAGCTCAGGATCATCTGCTGGTTAAGGAGCTGCTGGTTAGCTCAGGATCAACTGCTGGTGAAGGGGCTGCTGGTTAGCATGGGATCAACTACTGGTGAAGGGGCTGCTGGTTAGCGCGGGATCAACTGCTGGTTAAGGAAGCTGCTTGTTAGTGCAGGATCAACTGCTGGTTGAGTAGCTAGTAGCTGCTGGTTAGCACAGGATCAACTGCTGGTTAAGGAAGCTGCTGGTTAGCTCAGGATCATCTGCTGGTGAAGGGGCTGCTGGTTAGCGCAGGATCAACTGCTGGTGAAGGGGCTGCTGGTTAGTGCGGGATCGACTGCTGGTTAAGGGGCTGCTGGTTAGTGCGGGATCAACTGCTGGTTAAGGAAGCTGCTAGTTAGCTCGGGATCATCTGCTGGTACAGGAGCTGCTGGTTAGCAAAGGATGGCACCAGAGCCCAGGGGACACGAAACCCACTCCTCGGTCTGTTCCCTAACTCATAATTAACCTTGAGTCTAGTTTAAGTTGCTGAATTCCCTTATGATGTGGTTGATGGTTCTTAGAAGTTACACTGACTTTTGTATTAGATAGAAAACTGTGCTACTTCATTTGGTTACGTCACCCCTGGAAAGCAACGTGCTCACTCGGTGGGGACCAGGTAAGGCTACTCTGACGGGGGGTGGGGGTCTCAGCACTTTTTCATCCAAATACCCCCTCCCCTGACTGTTCTGGACGAAGAGGAAACAGCTGCATCCTGACGTGACTCATGCAGCCTCATGACCCGGAGGAGATGCCGCCCTCTGAACCATGGGCTGTAACCACCTTGGGGGCCGGGAAGGTTGACCGACGGCCCCTCGAAACGTGTGTGCTGACCCCAGGCGTCGTCATCCACTGTGTCTGCCAAGTATGATGTGGTTTATGGCAAAGCGCTCGAGCTAATGGTGCTCAGAACAGAGCTCCACACCGGACAGAAAGATGCAGCTCATCACACGAGTCACAGTCCACAGGGGAAAGCACACTGAGACCTCTAGGGAACTAAACAGGGTTCTCAATTCTGCTACAAAAAAGGCATGAGTTATAGTATAGTATAGTAAATTTCTTTTTCAAATTGTGTTCTTTCTGGCCGGGGAAGTCTTCATCTCTAGAACCTACTGGAATTTTGTATTCCAGTGAGAGCACGAAAGGACAGTTTACACGTTATTGCCGTATATACGTAAAAAACCCATTTGGGCAACGTCACGAACACAACTCTAGAATGAGGTTTACATACGTGTGTCCAGGATGATGGTGGTCCAAGGACCTGCAATTCCACAGGCTCACACAGGGTACAAACACGCACTGACACAAGTATCTAAGTGTCAGAGAGGACACAATGAAACACTTCTCACCGTGAAACACTGGCCCAAGGGTAAGACGATTCAAAGAAGGACAGACAAGACATGGGTGTCTGGCCTCCCTGTTACCAAAAATGTAAGAAAATCAGACCAACGTCAGACGCCTTTCTGAGGACCACATTCAAGAGCAACTGCCCGGGCGCAGCAAGAGGACTCTCATTCTAAGTGTCCCTGATTTCTGCTCTAACTGTCCACCTTCCTCACAGTCCACCAGGTCCAGCAGCTACAAACCTGGGAGTAAAATATGAGATGCAGACAAAGCACAAAATCCCCGGATATTGGTGAACTTGGAGGTATTTCGCACACAGCAGGCAGATGTGGGAGAGCACGCCACCCAAAGGCTCCTTCTGCATGGGACGTGGGCTCGGGTGAAAGAGCCCTAAGTCCTGACACAGGGGTAGGAGGCCCAGGGTGGCGGGGGCCCCGAGGAGGGAGGCAGGGACTGTGTGCAGTGATGGTGACAGCAGGCGGGGGCACACCTGCCAAGGGGCCCGGGGACATGGGGCCACCAGGTGTCACCACCTGACCACACGGTCTCCTGGCTCCACAGGAACCCAGGCGGATCCTGACCTGAACAGTGAAAGCCACGCGGGTGGATGAGAAACAAGGGAGTCGTTAACTGGGGGGTGGAAAGAAGGAAAGAAATCAAGGTGAAGCCGGTGGCCCAGGTGCAAACAGGTTATGTGGTCACGGGTACGTGACCGCTGGGCTTTGCTCCAACGGGGACTGGGGACTCGAGCGCCCTGGGAGGGCTTCCTGCACAGGTCTGTTCACGTGGTGTGGGTGGGAGCCCACGCGCTGCACACCGGATCTTTCTCTTCTCCAGCCGGAAGCCGGGAGATGAAGCCAACGTGGGAAAGGAGGGGAATGCCGTGCAGCGTGAGCCTGGTCCTTAAAAGGCCTGTGCAGATGTGGGCCAGTACACACCAGGCACACACACCTGTACACAGCAAGCAACACATACACATACGAGTTACATACACACACACATTTGCAACATGCTTATATACACTAGCCACACGCCCGTACATAACAAGCCCACACGTGTACATACTAGCCACACACCCGTACATAACAAGCCCACACGTGTACATACTAGCCACGCGCACATACATAACAAGCCCACACGTGTACATACTAGCCACGCGCACATACATAACAAGCCCACACATAAAAAGCCCACGCGTGTACATACTAGCCACACACACATACATAACAAGCCCACGTGTACATACTAGCCACGCGCCCGTACATAACAAGCCCACACGTGTACATACTAGCCACACGCCCGTACATAACAAGCCCAGGTGTACATACCAGCCACACGCCCATACAAAACAAGCCCACATGAACATACTAGCCACACGCCCGTACATAACAAGCCCATATGTGTACATACTAGCCACACGCCCGTCCGTACCTAACAAGCTCACGCGTGTACATACTAGCCACACACCAGCCACATGCAGCTCCCACACCCCACTCCCGCACCTTGGCTGGTTTGACACCCGCTGCCAGGAACACCCTTCCCGCGTGGGGCTGGCGGAGCCCCGTGGAGCCCCCCAACCAGAGAGTCTCCTTTTCTCTGACCTTCAACCTCAGATCCTTGCCCCTGCCCCCTGCCCCAGTGCTTTATTAACAGCACTAAACCGTCTGCGATGGGTGGCTCTGACCTCTAAGAAGGGCGCTTTAGTTCGGGTCACCCGACAGCCCCGAGCCCCGGCCCCGGGGGATGTGGCACCGCCCACCAGCGCCCCAGGGCTCACCTGGCAGCATGTGGTGGACGGGGGTGGCGACGTTGACGTCCTGGAGATGTTTGAGCGTCTCTGTGTGGAAGAGGCGGAGCGTGGACCCTGAGGTGAAGGCGATCCAGATGCCCACGCCGGCAATGGCCATGTGTGAGACCACCATGCCCTCCTCCTGGTGGGCCTCCAGCTGGCTCTGCGGAGACCAAGGAGAAGGCGATGGCGGGTCGTCGGGGGTACAGCACGGAGCTGCATCCCATGTCGCCGTCACGGACCTGCCCTTTGGGCTGTGCATGAAGCCTCGGGTGGCGCTGTCGTCCCCCCCATGCCAGGGTGTCCAGCTGGCGCCGCGGATCTTACCTGCCCTCAACCACCTACAGCAAGGGCACCATCACCCCAGATCCGCAGGTGCTGAGCAGCGCCCCTGGACACCTGTGGACCATCAGCACCCCCAAACCTGAGCAGGAATGAGGGCCACGTCTGCCTGCGAGGAGGCCTGTACGGGCAGCTAAGCCCCGGCCGAGCTCTCAGGGTTCCCTCGGTGTCCAGCCCCGTCCGGTCCCCGGGTGGCCACCTGCTGCTTCTCTGTTTGACCAGGTCCTTCCCGAGCCTCCGGGCTGTGCTCCGCCCCAGGTCTCCATCCTGACAACCCTGCTCCACGGGGCCCCCGAGAGGGAACTTCTGGAACTTGTCCCCATGGTGGACGGGCCGGTGCTGGGCAGCTGTGGTCCCTGCCTACCAGGGATGGGGGGGCAGGTGGGGTGAAGCTTGGAGACACAGTGAGAAGAAACACTAGCCTCAAAGAAGTCCTCTTAGCCCACAGCAGGTCACAATCCTGCACAGCTCTCTAGCCTGAAAAGAGGTAACTTAAAACCCCCTAGGAAAACAGGCTTACACCTCTGTCCCCTTCCTCAAGGACTGAGAACAGTGCGGGAGGCCCTTTACGACCCACTACGCGGACAAGGGGGCCGAAGGCGCCGTCCTCGCACGCCTACCCGCATGGAAAGGGCTCGCCGGTTAGCCCCTCACGCTGCACCCACGCCGCGCGGCACTCCCGAGCTGGACCGAGGCGGACACCTGAGTCTCTGATTTTATCGGAAGGGAGGCTGCCCGTCCAAGAGCACCACACCTTGTTTTAAGTGAAGACTGCAGCTGGACAGGCAGGGCTGGAGAGCGGCATGGGGTTGTCCTGAAGCCGGGACTCAGGCGTGACAGTGATTCTGGAGTTTGCAGACGCCCCCGACGGCCTGAGCGCCCAGTCCTGCCATCACCACCTGCCCGGGGCCACGCGTTCCCTCCAGAGTCCCCACGCACCTCCCGGAAGGGAAGACGAGGACCCTGCTCTCGGAGTGGGCAACTGGCTCGGGCCCTCGGCCCCTCCCGCAGCCAAAGCCGGGGGGCCACCGTTCCCTCTGAGACGCCCGTGCTATGCTCACCTCCACAGACACCTCCCTCCCCGCACGTGTGCACCCTCCCACAAAGCGACCCCGATCGTCACAGGTCTAATGTAAACACGCGTCAGTGGGGACGGGCCGGTGCCGGCGGCTAGGAAGGAGCCCCGAGTTCTTACAGAGTGAGTCCTCCTGAGTAAACACGTATGACTGGAAACGCTGGGCCACACGGCAACTCCACGTTTCACTTTTTCAGGAAGGACAGACTGTTCTCCAGCAGCTGCCCCGTTTCACGTCCCCACCAGCGATGTGTGCAGCTCTCGACTTCTCCACGTCCTCTCGGCACTTGTTAATGTCCCTCTTCTATTGCTGTCATCCTCGTGGGTGTGACGTGGTGTCTCATGGTTGCTTTGGTTTGCATTTCCCTACGGACTAAGGATGGTGCACACCCTTCCCTGTGTGGCCGACTGTGTATCTTCTCTGTAGAAATGTCCGTTCAGATCTTTGGTCCGTTTCTGAACTGGACTATTTTTCTTTTGATCGTTGAGCTGTAAGTTATAGAAGCTGTTTGTTATGCACACTTGGCAGATACAGGATTCGTAAGTATTTTCTGCCATTCCGTGGGTCGTCTTTTCACTTTGTGGACAGCCTGTGGAGCTGGCTTGGGCTGCCCTGTACCACAGAAACAGACATGGCTTTCCTCTCTGGCAGGCTTCAAGGGGAATAGCTTCCATGCTGTTTTGTGAACCGGTACAGAACCCCTCGGAGGAAGCCCACTGCCGAGACCAGGGCTGCAGGAAGCGGGAGCACAATCCCGCGTCCCACTGCCCCGTGTATCACCGAGCAGTTAAGGTTTCAGTAGCAGAGCGGCACCCCCCACCCACGTGTGCTGAGACTTGGCCTCACAGCTCTGTGTCTCTGAAGAGGAAAAGCCCGGCTGGTCCTTCAGGTCAGCTCAGGACAAAGCGCTCACGGCTCCCGGAAGGCCATCTCTGGCAGAGCAAGGCGGCTTCCAAAGAGAGGTTAAAAAGGGAAGAAAAGGGCTTCCCTGGTGGCGCAGTGGTTGAGAGTCCGCCTGCCGATGCAGGGGACACGGGTTCGTGCCCCGGTCCAGGAGAATCCCACATGCCGCGGAGCGGCTGGGCCCGTGAGCCATGGCCGCTGAGCCTGCACGTCCGGAACCTGTGCTCCGCAACAGGAGAGGCCACAGCAGTGAGAGGCCCGCGTACCGCAAAAAAAAAAAAAGGGAAGAAAAACGTCACATGACACTGAGAAGTCCTTGTGCTACCTGAGCGTAAAGGAGCACAGGTACTTGCTCTCCTTCTGGCTGCTGGCTCTTTCACAGTTACTGTTGAAACTTCTTGTGGAAGAAGCGAGAAAGTCACGGTCTGCTGGTCCTCAACCCCAGTTTCTTTCTAAGAACTCAGCAAGCCCGGGGAGGAGGGAGCCCAGAGCCGCTGCTGGTCGGGGCCCACCCGCTCCCTGCCCTCCGGTGGCTCCGTTCGGTTACTGCCTTGGCCGATCCACTCCCATCCTCTGTCTTGCGGGCCATCTTGTCCCATGCGTCCTGCATGCTGCTTCCCAGCCGTCCTGTGGCCACTTCCACCGCTGCAGCGTCTGCCCGGATCCACCATTGTCTGCTCACGGGTCTTAGGCGTCTCACAACTGGCTGTTTTGCTTTACAGAAGTGCCTCATTCGGCAAGATCTACCTCAGATTCTCCCTCTCTGTCCTCCACCCACG
Source organism: Mesoplodon bidens (assembly GCF_964165515.1). NCBI lineage: Eukaryota > Metazoa > Chordata > Mammalia > Artiodactyla > Ziphiidae > Mesoplodon > Mesoplodon bidens. Next base: position 31,085,982 of record NC_138181.1, on the reverse strand, counting down.
GGGAGTGGAATTTTCCCGATAGAGTTCTGGAACAACCTTCTCAGTGAGTCTTCAGTCCCCAATCTCACCCCCCTTTCAACTCCTTGCAAAACAAAGATCCTCGGAGGAGACAGATTTCCTGGCGTCTGTCCCTTGGTTAAATCCCTACACGGCTGCCGTCGTGCACAGCATGGCGGGGCTCAGGACGTCACACGCCGATCTGCCTCGGGAACGGAGCCAAGCGCAGCTGCCCTCACGGTCACGGCCTCGGCCTCGGCCTCGCCAGCGCTGCCCAGACGGGCCCCATGAGCGCTCACGGCAACAGAGGCTGAAACCCCGGGAACCGAGGAGGGGCCCGCACGCTCCTGCGTGCGAGGGACCAGGTGCCCTCTGACCACACCTGCGCCAACCCCACGTCCCCACACTCGGACTCACCCTGTTTCCGGGCAAAGGTCCTCCAGGAACCGCCTTCTCACGTCCTGACACACAGCACTCCTCCTCTGAGATGTCGTGCGTTTCTGCCACCTGCTGAAGTCCTCCTCTCCCCGGACAGGGCGGCTTTACGGGCCTGTGACCCTCGTGGGGTCTCAGGCTCAGAGGGCTCCACACCTGGCATGATGCTCTGGCTGCTGGCATCTCGGAGTCCGGGCTAACTGACATTGGACGTGGGGCCCTGCAGACGCCGCAGCCAGTCCTGACCCCAGACCTGCCCCCAGGGGCCAGGTAGCTGGTGTTGCCCTCACCTGTTCTGGCACCGCACCTGGCCTGTGAGTTCTTCTTGGGCTTTGGGTTTTTTCTACAGGACCTGTACTTCTTAAATGCATGACACGTTTGTGCTGGATGATGGGTGATGTGAACAATAATTTATCTCTGGGATGCTGGCCATTGTCTCCCACCTTCTCAGAGGCTTGGTTTTCTGTGTGCAAACAGGAACTTTGGGCAACAGGGTGTCTGAGTCTCCTGCCACCTTGAAATCACGCGGATCTGAAGGTCTCTGCAGAGGAGCAGGGCCGGGACCGGCAGAAGGTGTTCAAGAACCGGTCTGCCTGCCAGCTTGGGCCTGTCGCCTCTGTGCCCTGCATTCGTGTCTTTCTATACGATGATGGGAATTTGTCTCATCAGGAAAAAAATGCATCAACTCAGAAAATGCTCTGCTACTAGGTCACCTTTAGTATCTTATGCATTGCATTCTTTCATTCTACTTTTCTCTTCAACGTCGGGGGTAGGGTTGGAAGGAAAGTTTTTTCTTCTTCTCCTGTCCTTCTGTCTGTCTGTCCTGAGTCAGGAACACTGCACATTGCAGAAAATCGAGAGTAAGGAAGAACAGGTCTTACTTTAAACAGCTCCAGTAATTAAACCGAAACTACCTGTGAAATCGGGGCTCCGAGGAACAAAGCTGTGAGGGCAGCACCTGCAGAATCCACAACAAACTGCCTGCTCCTCAACGTCAGGTTGCTTTCAGAGCTGCGTCCGTGTTCCTAAAGCTCAACGCTTTCTTAAAAAGCATGAAATAAACCCCGTGAAGAAGGCCCTACGTAGCTGGAAAGGAAGAAAGGCGGCACCCCCCACCCCAGATCCAGGTGACTGCAGCTTCATTACGTGCATTTAACACTTACGCTTCCCCGTCTGCTTTCCCTGACCTGGCGGGAAGGCGGGGAGTTTTATTCCTGCCGCGCTGGGCACGCACAGCCCGCCTGGCTCGGCATCTCTGGGTGAGGTGCTCAGCGCTGCCCCATCAGAACGCCAAGCTGGCACTGCAGCCCCGCTGTCCCCGCTGCAACTGTGCCAACCACGAGAACATTCACGCCCCTGGACCTCAGACCTCACACCCTGCTCAGCCCACCGCAGAGCGAGCGCAGCCTCGTGGCCCCACGTCGCTGGCCCTACAGACAGGGCACATTCAGGGAGTTTCCCTGTAGCAGCTGCCCTCACCCCAACCAAAGAGGCTGCAGACACATTGCGGTTTCAAGCCTGCAGAGCTGCACCGGTACCCCAACTGTGGTTTCCCTGCCCGGCGGAACTACTGGATAAATTACGTTTTTTTAATAACAGAGTAGATTTTGCTTCTCTCTCTATAAACACATTTACTCATTTTGGTACTAAAAATGCACAGAAAGGAGGCTTTTATTTAAATCCAAATATGTTACTTCTGAGTCTTCAAGATTTACAGCATATACATCCTGTGGAGCATGTGGAAATAACCCTTTAAGCTCATAACGTAATGTTAGTCTGGAATCGCCTTGGTGGCAGCTACAGAAACCATCATTCCGGCTTTCAGTACGAATTTACGGCAAAATTAACGTATTGGTTTTGGAGAGATGTTCTAAAGAAAAATTGTTACGTTATTATTCTTTCTCTGTGAAAAGAAACAAATACAGACTAACAGAATGCTATTTCTGGCTCTTGTATATTTACTCTAATAATAATTGATTCTAGTCATAAATAGCAACCACTACTGGGGCACTCTTTGCTATAGCAATATTACCTCTCATTTTGATGAGGAAGTTGGTTGATTGCCAGCTTATGGATCAGAGCCTGAGGCCTAGGTAAGCGGCTCACCTGCGACCACCGTGTAGTGCAGGGTTGAGTTAGGATCTGGACTCTGACCCTCACTACGTCACCGATAAGGTGCGATACTGCAGGTGTACAAGGCAGTGGAACACAGCCCAGCAGTGGTTACAGCATCTATAAAGTCCCCTGCACAGGGGCCGTGGTTAATGACCCCTCCACACCCCACTGAGGGCTTCTTATTACTCTGAGGCATGTGAAGTAAAAAGGAGCAGGTGGAGAGAAGTAGAAACAAGAAGTTACCATAAAAATACTAGGCAGGGACTTCCCTGGCGGTCCAGTGGTTAGGACTCTGCACTCTCACTGCCAAGGCCCTGGGTTCAATCCCTGGTCAGGGAACTAAGATCCCACAAGCCACGCGGTGTGGTGGGGAAAAAAACAAAACAAAACAAAAATAAACGAGGAAAAGCAATTTCACAGGTTTGTCTCCTGCCTCCTATTCTGGACATCAGCCCCATCTCCTCTACGGCTGGCCAGCTGACCGGCTGACCCTCTGTCACTTGAGGAGGCTCCGTCCTGCGGGCCCCTGGGGAGGTCACGTCGGAAACAACACAGATGGAAGAACAGTTTGCGGTCTGACAGCAAGAGCGCCAGCCTGGAGTCCACGCAGGACCGAGCTCCTGGCCGCAGCACCTCGGCTCCTGGGCTTGGACCTGCTCCCCAAGCCGCCCACAGGGATTCGGGGCAGCATCTGAAGAGGCCCCGGATCCACAGAGAGATGGGCCCACCCCCTGCAACCCTCACCTGAACACACTTCTCTTCCCACTACCTTCCTTGTGAGGGTCGCGAGATTTTCACTTGTAGTTCACTGGCTGCAAAAGCACCCGTGTTATAGGAGTTTCCTTAGGGCAGAGCGGAGCGATTTCCTACCTGATGAACAGGTAGGAAATAAGTAGGTCTGTCTCGTCTTTAACAATAGAAGGACTAATATGGCTAAACATATTACACGTGTATCGCATGTTTTAGTAATGTGGCTAAAACATTCAAGAGGTCCAATGAGAAGTGAAATTCATCTTCTCCATGTGTACATATGTACATACACATATACACGTGTATGGCTACATGTTTACGTACACCCACGTGTGAGTACACTATCTGTGTGTGTGTATTGTGAGTACGTCGCCTACTTGTAGTTCTTCTTCTGTGAGCTGCCTTTTCAGGTCCTTTGAACGTTTTCTATTAGCTTGGTTTCTTCTTCTTTTTTTTTTTTTTTGCAGTACGCGGGCCTCTCACTGTTGTGGCCTCTCCCGTTGTGGAGCACAGGCTCCGGACGTGCAAGCTCAGCGGCCATGGCTCACGGGCCCAGCCGCTCCGCGGCATGTGGGATCTTCCCGGACCGGGGCACGAACCCGTGTCCCCTGCATCGGCAGGCGGACTCTCAACCACTGTGCCACTGGGGAAGCCCTCTTCTTTTTAATTTAGCAAAAATTCTCTTTATATGAGAACACTTGGTGGCAGATGCAGCAAATATTTTATCAATTTTCATTTACGAGAGTTTCAATACAAACAACACATAGTAGATGTTAAAAAAAAAAAGGTTCTAAAACTTTACCAAATTTATCATATTCTTTACCATGGCAACTTCTAGGTATATGACGTATCTGGAAAGTTCCCTCCACTGCAAAGTAACAGCACCATCCTACTGTTCGTACCTTGTAAGTCTGTGGCTTTGTTTGTATTCTAACACCCCTCACTCCGGAATGCCTACGACGATGAAGAGCTGGGGCTTGAGATACAGTTCTGGTTTCTTCCAATGACTATGATCTCTACTGAATAATCCATTTATCACACTGACTTGAAATGCCTCTTCAATCAAACACTAATTTTCCACATGTCCCTGAAGACTTACTAGTATGTTCGTACTGAATACACCTTTTAAAGTAACGTTTGTATTAACAGCAGGTAAATAACGGACAATCAGTCCATGGATGTGGCTAGACAAGGGCTGTGGGACTTTTGAGTTAATCCTTCCTTCTAAGCCACACTAGGAGGGGTTTTCTTTCAGCACAGAGCCGCAGGCAGGACACTGCCTGAGCTTTCTACCTGCGAGAGGCGATCCTCGACATCAGCCTGGGAAGTTAGTCGGACTGGTTCTGAAGTGCGTCTTCCCGCACTGTGTAGCCACGTAAAATGACTTACCTCCACGGCATGAGTCTCCACGCTGATTACAGACACTTGACCTCCAGACGCTGCCCACAGTGTGTCTTCCATCATTAGCAGACTTCGAACTGGGAGGACGCCTAATTTTATCACTGTTTGAGGTTCGGAATTCCAGGATCCATCTTAAAAGAAGATATTTCTTTCAATTTCATTCAAATCCAGTTTCTCAAACAGACATTTCTCCAAAGAGGAAATACAGATGGCCAACAGGTACATGGAAAGGTGCTCAACGTCACTCATCATCAGGGAAATGCAAATCAAAACCACAATGAGATATCACCTCGCACCTGTCAGAATGGCCATCATCAAAAACACAAGAAAATACAAGTATTGGTGAGGATGTGGAGAAATGACAACCCTTGTGCACTCTTGGTGGGAATGTAATAAATTGGTGCAGCCACTGTGGAAAACAGTATAGAGGTTCCTCAAAAAACTAAAAATAGAACTGCCGTATGATCCAGCAATTCTAGTCCTTGGTATATAACCGAACAAAACGAAAACACTAATTTGAAATGATACTTGCACCCCAATGTTTAATGCAGCACTATTTACAGCAGCCAAGACCTGCAAGCAACCTAAGTGTCTATTAACAGAGGAATGGATAAAGAAGATGTGGTACCTATATACAATGGAATATTACTCAGCCGTAAAAAAGAAAGAAATCTTGCCATTCGTGACAACACGATGGAACTTGAGGGCATTATGCTAACTGAAATGAGTCAGACAGAGAAAGACAAATACCGTATGATCTCACTTCATGTGGGATCTAAGAAAGCCAAACTCATAGAAACAGAGAGTAGAAGGGTGGTTGACAGGGGCTGTGGGTGGGAAAATGGGAGATGTTGGCAAAGGGTTCAAACTTCAGTCATGAGATGAATCAGCTCTGAGGATCTAGTGCACAGCATATGATTACAGTTAATGACACTGTATGATACACTTAAAAGTTGTTAAGAGACTAGATCTTAAATGTTCTCACCACAAAAAAGCAACAGTAAGTATGTGATGTGATGGGGGTGTGAGCTGCCAGACGGCGGTGATCATTTTGCAATATGTGTCAAATCAAGACACTGTACACCTTAAACCTACACAATGGTATATGTCAGTTATAGCTCAATAAAGCTGGGAAAAAACGTTCAAATACCCCCCCTCCCCAATTAAATAAATCAAAATAAAGCCTAAATAAATTCATAACACTGGAAGAAATGGACACAGACACTCCAAATCAAGTTGGGAGGCTTGCTGAACCAGACATATTACAGTAATTTCAAAATTTCAACTAGTTAATAATTCCCATGAAATTTAACCTCTACCGGAGCAGTGGGAAAAACAACTTGAATGAGCAAAGCCGTGCTACCAAAGCCGGACAAAGGTCGCAGAGAAGAGAAACAGAGAATCCCACGATAAGCACTCACATGATTCTAAATAAATGTGTATTTAAACACAAATCACATCCAGCAGGAGAGAAGCAACGCGTCCTCGGCAGAGTAATCATGCCCCGAGGTGCCCCTGATCCCGACACCCACCCCCCGCCCCCCGAATCCACCTTTAGAAGGAACTGCTTCTGCCCGTCCAGCCCCTCTCGTCCCAGGGACCTGCAGCAGCTCCAGCCTCAGGAGCCCCGGGATGGACGCTCATCCTCCAGGGCTCGCTTGACTGCCGTCCTCCAAAGAGCCTGGACCCCAATGCCTGCAGGCGCTCCTCCCAGGGCTCCTGAACCTCCCAGTCTCCCCACCAAGCTGGCCTAAGCCCTAGTTTTATGGTCTGTTTATGGTACAACCCCTCAGGGTGTAAGAAGTAGGATTCGCTCGAATCTGTGGCCACAGGGGATCAGCCCAGGGTCTCCTGAACCAAGCTGATAATCAGATTCTCCCTGTGGTGATGATGACACTGGGCCCCCAGCCTGGGGTGGGGGTGTCCCAGGCACCAGGCTGGTGACAGCCACACCACACCAAAGGGGCATGCACCTCACTCCATCCCAAAAGAGAAGCCCTGAGGGCCTTGAGCAAGGGCAGGATGAAGGCCTGCACTGAACTCATCACTCTGGGGAACACAGAGAAGCCAGCAGGAGGGCTGACTTTGCAACGATGCTCTTGGCGGGTGGCTCTCTATCTCACACCCTCCTTTAAGGACCGAGCGAGGCACAGGTGCCTCAGGATGAGGGGTGATAAAAGCTGATGAGCCTCGCGTTCTGCGAGGCTCGGTGCAGAGTGAAACTCCCTCAGCCCACCCCAGGCGCGGCGGTGACCCCTGCCACCCTGCAGATGCGCCTGCGTCACGCTCACCGTCTGCTCTGGCGTAGACAGCCACGGCCCCGTTGACCAGACCGGCATACAGGCTCTGGGGCGTGCAGGCCAAGCTCATGACTGTGGATTTCTCGGGAGTGAAGAAGTGCTGGAGCCGCACCTTCTTGGAGCCTTGGCTGCTTTTATAAATGGAAATGCTGGAAGAGAGAAATGTCAGCTCATGGGTACATTTGCTCACAAGGAAAAGCGCAAGCCTGCCGAGCGGGAGAGCCACGTCCAACCCTCCTGTCCGTCCCCCGCATCCTGCCACTCCTTCCAGAAACATCCCACTTGGCCATATTGTAAACACTGCTACCACTTTGATCTCTCTTTTTTCTTTTAAAAGAGAAGTTCTGCGTTATTAAACAAACAAACACCTTAGTTCTTCCTATAGATCTAGGAACTTCACACTTCACATCAGGAAAATCATCGTAACTCTCCTTTACACTCTGACCACTTTCCGTGTGAGAATAACACAGAACCAGGCTCTGTTTCATTCCAAAGTGTAAGAGTGACGTGCACTTTAAAGCATGAACAAGAATGAAGCGTGTCCACGGCAAAGGGCAGGAAGAACTATAACTTGCCCCGCAAGGAGTTGCTGCCCCCGGGGTTTCCTAGAGTGACTTCCTCACTCACTGGCTCCTTCAAAGTCCTGGACTCAACAGTCTCCACCCACGTCCCAACAGAGTGGGGTCAGGGAGGGGCCGGCGGACTCCGCCGCCTCGCGGCTGATAAAGCCCAGGGGCCCATGTGCGACGCTCACCTCCCCTCCTCCGTCCCCAGGCAGACGGTGGGGACGCCCAGCACTCGGCCCCCCATGCTCTCGGGCTCCCGGGGCCTGTGCTCTGCGGGCACGTACACCATGCACAGGACGCGGGACTCCACGTTGAAGCACTCGATGACCTTGGGGCAGGAGTTTTGAAAGGAGACGATGGCTATCTGACCCATCTGACTGGTGCAGCTTCCGATCTGGGGGGTTCAGGAGGGAAGAAGTGGGCTGGAAGGGGCGCCACAGCATGTGCACGGCCGACACCCCACGGCCACGGCAAGATCCGGCTCCCACGTGGGAACCAGCTGGCCGCCGATGACCAAATAACCTTTAAAAAGTCTGCTCACAGAGCCCCGCTCCCTCTGCAACATGTTTGATTAGGTCATCTTTTTCTTTTAATTTTAATAACAAGAACACAGTTTTGTTTTGGTAAAAGTCACATTTATATCCTTTAAAAACCACAAACCTAGCACCACAGGATGGTAAAGGCCTATCGGTTCACAATTCAAAGTCTGAAAAAGCAGGCTGGTATCAATTTTAAACCAGGCCTTGCCTGAAAAAACAAGGACTTAAAAAGAGACAAAAGGGGGTGAGAATAGATCTCAAAGTGGGTCCCCGGCATTTAACACGTCAGGGAGTGTTGTTGTTTTTCTAGAACTTGTACTACCGCTGCCATGATATGTATGAGCCCCCTGTTTGCTGGATCACTTAGGAACACTCAGCAAGGTTTGTTTCCCAACTTAAACCTAAATTTGATTGTCTTTTCAGTGGGAAGGAGCCGGATCCTGTTACCAGGAAGAGCTCTACATGAGAACGCTCGCCTGGTTCCGGGTGGTGTGCACTCTTCACAAATTCCTCTCCTTTTCCATCAATATTGAGGATGTCGTGACCCTCTCCTTATTCTAACGGATTTTCCCCTTCTGATCAATAAGCATCCCGCCTTTCCCGGGACAATGTCAAACTGCCAAGCCCGCCCGGGCCAACAGGAAGCGGGGGTCTGACCAGGTGCAGGTCCTGAGATGGAAAAAACCTCCTCTAAAATTCAAAAACCCTGAGGGAATTCAGCCCATCCCTTCGTTCTGGGCTGAGTGCAGAGAGTTATCAGCTCATCAGGCTGTTTTCTTTCCAAAACTCAACCAGGGACTCCAAGCAGGCCAGCGCTCCGGCTGTGAGACGGGGCGGGGTGTGGGGGGAGTTACGTGGGGTCAGGACACCCGGGAGAGAGCCAGGTGGGGCTGGAAAAAGGATAGAGGGCCCATGGTGGAGGAGGTCTGGCAGCTCCCCGCGAGGGGGGCACCAGGAGACCTGAAAACGCACCACACGCGCAATGCCTCTGGTTTGCACGAGCCAGCAATGTCTACTGCAAACGCAGGACCGTTCAAAGGCAGCGCTTCACTTGGAAGAAACTAATTTTAACTGCTAAGTTCCCAGAGTAAACAGCCAGCACGGTCTTGGAAGAGAAAAAACTCCATGCCGTTTAACCGCTCAAATTGAAAAAATATTTCAGTGATTCTATTAGTTAATGGACATTGGACTGAATTTAATCTGGTTACGTTTTACAGGAAAAAGAGAAGAGAGAAATGTTTTAATGCCTTAGAATTCGACACCTTTTCCAAAAGTGATCAGCCCCCTTTCCTGTTTGTGACCCCCATGTTTATAAACACAATTTGAGACACATCAGCCACTAACAATGAGCTATCGGACCACTCAAATCTGTCATTTCTCATCTCATTAGCTGTGGATATGGATTCTTCGTGAACTTGCATTAAAAACAAACAAAAGGGGCTTCCCTGGTGGCGCAGTGGTTGAGAGTCCACCTGCCGATGCAGGGGACAGGGGTTCATGCCCCGGTCCAGGAAGATCCCACATGCTGCGGAGCGGCTGGGCCCGTGAGCCATGGCCGCTGAGCCTGCACGTCCGGAGCCTGTGCTCCGCAACGGGAGAGGCCACAACAGTGAGAGGCCCGCGTACCACAAAAACAAACAAACAAAAAGCAGACAAAAGCATCTTACCCACAGGAAACCATGAGCCGTGGAAAACGAGTCTGGCTGATTCTCATTATTTAGGTAAGGCTCAGGATTATAAACGGCACATTCGATCTAAAGGGGAGAAAACCACCAAAGGCCTGAATTTAAAATGGGCCTCCAAGGAGGCAGAAGGCACGTCTTACACGATGACAGCGTCCTGACATAAACCACAGCAACTCCAAAGGCTAAGAGAGGGAAAGATCGATGTATGAGTCTCAGAAATTTGCTTTTTAGAAGCAACACCTAAGTGTGCTCCGGGTAGCTGCAGCTCTGGGTTAAGGCCACACCGACAGGGCCCTTGCCTCTCCCGGGGAGCAGGCTCTGCCAGCGGGAATGGTCCCCATCAGCTGAAGGAGCTCCAGGGAAGCCCAGGTTCCAGGACTGAGTGTCAGCCAGAGACCAAAGTGAGAAAGAAAAATGTGTTTCTTAGAGAAAGACACACCCACACGTCTCTGCAGTCTGTGTGGACACCAGCCGCAGTGCTTGAGTCCACTGCACAGGGACACTGACAAAACGCCACCCGCAGACGGGGTCTGCTTCAGCCAAGAGTGGGCAACATGCTTCAGGCCACCGGAAGCTCTCCAATTATGACCACGTGGAAGCCGAGCTGCCCAGCGAGGGGCACGGAGCTGCCGGACCTGAGCCGTGGGGCCTGATCGCAGGGCCTCGGAGGAAGGCCCAGCACCGGCTCCGAAGAGCAGCCTCTGGCTTCAAACCACCACCCTCCTAAATGACTTCTGCACAAACGGGCCCTGGAGGCGCCACGCCCAAGGCTGCCCCGGCACCCCTTCCTGGTAACAGCCCTCCGCCCGTCACCTTGAACTCCTGCTGCTTGGCCACGGTCACGGGCATGTGTCCCACGAGGAGGGGGTGCCTCTCTTTCTTGATCTGATTCCCGTCGTCCTCCACGTAGAACCAGCCCAGATGGTTCTCTTCCTCTGTGCCCGCGCGGGGGAAGGGAACAGAGGTGGGCGACGAGCACAGGCCCGGGGGCAGGGGAAGAGTCTGGCCCCTCCTTTGGGTAAGACTGGAGAACTGAGGGTTTTCCTTCTGGAAAACAGCGCAGCCTCTTCTCACGGGGGAGGCTGCAGACTTGCGGCTTTATGAGGTAAGCGCTCTGGCCCGAGTCTAATGGACGCCCACCGCCCCGTTCTCGCCTTGTGCACCAGCCATCGGCTGGGGGGGGGTCACCACGAACCATCAAAGCGCAAACCACCCGGGTCTGGTCTGTTTTCCTCTGTCCCTTTTTCAAACTAACTGAGACGTTTAGATTCAAGCACCAGGGACAGTGAGAAGTCCTCTAACATGGCACAAAACCATGGGCTAAAAAAGTACGACGAAGTGAAGAAATGTTTTACTACAAAGCAAGTCGTCCGTCTCAGCTTTGAAAACGTGACGCATCTGAAGATAAACGGGAGCTTATCCTCAGAGCATATCCGTGTCCCTGTTCACGGGGTCACCCTGAACCTGGCCTGATACACCACTGAGTCATTCAGGGAGGGAGGGAGCCCTGTGCCGAGGATCACAGGCCATCCTGCCACCAGCCTCAGATCACAAGGCCTATTTCTCTTCCGTATTTTATTTTCGGTTAACATTTCGGATTGTTTTGCACCTGAATGAGAGTTTTACACACACATGGATGCAGGACATCCCCGTGTTCTGAGTAACAGACCTGTGTGTAAATAACATCCATGTATCTTATCCCACCCACCCATCTATGTAAACGTTTGATACACGGATCAAAAGAAGGCAAGGCTAAAGGGATGTAGGGACAAGAAAATAATCAGAGTCACTCCCATCTCTGATAGGACCACAGGACTTATTTTTCATGCTTAGAGGGTCTTCTGGGACCATTCGGTCCACTCCTGTGTCACCTGATCGTTTCTTTGAGGTTTCTTTCACAGGTGAGGGGTGAGGAAACAGGCTGAGATGAACCGTCACTTTCTCATCCCGTGGGCCAGACCCAGGGCTGGGTCCTGCGTCACAGGCCACAGACTCAAAGGGCTTTCACTTGGGTTGAAGCAGCTCAACGCATACTAATGTTTTGTTATCATAAAAGTGAGTCTTTTTCCCTACAACCCTTACATTATAACACAAACGTCTTAAAAATCACCGCACTAGGGTTGATTTTTCCCACGTGGAAACGTTCTTTCAGGTGAATGGATGAACCTGTTGTAAAGTTTACTGCTCAGCCGTGACCGTATCCTCTTGGGCGCGCATTTCATCACAGAATAGGAACGGACACTGTGTCTTGTCTGAACACGCCTCATTTAGCTGCCATCAGCTGGCTCTTACCTAGGGCGAGCTTGGCCATCTGCAGGTTGTTGATCCAGGACTCCTTGATGGCAGCGGTGAAGGTATTGAACACGGCAGTGAAGAAAGTCGGCCGGCCGGACCTGCCGGGGAGAAGACAAGACAATGCCTGCCACGCCATGGGCTCCATCGTGTGAAACCCAGTCACGGGGCCTGCCCCTCAGATACAACCCCCAGACCGCCAAGAGATGCACGTCGTGACAGAGGGCCCTGTTCTTAGCGCTGGCCCGGAGGCTCCCTTCCGACGTTTACTGACTTGTCCTGCTTCCCCGGGAGCTGTAACTGGATTCGACAACAGTCGGCCGCTCGGACCTCCTCCTCCTTCTTCACAACAAGTCTCTGTAAACCCGAGGCCCAGCCGTGCGCTGCCGACTGGTTCAAGTTCTAGGACGGAAACACACGAGCGCACGTAAAGATGTGACGAAGACGAGGGGAAAAAAGTGATGCCGAGACATGAAAAACCCAGGGAGACCAGTAACACTCATCCGATCGGGAAAAAAAACACCCTTGGGAGGCAGGTCACGTGGTGCAGGGCCATCCCTAAGGGAACTGACACTCCAGTCAGCCTCCGCATGAGCAGGAGTTACACCAAAAGCGCTTCACCTCCTCCGAAATCGGAGAAAAGACGCCATCAGGTCGGATTCTGAAAGTAACATCAGTTCTCGCTTTTGGCAGAACTGGCAAGTGGGAGCACATGCCGACAACGACTTAGAAATTAAAGGAGAATTGTAAGCCAGGTGGCTTCGACTGTTACCTGATAGTTTCCTTTGAGGGTTCCAACCAGTTGAGTGATTTGACCGATGACATTTAAGTCATGCAGCAAGTTTTGTAAGTCTTGATACAGCTGCCCCGGCCCCATGTAAACTCTGTCTGCAAAACAAGACAAGGAAAAGAACACAAATCTCAAGCGTGTTCACGCCGGGCCTTGAGGAAGGAGACACAAGAAGGGACTCTAGTTCATCCAGATTTTTCTAAAAGTGAACGTTTTCAAGTAAGCAGATGCTTTTCCCTTTTCGACCTTTCATTTTGACATAATTTTACACTTTACAGAAAAGCTGCAACAGCACAGAGTTCCCTGCACCAGGTCTTGGATGTTAAGCTCATAGAACCACAGAAGCATCGTCCAAAGCAGGAATTCACATTGCTGCAGCACCACCAGCCAGCGTGGGCTCTACTCAGGCCTCACTGGCTTCCCCATGGAGGCCAGTTTCCCAGGGACCCAAAGGCGGGTCCCACGACGCATGAAGCTGTCACACCTCCTTAAGTCTCCTCCAATCTGCTAGGTCAGTGCCACAGGCCACCTCTCCCTCATGACCTTGACATTTTTGAAGGACGCTGGTGAATTAGTCCATCGGATGAGTCACAGTTTGTATTTTTAAAGCACTGTTGATGTAATCACTATTAGTAAAAGGTCCCTGGTCTCTAGAAATGACCTTTAATCGCAACCAAACTTTCAACAACCGCGCTCTTCCCAACGCCAACGTGAGCGCCCCAGTGAGCCTTCTTTAAACGCTTTTTTAAAACGATGGAGAGGAAGCCTGCAATGAGCTGGGTGGCTGCACAGGCTCCCAGCGCCCGCGAGAACAGCACCCACCGCTGACTCGGGCTGATCATTTAGCCAAATGATCTAAGTCTGGGGGGACATTAAGCAAGCGGTTAGCACACAGAGAGCTCTGAAGCTACTGGAGGGTTTCGGGGATGAAGTGGGTGGATGGTAAGGATGGTGACTTTCTTTTTTTATTTTTATTTTTTGCGGTACACGGGCCTCTCACTGTCGTGGCCTCTCCCGTTGCGGAGCACAGGCTCCGGACGCACAGGTCAGCGTCCATGGCTCACGGGTCCAGCCACTCCACGGCATGTGGGATCTTCCCGGACTGGGGCACAAACCCGTGTCCCCTGCATCAGCAGGCGGATTCTCAACCACTGTGCCACCAGGGAAGCCCTGGATGGTGACTTTCTACACACCTCAGTGTAACTCCTGCCTGACCGGTGGAGTCATCTGGAAGCCCTGTGTGAGCAGCCATCCCAGGGGGACAGTGCAGAGATTTGGAGCTGATTTAGAACTCTGCCTTCTGTGTCTGTAACCAAGAGGATCGTAAATGAATAGGTACCTGGAAAGCCTCTTTACTCTTTATCAGAGAGTAGGTAAAGTGCAAGGTTCACACAGAGACGGCAGAACAAGAAAGAAAAGGAAGGAAGGAAGGAAAGCGCGGATTCCTCTGCGCAGCTTCTGAACACAGGGACGCCCCGGAGGTGGGCGGATGGTCCTCGGTGTGACAACAAGAAGGGCCCGGGCAGCCCCAGGGCAGCCGCACTCGGACTCCTGGGTCACCAGGAGCCTCCTGCCGACCCGACACACTGGACTGATGCCATCCACCGCTCGGCCCAGCCTGTCCAAGCAGAGGGAGGGCGGGGTGGGAGCCGGGGAGGACCAGGCCCAGCGTCCAGGGTGGTCTAGAGTCACGTGTCAGAGCAGAGAGGTCGGCAGGCGCCCGGGACAGGCTCTGGAGACGGGGAAGGACAGGAAACGGGAGGTCACAGGACCGGGCCTGGCTCCTCCTTAAAGCTGCGTTCACGACGCCCCACCAGCCCCATCCTATCTCATCAAGGGTAAAACCAGCGCTGCCTGAGTCACCCCATCCCCAGAGGAAGAAGAGGCCTTTTCCTGGCGGGTTAGAGAATCTCCCTTATCGGGACTAGAGTTTCTCTGCCTTTACGCGACGCGAAAATATCTCAAAGTGCACACATGTGGTGAGTGTAAGAGATGCTTTATGGAAGGGCACGCTGGGGACACAAACACACAGACAGCAAGTAAGATGCTAATGAACCCAGAGGACGTGCACGAAACACCAAAGCATCCACTCAAGTCACACAAAACGGAACAGAGAGCTGTCGCTCTTTTCCCAAACGCTACTTTTAGTTGAGGAAAGAATCTCTTTTTCTGGCTAAATTCATATAAACAACAGATCTGCAAATCAAGATTTTTGTTGGGTGGATTTCCCACCATCTGGTCACAATGCCCAGCACCCTGGGTTTCTGGGAGCAGACGGTTTCTCACTGCGCCCGTCTCCATGGAAACCCCTGCAATTTGGCTCGAAAATTCAGGGTTTGAAAGCTAAGTGGAGTCCATGTGGCCAAGGAAACAGCAACACTGTCTAGAGACTCCCCGTGGTGCGGACTCAGGCCCCGGCCGGTGGACCGGCTACAGCTCTGAGGCCGAGGCCCCTGTGTCACACCAGCCACCTGGGTGGTAGGAGAGTCCGGGGCTGGGGGTCTCCAGGCCGGAGGCGTGGCGAGGAGGAGTAAGCGGGATATGGAGACACTGCAGACGGAATCCAGCCCAGAGACAGTGGGCGGTCCTGGGGTGGCGAGGGGGACGCAGGGCGGGGGCTGAGTAAACACCCCACTGAACGAGAGAGGCAGACCTGCCCCACCCAGCAGTCAGCAGGCCTCGGGACAAGCTCTCCTTTCCAGAACTTTCCGTTCATTCAGAAAAGTTTGATATCTTACAAATCAAGGACTTTTTTTTTTTTACCGAGGAAGAACGGACTGTTAAAAATTACACACCTTCAGGGCACAGTCTGGCGACTGGATACGCACATGTCTGTGGGAGCCTCTCTCCCACCCTCCCGCCTGGACCGCGCGGTGGCCTCTGCCCGGCAGACCAGCCCCCGCCGAGCACCCTGTCCCTCTCGGGCAGCTGCTTCCGCCTGGGGAACACACTTCTCTGCTTCCTCTGATGGCGAGGCTGGTGCCTACAAAGGAGCCCGGGTCTAACAGGGAACTTTCCCTCCTTTTCCTTCCAGAAGGGAGTTGACCCGAAGTCGCATCTGCAGTTGAAAGAAAGCTTGACGCCCTGCAGAGCGAGCATCAGCTCTGGGCCTGGACCCTGGGTCCAGGGCCCCTCCGTCTGCCTCTGAGAAGCAGCAGAGCTGGCCTCACGTGCAAGGTTAAAGCCGACCCCACGCAGGTGTCACTTCTGTTTGTATCACAAAGAGCACCTCCCTGCCCGAGCACTTGCTTCTTGTTTATTCTTCGCACTTTGTCCTCAGCTGGGTTCACTTCTACGGTCTTCGGTTTTATCTGCCCTTCTCCCACCCCGGCCTCTGCACTTGACTGTGGAGACCCTCCCTCCGTCCCCAGAGGGGCTCAGTCCTCCTCATCCCCTGCCTGGATGCTGCTCCCTGGAGTGTAAGGATACTTAGGTCTCTTCCAGCTTTTGTGTTTTTTTTTTTGTTTTTGTTTTTGGCGATATGTGGGCCTCTCACTGTTGTGGCCTCTCCCATTGCAGAGCACAGGCTCCGGACGCACAGGCTAAGCAGCCATGGCTCACGGGCCCAGCCGCTCCGCGGCATGTGGGATCCTCCCGGACCGGGGCACGAACCCGTGTCCCCTGCATCGGCAGGCGGACTTCTAATCACTGCGCCACCAGGGAAGCCCTTGTGTTTTTTTTAAGATTTTTTTTTTTTTTTGGATGTGGACCCCTTTTAAAGTCTTTATTGAATTTGTTACAATGTTGCTTCTGTTTTATGTTTTGGTTTTTTGGTCGAGGAGGCATGTGGGATTTTAGCTCCCGGACCGGGGATCGAACCCACTCCCCCAGCATTGGAAGGCGAGGTCTCAACCACTGGACCTCCAGGAAAGTCCCTATTCCAGCTTACTTTTAATCATGGCAGTAGCCCCCTCCCTCATTCCTGAGCTGCTGTACCCACTGCCCCAGCTTCCCCCTTCACAGCCAGATGGCAGGGATCCGGGCACCTGTGTTAGATTTCAGCCTACAGGGGGCACGCAGTGAATGCTGCAGGATGGGAAGTGACACTGGTCCAGGCAGGCTGTCAGGCTGGCCTTCCATTCTCTCTGCAAAGTTCCTGATGGCAAACAAGGGGCCCATTTCCAAACAGGGGCACCTGGCTCCCTGGAACTGCCATCTGTTCCCCTGCAGGCTGCCGGCGGGGGGGGGGGGGGCACAGGGCAGACCACCGCCGACACGCACGTCAGCGCCACGTCCACCACGGTTCTCCCTGGCCTGCGTCCCTGCCCCACGACAGGAAAGCTCCACAGCTGGACGCTGGTCCAGCCGCTCAGCGCCCCAGAGCCCAGGCCGGTCCTGTGCCCCTACAGTGTGTCTCACTCTGCGACAAAGAAGCCCAGCTACGCGTCTGGCTTTTACTGCCCATTTTAAGGATTAAGTAAGAAGTGGAGAGCCATGGGCGCGATTTTTACAAGACGGCACGTGTCAGTATTTGCACATGAAAAAGTGCTTCCCTTGAAACCAGATCTAGCTGCTTCTCACCTGTTGAAATGTTTCAGGAACCTCTCCTTGGGAAGCGTTTGCTGCTGGGTGGTGAAGGTTTCTCCTTCTTGTGTACGTGACTCTCTGAGGGTCCGGCAGCTCATCCTCCCTGCGGAGCCGGCACTGTGGCCACGGCCCCTCACACCCTCCACAGCGCCCACCTGGCACAATTCCTTGCAAACTGGGGGCGCTTTAGGGCCCACTTGTGGGAACGAAATGAAGAAAACACTCTACAGCGTCACCTTATTTCTGGCAAAAGGGAAATTTATTTTCTCATAAACCCACCTCCTGAGAAAGCATGGAGCAGGGTGAAAATAAGACGCTATTAGCACAGAATTTTGCAAAGTCAGTTCCGGGGGTTGGAAGCTTAAACCAACCCAGGGAGCCCAGCTTGCAGGGCCCTGCACTAGAGGGAAACGTTTAAGGCCATCACGTGTCACCACTCAAGGACACGGAGGGTGCAAAGCAAAGGCACGCAGCAGGGGCCACGCTGTCTCCACCACTGAGTAACAGACCCAATCTTGCAGCACTGAGCTTCAGAACAGAGTCGTTCAAACAGCAGAACAGTCACATGAATATCGATGGGGAACAGGAGTTCTAACTTAGCTGATGGGGCTTGAGTCCCGTCTTCTAGCACATACAGAATTAACATGGGGCTTGAGTCCCGTCTTCTAGCACATACAGAATTAACAAACTTTAGTTTGTTAAAAAACATTTTTTTAAATCTAGAAGGCATTTTGAAAACCATCTACTCCACACTCCCCTTTCACAGCTCAGAGCTAAAAATTAAACCCACTTTAAGGATGAGGAAACTACAGAGGCATGCACTAAACCAGGATCCCAGGCAAACATCTGCGCCCACGGCGCTGACTGCGTCTGCCAGCATCGCCCCTGATCGCCAGACTCGGTACCCAGAGCATCCTGTCCCCCGCCCCCCACCCCCGCACTGTCTGTCCACTTGGCACCTCGACTGGTAACACCCTGCACTTAAAATGGGTGAACTGTGTTCATCTGTATCATTTTTGGGGGGATTCCGCATATAAGCGATATCATATGATATTTGCCTTTCTCTGACTTACTTCACTCAGTATGACAATCTCTAGGTCAACCAGAGGGAAAGAATCGGGGGGAAGGATCGTTAGGGAGTCTGGGATTGACATGTACACACGGCTGTATTTAAAACAAATAACCAACAAGGACCTACTGTGTAGCACAGGGAACTCTACTCAATATTTTGTAATATCCTATAAGGTTAAATCTTACAGGGAAAAGAACAGATATATGTATATGTATAACTATCACTTTGCTGTACACCTGAAACTAACACAACATTAGATTGTTCATCAATTATACTCCAAAATAAAATAAAAAGTTTAAAAGAAGCAACATGTAACTAGGACTATTAAGAGTTTCAGACAACGTGAACACCAGGATGGGCAGTGGCTCTGCGAAGCGCCCTTCCCAGGACACCTGGACCGAGAACATGTCCTCCCCGGGACTCTCCCCACCTGGATACCTGCACCAAGACACCAGCCAGTCAAACTCCCACTGTCACAATCTGCTGATGATACAGACCTGCTAAGGGATGAATGGGCACCTTAATTCTTTCTCCTCAAGAAGCCAGCATTGCCTAGACATTAACAATCACCTTCAGTCTGATCTCCTTTATTCCAAGAGACAGATATTTTACTGTGTTACCAGCAACTGTTTTGTTTTCCTTCTCTGACCTTAGCCTTTGTTCTCCTGGCGTCCGACCACACATGTAATGGAAACCGTAAGAGTAAGAGGATCCTCGGATGGAGACGGATCAAGGGCCCCCGATTCTACAGCAACTTCTCAGGTCTTAAGATCTATTTGGGGACCACTCAGTGGTCTCGGTCCGGCCTTTAAGGACTTAGCAGTATCACCAGTTGTAAAGCCAGAGTAAGCAGCTAGATAACCTGGAAGCAAAGTTCTCCTTAAACTCAGAATGAAGAAAAAGATGTACTCTACAGAGTGACACACTTTCTTTTGATGGACAATGCGGACTACGTATCTGCATTTGCCATAGCTGACAGGAGCTCGTGACGACATCTAGGGCTCAAATGCAGCAGTAAACTTATCCAGGTTCTTTCTTGCGTGTAATGTTTTACAAATTAAGTCACCCTGCTTTCTGCTTTTTAATACTGCTGACTTGAATCTTATTCTAAGTTGGCTCAGTATGAACCATAAATTAGAAGTCGAACGTGAGAACGCAGTTGTTCCCTGTAACACAGCATCTATTTCATGGATCGAAGGCATCCTTGGAGATCTGAACACAATGAGACAATCTTGATCACAAATCCACCTTGGGATTGCTTCCATCGTAATACACACAAAGGCATTATTTTTGTTCACAAAACCAAGACATAAATAGGATTTGCTATACTTCCAAGTAATTTAAACGGATTTTTAAGAACATTTAACACACAAAATCTTCACGTTGCTCTTACTAAGTAAAATTTTAATCAGTCAAGTCAACTGGGAGACCACCTCTCCCTCCCGCCCTTTCCCACTCTGTCCCCCTCCCAAAACCACTCCTCGGCTGGTCCCTCCTTACAAAAATCTGTGATAGTTTGGTATTTCGATCGTTAGTTGAGACGGTATGCATGTTATTTAAACAGGAGCATGATTTTTTCATTAGCAATTCAGGAGTTCAGGAGCATGTGCTCAAGGAACTAGCATCCCAAGCAGACACCAAACCACAAGACTGTTAACATCAGGCGAAGAAGAAGCACGAACAATAAGAGAGACGCCCAATCAGATGGGACCCAACAGTCACCGCGACCTGTTCCTGTAAACCCAAGTGAACGTGCAAGTTCGCTCAGAAAAGCTGCACCTTTCAAAAGCAGCCTCCTTCTGCACGTGTCAGAAACAACACAGTCTAAAAGGTTATTGAACGCACTTTTTTCTTTTCTTTTTTTTTTTTTTTTTTTTGCGGTATGCGGACCTCTCACTGTTGTGGCCTCTCCAGTTGCGGAGGACGCACAGGCTCAGTGGCCATGGCTCACAGGCCCAGCCGCTCTGCGGCATGTGGGATCTTCCCGCACTGGGGCACGAACCTGTGTCCCCTGCATCCGCAGGCGGACTCTCATCCACTGCGCCACCAGGGAAGCCCCACACTTATTGTTAATATTATAAATTTAAATATAAAGGCTCATTTTATATATAAAACAATTTATGGAAAGTTCCCATTCACTGTACTCTAAGTGCTCCACAATTCAGGGGCCAAGGCCAGTGAGTAAAATTTAGCCAGGCTTTACTTGGATAAAAGCAAAGCAAAACAAAAAGAAAACAGAAGAAGAAAGTGATGATTATGACACCAAGTTCAAAATCTAGAATCTTCAGACCATTTAGTAACAATAACTGTATTATAAGACTGTTGAGCAAGTGCTGGGACCCTCTTCCCCCGATTCTCTGTGAAAGGCACAGGCGGGTACCACCTCCGTGGAGACCGAAGGGGAAGGGGCGGCTGAGACCACCACCCAGGCCCACGCTCTCTGGGACCTTCTCTGCATCCACTCAACACGCCCTCCGGAGAGAGCAGGGCCCCCGCCGCAACTGCTGGCGCGAAGCGCAGGACAGGACGCGAACCAGGAAGAAGGAATGCATCCCAAGGGCAGGGCCCCCGCCCCCGGACCCCGACAGGGACAGGCTCAGAGAGGAGCCTCCCGGCCGGCACGTATGTCCATGTGCGCCAGCCAATGTTAAGCACAGGCTCTAGGACCGTGTCACCCGACAGAGTTACCGTCTTAACCAGGTCTCCTGACACGGTGAGGGGCTGAGGACCGAGCAGGTTACATCAGAGCTATGGTGGCCCCAGACCTGCAAGCGCGTCCGAGATGCATCACTCACTTGGCTTGGTGCTGGCCACCACTGCCAGGCTCTCGGGCGCGGGCACCACGGGACCCCTGCCATTCTCCCCCGCGCCCTCGCTGCCGCCGTATTCTATCACTTCCACGTGCCCGAGAGGGACGCTCCACTTCAACAAATACCTCTGGCCGGTCGATGTCAGGGCACCGCTGTCATGGGAGGTGCTGCAAGGGGCAGAAACCCTCGTG
The DNA here is from genome assembly GCF_964165515.1 of Mesoplodon bidens. Lineage (NCBI taxonomy): Eukaryota > Metazoa > Chordata > Mammalia > Artiodactyla > Ziphiidae > Mesoplodon > Mesoplodon bidens. The sequence continues at coordinate 31,064,512 of NC_138181.1, read as the reverse complement.
TCAGGCACAGCCAAGGAATCAGTCATGGGACGCCTCATCCCTTGGAGACTCAAGAGAGACGCCTCTGAACTGCGGGCCTGAGTGCTTCTGGCGTTCTCACCAGGACTGACCATGCGGTTCCACAGTGGGTTTTCACAGAGAATAAATATACCCAAATTTTATAAGAAAAGCCATCAAAAACATATTTATAGAGAAGCAACTAATGAGAAAGGATTTGAACGATGATACGGACAGGAACCATAGCTGATTCAGGATGGCTAGAAACGGAGTTCGGTTCAGTGTCCAGCTCTGACATCTGCCTGACGTTTACAGAGAAAACCCACCCACACGCCCCTCAGCTCCACCAGCAGTGAGTCAGGGACCCTCCCTGGACCCATGCAAGTCACAGGGCGAGAGGCTGAGCTCTGCATACACATCTGTCCAGAGTGAAGGGGAAGTGAAGGCATCCACTCACCGAGACACAGACCGCCTGTGACCACGGAGCTCCCCGCGGGGCCGTGCATCTTACTGGACACTGACCTACTGTGCGCTGACCTGCCAGGTGCTGACCTACTGGGTGCTGACCTACCCGGCGCTGACCTGGCGGGCGCTGGCCTACTGGGTGCTGACCTGGCGGGCGCTGACCTACTGGACGCTGACCTGCTGGGCGCTGACCTACCGGGTGCTGACCTACTGGACGCTGACCTCCTGGGCACTGACGTACTGGGTGCTGACCTGGTGGGCGCTGACCTACTGGGCGCTGACCTGGCGGGCGCTGACCTACCGGGTGCTGACCTGCCGGGCACTGACCTACTGGGCGCTGACCTGCCGGGTGCTGACCTACCGGGCGCTGACCGTGGCGCACATGAGCACATCATTCAGCATGAAAAGCCGGCGCTCCTTGGTTTTCACGATCTCCCCGCGGTCGTTGTAGACGGTTTCTATCACGTCGTCAGAGCGGATGAGGTAGCGACTCCCGCTGCTGAGAAGCTGGACGTTCAAAGACCACCGAGAAAAAGAAGAACAATGAGAATGAAGCCTGGCAAAATACACGCGCAGACGTCAAGGTTTTACGGATTCTTTTTCCTCTACAGATAATCCCTATATCCCCAATCACGCTTCGTGCACGTATGGCATAGAGTTCAAAAAGTGGCTTTTTTAAAAGGAATCTACACAGTGGCAGGGATCTAACTTCCTTACGCGAGCAGTTTCTCTAGCTATGAGATACTGACGCGGCCACGAGGGCTCCGCTGGTTTTCACCTGTCACTCAACGTGCTCTCTTTCAGTGACTCCTCGGAATACACGCTCCGACCCTTACAGACGGTCACCCCAACCTTTCTGTTACTTATTAGGACACCGTATCAACTGGGAATGTCTGTAAGTGAAAGTCATTATTCTGTGATTTTACTTTTCCCAAGGACGGCATATGGAAGAAAACATCCTGACTGCTCATGGTTGGCCATGTTTTACTTCTCTGAGCCAAACAAAGTACTCTTAGTTCTTTGGAAAGTAGCTTCATAATTATTAGTAAAGTGACATAGGTCATACAGAACTTATTTTAGCCGTTCAGCCCAGCAGGAAATCCAGAGTCCTTGGCCCAGACGTCCACACTGGCCGGCCGAGCTCACGGGGATGAGGCTGCATCCTCACTAGCGCAACAGTAAGAAATGCGTCACCGCCGAGGGCCCTCGGACTGTCGGGGGTTCCCAGACATTCGGGTACCATAGGGAAGCAGGATTTTAAACGACGTGAACCACCTCGAGAATATCAGTGAAGGGAATTTTCTGCTTATAAAAATTCCTGTACAAATCCTTTGGAGAGTCAGGGAAAACCTAAGCTTAAAACATATGACAATAAAGTTCTTGTAGTTAAATCACTGGATGTCAGTATCCAGTAGGAGAGTACCCCTGCTGACAAAACAAAATTATTTAACACAGCTCATATCCATTAACCTCTTCCTGTGGACTAGAGCTTCAGATGAAAACGGCAAAGCCTATGTGAAATTGGATTATGGTGGCAGGAAAATGGCTTTGTCAATATGAAGCTGGGGTACAGCTTTGCTGAGGAACTGCCTGCATGCTGTGTTCTGCGTTCCTGCTTCATGATAAATACAGCCCAGTCCACGCACCGTGGATACAAGTAAGAATGCATGTGAATATCTATGCTTCCAGTAGGACTAAGATGAAACACTGCATTTTGAAAGTAAAATTCGGCTAAAAGAGTGGCTCTTAACCTTTTTGGGGTCCTGGGTCCATTTGAGGACCTAGTCAATTTGCGAGCCCCTTTCCTGAGAAAACGCACAGACTACGAAGGCTCTGTGCACACTGTGCAGCGTTCGTGACCCCGAGGCTCTCCATGGAGCCTCAGTCAAGGACTCTGGGCCAAGGGACTCGCCGACAGGTTCCAGGAGGTTAGTAATAAGTGGCTCAGACAGCGAAGGCTCATTAGCACGAGGCAGAACAGCCTCTGCGCAGAGTGGAAAACTCTCAACCTTGTTCAGGTACCGCTCGTTTATGGCTTTTGCTATTTGTTTGATTTCGCAGCGTTGATCAGCGTCCCTCTTCCTCTCGTTTAATTTCTCTGCGAGTGTCTCAAGCTCCGTCAGCGCCATCTGGAGGGGCAGCCGGTCGGGGTGTCCTCGGGGCGTGTTCTTCAGCATGTCCTTGAGGAGAAACAAGGCAGAGGGGAGGCGGACGTGTGACGCGGGGGTGGGCGCAGCGGGCGGTCACCACGCACCCCCACCGACAGCATCCTGTGACTCTGGCAGCCAGAGGCTGGCCCTGGCATCCGCTGCTTCTGGGGAATAAAGTAAGCCCTGGGAAAGGGTAACAAACTCAGTGAGTCACAATTTGGCTGAACGTTCAAAGCTCCTTTTGCAAAAACAAAACCGCCTTATTAAACGGGGATGGGAATGGAAACAAGACACCCTTTTCCAGGAAGGGACCCATCCCTACTGCGAGCTCGCCAGGACCTCAGAAAGCTCTGCTCGCTGGTAACGGTCAGGCTGCTGCTCTCAGCGTGAGCCAGACCAGTGGACCCACAGACGGCCAGAGTCCCCTTCCCGCCGGCGGGTCTGCGTCCTGAGCGCCCGGCTCTGAGCCGTTGGTTCGGGCGGAGCGCGGAGGCGCTGCAGGAGCACAGCACGGGCACCGACGGCACCGCGGGCGTGGTGAGAGCCAACTCCAGGCTCTGAGTCAACTTTCGAGGGGGACGTCTAAGCGCCGAGTGCAGTCACCTTGCCGGATTCGCAGAGGAGGGCGAGCAAGACCAAGGCCTCCCTGCCCGGGCCACCCGGCCCACCCGCCCCCGGGAGCTTCAGCAGCAGAGCCCTGTCTTTTTAAGCTTCCTGTTCTCTTCGGTCTGGAAAGAACTCGCCTAACGATCGCACATTCCCTGTTTGAATGAACAACACACACTGCTCCACGCGATGGTTTCCCTGTGAACCACATCAAACCCTACAAGGCAAAATGAATCATCTTCACAGGAGCTCTGGTAGCTAGGTCGTGCCCGCCCGGATCCCAGCACCATCTGCAGAACCAGCGCCGCACGTGGACGGACAGCTGAGCGGAGGAAAGGGGGGTGTGCAGCGGCTGCCAGGCTGTTACTTATTGGGGTACAATACGGGGGAGGAGAACACGGGAGTCGGGATGAAGACAAAGGCTCCTGGGGGACCACGTAGTGGAAACCGGCAGGCCCAGAAAAGCCAGGGCCACAGCCTGATCCCGAGCTCTGGGGGATGGCTATAGGGTCCTCGCAACTACAGGTGACAGGCCCCGAGAGCTAAGGAGGGTCAGGTGTGGTGAGACGCGGAGAGGCAGGGGAGCGGCCGGGGGTCAGAGGCACGGGCCCCTCCACGCCGCCCCCCTTCACCGCCCCCTCGGCGCGCGCGGACGCGGCAGGGCTCGGAGCTCGGCGGGAGGGGAGCGCCTGCCCCATCTTCCACCCACTCCTCTCCGGGACCAACTCCCAGGAGCATCTCTCCCGCAGAGCGGGGTCCCTGCACGCGGACCTGTAGGTACCTCTGACGTACGGAACTACAGAAGTGCAGACACGGCCCCTCTCTGATGCCGACCGCGTTCTCCTAGGAACCGGCCCTGCTCTGTCTGAGCCCCCTGCCCCTGTGAACTGCCTGCGCTCAGACAGCAGGAGGGACCGAACACCTGCCCGCGGGAACCGCGTTCACACAAACCTGGGACCAGCCGTCTGGGTGCTGTGCCGCCATCAGGCCGGGGTGAAGGCTGTTTTCTGCCCTGGAGGGTCGGGGGCTGGCGCCCAGGTGGGGCGGGGGAGGTGGGAGGGGACGAGCTGTACAGGAAGCTCTAAGGAACCCGGGAAGGGCCAGGCCAAGCGGCCGCATCTGTCCACGAGGACGTGTGCTTAAACCAAAAGCCTGGAGTCTATCGTAACTGGATTCGGACTTTAAGAATTTTCATCTGTTCCTCAGCAAACTGAAGCATTTAGAGGTAAGTAAAAATAAAAATGAAAGGAAGGAGCAAACTTCTTACAAGAAGCAATTTTTAAAATTTGGAGCCGTGTGACGGGTGGGCCCAGCGAGGCCTCAAGGCCTCTGATGCACCCTCCCTGTCCCTGGGGATGATTTCACGGTTCACCCGTTCATCACTTTCAATGACCCGGCGAGCCAACAAGTCGCCTGATTTAACTATAGAAACGAGCTGCGTGTTCACTGAGAAACCGGAAGAGGCGGAGGCCACTGCAGACCCTCCTGGGAAATAACCGATTCAAACGCCTGACGCTCATCTAAGGAGGGTGAGCCCTGAGCCCCCAGGGCGCGCGGGCCCCAGGTCCTGACAGCACATCACACGGCAGGGCACGGCCCTCCTGATCCGACGACGCTTTATATCTGCACTCAAAGCCACTTCTACTCTAAATGAGCGCACGTGCCTAACTGAGAATTCTGAGTCTGAAAAAACACAGGGTCGGAGTATCTGGGAAATCTCTCTGCGCAGCTCCCGCTCTCCAAGCAGCGGGCCGGCTCCGCGGCTGAGCGGCGGCTTTCTGGGCCTGCCCCTCCCCTCTGGGCACACACCTGACCCCAGAGCAGGACCCTGGACATCTGGTGTCTACCTGCCTGGTGACCAGCCCGCCCCCCCCAGTGCACGAGCGTGTGTGGTTAATGAAAACTCACTCGGCTTTGCCCCAGTTCAGGTCCCTGGCCCGGGGCCCCTAAAGCCCTCGGAATTTCCTGAGTGATGGCGGGAGGGGCGTCTGGTGTTCATAACAAGTCCCTCTCACACCCCCAGAGTCTATGCTGATGAGGGGGGTCCCGACGGGCCCAGGAGAGGAGCTCAGCACGGGTGGGGGCCAGAGGGACCGGCAGCTGCAGGCTGGGGTCTCGCCGCCCCCGGCGCTGCCCTCATGTAAGCGACCTGGGAGCGGGGGCAGCTGAGAGCCTGCCGTCTCCACGAGGAGATGCTTGGTCACGGAGGGACGGACGACGGCAAGACGGGACCACTGGCCGAATCGCGCAGGAGGCCTCACCTGGAGCAGCAGGATGCCTCACCTGGAGCAGCAGGATGAACTGCGGGAACCTCTGGATGGGCTTCATCATCAGGCTGTGCAGCGTGACGCGGTCAGGGCTGGCTTCCTGGCACTGCTGCGGGGTGACAAAGGGCCAGCACTCGCGGCTCCCGCCTGGACGCAGCCCCCAGGGGGGGAGCTCGCACCTCCTCCCCTCTATGGAGAGGCTGCCTCCAGACCTGCTCCAAACACCTTCTACACCTCATACACCGCCAACGCACACTGACGTCATTCAGTCTGCAGCGAGCCCTGGCTGGTTTCTGAACTGGAAGCTTCAATGTTTTTATTTGATGTTTTAAGAGCCATTTATGAGCTAATTTCAATACTCTAAGAGTCAAACTAGTTTCTAAGATTCTACAATCACAACAAAGTGCAGCTACAAAAAAAAAAAAAAAGAAAGAAGAAGAAAGTGACAAAATCCCAAATTGGAGTAGCACGGGCCCCTAAAGGCACCTGCCCTGCACCTGGGGCACAGTCCCTGCGGCTGCCACGGCTTGTCCTGCATTGGGACAAACCTCCCCACTTCAGCCCTCGCTCTGCCGTGGAGATTCGGGGAGCGGCTGGGGCGTGTCCGTGTCCTGGCAAGTCTCCCCAGGGGAGTCCAGGGGGAAGGGAGTCCAGGGCCAGGCGCCCCCCTCCCTCCGCAGGGGAGGCTTCTCTGGAAGGAGGGGATGCCCCAGGCTGACCATTTACAAACTGGGGAGGAGTCCCCAGCTCTCTCCAGCCGAGGGGCCACATGGTGCAGAGCCTGGAGCCCGGCTTGACCTTGTGGACACCAGGCGCCTGGGGTAGGCGGACAGGGGACTGGATGGCCTGCCTTCCCAGGCCGCCGGGGGCTGGCAGCCTGACGGTGGGGCTGCGGTGGCCTCCTGTCAGGTACTGTTGGCACCAGCAGGACCACAACAAACTCCTCAGAAAAAGCAGACTTTTTTTTTTTTTTTGCGGTACACGGGTCTCTCACTGTTGTGGCCTCTCCCGTTGCAGAGCACAGGCTCCGGACGCACAGGCTCAGCGGCTGTGGCTCACGGGCCCAGCCGCTCCGCGGCACGTGGGATCCTCCCGGACCGGGGCACAAACCCGCGTCCCCTGCATCGGCAGGCGGACTCTCAACCACTGCGCCACCAGGGAAGCCCAGAAAAAGTATACTTTAGATCATCCCGTGTTTCCTTTCTCCTGCTGTGACAGGGGAAGGCCAGAGCGCCGACCGCAGCTTTCCAGAGTGGGGTCGATCTAAGGACGGGCCACCTCCACCCAGGTCCTGCCTCAGTGGGAACCACCATAGCACATGAGAGGGAGGGGGTGTAGCTCAGCCTAAATAAGCCTTCACCCTGGGCGAGGATACCCCCCAGGGTTCACTGTGCAGGTGGTAGAACCTTCCAAGAACACAGTTCAAGTAACAGGAACAGGCTTTGGTCCCAGGTCGTAATGCAAACCGGAGCCTCAGGCAGATGAGACTCCGGCCCCGGGGACTCAGTCTCTGAAGGAGAACTTTATCCTGGTTCCACGGGCGGCGAGCCCTCCGGGCACGTTTACGTCCCAGCCTGTGACGGGCGTCTTCTGACGGGGATGCCGCTGATTCAATGTCACCCATCAAAACCCACCGGGGACTCTCCACAGCTGCCCTTCCCGGGAGGATGGGGAGCCCCCCACCCGATGTCAGAGGAGGAGCGGACCATGCAGCCCCCCTACCCACTGCGGGGGCTCATCTTTAGGGGGTCTGCTCACTGCCTGACCCAAAGAAGCCAAGGAGCCCCTGACCGACTCCAAAGGCCCCTTCTAACCCTGTGCTGAGCAACAGCTGGCCACCTGGTTTGGGGTCTGAGCTCCACTTTCTGACCCCTCCCACCTATCCACATATGTCTAAGGATGTGCAAATGAAGGTTATTTTCAAAGAGCTATGTTGTCACTAAAAACCTCATCATCCTTTCCAGCATTGATCCAACACCTAGGGTCCTGCTGGTGCTAAAATCTTTACAATAAATAACATTATACATTTAGAGGGAAGGTTTGGTGAAATTTCACTACAAAGTATTTTGACATCAAACCTGTTATCAGAGGGTGATAAAACACACAAAAAATGTTTTAAGTGCCTACCTTTAAAAATTCAAGGAAAGCAGGTTTTGTAGCACACGTTTTCTTAAGGATGGCCACAGCTGTGCTAAAATTATTCACATATTCACTGTAAGCATCCAGCACCATGGACTTAGAAAACTGAAATACAAGAGGAAATTGAGAAATGTAAATAATGCAGAGTCCAACTGCTTCCTCCCCATGCTTACAATAAAAGGGTGGAAACCGTGCCAACGATAACCTCTCGGTCACTGTGATGTTTTCATGGGATAAACTTCACTATGACTGTGTGTGATCACTGTTTTCTTTAAGCAGACTTGCTAGGAATTTTTCAACGGTTGGCTGATCTTATTTCCCAACGCTCTTTAAGGCTGCCCTGCTCAAAACTGTGGCAGTTTGGGTTTCAGTTAAGAAATGTTCCTGACTACAGTCGTATAAAGATGGTGTTTACAGACATCCTCCTTTAAATTCCTGCTGACTAGCACTCTGCGGATTTCACCTCCAGGACAGAATGTCCTGCACCTCAGCATGTGGGGGTCCCAGCATCCTGGCCTGACCATCCCCTGGAGATGCTCAGGGGAGGACAGCTGACCGCACCTGTTTCCCCAGGCTGAGGGGCAATGCCACATAGGTCCACTGCCCAATTTTCCCAGAAGCGCAAAGGTTTCCAGAGGCAGAGACATTGGCCTCACTCCCTTTTATTCTTCTAAGATCCCACATATTCTTGAGGATGGACAGCGATTCCCGTAAGTAGATGTGGGGCCACTTAGAGAAAAAATGCTTTCATCTAAATTATATATATGTATATATATATACATATGGGGTTTTTTTGTGTGTTTTTTTTTGCAGTACGTGGGCCTCTTACTGTTGTGGCCTCTCCCATTGCGGAGCACAGGCTCCGGACGCGCAGGCTCAGCAGCCATGGCTCACAGGCCCAGCCGCTCCGCAGCATGTGGGATCTTCCCGGACCGGGGCACGAACCCGCGTCCCCTGCATCAGCAGGCGGACTCTCAACCACTGCGCCACCAGGGAAGCCCTAAATTATATATTTTTAAAAAAGATTTTCTTCTACATTAAAAAAATGTTCCCAAGGTAAACATTTTAAGAAGGATAGACTAAGAGTTGAAACTAATATATAAAATAGGCAGAAATGCAATAAAAAAGTAAATGTCCAGTATCTCTTTTTCGTTTTTCATAAAGATCACTGAAGGGGATTATGCAAATTAATTTTAGTAAGAACTCTCTTTCCACGTTATGTTCAAAGCATACTTTATGTAACTCATTAAGCACACACACAGAATATATAGAAAAAAGGTTTCACGTATCACATTACAGCATTCCTCTAAGTATACAGACACTTAAAAATCTTTCAAGCTCTTGTCCCTTGACAGCGCTGTCCTCAATCAACTTCAGAATCCCTCTGCTACCTCTAGATAGGCAACTAGCCAGTCAGTCCACAGTGTGGACGATTCACAAATGGGCCGAAGATAAATGGCTCGGAGCCACCCAGCGCTGGAGCTCAGGACTGCGGCGGCTCCTGCTGGGAAAGGTCAGCGCAGCTGCGGGACCAGCTCATGTCCCCTCGCGTCCTGTGTCACCGCGGGGCCTGGAGGCTACGTCCGCACAACGGGACACCAGGTCAGGGAGCACAGGGCTGAGGGAAACAGGTGGGTATCTTCCCACAAGGCGGTTCCCAGGAGGGGTGAGACCCTGTGAGGGCTTAAAGCCGACAACCCCACAAAACCGTTCACAAGCAGGGCCCTGACTCGGCGACGAAACCATCATCAAATTGCCTGTGATGCCTCCCAAGCTTGACGGTGTATAGCCCGAAGTGTTCCAGGGGCAGCTCCACCGGAGCCTCTGGACGTTTCTCTCTACATCCTTCCCCTGGGCGCACACGCGTGCTCAGCTTCCCGACCTCAGACCGGCCCCCACGGAGAGCTCCGCAGTGTTGGCCGGGGTGTTGTGGGGTGCAGCTGGGCTCGGGCCGGCAGGACACCCACCCTGAGGCATCCGTGGGAGAAGGGAGGGGCCCTGAGCCCAGGGGAGCCCCGCAGACCCTCTGGGCACGCCGGCTCGGTTACCGAGGCCACGAAGACGTCTCCGATCATCTCCACAGAGTCCCACTCGGCCACGCGGCTGGCCAGCGCGATCTGGAACATGCAGTGGCACTGCAGGACCTCCTTGACCCGGTAGAAGACCGTCTTCAGCTTCCTCTCGCTCAGGATCTTGGGCTCCATCTCAGACAGCGGCTTCTCGTATTGCTGAGGCAGAAACGCACAAGGATGGCCCAGGCTTTTCCCAGGGTTCATGAAAGAACACGGAGAAACTCACCTGTGCAACTACGTTTGTGTCCAACAAGCCACGCGACTTTTGATGTCAATACACAGACACAATTCTCAGATTCTTTTAAGAATTTTGCCAATTTGAGTATTTTATAATTCATAGGTTCACAAAACATACCATTATACAACGTGGCATTTAGATACCTCCAAAATCCTCGTAAGAGCATCCACGTAGCTCTTTTCACTGTCGACAACCGAACCCAGAATATATCTTCTTACGACCTGTTGAGAATTTGAAAAGACAACAGTCAAAACCTGCCTCAGAAAACACAACAGATACATTTGACTTCTGTTGAGGCTTGTGGACAAAAAAGTTTTTTGTTTTCAAGACAGTACATAAATGAAAACTCCCAAGGCCTTAAAATATATTAGTGCATTAACTACCTACCATTATGGGCACAAAACATTGGTTCCCCATCACTACAATTCTGTTATTTGTAAACCTCAAATTATAAACCACAACTACAGTAACACAATTAAATTATGGCATTAACAACAATTTCATTCACTCATCCAACAATAATGAACTGAATTAACGGATTGTATTTTATGTGCTGAGCATGGAATTACATGGTATTTCATGTATACATTAAGCATAGAAAGAAAACCTTCCAGTCTTGACTCAAAGAATGCTATTACCGACACATCTAAAATCATTATTCCAAAGTTATTAAAAACAAAACAAAACAAAACTTTTGGAAGGTGGAGGTATAGTTTTGTTTTGTTTTGAGGCCATTCGAAGCCTACAAGTCTAAGAACGCAGAGAGTAAATTACCAATGTCAATTCCAAGTGCAAAAACTCCTCCAGACCTGAGATGCCTGCATTTCAAACAGTGACATCACTTTGGGATTTGTTTTCATGAACAGAGGACACGCAAGCGCAAGTTTCTGGCTGTAAGATGCCTGTTTAAGGCCAATGACGTCACTGGGCACTTTTGTCCAGTTTACACACCGTTTGCAAATAAATGTCAAGTGGAGCATAGAAATGACAAGGCTGCTCCTAACCCCACCCCCGGCAGCCCCATCCCAGGAACCGCGACGCCACCTGGCGGCAGAAGGCACATCCTCCGAGGGCGCGCCTCTTGTCAAGTCACCGACATCCACAAGGGAGCGACTCCACTCCTTACAAAAGGGCTGCTCCTTCACAAAATGAAGGCAAAAAGCAACCTTCAAGGACACTTAAGGAAGAAAGTGATGTGTGTAAAAGGTAGATGAGTCCGGAATTAAAGCACAAGCACATGCGGCCGCAGCGATGACCCCTCCCTCTGAAACGAGGGTGGCACCCCACGACCCAGACACCCCCAAACTGCGGATGGTCAAATTTGGACCAGCCTTCTCACAAAATTCAGATTCCCACACACTGTCTCAACTCTGGGATCAGGATATTTGAGGATTTGGGGGGCGTCTAACCTAGGAATTAAATATGTTTTTTTAGGTCCTGAGATGACACTAATGTATCAGGTCAAAGGACCTGGAATTGGTATTACTGAAAAATACAAAATAAAACCCCAAATCTCCCCCAGATCCCAGGGCTCCCGCAGGTCGGGTCGGCCCCTCAGTTAAACTCAGTGCGTGGACAGCACAGCCAACACGGGCCCCCAGGCCTCAGGCTTCCCGGGACCCTGACCCCAAGGCTGCAGGGAGACCTCAGCCCTGGATCAGCTTTCCTAGGAGGCCATGGGGACCCGCAGGAGACGTGCCTGCACCAGGAGGTAATTAGAGCAATGGAGGAGGAGAAGGAGGTGGGGGGGGCAAAGGGGAGGGGAGGGCAGGGAGGGGGAGGGGGAAGAGGAGGAGGAGAAGGGGGGTAAGGGGGGAGGGGCAGAGGGGGGGAGGAGAGGGGGAGGGGGAGAGGGGGAGGGGGAGAGGGGAGGAGGAGGAGAGGGGGAGGGGGAGGGGTAAATGCGAGGGGAGGGGAGGGAGACGGGGGGGGGAGAGGAGGAGGGGGTAAAGGGGAGGGGGAGAGGGGGGAGGGGGAGAGAGGAGGAGGACAGCAGCCCCTCCCTGTGCCTGGACCCTGGATCAGAGGCCAGACGGCAGAGGATGCTGGCCTCATCCTTCAGCTTCAGTGCCACCTTTCAAGTAAATGACAACCCAGGAAATAAAGGTTTTCCTCCCACCAAACAGGGCATGTAAAGAACGCTTCATATGCAGCATTTTTCCTGACAGTTATGTTACCTTATATCAACTTTGGAAGAAAAAATTCAAAGAGCACTGACATCCGGGTTTAATGTTTTAATGGAAAACTCCCCGGAGAACAAGCAGTAACCAGTGGGGAAAGCAACCTCTGTGAATCAGGGGGTAAGGAGGAAGCCTGCGGGGAGCGGCGCAGAAACCAAAACACAAACCCTCTCCGGCCGTCGTGAGCCTGGCGTGGCGCGTTCAGCCGAGGGCCACCACACGCGTCGCGTCACTGTCTTGTCGGGCCACGAGGAAGACACCGCCGACGCCATGTCCCCGTTTCAAGGGAAGGAGGACGGCGCTCGCGGAACAAGTGAGCAGCCTGGCCGGAGTCTCCCCTGCCCCAGTGCAGGGCCCGGGGTGGGAACTGGGCTGGAGCGGTGGCGCCTACAGAGGTGCCCTTTCTGCACCAGGGACCCGTCCTCGCTGTCACCACCCGGCCCTCTGGGGGACAAAACTGACTGGCAGGTGTGTGTGTCTGTTGAGAGACCCTGCGGGCTCAAAACTCCCTTGTCCCCCGTCCCCTGGCCGACCCGCATGCCCCTGCCGTCTCCAAGTCTCGGCCTGGCCGGGGATGCCCCGCGGCCACATGCATCTGCACGGCGGCCACAGTCCCTCACCCGCGGGCCCCCCACGGGGAGGCTCCACGTGCCTCCCGACCACGTGACCCCCACACTGTCCGGGAAGAGGACCCAAGTCCTGGAGCCCCAGGGGAGGCTTTCCAGGAACATCGAGAGTATTTCTGAGCAATCGATGCCCTTTTTCAGACTTGCGAGGCTAAAACTAGGTGGGCGAGCCAGGAACTTGGGCAGCCAGCAGGGGGCAGTGAAGAGCAGCCTCTCTGCTCCTGCAAAAACCGTCGGCCCGTCCCTGCCAGCAACGCGGCCACATGTCAACCCCAGAAGCACGAGGGAGCTGAGGACACGGGATGCAGGGGGCACAGGACCCGGACACGCCCGCCGCCCAATGCCGCCTGACCACGAGGCCCCTCTGGGCCTGGGTGTCCTCCTGTGACTGTGCTCCACAGGGGCGCACGCAAGGATGAGGGGGGTGACCTGTACACCTGCCTGACATGTCCCCTCCCGAGCACACGAGCCTGGCCTCTCACAGCCCAGCACCCACACACCAGACACTTCACCAGCACCTTCAACCTGCTCTGCTGCCCCCTGCAACCCAACCAAGTGCCAGCTTCCTACTCCAGCTTGACCTATGGCTAAGAGCCCCTTGGCAGCCTTTTCAACGCAGCTTGTCATCTTTCTTACTAGACTCTGAACTTACCACAGAGGATTTTTATGTGGTTCTGTCTGCACGCCACATCTGTGCACGCGTGTCATGTGTGTGATGCATGCATCTATCAACCACCTTGTATACCTATCACCCACCTACGTCTATCTACCTACATCATCTGTTTACAACATCTGCCATCTCTCTCAGTCTCCATGACCGGCATCAGGCTGCCCATGCGGGAAAAACTCAAATCACACCCCACCCAAAACCATCAACCCCTGCCCCCAATCCCCCCAACTCTGCGGTACACCCTTGTCTCTGACGCCCTTGTTTCTGAAGTTTTCCTTTCCTTTTACCCAAAGATAATCAAATGGAAACCACGGAATATCTTCCCTCTGCTACCTACAGTACTTTCATAGATGAAGAAATTTATTGATATTCGGCTAACTTCGTGAGTTGCTGGAAATCTATCTTTTAATCTCAGACTCAGGCACTATGTACACACACACGCACTTTACACAGTCACATCTAGTCCCTTTGTAGAGGGGACACTGTCCCATCAGTGTGAATGAGTATACATGACCCTCACAAAGAATGCAGACATTCCACGCATTTTCACAATTACACTGGGGCTGATACTCAAAATATTTAGGCCCGCTGCTGGGTTAACCCCTTCCTTGCTGGACCAGGAGAGGCCAGTGGATGAGCCCAGGTGGATGGAATGGCTGCGAGTGTGTGCCAGCAGGTAACTCCCAGCCAGCACACCCGTCCTGGTATAAGCATGGGGGTATTCGCCCTGCGCATCCTACCTGCTGCTGAGACAAGCCTTCGGGCATCGGGGTGAGGATGGCTTCTGGGTGCTTGCAGTCCACGTCAATGAACAAGTTCTGCTCCTCTTCAAGACAGGATCTGTGGTCTTAAAGGAAGACAGAATGTGCTAGTTTCACACTGAAACAGGATATAACATCACAGCGCAGTAAAGCTGCTGTCAAAGCAACACCTTGGGCAGACACCTCAGTTCCACGTCTCCTTTCCGCCCAGCAATGAGTAAAGTAGTTTTAACAAACCCAAGAAAATATCCTTCCCACAAGAGGAATGTGGTGTTTGTCGATATTTGAGATTTTCAATACTTGAAGTCTAACTTCAAAAAGCCGAGGTGTCATTTGAACACCTAGATGGCAGGGTAGAAATACATATTTCAATTTCTTAATCTATAACATATCAAAGTCAGAAACAAAGAAAAGCAGCTATGAATGACTAAGAACCAACACTCCATAGTCAGGGAAAACGAAGGTAACTTCCTGACTTTCTCCCTTTCTCACTAGAAATCTGAAGAAGCACAACTTCCCCAAGATCAAAAATTCTAGACCAAAATTAAATTCATTTCTAAAAACTTAGATGTAGCTAAGTAATCTAAAGAATTCACAAAACAGCTAGAAACCAGAAAAGCACAGGAATTTTTAGGTAATAGGAACCTAGAGATGATCTAATTTAAAGATACAAAACCCTAGCTGCACAGAAGAACTGTCAGAGGAGCTTTAAAAAGCCTACAGTGTCTATACACCTATTGGAACGGCCAAAATCCAGAGCACTGACAACAGTAAGTGCTGGTGCGGATGTGGAGCAACAGGAACTCTCATTCATCGCTGGTGGGGATGCAGGATGGTGCAGCCACTTTGGGAGACAGTTTAGTGCTTTCTTATAAAACTAATCATACTCTTATCACATGACCCAGCAGTCACGCTCCTTGGTGTTCACCCAAAGGAGCCAAAAACTTATAACCACACAAGAACCTGCACACGGACGTTTACAGCAGCTGTATTCACAATCGCCAAAACTTTGAAAGCAACTAAGATGTCCTTCAGTAGGTGAGTGGATAAAATAAACTGTGGTCCATCCAGACAATGGATATTATTCAGCTAAAAAGAAAGGAGCTATCAAGCCATGAAAAGACACGTGTAGGTTCACAACTGTAACACGTGGGCCACTTGGTGGGGACGGTGACAGTGGGGAGGGGAGGCTGTGCATGAGCGGGGCTAGGGGTTTGGGGGAAATCTCTGTACTTTTCACTCAGTTTTGCCGTGAACCTAAAACCGCTCTAAAAACAAAATAGTCTTTAAAAAACCCACAACATCCCAGCGTGAGGACGTCTCCCACAGAGGCCCACTGACGGTCTGGGGGTGGAGGCCTGGCACCGCTATTTGTAAGAGCTCCCGGTTCCTCCCTGTGAACTCCAGGGCTAAGAGCCGCGACTTTATTAGCCCAGGCTTCCCACCCGACAGCTCAGGAAGCTAAGGCCGCAGGGCTCAGGGGTGTGTGTAATGGGTCCCCCTCCCCCCAAACCACGGACGATCCTGTGATACTCTGCTCACTGTCCCCCTGGAGCTGGCTTCCGGCCTGCCCCGTGCACCTGGACCCCGTTCCCTTGCGATCCTGGTTCAGGGGTCCCGGGTGGGCCCGAGTCGGCATTTCTGAGCAGCCCCCCAGACTCCGGGGCCCCTAACCCCAACCTCTGCACCTGTGGGGCTCTGCCTGTGTGCCCTCCCACGAAGGGCCCCCTCTGGGGCACCTGCCCCGCTGCCAGCTCCTCACCGGGGAGCACACTCTATCTGAATCCACATCCCCGTCTCAGCCCCTGACACACTCTCCATCCTATGTGAAGAGGCTGGCGGCTCCGTGAGGATCACACCTTCTTTAAAGGCACAGGTGGCTTTACGGCCAGTTACAGTCTTCCTGGGCCATTCGTAGGGGAAACACATGACCTTAAAGTCCTCTCCCTGCACGGTTATCAGCAACCCTGCACTGAGCCAGCACCGACTTTGCACATCAGAAGTTCGTAGCGGCAACAAAGAAACATGCTTCTGAAGGACCAAGTCAGAGTCAGGACGGTCATTCCACACGTAAACCCTCAGCTGCCCGCACAGCCGGGTACCTCCTACCACACCAGCGCACAGACGTGCTCAGACGCTGGAGAACCCTCGCCCGGAGCTTGCTGCCGACGTGAACACACCCAGACAGGCTCTATCTTTCTGACACACAAGCGCCATGGGCTCCTGCCCGAGTGAAATGTTTCACAAAACCTGAGAATTCTGGAATCCTCTCACCGGCACAGAGGATCCTGAGTCCCCACTTAGAGCCCACCGTACTCAGCCTCAGCCGTGAAAGGTCAGGAAACGTGCCCAGGAGCCCCAGGCACCGTGAACGCACCCCCGTGACTGTGTTCTATTATCAACGACCCTGCTGAGAATCCAGGGGCTCTGTGGGGGGAGAGCAAGCCCCCGGGGGGACCCCCGATCACCCGACCGCTGGGAGGAGCCTGTTAAGGGGGGGTGCGAAATCCACCCCCTGCGAGAATTCACTCAACTTCCTGCCGCCCCCGGAGCCCCCGCTGCCCGCGCCGGCCCTGAGCCCAGGCAGCCTCCCGAGGTCGCACCCCGCAGACCTGCAGAGACGAAGGACTTGGTCCTGATGAAGGAGCGGCCCCGCTTCACCACAGCCTTCGTCTTCTCCAGGCCATCCTTGGTGCCCTCCTTGGCGGCCTTCACGAGCTTCTGCATCTGCGGGGAAGGCAGGCTGGGTGAGGGTGGGATGACTCGGTAAAACCTCCTTGTTGCTTTTACTCCATTTTAAAAGAATACTGTCAAGTAGTTTGCTCTTGAAACATCATCTGAAATTGGCTTTTTGATCTGGGAGAGCTTTCTTGGCTGTTGTGAAAGTGTGTGTGGGGGGGTGGGGGGGGTTTGGGGCTGTTTGGTTTTGATTTTGCTGGTTAAAAAAAGAAGAAGGAAAAACAAATTTACAAACAGAGCCCTTCCTTAACATAGTTTTAAAAAAAGTCTCCTGCTGTGTTTAAAAGTCAGTCTTCGTTTTTATTACAAACACTTGCAAAGAGCTTTGCAGAAGCCGAGTGCAGAGAGCTGAGGCCACAGGTGTGAACAGTTTTGCCCAGGCCAACGGACAGACGGCAGGAAACAGTGGAGCCCCTGGCTGGAGACCCACCGGCTGGCTCAGCCGCTGGGCACTCCCCAGCCTCCCCCGGACTCCCCGTGGAAGCTGGTCCAGCGGCTCACGGGCCCTTCGTACTGATGGTCGCAGGAATGGCCAGATGGAGAGACCTGCCGGGATACAGACAGAGGGACGGCCCGCGGGAGGGGTTGGCAGACCCCCTCCTCCACGGAGACTGAAGGGTTGGAAAGACCACCGGCCCCCGCCGGTGGTCCATTCTGGTTCCCTCAAGCCAGGGTCCTGGCATAACGCTTAGACTGGCCGTTAGTGCCCAAAGCTTCCAATGACGTGCTTTGGCATTTCACCCACATTTCTTATCCTTAGACTCTAACGTCTGAGATATTGGCCACTGGGTACCGAGCGACTGATCCTTTAGAGAAAATCCAGATGGCCTCTTATGACACAAGCCAACACCCTTCGGGTCTGTCTAGGTGCCGGCCTCCCCGCCCTCCTGCGATCCTCCCCTGGGGGAGAGGCTTCAACACCCGCCCGCTCCCCTCCAGGGCTTCGCCCGGCCTCCCTCCGGCGGCCCTTTCTACGGAGGGCCACTGCCCAGTTGCACGTTTGTGCAGAGCAGCGCCGGCTGAAGGGCTCTCGGGGGCTGAGTGGGCACCCTGGACTCGGGAGCTGTCCCCGTGCCTTAGGCTGCGTCCCTGAGGATGTGCCCCTGGCCCACCACCCACCTCGACAGACACCAGATCCACGTCACACTGCCTGGCTGACCCCGACTCGGACGCCCAGCCACTCACCACCGCTCTACCCGCCAGGTTAAACGTGGCAAAGCCACTCTGCCTGCTCCGACTCCTGTATCCCTTCATCCAAACGCAGCTTTGTCCGCTGACAACCCTGGATAGCAGCCCGCCGTCCCCGCTTCTCCGCAGCCACCGCTGGTGCCTTGCGCCGCCTGTGCGCCCCTGCCCGCCCGGCTGCCGGGCGCCCCTCCTTAGCTCCCTACCCCCCCGTTGTCCACATCCCGCCGCCCAGACCCGGGCTGCACGTGCTGTCCATGCTCCCTCCAAGGAGTCAGAGAACTAGGGACAGACGGATGGCCAGGGAGCCTGCAGGGGCCCGAGCCCCGGCTCCAGGTGAAGCCACACAGGTGCTGGGTTCCGGGCAGAGGGAACGGCCACCCAGGGTCGCAAGGCTGCAGCAACACGCCAGGCCCTGCTTCTCCTGCGGAGGACGGCAGCACGTAACCGGCCCCAGACGAGTCACCCTACCTGCTTCCTTGCCGCTCTACCGCCATCTGATCGTGCACATTCCCCTCTCTTTGCTGAGCTGGCCTGCCTCGTTCCCCTCCCTGGATCACCTGGCCCTGTGCTCCCTGGAAACCCCCGCCCCCCCGGCCTCCAGATTATCCCAGGGGCTCCGCCTGTTTCCTGCACGGAACCAGCCCGACGCTGTGCCGGAGGAGATGCCATGATTCCGGGGGCTTCACTCCTGCACCAAAAAGCGTGGAACAGCGCCGTGACGTTCCAGAGACGTTTCTGAGTGAACACCTGCCTCAGGTAAGTGCCTTTCAACACGTGTGAACAAATCACAAACGTCAGAAGGACGAAGATCCCACTGAAGGAAAGGTTACTTGACAGTGCCCTTTTAAAACATCTCAAACAGTGGACACCACGACATTCACACCCAGCAGTTCTCGACTTTGTGGTCTCAGGAGCCCTTCACACTCAGAAAAGTCATCGAGCAGCCCAAACGGCTCTGGTTTACCTGCTCCATCTATGTTATACTACATAAGGAGTTAAAATTGAGAAAAATGTTGAATATTTTTATTAATATTCATTAAAAAAATATTAAACCTATGACATTTTGTCTCAGGTAACGTTTGATGAAAAATTACTACATTTTCCAAAACAACAAAAAAAGTGCATTGTTTTGCACGTGGGGGTAGCTGCCTCGTGTCTGGCGTGGAGACGGTGGATCCCACGTCCCAGCAGGCGTGGGTCACGCCCTGGGGCCTCCGTCCACACGTGGGGGGACGGGGGGGGACAGAGGCGAAGGATACCCCGGAATTGACAGGAACTCGCCACTGCCCGGGTGGCCCTGGGGTTCCCTGGACCGCACCGTGAGAACCACCACCCCGGCAGAACTGGGAAGCTCTGGGGCTGAGTTTTCTCGTTAAAGGACAGTCTGTTTTTGCAGAAGCGTTTTCAGCGTGAACCACACTACCTTCAGTTCATGTTTGTGCTTTAGCTGCTGAATCTCTACCGCGCCCACCGCGTTTGCCACCAAATGTCTCATCTTTTTCTCATAGTGCTCCTTTAAGCGGGTTAGGTCATGGGAAAGCTACAGTACAAAGAGATACAAGCTTTTCACAACACGCTCTTCCCGGTGCTTTGAGACAATCTTACATTGAAAGGACTTGAGCAGCGTCTGGTGGGTGATGTTCACGCACCAAGGTCCTACTGCCCTGGGCCCCCCCTCCTAGCCCACCGGCTCTCGAGAAATAAACACATGAGTGAGGAAAACACATCATCAGAAGACAGACTCCAGGTGAGGCAGACTGGAGACTCTTCTATGCTAAACAAGGGCAAATAAATGCACAGAAAAATGTGGGCACCATCACGCCTTTACGTTTTGGTGAAACTAAAATGATCAAAACTGTAGAAATATATATAAAATTATTCCATTGTGTCAGCACCAAAGCAAAAGAAGCTTGAATTCAAGATTGCATTGATGGGGGAAATGATTTGGGGATGACCACGTAGATGTTTCAGTCTCCAAACTGACATAACTTTCTCTGCAGCCCACGGGGATGGGGTGAAATCTTGTAATTCACTCCTCACATGATCACAAACGTCTCCAATATGCAAACCGCGGCCCCTGATCCTTAATGAGTGTTTCCCATGTCAACCCAGACAAGGACACCTCAGCAATTTTTTAATAAAATCTGAGACTATGAGGTGAGTCTTAAACGACTTACAGTGTCATTTTGGCAGCTTCTGAAATACGACTTTTTAAACTAGGAAACTTGGTACTCCTTAGAGCTGCCCTCAGGACGCTGCCCCACAGGACGGACGTGTGCTGGACCTGGTGAGGACTCTGCACTCACAGCCGCCCGGGGCTGGCCCTCCACCGTCTCTGCTGCTGGGCCACCCGGCCTCCTCTGTCGGCATTGCTAGTGGTGCATCTGGGAACACGGGTCCAGCTGGACGGCCAAGAGGGCAGAGTCTCCACTCAGTAATCATGCCCACGGCTCAGGGGCCATCGCCTGACCAGCCCAGTTTGCACGTCATCCACCAGGCCCGCTGAAGATGAAATTTACGAGCGTTTTAACCGCTCTCCAAGGCCCCACTAGCTGCCCCATCCTGCTGAAATCAGGCCCCAGTGCCGTATTTAAAATCTCCATTTAAACCTGGAATGTTGGACTCGGCTGTAACAAGCCAAGTGTCACCTTAGTTACCGGCTCCGTTTAAAAGTACAGCTGTAGCTTCATTCGCTGCTTAAGTCTCGGCTGTAATAACTCTGGTGACAGAGACAGCTAAGTTCTGGGGAAAGCTTGTTAATAATATTGAGTAGCTGAGTTGACCACCACCAACTGGTAGAGTCTTCTTGAGTTTCAGGACGAGATTCCAGACTATGCGAACACTACGCGCCCGTAGTAATCTGTAAGCCGCACCGATGGGGAGGCCATGTCCAGGGGCCCAGCGGCCTGGTTACGCAGCTGCAGGCAGGGGGAGGCGTAACTGATCGATCGTGCCGTGACTTATCGATTCTGCTGTGATGACGAGGCACTAGCCACAGCATCCACCAGCATGCAGCCTGCATCTAGACCTCACGCAGAAAGGACATGGAGCGCGCTGACGTGACCGTGGACGGCAGTGTGAATCACCCTTTTACCAATAGCCAAAACACCCAACGACGAGTATTTGGGGTGGCCAGTCACCCCTGGACACCGGACACCTCAGTGGGGTGATTTCCCTCAGCAGAGCCTCTCTCAGGTCCCCACCCTCCAACCTCCAGCCCTGGAATCCACTCCTGCAACCTGGAGCTTCTCCCTGGACCCTCATCTCGGGAGCTTCACACACACACACCCTCCCTCCCTTTAAGGCTGCTCCTGGGCGGCTCGGGCGCTTTCGTCCTGTGACATCCTTTTGTAACATGTTCTATTTTTATATCTTCCTGTTTGTGTCGAGAACACTGAGGTTCAAAACATCCCGTAAAGGACAGCAGGGCTGTGCTGTGTCCCACCCGGCCAGGCTCCATCCATGCAGCGGGCTGGGCACAGACAGCCTTATGTGTACGCAACACAAATATCCAGGGAATGCTTATTTACGTAAGTAATTCAAGATGGCGAACTCGCTTAGGGCCTCTGGAGGGATTTAGTTTATATAAATTTAATTTTCCCATCCTGCCGAGATTCTATGATGTGAAATAAGGGGTGCCTTCTCTTTTGCCAACACCTCGTGCTTTTCTCAAAGTACATATCAACGGCTTAAAAAACGACCGTTTAAAATAGTATGTGAATGAAAATGACATCTTAGAGTCCCGTCCGCACGTCCACGTGAGAACGTTTTCTCTCTCAGGCGCACAGACCGGACTCGTACCTGCTTTTTGTGGTCGCTGCGCAGGAAGGACCGGGGGACCCCGTTTCTGCTCTCTGAGTCACTCTGCTCCCCGTAGCTCTCGAATTCGCTCGAGCTCCACCCGTACTCCAGGGAGCTGTTGCCACCTTCGTCTCCATTCTCAACATCATCATAAATCATTTCATCTGAATGCATAAATGCCAAAAGGAAATTTAAAACATAGACCCTCACTGGCTATTGTTCTGTTTGTGCAGGTTCGTCATCTGACCACATCGCTGGGAGCTGGCACCTCAGAAAAGCTGGGAGGAACGGAACCTCAGGTGTGGCGCCCCCGCCCCGGAAAGGCGCTGGACTGATGGGCGTGGGGTGGCAAAGCTCTGATAAACCCCCAGCCCCATCCGCGTCCTGAGGACCACTGGTCTATGAGAAGCCACCACAGTTATACCAAATGACGTCTTGCCCATAGAGAACTTCTGACAAAGGAAGATTTTTCTTTAGATAAACGTATGGAATAGAAACGGATTAGACATACAGACAGATTAACAGATCACAGACAGATGGATGATAGAGATATTTCAATATGAATGCAAGTGAAGCTTACCGCAAACAATTACAATTTTTGCTTTCGTGCTAAAACTAGCCCATAGTACCTATAACCTGTTAACTGTATTTAAGTATCTTCATCACATCAGTCGTCTTAGAATTAATGAAGAGCACATCTGTATACGCCGCCAGATACGATGCCAAAGGCACTGCCTGCAGAGGGGACACGCCGGTCTAACGGAACAGCTGTCACCTTCAGCAGGGGCACCGCCAGCCCGCCTTTTCTTGCCGTTTGGTTTCTGAGACCCCAGATCAGCCCATCTGCGCTGGGAAAGGTCTACCAGGGAGGATCATTCACTCAAAAATGCATTTCAAACTTGGTTTTACAGCAACCTGCCTTTAGTCTCCACGTTATTTGCAGCAGGGACTTAAATAACTACCCCGGAGCACACTTACTCTAAGGACCTGGCAGGTTTATGTAGAAAGAGGGCCGAAGGTAAGCACGGGTCTCCTGTCACGTAGGAATCTCGGGAGGAGGCCTCTGTTAGCTGAGGCCCTAACAGTGCTGGGGACCTGAAAGCGTCCAAAGCATTTGTGGGATGAATACGTGAATCCACGCTTTTAATTAGGAAGTTTGCCGTCGGTTTGAAGAACATGTCCTCTATTGGGCTGGGAAAGTTCCCTCCTATCAGGAGTTTTGAACACTGGAAGGCATGGTACCAAGTACCTTCTAAGCGTGTATCAGGATGAGCGTATGGTTTGTGTCCTTCGCCTGGTTCTGTGGGAAATGACACCTAAAGAACCAGCCGATGTTGAAAGATACCTGAACTCTGGAGACAAACCTCCAGGGTTAGGATGGGCTTTGGCTTGTTTGCTGAGATGCTGCCAGACGTGCTCTCCTGACATTTCATTTGGGGTGCTCCGCATCACGCCTTTCGGGCAAAGGGGGCCCTAAGCTTGTGCTAACACCCTCAGGGGGATCAGAGGGGGTCAGTTCACTTGCTCACTACTCTTTCCTGCCTTCTATGGGGTTCAGTACCCCTTTCCTTGAACTATTCCTCTAGGGTCTACAAGCGGTCAAGCTCTCCAATCTGCGTCTGAGGTTGCCTGTTTCTCTCTTGTTAAAGGACAGGACTTTAGTTGGATGTGAAGATGTGGGCCAGACACCAAGTTTTCTTCAGCATTTTGGGAACATCCTGCTGTGTCCCAGCCTGTCGAGAAGCTGCTGTTTTTCCCAGACTGCAGTTCCTCCCGGGTGACTGTGCCCTCGCTCCTGTTGCTGTTAAGATATTCAAGTGGGCTGTGCTCGGCAGTTGGAATTGTACATGCCTCGCGGCGGATTCATGCTCAACCTGCTTTGAATTTGTATTTCTACAATCCGGGAACTTACATCTGTAATTCTGGAAAATTCTTAGTAATTCCTTCCTGCATGACTTCCTGTGTATCATTTATTAGAGACATGCTGGTACTTCAAGCCTCCATGTTTCTTCCCTTCCCATTCATATTTTTCACATCTGTAACTCCTCCTGCTTCTTTTTAGGGTAACTGAGAAAATTACCCTACCTTGAGGGCTGGGATATAAACATGTGCACACACAAAACTGTACTGCACAGCATCGGTGAGACACCGTAACCTTACAAAACGTGATTACAGACACACACAGCTGTGCACCTAAGGCTTCTGCCTGCCTGCCTACATCCGGAGGGAAAGACGGTAAACTGCATCTCATAAAACTCCACCCCAGACAAAAATCAAACCTGGCTCAGAGTCTGAATTTTCTCTTGGCACGTCATCATAAATGGCTTCTTCCGGATCTGGAAGAAAAGGAAGGGAAACTTTAAAAACCGACCCCGACCCAGGGAGAACATCCTGCACTTCCTGCACATCCTGCATGGAGCTACAGACTCCTGTGATGCTACAGCTACTCAAGAAGTTAATGTTATGATAAGGATGACTCATGGGGCCTTACCAAAGCATGAGCACTGTTTTTAGGGCAGAACATTTCCTTGGGATGGAAGGACATCTCTAAACAAAGTGGTTGTGAAATGTATCCAACAGGAGTTTTATGGTCTCCAAGCCAATTTATTCCATGATTTTGCATTAAATTACACGTCTCTACGCGGCTCTTTATAAACATTTTTAACTTTATGCAGTTGATGTGTTCTGATACACAAAAATTACAAAGGTGGCGTGCAGTCTCAGAAACAAAGGGACAGCTTCACTGCCGCTGTCAGGTAGGAAGCTTTAAAGTCAACCGATGGCTTCATCTCATTTTTCACCCCTGCAGATGAAACGTGGCCACACACGTGTATAAAAATGCTGAACTTTGGGGCTTCCCTGCTGGCGCAGTGGTTGAGAGTCCGCCGGCCGATGCAGGGGACACGGGTTCGTGCCCCGGTCCGGGAAGCTCCCACATGCCACGGAGCGGCTGGGCCCGTGAGCCATGGCCGCTGAGGCTGCGCGTCCGGAGCCTGTGCTCCGCAACGGGAGAGGCCACAACAGAGAGAGGCCCGTGTACCACAAAAAAAAAAAAAAAAAAAATGCTGAGCTTTGAGGACAAAACCTGTCAAACTGCATTACGTGAAACGTTAGCATCCTAGGAAACTGTAAGGTGTTTTCTTTAAAAAAAAAAAAAAAAGGAGGGATCCTCCCCGGGCAGATACTCCATGTGAGTGTCAGTGGTCCTCCAGGAGATCAATGGGGTTTGAAGTTCATGCACGTATTCGTAAGAGCTCCATGCTCTACAGGGAGGCCAACCAAACTACAGGGTCCTCCATCCTGGAACCCACGAAGGTGACTGGTTACTAACCAACGCAAGCCAAGATGACATAAATACAGCCTCGCCCTCCTCTGACGTGCGGCCACCATCCCCTCCCCACATTCCCAGGACCCAGCTTCTTCTCGTGCTGTGCTCAAGCTCCCACGTCAGAGAGGCTTGCTGTCCCGGAACAATGTTTCTCGACTGTGACCACGGTATTTGCACCCCCGTTAGACAGTGTGGGGGGCTGCTGATGTACAGACCTTACTTTCAAATACAGCTGTTCTACTAATAAGAACGAGTCATGGGAGAACGTCAGGTTTTACTTGGGAAATAAAATTGCTTGAGGATAGTGAGGTGACGACTTAACCCTGTAAGGATCCAGAGGTAAAAGCCCCTTAGTAGAAGCATCTACTTATGCTGAGTTGTTTGTTCTGACAGTGTCATGATTAAAACCAGAAGGAAACATTCCAGGGGAGAATTGAATAATTAGGAGATTAAGATGGTTCTACCTTGTAAGTCAATCATATAAGATAATTACACAGCAATTAGTGAGCCAGTGGATAGTAAAAGGGATAATTAGAAAAGCCTCACTTAAAAAAAAATAATAAAAAACAAAATTAGCTCTGCTTTCTACACCACACATGGAATAGAAGGTCTGCTGTACCACCTGGTCAGTGGCCTGGCTTAAGCATCCACCACTCCCTCTTCAAAACGGCACCATGAGAAATCATCTCATTGGGGATCACAAGAAAGAATGTCTTGTTAATGCCTCAGTCCCCAAATCTCTAACTGTTATGACAAAAACCAAGATCTGTACTAGAAAGAATCAAGCAGGAAGAGGGAGATGCTGGGATGCAGAGAGCAGAGATGATCTGATGGGAGACAGAGTGACAGCTTCACGGGGCCCTGGGGAAGCATCTACACAGTCAGCTCTGGTCAGTACTTCAGGTGAATGGACGCAGGACAAGAGAATAATTGGCTGAGGCTGACAAATATACACTGTCCCAGGGGGGCTCAGGGGTGGCCCTCCAGACTCCCGGCGGCCGTGGTACTCACTTTCCATCCAGGCTGTATTGGCCGGATCTGCAACCCACCGGGCGAGGGCACTGTCCTCCTTATGGACTGGACCTTCACTTAAGGAAAACACACCAGAACATCAGGATGTTGACAATCCCTCTAGTGATTAAAAAGTCACTGTGCATGCAAATTGGGCACTTTCCCAGGTAGCATTACGGGATATGCCAGGTTCAAGAGTTCCTCCACAACCATGTATAAATAAGTGCTTTTGAACGCCTACCACACACACACCACATGTCTAGCACAGCATCCAGTGCAACAGGACATGAAGAAATGCAGTCCCTGTCCCAAGAGGCCTGACTCGTCCTCCTGTTTCTCAGATCTTGCAGAGGGTCCACTATGTGCCCCAAACGATGCTGGGTTGTACGGACACACCCAAGTGAGACTTGGGCCTCTCAGCTCCAGCAACAGGGCAGACTTCAGTACAGCACTTTCAATAATGGATAGAAAAACCAGGCAGGAGATCAATAAGGAAACAGAGGATGTAAACAGCACTACCGACCAACTGGACCCACCAGACCTCTACAGAACACACCCCCCAGGCTTAAGAGCTACAATTATAAAACTCTCAGAAGTAAACGACGAAAAAGCTTCAGGACATTGGTTTTGCCAATGATTTATTGGACAGGACAACAAAAACACAGGCAATAATATGAAAAAATAGATAAACTGGGCTTCAACAAAATTAAAAACTTTTGTGCCCCAAAGGACACTACCAAGAGAATGAAAAGACAACCCACAGAAAGGAAGAAAATTCATGAATCACTTATCTGATAGGGGGTTAATATTGAGACTATATAAAAAAATACCTACAACCCAACAACAAACCTAATTCAAAAATGGGCAAAAGGACTTGAATAACATTTCTCCAAAGAAGACATGCAAATGGCCAATAAGCACAGAAAAGATGCTCAACGTCATTAGTCATCAAGGAAACACAAATCAAAACCACCACGAGGTACCACTTCACACTCACCAGGATGGCGATGATTTTAAAAAGCAGGAAATACGTTTAGTAAGCTTAGAAAAATTGGAGCCCTCACACACAGCTGGTGGGAATGTAAAATGGTGCAAGCTGTGATGGAAAAAAGTTTGGCTGTTCCTCAGAAAGTTAAACATAGGATTACTGTGTGATCCAGCAATTCCACTCCTAGGTATGTACCCAAAGGAATTGAGAGCAGGGACCTGAATAGATACCTGTACGCAAACGTTCACAGCAGCGTTATTTACAGTAGCCAAAAGGTGGAAATGACCAAGTGTGCATCAGTAGATGGGAAGATAAACAAAATGTGGTATATACACACAATGGAATATTACTGAGCCTTAAACAGGAAGGAAATTCCAACACACACTGCAATACGGATGAACCTGGAAAACATGGTACCGAGTGAAATGAACCAGACACAAAAGGACAAATACTGTACAATTCCAATTGTATGAGTTACCTAGAGTAGGCAAATTCATGGAGACGGAATGCAGAATAAAGGTTACAGGAGCTGGGAAGAGGGGGGATTGTGGGTAGGGTTTCTGTTCGAGATGATGAAAGAGTTTCAAAAGTAGATAGTGGTGATGGTTGCACAACAATGTAAATGTATTTAATGCCACCAGATTTTAAACTTTAAAATGGTTAAAATGGCAAATTTTATAGTATATATTTTTGCCACAATTTAAAAATGAATAATGCAATATACCAAAAACCACAGAATGGTCCACTTTAAATAAGTGAAATGTACTATGGTATGGGAATTATATCTCGATAGAGCCGTTTAAAAACAAAAAAATAAACACACCTACCATGCACCAAGCATGTTCCCATGCTAGGTGGTAGGTGCTCTAAGACTTGGTAAAACCTGGTCTTTGTCTTTGAAGAATTCAATCTAGTAGCAGAAAGGGACACAGAAATAACAGTGAGAGCACAAAGCCATCAATTAGAATGCAGGTGTGTGCACACAGCTCTGGAAGCGCAGAGGAGGACAGTTTCATGAAACGAGACATTTAAGCTGGGTTTTGAAGGGTGAGTAGGAGTTTGCCTAGGGGAGGGGATTTTCCTGGGAATTTCGAGCAGATGCAACAGCATTTGTGAAGGCAAGTGGCATGAAAGAAAGGCTTAGAATCAAGTCAGTTTCAAGAATTTTAGATGAAAGCTGGGTTAGACAAAGTTAAAGATCCTTTCTCCCCCTCAGGATTCTGAGAATCTTTACAAGGTTAAGTACTCTGAACGTCTCTGGCAGGGAGACGGGAGTGGCGCGTCATCCAGCTCTCTGTGGCTGTGGACCCGCAGTTTTCTCTTTTTCTGCAAAGCATAATGTTAACGTCTTAAAGAGTCCTAGTGTTCAGGAAGACCCGATCTGGGGTCCCTGGGCGAGAGGGCAGAAAGACCACGGGGCGGGGGAGGGGCCTGGGCAGTGAGAGCCTTGGAATCACTGCGCACGACATTTCGGGAAAAGGTCTGGGACTCAGAACATCCGTGGAAAATTAGTAAAGATACCTGTTGGTTGGATCCTCAGAACTCAAGGAATTCAACTGGCTGTCTTCTGTTCCTTCCTGTGTCTCTGCCAGGAAAGAGAAAAAGTTCACATTGTTTTATGCCCGAAAGAAATGTTGAGGAAGTTGTTTTTTATCCTCAAAATGGTTTCGTATTTTCCTTTCTTATCAATGAGAGGTTTACCTTATTGTGAAGATGATCAACTGATAGATTTAAGATTTTCAGTTTTTAGATCAAACGTATTCAAAATAGGATTATGATGAAGAGTGACACCCAAAGGTCTTATGAAACTACCTGAAATAAAATGGTGCCCAAAGAAACCAAGCTAGAGAAACACCATAATTCTCTCCTGTTTCTTAAGTTTTCATGGGAATTTGCAATTGTGATTTACTTGAAAATGTGTCTACATGACAAGCTCAAAAGATTCCCAAGGAAGAAGTACTGACGTTGGTGGTACCTGACAACCAAACTCCCTGTTTCCCTCAATTGTCTTAACTGGGAAGGAAAGAACCCTCTTACTGAAGTTTCACACAAATATGTCCTGATCATGCTTCTGTGACACCAGTGTCCTCGGGGCTACTCCTGCCCAGCAGGACGTCCACACCTGGGACAGTCCTCACGGTGCGTCCCAGCACAGAACACGGAAGCAGAGCAGGTGAGAGAAGGGAAAACTCAGCCGAGGTGCCTTTACTGGGCTCATAGGTTCAGGGCCCTGATAAAGGACCCCAGAGAGCCCCCAGCCCTTCCTCCAAGGGAGGACACAGAGAGAAGACGGTCTATGAACCAGGAAGGGACCTCACCAGACACCGCACCTGCCGGCGCCTTGACCTTGCACGTCCAGCCTCCAGGCTGTTGTCCAGAACCGACTACCCTTCTCCAGAGGAGGGATGGTTTGTGTCTTCAGCTGCCCTCCTGACCTGGACGTGCGGAGGGTGGGAGGGGAGGAGGGAGTGGCAACTGCCCACGGGCTTCGGCCGGGACAACGGTGAGCCGCACACTCGGGCCCCGGCTGCTCCCACAAAGCACCGCCGTCTGCACAGCTTATGGACAACAGCCTGGAGGCTGGACGAGCAAGGTCAAGGCGCCGGCAGGTGCAGTGTCTGGTGAGGTCCCTTCCTGGTTCATAGACCATCCCTCTGTGTCCTCACTTGGAGGAAGGGCTGGGGGCTCTCCGGGGTCCTTTATCAGGGCCCTGAACCTATGCATGGGGGTCCATCCTCATGACCTCATCACTCCTGACACCGTCACCTTGGGTGTTTGTTAGGTTTCAACATGTGACTTTCGGGGAGACACACACTCTCCCTTTAAACCTAAAAACTCAAGCCCTGCATAAGCAGCTGATGCTGAAGCAACGCAGCCAAGGGTCATCTGTGCAGATGACGGAGGCGGATGCTTAAACCACGTCCTCGAAGCTACACACCTGCTCCTTCCCGCTAAGTGGAGGTGAAAGCCGTGACTCACTGAACCAAAACCCCGGTCACGGAGCTGGGCCCCCTCAGCACCGCGGCCCCCGACAGCCGGTATCACAGGTGCCGGGACAGGCTCCCTGCACCTGCCCGGCTTCCCGAGGAACCTCCTGATTCTCCCGACTCCTGCCCCTCTCCCGGGTCCTCAGTGTACCTGCTACACACGCACGCACACGCACGCCCCAGGTGTGCAGTCTGCCCTGAGACGGAGCGTGCCTTCTGCCTTCCCCCACAACGCCCCCCACCCCGCCCCGTGAGGTGAGGCACAGGTGCAGCAGCACTACCTGCGGGGCCTGCGGGGGTGAGGACAGGGCTGGAGTAGGCGGGCAGCAGCAGGGGCAGGCCGGAGGGCACGGCGTAGCCGCAGGGCACAGGCACCGAGTACCCGCTGGGCACGTGCAGGCCCCCGCCCTCCCCCTCGGCCTCCGGGTCCGGAGGCGGCGGCTGGTCCTCATGGAGGGGTGTGATGTCGATGACGGAGTAGGGGTTGACTCTCGTCGGGCCCCCGGGTCTCAGTGGTTCCGCCAGGGCGTCTGTGTCGGCTCCCGTCCCATTTTCGTGTCCTGAGGGTGAGAGGAGACCGTGGCAGACACCCGGCCGTCAGGGGCACGGCCGACACGCCCTGCTGGGCTGGGGGCCCCCAGGTGACCCCCAGGCGACCCCCAGGCCTGGAAGCACTGTCCTTTGGGGCATCGGTGGGGTCAGCACAACCTTGGGGGCGGGGCACGCAGCCTGGCTGAGCCCAGGGAGTCTCCTCCAATGAGGCGAATGGGTGACAAGCTGCCAGAAGTGGGGGGGTCACTAACCACGTGGACAGGTGGTGACGGTCCCAACCAGACCATCGGTGAGTGAATGAAAGTCACCAACTCCACCCCCAAATTTTAAAATATCAATTAAACCCCTACATTTCATCTCAAATGGCATTATTTTGAAAAAATGTTTTATGCAACACAGTGACAAACTGGTGAGGCCATTTTTATTAGAAAATAACAATACCTGTTTCCTCCAAAATATAAATAGAAAGGTAGGTAGACAAGACTGAAAATCATGGAAAATAGAAAACAAATAAGAGAATCTCAGCCAAACTTGAGTCATTTCAGCTCACATCGTATCACAGAAACATCACACATCTCGGGCTCCCAGACCCCACCTTCCCCAGGACGTTCCAACCCGCAGGTGGGCCGGCTGGTCGCTGGGTAGCCCGAAGACGCACCTGATCCGGCCGCGGTGTTGGTGGCGGGGACAGTGGTGTTGGCGGCGGGGCTGTCTGCTCCTGTGTCCCCGGCCTCGGTGGCGCCCGGAGCCCGTCTGTCTGCTTCTGGAGCCTCATCTACGCCGTCGAGATCCAGCTGTTCCCCCTCCTCTTCCTCGTTGTTGTTAGTGTCGTACTTGGCTTCATTCTCTGAAGTTTAAGGTAACGTAAACCACAGTGTTAGCATTTGTTACCGGGAAAACGGCTTCCACGCTCCTAAACACACAGCAGCCAAAGTCAGCCAGCGATGAGCACCCAGATGGGCACCCGGAGGTGCTGGCGGCGCCAGGACACGCCCTCCCCCCATCCTCCACCGGGCTGGCCCACCGCCTTTCTTTTGTGTGTGTGTGTGTGTGTGTGGTACGCGGGCCTCTCACTGCTGTGGCCTCTCCCGTTGCGGAGCACAGGCTCCGGACGCGCAGGCTCAGCGGCCATGGCTCACGGGCCCAGCCGCTCCGCAACATGTGGGATCTTCCCGGACCGGGGCACGAACCCGCGTCCCCTGCATCGGCAGGCGGACTCTCAACCACTGCGCCACCAGGGAAGCCCTGGCCCACTGTCCTTCTACTGGGAAGAGTTTCGTGCCATCAGGCTTTGGGGCAGCGATCTGGGTTTCCTCTCAAAAGGAACCACAACTCAGTCTGGAAAGAAAAAAGCAGGAGAGACAGAAAGGAAGAGAAAAAGCACTTCCCACATTTTACACCCTGGACTTAGAACCCCATTAGTAAAAATCAACTTGGAATAACATTAAATAAACCACCAGGCGAGGAGCAACGTGTAATTCAGCAGTTCCTACGCGATCAGTATAATGATTTCACCCCTTCTGTTCATCCCAGCGGGCGGCGTACCATCCTCACGGTTAAAATCCACAGCTGTGGGCTACCCGTGTCACCTTGGTCATGAGAATTCTTTCCAACACTGCTCTCTTTGAGGGAAAGTGAGAGGGGATGCAAGAATTTGCTGATATAAGGACTTTTACATGACAAACAATAAGATCCCTCATGCAGACTTTTAAAAGAAAAAAAAAAGTCAGTTGAATTTAAAGGATCAGAACATTGTACCTGCCATAATCTCAAATCACTAGGGGGTGACCTTCTTTAAAAATCTTTTTCAGGAAAAAAAAATGCATACGCTGGAATTAAGATGTGAAATGGCATTAAAATCCTCTGTGTCTACCTGAGTTTTCTGTACATTATGTATATAAATACTAAATAAATTACACTTACGAATAATTTGTTCTAAAAAGAAATGGGTGAAGGTGGTCACGGGAGAGCCTGTGTCTCGGGTCTCATGGCTCGTGTTTCATTCCGTCCCCTCCAGATATTTTAGAACCTATTTAGTGCGAGATACTGTAAAGCTTTTTTCTAACAATCTTCATAAATTCACTTGTAGGTGTATTTTATCTAATTCTCGAAGTCCGGCAGTTGTGCGATACAATCTCAAACAAGACGTTTGACAAGAGGAAACCCCAGCGTGTAGTTCGGAGTCCGAGCTCTCAAGAATCTCAACCCTGCCCGGCGTGATTTGTTGTTACTAAGTCAAAACATAAGCTATTTTTTCCCCATCACTTTTGTCAGGGTATTTGACTGGTATTATTTCCCTGTCACATGCCTTTGGCAAACATGAATTTAAGGAAATGATGACAAGTGTATTTAGAAAATGTTCTGGAAAATTTTATTTTTCTGTTGAAGAGATGTTTTGCTCTAATATGTGTTCACCGGTTTATTTCAGTGAATAAACTGAGTACCTAATGATTTAGCAAAAAAAGAAGGAAAGAAAAAGGCAGGCAGCTGCAGGGAAAGCGGTGGGGAGGGGAAATCCGTCAGTCCCAGCCCAGCCCGGCAGCTCGCAACTCCTGGCAGAAGTTAGGACCAAAGGCCACACACAGTCCACACAACTGACCAGGAGCCCCGGGCATCAGGATGGACTGGCTGGGGTCCCTGGCACTCCCAGCGGGAGAGCGCTGGCCGCAGGGGTCACCCCTCCTCTGTGAGCAGACAACCCTCCAGGACAGCTGAAAACCCAAGAACACCTTTTAAAGATGCACCACAAATTAACACATTAAGGGAAAAAAAATAAAAGAGTATTTGTAAATTCAGAGATCCGGAGCTAGGCATATCGTTCCTGGGGCTTGTAAGACCATAGCTGATTATAATATGCAAGCTTAACCCGAGATATGTTTCTCTTTATTTCAAATGAAGGGTATTTGTTTCTTAACTCCTTTTACTGTTATGAAGGCGAGCTTTAAGAAGCACCAGGCTGCGAACAGCCCCACCAACAAGGGGCTATTCACAGCCGTCCTCTGCTGTCCCTAGGCTCTGCGTGTCACAGCTGGGAGCAGGTCCCAGAGCAGCAGGGTCGCGGAACAATGCCGCCCCCGTCACCCGCTGGCACACCACCCGCTGTCCTTCACTTCTACCCGAGCTTGTCACTGTCACTGGGCACCTGGTGAGGACTGTCCCGAAACAGCAGGAACATGGTGACATTGCTGACTTCCTTTCCCCACCACGACTCACTTTTTTTTTGTTTTGCTATTAATTATAGAAAAGCTTTAGCTGGTAGTGACTTTACCATCATCAAAGTGTTGAGTTCTGCATCCTGAGACATCCTGGACCATCTTGTAATACAGTGTTTACATCCCGGAGCATCTTCTAACTTGACTCTCCGAGGGCCTCCAGGCGCCCCGCCTCTAAGAGCTTTGCGGATGTTACCTCCTGAGGGCGGGGCTGCTCCAGCTCTGTTATCCCAAAGGAGAAGGAAACTGAGGCCTGGAGAGATGCACACATGCCCCTGGTCATCCGCTTGCACACCTCAGGGACCACGCTCAAACCCGAGCAGCCATGTGCAAAGCCCTCGAAGCCGCAGGTTTCTCCGCCGCACCCCACTTCCTCCCAAATCCTGCTTTACCCGGACGATTTGACTTGTCGTCAAGGAAGCTTCTGGAAAAGGCACAGGTGCCTGAGGACAGGTAACGATGGACATGGATAGAGTTACCTCACCTGAACACGTATGACACTGTGCACAGGGTACTACGCAGCCACTGAGAATGACAGCTGTGAAAGCTATGTGGTGACATGGAAAATACTTGTAAAGTTTCAAGTATGACACAAAAATGTATACTCAACAATCTTAAAAATGTAAATTCAATGGCTGCAATTATGCAGAAAAGAAATATGAGGGAAAAGACAGAACGGATGAAAACACAAGTGTCCCAGTGATGCTGGGGAGAACGGACCTGGGTGATTTCCAGCCCCTTTGTCATGTTCAAGGGAATTTTTTAAAAAAGATTTAATTTTATTTATTTTTGGCTGCATTGGGTCTTTGTTGCTGTGTACGGACTTTCTCTAGTTGCGGCGAGCGGGGGCTACTCTTTGCTGCTGTGCTCGGGCTTCTCCACGCGGTGGCTTGTCTTGTTGTGGAGCACAGGCTCTAGGCATGCGGGCTTCAGTAGCTGCGGCACGCAGGTTCAGTAGTTGTGGCTCACGGGCTCTAGAGCGCAGGCTCAGTAGTTGTGGCACACGGGCTTAGTTGTTCCACGGCATGTGGGATTTTCCTGGACCAGGGCTCCAACTCGTGTCCCCTGTATTGGCAGGTGGATTCTTATCTACTGCACCACTGGAGAAGTCCCTCAAGGGAATTTTTAAGAGGACAGTTTCATTTTCACAATGGGGGAAATTATACCTAAAGCATCACTGAATCATCAAAAACGACGCCAGGCTGTTATCCCCATTGCTAATCGTCACAAGTGTTAACTACCCAGAAAATCTTGTATCAGAGTATAATCATGTTTAAGGCATGGTACTAACATGTTTAAATCGTGGTCTTAGCCCTGGGCTGTCAGCCAGGAAACAGCCATTGGTCCGGGGAGATGATGGAGCTGGTCCTCTCCCAGCATCCTCAACACCCCACGTCGGCGGGACCTCCCCAGGCTCCCCAGAGGAAACCTCCCAGGCGGCCCATGTAGAAGGTGGTCCACGTAGAAGGTCCCACCTCCTCCCAGCTGCGAGTCATCTCCCAGCTAAGAGGGGCCCTGCCTGGGGACAGGGTCGGGGGGAGTCACCCGTGAACAGCCTGGCAGGACCGGCTGCGCCCCAGGAGCGACAGGCCTCGCCGGTGAGACTCGATCGCGACCGTGAAGACAGCAGGCAAGCAGGGCCCGGGAGCACCTGGTGCTGGAGCAGCAAGAGGTAGGGTGGGAAGTGGCCCACCGCGGGGAGAGGACGGGGGGTGCTCGTGGGAAAGGCGGTGAACTCTGCTCAGCCCTTAGCGCCCCTCCAGCCCCCCGAGGGACTCTTCGCTTTCTGCGCCTGTCCTCTTCCATCTTTATTGAGGTATGAATGACAAATAAAAACTGTGTATTTATGGTGCAGACTGGATGATTTGATCCACCTGTACTCTGTGAAATAATCACCGCAATCAGCTAGTTAGCCTCCAACCCACACAGGTACCGTCTTCTCTCTTCTCTGCTTTTCCCGCAGGCAGAACATGTAAGCTGCCCTCTCAGCAGACAGGCCTAAGCATCTCATCCCTGCGGCTGGACCTCGGACGCGGCCTCCTGCCAGCTGAGTCCCCGCACAGGCCTGGCTGCCACCTCGTGGTGCCCGGGCGTCTGGCCGTGTGCCCTGGGCCGAGGCCTGTCCCAGGCTTGCAGGCCCGCCTGCCAGGACACAGTGCTGCTGGGCCAGGCCCTCTCCTCCCGGGACCAAGTGCAGAGGTGCCTCTGGGGGTGAAGGTGGACGGGCGTTTCTGCAGAACTTGGGGCATGACTGGGAGGCTGAGTCCCTGGGGGGTGGGCACCGGCCGACACCGGGCGTTTGCCGAGAGCAGGGCAGGCAGGCGTGGCCTCCTCTGCGGAAAGCAGACCCTGTGTCCTGGAAGGACGATGCACCTGGCACCAGGTTTGAGCAGCGCGCACATCACCTACAGTCCTAAAAACCAGGTGCAGGTGCTTCTGGGCCTGCCTTTTGTATTCTGATGCCCCCAACAGCCGATGCCCCCTGAGCACCTCGGAGCCCAGCAGCTCCCTATCCTGCATGGGTGCTGAGGGTGCTGGTGCCCCTTAGAAACAGCGAAATGGCACAGAAGACAGCGATGGCTGGTTTCAGTGAAAGGCCAGGAAGGAAGGAGCGGGAGGGCAGTCAGAGGGTAGGAGGGAGCCCACTGTCCGGGCCACGCTCGGGAGCGTGCGGCCAGCACCAGGAGACGGCCCAGTGCACAGGGGGCCGTGGGGACCCCAGGCCTGTCCCCAAGAGGCCACGCTGCCCGGCATCGTCTGGGCATCACCTCCTTGACGGGGATGAAAAGTGGTGAGCGGTGTTGGTCTGTCTCACTTTCAGTTCCAACAATCAAAGTCGGGTCTAGCCTGGAAGACCCCAAAGGCCAGCCACTCACACTCAGATCAAACTGCGGCCCAGAAACAGGCCCCAGAACCCCTGGCAG
The DNA here is from genome assembly GCF_964165515.1 of Mesoplodon bidens. Taxonomy (NCBI): domain Eukaryota; kingdom Metazoa; phylum Chordata; class Mammalia; order Artiodactyla; family Ziphiidae; genus Mesoplodon; species Mesoplodon bidens. Next base: position 31,027,611 of record NC_138181.1, on the reverse strand, counting down.
ACCTGGAGGGAGCCGAAAAGGAGGCTGCCTTAAGCTCCGCTGGCAGGTGCCCAGTGGCCGCAGAGTTTGGCCTAAATCTCGTCTCTGAAATGGGCCGTCACACCCCTTACCACCTCCAGGGGGTTCTGATGGGTCGGGTGAAAGTAAACACAGGAGACCCACTGCAGGGACGGGTGGCGGGGCTCGGCCAGGACCCCCAGGCCTCTGCCCCAAGGGTCTGGGTAGACCCTCCTCCTCCCCAGGAGCTCCTAGCCCAGGCCCCACCCCAGAGGCCACGGGTTAGTGATGCCCAGAGCATGGAGCCTGGGAAACAGCCCCAACTCACCTGCCCCGCCACCGGCCTCCAACCTGTTACCTTCCCGGGCAGGAGCCAGCGGGCCTGGCTGGTCCATGCTGCCGCGTCCACCTCGCTCCTGGGCTCGGAGGATCTGGGACCTGCGAGGATGAAACACGCTGTCAGGGCCGGGGGGAGGGTGGCCCTGGACGCCTCTGGGCACCCCGCCGACAGCCTGAGAGAAGGAAAACGCAGATTCTATCCATAGCGGCAGCGAAGGTCTAAGGACGTGAGGACCGCAAACCGCCTCGAAATAACACTCAGGGCCAAGCCAAATGGAGACTGCCGGTGTCTTGACGTCACCTTGAATTGCAGCCAGGGGTTGATTTTTGCAGCTGGATTCAATGGCTGGACCCCTCCCGGCCCAGGACGCCTTGATTCTCTGCTTAATTTCACACATGTTCTAAGGGGAGAAATGGACACGAAAGTCCAATGGTTTTTCTTCCTCCTTCAACTAAATCTTTAACAGTTTTGAGTGAAGGATTAATTTCTGAGGATGAAGGAGGAGGCTGACCGTTTCCTCAAGCCCTTTCGAGCCAGCGGGTCAGTAAACCCTTGGGTCCGGGCCGGATGCCTGCATCCTGCTTTGTTTTCTTTCTCTTTTCTGCTCTTCCTGTTTCCTCGCAGGCTGGTCTAAGAATGAGTGTGAACCACCAGGCCGTGAGAAGGCTGGTCCCGCACCCCTCCGCATCCTGTGAACCAAGGTCCCTGTTTATGGGTGTTGACACCACCAACACCTGCCTGGATTCTTCCAGAACGGTCGCAGGAAAGCAAACCTCACTCGGGAAGCCACACTTTGCAGAAGCACCTTCTTGGTTCTCGGGGTCCCAGATGAGGCCCAGGGAAGCCCCTCGGTGACACCCTAGCCCCACGGACGACACATGACACTCAGTGACGCCAACTGAGGCAGTTCACCCTCTTGGAGAGAAACTGCAGTGCGGTTTCCAAACCATTTACGACAGACACGTTCAGACCACAAGGGTCAGGGAACTCGAGTCCCGGAGAACCTGGAACAGTAAGCGGACGACCAAACCTTTCTCCACGGGGAGACATGCCGCCTCCTGAGAGCGAATGTGAAACGACTGCTTCCGTTTCAGTCAACAAACCCTCCACCAACACCTGCCACATCCTGGTCTGCGAAGTCACAACAAGGGGACACGCATGCACACGTGCACGGCCACATGACCGAGGTGTGTGTGTACACACACACATGCTCACACACGTGCACACACGTGCAGAGGTGAGTGCACACACATGTGCACACACATGCACAGAGGTGAGTGCATGTGTGTGCACATGCGCGCACGCGCGTACACACACACACACGGAGGCCCAGGGGGCTGCAGGGAAGGAACAGGAGGGAGGACGGGAGGATTCAGGGCCTCAGAAGCACAGAACCGGGGCGATGTCCGCCGCCGTGTCCTCTCCCAAGAAGTAAATCAAAATACCCGAGTGCGTATGTAACATCCCGTTGGATTCACATCGGCTTCATGTGGCGCCAGGCCAGCAGTGACATGACACAGACACACGGACCGCGCCCACGGTGCTGAGCCTTAGGTGACGCCTGAGAAGGAAGCAGGTGGGGCCGCTGGGCGGCCCTGGACCCGGTGGTGCCAGGACCCCACAGGCACTGCTGGGCAGGACAGACATGGGTCCGCTGGAGGAAGACAGTGCAATCCCCGCCCTGGGAGGAAGCGAGGAGGAAGAAACTGGTCGGGGCTCCGGGGCGATGGGGGCTCCCATGTTACTTTACATCCTCACCACCGATTGAGGACGGAGGTTCTGCCTCGCTCCCCCAGCATGAACCAGCCAAATCCAGAGCAGTCCGAGGACCCGCCAGGTCGGTGAGAACAGGGCCCAAGCTGCCAGGGAGCTGGGCGTCAGAGCAGACCACCCCCATGCACCCCTCTGTGTGACCCCAGCACCGTCCCTCGCAGACACTGCTGGCACGTTGCCCGGGCTCGTCCAGAACAAGTGGGATGCACAGGCATGCGGGACCTGACGGCCACATGGCTTTCCGTGTCCTACAGATTCGGGTTTCTCAATCACGTCATTTACTCACCTTAAACCATGCTGGACAAATCTCATTACTGCTACTTGTTTCTACTGAAAATGCACAAAACAGAGTCAAATTGACTTCTCGTTTCCCACTGCTAACGTGTGGGACAAAACAAAGAAAGACTATGCCTGTGCTTTTTCTTACTCTGATGCCTGATCCTATTAAACCACCACCGCTCACCCTCAGAGCGCTCCCAGGATGCCAAGATGGACCTCGCAGCCATCCTAGTCATCCTACCCGAGGGTGAGAAGCTGAGAGAGCACGGCTCTCGTCTCCAGAGGCAGACCTGGGACTGGAACCCAGGCCCCTGGTGCCTCGGTCTGTGTGTGTGACTGCGTGTGAATTTCAGTCAGAGCACGACACTCAGGGACTGTTTTCTTCCAAAATCAGCATCCATGGGAAACTGCCTTCCTGGAAGCTCACACACACGCACATACACAGGATCTGCCTCTGGATTTGGGGGGCCTGGGTGTCCGTGATCTGAATTCCACTGCATGCAGGCATCACCCAGCACTGAAGTTTCAGCCCCTGGACGTCCCAGCAGCCCTAGGAAGCCTGCTCCCCGAAACTGGGCACCTGCCGTCTCCCGGTTGCCCTCCAGGTGTTTTTAGGGACGGGATGAAGCCCGATCGGCCCACGACCGACCTTGGGACGGAGGTCAAGTCTCGCTTTCACAGGGCTCCTCCCCGGCAGACGAGCAGCAGGAAATAATGCCAACCTGGGCTGCAGGGCCGTGGGGATTATCACTGTCATTTTCCAATTTAAGCATCCTAAGGAGAGATTTCATTGTGCACTCAGGTTGTGGTTTCCAACAAACAGATGACACATGCGGTAGAAGCCACAGCCCGGAGAGACGGGCACAGAGGTGGTCCCTGCCGTGCGGCTGTGACTCTGCCGCAGAGCCTGGGCGGCGACGCAAGGGCCCCAGTCACTTGATTTTTTTAATTTCATGGAAATAGCCTGAGCCTTTGCTCCAGTGAGGTTTCCAGCATCTTGGCCGTCTCTGCAGAGCTGCAGGGAGAGCACCGTGGACGCGTGGACGCTCTGAGGGGCGGGACCCGCCGCCCCTCCCAGCAAGTATTCCCTGAGCAGGGGGCTGGGATCCTGGACTCAGGAGCCAGTCCGGGGAGACCCTGCTCGGGTCTGACCCTCCAGCTGGACAAGCTCGGTGTCCTCGCTGTGAACCGAGGTGACAGGGACATCTCTGCCGGCGGCCATGGGACTGGGAGCAGACAGTGTACTGAGGTTGGTTCCCCAACTCCCACCCCGGCCCCCGTGCTGTCCAGACACAAAAAGTTGGGGGACAGACTGCAGGCTGAGCCTGCCCCTGACCCACTCAGCTGGGACCCGTCGAGTCCACGCACCAGGGACTGCGCCACGGTAGGTCAGGGGCACCCGGCGTCCCGCACGAGGGCTGGCTGTCCACTTGGAGCGCAGCGGGAGCCAGTGCACCTCAAGCCCGGGGACAGAGCCTGGGGTCAGAGACCGGCGATGCAGGGGACGCAGGAATCCTCACGGCTCACGGCCGCTGGCGCTGGGTCCACCGTTGCCTAAAACCACGAGCTTCCCAGCGACCTCACGTCAGGAAGGTTCTGTCTCCACATGGAGATGCAGGAAGGAAAAACGAAAAGCTCACAGGACCTACGGTATGAGTCCTGTTGGAAAGGCTCCATCTAGGTTTAACCAAACACCAGGGCAAACCAAGCACACCAACCCTTTGCACTGAACACTGTCATAGATTTTTAAGTAGACATAATGCTCACAGAAACAAGAAGGAAGGAAGGGAGTGGGGAGAGAAGGAGGGGAAAGAAAGAAAAGCACAGCTTCTCCCTAAGCCGAGCACAGAACTTAGCCGTCAGGGGCGTCTATTTTGTGCTCATCGAATCTGGACCGCAAAGGGCACAGCAGTGCACAGCACACGTGGGGCCTCGCTGGGGGTGTGTCCTGGTCCCGCGTTTCTCTGCTCACGTCAGACTGAGGCCACTTCCATGGGGCCTCTTCCCCTCCCCTCAGAAAGGAAAAAAGTGAGTAGAAGTGATTTATTCCGTGTGGCAATGGCCATTACACAGCATCCAACCCACAGATGTTCACCTGCTCACCATCTTTTCCAAATGGTCCCCTGTCCAGCGGATCAGCCCCTCAGAACTCCTGGCGGGGTGCTCCCCTGGACGGAGACTGGGAATCGTGTCCGCCCCGCCCCAGGCAGCGCACGCCCTGCCGTCCACACCCACACTGCCTCGGCCCTGCTGCCCTGCCCGCAAATCTTTACGAACCAGCTCCCTCCTGCACACTCCTGACCCGAACTCTCACCCTGCGAACAGCTCCCGGGTCACCTATGCATGTGTGTGTGTGTGGTTTGTGTGTGTGTGTGTCTCTGTCTCCCTGTGTCTCTCTCTCTGTATCTCTGTGTGTCTCTGTCTCTCCATGTCCTCTCTCTGTGTCTCTGTCTCTCCGTGTCCCTGTCTCTCTATCTCTGTGTCTCTGTCTCTGTATCTCTGTGTGTGTCTCTGTCTTTCTCTGTATCTGTGTGTGTGTCTCTCTGTGTGTGTGTCTCTCTGTGTCTCTGTCTCTGTATCTCTGTGTGTCTCTGTGTCTCTCTCTCTGTCTCTCTCTGTGTCTCTGTCTCTGTATCTCTGTGTGTGTGTCTCTCTGTATCTCTGTGTGTGTCTCTCTGTGTCTCTCTGTCTCTCTCTGTGTCTCTCTCTCTCTGTATCTCTGTGTGTGTCTACCTGTGTCTCTCTCTCTGTCTCTCTCTGTGTGTCCACCCCCTGGGGAGTCCACGTGGCTTGGGAGGGGGATACAGCCCTGGAGCCTCCCCAGACACTGTCCCTGCAAACACCACAGGCCGCGACACATGGGCCCAAAAGAATGAACACGTGGAAGCTTGGCTGATGCCCAGGCCATAATCTGCACTTTTATGGGGTGAAAACATGCATTTAATTATTTATTAGGGCCTCCTAATAAGGAACAAAACGCATAACTGTGCCTGACACGGGGTCTGCTTTCAGAAGAACACTTGTGGGGGACAGGGGTGGACAAGGGGGAGGGGGAGGGGGAGGCGGGGCGATGCTCCTGCCCCCACTCTCCCTTACCTTCTCTGCCCCTCACTCTTCCATCCCTTGAACACCTGGACAACAGGCCTGGCCTGGCCCAGACCAGACTGGCCTGGCCTGGACCGGACTGGCCTGGACCAGACTGGCCTGGCCTGGACTGGCCTGGACCAGACTGACCTGGACCGGACTGGCCTGGACCGGACTGACCTGGCCTGGACCAGACTGGCCTGGACTGGACTGGCCTGCACTGCTGCTGTTCTGTGCCAGGTCCCTCCAGAATCCAGCAGGCCCTGCCCCCAGCCGCAGGTCCACATCAGCCGGGATGCATGCGCCCCGAGCCAGACTCAAGCATCAGGAAGACAGCTACCCCGCTGCCCCCCGAGGACCAAGGCACCCAGAGACTCACAGCACAAACGCTTCACGCCCCACGGACTCCTGAAGCCTGCCCGCATCCAAGGCCCCCAACACGGGTGTCCATGGCCACACAATCCAGCCTGAGAGCCTTCTCTCAAAACCTCAAAACCACCTAGACAAAAGCACAGTCGCTTCATTTCAAAACTTACCAAGGACGAAGTTAATTCTGCCTTTAATTGGCAGTGTCTTTGAGAAATTTTTTCATCAAAGGGGCTGTTATATTCATAAAACAAAGCAGAACAAAGTTACTCTTGCGAGGGGGTCATCACCGGACTGGCCTCTGTGTCTCCGTGTGTGACATTCTGTGCCCTCTCAGTCAGCTGGTGGGCATCTCTTCCTCCGATTAATTCTTGGGCTGCAGCCTGTCCTCTGTCTTGTCCAGGCCTCCCTGTCACATCCCCCGCCACACATGCTCCTCCAAGGACAGGCACAGAGCACCCCAGCCGCTGGCAGTTCAGGACTTGACCAAGGACGCAGAGCAAACAGGCACCAAATCACCCCAAGGAATCAGGGGAGGAGGGCGGCAAGGGGGGGAGATGGCAGGGAACGCCCCTCCCCGCTCCTGTGACCCACACACGCAGCAATTTCTTGCATGATGTGAACCCCAACTTTCAAAAACAATCCTTACAGACAAGGACATCCAGCCTCAGGAACGGAAGGAACTTGGGAAAACCCTGGGGCTGACATCCATCCCCCTGCCTTCCTTGCAGGGGCACCTGGGTCAAGGTCAAGGGTGACGGACTGTGAGGGCCCTGGCCGAGGGGCTCACATTCCAGCAGGAGTTCCCGTTATTTACAGGAAACACAATGCAATTCCTCCACAGAGAAGGAAGTGTGCTGTGCGAACGTGTAATTACATCAGTCGGATGCAGACAAAGCCACTGTCCCCGCAAAGCTCCCTGGAGCCTTTCATCACGTGTCCAGGGGGAGCAGCTCAGCCCAGGTGTGGGGCTGCCTGGCTCCACCTGGTCCCACCCTACAGACGCCGTCCCCTGGGATGCTGGCACTGCCCACACACCCAGCACTGGCTTGGGCCACACTGTGGACCACTGGGGGGCGGGAAGGAGGGCTGTGTCCAGGCAGCATCTGCAACCACATCTGCCCTGCTGCAGGGGGGCTGAGACTCCCCTAGGACGGGAGGGAGGAGGGCAGAGCCGGAGTGCAGCCTCAGTGTGGGGAGCGGAGAGAGCAAGACTGAGGGGAGAGCAGCACAAGGCGAGGGCAGGCCGAGGAGGCTGGGCTGAGGTGGGGACCTGTCCGGGGCGGAGCCCTGTCCTCAACTCGGAAGGCGCCACGGAAGGTGTTTGATCAGGGACTGATGTGGCCAGAGTTGCCTTTTCAAAAGGCCACGCTGGCATCAGGTGGACAGGGCATCGGGGAGGAGGGCCAGGTGGATGGAGGCCATCCCCCAGGAGGCTGTGGGGCAAGAGGCTAGGCTCATGACCACGAGGATGATGGGAATGAGGAGGGGGAGGCAAAGGAGACGGCACAGAAAGCGCAACGATGGCAGCCAAGCTACAGGGATGGGCGCCTTCTGTGAATTTTCCCGCTTTCTTCTGGTGGTTGACGAGCAGTTTCACACCATCGTGGTCAGAAAAGATGCTTGATGTGATTTCAGTCTTCTTAAATGTATCAAGACTTGTTTTGTCGGCTAACGTGATCTATCCTGGAGAATGTTCCATGTGTGCTTGACAAAAATGCCCATCTGCTGCTTTTGGATGGAATGTTCTGTACATATCTCATAAAATTCACTAAAGTTGCAGAACATAAAGATGTCACAAGAAAAGAAAGTTATAAGCCAATATCCCTGATAAACACAGATTCAAGAATCCTCAACAAAATACTGGCAAACCAAATTCAACATTATGTGAAAAGGATTTATTCCAGGAATGCAAGGAAGGTTCAACATCTGCAAAATCCACCAATGTGATGCACCATATTTAAAAAAAAATGAAGGACAGGGGCTTCCCTGGTGGCGCAATGGTTAAGAACCTGCCTACCAATACAGGCAACACGGGTTCGAGCCCTGGTCCGGGAGGATCCCACATGCCGTGGGGCAATGAAGCCCATGCACCACATCTATTGAGCCCGCACTCTAGAGCCCGCAAACCACAACTACTGAAGCCCACGTGCCTAGAGCCCATGCTCTGCAACGGGAGAGGCCACCGCAATGAGAAGCCCGTGTACCGCAACAAAGAGTAGCCCCCACTCACGGCAACTAGAGAAAGCCCGAGTACAGCAACGAAGACCCAACGCAGCTAAAAATAAAATAAATTCTAAAAATATATAAAATAAAAAATAAATTAAAAAAGGATAGAAATCATATTATCATCTCAATAGATGCAGAAAAAGCATTTGACAAAATTCAACACCCATTCAAAACAAAAATTCTCAACAAAGTGGGTACAGAAGGAATGTGCCTCAACATAATAAAGGCCATTTATGACAAGCCCACATCTAACATCGTACTCAAGAATGGAAAGCAGAAAACTTTTTCTCTAAGATCAGGAACAAGACTAGGATGCCCACTCTCACCACTTTTATTCAAAATAGTATTGGAAGTCCTAGACAGAGCAATTAGGCAAGAAAAAGAAATAAAAGGCATCCAAATCAAAAGGAAAAAGTAAAACTGTCACTATTTGCTGATGACATTATGTATAGAAAACCCTAAAGATTCCACCAAAAAAATTGTTAGAATAAACAAGTTCAATAAAGTTGCAAGATACAAAATCAATATACAAAAATCTGTCGCATTTCTATATGCTAATAATGAACTGTCAGAAAGAGAAATTAAGAAAACAATCACATTTACAATTGCATCAAAAAGAAAAAATCTAGGAAAAAATTTAACCAAGGAGGCGAAAGACCTATACACTGAAAACTATAAGACACTGATGAAAGAAACTGAAGAAGACACACATAAATAGAAAGATATTCTGTGCTCACAAACTGGATGAATTACTATCATTAAAATGTCTATACACTACTCAAAGCAATATACAGATTCAATGTAATCTCTATCAAAATTCCAATGGTTTTTTTTTCCACAAAAATAGAACAAACAATCCTTAAATTTGTATGGAAACACACAAATAGCCAAGAGAAAGAAGGACAAAGCTGGAGGCATCACATTTCTTGACTTGAAACTGCACTGCAAAGCTACTGTAATCAAAACAGAATGGTGGGCCTCCCTGGTGGCGCAGTGGTTGAGAGTCCGCCTGCCGATGCAGGGGATACGGGTTCGTGCCCCGGTCTGGGAGGATCCCATATGCCGCGGAGCGGCTGGGCCCGTGAGCCGTGGCCGCTGGGCCTGCGCGTCCGGAGCCTGTGCTCCGCAACGGGAGAGGCCACGGCAGTGAGAGGCCCGCATACCACAAAAAGAAAAAAAAAAAAAAAAAAAAAGAATGGTATTGGCAAAAAAATAGACACATAGATCAATGGAAAAGAACTGAGAGCCCAGAAATAAACCCATGTGTATATGTTCAATTAATCTGCAAGAAAGGAGGCATGAACAAAGAGGAAAGGACAATCTCTTCAATGATTAGTGCAGGGAAAACTGGGCAGCTATATGCAAAAGAATGAAACTGGGTCACTACCTTACACCATACACAAAAATTAACTCAAACTGGATTAATTACTTGAATGTACAGCCTGAAACCATACATCTCCTAAAAGAAAACACAGGTGATAAAGTCCCTGACATCAGTCTTAGTGATGAGGTTTTGGATTTGACACCAAAAACAAAGGTAACAAAAGCAAAAATAAACAAGCGAGACCACATCAAACTAAAAAGTTTCTGCACAGCAAAGGAAACCATCAACAAAGTGAAAAGAGGACCTACCGAATGGGAGAAAATATCTGCAAATTATCTATCTAATACGGGGTTAATGTCCAAAATACATAAAGGAGTCATACAACACAACAGCTGAAAAACCACCAATCTGATTTTTGAAAACACGGGCAGAAGAACTGAATAGACATTTTTCCAAAGAAGAAATTCAAATGAAAAGATGCTCAACATCACTAATCATCAGGCCATCAAGAGACAGACAAGAAGTAACAAGTGTTGGTGAGGATGTGGATAAAAGGGAACCCTCTTGCACTGTTGGTGGGAATGTAAATCGGTGCAGCCGCTATGGAGAACAGTATGGAAGTTCCTCAAAAATATAAAACCTAGAGCTACCATATGACCCAGCAATCCCATCTCTGGGTATTTATTCAAAGGAAGTAAAAACAGGATATCACAAAGATATCTGTCCACGCCCCCTCTCTCCTCCCCCTCCCTCCCTCCCTCCCTCCCTCTCCCCCCACCATCTAATCCACCAGCAAATGATGTCAGCTCCACCTTCAGAGCACAGCCCCAATGAGGTGAGCCGTCTCTCCCTCCCTCCATGGCCACCATCCGTCTCTTGCCTGAGTTTCTGTAAAAGCCTCGTACCTGGCCTCCCTTCCCCCATTCCTGCTCCTCTGTAACTTTCTCGAGGCTGCACCCAGCAGGCCCCGTGAAAGCACAGTCAGCGTTCGCACCCCTTTCTGTCACTTGTTTCCTCCCCAAGGTGGAGTCCTGCCTCAGCCTCCATCACTCAGCACTGCGGCCACCAGCCTTCCTGCTGCTCCCAACACACTCCTGCCGCAGGGCCCTTGCACGGGCTGCTCCTTCCGCCCGCAATGCTCTTGGGTGGACGTGAGCACGGCTGTCACTCTCCATCAGGTCCTCACTCGAACATCACCTTCCCGGTGAGGCCTTACCTGCCACCTTTGTGAGTAGCAGGCCCCTCCCCCCAGCGCCCCCAGGCCTGTCTCCTGCTTTATTTCTATCATCATCTAAAGTACTGTCTGCTTTCCTGTCAATAGTGTCTCCCGGGCACAGGACACAAGCCCCATGAGAACAGGACCTGGTCCATCTGCTCACTGCCTAGTCTTGGGACTGAGGGCACTTGGTAGTCAGCACCCAGTAGGTGCTCACTAAATATCCATCAAATTAATAAATCCCTTCCAGATTTGCTGCATCACGTGACCACCTGCACCTCTTCCCATCTGTAAAAAGGTTGTTCCTTTTCTTTGAAGTTTAAGTACAAGAACTTGATTTTTAAAACGCATGAAAACAAAATGACATTGAATGTATTTCATCAGGGGAGAGACGGAGGCCTAAGGCGATGGCCTAACATTGGATTCCCTGCTGGAAGCTCCGGACAGACGGCAGGCGCGCCCAGGGAACGGGGCCACGGAGCACGCCCAGGCACCGGCAGGGAATGAGCCGTGGGCACAGCACCCTGGTGTGAACCCTCCTCACCTTCCCCGGGGTCCTCACCCTCCTCCCACAAAGGTGGAGAAGGCGGCGGCTCTTCCGGGGCAAGCAGGAGATAAGGCAGGGTCCCGATGCCCTCCTGTCGGCCCAGACTGGCTGCAGCGGCCGCACACCCTGCAAACAATCTCTCCCGCCTGCAACTACCTGGGATTCATTTCCAAAATACTTCTGTTGTCTGGCAGATGCTGCACCTTTCATTCCTTCCTATTAAATCACCAGGAGCAGCACGTGTCTAAACGCTCCTGCAGAGCAGAGGCCGGCGGCAGGCCCAGTGGGCTCCCTCCAGACCCCGGCTCTGGACCTGAGACGGGGACTCTATCCTCCGCAGAGCATGGACCCCAGCAGCCTGAGTCTGATTTTAGTTCCAACTGAAAAGCGATCTAGGGCATGCCAGCCGGGACAAGAACTCTGAGACGGAGGCCCATGCCCGGCACTGCTCTGGGAGAAGGGCCCCACTGGCTGAGTCCCTGGCCACGGAGGTGACGTCCAGCCCAAGCTTCCCTGATGGACGTGAACTGGTGCTGCCCATGTGGCCGCTTCCCAGCAACCTGCGGAGTCAAGTGCTTGAGAACAAAGCATGAGTCAACATCTTATCACTTTTGCAGCAAGAGGGCCGGCCGGCCAGGGCCAGGGGCCAAGTCTACATCCTCGGGAGGGAGCAGGCGGCCAGCCCCACGACGAGCTCCAGCCCGGAGCAGGCGCCGCTACCCGGCCAGGCTCAGACCTGCACACACAGGGAGGGAAGAGGCACGCCAGATTCCTGCCCTTAGAGTTCAGCATTCCTCACCCAGAAGCAGGCTCTGGCTCCCAAAATGGGATCGCAGTTAACTCTGGAACTCCTGGGCAGTATCTACAGTGGTCCACACCGCATCCCATCCCCACCACTAGGCAGATGCCTACACTTTTGAGCAGCCCTTGCAAGCTGCTGCTGAAGCAAGGCAGAGCCTGGCCCGAGGGCAGAGCAGCCAAGCAACTCTCCTACATCCTTCTGGGGGTCTAAGGCCTTCCAACCCCAGTGGAGATGGGCACTGAGCACGGCCTCAGCACAGACGCTACCCCTTGTGCTCGATGTTCTCCGTTCCTTCAAGTCAGAAACCAGCTAAAGTCACCCCATCTTCCCTTCAGAGAAATAAGGCAAATAGCAGAATAAAACACTAGGTGTGCACAGAACACTTTCATCAAAATACAACTCCTCAGCTTTTCCGGTACTGTCTGCTCCCATTCTCCACACCACTGAGAAATGACTCAAGTTCAACGTTCGTATCTGTTTGACTTTGGACTGTGAATGTCCACAGTGCTTTCTTAAAAAAAAAAAAAAAAAAAAAGATGATGTCCACACATGAGGCTCTGGTTCCCCACAGCCTGCTGGCCTCCAGCCCAAGAAAAAGAGCGAAACCTCAGCCCAGGAAGCAAAGCCTGCCCTCAAGACCCTGACACACCTCGCGTGTGAAAAGGTCCGCTGCTCCATGTAGCTATCAGTGTACAGAGTATTGGGGAATCCTCACCTATTCCTTTTGTTTTCTTCCTAAATGCCCAGTTCAGGGTCACAGGTGACTCACTGAGCCAAGACCCTGGAGTCTCGGACAGGCCACCAGGTCACTAGCCACCCCCACCCCGGTGGAAGGCTAGCTCAGCCATCTGTGTGGGAGCGCAAAGCATCACCCTCACCCACCCATGACCTTTCTTCACAGCTCCCTTTCCCAAGGGCACTGCAAGGCTGGAGAAGCTTTTGGCAGTGCATTTTACTTCAAAAAGTAATTTCTAGTATCAGAACGTAGCTCATGGAAGAGAAACACTTTAAACCTAAAAAAAAAGATAAAAACTTTAAAAAAATCTTTTGAACATTCTTTAATGAAACCATAAAACATCAACAACTCAGAGAAAGCACCTTCTACTAGCAGGTACGCATTACTTTCATGATATAAAGAAGAACAGGAAATGAAAGAATAACACCAGTGCCATGACAGCTCATTTTTATAATCAAAGTTTTGAAACCGTGCACACAAAAACAAAGCAGCAGCAAAAACAAACTTTGATGTCTGGATCTTTGAAAAGCCTGAGTTGGGAAGGAGAGACAACGAGCGGGGGTATGGTCGGTAGGGGCTGGTGGCAGATAAGAGGGTCCTTTGCCGGCTCTCCTGTGCCTCACTGCTCACAGCCATCACCCCAGAGCTGGCCTTGCCCCCCACCCGCAGACCTGCACGCCCCTCTGTACCGTAAAGCTCCCAGAACTTCCCGCCTCGTTTTCTCAAATTACACTTCCAGAAGGCTTAACTGAGAGAGCAGTAACCCTACCCCATAAATGTTTAACATCTATGTTCCCCTTCTATCTTGTTTCACTCCACGTATGTTTCTACCTGTGCAAACTATGAATGATGTATGACGTATAGATGAATATGCTCTGAATATCCCAAGATGTGAATTTTTCATTGCAGCTTTTCTATCATGCCCTGTGCAATAAGAACATTGTATTTTTCAACAGGGGTCTATATTATTGATATTACAGAGTAATACAGCCAAACTCACAGCATTTTTATTTTGCTCTAACTTATGCAGAACGTCCTTATTTTAAAGCGCATTTCCACACACTTGCGTTCCAGCAATTTCCAAAGTGAGTAAACAAATTCTGTGGGGACCTGACTCCCCAGGGTGGGGTGAGCGGTTCCAGAACTCAGCCCAGGGTCCAAATGCCACCAGAATCCCTCGATCTCCAAGAATTCCCAAAGAGTCAAGAAGTTCTTCTAACCCCGCCCGAAAAGCTGCAGAGAAAACGCGGCACGTCAAAATATCAAGATGACAAATTTGGTAAAATGAGAAAGTCAAGTTCGACTTTTAAAAGATAAAAAGCTATATTGAATAACTTTGGATTTTACCTCATCCCTAAACGTCTATAACTGCTTTGATAGAATCTGGCCTGTATGGAGAGACTAATCTATTACGAAATACCACTTTCTATGAGTGACTTTTCTTATGGCGTGAAATCAGGAAACCATAAAGAGTCACTGAGTCACCTAACTGCACGTGTGGCCACTACATCATATCCCAAGGCCAATCAAGTAAACACTGTGCGAGCTTAAGGGGTAAATTATATTTTAAAATTACACAGAGTATATCTCATCTTTCCATTATAATAAAAGTTATTTCCTAGAAAACAATTGTCCAAAATATATTTTTAAGCAATAAATGAACAGTGAAAACGTTATCCCTCCCAAAGTTCTACCTGAAGGGATATCAAGTAACTCTTGCACAAAATCCAGAACATTGATGACTACTTTATTTTTACTTTGTGGCTCAACCAAAGAGCTAAAAATCCATTGCATTTTGAGTTAATGAGAATTTTTACCTCTAGTAATTGAAAAGAATATTACATTGCACCGAGTACGTCTGCTGCTTTCTCAGAATGTTCACGTCCTATTAAAAGCTGAAACATTTACTCAGATTTTTACGTTCAAACCGAGGGTCTCCCAGAGGGGAGGTGTGGCCAGGTGGGGATGAGCAAGGCACCTGCCGACCACTGGCAGCACACCCGCTTCAGTCTCCCCGGCAATGGTAGATGGGGGGAGGGGTAGGAAACACGTACGGGTTTTTTAAGTACAATAGAAATTATTTTCACCCTAAAGTGGGCCAAGGACTTTTTCCTCTATCGGAAAATATACATGACTGTTCCCCACCTAAACACCCCAACTCGCCACTCCTCCTGCAACGTCACTGGGGCCCCGGCCTGGGGTCCCTCCTGCACCCTCCTGACAGCCGGCGGGGTCTCGACCCGGCTCCCGTTACCGCCGGGACTCGCGGTAAATGGAGGCTGTCCCGGGCCTCAGCTCCGCCACCTGCACGGTCCATGCCCGGGGGCAGGGTGCGCCCCGAGTGGCCCTCGCACAGTCACCCAAAACCTGGGGCGGGCGGGCAGCCTGGACTTCAAGGAGCGGTGGGATCTGGCCAATTCGGGGGAGTTAGGCAGAAGTGCAACTTTCAAAGGAAAAAAAGGAAACTCCGAATCCCCGCGATAGGTGGGTTCGCTGGAGGCGCCGTTCAAGGACCCCCGCCCGCCTCCGACCCGGTCTCACCCCGCAGGACCCCCACCCGCCATCCGCCATCCGCCCCCCGCCCGCGCTCAACCCACAGGACCCCCGCCCATCCCCGGCCCACACTCACCCTGAAGCCGGGATAGGACCCCGGCCCGCCGTCCCTCCGAGGACCCCTCTTCCCTCCTCTTGTCCGCGGCCCCGGGATGCGCCCGGGCCCCGCCCAGCCCACAGGGAGGCCGGCCCACCCGCACGCCGTGATTGGCCGGATTGCGCGGTGCCGGGCACCCATTGGCTGCCGTGCCTGCCCTTTCCTCGGCGGCGCCCCGCCCCCGCGCCCGCGCATTCCTGCGGAGCCACGTGGCCACTCGCACCCCCTCCTTCGGCTCAAAGCCCAGCCTGGCTTCGCCCACGTCGGCTGGGGGCGCCCGACAGGACCCCTAGACCCGTGTCTTTTCCCCACGGAGCCCTCGGGCTGCTCACTCGTGGGCAGGGGGGCGCCCGGCAGGGCACCCCCGGACCCCCAGACCCCCATCACTTCCCCGGGGAGCCCTCGGGCTGCGCGCGCGTGGGCAGAGTCCGCCAGGCAGATCACACCCCTAGATCTCCCCACCCCCCTCGCTGTCCCCAGAGCACCCACCCCTTCCCTTCTCTCGCTGGCCCTGCCAGCAGGGGCGTTCCTGGCTCTTCAGAAGGTCAGCTGCCCCAAGGCCCGCCAAGTGTTTGGAGTTTGGAAATGCAATGATTTCACATATTGCCAAGACAATTTTTAAAGCTTGCCTTTTACTGGAAAGCGCTCATTTTCACCTTTCCCTTGACGGTGAACATGGGTTCTAGAATTCCGTATCTTGTAAGAGCCAAAAAGCAATGCTGTAAGAGGGAGAGCTTGACCCTGCGTTTTCACCCTTCAGCGCTTACTGGGCCTAAAAATCATCCTTATACTACGAGCCCATTTGAGGTTAAAAATCCACGCATATGCTTGGTTCCTCACAGAAGCGTCTAAGATAAACAAGAATTCCCTTCTGTGCTGTTGGAATTGTTTGCCAGGAGCATTTCTTTGTTTTATAATTTAAAAAAGGAAGCATAGGGCTTTCCTGGTGGCACAGTGGTTGAGAGTCCGCCTGCCGATGCAGGGGACACGGGTTCGTGCCCCCGGTCCGAGAAGATCCCACATGCCGCGGAGCGGCTAGGCCCGTGAGCCATGGCCGCTGAGCCTGCGAGTCCGGAGCCTGTGCTCCGCAACGGGAGAGGCCACAACAGTGAGAGGCCCGCGTACCGCAAAAAAAAAAGGAAGCATATTATTGCTCTAATTTTTGCTATAGGACAAAACTCGAGACAAAGCATCTTTAACAAGAATACAAACCAAAATGACAGCTGAAGAATGTTGCCTGTTACCTGGTGAACAAGGTAAACAGATGAATCATGCCCTAAGCTCCTCTCCCATCTCCTGCCCAAATCTCTCAATCATAGAAGTAATTTAAAGTCAGAACGTTAGAACTGCCAGACACCTTAAAGATCTAGGGTACCATTCACTAGGTTTATAGAAGGAAGACAATGTAGCGAAATGTCAGAAAGCTTATTTGAACGTTGAGTGCCTTTAAAGCCCCCATGCTCTGTAAAATTTCTTTCCCTGCAAACTGTGATTCATATAAATCATAGCTACCAATATAAAGACTACAATGGTTGGGAAAAAAATAATAGTAGGTAAGGGAATATTTTAGCAATGTTTATTATTAGCATTCTCTGATTTTATGGGAAAAGACTGAGCTGTTTTTAAATACTATTTCAGACCTATCTTAGAGCACCCTGGGGGCTCTTTGAGTAGCTTATTCAAAGTTCTCCTACCCAATTTTCTTAGTAGCCATGGTGGACAGAGGTAGAAAGACCAAGTGAATTAGTTCTGTTCACCACACAACAAGAAAATCCTGTTACATGTTGTGTTTCTGATCTAGTGGAGCAGAGATAAGAGGGAAATTATACTGTATATGGATGAAACAAGGGATTGGGAGTCGATTTGGGGATCCTATTTTGGTTTCTAACATTAACAAAATCCTGTGTGACTTACACAGGTCTCTGAGCTTCCATCTCACCATCTAGAAAATGTGACTAATAATATCTACATCCTAGATAAGATGTTTAAAAGGGAGAACTATACAAAGAACGCAGTATGATGTCTGGAAAGAGTAGATGCTCACTAAGCCATAATATAAGTTGGATCTAACTTTTTTTTTTCAGGAGCAAGAAAACATATTGAATCACTATTTCTAATAGATGGCTCACAATTGCATTTTAAGAAACTTAAGGAAGTTCAGGAGGCTGCTATTGTCATCATTTTTCACTCAGAAATCATGTTATTTTGGACCATGGGGACAATACAGTAGCAGCATCATAACTAGAAGCACAGAGTGCAGCTTCCCCATTTCCACAATGGCTGTGTTGACCCCCTAAGCTCAGGGCCACCAGGAAGGGCAATGCTGAAGTGGGTGGGGCATGGTGCTGGGGCAGAAAGAACTCTGATTGAAGCCTCCAGTGCTGTCTAGTTTATTCTAGTGTTCTTCAGATATAGCACCATTCCCTGTAAGCCCTGATGTGGAAGAGGATCAGAATTTCCACTGCAATTTCCTCTTTGACCGGTGGGATATTATATAAATATATGGAGAGAGGGAGAGGGAGAGGGGGAGAGAGAGAGAGAGAGAAAGGGACTGAATATGAGGAAGTGGCTCACACAGGTATGGAGGCTGACAAGCCCCAGGATGTGCCATCTGACTCAGGAAAGCCAGGGAACCAAGGGAGCCGATGGTGTGAATCCCAGTCGGAGGACAGGAGAAGATGACCTGAGATGACCCAGCTCATCAATGAGGCAGAAAAATGGGGAATTCCTCCTTCCTCCGTCTTTTGTTTTTTTCAAGCCCTCAGTTGATTGGACGATCCCCACGCACATGGGGTGGGGGCCATTTACTGAGTCCACGGGCTCAAACGCTAATCTTCTCTGGAAGCACCTGGAAAAAATGTTCAATCTGGGTAACCCATGGCCGTCAGTTGCCCCATAATATTAAGCATCACAACTACACATTGTTGATGGGAGTGTAAAACGGTACAATCATTTGGAACATTTGTTTTGCAGTTTCTTGTAGGACAAGCACAGCAACCCCCCTCTTAGGTATTCCTTCAAGGTACAGGAAAACATAAGCCTGTAAAAAGACCATAAAAAGAATTTTTTAATTCGTTAACAGTTCAAACTGTTCAAAACAGTGCACATAGTTCAAAACTGGGAAAAGTCAAATTGCATCAAAGGGTGGCTGTAGCCACGAGGTGTGGTCTGGTCCCACAGGAGAGCGCTGCGTGTAACAGTATCAGAAAGGACGGGAACAGAAAGGAATAAACTGCACGCAGTGGCTGAGATGAACCTCAAACACACTGCGTTGCATGAAAAGAGAACAGACCTGGAGCACACCCTCTGCCCAGAGCTGCGTGTCCGTCTCTACAGAAACGATCGCCGTGGCGGGTGTGTGCGTGCCTTCGCTCAGCCCCAAACCAGCGGGCTGGGCCGGAGGTGGCTGGCGAGTGGGAGGGGCTCCCAGACCCTGTGCCCTGATCGCGGCCTGCCTGCAGCATCTCCACTCCGCCCCGCCCCTACCCGCGTCCCCTCCGAGGGCCGGCAGCCCAACGGGACACGAGGGGGCGGGGGAGGGAAAGCAAAGCCAAGAAGCGGTGACGAGGCGGAGGAACCCGGCAAGATCAGTGAGGCGGGTCCCGCGGCTGCTGTTCCTGGCGTCACGGGAATCTGGAGGGCGAGAAGGAAGCATTGTTCCAGGCGGAGACAGGGCTTTTCTGTTCCCAGAGCCCTTGCCGCGAGGCCCGAGCTGTTTTCTCGCTTTGCTCCGTGTCCAGCGGGGGAGGCGAAGGGCCCCGAGAAGGGCAGGCATCGCCCACCAGCCGCAGACGTGGGTCGGGAGCTGGGTGCAAGGCCTCCATCCCAGGGCTTCAGGTTCACATGCAGGCTCCCCTGAGGCTGGCAGGTGACACCTGGACTTGTGTGGGCTGGAGCGCTGTGTCTCTTCCCTCCCTCCATCCCGCCCTCCCCTCCTCTCCTCTGGTAGGACGGTTCGAAGTTTGGGGAGCTGGAGTGGAAAGGAATGTCCAAGAAGGGACAGAGAAGGAGGACGGGTGAGTTCTAGAAGCTTCTTTCCTGCTCGGAGAGCCCTAGTCCTGCCCAGAATAAGCTCTGATTCTCAGCAGGGTGAGCACAGGGGTCGTCGGTGCCGAGACACGCAGTCAGGAAGGTGCCATGATTCGAGGAGCCCAAAGGAACGCCCCGCACCCCACTCCTGTGTGTAGGTACATCTGTTTTTCTGACCTGGTGGCCTGAGCTTCTCTGCCGGTGAGAAGTAGGGCATCTGCAGCCCCTGCCATCCTGTAAGAGGCCAGCACACCTCAGGGTTGGGCAGTCAGCCACCTTGACCTTATTATTGTCCAGGACTGCTAGGAAGAGCAGGGGGAGGGGGAATGCAGGGGGTGGGGGAATGCAGGGGGAGGAGGAATGCAGGGGGAGGGGGAGGACCGTGTCTGGGCTCTGGGAATTCTGGTGCCGAGTGGTCCGAGCAGCGGAGGAGAGGAAGGAGGCTGCAGTGGACAGAGGGGCTCAGACCGACCCCACCTGCAGTCCCGGCTTCTAGTTCTCCCCCCTGTTTCTGGAGCTGCGTCACCCAGGACGAACCTCGAGGATGTTTCCTTCGCTCAGGTTCATTCCCATCCCCACAGGGATGATCCCAGCCTTGACCATCCCACGGGGCTGACCCCCCGACCGCCGCTTCTCCCTCTCAGCAGGACGCTGACAGCCATTGTATCTAGAACTGCTGAGGCAGAGGGTGACCTCCCTTTGCCCACACCAGAAGGACGTGAACGCCGTTCTCAGAGACACGTCGCCCCGCTCCTGCCCAAGGCCCCCGCGGTTACTTTGTAGTCCAGGTTCAGACCTCTGCTCTCTCTCTGCTTCCATCCACCCCACAGATCCGCACCCCAACTTCCAGACCTTCATCACGGTGCCTGCAGGCGGGCCCCACCTCTGTTTCTGGGACCCTTCACGTGAACTCTGAACGAGGGTGTGTGTCTGCAGAACCCGACCTGAGATGCCCACCGCTTCAATTCCCAGCTCCCCTGCCCGCTGCGCCCCCTCCCGCCTGGCTGTTGTGACACAGCTGTGACCTAGCGGACAGATGTGTGTCTGCCCCCAATGCCCGACACAGAGCTCCGCAATCCCCTGGGACTTCCTGGGTGATGCGAGCATGTTTGTTCTAGTGAGGCCGCTCCAGGATGGCTCAGAAATACTGAGCCAGGATGAGAGGCTTGGAACTTCCAGCCCCACCCCCATCCTCGGGGAGGGGAGAGGGCTGGAGATTGAGTTAACAATGGATCGTGCCTACGTGATGAAGCCTCCAAACAAATTCACAAACTATGGGGTTCGGAGAGCTTCCAGGTGGATGGACACATCCCCAACTCCCCAGGACGGAAGCTCCTGCCCCCGGGACCCTCCCAGACCTCGCCCTCTGTGCCCCTTCATCTGGCTGTTTGTCCGTATCCTTTAATCTTATCCTTCAGTAGGTAATAAACCAGAAAACATAAGCAGTGTTTGCCTGAGTTCTGTGAGCAAATCACTGAACCCAAGAAAGGGCTTGTGGGGACCCAAGTCAGAAGTGTGAGAGACCTGGGCTGGTGTGTGGAGCTGGGCATCGTGACACCAAGCCCTCAACTGCAGGACGTGATGGTAACTCCGTGTGGATGGTAGCACACCCAGCTGGTGTCGGAGGATTGGTTGGAGTGCGGAAAAACCCATGCGCTTGGTGTCAGAAGTGTTGTGAGTAGGAGTTCTTTCTCTGGCCATCACTCTGCTGAAACATCTGGCTGAGGACCCGGTTGGTCCCCGGCTGCTGCCCCCAGGCAGCGAGCGGGCAGCTCTGTCTCTGTGCCGAGCTCTGCACCCTGAGGCCTGGCTGCTCAAAGCTGCCTTCTCCCTTACCTGACGCGGTGCCTTCCTGGTTAAGGTGTTTTCAGACCTGCCCGTTTCTCCGCCTACACTCTCTCCTGCCCTACAGTCAGCTTTCAGGATCAGAGTCTGGGCTGTGTCATGTGTCTCTGTGTTCCCTTTTTAAGTTCATCCTCCTGATGGCCAGTCTCTACACAGCAGCCAGAGGATGCACAAAGCAGATCAGATGCAGTCACGCCGAATCTCAGAGACCTAGGATGGTTCCCTCCCGAACTCCAGCAGAATCAAGTCCCAACCTCTACTTTACAGAAATGTAAGCTCAGGTGAGCAGACGGATGCAAAAGCAGGTGGAAGGTGGCTTGTGCCTCTGCCTTGCTCTTTACCTGCAGGCTGCAGTGATCAAGGGCAGCTTGGAGTGTATAATTGCAGCTGACCCTTGAACGGGTTTGAACTACAAGGGTCTGCTTATATGTGAATTTTTTTTCAATAAGCGTAGTACCTGTATTTTCATTTTACAGATTTTTAAATTGACTAAGTTTGGGGAAAGTTTGTGTTTGATTAGAGATCACAATATGTGGAATCAAAAGAACTAGGGGTTGAGTCCTGATCCCATCCAGACTGTTTCAGCTTCCTGCCCTTGGCTGAGTCATGGACCATTTCCTTTGTTTTTGAGGCAGAGATAGCAGTACCCATGTTTTCGATGGCTTGGGGGTCAGTGCTCCCACCCCCCCATTGTTCAAGGGTCAGCTGCACTGGTTTCTGCCTTTCGCACTAGACCATGTTAGCAGATCACACTACAGTTTAATTCTTGTAGTTATTCGAAAGATTAACTCATGAGGCAGCTCCTGGAATGATAAAGTGGCGAATTCTGACAACACCAAGTGTCAGCAAGGCTGTGGGACGACTGGAATTCTTGTATGTTGGTGATGGGGGCACAGATAGGACATTGTATTGGGAACACCACCTGCAGTCTCGTAAATTAAGTGTATAAGTGCCATCTGACCCAGCAATTCCACTAGGTATTTATCCCAACTACATAAAAAGACTTGTACAAGGAGTGTTCTTGGCAGCTTTATTCGAAACAGCCCCTATGGAGACAACCCATCAATAAATAGGTGACTAGATAAACAAATCCTGTTACATCCATACAACGGAATGCTACTTGGTAATCAGAAAGCACAATATTGATAAATCTGCAAAGGTTAACTGAGTGAAAGAAGTCAGACACGTAGGGTTGTCTATTCCCATGTATATGAAGTTCTGGAACAGGCAAAATAATCTACAGTGAAGTCTAGGGCAAGGCGGGGATGGCTTAGGAGGAGCCCCCCCGCTGGGCACTTGGGGTGATGGAGATGCTGGCTGGCGTACCAGTGACATAGGTGTATGCATTTTTCTAAACTCATCTCACTGTATATTTAAAATGAGTCCATTGACTTTATAGTATGTAAATTGTACCTCAAGGGAGTTCTTTTTTTTTAAATAAATTTATTTATTTTATTTATTTATTTTTGGCTGCGTTGGGTCTTCAGTGCTGTGCGCAGGCTTTCTCTAGTTGCGGCGAGCGGGGGCTACTCTTTGTTGCGGTGTGCGGGCTTCTCATTGTGGTGGCTTTGCTTGTTGCGGAGCACGGGCGTGCAGGCTTCAGTAGTTGTGGCTCGCGGGCTCAGTAGCTGTGGCTCACAAGCTCAGTAGCTGTGGCTCGCGAGCTCAGTAGTTGTGGCTCGTGGGCTCTAGAACACAGGCTCAGTAGTTGTGGCGCATGGGCTTAGTTGCTCCGTGGCATGTGGGATCTTCCTGGACCAGGGCTCGAACCCATGTCCCCTGCATTGGCAGGCAGACTCCCAACCACTGCGCCACCAGGGAAGTCCCTGAAGTGAGTTTTAATGTGACAAAGAAACACTATGAATGTTAGAGTTCATCATCCTTGTGGCCTCCTTTCAGACTCTCAAGGCTCTCCCTCCTTCCTCTCTAATTAAACTTACTTCTTTGGGGGCAGCAACATTTGATATAAAATTTAAATAATTTCATGTTCAATTCTATTATTTTTCTCTTTGGTTTACTTATGTGGATAGAAACACTGTGTTTTATATTATAGTTCCAAATGCATGGTATTGTAGCTTTGTTAGGTTTTGTGTGCTTGCCTGGGTATAAAGCAACAATCAGAGCAATACTGTCACAGATATTAACTTCAACTAATGATCAGGATAAGTTCTGTGTCACAAACCACCTTCAGCTTAGGGACACTCAGTCTACCAGACACTCCCCCATAAGGTGCCAATTTTACTGGCAAGCCTTTAGTACCAATAGATTGTTTTCTTACTACATCCCAAATCAGAGATTTTAATTAGCTTTTATCACTTTTTACCTTTTTTGGTTTTCACCTAATTATCCCCCAATTTAAATCTGACTGAATTATTTAACAAGCAGACAACAAAGAAGCTATTCTCCAAAACAAAGAGCCCCACCCTTTCTGGTCCTTGTCCCCTGCTGGGTCAGATCCAGCCAAGATTTGAAAGCATTTGTGGAAAAGCTATGACTCAGTGTATGCTCACAGTATTGTTGTTTTCCTATTTCCTTCTCCAATGAAACTTAGACAAGACCACCATGTTGCCGAAGATGAAAAAAATCAACAAAGTCATTCGAGGGGGAAAATGATACCATTTTCTAAAATCTCCTAAGCATTTCCTTTTCTGAAAACAGACATGGGAATCTTAATTGAAAATGATAAGCTAGTTAAACATTACTCATAAGAAGCAACATCCTGTGGTAATAAAATGTGCATTTGGCTGAAAATAGATGTATGTCTTCACCTTAGCCATGCTTCAACTAGTTGGATGACTGGATAAAGTGTTTAATTTCTCAGCCCTGTGAGTTGGGATGGATGATCTCACACTTCCCGCCAGTAATACAATGGGGAATAGATAGCCTCTTTTTCTGATAAGGGGTTTAATACCCAAAATATATATAAAGGACTCATACAACTCAGTAGCCAAAAAAACCAGACAATCTAATTAAAAATGGGCAGAGGAACTGAATAGACATTTTTCGAAAGAAGACATACAAGTGGACAACAGACATATGAAAAGATGCTCAACAGCACTAATCATCAGGGAAATACAAATCAAAACCACAGTGAGACATCACCTCACACCAGTTAGAATGGCTGTTATCAAAACGACAAGAAATAAGTGTTGGTGAGGATGTGGAGAAAAGGGAACCCTTGTGCACTGTGCGTGGGAAAGTAAATTTGTGCAGCCACTGTGGAAAATAGTATGGCGATTCCTAAAAAAATTAAAAATAGAACTACCATATGGTCCAGTAATCCCACTTCTGGGTATTTATCCAAAGGAAACAGAACTGCTATCTGGAAAAGGTATCTGCACCCCCATGTTCACCACGGCATTATTTACAATAGCCAAGATATAGAAACAGCCCAAGTGTCCATCAACATATTACTGGATGAAGAAGGTGTAGTGTGTGTGTGTGTGTGTGTGTGTGTGTGTATATATGTATATATACACACACACACACTTATGTACACATATATGTGTATATACAGAGATTGTATTGACAGTTGCCAGAGATGAGGGTGAGGAATGGGCGAAATGGGTGAAGAAGGTCAAAAGCTACCAACTTCCAGTTATAAGTTCCAGGGATGTAATGTACAGCATGGTGACTAAAGTTAACAATATTGTATATTTGAAAGTTGCTGGGAGAGTAGATCTTAAAAGATCACAAGAAAAACATTTTGTAACCATGTAAGGGGATGGATGTTAACTAGAATTACTGTGATGATTATTTCACAATATACACATATATCAAATCATTATGTTGTACACCTGAAACTAATACAATGCTATATGTCAGATATATCTTTTTTAAAAAATTGAAAAAAACCAATAAAAGTCAAGCCTGAACTTCCTTGTAAATATAATGAAGTCTTTCATGACACAGGGGAAGAAAAAGAGTGGTGGTGGTTGTGCTCTTATCCCTTGTATCACTATTTATTACTTGTACTACTATTTATTGCTTTTATCACTATTTATTACTTACACTATTTATTGCTTTTATCATCACTATTATACTACTATTTATTTCTTGTATCCTTATTGTATCACTATTTATTACATATACTACTATTTATTGCTTGTATCACTATTGTATCACTATTACATATACTACTATTTATTACTTGTATCACTATTTATTGCTTGTATCACTATTGCTTGTATCACTATTTACTACTTGTATCACTATTGCTTGTATCACTACTGCTTGTATCACTATTACTTATACTACTATTTATGGCTTGTATCACTATTGTATCACTATTGCTTGTATCACTATTTACTACTTGTATCACTATTGCTTGTATCACTACTGCTTGTATCACTATTACTTATACTACTATTTATGGCTTGTATCACTATTGTATCACTATTGCTTGTATCACTATTTACTACTTGTATCACTATTGCTTGTATCACTACTGCTTGTATCACTATCACTTATACTACTATTTATGGCTTGTATCACTATTGTATCACTATTGCTTGTATCACTATTTATTGCTTGTATCACTATTTATTACTTGTATCACTATTTATTGCTTGCACTGCTGTTACTTGCACCCAGCTGATGCTGAGGGATTGTTTTGCCAGGCACCGCAGGAAAGCAGGGCGGATTCCTACTTCATCTCTGCTGAAACTGGCCCCCAGTCTGCTCCCTTCTCCCTCCATGAAGCCCCAGTTCTAGAAGGTGGTCCAGCCCTTCTCCTTAAACCCACACTGATAGATACTGCCCCCTGAACGAGGTTCCTCACTGCCCTTCTCCTACTGGTCTACAAAGTGGAAGTACAGGGCTTGGTGAGTGGAGTTCTTGGCTTTCAGCTGCCACAAGTCCCTCGTGCAGTCAACAACCTGCAGGTCCATACAGGCCACACCTGTGCTCTCAGAGCTCCCATCTAACTCGGGGCTTAAGACTTGTCTCCGTTGTAGCCCCCGCCGCCTAGCAGTTTCTTCTTTCTCTGAACCCCTATAGGTCAGGTTGTTTGCTTATGTGATGCTCTAAAACGCACTTTAAACTTGGGTTGTATGATTTTTAAGGCCACTTCCGTTCCTGAGGTTCTGATCCTCGGAAGAGCTGGCTGTCAGTTTAAAATATGAGAGTAAGTCGAGATATTTGCTTTCCTATATTAAGTCATTAAACACTCGTCGGAGGCATTGCCCCAGGTTTCAGGAGGAGGAAGCGGGCATGAGACACTCTGTGTCCCCACCCAGACCCTGTTATTAGTCGGGCCAGGTTTCAACCCCGGACACTGACCGTGAGCAACTGAACGTCTCCTAGCGGCTCTGTTTCTGTGAGCAATCTCATTTTAAAACCTCATAAGTCAAGGATCACAGCCACTTCCCTCGTTTGAGGCTCAAACTGAAACCATGGGTAATGAGTCAATCCATTGCACCTGCCCTCACTAATCAAGGTCATTTTAAGACTTCATGTCCTCCAAGCGGCAGGGAGCCTAAACAGTAAGCTGTTTGCCCGAGCTGTTTTCCAGCAGCTTGGAGGCTCAGCTGCCTCGAGCTTAGGCTGAGCTGGTTGAGTCTGGATAGGAGCACTGACCCCTCAACTACGCCTGCCCAAGCACTGGTGACCTTTGGCAGGGCTGGCGCCTAGTTACGCCTGCGCAGAAGGACCATTACGCACCTTCTCCTCCTCCCTTTCCCCGCGCCCTCCCCGCACCGCCCAGGCCCCACACCTGCCCCACGCCCCACCCAGCCTCAGCCCGCCCCCCCCACGCCCTCCACGCCCCCGCACCTCAGCCCGCCCTCCACGTGCCCCACGCCACCCGGCCTAAGCCCGCCCCCCACGTCCCCCACGTCCCCCACCTCAGCCCGCCCACCACGTCCCCCACGCCCCGCCCCCCCGGCCTCAGCCGCCCGCAAGTCCCCCACATTGACCCCCCCTGCCTCAGCCTGACCCCCACGTCCCCCACGCCCCGGCCCCCTTCCTCAACCCGCCCCCCATGTGCCCCCACCCCCAGCCTCAGACTGCCCCCCACGTGCACCACACCCCCACCCCGCCTCAGGCGGTGCCCCACGCGCCTCACGCTTCAGCCCGCCCCTACGTGCCTCACGCCTCAGCCCGCCCCCCACGTGCCCCACGCGCCACACGCTTCAGCCCGCCCCTACGTGCCTCACGCCTCAGTCCGCCCCCACGTGCCGTACGCCGCCCAGGCCCCACCCCTCCCAACCGCTTTATTCCTGACCGGGCGAGGCCTGGCTTTCTCTGAGGTGGGCTTGAGGCTCCATTTCTTCTCCTGGTGTGGCTGTGAGTAAACCTCTCCTTGCTTCAAACCTCAGTTTGCTGTGCGTGGAGCAAGACGACCTTGGTTTGTTAACAGATTTGGAAGCCGGCCGGAAGGGAGTCCAGAGGAACCTTGGCCCGAGGGTCGTGGCCCCTCTTGGGTACCGGGAGCCGGTGGCCGAGCCTGAGCCTCGGGTCCCTTAGCTCCCTGGCCGTCCCCCAGTTCCCCACCAGGCACCCCGACATTTAGTTCATGTTTCGTTTTGTGCAAGAAAAACGGTTTTGGGGTTTGGATAGGAAGACATCTTCTGGGTGAGTGAGTTCGTTAAAGAAACGCACCTGTGTCTCGATTGTTGACCCGCTGGTGGCTGGAGGCCCGGCTGGCGGGCGTTTGGGGGACAATAGAAAAAGTCGCGACTGCTGAGGTACCGGGGCTGGAGGCTGGGGCTCTGGTTTCTCGTCTCATGTGTTCATGTCTGTCTATGTCTGATTCTGTTTTGGCGGTTATTTGTTTGTTTGTTTGTTTTTCCGGTACGCGGGCCTCTCACTGCCGTGGCCTCTCCCGTTGCGGAGCACAGGCTCCGGACGCGCAGGCGCAGCGGCCACGGCTCACGAGCCCAGCCGCTCCGCGGCATGAGGGATCTTCCCGGACTGGGGAACGAACCCGTGTCCCATGTATCGGCAGGCAGACTCTCAACCACTGCGCCAATTGCCTTGTTTTTAATCGCAGGGACCAGGTTCAGGAGAAAAGGGAACAAAGGAGAATGAAACAGGTTATTCTGCTGGCGGCCGCCTGAACCCAGGGAAGAGCCGGACCAAACGGAGGCCCCCATGAGGGACTCGGCAAAAGGTAGGAGGCCTCAAGCCCCCCCCCACCGCTTGCATGCGGAGCCTGATAGTGGGACCGCCCCCAAACGTGGATATTGCAGGCAGGAGGGACGCTGGAAGAGTGCCCCATCCTGAGACTCTTGAAGGTAAGCAGGTGGCACCTCAGGTGCCCCAGATAACGGATGATGCCAGTGACCAAGGATGATCGCTCCGAGTCCATCATTGTCTTCCATATGGGTGACGTGGCAGTGGGAAGTCAAGGGTGGGGCTTATCAACACAGGAGGTGGGGGGAAGTTGGTTTTAAATATCCGGCTTTCTAAAGTTTGTTTTGAGACTGATAGTAACAGGGGTGTGTGGAGAACCCTTGAGAGAACCTTTTCTCCGGCTGGGGAAGAACCACTGGTAGCTTTCCATCCATCCCTGATGGCCTCAGTCCCCTTCGGGGATGAGACGGACTAAATGAAAAGCCAGGGTTGCCTTTGCAGCTGGACGCTGAGTGGACATTAAATCACCAGCAGAGGAGACCTGCACGCTGCAGGCTCTAAAACTCTCACCTCAAAAACAGCCTGCAGTGATTCTGGGAGCGATACCACAGAGGGTGAGTCTGGGGGATGGGCGGGTGGGGGGCGCTGGGGAGAGCGGAGTTGGCCACACCTGTGAGGGTCAGGCTCTGCAGGGGGGCAGACATTCCACACTGAATGCAG
Source organism: Mesoplodon bidens (assembly GCF_964165515.1). Taxonomy (NCBI): domain Eukaryota; kingdom Metazoa; phylum Chordata; class Mammalia; order Artiodactyla; family Ziphiidae; genus Mesoplodon; species Mesoplodon bidens. The sequence goes on along the minus strand of NC_138181.1, from coordinate 30,998,600 downwards.
TATCCATTAAAGTAGCCAGCAAAGCATGGGATGAACTCGTACCAGCCTCCCTGCATTATGACCCAGTGTGCTCTTGCTGGTCACGTGGTGATTGACTGGTCCACAGGTGAATGTGATACATGATTGAAGAGCAATTAACAAGTTGTAGGAATTCATCCCTAGCCCCTAACCATACTCCGCTAATGACTCTTTGCACAGACCCTTGTTGGGTTACCATCTTGGACTCACACCCTTGAGTTTTGAATCCCAAGAGGTGTCCACTTTCAGGGCTGGACAGTGCTTCCTCAGGGAGTTAAAAATTCTCACAACACTTGGAGAAATCCTGGGGAGACGTGAGGGACCTTGAACTAAACAGGGGAGCCCTGCTCCAGGATGTGGACAATGCCCTGATTACCAGTGAGACAAAGGACTCCTGAGACCAAGGTACGGGTTTGACTTCGAACTTCTTGGCTGAAAGAGGCTGTAAGGTGTCCAAGAAAAAGGTAGATTCTCAGCTCTCTGTTAAATATTCTGGGGTTTTGAGCTCAAGGACAGAGAGCTGCTCCCTGCCGGGAAGGGAGCTCTAGCGAGGACTGCAGTTGCCACCAGGAGACAACTGTGGGATTCCTGGGAGCGACTGGGCGCTGCTACACCTGGACCCCCAAGTTTGGACTCATAGCAAAACCCTTTTTAATGAAGCTTTTAAAGGCAGTTCCACAGAAACCCTAGGCTGAAATCTTGAAGGATAAACATACAGGAGACCGGCTTCATCCCTGCTGGACGGGACCTTACGAGAAATGCGATGGGAAACGGAAACCAGGCTGCAGAAGGAAAACGGCGACCAAGTTCATCCAAACCGTGCCTGGTTCCAGCCCCCGACCCTGACTTCTTCCAGGGGCAGGTGAACCCCGACAGATCTTCAGGTGCTATTCAGAAGCCGCGAGAAAGAAATCAAGGTGAGTGGGTTTGCTGCAGTGGTGGCTTTGATCACATCCGACGCTTCAGAAGGCAATTTAAATAACTTGTTACAAGAAGGATCTCTTCTCTTGTTAGTCCTTTGTTTCTAACTTCCCAGGCTTGGAAGGACTTCTACTTTGGTTGCACTGGTAACCTATCAGGCTGATCACCTGACCCCTGTCTTTCCCTGGATCTGTAAAAGTCCTAAATGTGAGCCATGGCTGGTGTTCTCTGTGTCCCTGAGGGGTATGTCTTTGTAGTTTCAGTTACCAGTCTTGGTCCTGTGGCTGCCTCGACAGCTGGTGCCTGGGTGGTATTTGTTTATTGGAATCAGTATTAACGTCAAACCAGAAACAAGAAAATACACTCAAGTGAGTGCTTGACAGTTTGACTTCTCAAGCCCTTGTTGGATCTGTGCCCCTTGTGAGCAGGGAGTAGCCAGAAGCATCGTCACCCCTCTCCCTTGAGGTGGAGGCACGATGAGAAGATGGGGGTGCTGAACCTTGAACCCGTGGGTTAAACGCACTCCACCTGCCATCCCTAATGAGGGTTGTGAGGACTTGCGTGTTCTCCCGGCAGCCTGATCAGTAAGTGTTTGTCGGAGTTGTTCTCCAGGAACTTGGGGTCAGCTGTGTCGAGTTAGGGCTGAGCCAGTTGAGATGGGGTAGAACCACCGACCCCTCAACTGGGCCTGCACCAGCACTGGAGACCTTGTGAACGTGCAGAGGGCTGGAGCCTAGTTACGCCTGCGCAGGAGGACGAGTACACAGCTTTTTCCAATCATGGTAGGCCTATTCACTGTCCCATCAGTACCCCCCCAGCCCCTTGCCTTCTTGGAAGCAGATGTGAGATTTGTTCTCCAGCTTTCCTGCTTGGCTGCCTTGCAGTTAAGCACTTCTTGCTGCAGACCCCGGCATCTCAGCATCTTGGCTGGCTCTGCAGCAGGCCAAACGAACCTGGTTCAGTAACTGTGACTGATTGACTTGTGACATGTCAATTAGGAGGGTGCTCGAATGCACCATCTCCAGAAAGCCCCTGATGGGAAACCTGGTCCAGCTGGGCTCAGCAACCTCAGACGCCGGGCCTTCCCTGTTCGTGTAAAGACACAAGTGACTCGTTACCAGAAATAGGTAGTCTTTCAGTTGCTTAGTTCTCAGAACTCGGAGGCAGCTCCTTCCTCCCAGGCCCACAGTCCTCCCTTCCCTCTTGGCTAGAGCACTTCCTGAGTGGAGGATGACGGCTGGAGGAGCCCAGGGCACCGGATCCGGTGGATGTAGACCGCCCCCCCCTGCCGCCGGGATGGACACCAGCTGGTCCCATGGACCGGGCCAGCATCTCAGCTCCCAGGGAGGCGAGCCTGACCCGGAGCGAGGAGGTGACTGCCCGAGGTAAACATCTAGCTTTCGGCGGAGAGGACTAGTAAACGGCTCTCCTAACGACTAACCCTTCATGGCACGTGAAGCTGGAGGGGGAGGCTGACGCACTGCAGGCAGAGCTGTGGGCTGCAGGGAGGCTGTCCTGGGGGACAGAGGTCACCTGCTGAGGGAACCTCATCTGCGCTCAGCCCGCTTGGGGACCTGAGGCTTCTACCCATCCCCAGCCCCCTCACCCTCGACACAGACTGGGTCCTATCTGTCTGTCCCTGGCAGCACGGATACTCCTACCCGGCTGTTGTCGGGTGAGCCGAGGGGTGAGTCTGTGGAGCCAGAAACTCTGCGGCTGTGAGGACCAGGCTCAGCTCACAGATGGAGGAAGAAGCCGGAGGGAGGGCCAGCTGCCCATGGCCGCAAGGCCAGTCATCGCAGCTGAGATCCAGGCCCGGGGCGCCGGGCTGTGTCCCCATGCACCGTCCTGTGCTGTGGGCTGAGCGGGTGTGCCCTTGGTGCAGTGGACGGAGTGCGGGTCTCAGCCTGGGGCTTCAACACGGTAAGACGATGTTTGTGGATTTCATCAGCAGCTGTGACACAGGATTCCCTTTCCCTGATTGTACAGGTTTTTTTAAATTAATTCATTTTTGGCCACGTTGGGTGTTCGTTGCTGTGCGCGGGCTTTTTCTGGTTGTGGCGAGCGGCGTCTACTCTTCTTTGTGGTGCACGGGCTTCTCACTGCGGTGGCTTCTCATTGCGGAGCACAGACTCTAGGCGTGCTGGCTTCAGTAGTTGTGGCACGCAGGTTCAGTAGTTGTGGCTCACAGGCTCCAGAGCCCAGGCTCAGGAGTTGTGGCACATGGGTTTTGGTGCTCTGTGGCATGTGGGATCTTCCCGGACCAGGTCTCGAACCCGTGTTCCCTGCACCGCCAGGTGGATTCTTAACCACTGCACCACCAGCAAAGTCTCTGAAATGTAATGGAAGCCACAGGTGTACGTATTTCAGTGTCTTCTGAGCTACGAGGAAGTGGGGTCACTTCACAAGACATAGGTCGCCTGTGCCGCCACTTCAAAATGAAGATGCGACCGGCAGGATTCCCTCCGGGGTGGATCACGGTAAGGCACTCAGACTCTACACAGGGAACCGAGTCGTCACGTCCCGGCTGATCCCGGGGCGTTGTCGCGTGACCCCCGGGCCAGAGCTGGCAGGGGGTCTCACCCCAGCAAAGCCGTTTCCGTCGGGGGAAACTGCTCACCTTTAAAAGTGAGAAGCGGACCCCGTGCCGTCAGAGCACCGAGTTCTCTGGAATTACCTGGGGCAGCAGTGGAGAAAGGTGGCCCAGGCCTCTGGGGTCTGGAGGGCTGGCCCGGGTCTGGCCTGTGCCAGCCCCTCCCGATCAACCCAAGGGGCCGACCTGCAGGCTGGAGCCCTGAGGAACCAGGTATGAGGCAAACGGAGGGTCAGTAACGCTTTTGCAAGAGATGGCAGGCTGTGAACGTGAAGGACAAAGGCCGAGTCCCCCGACCACTGTGGGAAATGCCGTCGTTTGCAGGGCTGAGGGGAGGGCGGTGGGCAGCTGTGCCTCCTGCACTGAGGGTAGGTGCTCCTTGAGCGGGACCCTGGGTGACTTTGCTGGCACTGGGTCAGTTAACACATTTCTCCCAGGTAGCTGCTGCTCACGTTTCTGCTGTTCCCCACGGGCTCTGGCGACCACTGCTCTGTGCTCTGCAGATGCTGCTGCGTTTCTCACAAATCCAAGATGTGTGGCAGTCCTGCGTTGAGCAAACCTGGTGCCGATTCTCCAACTGCATGTACTCACCTTGTCATGTTTTAGTTATCCTTAGAGTGTTTCAAACTTTTGTCATTTGATGCGTGACAGTGATTTTACTGATTCCGACTTGGAAAACTCAGGTAGGTGCTGGCTAGTTTTTTTTTTTTTTTTAAGCGATGAAGTGTTAAGTTGTATAGGCTGTTCAGATGTCACTCTGTATACATAACACGTTGAAACACAGCGTGAGCAAGCCTTATATGCACCGGGACACCCACCAAGTCATGTGATGTGTGTGATTGTGATCAGTTTCCGGTGATGGAGAGATCTTTGGTTCACATCTGAGGTCTGCCTGTCACACGCCCCGGGGGAGCGTGTGGAGCTCTGGGAACAGGACTGGGGCCCCAGGAACACTGTGGCCCCCTGCACCCTGTAGAAGGGACAGCCTGGACCAGTGTGACAGAAGTGACAAGTGGTCTGGAACAGAGGAGGGCCACGGTCTCTCCTGGACCAAACCGGCTGGGCTCCTCTGAGCAGTTCCGAACTAGGCCCTGACCCTTCAGGCTTCAGCGTCTGGGTTTTCATTGTTCATTTTAGCAAGATTCCTGTTGTGTCCATTTAGCCAGAGCTCCCCAGGCTCAACCTCTGACCCCCGTCAACATCTGACTGGATTCCTCATCCCCCTTCGTCCCCCTAATGAGGTCTCACTCCCTCGTCCACCCTCAGCATGAATCCTGTACGTCGGTTCAGTGCTGTGATCTGAATGGTGTCCCTCAAACTCCTGTCGAATCCTACTGCCTGACGTGATGGTGTTGGCCTTTGGGAGGTGATGATGTGATGAGTGTGGAGCCGCTGTGAACGGGATCAGTGCCCTGATGCGAGCCCCCAGCCCCTCCCCCATGTGAGGACACAGGGAGAAGACGCTGTCTGTGAACCAGGAAGAAGCCTCACCAGACGTTGAATCTGCCGTCGCCTTGATCCTGGAAGTCCAGTCTCTGGGCTGTGAGGACTCGACTCGTGTTTAAGCCCCCAGTCCGGTCCTGTTAGAGCAGTTCAGACAGACACCTCGACCCCTGCTGTTTCTTCTGACTTCCCGTTGGGGGCACCACCCTGCTCCCGGCTGTCACCCCTGCAGTGGGAGGTGAGTCCGACTTGTTCCCCATGTACAACCCCAGGGCAGGAATGAATCCCTCTCGCCTGGATCTTCTTCCGTCTTGACAAGTGTTGGGTGACACAGCGACGGGACCTAAGGGTAGAGGGGTGGCTGCCGTGCGTCCTGTCAGGCAGTGTCCTCGTGTGTTTGGTCTCAGGACTGGACAGCTCCTGACTTTACAGAGGAGAGTGTGGAGCTGGGATTGGGTGGGCTCTATCGATCGTTCTCAGTTTTTATTTATAGTAATCAGTGAAACATAGTAAGCCCATTACATACTAACGTAAAACATTTCCTGTTTTATGAGAACTGCTTTCCAAAAACAACCCTCCACTGAGAAGAGTAAATTATACATTTTTATCATCTTATCCTCGACTGACAGAAGCGAGAAGTGTTAACACCTGTTTCTGAATTTGTTGTTCGTAATGGTACCAGTGCCTGGAACCCTGGCCTGTAACTGGGGGAACGTGAGTGCGGAGGGAATAACAGCCTGGGGCTGATGGGAACCCAGCTGTGACGTCTGGGGCCCCAGGCCACCCCCGGGGAACTGGGTCGGCAGCCTGGCCGGCATGTGAGGTCTGCAGCTCTGACCCTGAGGGCAGGGCTGCTGGGGGACCTTCAGCCCAGGGCGACCGTGTGCCCATTTTAGCAACAGGTTCGCTTTGCCGTGTTGGCCGGGCTGTAGGGAGCAACGTGACGACGGTGAGGCCGGGAAGCTGGGGAGACGTGGGTGGAGGTGACGGTGTGCCTTCCGGGTCCATCCTGCGGGCAGAGCCAGCGGCTCCTGCTGACGGAGTGGATGTTCAGGAATCAAACGGCGGAATCGAGGCCGATGCCAGGAGTTGTGACATAAGCAGGCAGGAAAGATGAAGCCTAAGGAAGACAGGCTGTTGAGAAAATCAAAGCCGGTTTGGGGTGAAGTGGAGCCCGACGCCTGCCCGACACGCCGGACGAGATGTTCGAGGGAAGCTGGCTGTGCAGCCGGGGTGGAGGTAAAACCTAGGAGCCTGTGGGGAACAGATGTGGCTGAAAGCTGGGTCGGGGGACCCCCGTGGAGGGCATGATGGAGGAGATGCTGGGAGACGGGGGAAAGCAGCGGGAGGACGGAAGGATGAAGACGGGGTCGTGTCCAGGACCCCCAGTAGGAGCCTCGCGGAGGGGAACGAGGAAGTGAACGCCGTCCGGGTCCGGTACCGGTGTGCATGGGGTGGGGACGGTGTGGCAGGAGGTGGTGAGGGAGCCAGGCCTGTCGATGGGGGGGCAGAGGGCGTGGGGGGCCGCGTGTATGGGAGATCCTTGCCGGGTGTTCCGTGAAGAGGGAAAGTGGCGGTTGGAGGAGTGAACTCCCGAGACCTCTCAGCGTCCGGAGCTGTCGCTGCGTTTGTGGGGTAACCTTCATAAAGCAGAAGAGGAGACGTCTGGTCAGGTGCAGGGGGAGGGCGGCTGCTGAGAAAGGCCCGGACGGGCTCCCGGCGCCAGCGCGAAGAGGCGTTAGACGGGGCGCGGACGGGGCCCTGGAGGCAGTGGGAGAGGTGGACTTGAAGGTGAGAAGATCTGGATGTTTTCTTCGGTGCAGAGGCTCAGATCCCCTCCCCGCCGCCTGGGCTCTGATCTCCGAGACCCTCCGGACAGCCTCCTCTTACAGGGCCGACTTGATCTGCCTCTGACCGTGGTGGGTCCCAACTCCTGCCCTGTACTCCCCAATCCCCAGCCTATATCCACATAGGTGCAGACTACTCCCGGGCGCACAGTCAACACTCGTGTACCCAGCAGCGTGTACACATAGGTGAAACCTTTACCTCTAAGATGTTGTTTTTTGTGTTCTACCCATAAATACCCAGGGGCAGGATTTCGGGGTCATGGGGCACGTCTGTTAGCTTCCTGAGCAACCTCCCCAGTCTGACAGAAAGCGACCAGGTGATGCAAGAGGTGGACACCTGGAATGACCCCCAGGCCGGGCAGCTCCGTGACCCTGCTGGGCGGGGCCCGGGGGCAGCTGAGCGGGGAGGGTGGTGGGATGCAGGAGGGTGGGCCGTGGGGCTGTGTGTGGACGGAGCCACAGCTGCGGGTTGGGGAAGCCCGGATCCTCCAGGTCCTGGTCGCGTCCTGTCCTGTGCGGACAGACGTGCACGAAGGCCTCCCGTTCTGCTCCGCGGGGAAGGATGCCGGCGACTGGGGTGGCCGGCCTGGGAACACGGCCACCTGCCCCTGCCCCAGCGAGGTGACCACACGCAGAGCTGGTGACTACTGTCCCTCGCCTGCTGAGGATTCTCCAGAGACACTTCTTCCACTGCCACTGCCGCGACAGATGCCATCACCTCCGTGCTCAGTTACTGCCTGCTGAATGCGTACCGCACAGCACGTGCTGCGGGACCTGGAGCGGGTCGTCCCAGGCGGCCTGCAGCAGCCCGTGTCACAGGGAAGGGGGGACCCGGCGGGGACCTGTCTCTGGCTCCCGACATGGCCAGGGCTGGCCCCAGGTCCCTGTTGCCGTGAGAGGCCCGGCCCCTCGCTGGCCGGCTCCAGTTATAATGCCCACCGTGCTCATGAGTCTGGGTTGACCTGGGCCGGGCTGGGTGGGTCTTAGGTGCCTCCTCACAGCCCGGTGGGTGGGTTAGCGGCTGGCAGAGCGAAGGTGGGAGCTCTGAGGCCGCCCACCCCCCTCTCCTGGGCGGGCATACAGGGCCGGGAGTCGCATGCGGCTGTGCTTAGACCTCGTCCATCTCAGGAGCAGGGCCGGGGCTGGAACCCAGGGAGCACGGACCTACCTGCTGTGCCACGTTAACGCTGGAGAAGGGTCACCTACAGATGCCCAGGCCAGGCTGAGTCCTGATCTCTGAGAGGAACAGCCTGAGGCAGACGAGAACTGCCTCCCCGCCCAGGAAGAAGAGACTAGAGAGACGGGAAGAAGACCCAGCAATGCCAGGACAGCGGGGACTGCAGGTGACCTTGAACAGTGTAGGGAATGGGTCCCCTACCCCACCCTCAGGGTCACGTCTGCATAACCGCACTGAGGTGTAGTCAGTTAGCAGTGTTCCTTTCGGATATGCAGTGTGGCGACTCCGAACTTTTACATCCTGCTCCGCTTACAGTTACTGTGCAGCCTCGCCTGTGTTCCCTGTGTCGTACAGTACGTCCTTCAAGCTTACTGTGTACGTAGTAGCTGTACCTCTTGATCCCCTCCCCCAGTGTTACCCTCCCCCTGCCTCTCCTCGCTGGGAACCACCAGTTCTCTGTTTTTTGTTCACGAGTTTTATTTTTTAGATTCCACATTTAAGTGAGACTCATACAGTATGTTTTTCTCTAACTTATTTCACTTAGCAAAATATCCTCCATTACATCCATGTGTTGCAAAATATCCTCCACTACATGCATGTTGAATGAGGTTTGGTTTAATCCACCTCAGCCCCCAGTTAAGATGGATAACAGGGCTGTAGAAAATACGAGGTTTAGGTTGACAGAGGGTGAGATGTGATGATGTAGTACTGACGGGGGTGCAGGTTTTTGTCGTGTTCAGGGCACTGAGCCTGCTATTAGCAGGAGGCACTGAGAGGTGGAATGGGGATAGGCCTGGTTTTATGGTTAGGGCTGTTGTTGCTGCTGTTGGATTGAATATTTGTGTGATGGTTCATTGGCCGGAGTGCAAGTTAACAATCACTGCTATTATAAGTGGTATTGACGTGGCAGCTTGTGTTAGAAGATGTTCAGTGGATACTTCTATAGCTCGTGGGTTAAGTTTTTTTTATTATAATGGTAATAATGGCTAGTATATTTATTTTGAAGCTGATTCAGATTAATAATCACTTGGAGCTGGTTATTACAGTTCCTGAGTTAATGGTTGTTAAGATGATACTGAAGACGATGGGATTTATTAGTGCAGGAAAGGCATAAACCAACATTTTTGAGGCCCAAGAGCTTCTTTAGCTGACCTTATTATAGAATACGGTGTAATATGGAAGCATGAAGAATTGTGAAGTGTAGGTTCAATTTCTATGATCCTAAAAATAAGAGGATTTAAACCTATCATTTACTCTATCAAACTCTTTTGTCAGACATATTTGTTATGTTTGTGGAGGGATGCTTGATATTATAATAGGTGATGAGATGGGACATGTGCATAGGGCTAGCGTTAGTGGTAGGAAATTTTTTCAGAGTAAATGTGTTAATCATATCAGTCGAGGATAGGATGCTTGAATTCATAGGAAGGAGACTTAAAAGTAGTTTTTTTTTAAATTTATTTTTCTTTTATTTACTTTTGGCTGTGTTGGGTCTTTGTTGCTGCACACGGGCTCTCTCTAGTTGCACTACATGGGCTTCTCATAGCGGTGGCTTCTCTTGTTGTGGAGCATGGGCTCTACAGTGCAGGCTCAGTAGTAGTGGCACATGGGCTCAGTAGTTGTGGCTCACTGGCTCTAGAGCGCAGGCTCAGTAGTTGTGGCACACGGGCTTAGTTGCTCTGCGGCATGTGGGTTCTTCCCGGACCGGGGCTCAAACCCGTGTCCCCTGCATTGGCAGGCGTAATTCTTAACCACTGCACCACCAGGGAAGCGAAATAGTAGTGTTTTGATGATAAAATTGGTTGTATAGAGTTCTGGTATGTATTGGCTGTGGAATGCTTCTAGTAGTAAGATTGTCGTGAAGATGTTTATGATAATAATGTTGGCATGTTCTGCTAGGAAAGACGTGGTGAATGGGCCCGCTGCATGTTCGACATTGAAACCTGATGCAAGATCAAGATTCTCCTTCTGTCAGGTCAAAGGGGTGTCAATTAGTTTCTGCTAGAATGGAAAGAAATTATATTGTAGCCAGTGGTCATGATGGGAAAATTATAATTGCTCCTGTGTTGTGATGAGGGTTGAAAGAGTGAAACATCCATTTATCAGGAGAACCGATAAAAGAATAATTGCTGGTGTTACTCCATATGAAATTGTGCTACTGCTCGTAGGGCTCCGATTAGTGTGTATTTTGAGTTGGAAGCCCACCGGGATCATAAAGCAGAGTGTACAGCGAGGCTTGATATAGCTAGTATAAATAATACTCGCAGTTTTTATTAATGGAGGAGTAGGGGGACTCGTGCGGATAGGGCTAGCTAGGATTGGGGCGATGATGAGTGTGGAGATGGAGGATGTAGCTGGTAGGAGCCGTTCTTTGATGAACAGTTTCACTGCATCAGCAATGGGTTGTAATAGGCCGTATGGTCCCACGATATTTGGCCCTTTTCGCAGTTGCATATAACCTAAAATTTTTCGTTCAGTTAGTGTTAGGTGTGCAATGGCTAAAAGAATAGAGATAACAAGCATTAAGATGTTGATTATAAACATTTTGCTGGGGAGAGGATTTGAACCTCTGGTCATAAAGGTTTAAGTTTTACGCCATTACCAGGCTCCGCCGCCTTAACAAACCCTGGTCTAGGTTGGCTATTTTGTATTTGTTAATTAAGATTATATCGTTAATTATTTTAAGGTGCTTATGTGAAGTGGGCCTTATTTCTCTTGTACTTTCATACTGTGAGAAATATGTAATAGAAACCGACCTGTATTACTCTGCTCTGAACTCAGATCACGTAGGACTTTTTTCTCAACATCTTTTTGGAGTATAATTGCTTTACAGTGTTGTGTTAGTTTTTGCTGTATAACAAAGTGAATCAGCTATATGTATACATATATCCCCATATCCCCTTCCTCTTGCGTCTCCCTCCCACCCTCCCTATCCCACCCCTTTAGGTGGTCACTTAGCACCGAGCTGATCTCCCTGTGCTATGCGGCTGCTTCCCACTAGCTAGCTGTTTTACAGTTGGTGGTGTATATATGTCTATGCCACTCTCTCATTTTCTCACAGCTTACCCTTCCCCCTCCCCATGTCCTCAAGTCCATTCTCTACGTCTGCGTCTTTATTCCTGTCCTGCCCGCTAGGTCCTTCAAAACCACCTGATCCAACATGGAGGTCGTAAACCCTGTTGTTGGTATGAACTCTGGAATACGATTGCGCTGTAATTCCTAGGGTAACTTGTTCCGTTGATCAGTTTTTGGATCAATAAGGGATACTATGTTTTTTGTTTGTTTTCTTTTTGTGGTATGTGGGCCTCTCACTGCTGTGGCCCCTCCCGTTGCAGAGCACAGGCTCCGGACGCGCAGGCTCAACAGCCATGGCTCAAGGGCCCAGCCTCTCCGTGGCATGTGGGATCCTCCCAGACCGGGGCACGAACCCGCGTCCCCTGCATCGGTAAGCGGACTCTCAACCACTGTGCCACCAGGGAAGACCGATTGTTTTGTTTTTAATCGCAGAGACCAGGTTCAGGAGAAAAGGGAACAAAGGAGAATGAAACAGGTTATTCTGCTGGCGGCCGCCGAAACCCAGGGAAGAGCCGGACCAAACGGAGGCCCCCATGAGGGACTCGGGAAAAGGTAGGAGGCCTCAAGCCCCCCCCCACCGCTTGCATGCGGAGCCTGATAGTGGGACCGCCCCCAAACGTGGATATTGCAGGCAGGAGGGACGCTGGAAGAGTGCCCCATCCTGAGACTCTTGAAGGTAAGCAGGTGGCACCTCAGGTGCCCCAGGTAACGGATGATGCCAGTGACCAAGGATGATCGCTCCGAGTCCATCATTGTCTTCCATATGGGTGACGTGGCAGTGGGAAGTCAAGGGTGGGGCTTATCAACACAGGAGGTGGGGGGAAGTTGGTTTTAAATATCCGGCTTTCTGAAGTCTGTTTTGAGACTGATAGTAATAGGGGTGTGTGGAGAACCCTTGAGAGAACCTTTTCTCCGGCTGGGGAAGAACCACTGGTAGCTTTCCATCCATCCCTGATGGCCTCAGTCCCCTTCGGGGATGAGATGGACTAAATGAAAAGCCAGGGTTGCCTTTGCAGCTGGACGCTGAGTGGACATTAAATCACCAGCAGAGCAGACCTGCACGCTGCAGGCTCTAAAACTCTCACCTGAAAAACAGCCTGCAGTGATTCTGGGAGCGATACCACAGAGGGTGAGTCTGGGGGATGGGCGGGTGGGGGGCGCTGGGGAGAGCGGAGTTGGCCACACCTGTGAGGGTCAGGCTCTGCAGGGGGGCAGACATTCCACACTGAATGCAGTATCCATTAAAGTAGCCAGCAAAGCATGGGATGAACTCGTACCAGCCTCCCTGCATTATGACCCAGTGTGCTCTTGCTGGTCACGTGGTGATTGACTGGTCCACAGGTGAATGTGATACATGATTGAAGAGCAATTAACAAGTTGTAGGAATTCATCCCTAGCCCCTAACCATACTCCGCTAATGACTCTTTGCACAGACCCTTGTTGGGTTACCATCTTGGACTCACACCCTTGAGTTTTGAATCCCAAGAGGTGTCCACTTTCAGGGCTGGACAGTGCTTCCTCAGGGAGTTAAAAATTCTCACAACACTTGGAGAAATCCTGGGGAGACGTGAGGGACCTTGAACTAAACAGGGGAGCCCTGCTCCAGGATGTGGACAATGCCCTGATTACCAGTGAGACAAAGGACTCCTGAGACCAAGGTACGGGTTTGACTTCGAACTTCTTGGCTGAAAGAGGCTGTAAGGTGTCCAAGAAAAAGGTAGATTCTCAGCTCTCTGTTAAATATTCTGGGGTTTTGAGCTCAAGGACAGAGAGCTGCTCCCTGCCGGGAAGGGAGCTCTAGCGAGGACTGCAGTTGCCACCAGGAGACAACTGTGGGATTCCTGGGAGCGACTGGGCGCTGCTACACCTGGACCCCCAAGTTTGGACTCATAGCAAAACCCTTTTTAATGAAGCTTTTAAAGGCAGTTCCACAGAAACCCTAGGCTGAAATCTTGAAGGATAAACATACAGGAGACCGGCTTCATCCCTGCTGGACGGGACCTTACGAGAAATGCGATGGGAAACGGAAACCAGGCTGCAGAAGGAAAACGGCGACCAAGTTCATCCAAACCGTGCCTGGTTCCAGCCCCCGACCCTGACTTCTTCCAGGGGCAGGTGAACCCCGACAGATCTTCAGGTGCTATTCAGAAGCCGCGAGAAAGAAATCAAGGTGAGTGGGTTTGCTGCAGTGGTGGCTTTGATCACATCCGACGCTTCAGAAGGCAATTTAAATAACTTGTTACAAGAAGGATCTCTTCTCTTGTTAGTCCTTTGTTTCTAACTTCCCAGGCTTGGAAGGACTTCTACTTTGGTTGCACTGGTAACCTATCAGGCTGATCACCTGACCCCTGTCTTTCCCTGGATCTGTAAAAGTCCTAAATGTGAGCCATGGCTGGTGTTCTCTGTGTCCCTGAGGGGTATGTCTTTGTAGTTTCAGTTACCAGTCTTGGTCCTGTGGCTGCCTTGACAGCTGGTGCCTGGGTGGTATTTGTTTATTGGAATCAGTATTAACGTCAAACCAGAAACAAGAAAATACACTCAAGTGAGTGCTTGACAGTTTGACTTCTCAAGCCCTTGTTGGATCTGTGCCCCTTGTGAGCAGGGAGTAGCCAGAAGCATCGTCACCCCTCTCCCTTGAGGTGGAGGCACGATGAGAAGATGGGGGTGCTGAACCTTGAACCCGTGGGTTAAACGCACTCCACCTGCCATCCCTAATGAGGGTTGTGAGGACTTGCATGTTCTCCCGGCAGCCTGATCAGTAAGTGTTTGTCGGAGTTGTTCTCCAGGAACTTGGGGTCAGCTGTGTCGAGTTAGGGCTGAGCCAGTTGAGATGGGGTAGAACCACCGACCCCTCAACTGGGCCTGCACCAGCACTGGAGACCTTGTGAACGTGCAGAGGGCTGGAGCCTAGTTACGCCTGCGCAGGAGGACGAGTACACAGCTTTTTCCAATCATGGTAGGCCTATTCACTGTCCCATCAGTACCCCCCAGCCCCTTGCCTTCTTGGAAGCAGATGTGAGATTTGTTCTCCAGCTTTCCTGCTTGGCTGCCTTGCAGTTAAGCACTTCTTGCTGCAGACCCCGGCATCTCAGCATCTTGGCTGGCTCTGCAGCAGGCCGAACGAACCTGGTTCAGTAACTGTGACTGATTGACTTGTGACATGTCAATTAGGAGGGTGCTCGAATGCACCATCTCCAGAAAGCCCCTGATGGAAAACCTGGTCCAGCTGGGCTCAGCAACCTCAGACGCCGGGCCTTCCCTGTTAGTGTAAAGACACAAGTGACTCGTTACCAGAAATAGGTAGTCTTTCAGTTGCTTAGTTCTCAGAACTCGGAGGCAGCTCCTTCCTCCCAGGCCCACAGTCCTCCCTTCCCTCTTGGCTAGAGCACTTCCTGAGTGGAGGATGACGGCTGGAGGAGCCCAGGGCACCGGATCCGGTGGATGTAGACCGCCCCCCACTGCCGCCAGGATGGACACCAGCTGGTCCCGTGGACCGGGCCAGCATCTCAGCTCCCAGGGAGGCGAGCCTGACCCGGAGCGAGGAGGTGACTGCCCGAGGTAAACATCTAGCTTTCGGCGGAGAGGACTAGTAAACGGCTCTCCTAACGACTAACCCTTCATGGCACGTGAAGCTGGAGGGGGAGGCTGACGCACTGCAGGCAGAGCTGTGGGCTGCAGGGAGGCTGTCCTGGGGGACAGAGGTCACCTGCTGAGGGAACCTCATCTGCGCTCAGCCCGCTTGGGGACCTGAGGCTTCTACCCATCCCCAGCCCCCTCACCCTCGACACAGACTGGGTCCTATCTGTCTGTCCCTGGCAGCACGGATACTCCTACCCGGCTGTTGTCGGGTGAGCCGAGGGGTGAGTCTGTGGAGCCAGAAACTCTGCGGCTGTGAGGACCAGGCTCAGCTCACAGATGGAGGAAGAAGCCGGAGGGAGGGCCAGCTGCCCATGGCCGCAAGGCCAGTCGTCGCAGCTGAGATCCAGGCCCGGGGCGCCGGGCTGTGTCCCCATGCGCCGTCCTGTGCTGTGGGCTGAGCGGGTGTGCCCTTGGTGCAGTGGACGGAGTGCGGGTCTCAGCCTGGGGCTTCAACACGGTAAGACGATGTTTGTGGATTTCATCAGCAGCTGTGACACAGGATTCCCTTTCCCTGATTGTACAGGTTTTTTTAAATTAATTCATTTTTGGCCACGTTGGGTGTTCGTTGCTGTGCGCGGGCTTTTTCTGGTTGTGGCGAGCGGCGTCTACTCTTCTTTGTGGTGCACGGGCTTCTCACTGCGGTGGCTTCTCATTGCGGAGCACAGACTCTAGGCGTGCTGGCTTCAGTAGTTGTGGCACGCAGGTTCAGTAGTTGTGGCTCACAGGCTCCAGAGCCCAGGCTCAGGAGTTGTGGCACATGGGTTTCGGTGCTCTGTGGCATGTGGGATCTTCCCGGACCAGGTCTCGAACCCGTGTTCCCTGCACCGCCAGGTGGATTCTTAACCACTGCACCACCAGCAAAGTCTCTGAAATGTAATGGAAGCCACAGGTGTACGTATTTCAGTGTCTTCTGAGCTACGAGGAAGTGGGGTCACTTCACAAGACATAGGTCGCCTGTGCCGCCACTTCAAAATGAAGATGCGACCGGCAGGATTCCCTCCGGGGTGGATCACGGTAAGGCACTCAGACTCTACACAGGGAACCGAGTCGTCACGTCCCGGCTGATCCCGGGGCGTTGTCGCGTGACCCCCGGGCCAGAGCTGGAAGGGGGTCTCACCCCA
This sequence comes from Mesoplodon bidens, assembly GCF_964165515.1. Classification (NCBI taxonomy): domain Eukaryota; kingdom Metazoa; phylum Chordata; class Mammalia; order Artiodactyla; family Ziphiidae; genus Mesoplodon; species Mesoplodon bidens. The sequence continues at coordinate 30,982,766 of NC_138181.1, read as the reverse complement.
GCAAAGCCGTTTCCGTCGGGGGAAACTGCTCACCTTTAAAAGTGAGAAGCGGACCCCGTGCCGTCAGAGCACCGAGTTCTCTGGAATTACCTGGGGCAGCAGTGGAGAAAGGTGGCCCAGGCCTCTGGGGTCTGGAGGGCTGGCCCGGGTCTGGCCTGTGCCAGCCCCTCCCGATCAACCCAAGGGGCCGACCTGCAGGCTGGAGCCCTGAGGAACCAGGTATGAGGCAAACGGAGGGTCAGTAACGCTTTTGCAAGAGATGGCAGGCTGTGAACGTGAAGGACAAAGGCCGAGTCCCCCGACCACTGTGGGAAATGCCGTCGTTTGCAGGGCTGAGGGGAGGGCGGTGGGCAGCTGTGCCTCCTGCACTGAGGGTAGGTGCTCCTTGAGCGGGACCCTGGGTGACTTTGCTGGCACTGGGTCAGTTAACACATTTCTCCCAGGTAGCTGCTGCTCACGTTTCTGCTGTTCCCCACGGGCTCTGGCGACCACTGCTCTGTGCTCTGCAGATGCTGCTGCGTTTCTCACAAATCCAAGATGTGTGGCAGTCCTGCGTTGAGCAAACCTGGTGCCGATTCTCCAACTGCATGTACTCACCTTGTCATGTTTTAGTTATCCTTAGAGTGTTTCAAACTTTTGTCATTTGATGCGTGACAGTGATTTTACTGATTCCGACTTGGAAAACTCAGGTAGGTGCTGGCTAGTTTTTTTTTTTTTTTTGTAAGCGATGAAGTGTTAAGTTGTATAGGCTGTTCAGATGTCACTCTGTATACATAACACGTTGAAACACAGCGTGAGCAAGCCTTATATGCACCGGGACACCCACCAAGTCATGTGATGTGTGTGATTGTGATCAGTTTCCGGTGATGGAGAGATCTTTGGTTCACATCTGAGGTCTGCCTGTCACACGCCCCGGGGGAGCGTGTGGAGCTCTGGGAACAGGACTGGGGCCCCAGGAACACTGGGGCCCCCTGCACCCTGTAGAAGGGACAGCCTGGACCAGTGTGACAGAAGTGACAAGTGGTCTGGAACAGAGGAGGGCCACGGTCTCTCCTGGACCAAACCGGCTGGGCTCCTCTGAGCAGTTCCGAACTAGGCCCTGACCCTTCAGCCTTCAGCGTCTGGGTTTTCATTGTTCATTTTAGCAAGATTCCTGTTGTGTCCGTTTAGCCAGAGCTCCCCAGGCTCAACCTCTGACCCCCGTCAACATCTGACTGGATTCCTCATCCCCCTTCGTCCCCCTAATGAGGTCTCACTCCCTCGTCCGCCCTCAGCATGAATCCTGTACGTCGGTTCAGTGCTGTGATCTGAATGGTGTCCCTCAAACTCCTGTCGAATCCTACTGCCTGACGTGATGGTGTTGGCCTTTGGGAGGTGATGATGTGATGAGTGTGGAGCCGCTGTGAATGGGATCAGTGCCCTGATGCGAGCCCCCAGCCCCTCCCCCATGTGAGGACACAGGGAGAAGACGCTGTCTGTGAACCAGGAAGAAGCCTCACCAGACGTTGAATCTGCCGTCGCCTTGATCCTGGAAGTCCAGTCTCTGGGCTGTGAGGACTCGACTCGTGTTTAAGCCCCCAGTCCGGTCCTGTTAGAGCAGTTCAGACAGACACCTCGACCCCTGCTGTTTCTTCTGACTTCCCGTTGGGGGCACCACCCTGCTCCCGGCTGTCACCCCTGCAGTGGGAGGTGAGTCCGACTTGTTCCCCATGTACAACCCCAGGGCAGGAATGAATCCCTCTCGCCTGGATCTTCTTCCGTCTTGACAAGTGTTGGGTGACACAGCGACGGGACCTAAGGGTAGAGGGGTGGCTGCCGTGCGTCCTGTCAGGCAGTGTCCTCGTGTGTTTGGTCTCAGGACTGGACAGCTCCTGACTTTACAGAGGAGAGTGTGGAGCTGGGATTGGGTGGGCTCTATCGATCGTTCTCAGTTTTTATTTATAGTAATCAGTGAAACATAGTAAGCCCATTACATACTAACGTAAAACATTTCCTGTTTTATGAGAACTGCTTTCCAAAAACAACCCTCCACTGAGAAGAGTAAATTATACATTTTTATCATCTTATCCTCGACTGACAGAAGCGAGAAGTGTTAACACCTGTTTCTGAATTTGTTGTTCGTAATGGTACCAGTGCCTGGAACCCTGGCCTGTAACTGGGGGAACGTGAGTGCGGAGGGAATAACAGCCTGGGGCTGATGGGAACCCAGCTGTGACGTCTGGGGCCCCAGGCCACCCCCGGGGAACTGGGTCGGCAGCCTGGCCGGCATGTGAGGTCTGCAGCTCTGACCCTGAGGGCAGGGCTGCTGGGGGGACCTTCAGCCCAGGGCGACCGTGTGCCCATTTTAGCAACAGGTTCGCTTTGCCGTGTTGGCCGGGCTGTAGGGAGCAACGTGACGACGGTGAGGCCGGGAAGCTGGGGAGACGTGGGTGGAGGTGACGGTGTGCCTTCCGGGTCCATCCTGCGGGCAGAGCCAGCGGCTCCTGCTGACGGAGTGGATGTTCAGGAATCAAACGGCGGAATCGAGGCCGATGCCAGGAGTTGTGACATAAGCAGGCAGGAAAGATGAAGCCTAAGGAAGACAGGCTGTTGAGAAAATCAAAGCCGGTTTGGGGTGAAGTGGAGCCTGACGCCTGCCCGACACGCCGGACGAGATGTTCGAGGGAAGCTGGCTGTGCAGCCGGGGCGGAGGTAAAACCTAGGAGCCTGTGGGGAACAGATGTGGCTGAAAGCTGGGTCGGGGGACCCCCGTGGAGGGCATGATGGAGGAGATGCTGGGAGACGGGGGAAAGCAGCGGGAGGACGGAAGGATGAAGACGGGGTCGTGTCCAGGACCCCCAGTAGGAGCCTCGCGGAGGGGAACGAGGAAGTGAACGCCGTCCGGGTCCGGTACCGGTGTGCATGGGGTGGGGACGGTGTGGCAGGAGGTGGTGAGGGAGCCAGGCCTGTCGATGGGGGGGCAGAGGGCGTGGGGGGCCGCGTGTATGGGAGATCCTTGCCGGGTGTTCCGTGAAGAGGGAAAGTGGCGGTTGGAGGAGTGAACTCCCGAGACCTCTCAGCGTCCGGAGCTGTCGCTGCGTTTGTGGGGTAACCTTCATAAAGCAGAAGAGGAGACGTCTGGTCAGGTGCAGGGGGAGGGCGGCTGCTGAGAAAGGCCCGGACGGGCTCCCGGCGCCAGCGCGAAGAGGCGTTAGACGGGGCGCGGACGGGGCCCTGGAGGCAGTGGGAGAGGTGGACTTGAAGGTGAGAAGATCTGGATGTTTTCTTCGGTGCAGAGGCTCAGATCCCCTCCCCGCCGCCTGGGCTCTGATCTCCGAGACCCTCCGGACAGCCTCCTCTTACAGGGCCGACTTGATCTGCCTCTGACCGTGGTGGGTCCCAACTCCTGCCCTGTACTCCCCAATCCCCAGCCTATATCCACATAGGTGCAGACTACTCCCGGGCGCACAGTCAACACTCGTGTACCCAGCAGCGTGTACACATAGGTGAAACCTTTACCTCTAAGATGTTGTTTTTTGTGTTCTACCCATAAATACCCAGGGGCAGGATTTCGGGGTCATGGGGCACGTCTGTTAGCTTCCTGAGCAACCTCCCCAGTCTGACAGAAAGCGACCAGGTGATGCAAGAGGTGGACACCTGGAATGACCCCCAGGCCGGGCAGCTCCGTGACCCTGCTGGGCGGGGCCCGGGGGCAGCTGAGCGGGGAGGGTGGTGGGATGCAGGAGGGTGGGCCGTGGGGCTGTGTGTGGATGGAGCCACAGCTGCGGGTTGGGGAAGCCCGGATCCTCCAGGTCCTGGTCACGTCCTGTCCTGTGCGGACAGACGTGCACGAAGGCCTCCCGTTCTGCTCCGCGGGGAAGGATGCCGGCGACTGGGGCGGCCGGCCTGGGAACACGGCCACCTGCCCCTGCCCCAGCGAGGTGACCACACGCAGAGCTGGTGACTACTGTCCCTCGCCTGCTGAGGATTCTCCAGAGACACTTCTTCCACTGCCACTGCCGCGACAGATGCCATCACCTCCGTGCTGCCTGCTGAATGCGTACCGCACAGCACGTGCTGCGGGACCTGGAGCGGGTCGTCCCAGGCGGCCTGCAGCAGCCCGTGTCACAGGGAAGGGGGGACCCGGCGGGGACCTGTCTCTGGCTCCCGACATGGCCAGGGCTGGCCCCAGGTCCCTGTTGCCGTGAGAGGCCCGGCCCCTCGCTGGCCGGCTCCAGTTATAATGCCCACCGTGCTCATGAGTCTGGGTTGACCTGGGCCGGGCTGGGTGGGTCTTAGGTGCCTCCTCACAGCCCGGTGGGTGGGTTGGCAGCTGGCAGAGCGAAGGTGGGAGCTCTGAGGCCGCCCACCCCCTTCTCCTGGGCGGGCATACAGGGCCGGGAGTCGCATGCGGCTGTGCTTAGACCTCGTCCATCTCAGGAGCAGGGCCGGGGCTGGAACCCAGGGAGCACGGACCTACCTGCTGTGCCACGTTAACGCTGGAGAAGGGTCACCTACAGATGCCCAGGCCAGGCTGAGTCCTGATCTCTGAGAGGAACAGCCTGAGGCAGACGAGAACTGCCTCCCCGCCCAGGAAGAAGAGACTAGAGAGACGGGAAGAAGACCCAGCAATGCCAGGACAGCGGGGACTGCAGGTGACCTTGAACAGTGTAGGGAATGGGTCCCCTACCCCACCCTCAGGGTCACGTCTGCATAACCGCACTGAGGTGTAGTCAGTTAGCAGTGTTCCTTTCGGATATGCAGTGTGGCGACTCCGAACTTTTACATCCTGCTCCGCTTACAGTTACTGTGCAGCCTTGCCTGTGTTCCCTGTGTCGTACAGTACGTCCTTCAAGCTTACTGTGTACGTAGTAGCTGTACCTCTTGATCCCCTCCCCCAGTGTTACCCTCCCCCTGCCTCTCCTCGCTGGGAACCACCAGTTCGTTCTCTGTTTTTTGTTCACGAGTTTTATTTTTTAGATTCCACATTTAAGTGAGACTCATACAGTATGTTTTTCTCTAACTTATTTCACTTAGCAAGGTATCCTCCATTACATCCATGTGGTTGCAAAATATCCTCCACTACATGCATGTTGCATGAGGTTTGGTTTAATCCACCTCAGCCCCCAGTTAAGATGGATAACTGGGCTGTAGAAAATACGAGGTTTAGGTTGACAGAGGGTGAGATGTGATGATGTAGTACTGACGGGGGTGCAGGTTTTTGTCGTGTTCAGGGCACTGAGCCTGCTATTAGCAGGAGGCACTGAGAGGTGGAATGGGGATAGGCCTGGTTTTATGGTTAGGGCTGTTGTTGCTGCTGTTGGATTGAATATTTGTGTGATGGTTCATTGGCCGGAGTGCAAGTTAACAATCACTGCTATTATAAGTGGTATTGACGTGGCAGCTTGTGTTAGAAGATGATCAGTGGATACTTCTATAGCTTGTGGGTTAAGTTTTTTTTATTATAATGGTAATAATGGCTAGTATATTTATTTTGAAGCTGATTCAGATTAATAATCAGTTGGAGCTGGTTATTACAGTTCCTGAGTTAATGGTTGTTAAGATGATACTGAAGACGATGGGATTTATTAGTGCAGGAAAGGCATAAACCAACATTTTTGAGGCCCAAGAGCTTCTTTAGCTGACCTTATTATAGAATACGGTGTAATATGGAAGCAGGAAGAATTGTGAAGTGTAGGTTCAATTTCTATGATCCTAAAAATAAGAGGATTTAAACCTCTATCATTTACTCTATCAAAGTCTTTTGTCAGACATATTTCTAATGTTTTTGGAGGGTTGCTTGTTGTTATAATAGGTGATGAGATGGGACATATACATAGGGCTAGCGTTAGTGGTAGGAAATTGTTTCAGAGTAAATGTGTTAATCATATCAGTTGAGGATAGGATGCTTGAATTCGTAGGAAGGAGACTTAATAGTAGGTTTTTTAAAAATTTATTTTTATTTAATTTTGGCTGTGTTGGTTCTCTCTTGCTGCATACAGGCTCTCTAGTTGCGGTACGTGGGCTTCTCATTGTGTTGGCTTCTCTTGTTGTGGAGCACGGGCTCTACAGTGCAGGCTCAGTAGTAGTGGCACATGGGCTTAGTTGCTCTGTGGCATGTGGGATCTTCCCGGACCAAGGCTCAAACCCGTGTCCCCTGCATTGGCAGGCGTAATTCTTAACCACTGCACCACCAGGGAAGCGAAATAGTAGTGTTTTGATGATAAATTTAGTTGTATAGAGTTCTGGTATGTATAGGTTGTGGAATGCTTCTAGTAGTAAGATTGTCGTGAAGATATTTATCATAATAATGTTGGCATGTTCTGCTAGGAAAAACATGGTGAATAGGCCCACTGCATGTTCTACATTAAAACCTGATGCAAGATCAAGATTCTCCTTCTGTCAGGTCAAAGGGGTCTCAATTAGTTTTTGCTAGAATGGAAAGAAATTATATTGTAGCCAGTGGTCATGATGGGAAAATTATCATATTGTTCCTGTGTTGTGATGAGGGTTGAAAGAGTGAAACATCCATTTATTAGGAGAACCGATAAAAGAATAATTGCTGGTGTTACTCCATATGAAATTGTGCTGCTGCTCGTAGGGCTCCGATTAGTGTGTATTTTGAGTGGGAAGCCCACCGGGATCATAAAGCAGAGCGTACAGCCAGGCTTGATATAGTTAGTATAAATAATACTCCCAGGTTTTTATTAATGGAGGAGTAGGGGGACTCGTGCGGGTAGGGCTAGCTAGGATTGGGGCGATGATGAGTGTGGAGATGGAGGATGTAGCTGGTAGGAGCCGTTCTTTGATGAACAGTTTCACTGCATCAGCAATGGGTTGTAATAGGCCGTATGGTCCCACGATATTTGGCCCTTTTCGCAGTTGCATATAACCTAAAATTTTTCGTTCAGTTAGTGTTAGGTGTGCTATGGCTAAAAGAATAGGGATAGCAAGCATTAAGATGTTGATTATAAACATTTTCCCGGGGGGAGGATTTGAACCTCTGGTCATAAAGGTTTAAGTTTTATGCCATTACCGGGCTCTGCTGCCTTAACAAACCCTGGTCTAGGGTGGCTATTTTGTATTTGTTAATTAAGTTAAGATTATATCATTAATTATTTTAAGGTGCTTATGTGACGTGGGCCTTATTTCTCTTGTACTTTCATACGGGGAGAAATATATAATAGAAACCAACCTGGATTACTCCTCTCCGAACTCAGATCACGTAGGACTTCTTTTTCAACATCTTTATTGGAGTATAATTGCTTTACAATGTTGTGTTAATTTCTGCTGTATAACAAAGTGAATCAGCTATACATATACATATATCCCCATATCCCCTTCCTCTTGCGTCTCCCTCCCACCCTCCCTATCCCACCCCTCTAGGTGGTCACAAAGCACCGAGCTGATCTCCCTGTGCTATGCTGCTGCTTCCCACTAGCTAGCTATTTTACAGTTGGGGGTGTATATATGTCTATGCCACTCTCTCACTTTGTCACAGCTTACCCTTCCCCCTCCCCATGTCCTCAAGTCCATTCTCTACGTCTTTATTCCTGTCCTGCCCCTAGGTCCTTCAGAACCACCTGATCCAACATCGATGTCGTAAACCCTGTTGTTGATATGAAGTCTGGAATTGGATTGTGCTGTTAATCCTAGGGTAACTTGTTCCATTGATCAGTTTTTGGATGAATAAGGGATACTATGTTTTTTGTTTGTTTGTTTGTTTTGCGGTATGCGGGCCTCTCACTGCTGTGTCCTCTCCCGTTGCGGAGCACAGGTTCCGGACGTGCAGGCCCAGCGGCCATGGCTCACGGGCCCAGCCTCTCCGCGGCATGTGGGATCCTCCCGGACCGGGGCACGAACCCATGTTCCCTGCATTGACAGGCAGACTCTCAACCACTGCGCCACCAGGGAAGCCCAGGGATACTATGTTTTGACTGGTAAGTCTAGATTTTAATCACTCGGGGGCTTTTTTGTTCTCCGAGGTCACCCCAACCAAAGTTGTTAACCCATATGAAATTTTGTTATCCCTGGGTGGTTTAATTATATATTTTTGGATTAACTAATTAAAGCTCCATAGGGTCTCCTTATTTTGTTATTCCTGCCTCTTCATGGGAAGGTCAATTTCACTGATTAAAAGTAAAAGATAGTAAAACCCTCGTGTGGCCATTCATACAAGTCCTAATTTAGAGAACAAATGATTATGCTATTCTGCACGGTCAGGATACTCCAGCAGTTTAACAGTTCTCACTGGACAGGCAGTGCCTCTAATATTAGTTACGCTAGAAGTGATGTGTTTGGTAAACAGGCGGGGTTTGTGTTTGCTGAGTTCCTTTTACTTTTTTAAATCTTTCCTTTGGTGCATGCCTGTGTTATATTAACAGTGCATTTAATAAATAATTTAGTGTTGAGTTGTGTTTATTTACTGTTAATTAGCAGCATATTATTAGTTACTGATGTAAACTTATGCAAGGAGAAATATTTCTTGTTACTCATATTAACAGTATTGCTTCTATAACTTAATAGATCGGTCCAGTAGTAAGACTAGGAGTCCATTTGTTTATTGTTGGAATTGGGATATATTTATTGTTGAGCTTGAATGCCTTCTTAATTGGTGGCTGCTTTTATGCCAGCTGTGGTGTTTGTTTTTTTACTCTCTAGTTATGGTCGTATCCATTTCTAAAAAGCTGTACCTTTTTAGGCTAACGTTTAAAAATACATTAAAACTTACAACGGTTTTTAGTACTTTTTAAGGTTGAATTGAAATTCTTTTTTTGGGCAACCAGCTGTCACCAGGCTCGTTAGGCTTGCTAGCTCTACTTACGAATCTTCTATTTTGCCACATAGATGAGTTTGTTCTAATAAACTGTTTGTAAGTAGCTCATTTGGTTTTGGGTTATTTAAGTTCTCTTTGTTAAATTTTTGCTAGTTAAATCATTATGCAAAAGGTACAAGGGGTAAAGTTTGCTTTTTATTACTTTTAATATTTCATCATTCCCTTACGATACTTCCTCAATAGTGCCAGAGGGTAATTTAAATTCTATCTCATACATTTTAAGTGTTGAGTGAATGTTTAATCTGCTTATGCTAATATAATGGGAGGGGTGTTGGGCTAGCTTTAGTTCAAGGCATTCACGGGATATGAAATCTCCTGGGTGGACAGTAGGTGCTTTATTTAAGCTATGCTTTGATTTATCCAAGCACACTTCCCAGCATGCTTACTTTGTTATGACCTGTCTCCTTGCATATGATTAGTATTTGCTAATAGATTATAGGAAATTATCATTATACTTGAGTAGGATGATGGGCGGTGTGTGCATGCTTCATGGCTGTATTCAAGTAAGCACTCTATTCTTAATTTACTACTAAACGCTCCTTTGGTTTTTAGATTTCATAAAGTTTCGTGTGACGAAAATATGTTCTTGACACAGAAAATGTAGGCCATTTCTTCCCACCCCGTAGGTTACAACTTGACCTAACGTTTTTATGTATAATAGTTAGCTTGCTTGTATGCCTTTTTAGGGTTCGCTGAAGATGGTGGTATATAGACTGAACTAGCAAGGGTTGGTGAGGTTTATCGGGGTTCACCACTTATAGAAGAGGCTCCTCTAGAGGGGTGTGAAGCAGCACCAAGTCCTTTGAGTTTAAGCTGTTGCCAGTAGTACTTTGGTGAATAATTTTGTTCTAGTAATTATGTGGGTTTAGGGCTAAGCATAGTGGGGTATCTAATCCCAGTTTGGGTCTTAGCTGCTGTGTAATCAGGAAATAGTAAAGTCATTTTCATCATCTACTTTCATTTTAGTTATGGCTTAATTAAAACTTTATTTTGCATTACTCTTTAACACGCTTTATGCCGTATTTCTATTAATTTGAGTTAATCGTATGACCCTTGTGGCTAGCATGAAATTTACCAACCCTAATTAATATAACTTAGTTGAACTTTCTTTTATAGCTTAATTTTTATCATTGCTGTTTCCTGTGGGGTGTGGTTAAGCAAGGTGTTGTGAGCTGCTGGTGTTAGTGTGCTTGATGCCTGCCTCTTTTAATCTCAGTGATTTAGAGGGCATTCTCACCGGGGCGTGGATGCTTGCATGTGTAATCTTATCAAAAACTAGTAGAACGGCTGGGACCAGACCTATGTGTTTATGGAGTTAATGAACTCACCTAGGCATTTTCAGTGCCTTGCTTTAGGGTTTAAGCTACATTAACAAGTTGATGTATGTGATGGATTAATATTTATATGCTTATTTTATGTGGTTTATGTCAGATTTAATATTAAAATTTTGATTAAAATGGTCAGTAGATCTCGGGAGATGTCTGTTTATATAAGTGGTGAATAAGTCGTTTATTGGTACTGTTAATGACAGATTGGCACTGGCCATTGACTGCTACAAGGAGTAACTCCTGTGCTACCGCAGCCGCTCACTTTCAGCACCCCCTGAAAGAAGGTCAAGGTGGAGAGCTGAAACGAGGCTCTCTGTGCTGGGAAAAACTGGCAGAACAGGTCTTCGGATAGTTAGATATTTTCAGGAGCCCATTTTATGAGCCCAATTCTTGTATCTCTTTATATCTAGAAAAGCACTAAAATCCTTCATGGCAGCGTCTGCTCTTCGTGACTAGCAGTAACCTGCACAAGCCTAGCAGAAACCTCCAGTAAACACTACGTGCTTGATTGCCTCTATCCCCCCTGCACCAGAACCACATCTACACTGACCTCCCCCGCCTCTGTGGAGCGGTTTCTCAGAGCCGTCTGGGACGCTGTCGCCCGGGCTGCAGTCCTCAGTTTGCCCCAAATAAACTCTCGTGTGGTGCGTTGTTTTAACAGTCAACAGTGTGATTGGGTTATTTTCTCGTCTGTTTAATTTTGGGTAGGTGGTTAAACTCTGTACTTGCACACGTGTGTGTAATCTTCTTATGTCCTGTAACCATTGACTGAACAGCAGCTTATGGTTGATGATGTTGGTAAATGTTCCATTAAAGTCCAGTTACAATTTATTTGAGTTAAGGCCTCAGATGGCCATAGCTGAGTCCAAGCATCCCTTAAAAGTTAAAAAATACCAAAGGCATGTCACCACAGTTATGTGTGAGCATGGGCTGATTAGTCATTAGTCCATCAAGATGTCTTGTTTAAGAGGAAAGAATGGGCGATTTTAGGTGAGATGGTCCTGAAATAAGAACCAGATGTCTGATAAAGTTCATCAATAGAAACTGGCACAGATCCCGGGCCTGGAGTGAGAAGAGGGACACCTGCCAGGTGGGTCAGTGGTCTCACTCGTCCTGGTGATTAAGCTCGTGATCTATTGGCTATGATATGCACGTTGACCTGAATTGATTTGACTTAATGTGCTATGTACGATTGACAATGTATATGTTCTATGTAATATCAATAATACAATTACATGCTTATAAGCACAGGGTAAATAATGTATGATTATACATAAAATGTATTATGTATGATATGGCATGTATGTATTGATGAGGTGATGCAGATATGCACGAAGGTACACACAAGTTTATTGTAAAATGAGGTCATTTTAATACTGAAATAGTACTCAATTTTGTAAATGTCCCATGACAAAAGGTTTCAGGGAATAGTGTAAGTAGAATTTCAGCTTTGGGTGCTGATGGTGGAGCTGGAGCTACTTCCTCGAGTCTTAGGGAGATGTGTTGTTCTCCTTCTCTGGTTTATAAGACCAGGATGATGTATCTTCTACAAAGACTCTTCATTTCAGGCGATTATTTCAATACTGGTTACTGGCATTAGTACTAGGATTAGAAAGAAGTATAAAATAGATGCTAGTTGTCCACTGATAACGAAAGGATGCTCTACGTGTTGTCCTCCAATTTATGTTAGTGTTAATAGGTCTGCCACTAGGATTCAGAACAGACGTTGGCTAAGGGGTCAGAATTTTATGCTTCATTGCTTGGATGTGTGGAGCATTGGGATAAATGCTAGGATTACGAACAAAAAGATTAGGGCTAGTATTCCTCTTAGTTTATTGGGGATTGATTGTAGGATTGTGTATGCAAATAGGAAGTACATTCTTGTTTAATGTGAGGTGGTATATTGAGAGGATTTTCTGGGATGTAGTTGTCGGGGTCTCCTAGTAAGTCGGGTGAGAATAAGACTAATACTGTCAATGCTAGAACTAGTAATAAAGCACCTAAAATGTCTTTAATTGTATAGTAGGGGTGAAATGGAATTTTGTCTATGTCAGATGGATTCCTTTGGGGTTATTAGGTCCTGTTTTGTGAAGGAATAGTAGGTGGACGGCTGCCAGTGCTGCAGTGATGAATGGGAGAATAAAATGGAGGGTGAAGAATTGTGCAAAGAGTTGCTTTGTCTACCGGGAAGCCGCCTCAGATGCATTCGACAAGGTTTGCACTGATGTATGGGATTGCTGAGAGGAGGTTGGTAATAACTGTTGCTGCTCAAAATGGTATTTGTCCTCAGGGTAGTACATAGCCTATGAGTGCTGTGGCTTTAACTGTAAATAGGATAATTCCGATCTTTCATGTTTCTAGAAAAGCACAGGACCCATAATATAGCCCACGTCCTACATAAATATGTAGGCAAATAAAGAATACGGAAGCTCCGTTTGCATGTACATACCGAATGATTCATCTGTGATTTACGGCATGTGGGTGTCACTGACCAGAAAGCAGTTACTGTGTCTGACGTGCGATGTATTGCTAGGAACAAGCCTGCTAAGATTTGTAAAATCAAAGATACCCAAGAGGGAGCCAAGATGTCATCATGATGAAATGTTTGATGAGGCTGGAATATCAGTGAATGCACTGTTGGTGATTTTATTAATGGGTGTGATTTTCAGATGTTGGTCACTAGTGTTCTTATAGTTGAATAACAGCGATGATTTTGCGTGTTACTGGCCATGGTTAGATTCCATGTAAGAATAATGATACACCGTATTTGAGTCCTTTGTGATTTTATGGGGTTTCCTTTAAAACCTTCCCCTGTCTCTGGAGGGCTTGGACTGACTGTGGGTGGTGGTGCTGGTTGTGGGACTGTGTTGACTTTTGGTGGTTCATTTTTAGATTTAATGGTTTTTTCTTTTTTTAAAAAAGCAGGAAAGTAGGATGTATTGGTGCGCCCGAGTAAGGAGGGGATGGCACCAAGGCCCTCCTGAGCGCAGGGCCCGCCACGTGTCCAGGGGCCACAACTAGGGCTGTATTTTACCCCACAGCCATCCAGGATGAGGCACTTTTCTGCCACCATGTCATCAACTTCATCCACATTAAACTTAGTAAGTCCTCACTTCGTGGAGACGTAGATCTTCTGGAGGCCAGAGCACTTGGACTTGGCCCTGCAGAGGGCCTCAGTCACAAGCTCCTTGTCCTGCGTTTGGTGTGGGTGCGCATGATGACTTGGCCATCGTGGACCCTGGCCACTGTGTTTTGGAGCTCTCCAAGGGCACCTCACATACCTGTCTGCAGCCTAGACTGGGGACAGCATGCCAGTCACGAGTGTCCACTGGAAAGGGCCGAATCCAGTGTCCCTGAGGGCAACCCGTACAGGCAACAGGCTGCACATACCACTGAGGAGGCTGCTGTTTGCAGCCATTGTACACTGGGCCCCCATGGGGAAAAGAGCACAGTTGGCTTAACTGGCTGAAAATTAATGGTATTTTTGATTTGTTTAGGGGGGATGTTGGTAGTGTTTGGTAATGTAATACAACAGCTATAACTACTGAATAGTACCCAGTACCCAGACATGTGGGTTCTTAATAAGAGTGTCTTGGGTATATTTCTTTCAGGCTTAATAATAGAGTTTTTAGTGGTGTTTTATGTTTTAAAAGATGAGGAGGTAGAAACTGTTCTTAAGTTTAGTGGGCTAGGGGATTGAGTAATTTATGATACAGGTGGTGAGTCTGGTTTTTTAGGGAAGAGGCTGTGGGAATTGCGGCGTTGTACAGCTGCACTTTTTCCTTCTTTTTTTTTTTTTTTTTTTTTTTTTTTTTTTTTTTGCGGTATGCGGGCCTCTCACTGTTGTGGCCTCTCCCGTTGCGGAGCACAGGCTCTGGATGCGCAGGCCCAGCGGCCATGGCTCACGGGCCCAGCCGCTCCGCGGCATATGGGATCCTCCCAGACCGGGGCACGAACCCGTATCCCCTGCATCGGCAGGCGGACTCTCAACCACTGCGCCACCAGGGAGGCCCACAGCTGCACTTTTTGACTGGCAATTGTTACTGGTTGATCACTGCTTCTTGGTGTTGGGGTTATTATAGAGGTTACTCGTAACTAGAATCGTGCTCAGGGCGAGGGTAATGAGGAGTGAGAGGGGATATAGCTTGATTAGGCCTTTTTGTTCTGATCCTAACGTAGAGAATTTTATTTGAATAAGGGAGGTGGGTTTTGGTAAAATGCTTTCTGGTCAAATTAAGTCTCGGAGAGAAGATGCTGATTTTTAGCTTGTTGATGGGTTTCAGTAGGGTGGAAGACGGTGTGTGAGAGTGGGAAAGTACCCTGAGGGGTTGGAAAATGTGAAGATGTCTGAGAAATACTTACATTTTAAGTTTTTTTTTTTTTTTTTTTTGCGGTACGCGGGGCTCTCACTGTTGTGGCCTCTCCCGTTGCGGAGCACAGGCTCTGGACACACAGGCTCAGCGACCATGGCTCACAGGCCTAGCCGCTCCGCAGCATGTGGGATCTTCCCAGACCAGGGCACGAACCCGTGTCCCCTGCATCAGCAGGCGGACTCTAAACCATTGCGCCACCAGGGAAGCCCTTAAGTTTTGAGAAGTAAGATTAAGTTCGAGGGCTAGAGTCAAGCCGAGGATAGTTACAGCAAGGGCAGCTGTTTTATGAAGTAGGTGTAGGTATTTGAGGGACTGTTACTGGAGGAGTATTGTTGGAGGTGATAAACCCCGCGAAGCGCTCCCTGTCAGTAAGCGTTTGATAGAATAGACTAGGAAGGGGTTACTTTCACTCATGGAAGTTTAGGTGGGAAAGCGAGGTTGTCCCAATAATGCAAAGAAGATAATGTGAGTACTGTGAACAGCTGTGAGGGATGTGGTGATTAGGGTTATTAGCAGGGCTCAGCCGCTGGTATAAGACGTATTAGCAGGCTCGATAATTAGGTCTTTAGGATAAAATCCAGTACAGAAAGGTATTCCTGTTAGGGCGAGGCTTCTGATAATGAGGGCTGTTGTAGTAAAGGGTATTGCTTTGATTAGGCCCCCTATTTTTCGAATGTCTTGTTCATCGTTTAGGCTGTGAATAGTAGACTCAGAGCATATAAATAATATGGCCTTAAAACAGGTGTGTGTGCAGATATGGAGGAATGTTAGATAAGGCTGGTTAATACCGGTTGTTACCATTATAAGGCCTAACTGGCTTGAGGTGGAGAAAGTGACAATTTTTTAAGTATCCTTTTGGGTAAGAGCGCATATTACTGTAAATAATGTAGTACTAAAGTACTTAAGTTTAGTGGGCTAACACTAACCCTAAGCATAATGATATTGTCTGAATAAGCTCATTATTTTCTGTTAAAGGGTAGAAGCGGATGAGTAGGAAAATACCTGCTACAACTATTGTGCTTGAGGGGAGGAAGGCTGAAACGGGTAGCACCTTCTGTTGCTGAGGGAGTCAAGGGCAGAGACCAAATTGGGTGGATTTTCCAGCTGCAGCTAGTACAAGTCCTATTAAAGGTAGGTTTGAGTGGCTTAAGTCAAGTATGAAGATTTGTTGCGGATCTCATGCATGTAAATTAAACAGAAATCATGCTATTGATATAATAAATCCAGTGTCTCCAGTATGGTTACACAGAATTGCTTGAAGAGCCACTGTGTTTGTGTCTGCTTGTCTGTACCATCATCTGATAAGCTTGTTGGTGTACAGAAATACAACAGGTTTCTGTATATTAATTTGGTATCCTGCAACCTTACCAAATTCATTGAGCTCTAGTAGTTTTCTACTGGCGTCTTCAGGATTTTCTATGTGTGGTATCACGCCACCTGGAAACGTGACAGTTTTATTTCTTCCCCAATTTGGATCCCTTTTATTGTTTTTTTCTCTGATTGCTGTGGCTAGGACTTCCAAAACTATAATAAATAAAAGTGGCAAGAGAGGACATCCTTGTCTTTTTCCTGATCTTAGAAGAAATGTCTCAGCTTTTCACCATTGAGTATGTTAGCTGTGGGCTTATTTGTATGGCCTTTATGTCAAGGTATGTTTCCTCTATACCCACTTTGAGGTTTTATCATAAATGGCTGTTGAATTTTGTCAAAAGCTTTTTCTGCATCTATTGAGATAATAATATGGGTTTAATTCAACTTGTTAATGTGGTGTATCACATTGATTTGTGGATATTGAACCATCCTTATATCCCTGCTTGATCATGATGTAGGATCCTTTTAATGTATTCCTGGATTCAGCTGCTAATTCACTGAGGATTTTTGCATATATGTTCATCAGTGTTACTGGCCTGTAACTTTTTTTTTCTTTGATTTGTCTGGTTTGGGTATCAGGGTGACGGTGGCCTCAGAATGAGTTCAGAAGTGTTCCTTTGCAGTTTTTTGGAATGATTTCAGAAGGGTAGGTATTAACTCTTCTCTGAAAGTCCAGTGGAATTCACCTGTGAAGCCATCTGGTCCTGGACTTTTGCTTTTTGGGAGTTTTTAAATTACTCATTCAATTTCGCCACTGGTAATTGGTCTGTTCATACTTTGTTTCTTCCTGGTTCAGTCTCAAGATTTTGTACATTTCTAAGAACTTGTCCATTCCCTCTAGTTTGCCCATGTCACTGGTGTGTAGTTGCTCACAGTAGTCTCCTTCTGATCCTTTGTATTTCGGTGGTGCCGGTTGTAACTTCTTTTTCACTTCTGATTTTTATTGATCGGGCCCTCTACCTTTTTTCTCGATGGCGTCTGGGCAAAGGCTTATCTATTTTGTTTCTCTGTTCAAAAAACCAGCTCTTTGTTTCATTGATCTTTTCTGTTTTTTATTCTTTTTCATTTATATCTGCTCTGATCTTCAAGATTTCTTTCCTTCTAAATGTGGGTTTTGTTTATTCTTTTTCTAGTTCCTTTGGGTGTCAAGTTAGATTGTTAGAGATTTCTCTTGATTCCTGAGGTAAACTTGTATCCCTAAAACTTCCTTCTTGGAACTGCCTTTGCTGCATCCCATAGATTTTTGGATACTGTGTTTTTGTTTTCATTTGTCTCCAGGTATTTTTTTAATTTTTTCTTTGACTTCTTCAATGACCCATTGGTTGTTTAGTAGCATATTATTTAGGCTCCATGTGTTTTTGCTTTTTGCAGTTTTCTTGTTGATTTCTAGTCTCATAGCATTGTGGTCGGAAAAGATCCTTGATATTATTTCAATTTTCTTACTTACTGAGGTTTGTATTGAGGCCTAGCATGTGATCTATCCTGGAGAATGTTTCATGTGCACTTGAAAAGAATGTGTACAGTAAGTTCCCTACACATGAATGAGTTCTGTTCCGAGAGTGCATTTGTAGGTTCGATTTGTAAGTCCAACAAAGTTAGCCTAGGTACCCAACTAACACAGTTAGCTATATAGTACTGTACTGTAATAGGTTTACAATACTTCTCACACAAATAATACATAAAAACAAACAAGATTAAAAATGTTTTCATTTTTAACAGTACAATACCTTGAAAAGTACAGTAGTACGTTACAACAGCTGGCACACAGGGGCTGGCATCAAGTGAACAGGCAAGAAGAGTTACTGACTGGAGGAGGGAGATGGTAGAGCTGAAGGATCCTCAGCAATAGGAGATGGAGGGCAAGCTGCAGTGTCACTCACCCCTGACGTTGATGGCGCAGGTTCTGGTTCCTTGCTGGATTCAATGCTGTCTGCCCTCTTGAAAAAACGACCCAGTGATGTCTGGGTAGTAGCTCTTTTTTTTTCTCATCATAGATGACACGGTAGCACAGAATTACATTCTGAATGGCGGCTGCAGCCTTTGTGTACCATCCTGCGTTCGGGTCCTGTGCCTCAAAAACTAACAGTGCCTCCTCACGTGAAGTCCCCGTGCCGTTTCCTTCATCGTGAATCTCTTTGGTTCTTCACTTACTTCTTCTTTCTCTTGTTGCTCCACTCTCTCAATTGTTTTCACTTCTGTTGCAGTTGTTATCGCTTGGTGCTTCTTAGCAGTACCAGCTACATCACCACTGCTTTTACACTTGCTTCCGGACATCCTGGGCTTGAAATAAAGATACTGTATACCGACTGTACTCTATACTGTACAGCAAACTACACAAAAGCACAACCACTTGTAGAGGATGCACGCACGTGACAATATGTGCCAGACGTGTGAACTAACTTATGTGATTGGACATGCGAGTGTATGTTTGCATCTTTAAAAGTTCACATCTTGAAGGTTCATATGTAGGAGACTTAACTGTATTCTGTTTTGGGGATATTCTAAATATGTATATATCAAGTCCATCTGAACTAATGTGTCATTTAAGGCCAGTGTTTCCTTACTGAATTTTCTATCTGGATGATCTGCCCACTGATTGTAAGTGGTGTTAAAAAGTCCCCCACTGTTACTGTGCTGCTCTCAATCTCTCCCTTTATGTAAATGCTTGCCTTATATATTTAGGTGTTCCTATGTTGGGTGCATATATATTTACAACAGTTGTATCTTCTAGGATTGACCCCTTGAGCGTTATATAATGTCCTTCTTTGTTTCTTGTAACAGTCTTCGTTTTGAAGTCTCTTTTGTCTGATAAGTATTGCTACCTAAGCTTTGTTTAGATTTCCACGTGCATGGAATACCACTTTCCGTCCCCTCACTTTCAGTCTGTATGTTTAGGTCTGAAGTGAGTCTCTTGTAGGCAGCGTATATACAGATTTTGCTTTTGTATCCATTCAGTCACTCTGTCTTATTGGAGTACTTAGTCCATTTACATTAAAGTAGCTATTGATACGTTATGTACTTATTGCCATTTTGTTAATTGTTTTGGGGTTGTTTTTGTAGTTTTTAAAATTCCTTTTGTTCTTTGTGATTTGATGACTGTCTTTAGTGTTTAGATTTCCTCTGTTCTTTTTATCTTTGTGTAGCATGATAGATTTAGGGTTTATCATTACCATGAGGTTATATATAGTAATATACATGTGTGATTACTTTAAGTTGCTGATCACTTAATTTTAGACGCATTTTAACAATCCTGCATTTTTACTCTCCTCATGATTACTATCTTTGTCATATTTTACATCTGTTTTGTAGATGATCTCACTAAATTGACTTTTAACTTTCTTACTTGCTTTGTACATGATTTAGTACCTTTACTAAATATTCGCCTTTACTGATGAGCTTTTTCCCTTTGTAATTTTCGTGTTTTTAGTTGTGGCCTTCTCTTTTTTTGCTTAGAGAAGTCCCATTAACATTTCTTGTAAAGCTGGTTTGGTGATGCTGAACTTTTTAGCTTTTGCTCATCTGTAAATTTCTTGATCTCTCCGTCAAAGTCTTGCTGGGCAGAGTATTCTTGGTTGTAGGTTTTCCCCTTTTATCACTTTAAATATATTGTGCTCCTCCCTTCTGGCCTGCAGAGTTTGTTGAAAAGTCAGCTGATAGCCTTATGGGAGTTCCCTTGTTACTTGTTGCTTTTCCTTTGCTGCTTTTAACATTCACTCCAACTTTTGCTATTTTACTTACAATGTGTCTTGGTGTGATCCTCCTTCGGTTGATCCTGTTTGGGACTCTGTGCTTCTAGGACCTGGACGTCTGTTTCCTCTCCCAGGTTACAGAAGTTTTCAGCTATTTCTTCAAATGTGTTCTCTGCCCCTTTTTCTCTTCCCTTTCTAGGACCTTTATATGTAAGTATTAGTGCATTTGAGGTCCCAGAAGTCTCTTATACTGTCATTTCTTATTTTTTCTCTTTAGCACCAGTGATTTCCACTGCTGTCTTCCAGCTGACTAATCCGTTCCTCTGTATCAGTCTGTTGATTTCTCCTACTGTATTCACTTCAGTTATTATATTCTTCACCTCTGTTGGGTTTTTTATATTTTCTAACTCTTTAAAACTTCTAACTTCTTGCTCCGTTGATGCATTCTCCTGCTGAGTTCTTCGATCAGCTTTATGATCATTCATCCTTAGGTAGATTGCTTACCTCCACTTCGCTTAGTTTTTCATCTGGGGTTTTATCTCTTTCTTTCATTTGGAATATGTTCCTGTCACTTCATCTTGCCTGAATCGCAGTACTTCTACGTATCTGGTGGTTGGTTATGTTTCCCGCCCTTGGAGAAGTGGCCCTCTATAGGAGACATCCTGTGTGCCCCAGAAGCACACTCTCCTCCTGTCGCCAGAGCTGTATGCTTTAGTGGTTCCCCCAGTGAGGGCTGCATAGGTCCTACTGCTGTGGTGGTCTGACCACTGAGGGTGCCCTGGTAGGCGTGGCTGGCCCCCATCCATTTGGTTGCCAGGCCCTGCCTTGCACAGAGGCTGCCGCATTCTGGTTGGTGGGGCCAGGTCACGAGGTGGCTGGCTGCAGAATCCCCAGGGGGCACCCCTGGGCTAGTGCTGGCTCACGGGTGGGCAGCGCCAGGTCCTGGGGGCTGGCTGCAGGGCCCAGGGATTCAGTAGCTGGTGTCAGACTGCTCATGGGTGGGGTCCAGGGGTCCTGAAGCTTGTGTTGGCCTGCTGGTCAGTGGGCTGGGTCCTGTCACAGCAGGCTGCAGGGCTGCAGTTGTTCTGGGGCTGGTGTCCGCCCACTGGTAGGTGAGGGTGGCCTCAAGGCTGGAGTAGGCTTGCTGGTGGGCAGGGCTGAGTCCCGGGACCTCTGACTGCAGGGCCTGGGGCTCCCTGGTCTAGTGCCTGTGCTCCGGTGTGTGGGGTAAGGTCCTGGGCCCTCTGGTGGGCAGGGCGTGTCCAGGGGTGGCTGTGGGCTGGGGGTTCTTAAAGCATCTTGTCTGCTGGGTGGGGCTGTGCCCCTGTTTACTGCGTAGCCTGAGGCATCCCAGTACTGGTGCCTAGAGGCTATTGGGCAGGGGTGGGGCTGGGTCCTGAGGCTGAGAAGCTAGAGGGAGGATTCCACAGTGCTGGTTGCCAGTGAGTGTCCACGTGGTACACTGGCCTCCCAAATGGCAGCTGCCAGTGTCTGTGTCCCCAGGGTGAGCCCCCAGCCTCTCCAGGAGGATGAGATGATCGGCAGGTGGGTGTGACCCAGGTTCCTTCAGATCGCTGCTGGTGCCCTGGGTCTTGGAGCTCGTGAGAGTCTGTGTGCATCCTTTAAGAGTGGAGTCTCTTCCCCACAGCCCTCGGGGTCGCCTGAAAGCAAGCCCACTGGCCTCCAAAGCCACATGGTCTGGGGACTTGTCTTCCTGGTGCAGCACCCTCACCCTGGGGAGCTGATGTGGGACCCAGACCCCTTGCTCCTTGGGGAGCATCTCTGCAGTTGTAACTCTTCTCTCATTTGTGGGTCACCCCCTCTGGGGTATGGGTCCTCTTTTTTCTATTGAAGTATAGTTGGTCTACAATATTGTTTCAAGTACACATCATCGTGATTCAGATTCAGTGTTTCTACAGATTGTACAAATTACAAGATAATTAGTGTAGTGCCCTGTGCTATACAGTAAATCCTTGTTGCTTATTTTTTTAATCTGCTAGTTCATATCTGTTACTCCCTTACCCCTAATGTGTCTCTCCCTGCTTCCATCTCCCCTTTGGTAACATAAGTTTGTCTTCTAGAAGTCTGTCTGTGAATCTGTTTGTTTTATATATACATTCACTTGTGTTTCTTAGATTCCACATGTGAGTGATACCATATAGTATTTGTCTTTCTCTGACTTATTTCTCTAAGCGTAATATTCTGTAAGTCCATCCACATTGCTACAAATGGCGTTATTTCATTCTTTTTTATGGCTGAGTAATATTCCATTGTATATATGTACTACATCTTCTTTATCCATGTCTCTGTCGATGGACACTTAGGTTGCTTCCATGCCTTGGCTATTTACATATTGTGAATAGTGCAGCTGTGAACATTGGGGTGCACGTATCTTTTCAAATGAATGTTGTTTTTTCCGGAAATATGCCCAGGAGTAGAACTGCTGGATCACGCGGCAGTTGTATTTTTAGTTTTATGAGGACCCTCTGTACTGTTCTCCATAGTGGCTGCACCAACTTACATTCCCATGAAAAGGGTACGAGGGCTCCCTTTTCTCTGTATCACCTCCAACATGCGTTATTTATAGACATTTTGATGGTGGCCATTCTGACAGATTTGGGATAATACCTCATTGTAGTTTTGATTTGTATTTCTCTATTAATTTGCAAAGTTGAGCATCTCTTCATGGGCCCATTTGCCATCCATATGTCTTCTTTGGAAAAAATGTCTATTTGAGTCTTCTGCCCATTTAAAAAAATTTTTATTAGTTTCTGCTTTATAACAAAGTGAATCAGTTATACATATACATCTGTTCCCATATCCCTTCCCTCTTGCGTCTCCCTTCCTCCCAACCCTCCCTATCCCACCCCTCCAGGTGGTCACAAAGCACCGAGCTGATCTCCCTGTGCTCTGTGGCTGCTTCCCACTATCTATCTACCTTACGTTTGGTAGTGTATATATGTCCATGCCTCTCTCTTGCTTTGTCACAGCTTACCCTTCCCCCTCCCCATATCCTCAAGTCCATTCTCAAGTAGGTCTGTGTCTTTATTCCTGTTTTACCCCTAGGTTCTTCATGACATTTTTTTTCTTAAATTCCATATATATGTGTTAGCATACGGTATCTGTCTTTCTCTAGTTCTGACTTACTTCACTCTGTATGACAGACTCTTGGTCTATCCACCTCATTACAAATAGCTCAATTTCGTTTCTTTTCATGGCTGAATAATATTCCATTGTATATATGTGCCACATCTTCTTTATCCATTCATCCGATGATGGACACTTAGGTTGTTTCCATCTCCGGGCTATTGTGAATAGAGCGGCAATGAACATTTTGGTACATGTCTCTTTTTGAATTGTGCTTTTCTCAGGGTATATGCCTAGTAGTGGGATTGCTGGGTCATATGGTAGTTCTATTTGTAGTCTTTTAAGGAACCTCCATATGTTCTCCATAGTGGCTGTACCAATTCACATTCCCACCAGCAGTGCAAGAGTGTTCCCTTTTCTCCACACCCTCTCCAGCATTTATTGTTTCTAGATTTTTTGATGATGACCATTCTGACTGGTGTGAGATATCTCATTGTAGTTTTGATTTGCATTTCTCTAATGATTAATGATGTTGAGCATTCTTTCATGTGTTTGTTGGCAGTCTGTATATCTTCTTTGGAGAAATGTCTATTTAGGTCTTCTGCCCATTTTTGGATTGGGTTGTTTTTTTGCTATT
Organism: Mesoplodon bidens; assembly: GCF_964165515.1. Classification (NCBI taxonomy): domain Eukaryota; kingdom Metazoa; phylum Chordata; class Mammalia; order Artiodactyla; family Ziphiidae; genus Mesoplodon; species Mesoplodon bidens. The sequence goes on along the minus strand of NC_138181.1, from coordinate 30,959,466 downwards.
GAGCTGCATGAGCTGCTTATAAATTTTGGAGATTAATCCTTTGTCAGTTGCTTCATTTGCAAATATTTTCTCCCATTCTGAGGGTTGTCTTTTGGTCTTGTTTATGGTTTCCTTTGCTGTTTCTGCCCATTTTTTTTGATTGGATTGTTTTTTTGGTATTGAGTTGTATGAGCTGTTGGTGTATTTTGGATATTCACCCTTTGTTGATGTGCATGATTTGCAAACAGTCCCTCCCATTCAGCAGGTTGTCTTTTTGTTTTGTTGATGGCTTCCTTTGCTGTGCAAAATCTTTTAAGTTTAATTAGGTCTCATTTGTCTTTATTATTATTATTATGTGTTGTTGTTTTGCTTTAATTCTTTTACCTTAGGTGACTGATTCAAGAAATAGTGCTACCATTTATGTCAGAGTGTTCCTATGTTCTCTTATGGTTTTGTCTTACTTTTAGTTCTTAAAACCATTTTGAGTTTAGAATGTTCCCTCACACCACATATAAAAATAATCTTTCTTTTACATGTGGCTTTCCAGCTTTCCCAGCACCACTTGTTAAAAGAGACAGTCTTTTCCCCATCGTATATTCTTGCCTCCTTTGTAGATTCATTGACTGAAGGGGCATGGGTTTATTTCTGGGTTCTCTTCTCTGTGACATTGCTCTGTCTGTTTTTCTGCCGCTACAACACTGCTTTGACTACTGTAGCTTTGTAGTATAGTCTGAAGCCTGGGAGGGTCATGCCTCCAGCTTTGCTCTTTTTTCTAAGATTGCTTTGGCAATTCATAGTCTTTTGTAGTTCCATACAAATTTTTGGATTATTCCAGTTCCGTGAAAAAATCTCCTCAGTATTTTGATAGGGATCGAGTTAAATGTGTAGATTGCTTTGGGTATTATGGCCACCTTAATATTCTTCCAATCCAAGAGCATGGGGTATCTTTCCATTTCTTTTATCAATGTTTTATATAGTTTTCAGCATATAGGCTTTTCATGTCTTTGGTTAAGTTTATTCGACTAGGGTTTTTTTTTTTTAATGTGACTTTTAAATGGGATTTTAAAAAAATTTCCCTTTCTGATATTTCATTATTAGTGTATAGAAATGCAGTGTATTTCTGTATATTAACAAGCTTGCTGAATTCATTAGTTCTCATAGTTTTTAGGTGGAGAAACTTTACCGTTTTTGATACACAGTATCATGTCATCTGTAAATAGGGACAGTTGTACCTCTTTGCTTCCGATCTGGGTACCCTTTATTTCTTTTTCATAGCTGATTTGCTAGGACTTCCAATATTATGTTGAATAGAGGTGGTGAGAGTAGACATCCTTGTCTTGTTCCTGAATTTAGCAGAAAGTCTTTCAGCTTTTCACCACTGAGTATTATATTGGCTGTGGGTTTGCTTTAATGACTTTTATTAATGTTGAGACATGTTCCCTCTCCACTTTGGTAAGAGTTTTTTATCATGTTGAATTTTATCAAATGCTTTTTCTGAAAATACTGAAATGATCATGTGGTTTGTCTTTCCTTTTCTTAGTGTGGAGTATAACACTGGTGTATTTGTTTTCGTCTCACATATGTTGAACCATCCTTGCAACCCTGGAATGAATCCAAATTGAGAATGGTATATGACCCTTTTTATGTATTGTTGGATTTTGTGTGCTAACATTTTGATGAGGATTTTTGCATCTTTGTTCATGAAAGATATTGGCCTGTAATTTTCTTCTTTTGTAGTGTCTTTGTCTGGTTTTGGTATCAGGATGATGGTGGCTTCATAGAATGATTTTGGCAGTGTTCCCCCTTCAATTATTTGGAAGAGTTTCGTAAGGATAGATAGAAGTTCTTTGTATGCTAGGTAGCTTTCCCCTGTGAAACAGTCCACTTTTGTTTGCTGGAAGTTTTTATTTTTATTACAGATTCAATTTCACTTCTGGTGATCAGTTCAACTTATCTACTTCTTGACTCAGTCTTCGCAGTCTGTAGATTTCTAGAAATTTGTCCATTTCTTCTAGGTTGTCCAATTTGTTGACATATAACTAGTCATAGTAATACGATTTTCTTTTATATTTCTGTGGTGTCAGTTATTGATCCTTATTTTGTTTATTTGGTCCTCTCTTCTTGGTGAGTCTGGCTAAAGGTTTATCAATTTTATCCTTTCAAATAGGTCTTTGTTTCATTAATCTTTTACTTCCTCTCTGATCTTTGTTTCCTTCCTTCTGTTCACATTGGGCTTTGTTCTTTTCCTAATTCTTTTAGGTGGTAGGTTAAGTTGTTTGAGATTTTTCTTGTTTCTCGAAGGCCTATATTGCTATGAACTTCCCTCTTAGATCTACTTTTCCTGCATCCTATAGATTTTGTAGAGTTATTTTTTTTTTATTTTTATTTTTTGGCGGTACGGGGGCCTCTCACTGTTGTGGCCTCTCCCATTGCGGAGCACAGGCTCTGGACGCGCAGGCTCAGCGGCCATGGCTCACGGGCCTAGCTGCTCCACAGCATGTGGGATCTTCCCAGACTGGGGCACGAACCTGTGTCCCCTGCATCGGCAGGCGGACTCTCAACCACTGCGCCACCAGGAAAGCCCTGTAGAGTTATGTTTTTATTTTCATTTGTCTTCAGGTATTTTATTTCCTCTTTGATGTCATTGTTAACCCATTGATATTTTTTTTAGAGGCATGTTTAGTCTCCACATGTTTGTTCTTTTCCCATTTTTATTTCAGTTGATGTAATAGTGGGAAAAATGCTTGACATTATTTCTGTCCTCTTACATTTGTTGAGGCTTATTTTGTGCTCTATCCTTGAGAATGTTCCATGTGCACTTCAAAAAGGATTTGTGGGACTTCCCTGGTGGCACAGTGGTTAAGAATCCACCTGCCAATGCTGGGGACACAGGTTTGATCCCTGGTCCGGGAAGATCCCACATGCCGTGGAGCAGCTAAGCCAGTGTGCCACAGCTACTGAGCCTGCGTCTAGAGCCCGCAAGCCACAACTACTGAGCCTGCGTGCCTACAGCCTGTGCTCCGCAAAAAGAGAAGCCACTGCAATGAGAAGCCCGCGCACCACAATGAAGAGTAGCCCCTGGTGGCCGCAACTAGAGAGGCCTGGGCACACCAACAAAGACCCAATGCAGAAAATAAATAAATAAATAAATAAATAAGTTAATTAATTAAGAAAAGGATTTGTATTCTGCTTTGTTAGATGTAATATCCTATGGATATCATTTAAGTCCAACTGATCTATTCTGTCATTTAAGATGATGATTGCCTTCTTGATTTTTTTTTTGGCCTTGCCTACCCACTGATGTAACTGCGGTGTTAGTCTAATCCTATTGTCAATTTCTCCCTTCATGTCTGTCAGTATTTGCTTTATATAGATTAGGTGATCCTGTATTGGGTGTGTATTTGTTAACAAATATTCTCTTCTTGCATTGATCCCTTTATCATTATATAATGCTCTTCTTTGTCTCTTTATCCTTTGTTTTAATGACTGTTTTGCCTGATAGGAGTATTGCTACTCTTGCTTTCTTCTTTCTGTTTGCGTGAACTCTTTTTCTATCCCCTCGCTTTCAGTCTCTGTGCATCTTTCACCCTGAAGTGAGTCTCTCATAGACAGCATATTGAAGAGCTTTGTTTTCTTAATCCAGGCAGCCACCCTATGTCTTTTTTATTTACAAAGCTATATTTTGAGCCACTAAAGAAAAAAGATACTTATTTAATGACAGTAAATAATTCAATGTACATAAATTGACTAAACTCCACAACTACTTTCAACATTAAAATATAAATTGCTAATTGTAAGTAACAGCAGAATGTGTTGAATAATGTTAATTCCAAATGCGCATGTATTATGTACTATTTCACATAGGCATGACTTTACCTGTAACTAAAATATTGCTACTGAAGGTAAAACAACATAATTATCTAAACTTATAAGCAAAAAGGATAAAACAATATCAAAGGAAGGAGTAAATAATAATTTGGTTTGGGGGCATTTGTTTTCTTTTTTTCTTTTTAATTTTTTACTTCATATTCAGATATAGTTGATTTACAATGTTGGGTTGCCTTCAGGTGTACAGCAAAGCAGTTCAGTTATACATAGACATATATCCATTCTTTTTCAGATTCTTTTCCCATAGAGGTTATTACAGAATACTGAGTAGAGTTCCCTGTGCTGTACAGTAGGTCCTTATTGATTACCTATTTTAAATATAGTGGTGTGTGTATGTTAATCCCAAACTCCTAGTTTAGCCCTCACCCCTCCACCTTTTCCCTTTGGTAATCATAAGTTTGTATTCAAAGTCTGTGGGACTGTTTGTTTTGTAAATAACTTCATTTGAATCATCTTTTTAGATTACACATATAAGTGATATCATATGAGATTTGTCTCTCTGACTGACTTCACTTAGTATGTCCATCTCTAGGTCCATCCATTTTGCTGTAAATGGCATTATTTCATCCTTGTCTTATGGATGAGTAATATTCCATTGTGTATATGTACCACATCTTTTTTATCCATTGCTCTGTTGATGGACATTGAGGTTGCTTCCATGTCTTGGCTAGTGTAAATACTGCTGCAGTGAACATTAGGGTGCATGTATCATTTTGAATGATCCTTTACACTGGATATATCCCTAGGAGTGGGACTGCTGGATCATATGGTAGTTCTTTTTAGTTTTTTCAAGAAACCTCTATACTGTTTTCCATAGTGGCTGCACCAAATGAATTACATTCCCAACAACAGCATAGGAAGGTTCCCTTTTCCCCCCACCCACTTCAGCGTTTATTGTTCATAGACTTTTTGACAATGGCCATTCTGACCAGTGTGAGGTGATACCTCGTTGTAAGTTTTTTTTTTTTTTAGATTAGGTTATAGTTGTTTTACAATGTTGTGTTAGTTTCTACTGTACACCTAAGTGGAGTTCCCTGGGCTATACAGCAGGATCTCATTAGTTAATCTGTTTTATACATATTAGTGTATACATGTCAGTCCTAATCTCTCAATTCATTCCACCCATGCTTTACCCCCTTGGTGTCCATCTGTTTATTTTCTACATCTGTGTCTCTATTTTTGCCTTGCAAACTGGTTCATCTGTACCATTTGTTTTTCTCTTTCTTACTTCACTCTGTATGACACTCTCTAGGTCCATCCATGTCTGCTGGGTCATATGGTAATTCCATATTTTTAGTTTAAGGAACCTCTGTACTGTTCTCCATAGTGACTATATCAATTACATTCCCACCAACAGTACAAGAGGGTTCCCTTTTCTCCACACCCTCCCCAGCATTTACTGTTTGTAGATTTTTTGATGATGGCCATTCTGACTGGTGTGAGGTGATATCTCATTGTGGTTTCGATTTGCACTTCTCTAGTAATTAGTGATGTTGAACATTTTTTAATGTGCTTTTGGGCCATCTGTATGTCTTCTTTAGAGAAAAGTCTATTTTGATCTTCCACCCATTTTTTTTATTGGGTTGCTTTTTTTTTGATATTGAGCTGCATGAGCTGTTTATGTATTTTGAGATTAATCCCTTGTCAGTTGCTTTGTTTGCAAATATTTTCTCCCATTCTGAGGGTTGTCTTTTGGTTTTGTTTATGGTTTCCTTTGCTGTGCAAAAGCTTTTAAGTTTAATTAGGTCCCATTTATTTACTTTTGTTTTTATTTCCATTACTCTAGGAGGTGGATAGAAAAAGATCTTGCTGTGATTTATGTCAAAGGTTGTTCTTCCTGTGTTTTCCTCTAAGAGTTTTATAGTGTCTAGTCTTACATTTAGGTTTCTAATCCATTTTGAGTTTATTTTTGTGTATGGTGTTAGGGAGTGTTCAAATTCATTCTTTTACATGTAGCTGTCCAGTTTTCCCACCACCACTTATTGAAGAGACTGTCTTTTCTCCATTGTGCATCCTTGCCTCCTTTGTCATAGATTAATTGACCATAGGTGTGTGGATTTATCTCTGGGCTTTCTATCCTCTTCTGTTGAACTATGTTTCTGTTTTTGTGCCAGTACCATATTGTCTTGATGACTGTAGCTTTGTAGTATAGTCTGAAGTCAGGAGTCTGATTCCTCCAGCTCTGTTTTTTCCCCTCAAGACTGCTTTGGCTATTAGGGGTCTTTGGTGTCTCCATACAAATACTAAGATTTTTTTGTTCTAGTTCTGTAAAAAATGCCATTGGTAATTTGATAGGGATTGCATTGAATCTGTAGATTGCTTTGGGTAGTATAGTCATTTTCACAGTATTAATTGTTCCAGTCCAAGAACATGGTATATCTCTCCATCTGTTTGTATCATCTTTAATTTCTTTCATCAGTCTTATATTTTCTGCATACAGGTCTTTTGTCTCCCTAGGTAGGTTTATTCCTAGGTATTTTATTCTTTTTGTTGCAGTGGTAAATGGGAGCGTTTCCTTAATTTCTCTTTCAGATTTTTCATCATTAGTGTATAGGAATGCAAGAGATTTCTGTACATTAATTCTGTATCCTGAAACTTCACCAAATTCATTGATTAGCTCTAGTAGTTTTCTGGTGGCATCTTTAGGATTCTCTATGTATCATGTCATCTGCAAACAGTGACAGTTTTACTTCTTCTTTTCCAATTTGGATTCCTTTTATTTCTTCTCTGCTGTGGCTAGGACTTCCAAAACTATGTTGAATAATAGTGGTGAGAGTGGACATCCTTGTCTTCTTCCAGATCGTAGAGGAAATGCTTTCAGTTTTTCACCTTTGAGAATGATGTTTGCTGTGGGTTTGTCATATATAGCCTTTATTATGTTGAAGTAGGTTCCCTCTGTGCCCACTTTCTGGAGAGTTTTTATCATAAATGGGTGTTGAATTTTGTCAAAAGCTTTTTCTGCATCTGTTGAGATGATCATATGGTTCTTATTCTTCACTTTGTTAATATGGTGTATCACATTGATTGGTTTGTGTATATTGAAGAATCCTTGCATCCTTGGGATAAATCCCACTTGATCATAGTGTATGATGCTTTTAATGTGTTGTTGGATTCTGTTTGCTAGTATTTTGTTGAGGATTTTTGCATCTATATGCATCAGTGATATTGGTCTGTAATTTTCCTTTTTTGTAGTATCTTTGGTTTTGGTATCAGGGTGATGGTAGCCTCATTGAATGAGTTTGGGAGTGTTCTTTCCTCTGCAATTTTTTGGAAGAGTTTGAGAAAGATGGGTGTTAGCTCTTCTCTAAATGTTTGATAGAATTCTCCTGTGAAGCCATCTGGTCCTGGACTTTGTTTGTTGGAAGGTTTTTTTAAAAATCAATTTATTTATTTATTTACTTATTTAATTAGTTTCTGCTTTATAACAAAGTGAATCAGTTATACATATACATCTGTTCCCATATCCCTTCCCTCCTGCGTCTCCCTCCCTCCCACCCTCCCTATCCCACCCCTCCAGGCGGTCACAAAGCACCGAACTGATCTCCCTGTGCTATGCGGCTGCTTCCCAGTAGCTATCTACCTTATGTTTGGTAGTGTATATATGTCCATGCCTCTCTCTTGCTTTGTCACAGCTTACCCTTCCCCCTCTCCATATTCTCAAGTCCATTCTCAAGTAGGTATGTGTCTTTATTCCTGTTTTACCCCTAGGTTCTTCATGACATTTTTTTCTTAAATTCCATATATATGTGTTAGCATACGGTATTTGTCTTTCTCTTTCTGACTTACTTCACTCTGTATGACAGACTCTAGGTCCATCCATCTCACTACAAATAGCTCAATTTCATTTCTTTTCATGGCTGAGTAATAGTCCATTGTATATATGTGCCACATCTCCTTTATCCATTCATCCAGTGATGGACACTTAGGTTGTTTCCATCTCTGGGCTATTGTAAATAGAGCTGCAATGAACATTTTGGTACATGTCTCTTTTTGAATTATGGTTTTCTCAGGGTATATGCCTAGTAGTGGGATTGCTGGGTCATATGGTAGTTCTATTTGTAGTTTTTTAAGGAACCTCCATACTGTTCTCCATAGTGGCTATACCAATTCACATTCCCACCAGCAGTGCAAGAGTGTTCCCTTTTCTCCACACCCTCTCCAGCATTTATTGTTTCTAGATTTTTTGATGATGGCCATTCTGACTGGTGTGAGATGGTATCTCATTGTAGTTTTGAGTTGCATTTCTCTAATGATTAATGATGTTGAGCATTCTTTCATGTGTTTGTTGGCAATCTGTATATCTTCTTTGGAGAAATGTCTATTTAGGTCTTCTGCACATTTTTGGATTAGGCTGTTTGTTTTTTTGCTATTGAGCTGCATAAGCTGCTTATAAATTTTGGAGATTAATCCTTTGTCAGTTGCTTCATTTGCAAATATTTTCTCCCATTCTGAGCGTTGTCTTTTGGTCTTATTTATGGTTTCCTTTGCTGTGCAAAAGCTTTGAAGTTTCATTAGGTCCCATTTGTTTATTTTTGTTTTTATTTCCATTTCTCTAGGAGGTGGGTCAAAAAGGATCTTGCTGTGATTTATGTCATAGAGTGTTCTGCCTATGTTTTCCTCTAAGAGTTTGATAGTTTCTGGCCTTACATTTAGGTCTTTAATCCATTTTGAGCTTATTTTTGTGTATGGTGTTAGGGAGTGATCTCATCTCATACTTTTACATGCACCTGTCCAGTTTTCCCAGCACCACGTATTGAAGAGGCTGTCCTTTCTCCACTGTACAATCCTGCCTCCTTTATCAAAGATAAAGTGACCATATGTGCATGGGTTTATCTCTGGGCTTTCTATCCTGTTCCATTGATGTATCTTTCTGTTTTTGTGCCAGTATCATACTGTCTTGATTACTGTAGCATTGTAGTATAGTCTGAAGTCAGGGAGCCTGATTCCTCCAGCTCCGTTTTTCGTTCTCAAGATTGCTTTGGCTATTCGGGGTCTTTTGTGTTTCCATACAAATTGTGAAATTTTTTGTTCTAGTTCTGTGAAAAATGCCAGTGGTAGTTTGATAGGGATTGCACTGAATCTGTAGATTGCTTTGGGTAGTATAGTCATTTTCACAATGTTGATTCTTCCAATCCAAGAACATGGTATATCTCTCCATCTATTTGTATCATCTTTAATTTCTTTCATCAGTGTCTTATGGTTTCATGCATACAGGTCTTTTGTCTTCTTAGGTAGGTTTATTCCTAGATATTTTATTCTTTTTGTTGCAGTGGTAAATGGGAGTGTTTTCTTAATTTCACTTTCAGATTTTTCGTCATTAGTGTACAGGAATGCCAGAGATTTCTGTGCATTAATTTTGTATCCTGCTACTTTACCAAATTCATTGATTAGCTCTAGTAGTTTTCTGGTAGCATCTTTAGGATTCTCTATGTATAGTATCATGTCATCTGCAAACAGTGACAGCTTTACTTCTTCTTTTCCAATTTGGATTCCTTTTGTTTCCTTTTCTTCTCTGATTGCTGTGGCTAAAACTTCCCAAACTATGTTGAATAAGAGTGGTGTGAGTGGGCAGCCTTGTCTTGTTCCTGAGCTTAGTGGAAATGGTTTCAGTTTTTCACCATTGAGGACTATGTTGGCTGTGGGTTTGTCATATATGGCCTTTATTATGTTGAGGAAAGTTCCCTCTATGCCTACTTTCTGCAGGGTTTTTATCATAAATGGGTGTTGAATTTTGTCGAAAGTTTTCTCTGCATCTATTGAGATGATCATATGGTTTTCTTCCTTCAATTTGTTAATGTGGTGTATCACGTTGATTTGCGTATATTGAAGAATCCTTGCATTCCTGGAGTAAACCCCACTTGATCATGGTGTATGATCCTTTTAATGTGCTGTTGGATTGTTTGCTAGTATTTTGTTGAGGATTTTTGCATCTATATTCATCAGTGATATTGGTCTGTATTTTTCTTTTTTTGCAGTATCTTTGTCTGGTTTTGATATCAGGGTGATGGTGGTCTCATTGAATGAGTTTGGGAGTGTTCTTTCCTCTGCAATTTTTTGGAAGAGTTTGAGAAAGATGGGTGTTAGCTCTTCTCTAAATGTTTGATAGAATTCACCTGTAAAGCCATCTGGTCCTGGACTTTTGTTTGTTGGAAGATTTTTAATCACAGTTTCAATTTATTTGTGATTGGTTTGTTCATATTTTCTACCTGGTTCAGTCTTGGAAGCTTATACCTTTCTAAGGATTTGTCCATTTCTTGCAGGTTGTCCATATTTGTGGCATAGAGTTGCTTGTGGTAGTCTCTTAGGATGCTCTGTATTTCTGTTGTAACTTTTTTTTCATTTCTAATTTTATTGAGTCCACTCCCTGTTGATGAGTGTGGCTAATGGTTTATCACTTTTGTTTATCTTCTCAAAGAACCAGCTTTTAGTTGTATTGATCTTTGCTATTGTTTTCTTTGTTTCTATTTCATTTATTTCTGCTCTGATCTTTATAATTTCTTTCCTTCTGCTAACTTTGGGTTTTGTTTGTTCTTCTTTCTCTAGTTCCTTTAGGTGTAAGGTTAGATTGTTTGAGATTTTTCTTGTTTCTTGACTTAGGCTTGTATTGCTATAAACTTCCCTCTTAAAACTGCTTTTGCTGCATCCCATAGGTTTTGGATCATTGTGTTTTCATTGTCATTTGTCTCTAAGTATTTTTTGACTTTCTCTTTGATTTCTTCAGTGATCTCTTGGTTATTTAGTAATGTATTGTTTACCCTTCATGTGTCTGTGTTTTTTACGTTTTTTTCCCTGTAATTGATTTCTCATCTCATAGTGTTGTGGTCAGAAAAGATGCTTGATATGATTTCAATTTTCTTAAATCCACTGAGGCTTGATTTGTGACCCAAGATGTGATCTATCCTGGAGAATGTTCTGTGTGCACTTGAGAAGAAAGTGTAATCTGTTTTTGGATGGAATGTCCTATAAATATCAGTTAAATCTATCTGGTTTATTGTGTCATTTAAAGCTTGTGTTTCCTTATTAATTTTCTGTTGGGATGATCTGTCCATTGGTGTAAGTGAGGTGTTAAAGTCCCCCAGTATTATTGTGTTACTGTCGATCTCCTCTTTTTTTTTTTTTTTTTTTTTTGCGGTACGCGGGCCCCTCACTGCTGTGGCCTCTCCTGTTGCGGAGCACAGGCTCCGGACGTGCAGGCTCGGCAGCCATGGCTCACGGGCCCAGCCGCTCCGCGGCATGTGGGATCTTCCCAGACCGGGGCACGAACCCATGTCCCCTGCGTCGGCAGGCAGAGTCTCAACCACTGTGCCACCAGGGAAGCCCCGATTTCCTCTTCTATAGCTGTTAGCAGTTGCCTTATGTATTGAGGTGCTCCTGTGTTGGGGGTGTATATGTTTATAATTGCTATATCTTCTTGGATTGATCCCTTGATCATTATGTAGTGACCTTCCTTGTCTTTTGTAACACCCTTTATTTTAAAGTCTGTTCTATCTGATACGAGTATTGCTACTTCCGCTTTCTTTTGATTTCCATTTGCATGGAATATCTCTTTGCATTCCCTCACTTTCAGTCTGTATGTGTCCCTAGGTCTGAAGTGCATCTCTTGTAGACAGCATATGCACAGGTCTTGTTTTTGTATCCATTCAGCGAGCCTGTGTCTTTTGGTTGGAGCATTTAATCCATTGACATTTAAGGTAATTATCGATATGTGTGTTCTGAATTACCATTTTCTGAATTGTTTTGGGTTTGTTTTTGTAGGTCCTTTTCTTCTCTTGTGTTTCCCACTTAGAGAAGTTCCTTTACCATTTGCTGTAGAGCTGGTTTGGTGGTGCTGAATTCTCTTAGCTTTTGCTTGTCTGTAAAGCTTTTGATTTCTCCATCGAATCTGAATGAGATCCTTGCCGGGTAGAGTTATCTTGGTTGTAGGTTCTTCTCTTTCATCACTTTAAATATGTCATGCCACTCCCTTGTGGCCTGTAGAGTTTCTGCTGAGAAATCAGCTATTAACCTTACGGGAGTTCCCTTGTATGTTGTTTGTCCTTTTTCCCTTGCTGCTTTCAATAATTTTTCTTTGTCTTTAATTTTTACAAATTTGATTACTATGTGTCTCGGTGTGTTTCTCCTTGGATATATCCTGTATGGGACTCTCTGCGCTTCCTGGACTTGGGTGGCTGTTTCCTTTCCCACGGTAGGGAAGTTTTCAAGTATAATCTCTTCAAATATTTTCTCAGGTCCTTTCTCTCTCTCTTCTCCTTCTGGGACCCCTATAAAGTGAATGTTGTTGCATTTAATGTTGTTCCAGAGGTCTCTTAGGCTTTCTTCATTTCTTTTCATTCTTTTTTCTTTGTTCTGCGGCAGTGAATTCCACCATTCTGTCTTCCAGGTCACTTATCCGTTCTTCTGCCTCATTTATTCTGCTATTGATTCCTTCTAGTGTATTTTTCATTTCAGTTATTGTATTGTTCATCTGTTTTTTTTTTTAAATTCTTCTAGGTCTTTTTAAAACATTTCTTGCATCGTCTCGATCTTTGCCTCCACTCTTTTTCCGAGGTCCTGGATCATCTTCACTATCATTATTCCGAGTTCTTTCTCTGGAAGGTTTCCTGTCTCCACTTCATTTAGTTGTTTTTCTGGGGTTTTATCTTGCTCCTTCATCTGGTGTGCATAGTCCTCTGCCTTTTCATCTTGTCTTTCTATGAATGTGGTTTTTGTCCCCAGGCTGAAGGACTGTAGTTCTTCTTGCTTCTGCTGTCTGCCCTCTGGTGGATGAGGCTATCTAAGAGGCTTCTGCAAGTTTCCTGATGGGAGAGGGACTGGTGGTGGGTAGAGCTGGGTGTTGCTCTGGTGGGCAGAGCTCAGTAAAACTTTAATCCACTTGTCTGCTGATGGGTGGGGCTGGGTTTCCTCCCTGCTGGTTGTTTGGCCTGAGGCGACCCAACACTGGAGCCTACCTGGGCTCTTTGGTGGCGATAATGGTTGGACTCTGGGAGGGCTCACACCAAGGAGTACTTCCCAGAATTTCTGCTGCCAGTGTCCTTGTCCCCATGGTGAAACAGAGCCACTCCCTGCCTCTGCAGGAGACCCTGCAACACTAGCAGGTAGGTCTGGTTCAGTCTCCCCTGGGGTCACTGCTCCTTCCCCTGGGTCCCGATGTGCACACTACCTTGTGTGTTCCCTCCAAGAGTGGAGTCTCTGTTTCCCCAGTCCTGTCGAAGTCCTGCAATCAAATCCCACTAGCCTTCAGAGTCTGATTCTCTGGGAATTCCTCCTCCCGTTGCCGGACCCCCAGGTTGGGATGGGGATTCCCTTGTATGTAACTGTTTTCCTGTTGCCTTTAGAATCCTCTATAACTTTTGCTGTTTTAATCGTGGTGTGTCTCAGTGTGAGTCTGTGTTCATGTTTGGGACCCTCTATGCTTCCTGTACTTGGGTATCTGTGTCCTTTTTTAGGTTTGGGAAGTTTTCAGCCATAATTTCTTAAAATGTGATCCCCTTCCTTCTCCTTGTGGAGAATCCCTGTTATGGAAATGCTGACACAATTTTATATTATCCCATAGATCCTGTATGTTGCTTTCTTTTTTTCATGTCTTTCCACCTGCTGTACTGATTGGGTGATTTCTATCTCTCAGTTCACTTATGTGTTGTTCTGTGTCATGTAGTCTGCTATTCATTGCTTCTAGAGTGCTTTTTAATCTCAGATTTAATTACCTGTTTTTTTAAAATTATCTATTTTTGATTAGGTTGTCTTTATAGCTTCTAGTTCCTTGTTAAAATAATCTGTGCTTAGATCAATTCTTAATTCAGTTAGTGTTTTTAATTCATTGTCTGGTAGACTCATTACCTTTGTTTCATTATTTTTTCAGGGCTTTGCTCTCTTTCAGTTGAGAGTAGTTCCCCTGTGTTGTCATTTTTCTTAAATTTCTGTGTCTATGAATTTAGGTGAAACAGTTACCTGTCAGTGTTGAGCTGGCTCTGTTCCTTGAAGTGTGTTTTTCCTTCTTTCTGCATTGGGGCTGTTGCCCCGAAGAAGGGGATTGCTGGAGCAAGTGGGGCTTGTGTGCTCACAGAGGTATGTGCTGGTATCTGCCCCTCTGCTTGGATGCAGCCCAGTGTCGCGTCTTTCCCCGGTTGTGGCTGTCTGAGACCTAGTGCAAGGCTGTGGTGTGGAGTGGGTGGGTGAGCGGATTAGCTCAGCTGGGAGTGGGGGATTGTGGTGTGCTGCAGGGGTTCCAGCAGCCCCCCTGTTGTTAGAGGGTCTGGGCTGCCTGCGTGGTATGCCGACAGCGGCTGCCACCACCCCATCTGGACCTCACCCCGGGCCCCTAGGCCACCCCTGTGGCCCTCGATTGAGTCTCCTCCCAGGGCCTGGCTGCCCTAGAAACACTGCTGAGGTGCGGCATGGAGTGCATGGCGTGTCTCCTCACTCAGACTGGGGAGGCTGGGAGCCACTAGGTCAGACCTCCCTCCAGCCTTGTCCAGTGGCGAGCCAGCACCTATGCACTCCTCATGAACAGAGCCTAGGCTTCTCCAGCCTTTATACCTGTCACAGCAGTTCTCCAACCAGCCAAGGGAGGCGTGTCTCCACTATGCGGGGCCCCAGGCCTGGGATGCCCAGTCTGGCTTGACGGGCTCACTCCCAAGGGCAAGTGTCCACCCGCACAATCTCCCTCTCCTTAGTACCCTCCCGGGGGCGGGGGTCCCGAACCAATACTTTTCTTCCTGTCCTCACTGGTTACGTATCTTTCTGCAGCCTTGCTTGTACAGCAGCTCTGCCAGTTTCCATGTAATTCCCCTGAGAACTGCTCCACGTGTAGATGCATTTGACGTCTGTGGGAGGGGGTGAGCTCCACATCCTCGGCTGCCACCTTGTTCTTCCTCCTCTGGGCATCTTAACAGTGCTGTGACTCGGCCCCTCCTACCCAGCTCGTGCTTCCTTCTTCATCACGTGCAGATCTTTTCTGGTAGGTTCGGGTCTTTGTCAACGATAGATTCTTCGCACACTGTAATTCCGGTTTGCCCGTGAGAGCAGGCGAGCTCAGGGTCTCCCCTCTGCCACCTTGGGAACTCTCTCTCCTGCGTGTAACTTCTGACTCCCCCAAACTCAACTACTAATAGCCTACTATTGACCAGAAGCCTTACCGATAACGTAGTCAATTAACATATTTCCTATGTTGTGGGTATACACTGCATTCTTACAGAAAAGTAAACTAGAGAAAATGTTAACATAAGGAATACTTACAATACTGCACTTATCAATGATGTACGTTTACTAGATGAGTCAATCTGTCAGTATGTCAATATTATGATATAAAACGCTACAGAGGTTCCATATATTACTAACATTAGACATCAAAAAACAATGTGAAAGTTCATTTTTATTTACAGGTGTAATGGTTCAGGCGTTGATAACAAAGCAGCAGCAATATGATGTATGTAGTGTGCACAAGGAGTGTCACCTGCCATTCCAGTAAACAAAGAATACTGGGCACGATCCAGCCATCAGCCGCTGCAGCTGCCCTGACGGCGTGCCCTGCGGGGATTCAGGAAACATTCTGTGCTCTGGGTACCAGCCCTAGATCGTTTAAGTCTAAAGAATCTAAAGAATAATTTCAGTGAGGCCAGATTCTTCATCTTCCCATACATACAAAAGCACTAAAATTATTAACCTGAACTGCCTGGGGCTTTGGTGTGTGTGATAAGCAGTAATCTTTGACTATATTCTTGTCTTGCAGCAAAAACTCTATGCATCTTGGCACCTCCCTTACCTCCTGAGAGGCTGTCTTCTGGGCTTAAAAGTTTAACTTGCAGCTTTTGGGTTGTATGTTTTCCTTCAGTCAGCAGCTTTGGTGACCTGAAGGGAACTCAGAGCAGGCTTCTCCTCTGCCTGAGCCCTGCAGGGACTGGGGGACTGGCCAGCAGAGGCCTCTTGTGCCCTGCCATCCCCTTGGCGAGCCCTCCTGGTCTCAGATCTCCTGTTACTGGCTAATCCTATTGTATTTGGTGGTGGATAAATCCCTCACAGGAGGAGGAGATTTTCCTTGAATTTAATTGCTTGAATTTAAGTTCAAGAAGAAGTACCTGGGATATCCCAGTTGAGGGAAGATTTTACTCAGTTGAAAGACACTGAGTTTGGTTGGACTGGGAATTTAGGTGGGGAGACTGACACGTCATTTTTCCTTTATTTGGCTACTTGTAACAGAGATCATTGGAATTAAAATGAAGACGTCCCTTCTTCGGAGCTGAAAGTCCTTATGAGCCATCTCCTTCCTGACAGCACTGGCTTAGGCAACTGGGAAACTTGTGGGAGTGGTGGAGGTAAGTCCTCATCCTGGGCTGCCGTCTGTAGAGGGAAAGCCACTCGTCTCAGCTGGGGACACACGTAAGAGCCGGCCACTCAGTGCTGCAAGCACCCACTGTGGTCTTAGGCTACAGAAGGTAGGACCTGTAAGAGCGCTGCAGTGGCTCTGGGCTAAAATCCCGAGGAATCAGGCTCACACCCAGCACACTGGCCCACCACGGGATCATCAGTAATGATTCTTATCTCAACCTTGGAATGGGAAACAAAGCTTTCAAAACAAAAATGACAGATTGCTAGCGTCCAACTAACACCCAGGCCAGGTTCAGGTACAATATGTATGGAATTTATACCTGCAAATACTTACTTGATTGGAGAAACCACACTAAAGGAGATCACAACCTAAAATGGCCGTATTTGGGTTCTTCTGACATTCCAAAATTTTCTTGTGTATGCAGCTAGCGAAAGCAGTCCATAAGATCCGAGAGACGGAATGGAATGCTTATGGATATTTAGAAGCTTCTAAAAGAGGAAATGATAAGCTTCTGCAGGAAATCAACCAAAACTTATTTATCAACATTTCTGAAAGCTGCTGGTATTCACCCTGCCTCTCCCTCTGCTCCCCCTCATCTCCTCTTTTATCTGAACCCCCTGACCCAGACGTTGTTCCCTTCTCTCTTCATCACCTCTGCCCCTTGCTGCTTCCTCTCCCCCCAGGAGAGGAGGACATTAAATCAGAAAAGTACTTCTGTCCCCCTTTAAGGAGAAACCTTCCACAGGAAGAGGTGAGCTGTCCTCTGTGCTTACATATACACCCTGGACTTGAGCAAAACTTAGGGCTTTAGTTAAGGGGTTTCCTGATCCTAGTCAAGACCCATTGGGATATGCAAAGGACTATGAGTTAACCATCCAAACCTATGAGTCTGAGTTTGAAGATCTGTATCCATTAATACAGCTATTCCTTTCTGTTTTGTTTATTTTGCAGTACGCGGGCCTCTCACTGTTGTGGCCTCTCCCGTTGTAGAGCACAGGCTCCGGACGCACAGGCTCAGCAGCCATGGCTCACGGGCCCAGCCGCTCCGCGGCACGTGGGATCCTCCCGGACTGGGGCACGAACTCGTGTCCCCTGCATCGGCAGGCGGACTCTCAACAACTGAGCCACCAGAGAAGCCCCAGCTATTCCTTTCTGAAAGTAAAGCAAGACAATGGAAGCAAGACAATGGATAGAGAAAGCAGAATGGAAACACCCCTTAACAAACTTCGATTTTCAAGTTGAATGCAAGGAATTAGCTCATAAATTACTCATTTATCCCAGAGTTTTTCCCAAAAGCCATAGCCTAGACAAAAATTCAGCAGTGCAAACAAAAACAAGATAAAATCCTAGATTATGAGATGTGAGAACTTTTAAACAATATTTTGGCATAACACCTGAATGTTCTCTAACCACCAAAACGATCCTTTGCTTAAGTCCATTTAAGAAGGTATAAATGAGGAATTGGCTACTGTAATTAAAAAACACAACTTAGGTTGGTCAGTGTTACATACAAATGCCCTTACCACGCTGGCTGACGAGCTTTACAGAACCATCGAAGGAGAGGATACATCTATAAAAATTGTGAGCCTTCGGGACTTCCCTGATGGCACCGCAGTTAAGAATCCGCCTGCCAGTGCAGGGGACACAGGTTCAAGCCCTGGTCCAGGAAGATCCCATGTGCTATGGAGCAACTACTGAGCCTGCGCTCTAGAGTCTGCAACCCACAACTACTGAGCCCGTGTGCCACGACTACTGAAGCCTGTGCTCTGCAATGAGAAGCCACTGCAATGAGAAGCCTGCACACTGTAACTAGAGAAAGCCCATGCACTGACGTGCTGCAATGAAGACCTGACGCAGCTAAAGTTAAATTTATATAAAAAAAAAATCGTGAGCCTTCAATTGTGCCAGTTAAGTAAGTAAGGTCAGGCTACAGTTAACAAACCCCTGTTCAATCCTCGACTGACAGAGGAACCTAATATTTCCTTTTACTGTGTTTTTTTTTTTAAAAAAGAAGGAACTGTAGAGAAATGAAGAAAGACTTCAAGAACAGACTAGATTTCAGATCAGAATACCGAGTTAAACAAGAATAGGGCTCCACTGAGGGAACAGTGGGAGTCTTTTCTTCTGTAACACCCTGGGAGAAGTAGAGACAAGACAACCCTGGGACAAGTAGAGACAAGACAGAGAGAAACAAAGCCCTAATAGATACAGGGACCACCTTTTCAGTTTTAAACCAAAACCAGAGGTTCCCTCCCCTGAAGTACTTCAGTGTAGATGGTAGGGATTTCTACTGCATTTCTTAAGGCTCTTAAACCATTATCTTTAGCATTTTACTTAGGAGAACTTAAAGGAAGGCACTCATCTTTTCTAGTAGAAAGCACCCCTGTTCACCTGACAGGAAGAGATTTATTAGAAACTTAAGCCCATATTTCCTGACTCCTAAGGGGGAGATGTTTTTAGAGCTGATTTCCTTCATCATATAATGTTTGTGACCCATCGTCAAGGTGATGCAGACTAAGATTTGCTAGGCTTAGTACCTGTAGAGTTACTGACATATGGAAATACATTACACACTGCCCATTAAAACGACCCAAGATGAGAAGAACCGGGTCAGTACCCATGTGGAGGCAGGAAGCCACAGAGGGAATAACACCTGCCACCAGCGTACATTGAGGAAGGCTTCACGCCTTGCACCGGCCCTTGTAACACACTCATTCTGCCAGCTAGCAAACCTCATGGCAAGGGCTGGAGGTTTGTGTAGGGTTTGAGCTCGAGCGGTGCCGTCATCACTCCTCACCCCTGCGTAGTGCCAACACCCATACCTCTCCGTCCTGTGTTCCTAAGAACAGTGACTTCTTTTCTGTGGCCTCCGCAGCGCACTGTTTAGCATCCCTGTGCATCCTCGTGGCCGGTAGCCTTTGCCTTTACTTGGGATGAACGGCAGCGTACATGGACTGTAATGCGGCGGCGCTAGACTCACTTTCCCCAGGTATTAAAAACGGACCTAGATGATCTAGCTTTTCCTCATAATTCAGTTTTGATACAATGTGCAGATGATTTGCTATTGTGTTCAAATTCTTTGATAAATAGGAAGACAGCCTGTACTTCAGAAACTAGCTCAAAGGGACAAAGTGTCTGAGGAAAAATTACAATTTTGTAAGGCTAATGTGAAATATTTAGGACAGATGGTATCTAAAGGACCTTTAATTGATGGTGAAAGACATTTTGGTTTTCCCTGCCCCTAGGACAAAAGGGTATTTAAGGGGATTTCTAGACCCTGCAGGCTATTGCAGGAACTGGATTACAAAGTTTTTTTTTTAGTGGCCCAACCATTACATAACTTGTTTAAACAAGGCCAAGCTGAACCTCTTTGGGAAATAAAACATTCTGAAGCCAGGGAGACACTAAAAAGGACCCAGCCTTGGGGCATCCAAATTATGATTTACCCCTTTTTCTCTTTGTACATGAAAACAAAGGTGCCACAAGGAGTATTAACCCAGCAACACGGCGGTTACTACCCACAATAGGATATACAGCCAGCAGCTAGCTGCAGGCTCCCCCGCCCTTGTCCCGAGGCTGTCTCAGCAACAGCTGTGCTGCATCATGAGTCACACTCTCACCATCTTTGTCCCCATGCCATGGAAGCTTTACTAAACTCTCATCACACACATTATTCAAGCCGATTAACTTCTCATCAGATTGTCTTCCTCTCACCAAATCTCTCCCCACAGGTGTGACAAGCTTAATCCAGCCACCTTGCTCCCAGAAGAATCAGACGTTATCTTTTCTATCCCAGGACCTGATCTTCAAGAACGCCCAATGGATAATCCTGATTCTGTTACTCATGGGTGGTGTGTATCTGCGAGGACCTCATGGGAGGTGCCAGGCTGGCTATGCTGTTGTTCCTCCAGTGTCTGTCCTAGAAAATGGTCCCTTGTCTCATGTCTCTTCTGTCCAACAGGCTGAACTAATAGCACTGAGAGCCTGCCCGTTGGCAAAAGGAAAGCCCGCTAATACTTACACAGACGGCCGCCATGCTTCTGGGGGGGACCACGGTTTGGGTATGCTTTGGCAACAGGATTTCTAACATCCCGAGGACAGCCTATTAAAAATGGTAAACATGTAGCAGACTTGGATGCCATTCTGCTGCCGGGTGCACTTGCCATTAAGGTATCATTCAGAGGCTGACACTGCTGAAGCAAAAGGAAACGCTTTAGCTGATGACGCTGCCAAGACTGAGCTCTGCAAAACGAAAACAAGCAACTAAGCACTGCCTTTCCCTTTCAGCCTCCTAGCAACCTTACTGACAGGGTAAAGTTTCAAGGAATAACACCAGAAAACAGACACCTGGACACACAAGGGAGGAAGACTGAACTCACAAAGAGCTGTGGATACACCCAGACGGGAGGCCTATCCTTCCGTTTGAAGCTCAATATCCTATTTTGCAATATATTCACGAGTTAACACATTGGAACCCAGGTAAGACGGTATTATGGGGTAAAAAATTGTTGAAAGGCTTTTGTGATAGCTTGGGAATTATTCAAGATGTACCATTTGTCCAAAATATAACCCAGGGAAGCCGTTACAGAGTTCTCAAGGGAATTTGCCACGACCTGCAGGTCCCATTGCGATTTGGCAGACTGATTTTATACAATGCCCCCCTCTCAGGGTTATCAGTATGTTCTTGTTATGATTTGTATGTTTTCACACTGGGTTGAGGCATCCCATGCTGAAGGGCCACAGCCCAATCTGTAGGAAATTCTACTTTACAAAGAGTGATGCCCATTTGGGGAGTCCCCTCAGAACCACAGAGTGACAGAGGAACTCATTTTACTGGGCAAATTGTTAAGATTTGGCTAATTATGCAGCATTTCCATTGTGCTTATCACCTCCAGTCCTCTGGGTTAGTAGAAAAAACAGATGGAACAACTAAAACCCAACTGGCTAAGATGAGTGCTTATTCCTTACCTGGCCTAAGGCCCTTCCATTGGTTCTCAACCTCAGATCCACCCGTTTTGGAAAACATTTGTTTCCTTTTGAGATTATCAGGGGGAGACCAATGAGACTGGATGAGGGATTATATGAACCTATAGTAATGAAAAGGGATATGTTCTGTTATTGCAAGGGTTTAATTGAATTAACAGGACATTGTAAGCTTGTTTCTGGACCTTATGACAGTACTCTTTTTTTAAATGATGATCAGATGCCCTATGACCTACAACCAGGAGACTATGTATACTGGAAAAGGCATCATTTAATGGAGTCTCTCCAACCTAGATGGAAGGTCCCTATCAGGTTCTTTTAAGTAGCTCATGCACAGCAAAATCGAAGGTAACTGACTCTTGGATTCATATTTCCCACCTAAAGAGGCACCCGGTCTGGTCCATGGAGAGGACTGCTGACCTCAAACTCACCTTAAAGCGATGCTCTGATAGGAAAGAAAGAAACACCAACGCCAGGACGAGAAGACGACAACATCAGAAGAAGACAGCTATCCCAAGATGCTGGACCTGACCGTATGATTATTTATAACATTTTCTTGATTTCTTGGACTTTCTGCACATGAATCAAATGTTTTTCTATCATGGGTACAATCCTATGCAGGTTTTAGAAGTCATTCCAATTGTTGGGTTTGTGGTCAGTTACCTACATCCACTACTTCTGGTTAGTGGGTTTCTCCTCTCCAAGGCTCTGATTGGATGGCCTGTAGAAAATTTTAGAAGAAAGAAGTTAAAGTTCTGTCTGAGCTGCAACTAATGCTACTATGGGAACCCCTCACTTGGCCAGTCAAGCATTCTTGCTCTGACTTTGGCCATAAATGAGTTTTCCCTTAAAGTTACTCAAGCTCAGTCAGAGCAACAAGCTAAATTTCAGTCAAAAATGATAACTTACTGACTATGAGGAGGGCCCCCCCCGCTCAGTTACGGGATAGGTTTATACGGCTAATAGCAGGCTCTGGCCCCTTAAGGCGCCCCCCTATGTTGGGAACAATTAAATCACACATAACACCAGAAAATTAGGTTGGGTGCCTTAATGAAAAATGTCAGTGTATCATCATTTCCCTTAAAGATAGTGATTGATATGGAACAGACTGGGTCAGGCGCCCAGGAGTATACCGGGTTGCACCTAATGGAACTCAGTGGTTTTGTGGCACCAATCTACATCCCTGGCTTCTTCCAGGATGGATGGGAAGATGTACTTTAGGATTCCCTAGGGCTCAAGGCCACTTGTGTGCTAATTTAGAGATGACTCCAGCAGATGTACCAAGAGATCTGTATTCCCCTGGTATGACCATGTAGCATCTATTTTTATGCTTTTAGTAGGATTGGAAGATGTACCTCCCCATATCAAAGCCTTAACAGAATTCACCCAAAAGCCCCTAAATTATTAATCATTGAGGCCGCCTCTATGATGAGAAAAGCGGTATTACAGAATCACATGGCCCTTGATAGCCTTATAGCATCTCAAGGAGGCACCTGTGCTATAATTCAAACTGAATGCTGTTTTCATACCAGATAAATCCTCTAATAGGATATGCATTTAATGACCACACGAAAAACCAGATTTCTGCTGTAAGTGATTCACTTCCTAGTGTCGGTGATTGTTTCGGGGAGCTGGTTTGGTTCCGGAACCTCATGGCTTAAATCCCTACGTATGACTTTGTTACTACTTGTATGATATCCTGTCTATTTTATAAGATCATTGTCTCTTGTCTTACCCAATGTGTAACCAGGCCTTTGACAAAATTAATGAGGGCTAAAATCTTGAGGCAGTCAGTCATATATATGACTCTATATTGAATAACTGGAATAGTGCAACTCTAGACATTAGAAGAAACAAGGAAAAACACTTCCTGGATCATAACAGATTAGTTAAGACAGGTGATCCAGAGAATTTTAGGTTATCAACAGGGCCTAATCCAAAAATAATACATTGGCCTGTCAAGTCCTCATCTGACCTACGAAATGAGAATTCCCAGCACCATGGGACCAACTGGCCATGAATGGAGGATACCAGGCAACATTCTGTGCTCTGGATGCTGGCCTTGGGTAAGACACACACCTAAAGGATATCTTCACTGAGCCCAGACTCTTGCATCTTCTCATGCATAGAAAAGCATTGACATCATTAACCTGAGATGCCTTTTTCTGTGGTTAGCAGGAATCTTTGTTCAGCATTTCCTATTTCAAGCAAAAAACTCCTATGTACCTTGGCTCCTCCGTAGCCTCTCAGGGCTGTCTGACAGGCTATAGTCTTCAGTAAGGCCCCCCCCCCCCAAAAAAAACAGAAGGTTGTGCGTTTTTCTTCAGTCAGCAGTACCCTGCTGTGGTTGACAGGAGTGCTTCACAGTGGCCTGGCCTGTACGGTAATGAATGACTCGTTATGTTTTTTATGGCTTATAACGTCAGTCATATTCATAACACAGTATTGGAAACATTGTTACGTAAAAAGACATTTATCTGCAATAGGCTGATCCACCGTCTGTCCAACTACGAGAGCGGCAAAGATCTAAAACAGTAAGAGCACCAACACATTCTTAATTTTGTATCAGATACCACTCACCTTATGCCTGTGTACGGATAGACTAGTACCTACATGTATTTCATGCATTCATGACATACCTGACTCTTGTTTCAATATTTCTAGGCTGTGTGGTTTGTCTGAGTTTTTTCAAATTGTTGCAAATCTCCAAAAAAATTTCGAATATATTTATTGAATAAAATCCACTTCTAAGTGGACCCGTGCAATTCAAGGTTCACCTGTATAATGGGCCGGAAGAGAGGAGAGCGTTTCTACAAACTGGCAGGTGATTACACGGGCTCTGTCCTACCTGTCCGACAGGTGAGAAAAGACATGGCTACCTGGCGAGCTCTCCCAGCCCACTGTTAGTGAACCAAACTGGGGTGCAACACTGGGTTGTGGTGAAGGAAAGTGCAGCGCTTGTAAGGCATCCAACCAGGAGGACGGGCAGCTTGTGCTCAAAAGACCTGAACCCCCTCCCCTGTGCCACCACCCCATCTTTTAGGGGAGGGTTTGTAAAGACTGTGCAGGAGAGGGTTGCAGGGTGTGTTTCCCTCAGGGTTAAGGATAGAAAGAAGATTCCTCTGGTGAAGTTGTCACATATGAATCTGTATCAATTCCCTTCAGTTTCACTGTGCCTGAGCAACTTAATTAGGAGTCTGGGATTAACATACACATACTACGTATATAAAATAAACAACAAGAACCTACTGTATAGCCCAGGGAACTATACTCAATATCTTGTAAGAGCCTATAAGGGAAAAAAATCTGAAGAAGAACAGATATATATGTGTACATAACTGAATCACTATGCTGTACACCTGAAACAACACTGTAAATAAACTATACTTCAATAAAAATTAAATATCACATTGATGCTTAATTTAAAAAGTACCTTGTAAGAGTCCTTGCATCTAGGTTGGAGACAGTCCTCCTTTCAGTGATGCCTTTTCCAGTATGTATGATCTTTATCCAAAGAGGGACTGCTGTGATAAGCTTCAGAAACAAACTTGAGTGTCCTTTAATTCAATTAAACTTGACAATTATGTAACATAATTGGGATAGTTAAGGAGTTTGGGATTAACATGTACACACTACTATATATAAAATAGATAACCAACGAGGACCTACTGCATAGCACAGGGAACTCTGCTCAATATTATGTAACAACCTAAAGGGGAAAAGAATTTAAACAAGAATAGATACATGTATATGAATCACTTTGCTGTACACCTGAGACTAACAACCTTCTTAATCAACTATTCCGGGTTCCTTTTTTTTTTAACCTGTCACACCTTCTTTTCCATATTAGCTTGTCCCTTATTTTCTTTCCCATTTAGAAATAACCAGCTTTAGGACCAAATTACTTTTCCCCTTAACAAAATGCATTTTCAGTCCTCTTACCTTCTTTTAATGAAAACAAACATCCTACTTTTCTTATATACTGAAATGTTTCCCTTATTTTAGTAGCTTTACATACATATATTACAACTTTTAACCCTTAAAAACTGTAATCTTTGGCAAAAACAAAGAAGCAACTGTGATCATACCACCGTTTCCTGATTGGAAAATTTATGAATATATTCTACAACCTCCAGAAACATACACCTTCTCATAGCATAATTTCTTTCCTCAATGTGGTATAAGACATGTGTCTAAAAAACCCACATGTTTAGGTTTTCTCATAAGACAAAAGTGGGTAAACTTAGACTCATTTAGCAATTAATTTAGCAAAACTCTTAAGTTTCAAGTTGCCAAAATCAGGAGAGACTATTTTTAAGTAGATTTTCTAAAACATAGTTCTTCCCAAAGTTCAACTCCCAGAACTCTTATTTACATTTAAAACTTACTTAAAGTTCCACTGTATCAAGTTATTTTCCTTGTGACGATTCTGTAACAGGATTAATAAGATCTTATTAACTTTCCTAAATACAGTAAAAATTATAGTTCATGCCTCTGAAGGCATCTCTGTCTTCAGGCATCAACAAGCTTAAACTTTAACACCAGATATTAATTTAATACTGAATATTTCCCAGATCATGTGAACCTGAAATTCATTTGGGTTACTTTTATATTTCTGAGAATTTAGATAAGCATTTAATTTCCTTTAAGCCAATTACATAGAGCTCATTTACAAATTAATTTTGCTGGCATCTGGAGGTAAAGACATATCTCTGTAACATACACAGACACCCATATAGACACAGATCTCAGTTTTCCTGCTTGAGTTAAAACTCTCCTTCCCTTTTTTCTCTTCAGTCTCAGAATTGGAGATTGTCAGAACATTTGTATCTCAAAGGCACAGGGAGAGTAAAGCAAGTTCCTCTTAGAAAGCCAGCTTCCTCTCACTGCATATGCAAAAACCAGTCTTTTAGAACATCAAGAGAGCCCCATTTTGGCCATTTTCAAGGTGAGATTTCCTTCAGTACCCAAATAGCCGATTCAGTTTAAATAACAGACAATAGTACGTATCATTCCTCACATTCACACAGCTTGCTTCCGCACAAACTTGTAGGTGGCCCTGAATCAGGCTCAAGAGCAAATTAAGCTGTCAGTTTCTACGAGTGTCTACACCACGTTCAGGTTACCAGGGCCCTCTAACGAGGGTCAATACCAGGACGGTCTCTGAGAACAATTAATCCTTTCAATTTCTCGCCTACCAGTGGGGTCTCCCCCAAAACCAGGACCCCCTAACAAGGTTCAAAACCAGGAAGAGAAAACAGGGTTTGGACTCATGTACCAAGACACAAACACATACATACCCAAGATAAGAGCCAAACCCATTCCAAAAGGCTCACTTTGATTCAATAGCATAAAGGCTAACAAATTTCATACCACTTACCTTCCCCAGTTTTAGATGAAATATGGTGGTGTGATTTAGAGAGCTACTGGGGCCATTTCTCCCTGGACCCCAAGAAATACTGGGGCTAAGCAGTGTTACAATAAAATAACATTTTCTTCCTTTACGTGGGAGCCTAGCTGAAAATGTCCCAGTTTTGTAAAATACACCCTAGGGGACTCCAAGATGGAATAGAGCTCTGATTTCACATTCTTTCACACAGCCAGTGTCACCAGAACCAGACTAGTGTCCAGGGCTTCTCAGGGTCACAGTTCCCTAGCACAAGAATGGAACGTTTCCTACCTGCTGTTCCATCCGGGGTACAGATGAGCGGTGGTCTAATGGGGGGTGACCGTAGGCAGTGCCGGATGACCGAGAGACTCCGCGACCCAGAAGGGAAAACCCAGTTCAAGTGGTGTTCTGCTCAAAACCAGATGACTGAGTCCTACGCCTCCCCTCTCCCCAAGGAAAACCCCAACCAAGGCACCCAGGTTCCACCACTTACCAGATGTCTCAGACCAGGACCACAGCCTTGCTTCCTTCATTAGGGAATCGAAAGCGCCGCGGCCCAGCTTTGTCCAGTCAGCAGCAGGCACTGGGGGCTGTCCCTGAGACAAAAGCGCCCGGGCAGCTGCTGGACAGAAGGAAACACAATAAATTCCAAAGTAACAGTGGTCATGTTCTTTCTAGAACAGGACAATACATTTCAAAACAAATACCAAAATGATAGACTTTTTTTTTTAATACCACATTTTTGGAAAGAAAATAACATTACTAAATAACACTTGGGTTTAAAAGTAAATCAGAAGGGGGTTAAAAAATATTTAGAACTGAATGAAAATGAAAACAAAAATGTCAATTTGTGGGACAAAGTTAAAGCAATACTTAAAGGAAAACAAAATATTCAATATCAAAATTTACAAAGAGGAAAACTAAATACACTCAAAGTAACAAGAAGGAAGGACATAAGGACAAATAAATAGATTATTGGAAAAAAAAGAATAACCAAAAAACCCTACTGCTTGGAAAGATGAATGATATAAACAAATCTTGAGAAGGAGATACAAATAAAATATAGAACCAACCAAAACAACTAGACATTAAGAGGTTTGCCAAAATAAAGTGTATTTTTAAAAATTATGCATGAATAATTATGAAGTGTAGATGAAAGACATTTTTTGAAAATATAAATGGTAAAATTGCAACAAGAGCAAAGAGGAAACTTAAATCAATACACATTATAGAAACTGAAGGACAATCAACGCTCTCATGTCACATAATACGGAATAACCTGGACTGTGACGGGTGAAGGACGAAGAACGCGATTCCCAGAGCAGCCCCTGAAAGCTGAGCGTGCAGTTAAAAAGGAGAAGTTAAAATGGAGTATGAGAACAAGAGGCCGACTCAGAAGAGGCATGGGCTTGATGAACAAGAACAGATCAGGCCTGCGTCCATCCAGATGAGTAGTTACATTAGGTGCATCAGACTACACAGAACCGTGGCTGTTGGGCTGGAGGACGCGCTCTCACGAGACCCTCCCCTGAGTGACCTGCAGAGGCACAGAGAGCCTGGAGGTGATGGCTGGGGAGACACCGACTCCGAGGTGCTCAGCGGGCAACCGGGCTTCAAGAGGCACAGAATCATCAGAAAGAAGAGGGATACCCCACACCGCAAACAGATCATCGGGAACGGGGAGCCCTCACGATGAGCCTGCACCGGGCGACACAGCCCGCAAGCACGAGTAGCCACACGGTCGGAAGAGACGGGAGGGGCGGTGCTGGGACCCCAGCGCCTGCTCAGGCCCCGGCAGGGCAGGGGGCCAAGCCACGCAGACCTGAGCC
Organism: Mesoplodon bidens; assembly: GCF_964165515.1. Lineage (NCBI taxonomy): Eukaryota > Metazoa > Chordata > Mammalia > Artiodactyla > Ziphiidae > Mesoplodon > Mesoplodon bidens. The sequence continues at coordinate 30,931,073 of NC_138181.1, read as the reverse complement.
CCTTGGTGTCAGCCAGGAGGAGATCCGTGGAGGCCTGGACCCAGTGCTTCCACTCCTGCGATGACCCCAAAGCTCCGGCCCACAGCAGGTGGGGCACACGGGTGTCCCCTGCAGCACGGCTGTGACCCTGCGGAGCCGGAGCCCGAGCCCGTCTGGGTGCGCAGCGCTGAAGGCCTGGATTGGAGCGACACGGGTCCCAGGCTGGACCTGGAAATGACAGAGAGAACGTCTGTCCCCACACAAAAAAGTACTGAGCTGGAAAAAAAACCAACATCCGTACCCAATGCCATTTGTACAAAATGACAACAATACGTGTTTTTAAAGGAACATGTTCACATAAAACTTGTAGCCAACAAATACAGTTGGCGCCCTGACCGTGTCCCCTGGCCAGCTTGTCCCTCTGCAGAGTGGCTGCACCCAGATCAGGCAGGGAAATGCTGGCACTGACGCCCAGATGCAGCCCACCCACTACTGCCGAGCTGGCCCTCAGGGCTGCCCGTGCTTCCCGGGGCCAGGATCCATCTGGCTGCCCGCAGCGGACTGAGAGCTGGCCGCCTCCCCACCCTTTCCTGCTCCACCTGCCTCCCTCCAGCACCCGAGTGTGCTACCCACCCTCGTCTCAGTGGAAGGGATCCGACGCGGGACAGCAGCGCAGGGCAAACCCCACGGAGGACCGGGGGATGGAGTGGGGACAGGGAAGAAAGTCACAGATCCTTAAGGGGAAAGGGCCCTGCCGCTGACCAGTGGTGCTCACGTCCAGGACCTAAGGAGAGTGATGGGCCCAGTGTCCTCACCTGAGGCCTGACAACAAAGGCTCTGCCTGCCCTGATCTCAGGAAGTGGCCGAGGAGGACAGTGGTTCCTACTTGAACTTTTTAAGGGTAAACAATTCTTTTATAGACCAAGTATACTAAAGCTTTCTCCTCATAGCCCAAGAGCCTGTATGATTTGCACACTGAACTAGAAACTAACTGGGTTCAAATTCGTGTCCATAAGTTTCATAGTTTTGTTAACTGGCCTGTAACTTTTCCACTGACAAAACGGTAAGTGATTTTTATTTTCATCTTCTGCTTAAGAGGCCCAGTCAGGTGACTGTTCGGCCTGAATGTTAAAAGCTACGAGTTTATTATCTGCAGGATTGTAAATGACACCCAAGATACTGAAAGTAATTGTCAACTGATGTATTAAAACAGTTTCATTTCCCAAATGGTGCGTTCTAAGCATGATTTCATTTATTAGAACACCTTGCTACACTAGAACTAAGAAAGACAAGGAAAAAAATTATCTATCACTACATAGTTACATGCACAGAATCAATTATCTCAAAATTCTCTATTAAATTTTGAAATCTGAATTTTCTATTTTGAGTCTCTTAAGAAACTTATTGAGGGGCTTCCCTCGTGGCACAGTGGTTGTGAATCCGCCTACCACTGCAGGGGACACGGGTTCAATCCCTGGTCCGGGAAGATCCCACATGCTGCGGAACAACTAAGCCCGTGCGCCACACCTACTGAGCCTGTGCTCTAGAGCCCGTGAGACACAACTCCTGAGCCCGTGTGCCTAGAGCCCGTGCTCCACAATGAGAGAAGCCACCGCAAGGAGAAGCCCGCGCACTGCAATGAAGAGTAGCCCCCCGCTGGCCACAGCTGGAGAAAGCCCACGCACAGCAACAAAGACCCAACACAGCCAAAAATAAATAAATAAATGTATTAAAAAAAAAAAAAAACTTACTGAGATCTCTATGCAAACAAAATTGAAAATGTAGATGAAATGGATAATTTCCTAGGAAAAAATTTTACTGAATTCAACCCCAGTTGTGACAAGCGTAAAGGGGCTGATTTACACAGAAGAAATACAGAAATTCACCAGGGAACTACCCCACAAAAAAAGGACCAAGCCCAGGCGGTTTCAAAATAGAGAGTTCCACCAAACTTTTACAGTTCCGATAGCTCCAATACGAAATTATTTCAGAGAATAGATTTCAATTTTTTTTTTATCAAGCAAGCATAACATACCTAAAACTGATTCAGAGAGCCCTCACACACAAAAGAAAATTTTAGACCAATATCATTTATGAACTTGTAAAATTCAAATAAAATACTATGTAAAGTTTCAAATAAAATATTAGCAAGTAAAGCAGACTCTCATACCACATTAAGAAAGCAAAAGTCGGACTTCCCTGGTGGTGCAGTGGTTAAGAATCTGCCTGCCAATGCAGGGGACACAGGTTCGAGCCCTGGTCCGGGAAGAACCCACATGCCGCAGAGCAACTAAGCCCGTGCACAACTGCTGAGCCTGCACTCTAGAGCCCGTGAGCTTCAACTACTGAAGCCCGCGCGCCTAGAGCCCGTGCTCTGCAACGAGAAGCCACCGCAATGTTCTCAACTACTGAAGCCCGCACACCGCAATGAAGAGTAGCCCCCGCTCGCCACAACTAGAGAAAGCCCATGTGCAGCAATGAAGACCCAGCACAGCCAAAAATAAACTTAAAAAAAAAAAAGTCAACAACCAAGTGAGATTTGTACAGGAACACAGGGTGGTTTGATATGGGAAATCTATCAATACTATCTTAATAGGTCTGAGATGAAAAGCTGCATGATTACCTCCAAGATGCTAGAAAAAAAATTAACAAACTTCAACACCCATTCTTAACAGAAGCACTTCAGATAATCTGAATAGATACTTCTTATCACGAAAATACTCTAAAGGCACAGGTTCCCAGAAGGGGATACGGAGGTGTCTGCAAGGACTTTACTATCTCTGCTGTTTAACATCCTGTTGGGTATTCACCAATATAACTAGACAAGAAAAAACAGATGGGCCTAACAACTGGAAAAGCAGTAAAAGCATCTCTATACACAGGATGGTATTATGCTTGGAAAATCTAGATAACCAGTGACAAAACTAACTCAAAAAAAAAAAATTCAAGTTAGCAGGATATAAATTGACATGCAAAAAGCAGTAACCTTCATATACAAAAATTATAAGCAAATACAATGGGAGAGAAAAGCCCTTTCACAATAGCAAGAAAAGCAATAAGCAGCTTAGGAGTACACCAGCCAAGAAGTGTGCAAAACCTGCATTAGGAGAAACTTGAAACATCCTGGACACACAAAAGCGGGCATGTCAGACTGAAGCCGGCCGCGAACCCTCTGGCCTGGCTATCGCTGAGCTCAGGGTCCCACGCCTGCCTGCCCTTGGGTCTGGGTCAGCTTTGTGACAACAGAATGTGGCAGGAAGGATGCTTGAGAGTTTCAGGAAGGATGGGACAGGCAGCCTCACCTCCTGCCTCTGCACCATGAGCCCGAGAAGCCACAAGTCCTCTGAACTTGCGCAGCTGCCGCGGGAAAGGCCTGAGGCCACGTGGAGGAGAGGCCCTCACGGGAGCCCTCCCGCAGGTGGCGAAGCTGCCCCGGGCCCTGCAGGGCGGCTGGGTAACCGCATAGAACAGAGCAGGGCCCAGCCAACCACCTGTGACTCCTGACTGAGAAGCGGCAGGTGTTTCAACCCACCGAGTTGTGGGCGGTTGGCTGCGCAGTGCTGGTGACGGGAAGAGCAGACGTGAACAAGTGGGAAGGCGCTCCCTGTCCTGGGACTGGTGCCTCTGCGCCAGCAAGATGTCAGACGCCTCCAAGTTACTGCGAAATTAATGGGAACTCAACAAAAGACCAATAACCCCCCCCTTTTTTTTTTTTGCAGTTCAACAAAACTGTATGATATTACAGTTCAAACACTGAAACAACCCACAGCGTCTCTATGATGGAAAAACTGCTGGACTGACCAACGATGACCAACGGGAGAGGACACCAAGACCAGAGACGGAGCCACGCGCCCAGGAAAATCCAGCTCAAGAGGAGCGGCATCTCAAATCAGTATAGAAGACAGACTTTCTCACATGGTGTTGGGGCAGCTGGACAGCCATCTGGAAAAAGACAAAGTTAGATCCATTCTTCACGCTACCTGCAAGAATAAAATCTAAATGGACCAGAGATTGAAATGGGGAAAAATTAGGTTACACAATTCCTCCATACCCTGGGTGGAGAGGAAGGTTTTCTAGCTATGATTGAAGATCCAGATGTAATGAGAGCCTCATTGATTTGACTTTAAAAAACTTGTGTGGAAAAAGAAAAAAAATTTTCCCTCTAGACAAAGATGCCTAGGATTTAATCTCTTAACAACTTTCAGGTATAACATGCAGCAGTGTTGATTGTATTTATCATGTGGACATCACATCCCTAGTATTTATTCATCTTGTACCTTTCGACCCCCTTCATCCAATTCCCCCTCCCCACTGCCCACCTCCGCTGACCACAAGTCTGATCTCATTTTCTATGAGTTTGTATTTGAAGTATAACTGACTTCCAACACTATGTTTGTTCCTATTATACAACAGTGATTATTTCTATACATTACAAACGGATCACCAGGATAAGTCCCGTTACCGTCTGTCACCACACAAGGATGCTACATAATTATTGACTGTTTTCCCCACACTGTACACTTCATAAATGGATGAATTGGATGGTATGTGAATTATAGTTCAAGAGAGCTGTTAACATGAATGAAATCTGTCACAAGGAGTGAGGAGAACAGGACGGAGGGAACAGCGAAGGCAGTGACATTTCTCTAAACACAGTGTTTTAAACAGTTTTGACTTCTGGATAATATTCTACATGTGCAAAAAATACAATCAGATTAACAAGAATTGGAGAAAACCCTAACACTGAACGCAAAAAGAAACAAGTGCACAGGACTGTCTAATACCATGATCACCTGAAGGCAAGGTGGGGAAGGAGGAGGTTAAGTAACTGAACACAGAGCACTGTGACTATATACCCTCGGAATAAAGAAAAAAATCCTGCAGACTCTTCTCGGTTATTGGGTTCTGTCCACGGGTGGCAGTTCTGCACCTGTGTGCACATACGGACGTGTGACCCATGTGTGACCTCACTGATACTGTAGCCAGAGTCCCTGCAGAGCAGGACAGGACAGGGCGGGTGACGGGGAAGGGCCTAGAGGCTGTGACGACCTGCTAGCGATGAGCACGTGACACACTTACATCCCGATTTCCAGACACCATTCCTCACGAAAGAACCAGGTCCTCGGAGAAATGGGTGAATCCAGCACAGGGACAACACAGCGCAAGGGCATCCTGTCGCAGAGAAAACAGGGAGGTAATCAAAAGCAATGAGGGGGGCTTCCCTGGTGGCGCAGTGATTGAGAGCCCGCCTGCCAATGCAGGGGACGTGGGTTCGAGCCCTGGTCCAGGAAGATCCCACATGCTGCAGAGTGGCTGGGCCCGTGCGCCACAGCTGCTGAGCCTGGGCTCTAGAGCCCGCGTGCCACAACTACTGAGCCCGTGTGCCACAACTACTGAGCCCACGTGCCACAACTACTGAGGCCCACGTGCCTAGAGCCCGTGCTCTGCAACAAGAGAAGCCACCGCAATGGGAAGCCCGCGCACCGCAACGAAGAGTGGCCCCTGCTTGCTGCAACTAGAGAAAGCCCGCAAGCAGCAATGAAGACCCAGTGTAGCCAAAAATAAATAAATAAATAAATTTAAATTAAAAAAAAAAAAACAATGACGGGTGTAAAAAAGGACACTCGGGGCAGCTTGAAACCCCCCCCCCCCACTCAGCGAAGCAGGGACAACGTATAAGGACAACAGGGAGTTACACGTAACCTACAACCTACTGGGCACAGAATGAAGCTGCGGAATAAGGAACCCATGAACCCGTATTGGTAATACATTAAAAATGGGAAGATTCTATTTACGACAGAACGTGGCTAAACAACGTGGGAGGAACGGTGGACTCGGGAAGTGGACAGTCCGCGAGCATCGCAGGAGGAGGGGGGTCGGGAGCGGACGGTAAACCTGGGGCAGGAGGCGGCTCCGTGCAGACACGGGACCTTCGGTGTCACCGCCTCCCCACACGTTCCTCATTAAGACAAGAGGGACGATGACCGCTGTCCAGTGAGAACCAGACAACACCGCGACACGGCCACCGAGTTTCACACACAAACGCCTCGGGGTCTGAGGCCCAAGAAGGACAGCAATGCTTACCTGGTTCTCCAGCCAAAATGTGTCCCTGAGTCCAATCCTGACGGAGCTCCCGACCCGCCCACCCTCAGGGGGCTTCTACCGCACAGTTGGCTGCTATTCCTCCGAAATCCCCAGGTTGTTGAAGACTAAGAGAGGCTGAGGGACGCGACACCCGAAGGCCGCAGGGATCCCAGGCTGCGTCCAGGCCAGGAGAACGAGGACAGGGAGGATGGACGGGGCGGCCATCCAGCTAAGAACCTGGCTGCACGTCAGACCAAAGTGCAGACTCTGCCGTTTCTCTGGCTGACACCAACTGAGGTTACTTAGGAGGACGTCCTCCCTCTCAGGCTCACACACGCAGTATCGAGGGGTGATGGGACGCGGGGAAGCCGGGAGACAGCGAAACACAGGGCAACGTGGTAAGAATCGGTAAACCTGGGTTAAGGGGTGTGGGGGGTTTTGTTTGTTTGTATTTACTATTTTCCCAACCTTTTTCTAAGTTTGAAATTAGTTCAAAATAAAAGGTTGAAGATAAACATAAAACAGAACAAAGAGCACACTTCGGGGGGCCTTGCTTCTGAGAAGGGTGCCGAGTCCTGTGCCGCCGCCGTCTCCCCTCCGTCAACAAAGATGATTTTGAAAAAGGTCAGAGGCTTCGGACTGGAAACGGCCTCTCTTGAGGGCTCACCGTCACAGCCTGCTCATCTGAACCCACATGAAGGACACGAGCACGGTGGGATGAAAATGTCCAAGGTTAGCATTCCGTAGCTGGTCCTCCTGTGGGGATGGAGACCCCAGGGCAGAAGGTCCTTCTCACCTGACGGGCAATGCAGGCGGCTGGGCCGTGCGGCAGCGCAGAGATGCCCCTGGGGACGCCTGCTTCCCAGGCCTCAGGCCTGTCCCCGTGACAAGGGCGGGGGAACCTGTGGGCGTCAGAACTGAGTGTTAGGCAGAAAGGACCAGGAAGGGGTGATGGCTTCCTGCTCCAGGCTTACCCTCCTTGGCAGAAGACATGCACCCCCAGGACCCCTCCCGCCCTCCCAGGCCCACCTCATACCTGGGGGCGCTGAGGGGCGAGGGGGCTGAAAACCCAGCTGGCAAAGGACGAACTGACAAAGGTTAACCCACGATTGGGTAACTGGCTCCAAATTAAAGTGTAAACCATCATTTTCAGTGAAAGCGGTGTTTTTCTGAGCTTTTTTTTTTTTTTTTTAAGTGAATACATGTTTCATTTTGAGACAAGCAATTACCGGAAGATGGAAAAATGAGAGTCCTGGCGTGGCTGGCCTTGAACTTTCTGAAGCTTGGCTTTCTGCACAAAATCCGTGAAGGTTCCAACGTTCTGGGCTCTTGGTGTGTCTTGTGCAGAAATAAAATCTCTGGGGTGGACCAAATAGACTCCATATTTCTTGGAAAAGAGCTGAGGGTGATCTCAATACAAACCAAAGAAACTGGCTGAAATGTGCCCCCTTCCAACTGTGGTTTTGTTTGAAATACAACAAGTAAATATTATGAAGTTTACAAAGTAGAAGTTTTCTACTTAGAATGTCAACAGGGCACTTCCAGATTAGAAGACTTGACCTTCAACACCTTTCTTTAATAACTGAGGATTTTAACGCTGGGTTAATTTTGGGAAACTTTAGACTTGGGGGATTGGGGGCCGCAGGGAGAAAAGGCTGAGGTCACGGGGACCCAGTGACTCAGCCCTGGCTGCTTCGGCAGGTCACCGCAGACCTGCAGGCTGGGAGCACAAGGTCACGGTGGAGGCAGATTCAATGCAGCCTCACCTGGGAGGGGGAAGGCGGGGGACACGCTCTCCGTTCGCACCCTGTCAGGGCACTGATCCCATCACGGGACCACACCCTCACGACCTAGTCACCTGCCCCCTGCGCCACCTCCAGACACCATCGCCCTGGGGGTCAGGATGCCAGCATGTGAATTGGGGCGGCGGGGGGAGGGTACACAGACGCACAGAGCAGAACACGCAGGCCTCCACAGGCCGGCACCTGACACTGAAACCGCACGACAGTAAGAGGGAAACACACACAGTGAGAGAGGAGTGAGTCCTCACCGTGGGCCCCCCGGGGCAGAAAGTTAGAAGCGGCTCCCACGGCCCTTCCCATCGTGTGGGACGGGGTCTCACGGTGCAGCTTCCTTGCTCTGCGTAGCTGGGCTCGGCCGGGCTGCAGGGAGAGCTGCAGGCCCCGGATGGGCGGGGTCCGCTCCAGAGCACCCTGCATTCCCAGCCATCAGAGGAAGAAAACAGATTTCTGAGATTTTCACTTCACTAAACATGACCTGGCAAGACAATGTGTACACCGTATAGTCTAAGTACTGAAAAAGGGGAAGATTTATTTAAAAAGAGAAACGTTGAATTAATAAACTCTCCCATTAGAGCAGAAGTTTAGTAAAGATACAGGTAAACTGAAAGCATCCACCTGCATCCATGAAGGGGTGGGCATCCCTCATTGGGGTTTATTTTGGGGGTCAACCCCACTCTTACAACTAGAAACGAGTCTGACCTTCAGGGGCACCGGCTCACCTGGCATCCAGTCCCCTCCTCCCATGGCCGCTGCCCCCAGCGCGGGGCTCCAGCGGGCCACGGCCACGCGGGGAACTCCGCGTCCCGAAGGGCCAGATGAGGGGGAGCCCAGGCCCTGAGGAGGGAGGAGCCTGAGGGCGCCTGCTGGAGCCGCCCCCCCACTGCTCCAATCCCCAGGGCAGCTGCCCCGCCCCAGCCCCCGTCCGCACCCCCAGCCTGGGGGAGCCTGGCTGTGTGCACAGGGCCGGTGCAGGAGGGAGAGGAGACAGGTCCCCGGCTTTGCTGCTTTCAACACTGAAGTACGTGACAGCCATTCCAGACCATCACCCCATCACCTGACCGGCCCTGACGCAGACACGGGTGCTGCAGACAAGGCTGGCTGGCCCCCCAGGGCGCCCAGCCTCTCGCCCAACCCGGAGACCCCAGCTCTGCCCCGGGAGAGTCGCCCGTGGCCCCGGCCTTCCAGGTGCCAGAGCCGGGCTGCCGCTCCCACCTCCTAACTTCCTAAGCGGCCCTTCCCGGTGGACCCCCGTACCTGCCCGCTGACGCCGCCGCGGCCTCGCTCACCAGCGGCCGGGCGTCTGTCCCGCGGGGCTGCGGTACCTGGACAGACAGACACGGCCACTCCAGTGCTCTGCGTACGTGGATGCAGCTGGGTCTAGTGGCCAGGGTCAGCCGGGGCCTGCCGCTTGCTTTCTGTGCTCGTAGACGCAGTCTACGGGCCTCGGCTTTAAAGTCAGAGCGTGGCCGCTGACCGCCTGCAACACCTCGTAGCCCCAGCTCTAAATGGGATCGACAGCGCCTACTTCCCAGAGCTGTTCGTGCCAGGAACCAAGGAGCCCTCGGTGGCCAGCACGGCGCCTGGGAAAGCCCAGCAGTCCGCAGCAGGGACAGCTGGCGGAGTCGCAGCGATCGGAGAGATGGGGTCTGAGGAGGGCCAGGGGCCGACGCCCCCCTGCACGCTCCCCGACATCTCTCTCTGTGGCCTCGTCCGTGCACGGGCTGGACGGAGCCCGCAAAGCACCCATAGCCCAGAAGGCAGCACCTGTCTGGGCAGCGAAGGTGCCTGGATGCTGGATCACAAGCCTCAAAGGGCCCTTTCTGGCCAAACGCCCCTGCCTTTGTGGTCCTCACGGGAAGTCGGGTCGGGATGGAGGCAAAAGCACCTTCACTGAGATGAAGGATGTAGAGACTGAACCCGGGGAAAGTCAAATTCCCAGTGAGGGTCATGTAAAAATTAAATATTTTATATCTTAAACTGAGTTCAAACCTTGAGCACGTGAAGATTTATCATCACAGTTGTATCACCGAGATAGAAAACCTCCACAGCAATGTGAACAGTGTTGAGAGAGAAGAACGGACATGCTTTCGGGTTCTGTAAACATCGGTTACTTTATTAAAGTTCTGACCAGCTGGAAACACAGCCAGCTTGGCTCCCCACCCCACCTTGTGGACGGGAGAGCGGGCGGCGGGTGCCCAGGGTCTTCAGCGAGGGAGAGAGGAGTCTCAGCAGGGACACAGTTTGCTGGATGTTTCTAGGATTGAAACACTTCTCAAAATGATACAAGCAGGTATCGCATCTCCTGACCTATGTACAGTCAATTCACAGTACCAGAAATCAGCACACACCCGACCAAGCACAAGAAACACATGATTCTCACGACCAGTAAATGTGTTTTTCAAAAACAGTTCAAGGGCACTTTCAGTAAATACGAGCTTTTCTTTTTTTTTTTTTTTTTTTTTTTTTTTTGCGGTATGTGGGCCTCTCACTGTTGTGGCCTCTCCGGCTGCGGAGCACAGGCTCCAGACGCGCAGGCCCAGCGGCCATGGCTCACGGGCCCAGCCGCTCCGCGGCATGTGGGATCTTCCCAGACCGGGGCACGAACCCGCGTCCCCTGCATCGGCAGGCGGACCCTCAACGACCGCGCCACCAGGGATGCCCGAGCTTTTCATTTTAATTGCCCACTCATGGCAAGAATAAGATGTCAGTACATATTCGTCAATAAAATTGTGGGTCTGAGTGTAGATTCCACCCGGGCCCCACATTGTGAAAGTGGTGCCCAGACTCGTCACCGGGAGGTGAGGAGGGGGCCCTGCAGCCGGGCACTCCAAGGGGCCAGGTCCACCCACAGCTCGCAGGGAGAGTGACCACTGCCCCGACTTGAAACCTACAGAGACACACCAACCAGGGGGTTAGGGTCTGGCAAAACCTACAGAGAGACACCAACCAGGGGGTTAGGGTCTGGCGGGGCACCTGTTGGAAACTTAGTTAAAAACAGCTCTAAAATCTAGACAAATCTGATTACTAACATCTCCCTTAATGTGTCAACAGAGAAACACAAAACGGAAACAAAACTCTTCGCGGATGAGCTTCCCTGGTGAGAAGACCCCTCCGCCGCCCCCAGCCGCAAGCCAGGCCAATGCCCCGCGCTCGCCACGAGATGGCGCTGCGGAGACGCGGCTTACATCTCAGCCCTGGGAATGTCAACAGGGTAAGGGACCGGATTATGTTCTCTTGGGACAGTTCTCTCCAACTAAAAATAACGGGGCTGTTGAGTAAGACGCACACACACTTTGGTGCGACCCGTCCACGCGGGCCCTCCTTGGGGCGACGGCGCAGACAGGCCAAGCTCGCGGGAATGAGCACATCGGGCCGTGACATCCCCACGGCGGGACTCTGTCCCCAAGGCGCGCTCAGGTGCAGGTACTCGGCGCCACGAGGAAGTCAGTACTCACGCGGCCTGGGGTCGGCGCCGTGGGGACAGTCGGGGCCGAGGCCGCTACCTCGTCTTCTTGGGCGGCGCCGGCCCGTTGGGGCGGCCGGGCGCGAAGTTCCAGTCCACGGGGTTGAGCAGCTGCTGCGTCTTCTTGCGGGTCCAGTAGGGGTTGATGAGGACCGTGAGGAGGCCCAGCCCGACCAGGAAGAGCGCCCAGTGAGGCGGGAAGAGGCTGCGGGCCAGGCTGTCCCAGTGGCCCAGGCACACCCACCACATGTGGTAGGTGAGGACCATGCGGCAGTGGAACAGGTGGACCATCAGCCACTGGTTCAGCCTCCAGAGCAGCGAGTCCGCACAGCCGGCCTGCGGGCAGAGTGGGGTCAGGGCGCACCGGACTCGGGCTCACGGCGCCGGGGTGTCCCCGCCCCCTCCTGGCCCCGCACAGCCGCCCGCAGACCCACCCGCAGACCCACCCAGCGCGGCGCCTCCTGCTCGCCTGCGCCCCCGGAAGGCAAGTTCACACCTTCCAAGCGCACCTCCAGCGCTTCTTCCCTTGACCGCGCACATATTGAGCAACTACGCAACGCTGACCCAGTGAAGCTGGAAGACACGCTGGTCGTGTGCAACCAGGCTCGCCGGGCCCCAGGGGCAAACGCTCTCAGAGCAGACAAGTTCAGGATGAGATGTGTGTCCTCACTTCTTTGCTTTTCGGTATTTTCACCCCAGTAGCCCTTGGACACAAGCCCAAATGGACTTGCCTTAAAATTATTCTAAATTCACATTAAAACTAGCTGTAGCTAAAACCAAACAGGGAACTTGAAAATGCTATACAGCAGACTGTGGGCACAGAAGTGGGACACTGTGGCGGGGACGTCAGCACCTGGACAGCCCGGCACCAGGACAGTCAGGTACCAGGACAGCCCACACACCTGAGACCCATGAGCTTGTGCACACCGGCCTCCCCCCGCTGTGCTCTGCCCGGGCTGGAGCGTCCTCCTGGGCAGGTTCCCCCCCAGCGACACCGCCTCCCCAAGGGTAGGGGCACGTCTGGCACTTGCAGGAGGAAAGGGGGTAGCGGGGAGGGGCCGAGAAGGCGGGGACGCCTCACCAGGCAGCAGCCCAGTGACGCTGGGAACGGGCACGGCCTCACTGCGGCCCCACCTGCGGAGCTGCAGGGGGACACAGCAACTGACCTCTGGAGTGACCACATTTTAAAAGAGAAAGAAAGGGGAATTCCCTGGCGGTCCCGTGGTTAGGACTCTGCGTTCTCACTGCCGAGGGCACGGGTTCAATCCCTGGTCAGGGGACTAAGATCCTGCAAAAAGAACCCAACCTCCTGCCTGGATGATCTGCCTCTGGGCGACCCAGAGGTCTGCAAGGCAGGGAAGCAAGTAAACGAAGGAGATGACGGACCTCACTTCTTCAATTTTTTTTTATATACATTTCCCCTCCTTCTGGGAACGAGACCATCACTGCAGAGGGACTTAAAAGAAGTCTTGGATGAAATGAGGCACGTTATTATGATGTTCTTGGATGGAAAACACTCAGAAGACGTTACATCTTCCCTCCTTGAATGCATCCACAGATTTAGTCCAAATAAGAGAATACATCAGTATTTTTATCAACTTGTAACAACTTTAAGTAACGCCACTCATACAGTGGAATAAACGCACAAAAAGCAAGGAGGGCTGAAGGTGCCTCAGCAAATAATGAGATACAATATGCTTCAGAAATAACAGATAAACGATGCAAAATGCAGACGTGAATAAAATACATGGAGAGTTGGCACTGGGCAGCATTTCGAACCCCCAGGGAAAGGATGGATGATGTAATTACGTTAGGATTCTTGCTCACCTCCTGGGAAAATCCAGTTGGATCTTACTTAAAAATACTTTCCAAATGGACTAAATATCAATGTTTCAAAGGAAAAGAAAACCATAGAGTACTAGGAAAAAACCCACTGATTTACAGAAATAGTTTTATACTCATTGCATGGGTAGGCATTCTCCACGTTATGCTAGAATCATGACTTATACAAGTAAAATTCCGTGAACTGTACAATCAGACAAAGAAACAATGTTTCTCAAACGCAAAAACACCTGAGGTTTGAGGTTCTCAATGACAGATTCCTCACGTGGGAAAGATTGAGCCTTTGCTCTGGCCTGAAGGACGTTAAATGTACAAACTGTAGAGTGGGAAGGTGAGCTAAGTGTGTCTCGGGGTGAACGTACAAACTGCAGAGTGAGCTACATGTGCCTGGGGGCCGGGGCACTGCTCGCCCTTCCAACCTCGTGGGCACCGGCCAGCAAGCCGTCTTCTTCCCACTTGCTGCTTCCTTCGAAGTTCACAAGATGTACTTACTCCTCTCCATTATCTTCCCCACTTACTAAAAGCAGTCATCCTCAATTCCTAATACTCATACCAGAAGCATGAACTTCTACTCATACAGTGATTACATTAAGTTTAGAAAACTCCAAGCTTGAGAACTGAGCATTTTTGGTCCTACTCAGACACTGAAATTTTTGGGTTCAACATCACGAAATGCTTTGAGAAAAGCAGGGTCAGTAACAAAGTGAGACTTAACTGTGCAAAGGTTACTTTGTATAGCTGGGGTCCCAGCAGGTAGTGTTCCTGGTGTATACTTATTTACACATAAATTGACTGCTTTTTATACCATGTCGTTTGCATCTGGACTAGTGTCTCCGTGGATGAATCATGTTTAGATGTTTGAGTGTATAATTCATTTATTATTATTTCTAAACAACACTTCAGAATCAAATTGGAGGAGGAAATGGAAGCATGAGCCCGTTTGGGGTGCAAACTACATTAAATTAGTAGTGACACCTGGTCCTGACATCTGTCTGTATCTCATCAAATCAGACCCGGATGGTGAGGATTCCTGGACCCTGATGCCCAACTAAGCAAGAACTTGGCAGCTTTATGAAAAGCTTAAAAGGATTTCAACATTTTACACGGCGTTTACTCACAAGGTTCAGTAGTATCTGAACTAGACCAAGACCATGGCTGTGTAGGCACGGGCCCTGGGCTGTCTTAGCCGAGGGGACAGCTTTGCCGTGGGGTCACGGGCCGCGTGGTGAACACGGCGAGCGGGAAGAAGGGGGTTCTGGGACCACCCTTTTCCATCCTGAACGAACGGCACCCGAACACTTTAGAGAAAACAGAAAAAAACCCCAAACGAAGTGCCTCCCTCTGGTGGCCGCCCCACAGCTGGGGTCTGTCTTCTTCCTGACCAGCGGGCCCACCCCACCTGGGGAAGGGCTTCCAGAGACCCCCGCCCAGGCGCCTGATGCGTGAGGGGTGCCAGGAGGAGGCCTGGCTGAGCAGCAGGTCACAGACAAACTCTGTTGTGAGGAATCAGGGGCCCATCGAAAGGGCCCTGCACCCAGGACACACCCGCCAAAGCAGGCAGGGATCCTGGCAGCACCCTGGGGTCAGGAAGAGACCCTCTGCCTGCACCTTCACGCAGAAGAGGGAGGAGCTGGTTTGCGTGTCCAGCCCCCCAGCTGTTCGGGGGGGACCCTGGCCGCTGGCACACAGTCCTGCTGGCAGAGGGGGCGGAGGCGGTGGCCTGGCCTGGTGGACACACAGCCTTGCCCCACCCAGGATCGGACGTGTAAGCAGACAGAAGCCGCAGCTGCCTGCCCTTCCCTGGGGAGGGAGAAAGTCGATGGAGAACGTCCAGGACCCTGGCTAGGCTGACTGGTGGGGTCTCTCCTGGGTGAGGACAGTCATGAGGCCAGGGAGAGGCGTCTGCTTCGTCTAATGCACAGACACCAACAGAGAGTTACGGAAAATGAAGAATCAGGCAAAGACGCTCCAAACCGAGGAATGAGACAAATCTCCAAACCCTACTGGAGAGCAGTCACACGATGTACCCGACAGAATTAAAGGCATCTGTCATGAGGGTGCTCGCCGAGGTCAAGAGAACACGTGGGAACAAGTGGAACGTCAACGAAGAGATGGAAATGTAAAAAAAAAAAGTAGCAAACAGAAACCAAGGAGCTGAAGAATACAATAACTGAACTAAAAAACTCACTAGGGGGACTTCCCTGGTGGTGCAGCGGTTAAGAATCCGCCTGCCAATGCAGGGGACACAGGTTCGGTCCCTGGTCCGGAAAGATCCCACATGCCACGGAGCAACTAAGCCTGTGTACCACAACTACTGAGCCTGCGCTCTAGAGCCTGCGAGCCACAACTAATGAGCCCACATACCTAGAGCCTGAGCTCCACAACAAGAGAAGCCACCGCAATAAGAAGCCCGTGCACCACAACAAAGAGTAGCCCCCACTCGCTGCAACTAGAGAAAGTCCGCGTGCAGCAACGAAAACCCAATGCAGCCAAAAAAAACCACAAAAAACCAAAAAAACACACACAAAACTCACTAGGGAGGTCACCAAAGTAATCTACAGTCTACAGGTTCAATGCAACCCCTGCCAAAATCCCAGTGGCATTTTTAACAAAAAAAATTTCTAAAATTCACATGAAACCACGAAAGACCCCAATAGCCAAATCAATCTTGAGAAAAAGAACAAAACTGGAGGCACCAGGTTTCCTGATTTCAAATGATATTACAAAGCTACAGAAATCAAAACTGCATGAACTGCCATACAGACAAACACAAAGACCAGTGGAACAGCATCGAGAGCCCAGAAAACATCCACACAGATACGGCCAACTGATCTTCAACAGGGTGCCCAAAACTCACAGCAGGAAAGGGGCAGTCCCTTCAATCGGGTGTTGCTGGGAAAACTGGACATTCACATGCAAAAGAATGAAACTGAACCCTTATCTCACACCTTACACAAAAAATCAACTTGAAGGCGGAAATGCAAGACCCAAAACTCCTAAAAGAAAACATAGGGAAAAAGTTTCATGGCACTGATTTTGACAATGATTTCATGAATATGATACCCAGAACACATACAACAGAAACAAAAACACACAATTGGGACAACATCAAACTACAAAGCTTCTTCACAGCAAAGGAAACAATCAACAGAGTGAAAAGGCAATCTACAAAGTGGGAGAAAATATCTTCCAACCATATGTGTAATAAGAGATTAATCTTGAACAGATAAAGAACTACAACTCAACAGTAAAAAATAACAAAGAATCTGAGTTAAAAATGGGCTAAGGGCTTGAACAGTTTTCCAAAGACAACATACAAATGGCCAACAGATAGATGAATAAATGCTCACTGTCACCAGTCATCAGGGAAATGCAAATCAAAAGCCAGTGAGATGTCATCAGAGAAACAAAGACAACAAGCTTTGGTGAGGATGTGGAGAAACTGGACCTCTGTGCACTGCTGGTGGGAATACAAAACGGTGCAGCTGCTGTGGAAAACAGTGGGGGCAATCTATTTTCTAAAAACAGAACTACCTGATGACCCAGTAAAGGAACTGAAATCAGAACATGGAGGAGATATTAGAACCTCTACGTTCACTCAAAATAACTAAGACTGAAACACCCAAGGAAGATGTGCATCACACACGTAATGGAAAACTGTTCAGCCTGAGAAAAGAAGGAAACCCTTCAATGTGCAATGACATGGCTGGACCTTGAGGACATTCACTCAGCGAAATAAACCAGGAACAGAAGAGAAATACAGCATGAGTCCACTTATATGAGGCATCTGAAATAGTCCAGTTCCTAGAATCAAAGTGTGGATGGCAGTTGCCAGGGGCTGGAGGGAGGGGAAGCGGCGAGTTACTGACCAACAGGAGTGAAGTTTCAATCATACAAGACGAATAAGCTCCAGAGGCCTGCTGTGCACCTGTGCCTACAGCTGACGATAACGTGCTGGACACTTAAAGATTTGTGAAGAGGGCAGATCTCATGTTGGGTGTAAGATAACATAATGTGAAATAAAAATTTTAAAAGGTATGTATGTAGACATATATTACTTTGTTTTTTTAAAAAAAGTATTTGAGGGGTTTCCCTGGTGGCGCAGTGGTTGAGAGTCCGCCTGCCGATGCAGGGGACACGGGCTCGTGCCCCGATCCGGGAAGATCCCACATGCCGCGGAGCGGCTGGGCCCATGAGCCATGGCCACTGAGCCTGCATGTCCGGAGCCTGTGCTCCGCAACGGGAGAGGCCACAGCAGTGGGAGGCTCGCGTACCGCAAAAAAAAAAGTATTTGAAACAAAGAAAAAGCATGTTTTCTAGGGCTTACAAATACTGCCAGTTACTGAGTAAGACACACGATCCACCGAGTCTTCTTTTGCAATGGGGCAGGAAGCCTAAAAGAGTTGTTTACAATGATTAAAATGGAATTCAACGAAAATGAGCTTCTTACGGACCGTAATACTCGAATCTAGCTGGTGATGCTGTGACAATGCAGGCCACAAGGGACCAGCCACACGGGCATCAAGTGGGTGAAGGTGCCACACCAGCCGCTCACCTCCCGCTGCGGAGCACAGACGCCGTCCGGGGGGCGCCTACCTTTAGGAGCATCCAGGAGATGCAGGTGAAGGGCGTGCTCATCTCCAGCAGCAGCGTGACCATGGGCAGGTAGTGGCCCGCTCGGAGGTTGACCACGGAGCCGAGAAACCCGAGGAAGGCGAAGAGGTGGTGGACGGCCAGGAACCCGTCGAACGTGTGGAACAGCACATTGGACGTGTGGAGCGCGAGGTTCTCGAAGAGGAAGAATCCGGTTGCTGTGGCGATGTGGAACCAGCACCAGTTCTGCTGGCCGAGCACTTTGTCGGCCTGGAGCACGGGGTCCAGGAGCAGCGCCTGTAGCCCCGCCGCGGTGCCCTGGATGCCAAAGACTGCGCGCGTGGCCGCCAGGTTCCAGAAGACCTGCTCTCGGGCCCCGAGGGAGCGGTAGGTGGCGCTCAGGGAGGAAGACAGCTGGTGGCAGGCCACGAAGACGCCCAGGTAGAAGGCGCAGCCGGCAGCCACCAGCGCCCAGCGGACCTGCCCGGAGGTGCAGTCCAGGTCAAAGATGCTGCCCGCCGGCCCGCTGCTCAGGAGACTCATGCTGCTGACGTCGTACAGGCTGGGCCGGGGTCCACACGCTGCACCGGGCCACGGCCCCGGGACCCTCATGCGCCCATCCTCCACCTGGACAAAGGAAAGAGCCTTGACCCTCTGCTGGCTGAAAGGAGCCGGGACGCAAGGCTGCTCCAGCACCACAAAGACACCGTCACAAAACGGATGTTAACGACTCTTCTCCTCATGCTTATGTGTATTCAGTGACACAAAAACAGAGCAAGAAAACATTCGCTGGTGGGACGGCAGCACGAGAGAAAGTGACACGAAGGACGGGAGGGGCAGGAAACAGACGCGGTCCCGACTCTCCAGGGGATGCCCCCGTGGTGGCAGTGACAGCCCCCCCAAGTCCCCCAGACAGAGCACACCTAGAGGAGGATGTGCTTCCGGAGCCCGCGGTGGCAACACTGCCAGCCAGCGCCCCACCCGGAGCTCCTTGGACCCTCACCTACACTGGACAGCAAGCTCCGCACTTAGGGGAGTACGTGTGTGTACATCTATGTGTGTGTGTGTGTCTGTGTATATTTCTGTCTACTGTGATGCTCTGACATCTGAAGTCCCGCCTGGCTGGGGAGAGACAAGCCCCCCGCCAGCCAAGGGCCCAGCCAGGAGCCCGCCTGTGACCTATGCCGACAGCCCGGCCAGGCCCGGCCTCCTCCGCCTGCCCCTCCCCCAGGGAGGGGACACTCCTCTGCCCGAAACACCCGGCCGGGTGCCCAGTGGCTCGGGGCAGCCCTGTCACCCGAAGCCCAGCAAAATCACTAAAAGCAGCCAATGCTATGTGCTCACCCCGCCCTGTTTTTTCCCTGGAAACCCCAGTAAAGGCCGTGGCCTCAATCCCCGCCTTCCGTCCTGTCCTCCGCCCCCTGACCCCCTGGCCATCCCCCACGTGCCCGGCGTGGCCCTGCCTCTAGGGCCCGAGAGCATAACGAGCTTTGCTTTCCTCTTGTGGCCACACCTGACTGAGCCTCTCAGAGCAGAATCCAGAAGCATCTGGTCCCGCACTGTGAAGCTGATGGGGGCGGGGGCGAATACTGGGAGGGGAGGGGGGGGGTCTCAGTGCTGGGCAGAAGGGAAGCCGCGCCATCCAGAACTTAACCCCATGCAAAGGGTCAGCTGCACAAACTGGAAACTGCTGAGAAGCAGGCTCCTCCCGAAACCTCACCCTGTCCTTTCCACGAGCATGTCACGCGTTCTGGGCGACAGTTCCCATTTTGCCACGACTGTGTCTCTATGCTCCTGGCCCAGCACCTAACTTCTGTGGAACCTCTGCCTTGAAACAGGAGGGTCCCCAGGACTCTGAAGAGCTCTGACTGAAACAACGACTCAAGCGTGCCCAGGGCGAGTGGCTGGTATAGGTGCCCCTTCACGAAGGCTGGGGGGACTCCAGGGCACAGGGACCAAAGAACAGAACAGTGGGTTCTGATCTTGGTTCCACTATTTAGGAGCTAGGAAAACAGGACCCCAGTGTCTGACTATAGGAACGAAAAATACACATAAATACAGCAGAGTGGGTGCCAGGTGCTAATAAGAAGTACCTACTCTGTGCCAGGCACGTTCAATTAGGCCGTTTAATCTGCTAAATAGGGAGTCGTACATTTCCAATGGACAGAAGAGAGCCCAGGTTTAGTTATTTGCCTCAAATCAAAAAGCTACCCAGCGGGGCCTCGGATTGGACCGTGATCAGGACTCGGAGCTCTGGGCCCTGGTGCATTAGATCACCTGCAGGTGTGTCTGTTCTTTCCACACCGAGGAGGATGCCCAGGCCCCCTCCCAAGGTCCTGACTTCGCTGCCCTCGGGTGGGGCCAGGCTTGGGTGTTTCTTACGTGCCCAGGAGCCCTAAGCAGGTGCAGAACCACTGAACCGGTGTGAACTCCGGTCCCCCCAGCTGTAAGATCCTGTGACTCCAAGGAGGGAGGATTTAGTGGCTTCCTTTTCCTAAAGCAGGCAGCGTCCTGAAGGCCTGAGAGGCTCTTCTGTGCG